>NC_090446.1:232097622-233297622 GCF_031143425.1 Pleurodeles waltl
CAAACTGGTTTTCAAAGGAGAGAAAGCCACCTGGGACAGAAAATGGAGCTCCCCTATTTACTGCTTACCAAGCCAGGTAGGAGCCCCAATAATTAGATTAGGAGAGGGGCTGCAGGGCAGTCCTTCTTCTCCAGTATTTTCTTGATAGTGGAGAAGATGTGGCAAAAATGTATCCCAGAAAGCAACATTCTTTAAATTTCAACCTAGAGAAAATCTCTCCTTGGAGGTTACATCCAGCTGAGCCCAGCCACTGGTGTGGCAAGATGGGTTTATTGTCGAAGTAGAAATAAGGAGTTAGATTAGCTCCAAATTAACCCCTTCGCTGCCAGGCCTTTTCCCCCTCCTGTGCCGAGCCTTTTATTGGCTATTTGGAGCAGTTCGCGCTTAGGCCCTCATAACTTTTTGTTCACATAAGCTACCAATGCCAAATTTGCGTCCTTTTTTTCCAACATCCTAGGGATTCTAGAGGTACCCAGACTTTGTGGGTTCCCCAGAAGTAGGCCAATAAATTAGCCAAAATACAGTGAAATTTTTTTTTTTTTTTTTTAAACGGAATAAGGGGCTGCAGAAGAAGGCTTGTGGTTTTTTTCCCTGAAAAGGGCATCAACAA
Source organism: Pleurodeles waltl (assembly GCF_031143425.1). Classification (NCBI taxonomy): domain Eukaryota; kingdom Metazoa; phylum Chordata; class Amphibia; order Caudata; family Salamandridae; genus Pleurodeles; species Pleurodeles waltl. The sequence goes on from NC_090446.1 coordinate 232,098,233, forward strand.
AGGGTTTGCGGTGCTAAAATCACCAGCTTCCCAGATTTCAGGAACAGGCAGACTTGAATCAGAAAACCCAATTTTTCAACACAATTTTGGCATTTTACTGGGACATACCCCATTTTTATGATTTTTTGTGCTTTCAGCCTCCTTCCAGTCAGTGACAGAAATGGGCATGAAACCAACGCTGGATCCCAGAAACCGCAACATTTCTGAAAAGTAGACAAAATTCTGAATTCAGCAAGGGGTAATTTGTGTAGATTCTACAAGGGTTTCCTACAGAAAATAACAACTGAAAAAGAAAAATATTGAAATTAAGGTAAAAAAAACATAATTTTTTCTCTACGTTTTACTCTGTAACTTTTTCCTGCAATGTCAGATTTTCGAAAGCAATATACTGTTACGTCTGCTGGACTCTTCTGGTTGCGGGGATATATATGGCTTGTAGGTTCATCAAGAACTCTAGGTACCCAGAGCCAATAAATGACCTGCACCCTGCAGTGGGTTTTCATTCTATACCGGGTATACAGCAATTAATTTGCTGAAATATAAAGAGTAAAAAATAGCTATGAAGGAAACCTTTGTATTTCCAAAATGGGCACAAGATAAGGTGTTGAGAAGCAGTGGTTATTTGCACATCTCTGAATTCCGGGGTGCCCATACTAGCATGTGAATTACAGGGCATTTCTCAAATAGACGTCTTTTTTACACACTGTCTTACATTTGGAAGGGAAAAATGTAGGGAAAGACAAGGGGCAAAACACTTGTTTTGCTATTCTATGTTCCCCAAGTCTCCCGATAAAAATTATACCTCACTTGTGTGGGTAGGCCTAGCGGCCGTGACAGACGACACCCCAAAACACAACGTGGACACATCCCATTTTTTGAAAGAAAACAGAGCTGTTTTTTTAAAAGTGCCTACCTGTAGATTTTGGCCTCTAGCTCAGCCGGCACCTAGGGAAACCTACCAAACCTGTGCATTTTGAAAACTAGAGACCTAGGGGAATCCAAGATGGGGTGACTTGTGGGGCTCTGACCAGGTTCTGTTACCCAGAATCCTTTGCAAACCTCAAAATTTGGCTAAAAAAACATATTTTCCTCACATTTCGGTGACAGAAAGTTCTGGAATCTGAGAGGAGCTGCAAATTTCTTTCCACCCAGCATTCCCCCAAGTCTCCTGATAAAAATGGTACCTCACTTGTGTGGGTAGGCCTAGCGCCCGCGACAGGATATGCCCCAAAACACAACGTGGACACATCACAGAAAACAGAGCTGTTTTTTGCAAAGTGCCTACCTTTAGAATTTGGCCTCTAGCTCAGCCAGCACCTAGGGAAACCTACCAACCCTATGCATTTTTGAAAACTAGAGACCTAGGGGAATCCAAGATGGGGTGACTTGTGGGGCTCTGACCAGGTTCTGTTCCCCAGAATCCTTTGCAAACCTCAAAATGTGGCTAAAAAACACATTTTCCTCACATTTCGGTGACAGAAAGTTCTGGAATCTGAGAGGAGCCACAAATTTCCTTCCACCCAGCGTTCCCCCAAGTCTCCCGATAAAAATGGTACCTCACTTGTGTAGGTAGGCCTAGCGCCCGCGACAGGATATGCCCCAAAACACAACGTGGACACATCACAGAAAACAGAGCTGTTTTTTGCAAAGTGCCTACCTGTAGATTTTGGCCTCTAGCTCAGCCGGCACCTAGGGAAACCTACCAACCCTGTGCATTTTTTAAAACTAGAGACCTAGGGAAATCCAAGATGGGGTGACTTGTGGGGCTCTGACCAGGTTCTGTTACCCAGAATCCTTTGCAAATCTCAAAATTTGGCTAAAAAACACATTTCGGTGACAGAAAGTTCTGGAATCTGAGAGGAGCCACAAAGTTCCTTTCACCCAGCGTTCCCCCAAGTCTCCCGATAAAAATTATACCTCACTTGTGTGGGTAGGCCTAGCGGCCGCAACAGGAAACACCCCAAAACACAACGTGGACACATCCCATTTTTTTTAAAGAAAACAGAGCTGTTTTTTGCAAAGTGCCTACCTGTAGATTTTGGACTCTAGCTCATTCGGCACCTATGGAAACCTACCAAACCTGTGCATTTTTGAAAACTAGAGACCTAGGGGAATCCAAGATGGGGTGACTTTTGGGGCTCTGACCAGGTTCTGTTACCCAGAATCCTTTGCAAACCTCAAAATTTGGCTAAAAAAACACATTTTCCTCACATTTCGGTGACAGAAAGTACTGGAATCTGAGAGGAGCCACAAATTTCCTTCCACCCAGCGTTCCCCCAAGTCTCCCGATAAAAATGATACCTCACTTGTGTGGGTAGTCCTAGCGCCCACGACAGGAAATGTCCCAAAACACAAAATGGGCACATCCCATTTTTTAAAAGAAAACAGAGCTGTTTTTTGCAAAGTGCCTACCTGTAGATTTTGGACTCTAGCTCAGCCGGCACCTAGGGAAACCTACCAAACCTGTGCATTTTTTAAAACTAGAGACCTAGGGGAATCCAAAATGGGGTGACTTGTGGGGCTCTGACCAGGTTCTGTTACCCAGAATCCTTTGCAAACCTCAAAACCTCAAAATTTAGCCAAAATAACACATTTTCCTCTCAATTCGGTGACAGAAAGTTCTGGAATCTGAGAGGAGCCACAAATTTCCTTCCACCCAGAATTCCCCCAAGTCTCTCGATAAAAATGATACCTCACTTGTGTGGGTAGGCCTAGCGGCCGCGACAGGAAACACCCCAAAACACAACGTGGACACATCCCATTTTTTCATAGAAAACTGTGCCCCTGTGGATTTTGGCCTCTAGCTCAGCCGGCACCTGGGAAAACCTAGCAAACCAGTGCATTTTTGAAAACTAGAAACCCAGGGGAATCCAAGATGGGGTGAATTGTGGAGCTCTGACCAGGTTCTGTTACCCACAATCCTTTGCAAACCTCATAATCTGGCTAAAAAAACACGTTTTCCTCACATTTCGGTGATATAAAGTTCTGGAATCTGAGAGGAGCCACAAATTTCCTTCCACCTAGCGTTCCCCCAAGTCTCCCGATAAAAATTATACCTCACTTGTGTGGGTAGGTGTAGCGCCCGCGGCAGGAAATGGCCCAAAACACAATGTGGACACATCACATTTTTTCATAGAAAACAGTGCCTACCTGTGGATTTTGGCCTCTAGCTCAGCCGGCAACCACAAAAAAACTATTTGCCCTGGCGCCTAGAGGTTTCTGCCCCCCCGGGGGCAGATCGGCCTAATACCAATAGGCCGATCTGCCCCCAGGGGGGGCAGGAATGGCCTAAAATAAATTTGCCCCCCCACCCCTCCCCGGGGAGCGACCCTTGCCCACAAGGTCGCTCCCCTTGGGTGAAGGCGCATAAAAAAGATCCCTGGTGCCTAGTGGTTTCTGCCCCCCTTGATCTAAACTCGGTCGATCTGCCCCTAAAGCGGGCAGAAATGGCCTAAATACAATTTGCTCCTCTAGGGGAGCTACCCTTGCCTAAGGGGACGCTCCCCATCTGTAAAACACAACAACAACAAAAATCCCTGGTGCCTAGTGGTTTCTGCCCCCCGTGGGGGCAGAAATGGCCTAACTATAATTTGCCCCCTAGGGGAGCAACCCTTGCCTAAGGGGTCGCTCCCCACCTCAAAAAACAAAAACAAAACAAAAAAACAACAAAAAAAAAAAAATGTATCCCTGGTGCCCAGGGGGGGGGGGGGGGGGGCAGAAAAGGCCTTAAAAAAAAAATGCCCCCCCTGGGAGCGACACTTGCCCAAGGGGTCGCTCCCTTTTGTCAGTTTCATACACCAAAAAAGACATCCCTGCTGTCTAGTGGGCGTTTTGACAGCCGGATTGCTTTACAATCAGCTGCCAAAAAGCAGAGAGAGACTTCAAAGGGAAGGAAATACATTTCCTTCCCTTTGAAGCCTCTCTGCCTCCTCCCCGTGATCGGAAGAGAAATGCAAAGCATTTCTCTTCCGATCATCGCGCTGGAAGCTGAGCTTCCAGCGCGATGGGAGGAGGCCCTGTGACAAACAGCGCGCGCTCGTGCGCTGACGTCACAGGGGGGGTGGGGGGCTCGGGGTGGAAGGGGAAGGGCTTCCCCTTCCATCCCTGAATTTGGGGGGTGGGGGGGAACCCCATAGAGGGAGCGCTAGCGCTCCCTCTGGGCTGGGTGCCCAGAACGTAATGGTTACGTCCTGGGCACAGCAGCACTGTGCCGCAGGACGTAACCATTACGTTCTCGGCACAGAAGGGGTTAAATGGTGCTGAGGCAACGCAAACATTCCATAAACATAGGCCTTGATTTTTAGGCATAGAAAGCATTTTTATATTTAAACTTTTCAAATTTAAAACTTTGGTTCCCCACATTGGATTTTTGTCATTTTTGTGTACTTTAAAAGATAAAAATATTTCCTATTTTTATAAATTGGTAATGTATTTTTATTGTGTGTTGTGATTTACTTCTTTACAGTTTTAATGATATTTAATGCTTTACACACCTGTCACCTGAGTTAAGCTTAACTGCTCATGGGCCAAGCTACCAAGGGTTGAGCAAGGGTCAAGTTTTTGAGACCTTGACCGGACCTAGTGTGGTATTGTGGCCTATTGCTAAGTGTAGGTACCTACCTGTCCTTACCAAGGACCTACTTTCCAACAAGGGGGACGTATAACCCTAGACTCCCACAACAGTACCATTACATAAAGCTTCAGTAAATGAAATGATCTTAAACAAATGTATTAATTACAGGAATGTGCAAGAACAAAATTATTTAGAAATTGTTTGGAAAAGTATCTAACCCATATTAAAAACAATATTTTGATTTCTGAAAACCAAACAAATAACAGGTGCTCCCAAAAGAGTATTGGTGCAGTGCAGGGTAAATGTGATTGAATAGTGTTATACAGAATAAAAACAATACCGATGGCTGGCAAGGGCATATGGATGAAATTTGTATAAGTCCCCTGTCAAAGTTGAAGGCCAGTCCACTGCAAAAAGATATTGACATTTCGAACACCTTAATACAATAATGCATGGAAGAGTCGACATCAGGGCAAAAATATATTTACACAGGAGGCGCCCACTAAGGTAAGACCATTCCGCTGTCCTAAGAGCAGTGTGGGAGGCTGTTGCTCCCAGGATATTGTAGTGTGGAAAGTATCTAGGGAGTCTAGGGATATACTTCCCCCTTCAGGACCATTATGTTTTCTGATAAGTTGCCTTACCCAGGTTCTAGGGTTACTGGGTAGCCCCTTATCCTTTATTATTATTACATTTGTTTTAAACATTTGTTTGTTGGTAGTTAGAGAGGGAGTTTATTTTTGTTTTTGTCATTTTAGGGTGAGTCGATGTTCAGTATTTTTTTAATTTACTTTTTGCGTGCATTATTCCAGGTATGTGATTGCTGCAGTTTGATTTGTAGATTCTTAGTTTCTCGATGTTGTAATAATTTCTTTGGTGTATGTGCAGTTTAAGAGATAAAAGCAGTAGAGTGTTTTGCTATTTTTTATTTTATTTTACATATTTAGGTTAATTTTTAAGGCAGTTTAAAAAATGTTTTCACCTACTTTAGAAAACAGTTGTACATATTTTTCCTCTTCTGTTTTGAGAAGAATGTTTTGAAGAATACATCAAAGTATCGTCCTCTTTCAGCTTTTGTAGTTTTTGTTGTAGTAAGTAGTCACATTTTGGTGTGCCTTTTATTTTATTAGTTTAATTGAAAACATAATTGTATTGGTAATTTGTTTTTTGGTTTGCTTTTATTACTTAGTGTTCATTTAGTTTGATTTTTTTTTAAATGATTGCCTTTTAAGGTGAATGCTAATCAGCGTTTATTTTATAATGTTGACTATTTTTTTCCATTCATTTGTTCTATTTTGAATACAATATTCATAGATATATCTTCAATTATTTCTGTCTAATGTTTGAATGTTAGTACTTATAAATATATTTGTATTAATATTTTAATGTAAAGGAGTGTGTATTAGATTTTTGTAGTAAGTTAAGTTTATCTCAATGATTTAAAATTGTTACAGTGTTTTTAGGATATTTGTATGTTTTCATGTTTAATCTTAATTTTTGTTTATTGTAAAATGTAGGATTTGTTATGTTTTATAATGAAATGTATTTATTTTTATTGATAATAATGTAGTTGATATAGTGTGTTGCAATATGTTTGACTAGGTATATGTTTATTTAAAGGTCATGATGTATTTGCTTCTGAAAGTTTTGTCATTGATGTAAGTTAAAATGGATATTTTTAACTGTGACATTTTGCTTATCAACATTTGTGTTATTATGAGAAGTATAGGAAGGCATTTCTGTGAGCAATGTCTATTTTCTGATACTTGTGTGAATCAATATAGTTGTAGGCACCCCACCATGAAAATGTGGCGGTTGGGATGCCTCCGGCTTGGCAGCGATATCACAACCACCCCCGTGGGCTGGCGATACAGCTGCTAATCTCGTAATCGGACACCGACCTCAAAAACTGAACAGAGCGAGAGAGCATATTCAGGAAACCATTCCTCACCACTCCCACAGGCTAATTGTTTTTGTTTATAGTATTAATATAGGGAGGACCTAGCCAAAAAGGCATCGAAACACCTCTGCCTCTAAGGAAAATATTTAAAAAAAAATGGACTAAAACACACTTTCCACAGCACCAGGGATTTCTAAATGAAATGGGTAAAAACACTCAAAAAAAGCTTTTAAGTGCAGCTTAAAAAGTTTCCTTTTCTTTTTGAAAGAAAATAAAGCATATTGCTTGACTTCTACCCTCTACATTTCCATTCCATGACGGCCTCAGTGGTAGGTGTTTAAAGGCATCCTAGCAACTTTAATGCCCAGTGGACTTTATGCTAAATTGTTATAAAATATACAAATTTAACAAAAATTAACAATATAATTTAGAAACAGGTGATAAAAAACAACGTTATGAACAAAGGTGTAGGGAAAGGGGTCTGAGCCAAGGACAGAAGAAACAGGGCGTAGCTTTAAGCCTGCAGAATTATGATACCCTTTCAAGCATTGCACAGATTCTCAAGTATAGTTTTGATGCTGAATTATTTCAGGAAATATTTCTGGGGTGATGCAATCTAGTTACTAAATAATCAACTGTGAAACCAAGAGAACAGAATTCAAATATGCACTTTCCCACTGGAATAATCTTTTTAATTCTGAACAAATCAATTACTCTCGTTGTGAGATTTGGCAGCAGGCTAGATGAGAGTGAAATGCCAATGAAACAAAATATTACCATTTATTTAATGGTGCTCTGATAAAAATAATAGTTGTGAATCAAATTCCATTCACAAATACATTTTCTAGTGAGTAGTGTTTGGTTGACTTTATTAGCATCCACTCAAGTTATCATGTTTTCTGTTTTGTAGTAGTAAGTCCATTGTTATAAACACCAAACAAATTAAAAGAGAAATTGGAGTATCACAGGTAAATGTAAAAAAGACTGGATCCTTTAGGCAGGTGTGGCATAGTAACAGGTGAATATGAATAAGTGAATACAACAAAATCAAGCTCATCAAATAAGTCGCAGTAAGACAAATAAACCGGCAAGGGAACAGCGAATAGAATCAGCAAATAGTTTGAACAAACATGTACAATTTAATTCAATGTAAAACACAGCAGATAAGGTAAGTTTTAACTTCAGTGGCGTATTTCCTCTGTGTGGGAGATAGCCTCCACAAGAGATTCTTAGTTAAACGTGAGGCATCAGTTTTGACAGAGTTTTTCAAATACAGTTGAGAATGTGAAAAACGTCAGGTTCTTCTTTTCTCTATTAATGCAGTTGATGTCCTACTTTACGTACATGTCATGGGTAACTGCTTTCTCTCCTTGCTTAAAAAATACACATTTTAAAAAGCAATTGGGAAATGGCATGCTTATCACTTTAAATAGTGTCTATTTTATTCATGTGAACAGACGTGATATTTGTTTGGTTTTGCGATTTTAAAGTTGGTGAATTATTGAACAACTAATTTCCAGTTCAGCTATAGCAACTGAGAGAGCGTAGCTTATATAATCTATATTAACATAAAATGATTATGAACTAATGTATAATAATGCCGCATAGAAACTGTATTAACATGTTTTGCTAAAACGTGGACTTGAAATGTGACCACGGGGAGTGGCCGCCAATGTATACGGGGACTAATAAAACTGACTAATAATGGGGAAATGTTTATTAAATTGTGATTTTATATTAACGTTGAAAGGCTAAATGTATTAGATTCTTGCTAATAAAGCAGTAGTCCTTAGTTAGCATGAGTCGAGGCCTAGCTACCTGACTCTCATATTAAATGTATTTTTCTAACGTGCAGTGTGCTGACTTGCTAAAGGACATGAACTCTTGTTTTTTTCCAAAAGTTAGAACCTGAATGTAACTGTAGTAGATCAGTTCTCATGAAATTCACCCTGTCTATAGTAACATTTTTAGCTCAATGCAACAGTGTAGATTAACAAGGTCGCCTAAACCGGTACGGAAAATGGAGCCACTGACCGAAGATGTGCAAAGGACCACAAGACGATGAAATCATACTGGACACACCACCCGCTAAAGACGTCAATCATAAGCACCAATAAAATACGTAAGAACTATGGTGGGGTGACAAATTTGATGATTTAATGTGTTTTTAATTGGTTATAGATAGTGGGGTGCAACCCCTTGTCCAATTAGATTTTAGGGGAATGTACAATGAAAAAAGTTTAAAACCCCTTGACACACGGAAATTAGTTAGTTAGTTAGGAAGATGCTGACGCGATTTGAGATGATACAGAGACTTTGTCACTTTGCCTAGTGACTTTGCTGATTTTACTTAGAACCATCCTTGTCCTTAGGTTGCCCATTTTACACTTTACCTCCTTATGAGGGAAGTGCCCCCTTTCTTGTGAGCTGAATTCCTGACTGATTGCGAATCAACTGATGTCCTGAAGATGAAGACAGAACCTGAGTGCTGACCAAATTTGGGGGGTAACTATATAACAATGAAATTGTGATTGTCTGTTTGCTTTTCCTTTCTAGGTACCAACTGCTTTTCTTTTGACAGGAGCCATAGTTAGATGTTTACCAAATTTGTGTTATGAAATTGTTTTGCATGCAGCCCAACATGCCAATGCTAATTAGAGGTTAGGTGAGGGGTTCACTAAAACTGACGCAAATGGACAAATGACTGAATCTACGCTTTGTCGAAACATATGTTGATATACTCTGCTAGTGATAGTTTATGTTCAGGCCATGCTATATTCTAATGTTTGTGATTCTTGCTTTGATGAAATCTTATCAGAGTTGCCATATTGTGACTCTGCTATTATGTTTCTTGGTTTTGAGACTAATAAATTTGCTAGTAGTATTGTAACCAATAGGGAATAAATATCACTAAATTCATACTAAACTGGTGTGGTTATTCATGACTGCAAGGTCATGGTGGTGTCTTGAGTTGATTAATGTCTTTGACTAAAGTTAAATGCATTATTGTGATAAATATTGATGATATTATTGACTTATTGATTGACATGTTGATTGGCTGTCTCGTCCTAAGGTGTCTCTCAACAGGGTCAAAAGATTCATTGGCCTAAAACTAGTCCCAATGTGTAATAATTTATCATAAAGGGATGCGTTACCAGTTCTGGTAGCAGAGCGACGGTTCAGGCCCTTTGGGGCTCTAGGACGGAGAATTATTGTTTAAATTGTATTTCTGAGATAATGCAAATTAGAGGTATGATGCGTTTCTAAATTCCCCATGACTTTCCTGGGACCTTGGAAGCCTGCCTAAAGTGAGTTGGGAATGTTCTCGGCGTTTTAGCATGTGTGGTATAGAATTTGAGCTTGCTCAGCTTATGCTCATTGCAGGTGTTTTGTGAAATTTGGGTGGTTTTATGTCAGGTAATGTTGTTTTAGTAGGAGTGGGCGTACTCCGCAGTATGAGAGTAGGGAAGTCGGCGAACTTCATATGAGTGTGGCGCTTTATGCTAAAAAAAAATTATCCACGTGGTTGGTTGGTAATGTACGGACCTGGCGTGGTCTAAGATTCCGGAGTATATTGACAAGTGTAGGAGACACTTGGGTTTATGTTGTAATTTGTGTGGTTTAATAGGTCAATCGGGCGTGGTTGACAAGTCGAGTTTGAGTCAAATTGTGTGTATGAAACCTTCGATGGAGATTTGGCAAGTTCTATAGTGCACTAGAACAAACCATTGACAAGTCGAGAGTAGGATTTGTGGGTCGAATTCTGCTTGCATATGCGGGAACTGAGAAGGAGAAAATAGCGTCCGAGGCTTCAAGTGAAATCTCTGTAAAGTTCTGAAGCGATTGTATACCCTTCCTGTAGTAAACCGGCAAATTTGATTTGTTGATGTCGTTAAAGGTGCTCGCATTAATTTTGCATTAGTTTGGTGTGAATCCAGTGTAAGGAGGACAAGCCGCAAGACTTTGTCAGCTGCAGTGTGTGAGTGTGACTTCAGTGGTGCCGTGCTGAGATAGGTCAGTTGCTGAAAGGGGTCGCGCACGGATTTGCAGCCGTCCGTGAGAGGCTATAGGTTGAGAAAGGCAGGTGAAGATTGTTCTGGGAATTAAAGTCACTTCTGATTAGATTCAAAACAAAAGTAAACAACGCAAAAATGAATTTTCTTAAAGCCTTGAGGAGCGCTCTGAAAGTAGACGCATACATTATGGCGAGTGAGGGGGAGCCTACACCACCTGAGGGTACTCCAGCTTATATAGTAATGGAGGAAAAGGGAGTTGCGCCTTGCCTATGGATGAAGCAGTGGCGCAAATTAACAGAGAAGGAGGGATGTTTGGTGTTTCCGGAGCACGGAACGTTCAATACAAGAATTGTAGAAAATTTGAGGTGGATGTTAAGTGTGCAGAAATCACCTCCGAGACCATTCCAGTATGAGGCATTGGCAGTCTGGGATTTAATGGCCATACGACAAAGACAGCAAAAAATTGAGAGGAGGATGAAAAGGGCAGAGAAGACTTTAGCCGAGGCTAGATGGGACAACAAGAGCAAAATGTGGAGAAGGGGAATAGTTGATGGACTCAAATTCTTTCCAGCAATAACACAAGAAGATGAGACGCAGGTAAGGAAAGCCACCTGTAAAACAGATAAGGGCTCTAGTAAGTCAAAAGAGACTAAGAGGTCTTGGATAGATGAAGATGACTCAGACAATGAAGAGTTTCTTATCCAGTTGTTGCATGACCGACTGCCACCTTATGCAATAAATGACAATGCCCCGAGCACTAGTGCGGGTCCTGGGAACCAGACACAGAGTAAGGAAGTTACAAATACAGTGCAGACTAGTGATACGGTTTTGATACAGAATGGTGTCAGTGTACCCACTGCGCCAGACATGCAGATACTGTTGCAACCTCCGCCACAGATACAGAGGATTTATCCAGACGTCCCAGTACTAGAGACTACTACGAGTCTGATGGTGCCGCCTGACCCGATCTATACGAAATCAAGGTTAGTGCAGATTGAGCCAACCCCGCAGTTGCTGCCCCAGCCGTAGCAACAGCTAATTCCGGGTTATAGTTCAGCGGCAGGACTTTCATTTTTACCTGCACCAGCTACAGTGAGTCAAGCTCTGGGAGTTACTGCTCCACGGGGTTTGGGACCAGGTCAGACACCAGCTTCCATATCACTACCAATTACTGTTGGTCCACCTGTACCATTGTACGCACAGGGTAAGCCTGTGTGTGTGATCAGGGAGTGATGACCCAAGAGGCAATAACAGGAGGGTCCATAGGAACTCCCCAATTAATGGCACCAAGAGAGCAATCAGCTGAAGGACCCAGGTCCTTGATAGACCTTAGTCCGATCGAAGCATCTTTAGAGGGAATGAGGCAAGCAGGGTTAGGTGTGCTGACCCCACAGACAATAAGTACAAACTCATCACAGTCGCCAATGATGCATGCAGGGAATATTTCACTGCAAGGTTTTTCTGTTCAACAATTGAATGAGTGGCTAGAAAAGACCTATGCTTCACAAAACACTGTGGTAACTGCAGAAAAGCCAGAAAGGGAAGAATACCTAAATTTTGTGAGACTGGGAGTAGAAGCTGCAGAACTAGTAGAAGGGACAATGGGGGTGAACCGATTAGAGTCATACACAGAAGCAGAATTGAGGTATCTGTGCCCCAAAATCACTAAAGAAGTGGGCAAGGTGCATCAGAGGTTGGCGAACCTGGCAGATAAATAAAATATAGACATTGAGAATGCTAAACATTTGAAAAGAAGCTACAGATTAGACTTTGATTCTAAAGATTTTGAGCACATGAGATCTACCGGAATGAAAGCACATCTTAAAGAGATACTGCACAGTGCGCAGATCTGGGGTGCACTAGAAAAATTGGAAGGTAGATGGGCAAAGGAAAGAGATAAGGAGAAAGGTGACAGTCTGGAATCAAATCAAGCTAAAGTTTCACCAGATACAGGAACGGTAAAGATGTTACCAATGAGAGAAACAGCTGGAGGGGTTCTAGTCCATGTACCGTGGTCTAGGGGAGACATTCTATCATTTACAAATGATTATCCCAGGTTGAGGGAGAAACCGATAGAGTGGTATCAGCAGACAGACAGGTTTGTGAATCTTGCAAAATGTCTCTGGGAGGACTTGAATACCCTGTTTGAGATCATTGTTCCGCCTGACTTATGGCTTGAGTGCAAAAGAGGTGTGGACTGGCCGACGCAGGAACCAGCAAGGGATAAGGTGACTGGAGGACCATCTAAGGAGGTGATGAAGTACTACCATAAAGTGATTGAGTTCTTGAAGCAGAAAGTGTCGCGGAAAGTGACTGATTGGCAGAAAATCGACCGGACCTCACAGGAGGTCAAAGAGTCAATCCATGCTTGTTATGAGAGGTTATTAAAAGCGTTCAAGCATTACAGTGGCACTGAGACAATTGAGCCGAAAGACATGAACCATCTTGTGTTCAGATTTGTTGAAGGACTGAGAACAGAGGTTAGCCAGATGATTAAGAATCATTTGATTTGTTGGCAGGCAAAACCGATTGATGAGGTGTTGCAGTATGCGAAATACTGCAGTGACGAGATTGAGCGGAAGCAGAGAAAGTCGAAGGAGAAAGTGATGGTGATGCAGATTAAGGCAGCGCAGGCAGGTATGCAGGGAAATGGAATCCAGCAGATGGTACAGCAGCAACCGCAAGGGAATGCCTTGTTTCAGGCACAGCCGAGAGGCCGAGGTTGGGGTTTTGTGAATCGCAGTCCAGATTTGAATACTGTGGTGGTTCAAAATGATGCGCAGGGGATAAAAAAGATGTCACCATGTCACATGTGCGGGGGCGTGGGGCATTGGAAGCGGGAATGCCCAAATGTGGTGCATGATGCTGTCGTTCAACAAAGCACTGATGTTGGTCCAAAATCAAGAGGTCAAAATCAGAACTTCCAGAATAACATGGCTCAGAAGCAGGGGTTACAGCCCATGCAGCAAATACAAATGCCGCGTGTTCAACCAGCACAAATGCAGCAGGTACAACAGCAGGTTCCAATGGTACCTAGACAGCAAATGCAACTACCACTAGCTCCAATGGGACAGCAACAGGTGATGCTTCCTCAGCAGGTCACAGGCCAAGCAATGATGAGTCAAAAGAACACAGTGCAGCAAATTCCATTGCGTGGTGAGGATGGAATAAATGATGAATGGTCAGATGACAGTTCTGACAGTGAGGAGTGCAGGCTTGCAGCATCCCTAGAAGTGGATCAGAGGGGGCCCTATATAGAGGGGAAGGTGATGGGTCACAAGGTTTTCGTTCTGGGTAGACACAAGAACTACACACTTTATAGTCAGAAGTGCAGAGGTCTCGAAATTGCCACTTTCAGGGCATACCATAAGAGTGCTAGGAGTAGCAAATCAGTATTTGACAAACCCGATCACAGACCCAGTTCAAGGTGAGATTGGTAACTTTCAGGGTCTGCATAAGTTTGTAGTCTGCGACTCTAGTCCTGTGTCCCTACTGGGAAGAGACTTACTGTGCAAAACAAAATGTTCAATTACCTTTTCTAAGAAGGGATTGAGGTGCAGACAAACAGTGATGATGAGGGAGATGATGGGCAGTTTTCAGAGTTGGAGACAGAGACCGTAAATGAGGAATACCCTTTGATAACCTTATTCCCGATGCTTACAGTGACAGACTTACCAGCCTAGTTGCAGGGAACAGTGACAGAGAAGGTGTGGAACCTGACAGGAAAGGAAGTGGGACTGATAAAAGGAGTAGAATCGGTTAAAGTACAGGTAAAACTGAATGCAGTGTTTCCCCATGTGCCGCAGTACCACATGGCACAAGATGTCCTCATCCATGTATCACAGATAATTGAAGACTTTGTAAAGCAAGGAGTTCTAAAAGAAGTAATGAGCAGCCCATGTAATTCACCAATAATGGGTCTGAAAAAGCCTTGTGGGAAGGTTTGAATTGTGCAGGATTTGAGGAAAATAAATTATATTGTAGTATAGTGTTGCCCCATACTGCCAAATCCAACAGTAATCATGTTTCAGGTTCCGTGTGATGCAGAGTGGTTCACGGTTGTGGATTTGTCACAGGCGTTCTTTTCGGGGCCTCTTCATGAGGACAGCCAATTTCTCTTCAGTTTCAAATTCCTGGACAAGGTGTACAGTTGGTGCAGAATTCCTCAAGGGTTTTCTGAGTCACCATCCATCTTCAATCAGATATTGAAGAAGGACTTAGAGTCATTAGAGCTGCCTTTCAGTTCATCTCCAGTGCAGTACATTGATGACTTTCTGATTGCATCCAGAACAAAAGACGACTGCAGGTATGACACAATTGCCTTACTGAACCATTTGGGAAAGAATGGACATAAGGGGCCTGATTCTAACTTTGGAGGACGGTGTTAAACCGTCCCAAAAGTGGCGGATATACCACCTACCGTATTACGAGTTCCATAGGATATAATGGACTCGTAATACGGTAGGTGGTATATCCGCCACTTTTGGGACGGTTTAACACTGTCCTCCAAAGTTAGAATCAGGCCCAAAGTGTCCCCAAAGAAATTGCAGTACTGTCAGAAAGAGGTGAAGTACTTAGGGCACTTGTTTGAGAAAGGGTCTAGGAGAATATCAAAAGAAAGGGTGACAGCCATACTGCAGATGAATCCACCGACAACAAAGAGAGATGTCAGAATGTTTTTGGGAATGGTGGGCTACTGTCGCCAGTGGATCCCCAACTTCTCGATTATCTCTAAACCATTGATAAAACTGATAGCCAAGGAAGTTAAGGATGACCCGAGTACCATAATCTTTTCCGAGGAAGAGCTTGAGGCATGCATGGAATTGAGAGAATGCATGTGCAGGGTGCCAGCTTTGGGTATGCCTGATTACACAAAGCTTTTCCTACTGTTTTGTCAAGAACATGATGCTTGTTCTTTGTCTGTCTTAACACAGTTCCCTGGAGGTGCACACCGCCCAGTAGCATATTTTTCAGCTAATTTGGACCCAGTCGCAGCAGCCTTACCAGGTTGTTTGCACGCAGTTGCAGCAGTTGGTCAGAGCCTCACAGTGTGAAGGCATAGTGATGGGACATCCCTTGATAGTAATGGTTCCACATTCAGTTGAAATTCTGTTGACCCGAACTAAGACTCAGCACATGACAAATGCTAGGCTATCGAGATATGAGACCATTATACTGGGGTCTCCTAAAGTTTCTCTCAAGAGGTGTACAATATTGAACCCGGCAACTCTACTTCCAATTGAAAATGCTGAGATTAGTAATACAGAGGAAGTGGAACATGATTGTCTTGAGGTAACAGAACTATGCACCAAACCCAGACCTGACGTTAAAGATACACAGTTAGAAGAAAATTACTACATTATGTTTGTTGATGGATCATGTTTAAGAGACACATTTGGATTACTGAGAGCTTGTTATGATGTCTGTACAATCACCGGTATTCTAGAAGCTTCCTGGCTCGAAAGAGTGTACTCTGCACAAGTGGCTGAATTAATTGCCCTTACTAAGGCATGCCACGCAGCTGTAAACCTGAAAGTCACTATCTACACTGACAGCAGATACGGATTTGGAATTGTACATAATTTTGGCCAATTATGGTCACAGATGGGTTTCATGACCTCTTCTGGCTCACCAGTGAAAAATGGCGAACAGATTAAGGATTTGTTGCATGCGATTCAGTTACCTCTTGAAATTGCTGTGGTGAAATGCAATGCTCAGGTAAAGTCACAAGACTTTGTGTCAATGGGAAAGGGCTTTGCAGATCAAGTCGCAAGGTTTTGCGCATTGAACTGTATATCGTTCAAGGAACAGTGGGAACTACTACCTGAAACTGAAAATGAAACATGCTTGAACTTTGCATTCAGAGTGGTTGATACATTAGATGAGCTAAAATCACTGCTGGGCCATGCTAGCAGTGAGGAAAAACGCTCCTGGCAGAGAATGCAATGTGTGCAGAGGGCTGACGACTTGTGGGTCTCAGAGGAGGGGAAGTTACTTTTATCAAACAGCCTTTTGTCTCAGTTTGCAAGACTTTACCATGGTCAGGAACACCCTGGAAGAGACGCAATGATCAGGTTATTTAAAATTGATTGGTTAAATCCCAAAATTCAGACAAGCTGCAGAGGTTAACTGTCACAGGTGCATCATCTGTGAACAGATGAATGCAGGAAAAGGGACTGTTCTGACTTTGAGCCTCATAGGGAGAGCTGGAGGTCCGTTTAGCAAGATGCAGATGGATTTCATTGAAATGCCTGTGTGTGGAGGCTTGAGGTACGTGTTGGTGATTGTGTGTGTTTTCAGTCACTGGATTGAAGCATACCCTACACGTAGGAATGACAGTCTCACAGTAGCAAAGCTGTTGCTTAGAGAATTAATACCAAGGTTCGGATGTCCGGTCTCTTTAGAATCAGATAGGGGCAGACACTTCGACAATGAGGTGAGTAAGGTCTTGTGTGCTGCTTTAGATATTGAGCAGAAACTGCATTGTAGCTACCGTCCTGAAGCATCAGGATTAGTGGAACAGATGAATGGTACTTTGAAGTCAAGAATGGCAAAAATGTGCGCAGCTACCAACATGAAGTGGCCAGATGCATTGCCCTTAGTGCTTATGTCAATGAGAAACACACCTGATAGGAAGACAGGACTATCCGCCCATGAGATATTGATGGGCAGAGCTATGAGGTTGTCCGCAGTACTTGCAAATGCTCTTGTGATTATCACGGATGATATGGTGTTGGACTACTGCTAGGGTATGGCTGATCTGGTCCGCTCTTTTTCCCACCAGATGGAGGCTAACACATTGCCACTGATCAGTGATCCAGGTCACACCCTGCAAACCGGTGACTGGGTGGTTGTCATGAAACACGTGAGGAAGTCATGTTTGGAGCCGCGCTCGAAGGGGCCATATCAAGTAATACTGACTACAACAGGCGTTCCAAACTGGATACATGCCAGTCACGCAAAGAAGGTGACATGTCCGACTGATGAGGAACTTGAAGCTTCCGACTCAGCAATTCCGGAGAAGGAAGTCTCAGGGCCGGAGAATATTCAAAGGGGAACTGAGACTGAAGGAGAGCCCACTGAGGATGGCTTAGTCCCTCAAACAGTAAACAAGTTTGAGAGAGGTGACAATGAGCCTATCTCAGTAGAGGCAGCAGGAGAACTAAGTCAAGGAGAGGTTCTCCCAGAAGTAGACGGATACGGGTTAGAACTTGAACCCGTTACAGACCCTGAAGACGAGGGGGAAGGAGTAGAAGGAGGTCAAAGCACACTGACTCCTCCTGAGCCACTTGCAGGTCCGTCAAGAGAAAACACCATAGCACAAGAGGAGGGTGCTGCTCAGCGTGCTGAAAAGCCAAGCAGGAAGAAAACGCATAAAGGTGATAACTGGGCAAAGAAACAAGCTAAAATGGAGAAGGTGATCCCAGGTGATACAATAGAGGAAGAAATTGGTACAACTAGAAGGGAGGATCTCAGTGAAGGAGAATTGAAAAGTGAACGCAGAGTGAAAAGAAAAAGAGTCACGAACAGAAGGTACGCAGCCCTGAATGGGCATATGCAACGATGTCTGAATGGCAACAAGAATTCCTAGTGTTCTGTTTTGATCGAGAGGTACCAGGCCAATATTACGGCACCTGAAATCAACCAGAGAAAAAGACTGTGTTAAAATTGAAATTGAAAGCTGAAAAGCTGAGAAAAGAGACTGATAAATTACCGGATGTGACATTGATAACCTGAATTGACTCTGAAAACCAATTATGATAAGCTGCTAACCAGATTTGACAAAAGGGTCCTGGGGTGAGTGGAACGCTGTAAATACTCGCAGAAAGAAAGAAAGACTTTGAAAAAAAGAAAAAAAAAGAGCTTTAAAATCATCCTCAAGTTGATTGTTTGTCTTATATCTTCTGCCATCTGACTCTTTACAGATCATGGCTTACACTAGAGATAGTAGCAAAAAGGGTAAGGTGTGTGGTTGGTTAAGTATTATATCAGGTATTGTGTGTGCAATAATAATTATAGATGTGACTGTGGGAATGCCTTGGTTGGATAAAAAAGGTCACTAACAATGCTTCAAAACCTGAGACTGCTACACTAACACCGTAGGAAAAGTTTGAGCGGGATACAAAATACTTGCATGAGGGAACTAATTCAAAAGGGGAACTTTCCACTAATGTTTTCTATCGCTTGCTGAATGAGTATGTTGATACTATGGATGCAAGAAATTATGTGTGCACAAAGATTCCTTCATTAGAACGAGAAGGGGTCACATATCATAGTCTGCCGCTAACATACGGGATAAGCTGTAGTTTGCTACTAACAAGATTCTATGACCAAGAACATGTGCAATATTTTCACTCTAATTTAGATGTAGGGCTTTCTTTTGTGCCTTTTATTCGAGTTTTAGAACAAGTTAGCTAAAGAGCATAGTATAAAATTAGTTAGGGGTTTCTTTGAGCCGACACTAACTTTTGGCACAGCTTATGCACACTGCAATAATTTAACCTGCTTATTAACGCCTGTGGAGAAAAGTTTCAGTTTAACCATAGATTTAAAGGGTTTGATTTAGAATTTGGCCAGAGAAGGTACCCTGTAATAAAGGCGATTGAGGACCCTGTCTGCCAAACTCTCCATCCTCTCGCAACACATTTAGAAATGGGCGGAGGCATGCTGCAGCACACATAGAAAGAGGAAAACGCCTCTCAGGATTGTTTTTGTGCAGCAAAGTGCCCTTTCCAGTACAAAAACAATCAGGCCTACTACACAGGCACCCTTGTGCAATGGTGCAAGGGTGCCTACGTTGGGGCTAGGCTACCAAATGGCACCAGTGCAAGGGAAAAGGACAGAAGTGCACCGTATTAGATACATTCCTGTCTTTTCTCTGTGACACAGGGCAGTGCAGCACAGCAAGGTGACTTGAAAGCATATTTTGCCAATTTTAACATCCTCTTTTTGCGACGTATACAATTTTGTGATGCTTGCCTTGGAGCTCAAAATAACAACAAAAAATCCAAAGCACTCTTTCACACTGTGAATTTTCTACTTTGCATTCATAAATGTGAATTAATTGTCCTGTAATACATTTACAAATACCTAATTACTTCATATCCCCTATAGATAGGCAAGGAATTCTGATAAATACTTCTGATTAATCTAGTATGGGAGTTGTCCTCTGATGTGACACTTAGCTACACTTACAAGTGAGCATTTATTATAACTAAGTTGCAAATCCGAAGGGTATGCAAGCTGTATGAATGAGCAGCATAGAGCTCGTTCAGTCAAGTAAGTAGCAGTAGTAAAGCAGACCTGATAAGTAAAAAGTAACAGCAAGTCATTCAGAAAATTGAGTGGTTACGATCCAGTGGACATTCGTTCAAGTTAGTCGGTCATCTCCAATGGTACAAAAGCTGCAGCAGGTAATGCTTATAAAATATACACTCAAAGCAAATGACCAACTGAGCAGTTGCAAATAAGAAAATATTAGGAGATTCTAGCGATGAGTAATTCAGACGCACGTGATATGCAAGTTGTACTGCAATATAGCAATTCCTAAAAGTAAGAAATTGCATTACATGTACCATGGTATCAAAGGGGCACTTACTGGTAGTTGCCCATTTCAAATTGTAGTATGACAGACTCAAGTCCCTTTTTAAGCATATATTATGTTTTTTTGCAAAGTGGCCAATGCACGCTATAAGCGATTGAGAGGGCCAACTTTGCATATTGAAGTGGGTGTGCTCTGTGCTACAGGGGCACCTACATTTCATTGCAGGTGTTCTAGTAGTTGCCCTTTGTGCAATTTTCAAAAATTCAGCACCCTACGTATCCAAGGAGGTAGAGTGGATGGGCTGGGGAGAGAAGGACACCTGTCCAAAGAGTTTACTCCTGTCAGACATTAATGAAAGTTGTAAGGATCTGCTAGTAACCCTCTGTAAAAATGTCTAGCTGTAGATCATTGATTGCCCACTATGGCCTTTTTTTTTGGTTATTGAGTTGCCTTCATCTTCTATTGAAAGGCCCTTGGGAGGTATGTGTATTTGTAATTATAAGCGTAGCACTTAATTGAGTGTGTATTCAACTTCTAGAGCTATTTAATGAAAAAGCGCTGAGAGTGCAATACATTTTGAATGTCATTTTGTGTGTTGTTGAATTCACAGCACTAATAAGAGTCAGCCTTCAACTGCTCTATCTCCTTAACCCTGAGAGCCAAGTGGTAAAAGGTGCACGGATGAACGTCTGCGGTAAATCAACCCTAGAAACACCAGAGATGAAGGATCCCAGCTGACATAATTGGAGCCAATTACTTCTGATTGTCCTAAATTGAACTATATTACTCGATTTCTCACATTCCCCAGCCCCACTCATTATTACCCATACACCTGATTATCCTGTGACTAAGAGCAAAGAGGACATGGAGACACCTACAGGAAACAGCACCAGGATTCAAATTCACAATGTGGGATCAATTATAAGGTGATCAAACAAATTCATTAATCTTTGGGACTGATTTAAGAAAAGTGGTGCTGAATCTAATGCAGAGCTCTTTTCTTGAACCCCTTAGCACCCCCTACCACCACCATGTGTGCACCGTATTTAATATACAATGCACCATGGCTCAGGATAGGGGCAATAGCTTTAGAATTTTTGACTCTATTGATGTACTGTGTTGAAAGCAATGGTGTGCCTTCTTTTAACACCTTCTCTGGGCAGGTGTTAAAAGTAGCCGCAAAAAATGGTGCAGTGAAATCTCTTAAATTCCACTGCACCATTTTCACAGTCCCCCTAATGGTGGGAACGCCCCCTTGCATACATTATGTCTGGCACAAGCATAATGTGGCACAAGGGGTTACAAAGTGGTGCAATGCGTGCATTGTGCCACTTTGTAAATATGGCACACCAAATTTGGCCTCGTTGAGCCACATTAGCATGAAAAAATGACACTACTGTGATGTAAGGAGGCTTTAGGCCCTCTTAAATCTGGGCCTTTTTGATTCTGAACCAGTTCAGGTACTAAGCGCTGAAGCTGCTGTAATGGCAAAGTATGAAGTAGAATCTATTATAGCTGTGCATCTTTTCACATCATGGAACACAACTTCTTTTGAAAACTGCTGCTGCTTGGACTGGATCCCTAATAATAAAAAGGTATGAGCAAGCTCTGCCTCTGCCTAATCGAAGAGCTGACAGCCCTGCTACCACGGCAGTTCTGGATCTGACTACTGTCTAAGAAACAGGCTGCAATTTTCCAAGAACACTTTGACAAAGTGTGCGCACTGTCATAAGCCTGGAATCTCATCCTGCTACTATATTATAACTAGAATGTAGGAGGGAACAACGAATGCGATAACCACGCATGCCTGAACAATGCAGTCGGAACAACAACTGCGTTGTTACCACGAATGCCTTTACCACGCATGCCTTTACAACGATTTTTCATTGTAAAAGTATACCTAGTAAAGGCATGTGTGGGAACGACATGCATGGTTCTAGCATGCCACCACCTACCTGCCCTAAGGCCCAGAAGTACCCCACCCTTAATACTAAAATAACCCTACCCCTCAACCCCCACCCCTTAAAACAAAATCACCCCAACATCCCTCACCCACCCTCAGCCCTAAAACCTTCCCGACCCCCCATCCACCCTAAAACCAACCGATTCCCCCACCCCACACCTAAAAACAGAACTACGGCAACTACCCACCCTCAAAATCAAAAATACCCAGATCGCCTCACCCCCGCCCCTGAAAACCAAACTACCACGACCCCCACACCACAAAAATAAAGCTATCTTAATCCCCCACCCTTCAAAACCAAACTACCCCGATTCTCCACCCCACCCCTAAAAACCAAACTAACCCGACCCCCCACCCCTCACCCCATAAAACAAAACTACCCCAACCCCCACTCCACCACTAAATACAAAACTACCCTGACCCTCCTCCCCTGAAAACCAAACTACCCTGATTCCCCCACCCCTAAAAACCAAACTACCTTGACCCCCCACTACCAAAAACAAAACTACTCTGACTCCCCACCACTAAAAGCCAAACTACCCTGATACTCCATTCTGCCCCTAAAAAACAAACTACCCCGACCCCCACCCCTCACTCCTAAAAACAAAACTACCCCAACCCCCACCCTATCCCACCACTAAATACAAAACTACTCTGATCCCCCCACCCCTAAGAACAAAACTACCCCAATTCCCCACCCCAAAAACAAAACTACCCTGACCCCCCACCCCTGAAAACCAAACTACCCCAATCTCCCACCCCTAAAAACAATATTACCTTGACCCCCCACCCATAAACAAAACTACTCTGACACCGGCCCCTAAAAACAAAACTACCCTGATCTCCCCACCCCACCCCTAAAAAACAAACTACCCCAACCCCCACCCGCCCCTAAAAACAAAACTACCCAGCCCCCACCCCAAAAACAAATCTACCCTGCCTCACCAACCCACCCAAAAATCAAAACTCTATCTATATATAAAAATATCTAAATCCTAATCCATAACCCCACCCTTAAAAACCAAACTACCTTCCCCCACCCCTGCCCCTAAAAACAAAACTACCCTGCCCCAACCCCAAAAACAAAACTACCCGGCCCATTCACCCCACCCCAAAAACGAAACTACCCTGCCCCTAAAATCCAAACTACCCCGATCCCCCACCCACACCCCACCCCTAAAATCCAAACTACCCTGACCCCCACCTTGCCCCAACAACAAAACTACTCAGCCCCACCCCAAAAACAAATCTACCCTGCTCCACCACCCCCACCGCCTAAAGCAAAACTACCCCTCACCCCCACCCTCAGTCCGACAAACTAAACTACCCCACCCCCGATCTCGCCCCTAAAAGCAGAACTACCCGACCCCCCACCACCAAAAATGAAACTACCCCCAACCTGCCCCTAAAAACAAAACTACCCTGATGCCCCCACTCACACCCCTAAAAACAAAGCTAATCCAACCCCCACCCACCCCTAAAACCAAAACTACCCTGACCCTCCCACCCACAAAAACGAAACTATCTCGCCCCCGTTAATCCAGCCCACCCCTAAAAACGACCACAACCCAATTTACCTGACCGTGTCCTCTCATGATCCACTCTGCCATTTTCTCTGCCTTAACTACGCATATGCGTTGTTCAGCACATGCCTGGTTAAGGCAGAGAAAAAGGTAGTTGTTGTTCCAGCAAGCATGATTACGCTTGCATTGTTCACAGCATCGTTCTTCCGGAGTCTTTGTTGAGGATGTTTCCCTTATAACTAACCTCTTTGAGTAGGATTTGAAATACATATGGGAAAGCAAAGCATCTTTCATCCGTGATAACGCGAGAAGCCCCTATTCCAAGCAGTATCATTATTGTACTGATTATCGATCCGAAAGGTTGTACAAAATAAATGTTTCCTTTGGCTCGAAGACCAGAATGGATCATCAGCCGCTGCCCTAAGCATCATGGGCAGCTATAAGTTTCGTTATACCATTTGCGCAGTTTGGAAGGACTGATATAAAAATAAAAAGGCGTAAGATAAGTCTGACCTCTCAGTCTAGTAGGAGTGATCATTTTGCAGAATCGCGCAAGAATACTAGTAAGGGGCTACTGATTGGGTTTTGTACATTCTTTCCATTGCTAGTTTAATGATTGCGAAAACGTTTAAATCTTTCTGCCTAAGTACGAGAAATGGTAGAAAGAAACACTGGAGGCATATGAATTTGAACGCCAAGTTTGGAGGACCTACTGTGAAATGTAATTTCATTTAGCGGGATTTGAGAGATTATTTGGTCCCAGATTAGATATTGCTTCCTATTCTGCTTATTTTATCTTTCATTTTCCAGTGACGTATTGGGATACTGAAAACAGTTTTCTGACGTTTGTAATGAACTTATGTTGTCCTGATTTATAGAAGATGTTGCTTCTAGATATTTAGTTCATCTATTTTAATGCACTCCAAGGCTTCTCAATAAACACTATTTAAAATAAAGAGATCGAGAAAAAGTAAAATAGGCTTTTGCACAATACAGTGAAGATCAGTCCTTCAAGAGCTTGTCTTTCTCTTGTCCACAGGCAAAATACCTTCAGGCAATGTTCCTGTAGGCAAAGTTTTACTAAGGCGTTGCACCGGTGCTAGCACAATGGAAAGTGGTGCAATGCAGAACAAAGCTGCATCTGCTATTTACTAGCCAGAACAAAAAGGTGTTTTACTCTGGAGAGGCATCCTTTTCTCACTGCAGAACTCACTTCATTTCAGTTTGCATTGTACTGTGTCGAGGGGACGTACTGTTGTAAATTATCGCAAATATCTATAGATTTTGATGCAAAGCCTGATTTAGCAAGACAGCCAGACCAGACTCTGCATCAAAAACCTATACCTTCTCAAACTAGGTGCAACAAAGAGGAACACCTTGCGTTTCTCCAAAAACCCACATATTGCGTGGGGGCTGCTGTGCAAAGCACACATGTAATGCATGGGAACCTAAAGGGTGTTCTATGCATAATAAATTGTACTGGATGGTTATGGCTCTAGAAGAAATTGTATGCTAGAAAGCTCACACTCCTTTCTGTATTGTGATGCAAGGCTGAGCACCATGCAGGGCGGCTTTGGTTGAGCACCTATGCAGGAGGTCACACCACCAGCAGACCAGTCTTCGTAGATATGACTCTGCACTGTGTTTTCCCACTTGCTCAAAGCAGTGCAGGAAATCTGGATGCTGAGCTGCGTGGTAAAACAAATAAGTAAATCTGTCCCTTAGTCTTTTAAGTTATGTTTGGATAGCACCCCTGCATTGATAAAACAGCCTTGACCTAATGTTCAAGCTGGATATTATGCTCCTTCTGGCTAGAACCTGAGCCTGAAGAAAAGTGTTTCCTGACAGTGTGGGTTTCATGAGGCGATCCATGAAACCCTAATGCACTTCTTGTGGTTTTGCCCCTTGTGTATTGAGTTAAGAAAAAAGTAGCTGGTGCATATATTCATCAAGCATTGGAAAAGTCAACAGATCTAGCTTATAATTTCAGTTATATGCTAGCTTTACTGACTTGGCCATTGGTTATTACATTTGGTGATATTTAAATGCTTAATTGTACACACAACTGATTTTACTTGTTTGAACCAGTTTCATAGAGTAGTCCATGGGCCTCTCCCCATAATACAGTGAATACACAACTCTACTTGATATCAGCAGGAAATATCACAGTGACAAATCCCAGGCACAGTTTCAAGCATTAGCTGAAGAAAGACAGGGCCAGAGTTATCAAAATGTAATTCAAAGCAGCAAGACAACGTGTTGAACTGTGCTCCATGACAGGGAGAGAGAAGGAATACACCATATCTGCTATTATCTGACGCATGCCTGCTCTCTCTCTGCCCTGGATCACAGAGTGCTGCCTAGCACTGACACAGGCACCCTTGCACCATGGTGTAAGACTGCATGTGTCACAGGCAGGATTGTTATTGTGCAGGAAGGGAAACTTTCCTGCACGTAAACAATCTCATGCATTTCGCATTACTTGTCATAAAAGGGGCATTCCATGGGTGCTCTGTGGGCATTCCCAAACAGGACCCATAGAACTGCAACAGAATCCGACGCATTCCCAGATTTACAAGGCTGGGATTGTGTCAGATTTGTATGATACATCAGGGGTGACATTTAAGTGGTGCAACGGGGAGAAATAACATTATTTCTCTCCGTTTTTTCCTCTGTCAATGTTTGCTACATTTTGTAGCACACATAGAAAGAGGAAAATGCGTTTGATGATTGTTTATGTGCAGGATGGTGTTCCTTCTTGCACATAAACAATCATCCCTGCAATGGGGTCACACTTTCACCATGGTGCAAGGGTTTCTGCGTTTGCGCTGGGCAGCAGTTTGTGTGCCAGTGCAGAGGAAAGTGCAGGGATGCATCGTATTTCTGTAAATATGACACATCCCTACACTCTCAAAATGAAGCAGTGCGGCGCAGCAGGCTGGCTTGCAGCTTCACGCTGGAACAGTTTATTGTAAATGAGGCCCTCAGTTTTCAGCACCACTGTCACCACCTTCAAAGCTTTTCTCTGCCTTTCTAATTACAAATTAACAATCCAGTGTGTAAATTATTTTAAATGATTTTAAGTAAACAAAAAATGTTAAACTGCTACACATGACGCTATCCGCTAATATAAATAAATTAGCAAAAACTGTCCTGTCTGATCAAAAATTGAAGCAGTGAAATGGAGCACATTTTAATAGGATCTTACAACTAAAAAAACAAAACCTCAAGCTGGGCTTTCATATTTAGAATAGATATATGCTGCTTGCTTCAGGCTATAGCTTGCTTTAATTTAAAGAGAGCAAAGTATCATAGCCGTTATGGAAGTGCACTCCTAAGCTAGAGTACTGAGGCGAGTGAATAATAAATAGTTTTATCTTCAGTAGGATTCTGTGAGTTTAATTTGTGAGTTTTGGCGAACATTTGTGTGCCCTCACAAATCCTAAAGACAAGAAGAAATTGTTTGTCTCCAAACTTTGCTAATATGCCAATGTCCTCCTCAGGGCCAATTAGTATGTCCGCTCTTGCTTTACAAATGGAATTGGTAGGTGATGGATTTGGACTGCTCCAGTGGTAGAAGTGGCACCAATCTCCTATGAAAACTATGAGCACCATCACTTATATTTTTACAAATTAAGCACTGGCTAGAGTTCATAGTAAGATAGTGGATGTCTGATGGGATGCACCAGCACTATTGGTCGTTCACTGTCTTTCTATGCAAGGGGAGGCAAAGCTAATGTCAGAGGGTAGAGCAGGCAGAATGGGAATAAGGGCCATAATGTGCACGCCATTACGGCCCCTTCAGATTTTGTGTGAAGGACAGTGCTGAGGGAAAGAAGTAAAAATATACGGCCACTGTGTGATGTAACTACTTGTAGTGCTGTTTAGGGAGGAATGCAGCACATACCTTCAGCCTGCATGCGAGTCAAGTTGCTGATAATATAAATATACAATATATAAGCAGCAAGCAAATGTCAATTAGACATTTTACCATAAATGTGAAAACTCATGATACAAAAGACAAATAATAAATAAATAAATCAGCTAAAATTACAGAAGAACATGTAGATTTCTTCAACATTTTGTGGGCTGGTGTTAAAACCTGATAGACAGTATGGGACACCAATTACTAGAGGGGGGTTAAATAAAAAAAAGATTGAAGAAGGGTAACTCAAATCAATGTTTCTGTATACTTTTTGCTGTGGTGTGCATGTGTGTGGCTGGTGGTAGCCGGTGCATTAGCTGCCTGCAGACCCCGCTACACTGCTCTCAAATGCAGATCGGTGTCTCTGGGCCTACAGTTACTGAGACACGAGGCAAGCTGGACTTGCCTGAAGAGGTATCACCCTGGCCATACGTCTCCTAGCTGCTCTTAATGAAGACATGCACGGCATAAAAGCTTTACCACTGTGAGGCGTAAAGCAAGACAGACAAGTAGATTGAAGTAATTTTGGGCTGCACACACTAGCCTTTTAATGATAAATTAACTGACACAATGCTTTCCATCGTTTTGGGCCACATTTGCACCCATACAATATGTTAGTAAATAATACACAAAGAATTGCAGAAGCTGACCAGAGGGGCAGCACAATATATATCACACAAGTAAATAAGTTTGGATAAATCACCACTGTAAGCCATCTATAGGGTGATTTTTCATGGTCACAGTTTTTTCGATTTTCAGTTTATTTTCTGCGTAATATTTATAGACGTACTTACCTGAATTAACAATTGCGTCTATTGATGTGGTGTTCTGGCCAGATCACTGAGAATGACATACTCCCAACACTGAATCATTTGTTTGTATACATCTTTCATACCGGATTGTGGTATTGCTGCATTGCGGTGTCCCTCCACACCCATTCACGTCAACACTTGGTATTACAGATAAAATCGATTTAAAAGGATTCATTAAGTTATTCGCTTCTTTTAATATTTGAAAATCGTTTGTATTATCAAACTTAACAATTTCTCTTGAGATATTTTTAACCATGTAGTCCATTAAGTGTACCACAGCAATATGTTTAGCATTAAAAAACCTACCTGAGGTTAAATGTTGGAAAACTCGCAATTTATGAGTCCCAGCTCAGTGCAAAATGTCGCTTTGTAGGGCCCTGATTTATACTTTCTGATGCAAAACTGCACTAATGCAGTTTGGCACTAAAAAGTTTGGCACCGGCTTGCACCATTTCTGAGCACCAGCCTGGCACCATATTTATGGAATGGTGCAAGCTGGTGCAAAGGGTAGGCTAGCGTACAAAAAAATGATTTTAGCCGGGTGGGGCTGGTGGTGTGGAAGAAGGGGTTTTGCACCAAAAAAATGACGTTAGCCAGGTTAGAGTAAAAAAAACAACAACTCTAACCAGCCTAGCGTCATTTTCTGATGCAAAACCATCCATATCACATAACTCCTGTCTTAGAAAAGACAGGAGTCATGTCCACCACCCTAATGGCCAGCACATGGGACCAGGGTCCTCTGGGCATGGCAATTGGACCCAGTGCCATGTAGGGGGGCCCATTTCAGGGCACCCAATGGCATCTTAAAAAAATATATATACTTACCTGTACTTACCTATACATACCTGGGATGGGGTCCCCCATTCCTCTGCTGTCCCTCTGGTGTGGGTGGGGGTGTCCCTGGGGCCTGGGGAGGGCACCTGTGGGCTTATTCCATGGTGTTCCGCTATGGAAATAGGCCCACAGGCCCCCTAATGTCTGCCCTGACCCAGGCATTAAATAATGGCGCAAAGCAAGCTTTGCACCATTATTTGACCCCTTCTCCCCCTGTGTGTGATTTTAGCACAGGGTAATAAATATAGCGCTAAGGCCATAGAGTGACTTTTTGCACGGGAACGCCTACTTTGAATCTCATTGATGCAAGGTATGTTTCCATGTCCAAAAAATGACTTTAACTCTATAAATTTGGCGCTAGACGGGTCTAATGACAAAGAATAAATATGGAGTTAGTTTTGCACCGAATTTGCATTAAATAATGATGCAAGTTCAGCACAAAACAAGTATAAATATGCCCCTAAATATATTAGCCTCTAGGAAGATGGGCCTTACCACAGACATAAATCTGCTTTGTATCAAAGTCACTGCTTTTCGGCTGACAACACAAAGTTGATCTCTTTTTTAAAAATGCTCAGAGTGAAAAATACCAATTATTGGCAGTGTGCTTAAAGTTTCCAGGCCCATTTGATCCTCCATTGACCTTTATTTGTTTTCATGGTTCTTTTCCTTGCTCTTTTCTTTTCTTTCCGCAACAGTTTTTTACCACCTGTTTTCTGTTCTCAAACTAGGGTGAATGTATAATTATTTGCAAAAAATATGCATCATGGTATTTTTGTAACTTTTCTGCAAATGTCTTTTTCATTCAGTAGATTATGATTATATAATTCTTCAGAGAGCTTAACTCCTAGGGACTCATATGCCGGCAGGGATCGAAACTGCCACAGCTGACATGACCTCTGCTACCTCTGACCCTGTTCTTGCAACCCCAGCTTTGGGAGGAAAATCATTACAGACAGCTTTATTGATGTCATAAAGCCGCTTCGTTATGGAGCAAGCTGGATTTGAACGTTATAACATTCTTGACTTCTTTCCTGATAAATAATATGCTCCCACAACTTTTTAAGAATTATCAACTACTTCATCAACTAAACAGTTCCCACCCCACATCAGTGGCGTAAGAAAACTTGAGGGAGCCCTCCCACAAAGTACATGGAGCCGCCCCTCCCAGACCTAGTCAGGAGCTCTCAGGCAGCAGGCCAACACTCATGCACATTGTACTGTGTGTGCTGAGGCCCCCCTTGGAGCTCTGAGAGCCCCAACACTCTAGGAGCTGTAGAGGCTGATGTTACGCCACTGCCGCACATTAACATCTTAATCTTTAACTTCAACGTGATAACTTCAGTTTTTTATGTTTTGCTCAGACCATCTGCCCTTTCTCCTGCCCCCACTGTTTCTCCACCTCACCTGCTTGCCCACCACAGGGACAGGGCTGGCTTCCTTTCCTTCCTTCCGTCTCTCTTTGTTTCCTGCTTTCTCTTTCCGGTTACGATCATCACGCTTTGTGCCCTTCGAATCGTCACCTGAAAAAACCCTTCCTAAAAGTTGTAGTTCTGTCCCACCCCCCACTTATTGTTTCGTTTGCTTTCCACTTCAACCACTCTGGATTGCCTCTGTCACTTGTTTCAAGTACATTCTGTTCCACATTAGCTCTAAATTATGCCTTGTTGGCATTCATACACTATGGGGGTGATTCTGACCGCGGCGGACGGCGGTCGCCGCCCGCCAAGCGGTTCCCGCCGAAAGACCGCTCCGCGGTCAAAAGACCGCGGCGGTCATTCTGGCTTTCCCACTGGGCTGGCGGGCGACCGCCGAAAGTCCGCCCGCCAGCCCAGCGGGAAACACCCTTCCCACGAGGAAGCCGGCTCAGAATGGAGCCGGCGGAGTGGGAAGGTGCGACGGGTGCAGTTGCACCCGTCGCGAATTTCAGTGTCTGCAAAGCAGACACTGAAATTCTTTGTGGGGCCCTGTTACGGGGGCCCCTGCAGTGCCCATGTCATTGGCATGGGCACTGCAGGGGCCCCCAGGGGCCCCACGACTCCCCATACCGCCATCCTGTTCATGGCGGGTGAACCGCCAGGAAGAGGATGGCGGTATGGGCTGTCAGAATCCCCATGGGGGCGCAGCAAGCTGCGCCGCCATGGCGGATTCCCATGGGCAGCGGAAAGTCGGCGGTACACCGCCGGCTTTCCGCTTCTGGCCGCGGCTGTACCGCCGCGGTCAGAATGCCCGGCGGAGCACCGCCAGCCTGTTGGCGGTGCTACCGCCAACCTCCGCCATGGCGGTAATTACCGCCAGGGTCAGAATGACCCCCTATGTCTGTGTGTTTAACTATGGCTATCGCCTCTGCCTTTTAGAACACTGACATCTCCTTGTTAAATTCCCTCGTGAACTTGTCGATAGCCACTGGTTTCAGTGCTCCCACCACAATCTTATAGGCAATAACTGCATGCACATCACCACCGTCTCCAGCCATAGCTAATCACCTTCCTCTGATCCTTTTTTCATCATGTTTATCAGTTCCAAACCCAAAGCTCGGACCAAATTATTCTCCCTCTATATAGCCAATGCATTTGGATGGGACAATTAACTTGCAATTCCTACAGTGCTGGAATCAGATGACCCTACCTCATAACCCCTTTTGTGTACTGTATCACCACAACATCATCTGTATCTGCTGTCACTCAGTCTGCACCCCAGCCCACTTAACAATGGAGTGGCCACAAATCCAAACTTCATGTTCCTGCATTTCCCTCAACAGACTCAACACAAACTGACCCTTAGTGATCTGCCTGTTCACAACATTCACCACTGAATGATTTTCTGTTCTGAAAGTTGCTTTTCTGTTTCTCAGTTCCCTTCTCCACAATTCAATGGCTATTGCTAATGGGAAGAATTCCAAGAAAAGTACACTGTATCATTTTACCCACCAGGTCTCGTGCAGTGCATCTGAACACCACCGCCATTTCAAGTACAGTCTAAAACTTCATTTTCCTGACACATCTGAAAATATTTCAATCACCCAGTCCAGGGGACTGTCCAGTTTCAACTGTGAGTTGACAGAAAACTCTGCCACATCTATAGGTCATACAACATTTTATTTGTCATCCATAGGCTTTGATGGGGCTTTAAGACTCCCTTCATTGCAAATACTTACTGCCTACTGAATTCTCTACCTGGGGACGCCACCCTGCAAGCAAAGTTGAGGTTCCCCAGTATCTGTCCAATGAAGTGCATCTTGATCTTCTTCTTGCTTAGCACCTATTTCAACAGCTCCGGAAACATCGTCAATTTGTCTGGAGGTAGAAGTGGTTCCATTGCCACTGAATCAAGCACAATGACTACAAATGTCAAGCACAATGACTACAAATGTCAAGCATGTGAAGGGGCCTTCTGATTTCGTTTCTACCAACAGTATACCCAGATGCCTGGTTACTTTCTTGTATGGTGCAATCCATTTAGCACACTGCCCTTTAATCTCTTTTATCCCCATCATAAGAAAGACTTCAAGGCAGTGATTTACATGCTCTAACCTTGCTACCTCCCACACTGCCCATTCCAAGAATGTGCTGACATTTTTTGAATGCTCACCATGCTACCACAGAGCACACAGGCATCTCTCTTTTAATGTAAATTGTTTCCCTGGAATAGTTTTTCCACCAACAGCATGTCCTGTTCATGGTCAGGTAATAATTAAAATGCAGATTTTATATCTGTCGTAGACATTTCTCCTCTGGCCACTCACTCCTGTACCATGCTCTCCACCTCATCTACACTAGTGTATGCCACTAAGTCAATATGATAGAAAGCCGTTCTGGCTACCATGACAGGTACTATATCATTCTATAATCTCCTGTTGTCTTTTTAAGTACCAGCTCTATTGGTGATATGATCAGATCCTCCACACTAGGGGCAGAAAATTGTCCCACAATTCTATCATCTCCACTTCTTTAGTCAGCTTTTCTTGATCTATACCTCGATATGACTTCAGGTTATCCTCCCACATCCCAATCATCAGGCCTGAGCAGGATATTCTGAAACCATTCCTAAAGCCCCTCTGCAAGTAATACACCTCTCTGCGATGTGGATACAACCTTACACATTGTTGTTGTACTTCCACCTTAATTGGTGTAATAACCTTTTCCAGGTATCTGCAGGCCCTCTTGTCCCCCACCACAATGCAATATTGCGTGTCAGCCATTATATTTTTGAAGTTCATTATTGAACTTGCATGGATAACTGTAGCCAGTTCCCGTGTTATAATTCCAACAGGTGCCAATTACTCTTGCTCTACCTGTCTGTCTCAGCCCTCTGGGGTGAGGTGCCCTTGAAAGTTCTGTATGGGGAGAGGCAATTCACTTACTGTGTGCAGTGTTGCTAGAGGCTTGTGGGAGTCACTGATTGTAACCATACCTCCTCATCTAATGGAAGGGTACATTCCCCTATGTGACCTCCTCATCATGTCTCAGCCAAACAAATCCCCCAAAGGCGATACTGGTTGCCATAATTTAACTTTTGTGCTCATTAGCAAAATGACGACCCAATGCATCTTGCACTCCAATGTATGAGAATTTCTTCCCCATGTCACCCTTCTACTCTTTCCCTTTGTCCTTGTTCCTCACTTTCTGTTATGTCTTCTTGTTGGTGCCCACTACCTTTCCCTTGTTAATCCCCATTTCTTGTTCTTCACTGTCCTAATGACCTCCCACTTCCACTCCTATGCTGCCACCCCATTTCCTCATAACTGGCATTTCCTGTGTCACCCTTACCTCCCTCATGGTTCTCCACCTTGTCTTTCCCATGACTCGAACAATGCTCTCTGAATGTCAGACACTCCCTCCGGGCCTCCTTTCCCCCATTCTTCCCTTCTTTTTTGACTCTTCAAAGCTCCTGCTAGGGTCAGCTCCCTCTCCCATTATTGATTCTTGTTCTCACTTTTTGGTTGCTCCTGTTTTCCTCATCCTAGCATAATTCTCTGTGGCCTTTATGTCTGCTCCACTACAGTCCCTCTAAGCCACCACTTTGTAACTGTCTGGTATCCCTCTGTTCCACCCTGACCTGTTGCTGTGTGCTACGGCTGTGTGCTACTGTCTCTTGCCTCACCCTGGGCCTGTGCAGACGCCCCATCCTCCCATGTTGTTCTCACTTTTTTCTGTCATCTATCCTCTCCTATCCTAATCTTTCTAGTCAGATGAAGATGTAAAATCTGCTTCTCACCTCACTTTTCTCTATCGTTCTCCATTCATCTTGTTCCCTTGAATCCTGCTCAATTCCTCTCATCTCCTGGGAATGCCACGCAGACCATCCATTTGCTTTTGTCCATTTCCTGATTCTCCCTGATGCCTAGAATTTGCACCATGAACATTGCTGACAATATCCCCTGACATCCCCACTTTTTCTTGTGTAAATCTCATCACCCTAGTACCATACCACAGAATGCTACGTTTGTGTTATTGTTGGTCGTTGTGATGCCAGGTGCTTTCCTTCCTCATCTGTTTTGCTCCAACCAGTCGACCTGTGCCTGCCATCTTTGCCCCTTGCATGGGAGGGTGCTCGCTCTGAAATTTCTACCCTTTCACACTGGAGTCCTTGACTGCAGCAATTGCTGGATAATCCTGATGTCAAGAGCAGTGCCTGCTGTGGCTTTTGGTCCACCCACCTCCTCTGCCATCTTGTCTGTGGGATCGTCTGAGCCCATATGAGCAGTATTATTCAGTGCTGGTGTCATGCATCACCTCACCTGATCCATTCCTCTGCCAACCATACACTGATCTACCCTACATGGCGTCGGTATTCATCTAGCCCCGTGCTTGTAACTGCTGTGTTGGTTTTATACCCTTCTGGAAGACTGCAAATTCTGGTGACTCCTTCACTCCCTCCAATTCCTTGTCCCCTTGAAGCCCTGTTTCTCCTCCATGACAGCCCCCTGGCACAAGGGGTGGTGCCCCCCGTAGCAGGTGATGGAGTCTGCATTTCCTGGACTGTCCCCTTTGTGCTGCTTGCCTCATGACCCCCATGCATCTCCCTTCCCAATGGTACACTTCCGTGGGACGCCTGTGCAACAGAGGCAGACCCAACTCTTGGTGCTCTTGCATCATTAGGTGTGTGTCATTTGCACTAACAACAGAGCCAACATGCATCTAGCTTTTCAATGAGGCTTCCCGCAAGCTATGGTGGCTGCTGATACCCCAGCTGAGGCCACGTTTCCAGGCCCACCTACCTTCTCTTGCTGGTCTTGTGAAAGGTAAGTAACCATCCTGCCCACTACTCTCAATGTAGTGAGAGTCGGTTAGATTTCCATGCTGGCAAGGGCAACTCCTCCGCAATGGTGAAGGAGGGTCGCCCCACTGCCTAAGAGCCAGCAGCAGAAAAGAAAAACGATATTTCAATATTGTTTTATTTTTCTGCTGCTGGCTCAGCCAGCAGGGAGGGGCGGGCTGAACCTTGTGAGGTGGGAGAGGGAATGAATGTAGGAGGCTGGCCTTGTTTGTAATGGGTACTTAAGGTGCTTACACCTTATACAAGGTTCAGTTATCCCTTATTAGTGAAATGTAGGCAATGTTCCAGCAGCCTAGGCTGTTTAGGGGTAGCTGTAGCAGAGCAGCTTAGGCTGAACTAGGAGACATGCAAAGCTCCAGCAACACCACTATAGTTACACAGTACTTATACACAATAAAAGACAATACTCAGTGTTACCAAAAATAAAGGTACTTCATTTTAGTGACAGAAGGCCAAAAATATCTTAGAGGCAATACTCCTTCTGGAGGTAGGTATTTTCCCAATATATATACTATTAACCAAAATCAGGTAAATAAACAGTCGTAGAATAGTGCAAACAGTAGAAAATACAATTGATTACAATGGGCCTAGGGGCAACACAAACCAAATACTAAAACAGTGGAATGTGAATGTTGAATTCCCCCCTAGGCAAGTGTAGTGAGTAGAGGGGCGCTGGAAGTGTAGGAAAACACCAAAGGTAAGTAAAGTAACCCACCCCGGAGCCCAGGAAAGCAGGAGTTATGTACAGCAAGTTTCCTCAGAGCACGCTACAAATTGTGATGAAGAATTATGCAAGAACCAAGCAAGACTGCAAGCAACAAACAAAGGATTCCTGGACCTGAAGACCTGTGGAGAGAGAAGACCAAGTCCAGAAGTCAAAGAAGAATCCAGGAAGGACAGGAACCACTGCCAACCAAGAAGAAGGTGCAAAAGTGGATTCTCCGGTTAGAAGAAAAGTACAGAAGTGCACCAAAGAAGGTGGCTGTGGGTTCCTGCTTGGTGCAGGTGATGTCCCACGTCGAGTTGTTGGATGCAGGCTGTTTGCATTGTTGGATTCTGCCAACAAGCTTTGGTTCAAACAGGTACACGGTTTGCATCAAAGAGGAGCTGCCTGGACCCAGGAGGTACCTGGGGGTCTCAACCCAAACGAGGAGACAGAGGGGGCTCACAGCACTTCAAGGGCTCTCAGAAGACCAGGCAGTACCCACGGTAGTCCCAGAACACAGGGACAAAGATGATGCAAAGTGCAGTCGTTGCAGCACTACACTGGAGGATCCCACGCCACCAGAGAACAACTCAGGGAGCTGTGTGTCACAGGATGTAGTGCTGGTGACCTGGGCTACGCTGTGCATGAATTACTTTTGGGAGAAGTGCACAGAAGCCCAAGGAGCTGCAGAAGACGTGGAGCACAGTGGTACTGTCGCTGCACAGGGAGGCAAGCCCTTACTGCCACCAAATTTGGACAACTGAATCTATGGACAGTCTGGGTCACTTTGGTCCACCACCCGTGTTCCAGGGAGCATGCTCGTCATTAGGAGAGGTGTTCCAGAGTACCGGTTGTCATTGCAGAAGGGTGCCTGCTGAAGCAGGAAAGTGATTCCGTCACTCCACGGGAGATTCCATTGGTTCTTTTGGTGCCGGGTGAAGACAGGCAGTCCTCAGAGCATGCATACCTTGGACACTGTTGCAAATGCTGGCTAGAGCTGAAGTTGCAGGTCACAGGAGTCGTCCTGGATACTTTGTTGCAGTTACAGTGGTTCCTGGAGCAGTCTGCGGTCGATCCGACGGTCAGAAGCCGAAGCAGAGGATTATGAGGAGTCCTGGAGGAATCTTGCAAACCAAATCTGAGGAAACACCCAGAGGGGAGACCCTAAATCGCCCTAAGAGGGGGATTGGCTACCTACCCAGGTGTGCACCTATCAGGAGGGGTCTCTGACGTCACCTGAGGCACTGGCCACACAGAGGTCTCCAGAGGGTCTTCACAGCTTGTAATCCAAGATGGCTAGCTCCAAGGACACACTGGAGGAGCTCGGGGCACCACCCCTGAGGTGGTGAAGGACAGGGGAGTGGTCACTCCCCTCAGTTGTGTCTGATTGGCCCTTAGCAACTCAGAGCAATCCTGAAGCTGTTTACATGCTATGTTTAGCATGTAAGCAGTGGCAGGATTGCTGGATAGCCTCTTATGGTGTCCCATCGAATGCTATTGACCATGTGAGGGGGCATTGCGACGGTTCCCAGCCACTCCGTCAAGAAGATGCGTCAATTTTACCCATGCAGTCTAGGAGATGTGTCAAAGTTCCCCAGTAAGTGGTGGTGAAGCTTTGCAGCCAGGATGCAAGAGAGTTTGGGTGCAGGGGCTGGCTTCATCGGCATCAAAATGATGTGCTGATTCCAATAAGTGTAGTGGGTGGAATGCAGAGTTCGGCATCTTCGTCAAGGCTGTTGTTAACTGGGATGCGCGGACCTTGTGGCAAAGGAAATGCCGCAGTGCTGGCTCTGAAAGCCAGTTTTATTCATGCAGCGACGGATATGCAGTGATTCTTCTGGAGCAGCACTTGAAGATCAACCTCCAAGGGTCGAGGACTGGAGTGGCACCACTTGGCAGCTCAGGCTTACAGCTGGCAGGGTCAAGTTGGATTGATTGGAAGTCTTTTATGTCCCTTAGACTTCGAATCAGGAGACCAGTCAGATGGCCCTTGGAGCCACTCTGGGATCTTCGTTAAAGGGATGCAGGTCCAGTCCTTCTTACCCAGATAAGGAGGGCAGCAGGCATTACGGTGGCACAGCCAGGCAGTAGTCCTGCTGAGTGGCAGTCCTTGTGACAGCTCAGTAGTCCTTCTTCCTGGGAGGGTATCCAAGTGTCTCGAAGTGTACTGAAGTGGTAGGGTCTGAGGTCCAGTTCTTATACCCAGCAGTGCCTTCGAAGTGGGGGAGACTTCGAAGAAATCTTTGAAGTGCATAGAGGTCCTCCCCTCCTTCCCTGACTCACCATGGGGGGTATACCGTCCTTTGTGTGGAGACAGAACACATCCTGTTCAGGTGTAAGTGTGAGACTGTGGCCAGTTCCTTCCTCCCATCCTGTCTGGATGGCTCATCAGGGTCCATCAAGTCACACCTAAGCTCTGATTGTCGGTGGCTGTCTAGAGGGAATACACAAAGCCCAGCTATCACCCACCCCAGGCAAGTGATCAGAGACAGGCTGCAGGCACACAGGGCTAAGAGCAGGAAAATGTCAACTTTATAAAGCTGGCCTTTTCAAAATTGTAATCATAAATCTGACTCTCCCTTTAAAGAGGATTTATCATTACAATTCCAGAGGTACTAAACATGATAGATCTACCTCCATCCAATCAGGAATTACAGCTTATTAAATGTAATAAGGAATTCCCAATGTTATCCTATGAGAGGGGTAGGACTCACAGTAGTGAAAAACGAATTTGAGAGTTTTTCCATACCACAACATGTAAAACTGAAAGTCACATGTCCTGCCTTTTAATGCATAGCTCCCTACCCTATGGGCTACCTAGAGTCTACCTTACAATTGACTTATATATAATAAAAAGGGAGTGTAAGGCTTGGCAAATGTGACATTGACATGGCCTCCTGACACTGCATTCAGGCTACAATGACAGGCCTGAGACATACATAGAGGGCTACTTAAGTGGGTAGCAGACTGAGTGCAGCAGGCCCACCAGTAACATTTTGTTTTACATGCCCTGGGGATATGCAGTGCACTTTACAAGGGACTTATAAGTACATTAAATATGCCAATTAGCTAGATATCAATCAAGCCATATTTAGGAGAGTGGGCACAAGAACTTTCACACTTGTTACCAATGGTAATGTGCACAGTCATAAGGCCAACAAAAACAAATTCAGCAAAATTGAATGCAAGCAGGCAAAACGTTTGGGGGAAGACCACCCTAAGGCTGACAGGTTTAACAGCACAAAAAACCTAAACTTAAAAATAGGAAATCTAACGCATGCGCATTGACATGCATAGTTCACATTCGGCTAATTGCAGACACTAATTCAGCGCCCCAACATGCGAGACATAAACTCACCAGAAAACCACATCTTTTAACAAAGACAGCACAGCTTTCTATAAATCTGATGTAAAGCCTTTGCCCGCTAATGTAGAATCGTTAATTTCACATCAGTGGACATTTGGTGAGAAATTACCACATGTGCAGTAAAGCATAAATGAGGGTGTCTGGGAGGAGCCAACAAAGCTCTTCATTGTACATCCCCAGGTGTTTACACATTTGTTCCTTTTTTAAAAATGCCTTATTCAAATGATGTTGTACTCCTTTCTGTCCCACATCACATTCTCCTTTTCTACTCTGATTTCTGACTTGTAACACTCTCTTCACTCTTCATAATGCAGTGGTTTTACTTTTCTGTAGGAACTGGTGGGGTCTACCGAGCCATTTAACCTTCAGAGTTCTTTAAAAAGAATGCCAAAGTGAGGTACATAAACACTAGACTTGCCAGCACTTGAATATGGGATAATTTATGCAAAAGAAGGGACTATTGCTGAGGGGACATGACTTTACAGATGATGGTGTGAGGACTGGGTAGCTGATGGGAAATATTTTAATTAGTGAGGTGCTCTGCACTGGCTGCATTAGAATATAAAAAACCTTTCCAGCATAATTGTCATTATAATATCATAATTCATTTTTTATCTACACTTATTTCTACAAGAGGGAGGGTGATGGTGTGGGTTAAGGAAGAAAGAATTAGGAAGGAGTAGTAAAGAGGAAGAGTGAGGGTAAATAGTGAGGAAGTAGAAGTAAAGAGTGAATATATGGTGGAGTAATAGTGAAGATGAGGAATGGTAATAAGAGAAGAGATTGAAAAAAGGAAAGCTGTAACTGGGACAGCATTATAAGTTGAAATAGCCCCTATTACATCACAGCACAGTTTGTTTCTCCTAGTCACATCATCACCTTTTTTGATTTATCCAGTGTTAGATCTGGGATCCTTGGTGTGGTTTCCTCTAACGTTTTGCCTTCAGATGTCCTGTTTTTGCTGACTTCGCTTTTGCTGGCCTTAGGATTCTGCACAGATTACCACTGCTAACTAGTGCTAACATGTTTGTGCTCTTTACCTAAAACATGGTAGTATTGACGTATGCCCAGTTGGGATACTTAATTTACTTATAAGTCCATATTAGGGTGCACTACATGCGCCCAGGCCTATAAGTTAAATGCTACTAGTGGGCACTGATTATACCACCCGATTAAGTAACCCTTTAAACCTGTCTCAGGCCTACCACTGCAGAGCCTGTGTGTGCAGTTTTAAACTGTGATGTCGACCTGGCAAAGTAAACCATTTGTGAGGCCTAAGCCTTCCTTTTTAATACATATGTCCCTTTAAAGGTAGGCCCTAGACTACCACATGGGCAAGTTGCAGTGTTTTTAAAAAGTTGGACATGAGCTTTTACGTTTTACATGTCCTGAAGGTGAAAAACTCTTAAATTTATTTTTCACTACTGCAAGGACTATCTATCCCATAGGATACCATTGGAGTTTCCTTTTACATGTTTTAAGTGCAATTCACAATCTGGAAGAGATAGACTTTTCGAGTCAGGTGTCTCTCGAATCACAATCTAAAATCACAATTTATTATAATGTCAGATTTTTAATTGCAATTCTGAAAATGCCACTTTTAGAAATTTTGAATCATCTTACTTTAGCCATTTGGGGCCTACTGTCTGTCTCTGATCACATATCTAGAGTGGGGTGACAGATGGGTTTTGTGTATTCTTCCTAGACAGCCACACACAATGGGATCTTAGATGTAACCTGGCAGCATGGGAGGGAGGAGCTAGGCACAGCCTAAAATAAGCCTGAATATGCTGTTTTCTGTCCACACACAAAAGAGTTGCATAACCCCCTGTAGTGAATCTAAAGCCAGGGCAGGAAGGGCAGGGACTCTGCACTTCAATGGCATGTCTTTGAAGTCTTCCCCCACTTCAAAGAAGGCCCAGCTGGGTAAAAGTACTGAACCTGTGACACCATCTCTTCAGTTTACTTCTGCACCTGTGGATACTATGCAAGGAAGATGGAATGAGGTTCTGCTGAAGTCCTGCTACTCTGCTGGGCTGCTGTTTGCTGGACTCCTGATTGGCTGTGCTGACCTGTGACTGCTCCCCTCTTGCCTGGGAGTAAGAAGGACTGGATCTGAATCTCCCTGACCCAGCGTGGCTCCAATGGCTTGTTAACTGGCCTCCTGATCTGAAGTCTCAGGTGCAAAACAGACTTCCAACCACCCTTCTCCTGCACTTGAATTATGCCATCTATGAGTCTGTCCTGCCAAGTGGCACCCCCCCAGTCCTGGACTCTTGGAAGTGGGTCTAAGGTGCTTGCTCCAGTAGAACTGACACATCTTCTGCCTCAGAATTGAAGCATCATGGCTGGTGCATGAAGAAAATGGTTGTGATAGTGCATCCTGACCCAGGTAATTTACTTACTCTGGGACCCGTTTTAGGCCAGTGAATCTTTTGACCCTGATTGAAGTCACCTTAGAACGAGGCAATTAATCAACATGCCAATCAATAAATCAATAACATCAACAATATTTTCTTTAACAAATCGATTCAACTCAGATAGTGACATTGGAAAGAATCGAAAACCACCATGACCTTTCAGTCGCGAATAACCACACGGATTTAGTATGATTTATGATATTTATTCCCTATTGATTACACCTCTACGAGTAAGTTTATTAGTCTCAATACCAGAAAACACATCAACACGGTAATAATATGGCAACCCGAATAGGACTTCATCAATGCAAAAATCATAAACATAAGAATAAAGCACGATGTTAACATGGGTTAATCTTAGCAGAGTATCATTAGCGCATTATTCAACAAAGCCTAGATTCAGTCATTTGTCTATTTGCATCAGTTTAGTGAATTCCTTAACTAACTTCGAATTAGCATTAGTATGTTGGGCTTCATGCAAAACAATTTAGCAACACAAATTTTGAAAATATCTAACTATGGTCTCTATCAAAAGATAGCAGTTGGTACCTCGAAAGAAAAGGCAAACAGACAATTAAAATTTCATCATCATATAGTTTCCCTCCGTAACGAGTCAGCATACAGAGTCAGTCTTCGTCTTCAGGACATCAGTTGATCCGCCATCAGCCAAGAAACACAGCAAAGTTCAGCAAGATGGAGCAATAAGGGACACTTCCCTCATAAGGAGGAAAGTATGAATCGGGCCAGGCAGAATAAGGATGGTTCGAAGAGATAAACCGCAAAGTCTTTAAGACAGAGTGACAAAGCGTCTAGGTAATAGCAAAGGCACGTAATAACTGATTTCTCCCTGTGTCCAAGAATTATATTGATCTTGTAGTACAGTTCCCTAATTTCCAATTATCTCCCTTGCTTGTGAATCCTTCCCCAGAGATTTCTTTATTTTTGTCATTATTTGGAGGACATGATCGGAACAAGACAAAAAGATTTATGTACTAAAGGTATAACTAAAGTATGAATGTTTAGAGAGAAATCTTGTTCCTAATGGGCAGAATACCCTGCCTAATATATTTTTTTTTAATGTGAGTAACAGCATTTTTTAAATTATAATCCAAACCCACCTTCTTTCAACAAGCGCTAGAAAAATCTTTGTTCTGATCAACAAAATCAAAATCTGGTAATGTGAGGTCTTAAAGGCATGAACTAGGATAAAGAGTGTGAGAGTCAGGGCTGACTGCAGAGCCCCCTTACCTTTTTGCCCCCATTTTCCACTTTTTGCTGGTGTTTTCCTGACTCTCATGGTGACCTGAATACTGCTAATCAGTCCCAGGGCCTGTGCTCTGTGTAAACCCAGTATGCAAATTAGGCTAATTATAATTGGCTACGTCAACCTACATATAAGCCCCTAGTATATGGTAGGGCATGTAGGTTTAGGGACCCCAGCATAGGTAGTGCACCCACAGGTGCACTGGTGAGGTGCCCAGTGTCATTTTAAAGGCAGGCCTGCCTTGCTGGCTGCTTTTAAATTAAAGCTACATTCAAATTCAACTTTGGAGTTAAAAGTAGTTCCAAAGTCTTAAACTACCTTATTTTTACATATAAGTCACCCCTAAGGTCTTCCCTATGTGCCCCTAGTGCTGGGTGCCATGTAACTATAAGCAGGGACCTTATAAAAATAGTTTTATAAGCCCTGGTGAGGTAAAACAGCCAAATTCGGTTTTCCCTCATTATAGTGAATGGCCTCCGTAGGCTAGAATGTGGAGACTTTATTTTAATTTTGAAAATCCCTGTAAGTAACAGATACCAGACGTTTGGTATCAAATTAATTGTTATAATAATTCCCACAACTTCCAGTTGTTGGATTTAATATAACTTGTTCAGGTAAAGAGTTTTAAACTTTACCTGAAATGTTGCCAATTTCAGCCCTGTAGTGATTTTGCTGCTGTGCTCTGATTTACCAGCCTCTGGCAGCCTGGCCAGGCTGCCTTGATGAGGTGTGAAGTGGCCTGGCTCCACACAAAGAGATGTGCCTGGGGAAGGATATCTCCTCTCAGCCGATGGTGAAGCAGGAAGGGGAAGGCTGCCAAACTGGTCTTCAAAGGCAGGGAAGGACATTTGGAGCAACCCAGCAACACCCTCACATACTGCAGACCCAGACAATTAGGTGCCCCCTTGATTAGATTAGGAGGGGCAGAAGAGGGGTGTGTTTAGGATTTTTAGCCACACCAGTGGGTCGGCTCAGCCAGAAGTAACCTCCCAAAATCACTTTCAGCCATGATGGATTTTTGAGGAATGTTGCTCATCACAGGTGAAAGGACCCTGCACCTGATTGGAGAACCAGGACCCCCCTGTTTTTC
The DNA here is from genome assembly GCF_031143425.1 of Pleurodeles waltl. Lineage (NCBI taxonomy): Eukaryota > Metazoa > Chordata > Amphibia > Caudata > Salamandridae > Pleurodeles > Pleurodeles waltl. The sequence continues at coordinate 232,142,449 of NC_090446.1, forward strand.
ATCCAGGAGCAGGGATAAAACGGGCAGACCTGCACACACCCACACCTCAGATCTCTATCAGATTCCAACAAGGAACAACTACAGGAGAAGGACTGCCCTGCTGGACCCCTGACCTGCACCTGGACGCTGCACTCTGGAGGACTGCACCAGCTGCACACTTGGGCTTCACCACTAAAAGGACTTCACCTGTCTTCTACTGCTTTAAGAAGGGACTCCCTGTTTGCTACAAGTACAAAGGAGCTGCCCAGAGTCCCTGCATCAAGTCCTGCAAGCAGAGCCCAGCTGACCAGCGTCCAGTGGCCATTTGAGGATTCTGACCATGTGCATTCTGGGAATTCTAGTCCCAACTCCCAAGGAGCAACTCAGAGCTTCTGGAACCTTGGATCAAGTTGTGGACACTTCAAGGACACAAAAAGGACCTCTGGAAGAAGATCCAGAAGTTTGGAGCAACTCCATAAGTTGAAGAGGTGCATTGTGGGAGTTGTTGTCCCAGACCCCAAGAGGCACACCAGAGCCTCTAAACCCGTGGCTGGTGCTGTGGACAACTTTCCTGAATCAAACACTTCTGAAAGTAAGTGTGATAGTGTTACTTCGTGGGTGGCTTCAACTCTGGACTTTGTTCCTTTCCAGTGTGACCTTTTTTTAACCCTTTGAGTGCTAGTTACTTCTATGTGCTAGAAAGCATTAATGCTTTAAAAATTCATATCTCCGGTTCCCCTTATCCGATTTTATTCATTTTGGTGTTATTTTAAAGATAAAAATATAATCTATTGTTATGAATTGATTTTGGATTTTAAACTGTTTCCTGTGTTTTATTTAATTACTGTTTTGTGATATTTGAATGCTTTACGCTTTGTCTCCTAAGTTAAGCCTTGTCGCTTGTTGCCAAGCTATCAAGGGTGAGATGGGTTTAATTTACTGAGACCTAACTGGACCTAAGTGGAGGTTAGTGGCCTATTGCTAAGTGTAGGTACTTAGCTGCCCTTACCAATAACCCCGTTTCCAACAAAGAGAAAATTACTTTTACCAAGGAACAGCTAACACATCATAATTAATTATTGAATGTAATGGAAGACCCGCTAATGTCTAACATATTACCTCTGTAGAGAGGTGGACATCAATGCGCTGTCCATCACATTAAAAGAAATACTTTTAATACAAGCACCACTTGCATTTTATTTTTAAAAATGAAAGTTGGGACATGATGGAAGAATTTCCCTTGAAACCTAACTTTCTTTATTTAGTTTTTTGTGAGGTGATGTTCTTACACCTCTTTGATGTCACATCAAAGAAAGTGAAAGCAGGCAGTGCAATTAGGCAGTATCTGCTTTTACTTTGATCAGTGTTGATGAGCATAACTCTGCCATAAAGAGGAGATGCAAGAGAGCTGCTGGAAAGGAGACAGTAATCCCTTTCCAGCTGGACCTACCCCCTGTGGATCCATGCTTGAGGATCCTACCTGGGCCATAATACCTAGGCAGGAATCCACCCACAAGACACCAGGAAATAGAGCAGCCCCCTTGGGAATGGGTGCACATTCCCCAACAGGGCACAACCGTCATTATGTCCCCATGAGGAGTAGATTGGGAGTGTTTAATCTGTCTATCTGGGGGTGAGGGACAACTTAAGATCAGGGAAAGAGGTCAAAATAAAATACCGTTGGGGTAGCCCATCTAAGCATCACACATGCCAAATCCTCAGGTCAAGCCTAGTAGTCTTTATGCCCCCATGGGGTGTATATTGTAGGGTTTATCCCCAGTCTCAGCCTGGGAGTCGCTGGAAACCCACTAAACTAGTCACCAACAAGAGAGGTCCCAAAAAAAGAGGTGATGGGGAACCCCTCAAACTTTGAGCCGTGCCCCAAAATAGAACAGGCTAAGCCGTCTATCCGACCTTCTTGGGGTGAAGACTTTGTGGCCACCACAACTCTTCACCCCTGGGGAGATATAAAACACACTAGACACCAGGTGAAACATGGTGAAAAAAGGAGATAAGGATGATCATCTGTGGTTTTTAAATACAATGCAGAATGACACTTTGCCCTAAAAAATACTCCTCTAAACCAAGTTAACAAACGTATTTGGGTATAGGTGCTGCCTGGATAACAGAACTTGCCTGTGTCAGTGAATACTCGTGGAACTACTAGAAAACCCAGTGGTTGCAAGTCCCTAGGCTCAGGTTACAAATAATTTTTTTAGCAAGCAGTATAACAATTCATGTCAACGGATATGTATTATTTCTTCATACCTAATTGACAATCATCACCAGTATAACACTTCTCAGATTTCACTAAGACTGAACCCCAGAATTGGCTCAACAGTGTTTCTGCGCCCCACATGGAAGATTGGATTGTTACTCCTTAATATGCTCCAAAATGGGCAGAAAGCCCACGGGATGCCAGGAATATCTTTGCAAATATATAATGGGGTAGGGGTCCAGCTCATCCTCACATGAGGCTGACTCCCAAACTCCTAAAGTCTTGACAGTCTTTCTGTCCCCCTCTGGACTACAGCACACCTATTTTCACGTGTAGGGAGAGGACATTTAGGTTCTTTTGACATAACATGGGTGGGGAGGAATTTCAATTTCCTGGATCTTGCTATGGTAAAGGGCTTAACTATTTGGGCTCTGGGTTAAACAAAAACCAAGGAACCATACTAAGTCTAGAAATTTCTGAAATTTCTGAAAGCTCGACCCACAGGGGAGTTAAGGATGATGTGACTTACTTAGACCTCACAATGATTTATTACCCAGAATATCCGGCAAACCCTAAACTTTGGATGAAATCACACAATTTCCTCACATTTCAGTGTAAGAAAGTTATTGAATCGGTGGTGATACACAAAACTCCTAGCACCCATTTTTCCCACATTTCTGATAAAAAGGTACACCACTTGTGTAGCTTATAGTGGCAGGCCCACTGATAGCAAATGTTAAATACTTTACAATACTTAAATTTTTATATATTATGCTATAATCTTTTTAAACGCCCTTTCCTACCACTCACAAACACATTGTTTTCTCTCTGTGATTTCAAACTATTACTTTGTGCTGGATAGCCACAAGCATTGTTTTGCTCATAGTTTACATATTACCATTTTTTGGAACTCTCTTTTGCAAATCTGGTAAATAATCTTGCAATCATATTCGAAAAATCTTTCAAAAATGCCATTGGGCAATCCTTAGACCAAGCAGTGTCTCTAGTACATCTGGCACTTCAAATGCTGATGTGGCATAGACACTACACATTGGCCTGTAAAACTAAAAAGGAAAGGCCCATTGAGGGTGAAGCAGTGAAAGAAGGTAGCTTTCTCCTCTAAGATGCTAAGTACATTTACCAGTTAAAGTTCTACAATGGCAGTAATCAAACCGAAGAAAGGTACACCTGTGTGCTAATAAAACTTAAATGTCTATATTTAATGCACCACTATTCAGTGTCAAAATATTGTGGGGCTGACTGAGGTGGAGGAGAGTGAGATAACTAGTCAACCATGGAGGGGGGCGGAAAAACGAATTCCAGTTGCAGTATTCCATGCTTTCACTACATTCTCCTCAAAGGTGCTTGGGCCCATATTTATGCTTTCTTAGAGCCGCATTTGCGTCATATTAAGACGCAAAAGCCGCACAAACTTAGAAAATACAACTGTATTTTGTAAGTTTCCGCTGCTTTTGCGTTGAAAAGTGGAGCAAATGCAGCGCTAAAAAAGTATAAATATGGGACTTAATGGGCAAAAGTTCTACAATGGCAATAACAGTACCTGTGGTCGTTGAGTTCCCTGTTGTCAGTAGATTGTTCTGAAAGCACCATTTCATTCAGGACAATCAAAACTTGCAGATATTAACCCTACCCGCCTTCATCACCGTCCACCACTTCAAAATCTATCATGTATTTGAGCAACTTTTCTTGGATGAAGATGAAGTGTTTTGTGTGGAAGTAACTGGACCTCGGATTTCAAATTAGACGTGGCGTGTTTATTTTCTCTACAGAGGAAGGAAAACTTCACGTTTCTACAGCAGTAACGTGAAATCTGAATTTTGTTTGACGCTTTCCGAATTATGGGAGGCCATTCAATTTCGAGGGACCCCAGTACCATGACAGCTTTTGGTGACGGCTCTACATATACAAATCGTGTTATCATTTAACACAACGAGCTCAAGGAGCTTAGGCCCATATTTATACTTTTTTAGTGCCGCATTTGCATCATTTTTTTACGCAAAAACGGCGCAAACTTGCAAAATACAATTGTATTTTGTAAGTTTGCGCCTTTTTTGCGTCAAAAAGCGGCGCAAATGCGGTGCTAAAAAAGGATAAATATGGGCCTTAGTTTGATATTATACTACAACTGACCTGCTTACCGCCTCTAGAAGCCCACAATTGGTCTTATTTTCAGAATAGCAAAGATGTCACTTCTCCTAATGATTTATTCACACTTCAAGTGAATTTCAGATGAAAACAGTTTCAGAAACTCTTCAATTCCCCATTGTTAGATCATTTTCCTCCCTCCAACCTCCAAATATGCTCAGCATTGAAAGCACTACCGGTGCAGCACTTTTGCAGCCCACACAGAAGGAAAATATTGCCTCCATTGATTGTTTTTGTGCAGGAAGGTGTCTCTTCCTGCAGAAAACAATTATCCCCACAATGCAGGCACCCTTGCACTATGGTGGTGGGGTGCCTGCTTTGGCACATAGCAGTAATGTGTGCACCAGCACAGGAGAGAGGACAGATGTGTGCCATATCTTGTACATATGGTGCCCTTTTTCAGTGGTGCAGGGCAGCGCAGTGCTGTGCCTTCCTGTGCCATGGGCCTTGTGAATATGTCCTTCAGACAGGAATATGTCTGACACCGTAGTACTTGCTTTTTTTTATTCCATTACCACATCACATCAAAATAACCAACATAACACAAGATTATAATTAACCGGTTGTGTGCCTGGGACGAGGTGGTCTCATCCTGCTATGGGCCCCCAGGGGGAGCGCTAGCGCTCCCCCCGATGGCCAGGCACACCCCTCCCCCAGGCAGGGATGGAAGGGGAATCGCTCCCCCTTCCACCCCCACCCCCCGTAACCCCCGTGGCATCAGATGACGTCAGCACGCTTTCTAGCGCTGACCCCATCAGAGGCCTTCCCTCCGGAGGAGAAATGCAACGCATTTCCCCTCCAATCACGTGGCGTTGGTCAGAGAAGCCTGGAAGGAGGGGAAAGACCTTTCCTCTCCTTTCAGGCTTCTCTGAACATTTCTGCTGCCCGATCGCGATGTGATCGGGCAGCAGAAATGCCACTAGACACCAGGGATTTTTTGTTGTTGTTTTTTTTTTGTTTTTTTTTATTTGTGGGGAGCGACCCCTTAGGGAAGGGTCGCTCCCCTGGGGGCAACATTTTTTCTAGACCATTTCTGCCCCCCTTGGGGGCAGATCGGCCTATTTTTATTAGGCCAATCTGACCCCAAGGGGGGCAGAAACCACTAGACACCAGGGATTTTTTTTTTTTATATGTACACAGAAGGGGAGTGGCCCCTTGGGCAAGAGCCGCTCCCCAGGGGAGCAAATAATTTTATGTTTCTGCCGCCCCTGGGGGCATATCGGCCTAAATTTATTAGGCCGATCTGCCCCCAAGGGATGCAGAAATTCACTAGACACCAGGGAAAATTTTCTTTATTTTTGTTTTTGTTTTTTTCATGTTTGGGGGGCGACCCCTTGGGCAAGGGTCGCTCCGGGGGGGGGGCAAATCCTTATTAGGCCATTTCTGCATCCCCTGGGGGCAGATCGGTCTTGCGATCTACCCCCAGAGGGGCAGAAACCGCTAGACACCAGGGAATATTTTTTTGTGTGGGCTATTTCATGTAAGGGGAGTGGCCCATTAGGCAAGGGCCGCTCCTCGGGGCAAATTATTTCTAGGCCATTTATTCCACCTTGGGGGCAGATTGGACTAATATTATTAGGCTGATCTGCCCCTGGAGGGGCAGAAAACCACTAGACACCAGGGATATTTTTTTTTTGTTTACTTTTATTTTTTTATGTTTGGGGAGCGACCTCTTAGGCAAGGGTCAGTCCCAGGGGGGCAAATTATTATTAAGCCATTTCTGCTACCCCAAGGGCAGATCAGCCTAATATAATTTGGCCGATCTGCCCCTGGGGGGCAGAAACCACAACACACCAGGATTTTTTTTTTTATACTAACGCATAAGGAGAGCGGCCCCTTTGGCAAGGGCCACTCCGGGGGGGGGATATTTTTAGGCCTTTTCTGCCCCCCCTGGAGGCAGATCGACCTTATATAATTAGGCGGATTTGCCCCCGGGGGCAGAAACCTCTAGGCACCAGGGATATGTATATTTTTTTATTTACTTTATGTTTTTATGTTGGGGGCAGATCAGCCTATTTTTGTAAGGCCAATCTGCCCCCTTTGGGGCAGAAACCTCTAGACACCATGGATTGGTGTGTGTGTATGTGTTTGTTTTGTTTGGAGAGGGCAGCCCCTTGGGAAAGGGTCTCTCCCCATGGGGGCATATTACTGTTGGCCATAACTGCCCCCCTCGGGGGCAGACTGGCCTATTTTGGAAGGCCCATTCGCCCCCAAGGGGGGCAGAAAGTCCACCAGAGACCAGGGAAGATTTGTTTTTCAAAATAAGAGGCTGGGGGTATGGCCATACCCGCACCCCAAATAAATGGGGCCAAAGTTGTTCTGCCCACCAGTGGGCAGATTGGGCAATTTCCTCCAATCCACACCCTGGGGGGACAGAGAGTCTACTAGATGCCAGGGAATAAAAACAAATAAAAGAAAATAGTGGGGTGGTGGCTACCAACCAGTATGGTCCTGGTTAGCCCCCACCCGAGCTGAAGGGGCTAACAGTCTTTCAGCTCTCCCCCGCACACTAAAACATCTTATCCCATGGCAAGCAAGAGGACGTTTGATTATTTTTGGTTTTTGTTTTACATTTGGGCCATGAGAGCTTGGTAACTCTCAAAATCGTCCCACTTGGAATGGTGAGGGCTGCACTTTTTTTTACTTTGGGACGCTGCCATGTAAAAAAATCCACAAGACCCAGACACATCTGAAAACTAAACATCTAGTTGATTCCAGGGTGGTGTGCTTCACATGCACTCGCACCATTTCCTTACCCGCCAAGCACACATTTTTCCCACATTTTTGTGATGTAACCTTCCGGAATCTGAAGGAATCCACAAAATTCCTACCACCCAGCATTGTCTCATCTATACCAATAAAATTTCTGCTGCAACTGTCAGCCTAAAAATGTTTGTTTTTCAAACAGCCCTTTTGGACCCACTTTGGTTCCCCCTCAATTTCGGCGTGTTTTTGGCTCTTCCCTGTCACAAACACTTGGCCCACCTACACAAGTGAGGAATCATTTTTATCGGGAGACTTGGGGGAACGCTGGGTGGAAGGAAATTTGTGGTTCCTCTCAGATTCCCAAACTTTCTGTCACCGAAATGTGAGGAAAAAGTGTTTTTTTAGCCACATTTTGAGGTTTGCAAAGGATTCTGGGTAACAGAACCTGCTGAGAGCTCGACAAGTCACCCCTTCCTGGATTCCCCTAGGTCTCTAGTTTTCAAAAATGCACAGGTTTGCTAGGTTTCCCTAGGTAGCGGCTGAGCTAGAGGCCAAAATCCACAGGTAGGCAATTTGCAAAAATTACCTCTGTTTTCTTTAAGAAAATGTGATGTGTCCACTTTGTGTTGTGGGGCATTTCTTGTCGCGGGCACTAGGCCTACCCACACAAGTGAGGTACCATTTTTATCGGGAGACTTGAGGGAACGCTGGGTGGAAGGAAATTTGTGGCTCCTCTCAGATTCCAGAACTTTCTGTCACCAAAATGTGAGGAAAAAGTGTTTTTTTAGCCACATTTTGAGGTTTGTAAAGAATTCTGGGTAACAGAGCCTGGTGAGAGCTCGACAAGTCACCCCATCTTGGATTTCCCTAGGTCTCTAGTTTTCAAAAATGCACAGGTTTGGTAGGTTTCCCTAGGTGGCGGCTGAGCTAGAGGCCAAAATCCACAGGTAGGCACTTTGCAAAAAACACCTCTGTTTTCTTTGAGAAAATGTGATGTGTCCACTTTGTGTTTTGGGGCATTTCCTGTTGCAGGCACTAGGCCTACCCACACAAGTAAGGTACCATTTTTATCGGGAGACTTGGGGGAACGCTGGGTGGATGGAAATTTGTGGCTCCTCTCAGATTCCAGAACTTTCTGTCACCGAAATGTGAGATAAAAGTGTTTTTTTAGCTACATTTTGAGGTTTGCAAAGGATTCTGGGTAACAGAACCTGGTGAGAGCTCGACAAGTCACCCCATCTTGGATTCCCCTAGGTCTCTAGTTTTAAAAAATGCACTGGTTTGGTAGGTTTCCCTAGGTGGCGGCTGAGCTAGAGGCCAAAATCCACAGGTAGGCACTTTGCAAAAAACACCTCTGTTTTCTTTGGGAAAATGTGATGTGTACACTTTGGTCCATATTTATACTTTTCGACGCACAACTGCGCCAACGCAGTTGTGCGTCAAATAATTTAACACCGGCTAACGCCATTCTGAAGCGCCATGCGGGCGCCGTATTTATTCAATGACGTTAGCCGGTGTTAGCCGGCGCTGCGGAGTGGTGTGCGTAAAAAAAATGACTTACACCAGGCAGCGCCGGCGTAGGGAAAAATGGAGTTTGGGCGTGAAAAAATGGGGCAAGTCAGGCTGAGGCAAATTTTTCGCCTCAACCCGATTTGTGTCATTTTATTTCACTCCCAACCCCCATTGAAATGACTCCTGTCTTAGCAAAGACAGGAGTCATGCCCCCTTGCCCAATGGCCATGCCCAGGGGACTTATGTCCCCTGGGCATGGTCATTGGGCATAGTGGCATGTAGGGGGGCACAAATCAGGCCCCCCTATGCCACCCAAAAAACAAAAACAAAAATACCTACCTGAACTTACCTTAAGTTTCCTCGGATGGGTCCCGCCATCCTTGGGTGTCCTCCTGGGGTGGGCAAGGGTGGCAGGGGGTGTCCCTGGGGGCATGGGAGGGCACCTCTGGGCTCCTTCCGAGCCCACAGGTCCCTTAACGCCTGCCCTGAGCAGGCGTTAAAAAATGACGCTAACGAGGGTAGACGTCATTTTTTTTGACCCGCCCACTCCCGGGCGTCATTTTTGCCCGGGAGTATAAATACGACGCACATGCCTCAGAGTCATTTTTTAGTACGGAACGCCTCCCTTGCATATCATTAACGCAAGGAAGGTGTCCACGCTAAAAAATGACGCAAACTCCATGAACTTTGACGCTAGACGCGTCTAACGCCAAAGTATAAATATGGAGTTAGTTTTGCGACGGATTTGCGTAAAAAAAAACGACGCAAATCCGGCGCAAACAGAGTATAAATATGCCCCTTTGTGTTTTGGGGCATTTCTTGTCGCGGGCACTAGGCCTACCCACACAAGTGAGGTACCATTTTTATTGGGAGACTTGGGGGAATGCTAGGTGGAAGGAAATGTGTGGCTCCTCTCAGATTACAGAACTCTCTGTCACCGAAATTTGAGAAAAAAAGTGTTTTTTTAGCTACAATTTGCGGTTTGCAAAGGATTCTGGGTAACAGAACCTGGTGAGAGCTCGACAAGTCACCCCATCTTGGATTTCCCTAGGTCTCTAGTTTTCAAAAATGCACAGGTTTGGTAGGTTTCCCTAGGTGGCGGCTGAGCTAGAGGCCAAAATCCACAGGTAGGCACTTTGCAAAAAACACCTCTGTTTTCTTTGAGAAAATGTGATGTGTCCACTTTGTGTTTTGGGGCATTTCCTGTTGCAGGCACTAGGCCTACCCACACAAGTAAGGTACCATTTTTATCGGGAGACTTGGGGGAACGCTGGGTGGATGGAAATTTGTGGCTCCTCTCAGATTCCAGAACTTTCTGTCACCGAAATGTGAGATAAAAGTGTTTTTTTAGCTACATTTTGAGGTTTGCAAAGGATTCTGGGTAACAGAACCTGGTGAGAGCTCGACAAGTCACCCCATCTTGGATTCCCCTAGGTCTCTAGTTTTAAAAAATGCACTGGTTTGGTAGGTTTCCCTAGGTGGCGGCTGAGCTAGAGGCCAAAATCCACAGGTAGGCACTTTGCAAAAAACACCTCTGTTTTCTTTGGGAAAATGTGATGTGTACACTTTGGCCCATATTTATACTTTTCGACGCACAACTGCGCCAACGCAGTTGTGCGTCAAATAATTTAACACCGGCTAACGCCATTCTGAAGCGCCATGCGGGCGCCGTATTTATTCAATGACGTTAGCCGGTGTTAGCCGGCGCTGCGGAGTGGTGTGCGTAAAAAAAATGACTTACACCAGGCAGCGCCGGCGTAGGGAAAAATGGAGTTTGGGCGTGAAAAAATGGGGCAAGTCAGGCTGAGGCAAATTTTTCGCCTCAACCCGATTTGTGTCATTTTATTTCACTCCCAACCCCCATTGAAATGACTCCTGTCTTAGCAAAGACAGGAGTCATGCCCCCTTGCCCAATGGCCATGCCCAGGGGACTTATGTCCCCTGGGCATGGTCATTGGGCATAGTGGCATGTAGGGGGGCACAAATCAGGCCCCCCTATGCCACCCAAAAAACAAAAACAAAAATACCTACCTGAACTTACCTTAAGTTTCCTCGGATGGGTCCCGCCATCCTTGGGTGTCCTCCTGGGGTGGGCAAGGGTGGCAGGGGGTGTCCCTGAGGGCATGGGAGGGCACCTCTGGGCTCCTTCCGAGCCCACAGGTCCCTTAACGCCTGCCCTGAGCAGGCGTTAAAAAATGACGCTAACGAGGGTAGACGTCATTTTTTTTGACCCGCCCACTCCCGGGCGTCATTTTTGCCAGGGAGTATAAATACGACGCACATGCCTCAGAGTCATTTTTTAGTACGGAACGCCTCCCTTGCATATCATTAACGCAAGGAAGGTGTCCACGCTAAAAAATGACGCAAACTCCATGAACTTTGACGCTAGACGCGTCTAACGCCAAAGTATAAATATGGAGTTAGTTTTGCGACGGATTTGCGTAAAAAAAAACGACGCAAATCCGGCGCAAACAGAGTATAAATATGCCCCTTTGTGTTTTGGGGCATTTCTTGTCGCGGGCACTAGGCCTACCCACACAAGTGAGGTACCATTTTTATTGGGAGACTTGGGGGAATGCTAGGTGGAAGGAAATGTGTGGCTCCTCTCAGATTACAGAACTCTCTGTCACCGAAATTTGAGAAAAAAAGTGTTTTTTTAGCTACAATTTGCGGTTTGCAAAGGATTCTGGGTAACAGAACCTGGTGAGAGCTCGACAAGTCACCCCATCTTGGATTTCCCTAGGTCTCTAGTTTTCAAAAATGCACAGGTTTGGTAGGTTTCCCTAGGTGGCGGCTGAGCTAGAGGCCAAAATCCACAGGTAGGCACTTTGCAAAAAACACCTCTGTTTTCTTTGAGAAAATGTGATGTGTCCACTTTGTGTTTTGGGGCATTTCCTGTTGCAGGCACTAGGCTTACCCACACAAGTAAGGTACCATTTTTATCGGGAGACTTGGGGGAACGCTGGGTGGATGGAAATTTGTGGCTCCTCTCAGATTCCAGAACTTTCTGTCACCGAAATGTGAGATAAAAGTGTTTTTTTAGCTACATTTTGAGGTTTGCAAAGGATTCTGGGTAACAGAACCTGGTGAGAGCTCGACAAGTCACCCCATCTTGGATTCCCCTAGGTCTCTAGTTTTAAAAAATGCACTGGTTTGGTAGGTTTCCCTAGGTGGCGGCTGAGCTAGAGGCCAAAATCCACAGGTAGGCACTTTGCAAAAAACACCTCTGTTTTCTTTGGGAAAATGTGATGTGTACACTTTGGCCCATATTTATACTTTTCGATGCACAACTGCGCCAACGCAGTTGTGCGTCAAATAATTTAACGCCGGCTAACGACATTCTGAAGCGCCATGCGGGCGCCGTATTTATTCAATGACGTTAGTCGGTGTTAGCCGGCGCTGCGGAGTGGTGTGCGTAAAAAAAATGACTTACACCAGGCAGCGCCGGCGTAGGGAAAAATGGAGTTTGGGCGTGAAAAAATGGGGCAAGTCAGGCTGAGGCAAATTTTTCGCCTCAACCCGATTTGTGTCATTTTATTTCACTCCCAACCCCCATTGAAATGACTCCTGTCTTAGCAAAGACAGGAGTCATGCCCCCTTGCCCAATGGCCATGCCCAGGGGACTTATGTCCCCTGGGCATGGTCATTGGGCATAGTGGCATGTAGGGGGGCACAAATCAGGCCCCCCTATGCCACCCAAAAAACAAAAACAAAAATACCTACCTGAACTTACCTTAAGTTTCCTCGGATGGATCCCGCCATCCTTGGGTGTCCTCCTGGGGTGGGCAAGGGTGGCAGGGGGTGTCCCTGGGGGCATGGGAGGGCACCTCTGGGCTCCTTCCGAGCCCACAGGTCCCTTAACGCCTGCCCTGAGCAGGCGTTAAAAAATGACGCTAACGAGGGTAGACGTCATTTTTTTTGACCCGCCCACTCCCAGGCGTCATTTTTGCCCGGGAGTATAAATACGACGCACATGCCTCAGAGTCATTTTTTAGTACGGAACGCCTCCCTTGCATATCATTAACGCAAGGAAGGTGTCCACGCTAAAAAATGACGCAAACTCCATGAACTTTGACGCTAGACCCGTCTAACGCCAAAGTATAAATATGGAGTTAGTTTTGCGCCGGATTTGCGTAAAAAAAAACGACGCAAATCCGGCGCAAACAGAGTATAAATATGCCCCTTTGTGTTTTGGGGCATTTCTTGTCACGGGCACTAGGCCTACCCACACAAGTGAGGTACCATTTTTATTGGGAGACTTGGGGGAATGCTGGGTGGAAGGAAATGTGTGGCTCCTCTCAGATTACAGAACTCTCTGTCACCGAAATTTGAGAAAAAATGTGTTTTTTTAGCTACAATTTGAGGTTTGCAAAGGATTCTGGGTAACAGAACCTGGTTAGAGCCCCACAAGTCACCCCGTCCTGGATTCCCCTAGGTCTCTAGTTTTAAAAAAATGCACAGGTTTAGTAGTTTTCCCTAGGTGCCGGCTGAGCTAGAGGCCAATATCCACAGGTAGGCACTTTGCAAAAAACACCTCTGTTTTCTGTGGAAAAATGCAATGTATCCACGTTGTGTTTTGGGGCATTTCCTGTCACGGGCACTAGGCCTATCCACACAAGTGAGGTAACATTTTTATCAGGAGACTTGTGGGAACATATAATAGCAAAACAAGTGTTATTGCCCCTTGTCTTTCTCTACATTTTGTCCTTCCAAACATAAGTGTGTAAAAAAGAAGTCTATTTGAGAAATGCCCTGTAATTCACAGTCTAGTATGCGCACCCTAGAATTCAGAGATGTGCAAATAACCACTGCCCCTCAGCATCTTATCTTGTGCCCATTTTGGAAATACAAAGGTTTCTTGATACCTATTTTTGTCTCTTTATATTTCAGCAAATTAATTGCTGTATACCCGGTATAGATTGAAAACCCACTGCAAGGTGCAGCTCATTTATTGGCTCTGGGTGCCTAGGGTTCTTGATGAACCTACAAGACCTATATATCTCCACAACCAGAAGAGTCCAGCGGACGTAACAGTATATTTCTTTCAAACATCTGACATTGCAGGAAAAAGTTGCAGAGTAAAATGAGGAGAAAAATGGCTGTATTTTTACCTCAATTTCAATTTTTATTTCAGTTGTTATTTTCTGCAGGAAACCCTTGTAGGATCTACACAAATTACCCATTGCTGAATTCAGAATTTTGTCTACTTTTCAGAAATGTTTAGGTTTCTGGGATCCAGCATTGGTTTCTCACCCATTTATGTCACTGACTGGAAGGCTGAAAGCACAAAAAATTGTGAAAATGGCGTATGTCCCAGTAAAATGCCAAAATTGTGTTGAAAAATTGGGTTTTCTGATTCAAGTCTGCCTGTTCCTGAAAGCTGGGAAGCTGGTGATTTTAGCACCGCAAACCCTTTGTTGCTGCCATTTTCAGGGAAAAAAACACAAGCCTTCTTCTGCATCCCTTTTTCCCAATAAAAAAAAATAAATAAAAAAATTCACTGTATTTTGGCAAATTTCTTGGTCTCCTTCAGGGATACCCACCAAGTCATGGTACCTCTAGAACCCCTATGATTATGGGAAAAAAGGACGCAAATTTGGCGTGGGTAGCTTATGTGGACAAAACGTTATGAGGGCCTAAGCGAGAATTATTCCAAATAGACAAAAAAAGGCCTGGCACAGGAGGGGGAAAAGGCCTGGCAGCGAAGGGGTTAAAGGATCATCATTGAAACACATCTGTCATTCTTGTGAAATGACTTGAACTTAGGATTCATTTCATTATACTTTTAATGTTAGAGACACACATCACAGTGTCAATTAAAAAATTTTGATTTTTATTTTTTTCAATCTGTTATGAAGCCAAAAGGCATGTGCCATTAGAGCAGAAGTGAACAAGACAAAATTGCTAACCCTTGGCGATGATTGTACCGTAAAGAAAAAATGGTGCTTCAGCAGTTTCATCCGTCTGGTGCTGAACGCAGCACACAGAGAGGTCCCAAAGCGTAATTTTTAAATGATTGTTTATGTGCAGGAAGGGATATCTTTCAGCACATAAACAATAATTTCTGGCATTTCGTTTTTTCTATGCTTGCTGCAAAAAGCAGAACACATAGAAAAAGAAAAAAACGAGGAGGAAGAAAAGTATTCTTGCTCGTTGGGTCTTTCTAACGCCACCATTGGGGGTGGCGTTAGATTTTGGAGCTACTTCAGGTTTATGAAATCTCATAAATCTGAGGCAGCATCAAAATGCAATGGGTGTTGCTGTGGCACGCCCACAGCAACACCCATTGCATGCCCTTCTGATGCAGGTAACTGCGCTGGAAGTGCCCATATTTACAAAGTGGTGTAACGCCATGAAAAGTGGCATTACACCTTCTTCTTAAATATGGAGCAGAGGTTGACACCACGTGAACATCACGTAAAGTGATGCTCCAGTGGCGCCAGCAGTTAGGCTAATCTTGGAGAAGTGCAAAACATTTGTTGTACTCACAGTATCAAACATGCGTCTCATACACTCAAAGGAATACCTCAAAAACAATTTTTAAAAATAATTCAGATTTGTATAGAATTTTTAAGACCAAGATTAGCAAAAGTGGTTAAGTACTTTTTAAGTTTTTAATTTTTCATGTTTTAATAAATGCAGTATTTCTGTGCTTAATTGTGCACCATAAGAATCAATAAGCAGTCACTTTTAAAAATGCATATAAAATCATACATTTGCTTTACCAAGTTCAGCTTTGACAGGTTGGTCGCAGTCGTCGGTGGGCACACTGTGCTAGGAGGAGAAGTTCGGGTGTCTCCCGCTTCTGGCGGGAGCAGCGTTGGGAAGACTCTTGGAGCTGTTGCATGGCCACTGCCAGGGGCCACTTGGAAAAGGTCTGCATGGGCACGTTTAAAGGTGGTGCAATGGGGCCCCTTTGTGGTGTCAAGGTCACAAGGGGTGAGAGACCCTTGGGGCACAGCTGGTTCCTCATTACAAGGTGCAGGGCAGCCGGGTGCCGGGCGGGTTGCTGATTCAAGGGCTGTGCACAAAGATGCCTCTCTGGTCCAGATGCAGGTTGCGGTCAGGGTCACTTGCAGGACAACGGGGGCACTCAGGGTGTTCCTGAAGTCCCTCAACTGCAGCTTCTTTCTGGTCCAGTTGCAGCTCAGGGGAGCTGTTTTACTTGGTTACTGATGTCCGATGACCACTACTCAGTGTATTGGCATGACTCAGCCACTGGTGGATGCAGTGTCACCAAACTTGGTACACTTGCAGGGTTTGTCCTGGTAGTTGTGGATGTGTTGTTGGGTTCAGCTGAGAACTCCAGTTCCAGAAATATCGGCCAGTCAGTGAAGAGACCCTCACTGTCTTATTGGTCTTTGGTTTGTTGCAGAGTGGTGCCTCCACTCAGAAGGGAAATCATGGGTGATTTCTGGAGCCTTGAGATTCCCTGGGTTTCTTGGGCCAGTCCAGTTCCTCAGCAGCAGCAAATCTTGAGTCCTAGGTGCAGCAAACAGGCTTTGGCACCTTTTCTTGATGTAGCAGGCCCACGGTTCTCTTGCTTTGGCTCTTCTTTGGTGCTGGTCTTCTTTGTCCTTTTGAATCTGAGTTCTTGGTCTAGGGGTGTACACTAAATTCTGAATTTAGTGGATGTTTTGGGGGAATCAGGTAGTGTCCAATGGGACACTTACCTTTGGGTGGCTACCCCAACTATAGTGACCACTTTCTGTAGGAAGGGTAACTGCCCTGAAACTCATTGGCTGTTTTCCTTCATTTCAAGATGGAGGAAACTGAATTTGGTGGTCCACCTCGCAGGCAACAGTTTAGGGGATGTGCATGACAGATGAGGCTACTTCTCCTACCCCTTGTCAGGTTTCCCATATTTGCTTCCAACAAAAGTGGGGGTTTGCAAAAGTGGATGCCAGCTGCTGCTAGCAGCAAGCTTGGGGGTTGAGTTTCAAGGGAGGTAAGCCCTTTGAAGCTCACCACCAGGACAGTAACATTCGTGAGGAGGGAGTGTCAGCTCCTCCACTCAGGAAGGGCATTGCAAACCGGAGAGGCAGGCCTCTCCCCTAAGGTTTGTATATTTGCTGTCTGGAAGTGGTAGCTGGATAAGACAAGTCAACAACCATGCCAGGATAGTTAGCTTTTGCAGGGGGTACCTCTAAAGTGGCCCCTGGGCACACTTAGGGATAAATCCAATACTGGCACCAGTTTGGATTTATCATTCGGAGTTGTTTGATACCAAACAACCCAGGGTTCAGAGTGGCCATCATGTAGCTGTGAAACCCATGTTGACCAGTGTCCAGCACATGTATTAATACGGCTCCTCTGTTGACTCACTATGTCTCAGGTTTGGCAAGGACACAGAGGGGGCATATTGCTCATGCAGCTATGCCCTCACATATAATATGGAGTACCCTGCCTTAGGGCTATAAGTCCTGCCAGAGGGGTGACTTACCCATAGTAAATGCAGTGTATGGTGGATAAGGCACACATGCAATGTGCCATGTTGAGTTTGTATTTTAGGTTTGCACCAGGACAATAAGCCTGCAATGGCAGTGCTGGGTGCATCTGGATGTGTGGCCCTAGAGGGTGGCACAATCAGTGCTGCTGCTCTCAGGGGTCTGCTCCTAGTACCCCATGCCCTGGGCATATGGGTACCCACTTACTATGGGCATATAGTGGTAGTTAAGAGTGTATTCATGGTGCCAATGCATCACAAGAGATTTAGGTAAAGAGCTCTGGCTCAGGGAACCTGGTTAGCAGGGGCCCTGGGTACTACAATTTCTAGAACACATCAACATCACACTTCAAATCACCCTTTTTGAGCTTGAGCTTGCCTCCTCATCCAAGCTTTCCTTGGAGAAAAAAGCAATTTTTGTACGCCAGTTCTTGTCTCAGAGGAAGCCAGCCAGCATTGTAGGCAGTAAGGAACACATGGATTTTTAACATTCTTAATGGTTGGGGGTCCCTGCAGCTTCTATGATGCAGAAAAAAACAGAGCGAGCCAAGATTATCTGTATTGGCGCATGGTTGCCTTTTTAGAATACTATATTTGGGTGGTGTGGTTACACTGCCACTACTGTCGTCAATAGGGGTGTGTTTCTCCCTTGCAAAGCCCAAAAGGTATTTTTTAAGCTTAGAAAAATAACATTTGAAGGAAGGTAGATGGAAGAACTTGTTTGAAAAAGTTAAAAAAATTAAACTGTCAGGGGCACAATCCGGAACGGAAAATAATACGTACATTTATTTTTCAACAATGCTGATGTACTTAGCAAACCTATATTAATGTGGAATATTGTCGGAAATAATTGTATTTTTTATTTAACAGATAATGCAAACACATTTGCATTGCCTTTGAACATTTCTGTCACAATGAAAGAGCAGCATAATGCATGTTGCTAATTTTACCATGCCAACATAAAAGAACTTCTCTGCTATTGAGACAAAATTACTTAATTAAAATTAAATGAATAAAACGTATCATTAAGGACATTACTTGAATGATGCAGATTTCCTGCGTTACATGCTTTCCTAAGTACTGTGTAAGTGAAATATAGAAAACATGATTATCACTTCATTTTTAATAATTTGCAAATTTAATGGAATCCAAAAATCGTATTTTAGACAGATAATATAAAAAATAAAAAGAACACCCAGGCCTTTATTAAATGAGGAAGAGACTATTTTTTTTTTTTTCATTCTCGCCTAATTTTTCTTGGTTGCTGACATACATTGTAGCCCTTTTTTAAGTTTTCCATCGAAAGTATTGATGGCCCGTGTTTGAAAATGTCAGTTGTGTGTTGATCTTTGTTTTATTAAGATGTAGAAAAAACAAATAAAAAAATTGCAAAGCACAGCCAATTATGATAAACTGAGGTAGGAATTCATTATATCTATATCGGCCCCTTTACATAATGAAAAATAAGGAATCAATGAAAATAACACACCCCTAGTTTCCATCTCAGAGAGTAGTCTACCTATCCCAATTTTAACATATTCTATTTCATTTAATTGTGAAACCCAAACTCTTTGCATATAATGTTTCCCGAGAAAAAACTATCAATTTTAGATATCCATTCTGATACAAATTAAATTTTATCCAGCCCCCAATTCTTTAGAATCAGGGAGCTAGCTGCTAAGCAGAAATAAATACCAATTGTCGCTGCCTGATATTCATCCCGAACAGTAACCATGTATAGACATATAAAGCAATATGTACATCCGGAAAAAGGTAAAGCTGCAATTTTTGGCCCAATTCCCAAGTATAGCATGTAAACATTATGTGGAGCCAAAACCCATTGGCTTGATTGCATCTAAAACACCCCGATGCAGCCCCTGAGTACATTCTATGAAGTTTGGCTGGGGTGTAATATAGCATCCATTTCATACAAAAAGCCATCCTCCTCAAATTTGCGGCTCTAACCACCTTATGGCTGATTTGAATATAAAATCGCCCCTGATTGGTACCTAAAAAACACCCTGTATAATTGCTGATATACAGGAGATGTTTGGGAATCAGGGTCCTATTTTTCTCAACAATCAATAACCTATACCAATTACATATACCTTGCAACAAAGAAATGAAATAGGAGTTCCCAAATTTTTCAGCCATCTTCTCATCTCCCCTAACATATCCTCACAAAAATGCTTAATCTGTACATAACTAAAAAGAAGGGAAAGATTCAAATCAGAGTTTACGCTCAAAAGCCTTTGCCATTGGGAAAATTGGCCGTGTAAAAAAAATATTGCAGCCTATGAAATCCCAGGCCTGACCAGTGGTTGCATGACTGACGCAAACCCAAAGTGATACAATCAGATAAATTCAGTTGGAACAGGAAGCCGGAAAGCCCATAACCTTAATGAATTTTCTGAAAAGGGTGTAGGATAACACGAGGACTCTTGTATCTCGATTTTTGAGTAACCTTGGGAATTTAAGAAAAGGAAACAGACCAATATCCGACTCCTTTAACATATGTTTTATAAAAATGTTTGCATCTTGAGAAATCGAGCAAGAGGATCTATTTAATTAGTCGAGCAGAGACACCTGATAGTAAATTTTCAAAATGAGTAGAGCTAACCCTCCTTCTTCCAGGCACATCTGAAAGGATTGGATTTTAAGCCGAGGTTTTTTCCCCCGCCACAGAAAGTATCTGATTTCCATAACAGCTGTCTCAAAAAACCTGTGGAATTTTTATCATAATGTTAGAGAGTAAAAATAGAAATAAGGAAAGAATTGACATTTTGACATGCACCACCCGCCTCATAATTGAAAGTGGCAGATCTTGCCATTGATTTAAAAGATTGAGTATCTTTTGTAAAGTGTTCATAAAGCTAAGGACATACAAATATTCTAGCTTTGGAGAAACCAAAATCCCTAAGTATCTTATAGGGGCTGTTGGAGAATAATGAACATCCATGGGTACTGGTAGTACCTCTGGTGCACTATTGATCAGTATGGCCTCAGATGTTGAGTGATCAATTGTATAGCTTTTTATTTCCAAAAACAGACTTATTTTAGAAAAGGCCAGTTGCAGTCTTGGCAGCTAAATTAAGGGTCATAGCATAAGCAAATAATTTTAGCTTAGTAGACCCTACCATTGGGGCTCGAATAGTCTTATCCTACCAAAGGGCACAGGCCAAAGGTTCTAAAAACAATGCAAATAAAGTAGGAGTAAGGGGACAGCCCTGGTGTGTCCCTTGACGTATTATTATCTGTCCTACTCAATTCCCTTTGATGACTATGGACACCTTAGTATTTAGGTAAATATGTTTAATTACTAGGACAAATTTGAACAGGAAGGCAAACTTCAACAAAACCCTGAAAAGGACATTCCGTTGAACACTGTTGAAAGCCTTCTTTGTGTCCAACATTGCAGCTCTGGCTTGATTCAAAGTTAAATATTAAATTGCTCGTATCAGATAGTGTGTATTGAATGACACACAACTACCTTGGAGAAACCCATTTTTATCCATGTGAATAACCGCAGGTGCCACTGAGGAGAGACGATTAGCCATAATCTTCATGACAATTTATAATCAGAGTTCAATAAGTTAATAGGATGAACGGAGTTTGTGTCCTGTGCTGGCTTGCCTTTCTTTAAAAAGCTAACTACACTGCAGAGGTAAATGAGTCTGGAATCTTGCTACCTTTCAGAATACTATTAAATAGAACAATTAAAATTTGATTAAGTTGAGGTGGGACCAACTTGTATTTTTCCACTGGGATCTCATCTGCTTCACGAGCTTTAGCGATGGGGATTGCATCAACTGACTGTTTAATTTCAGCTAAAGTAATACAACTAATTAATGCAGCACCATGCTCGAGCATTATTGAATGAATTCTCAATAATGCCAGACATTTCTCTATCTCCACGGTAGACGGATTTAATGAGTCCATATATTGATCTGCTTGCTGATGAAGAAAAACTGTGGATATCACTTAAGGATCAGATGTATGTTTATCAAGCACAGGGTCATAATTCTGTTTAATATAATTTGAATTCGCTTTACGCTTAACAGACCAGGCCAAATATTTCCCAAATTCTGATTATCTTCATAGCTTTTCCGTAGAATTGGATAATGGCTTACTATCGCCTGAGAAAGGACTGTGCTGGCCTTGATCCAATTTCAATTTAGATTCTTGCTAGGGGATGCTAGATAAACAGAAGTGGCTTGATTGAGCGCTAATTGCAGATGTTGATTGGTTTCTCTCTCAATGTGTCTCAGTTTTGAACAAAAGGCCACCCCTCTGAAGAAAGCCCTTAGGATCCCCCAAACCAAAAACATGGAAGCCGAGTTTACATTGCCCTCTAAAAAATCCTACAAAGGTCGATGCCTTTATGAGACCCATAACTCCTTATCTTAAAAGGACTTATCAAAGCTCCATTTGTACGGCTTGCGATATTGATGTAAGATGTTGAGGTTAATAGTAATTACAGTGTGATGTGAAAAAGGATTTGCTATTATTTCTGACTGTGCTCTTACAAGATAATGTGAAATATGAAACAAATCAATACGCTAGAATGAATGAAATCATTGGAATGGCAGCTATACATTCTATCCTCAGCGTGATCACACCGCAAGGAATCAAACAGAGCAAAATCATGCATCAAAGCATGCAGGGGTTTACTGGATTTCGGTTTCTTCTGAGGTTTGTAAGCTCATGAGCACTCCAGAGCTGGGTAGCAAAGAATATTAAAACCTCACCCTATCACTAGAGGACCTGGATCCTCCTTGGCATAATTATAAAGAGATTGCAGATTCGCAGGTGAGTCTTCAATGGAGCCATAAAAGATAGCAAAATTTATCAATTGAATGCGAACCTTCATTTGAACCCACATCTATCTAGCAAATGGATCGTCATTGTTAGAATGGGGTATGTGGTTGGCAGTCAGGTTACCTCCTGTCCAAGCAAGGACCCTCACTCTAGTCAGGGTAAGTCACACACAATCCAAATTATCTTGTGCCCACCCTCTGGTAGCTTGGTACTGAGCAGTAAGGCTTCACATAGAAGGCAGTGTGTAAAGTATTTGTGCAATAAATCATGCAATAACACAGTGGAACACCACAAAAATACACCACACAGTATTTAGTAAAATATATAATATGTACCTGATAAGATGCAGGTCAAAACGATTAAAATGCAATAAGTATATTTTGGAATATCACTGTAAGAATGATATGAAGTGTCTTAAGTCTCTTAAAAGCAACAAATGTCTCTTGCAAGCGCAAAGTACCTGGTTTGTGTTCTAAATCTCCACAAGGAACCACAGAGGAGGAGATGCGTGGAAAGCAGGGAGGTGTGGTTGATTTCATGGGCCGCACACATTTATGCGTTGTTTACTTTCCACGCACAAAGGCTTTGCGCTGATTTCCGAGGCTCGGTCTTGGATCCTTTTTGGCTTGCAGGGTTTTCGGACGTCCCAGGGATGAAGCCTTGAACTCAGGCGGTTTTCGGACATCCTGGGGATGATGCTTTGAAATCCGGCGCTGGCAGGACAATGTCACAGGGGTTGCATCGATCCGGTGGGCGTTGTTTGGAAAATTCTACCGCACCGCACCGCAGGCACTGCGTCGATTCGGCTCGGCTGTGATTCAATCCAGTGGGCCGCGTGTCGAATTTCCTGTTGCTACACCGGCCCTGCGTCAATCTTCTCCTTGTGAAGTCGGGCTGCGCCATTCCGGTTCGGCGTGCAGTGAATTTTTCACCGCAATGCAGGCTGTGCGTCATTTTCTGCTGGCTGTGCATCGATTTCCGCCACACAGGGAGTTGTTCTTGCAGAAATGAAGTCTTTTTGGACCTGAGACTTCAGGGAACAGGAGGCAAGCTCCATACAAGCCCTTGGAGAGCACCTCTCAGCACGGCCAGAGAGCAGCAAGGCAGCAGGGCAACATCAAGGCAGCAGTCCTTCACAGAAAGCAGTCAGGTGAGTCCTTTGGGCAGTCAGACAGTTCTTGGCAGGCTGCAGGTTCTGGTTCAGGTTCTCTTCTCCAGGAAGTGTCTGAGTTGATAGGGGCAGAGGCCCTGTTTAAATACCCAAATGTGCCTTTAAAGTGGGGGAGACTTCAATGAGTGGCTTAGAAGTGCACAAGGTCCCCTTTCAGTTCAATCCTGTCTGCTAGTGTCCCTGTAGGGGGTGTGGTTGTCCTTTGTGTGAGGGCAGGCTACTGTCATTTGACATGTAAGTGTCAGGCCCTCCATCCTCCCAGCCCAGGAAGACGAGTTCAAAATGCAGATGTAGGCAAGTGAGGCTGAGCATCCTGTGTTTGGGGTTTGTCTGAGTAAATGCACAAGGGAGCTGTCAACCAAACCTAGCCATATGTGAATTGTAAGGCACAGAAGGATTTAAGTGCAGAGAAATGCTCACTTTCTAAAAGTGGCATTTCTAAAATACTAATATTAAATCCAACTTCACCAGTCAGCGGGATTTTGTATTACCATTCTGGCCATACTAAATATGACCTCCCTCCTCATTTCAGATCAGCAGCTACCACTCAAACACTATATGAGGGTAGCCTATGAAAGGAGCAGGCCTTGCAGCAGTGCAAAAACACATTTACAAGTTTTACAGTACCAGGAAATGTAAACTACACAGGTACATGTCCTGCCTTTTGTCTACACAGCACCCTGCCATATGGGTTACCTAGGGCCTACCTTAGGGGTGACTTATATGTTGAAAAAGGGGAGTTTTAGGCTTGGCAAGTACATTTAAATGCCAAGTAGAATTAGCAGGGAAACTGCACACACAGGCCTTGCAATGGCAGGCCTGAGACATGGTTAAGGGGCTACTCAAGTGGGTGGCACAATCAGTGCCGCAGGCCCCTAGTATCATTAATATACAGGCCCTGGGCACATATAGTGCACGTAACTAGGGACTTATAAGTAAATTAAATAATCGAATTGGGTATGATCCAATGTAATTATGCTTAAAGGGAGAGAGCATATGCACTTTAGAACTGGTTAGCAGTGTTAAAGTGCGCAGAGTCCTATAACCAGCAAAAACAGTATCCAAAAAGTGGAGTGAGGCAGGCAAAAAGCTAGGGGTGACCACCCTGAGGCTGTCAGATCTAGCATGTGTCCCCACCAGCTGAAAGTGGGGAGAGCTACCCAACCTCCTGGGAGCTCTCATCGCTAAGGCTGAAGTATCTGGAGACACCATCGGCGTTGGCGTGGTCAATCCCCAGGCGATGCTCCACCGTAAAGTCCATCCCCTGTAGGGAAATGGCCACCTCAACAGTTTAGGATTCTCGACCCTCATCTGCATGAGCCATCTGAGGGGCCTGTGGTCTGTCTGAATGCAGAAGTGAGTCCCAAACAGGTATGGTTTCAGCTTCTTCAGTGCCCAGACCACAGCAAATGCTTCTCTCTCAATAGCACTCCACCTCTGTTCCCGTGGTAATAGCGTCCTGCTAATAAAGGCTACTGGTTGGTCTAGGCCCTCCTCATTTAGCTGTGCTAGAACAGCCCCTATGCCATGCTCTGAAGCGTCCATCTGCACAATAAATTCCTGGGAGTAGTCAGGGGCCTTGAGCATGAGGGGCGTTCGCGTGGCTTCCTTCTGGGAGTCAAAGGCTTTCTGACAAACCTATGTCCAATTTAACAGCCTAGGTTGCTTTTTGGAAGTAAGTTCTGTCAAGGGTGACACAATGGATCAATAGCCATTGACAAATCTATGGTAGTAACCGGTGAGGCTTAAGAAGGCTCTCACCTCTCACTGCGTTCTAGGTGGTTGCCAGGCCTTGATAGTTTAAATCTTGGCCTGGAGTGGTTGCACCTTGCTACCACCTACTAGGTGTCTCAAATACACTACTGAACCCGGCCCAATCTGGCACTTACTAGCGTTGATGGTCAGGCCTGCCTGTTGCAGAGCCTGAACACCTTCTTGAGGTGGAGCAGGTGTTCCTCCCAGCTGGTACTATAGACAGCTATGTCTTCTAGGTAGGCTGCGCAGAAGTCATCCTTGCCAGCTAGGACCCCATTAACCAACCATTGGAAAGTAGCAGGCCATTTTCCAACCCAAGAGGCATCACCTGGAACTGGTAATGGCCCTCAGGTGTGGAAAAATACTGATCTATTTTTAGTCCCCTCATTCATGGCGATGTGCCAGTACCTTGATGTGAGATCAAAAGTACTGAGGAATTTGGCAGCGCCTAGTCTGTCTACAAGTTCATCAGCTCGGGGGATGGGGTGAGCGTCAGTCCATGTGACTGAGTTGAGACCCTGGTAGTCCACGCAGAAATGGAGTTCTGGCTTGGCAACAGGTGCAGCAGCCTTGGTTACCAGCACCACAGGGCTGGCCCAGGGACTATTAGACTTCTCAGTAACCCCGAGGGCCAACATCGTTGCGACTTCTTCCTTGATGTTGTCCTTCACCTTGTCTGACAACCTGTAAATTTTGTTCTTTACAGGCGGACTGCCTCCTGTGTCAATATTGTGGACACACAAGTGGGTGAGTCCAGGAGTGAGGGAAAACAGGGAAGAGAACTGCTCCCACAACTCGTAGCAGTCTCCTCTCTGATCTAGAGTCAGGGAGTCAGAGAGATTGACACCCTCCACTGACCCATCACCTTCTGTGGCAGAGAGGAGGTCAGGGAGAGGCTTACTCTCCTCTTCCATGCCCTCATCTGTCACAAGGAGCATACTGACCTCAGAACTCTCAAAATGAGTCTTGAGTCGGTTGTGGTGGAGAACCCTTAGGGGGTGTCTACGGGTCTTGAGGTGCACTAGCTAAGTGGCCTCCCCCTTCCGCTCCTTGATGTCAAATGGCCCACTCCAGTGGTCCTGGAGAGCTCTAGGCTCTACTGGCTCCATTACCCAAACTTTGTTGCCAGGTGAGAAATCAACGAGAGTAGCTTCCGGTCATACCACTCCTTCATCATCTCTTGACTGGCCTCAAGGTTATTCTTGGCCTGCTTCAAGAAGCGTTGGGTCTGGTTGGTTGAGGAGGGCCAGCATGCAACTGACCACATCCTGGGGAGGTGTCTTGGGAGCTTTCTCCCAGCCCTCTTTCACTATGCTTAGTGGTCCCCTGAGAGGGTGACCATAGAGAAGTTCAAAGGGGCTGAACACTACCCCTTTCTGGGGCACCTCCCTATAAGCAAAGAGAAGGCATGGCAAGAGGATGTCCCACTTACTCCTCATGGCCTTAGGTAGGCCAGTGATCATGCCTTTTAGGGTCTTGTTGAATCTCTCAACAAGCCTATTGGATTGAGGATGGTAAGGGGTGATAAACCGGTAGGTTACCCAACACTCATCCCACACGGACTTAATGTATGCTGACATGAAGTTTGTGCCTCTGTCAGACACAACCTCCTTTGGGAACCCCACACGGGTAAATATTCCCATTAAGGCTCTGGTCACCACCGGTGCAGTCGCTGTTCTCAGAGGGATTGCCTCTGGGTAGTGGGTGGCATGGTCCACCAAAACCAGGATAAACCTGTTTCCTAAGGCAGTTTTGGGGTCCAAGGGATCAATGATGTCAATGCCCACCATTTCAAAGGGGGTGACAATGATGGGAAGTGGGATCAGGGGGGCCTTAAGCCTTTTCCCTGTATTCCCAGTAGCCTGGCAGGTGGGCAGGCCCTGCAGAAACTATCTGAGGCTACTCGCATTCTAGGCCAATGGAAGTGGGTGACAAGCCTGGCAAAGGCCTTGTCTTGGCCTAAATGTCCAACCAGCGGATGTCATGAGCCAGACCCAGTAGAAAGGCCCGGTAACACTGGGGGACCACCGCACACATGCTGCCCCAATGGCCGGAGCCCTGGGCTCACTGTAAAGGAGATCATTCTCCAAGTAGATATGGTGCTCGCCAGAGGCTTCACCTGCTGCTTGGGCTGAGGCCTGTTGCCCCAGACCCTCAAGAGTGGGGCACCCTTTCTGCGCTTTGCAGAATTCTTCCCTGGTTGGCCTACCCTCTGCTTGCCTGCCAGCAAGTTCAGGCAGGTTACCCAGGTCAGAAATATCCTCTCCAGTTGGCTCAGGGGCCTCCTCCTCTGGGACCCTGTCCACCACCGTGGGAATATCTGAGGCAGGTTTCCCGTGCCTCTTGTCCTTCCTCTGTGCTGCTGTCTGGGCCACTGTTCCAGGCTCCACACACCCTTGACTTCCTTCCTGGGCAGCAATGGACCTTGTGGTCATGAAGACTCACTCATGCAAACCTAACATCTCAAGGTGGGATCTGAGCTCTACCTATTTCCGGGCATTATGCTCAAGATCATTGCATAACAGACAATCTATAGGCATGGCAGGACTCACAGCTACCTTTAGAGTACCAGAGACCCTAACTCCACTCAAAGGGAACCAGAGCCACCAGTAGGTGACTCTCGCGAATGTCAGTGACTATGACCTGGTCGCATGTATTAGGGATTATCTGCTTTGCTGACAGCAGCTGACTCTTGACAGTAGTCATACTGGCTCTTGTGTCGCGCAAAGCCTCCACCCTTTGCCCGTCAATGGTGACCCACTGCCTATACTTGGAAGTATTGGCAGGCGTGTGGGCTTTTGGCACCATTTCCTTATCTCCCAGGGATACTAGGGACACCTCTATCTTCTCCCCAAAACTAACTGGGACTGTCTCCTCCCTGAGCTCTACACCAGCCAACCCCGGTGTCTGCCCTCCAGTGGTGGGCTGTGCCCTCTTGGGACAACGGGAGTTGCCCTTAGAGTGTCCATGCTGGTAGCACTGAAAGCCTTTGGGGATAAACTTCCCTAACTTTTAATCAATTGCCCTGGCTACTTCACAAATTGTGTCAGGGACTGTTTAATACCCCTAGCCCCTGGGAATTGTTTTGGGGACCTTTGGAGAGTTCCTTGTCTTTATGTTTTTCTCCCCCCTCTTTCTTCTGTTGGGAACCCTGACCTCTTTTGTTGGTGTCCCCCTAGATACCCTTTTGGACACTCTGGTGCTAACCCAGAGGTCCGCCTCCTCAGCAAGCTTCCTAGGATCAGTCAACTTACTGTCAACCAGGTGCTGGCACAACTCTGTAAAGCAAACACTGAACATATGTTCTCTCAGGATCAAATTGAATAACCTCACATAGTCATCTACTTTACTGCCCCTCACCAATCCATTCAATGTCTTCTTGGAGAAATCAAAAAAGTCTACCCAAGTTTATGTGGAGAGTTTTGTGCTGTTCTGAACCTCTGATGGTATTTCTCAGGAGTCAGCCCAAACTTAGCAAGTAAAGCGGTTTTCATGGGTGCATAGACATTTTGATCTTTTGGATCCAGTGTAAGAATTGTGTCCCTCCCTACTACTGGTACATACCACCACAAGGCCGCCCCCCATTCCTCTTCAGAGACCCCATAAGCCCTTAGTGCAACTTCATAAGCAGCCAACCACTTGTCAAAGTCATCTCCTACCACATAACTGGGCACAACACTTATGAGTATACAAACCTTTCTTTCCCCAGCAGGTCCTGCATGTATGTTTCCACCATCACTGCTGGTCTCAGACTGTCTTGCCTTAATATCCAGCTCCTTGAGACTCAGTTCATGAGCCAACAAAAGTTTTTTTTCAGCCAAAGATCTCTCAGCTGCAGCCTCAACTTGTTTGGCTGCTCTTTCAGCTTCAGCCTCAGCTCTCGTGTCCTCTGCCGCTCTTTCAGCTTTCCTTTCTTCTGCCTCCAGGTTTAACTTTTTCAGTTGTAATTGAAATTCTCTCACCTCCCTCCTTTCCTCTGCGGTTGGGCCACAATGAGAGACACTGCTTCCGGGTTTGGCAGGGGGCACAATCACAGTGGTAACCTCCTCCACTACCGGAAAAAAATCCTCTGAGTGGCCATCCTCTGGACCCTCCTCTTCAACATTCTCATCAGAATGGGCTTCTACCCAAGCCTTTTGGAATTGCTCTATTCTGGAGACACCCTAGGTAGGTACTCCCATATCTTTGCATTTTGTTAAAACTCAGGCAGAAAAATGAATTTGCAGAAAAAGATAAAAAAATCAAGTTTACCTTGAACTGAGGGTAGGTAGTGGACACTTAGCTATTGTATGTCACTGCACAAATACAAGTCCTATCCTCACCGCTGATCACCAATGTTAGAAATTGGGGCTTTGTTCGGCAGTCAGGTTACCCATCTGTCCAATCAAGGACCCTCACTCTAGTCAGGGTAAGTCACACACAATCAAAACTATCCTGTGCCTACCCTCTGGTAGCTTTGCACTGTGCAATCAGGCTTAACGTGGAAGGCAATGTGTAAATTATTTGTGAAAAATGCAATAACACAGTAGAACACCACAAAAATACACCACACAGTGATTAGAAAAATATATAATATTTATCTGATAAGATGCAGGTCAAAACGAATAAAATGCAATGAGTATATTTTTTAATATCCCTGTAAAAATTATATAAAGTGTCTTAAGTCTCTTAAAAGCAACAAATGTCTCTTGCAAGCACAAAGTACCTGGTTTGTGTTCAAAATCTCCGCAAGGAACCGCAGAGGAGGAGATGCGTGGAAAGCAGGGAGGTGTGCTTTGATTTCTCGGGCCGCATACAGCTTTGCGTCATTTATTTTCCACGCAAGGAAGGCTTTGCGTTGATTTCCGGTGCTCGGTCTTGGATCCTCTTTGGGTTGCAGGGTTTTTGGACGCCCTGGAGAAGATGTATCCAGCACTGGCAGGATGAAGTCACAGGGGCTGCAACGATCCGGTGGGCGTTGCGTGGAAAATTCTACTACAAGGCAGACGCTGCTTCGACTAATCTCAGAAAGTTGGGTCGCTATGCTGGCGCTGCATCGATCTTCTCCTTGCGAAGTGAGGCTGCGTCGTTCCGGTTCGGCGTGGGGTAAATTTTTCACTGCAATGCAGGTTGCAAGTCATTTTCTGCCAGCTGTGCATCGATTTCCACCGCACAGAGAGTTCTTATTGCATAAATTAAGTCTTTTTGGTCCTGAGACTTCAGGGAACAGAAGGCAAGCTCTATCCAAGCCCTTGGAGAGCACATCTTAGCATGGCCAAAGAGCAGCAAGGCAGCAGGGCAACAGGAAGGCAGAAGTCCTTCACAGAAAGCAGTCAGGTGAGTTTTCTGGTCAGTCAGGCAGTTCTTCTTGACAGGTTGCAGGTCCTGGTTCAGGTTCTCTTCTCCAGGAAGTGTCTGAGTTGGTAGGGGCAGAGGCCCTGTTTAAATGCCCAAATGAGCCTTTGAAGTGGGGGAGACTTCAAAGAGTGGCTTAGAAGTGCACAATGGCCCCTTTCAGTTCAATCCTGTCTGCCAGGGTCCCTCTAGGGGGTGTGGCAGTCCTTTTTGTGAGGGCAGGCTACTGTCCTTTGACATCTAAGTATCAGGCCCTCCACCCTCCCAGCCCAGGAAGACCCATTCAGAATGCAGATGTATCCAAGTGAGGCTGAGCATCCTGTGTTTGGAGTTTGTCTGAGTGAATGCACAAGGGAGCTGTCAACTGAACCTAGCCAGACGTAAATTGTAAGGCACAGAAGGCTATAAGTGGCATTTCTAATATTAAATCCAACTTCCCCAGTCAGCAGGATTTTGTATTACCATTATGGCCGTACTAAATATGACCTCCCTACTCCTTTCAGATCAGCAGCTACCACTCAAACAGTTTATGAGGGTAGCCCTAATGTTAGCCTACGAAAGGAGCAGGCCTCACAGCAGTGCAAAAACAAATTTACGAGTTTTACACTACCAGGACATGTAAACTACATATGTACATGTCCTGCCTTTTATCTACACAGCACCCTGCTATATGGGTTACCTAGGGCCTACCGTAGGGTGACTTATATGTAGAAAAAGGGGAGTTTGAGGCTTGCAAGTACTTTTAAATGCCAAGACGAATTGGCAGTGAAACTGCACACACAGGCCTTGCAATGGCAGACCTGAGACATGGTTAAGGGGCTAATCAAGTGGGTGTCACAATCAGTGATGCAGGCCCACTGGTAGCATTTAATCTGCAGGCCCTGGGCACATAGAGTGCACTTTACTAGGGACTTATAAGTAAATTAAATATTCCAATTGGGTATGATCCAATGACATCATGTTTAAAGGGAGAGAGCATATGCACTTAAGCACTGGTTAGCAGTGGTAAAGTGCGCAGATTCCTAAAACCAGCAAAAACAGTATCCAGAAATTGGAGGGAGGCAGTCAAAAATGTAGGGGTGACCACCATAAGGCTGTCACGTCTAACACTCATGAACCTTGATTATTCCAGGGCAAATCTATTTGACAATTAGAAAAGCTGTGCCACGAACTGCAGTGTTAGCTGAAGCATAAAATGTGTGCTGGATATAGCCAGGAGTTTTATTTAGAGATACTACTGTGTCCAAATGTGTCTCCTGCAGCAAAATTATGTGAGCCTGAGGGGACTTAAACGAAGTTAACACATCTCTCCACTTCAATCTATTGTTAAAACCATTCACATTACATGACATAATTGTTAAGAATCAGTGGGCCATCAATTAACCTTAAAGAGCAGAAAAACTGCCAATCATGTGATTTGCTAGCTGACGGGAAATTAGCCTGGTATTGTCCTCTCTTAAATAAATGCATTACTTTGATCCAGTAGATACCCATAAGTTACTCCAATCCTGGGATCATATTCTAGATCTGAGTTATGGTGCTGCAGCAATTATATATTGGACACTAGCTACAAAAGTAATTTGTGCAGGGAGTTTAGGTTCACCCAGTGTCTCAGTATCTCAGTATCTTGACAACCCCCTTTAATTGGAAGCATACTTTCTTGTGTCTCAGTATCTCAGGCCCGTATTTATACTTTTTTTGCGCCACATTTGCGTCGTTTTTTGACGCAAAAACGGCGCAAACTTGCAAAATTCCATTGTATTTTGTAGGTTTGCGCCGTTTTGCGTCAAAAAGCGGCGCAAATGCGGCGCTAAAAAAAGTATAAATACGGGCCTCAGTATCTTGACAACCCCCTTTAATTGGAAGCATACTTTCTTGGTTGCAACAGTTCATTCGCTTGCTAAATCATTTCTAAAACACAAAATTGACCCTCTACCAGGATCTTTAATTTGGATTGTTCAACTAGAGCTTCCTGGACGCTTGCTTCTTAAGGGGTTCAATCGTCCATTTGATTGTCGTTGGTGATAAGCTGCCAATGCATAAATATCCAGAAAGATGTTAAAACTGCCTTTGTCCACCGTCTGAAAGCCTTTAGATATGATCACTTCCGAAAGGATCCTCTTTTTATCCTAAAATCTCCAAAGTTTTCTAAGAAAGGATGGTGATATTTAGGGGCATATTTATACTCTGTTTGCGCCGAATGTGTGTCAAAATTTTTGACGTACAATCAGCGCAAACCATGCCCTATATTTATACTATGACGTCCGACACCGCGGATGTCAAAAATCCTCTGTCTGCGTTATTTTTTGGAAGAGGGAAACCGCCTTGCATCAATGAAATGCAAGGTAGGCGTTCCTGTCCAAAAAATGACTTTAAGACCTGTGCGCCTTATTTATACTCCTGCGTCATTTTGACGCACAGGAGGGGGCGGGCCTTAAAAAACGGCATACAGGCTGATGTGCGCAGTTTTTTAACGCCTGGGTGAGGGCAGGCATTAAGGGACTTGTGGGCTCACTTCCATGGTCTCTGACCATGGAAGCAGTCCGTAGGTACCCTTCCCTGCCCCCAGGGACACCCCCTGCCACCCACAGTCACCCCTGAAGGACACCCAGGGATGGGGGGACCCATCCCAGGCAAGTACAGGTAAGTTGAGGTAAGTATAATTTTTTTACTTTTTTAAAGTGTCATGGGGGGCCCTCCTACATGCCACTGTGCCCAATGGCCATGCCCAGGGGACAGATGTCCCCTGGGCATGGCCATTGGGCAAGGGGGCATGACTCCTGTCTTTACTAAGACAGGAATCATTTCAATGAGGGTTGTGCACCAAAAAATGGCGCAAGTCCGGTTTGAGCCATGATTTGTGACTCAAAACTGACTTGCACCATTTTTTGATTGCCAACCCCTACTTTCCCCTATGCTGGCGCTGCCTGTTTTTTTTTACTCTGACCAGCCCGCAGCGCCGGCTAACGTCAATCCTTAAATAAGGTGCCCGCCTGGCACGTAGGAATGGCGTTAGCTAGCAGTAAATTATTTTACGCAAACCAGCGCCAGCGCTGGTTTGCATCAAAAAGTATAAATATGGGCCTTAGCATTTGTGGGTTGAGTAAAGAGAGCTCGATGAGGCAGCACGATGGAGAGGTCTTCAGACTTGGCGCCACCCTCAGGAAGAAAATAATGATGGATCAGATCTGATATACATTTTATGGGATCTTGACCAGACTCACATCCCTCTGGAATCCTAACAAAGTGCAGATTTGAGCATCTAGATCAGTGATACTCAAAGTACGACACAGGGGCCGTATGCAGCACTTTTGACCTTTACATGCGGCCCCCAGAGCAGCAGTAGCAGTAGGCTGCTGTTTACTGGATTTAACTGGGGACACTTTATTTAAACATGATAGAAGATAAGGAAAGAAAGTAAGGAATTTGTCCTGCACCGCTTTAACTGCAGGAACACTTTCATTTTTTAAGAAATCTTGCAGCAAATGTCTATAACCATAAGTGTTCTTAAAAATTCAAAAAGTGTATTTCATTTACACAACGAACCATTTAATCTAACAGTGCATAGAGAAGTATTTTTTAAAACAAAAACATAAATTCAGAAACTTTCATTCTTCTCCTTCCCCCAACATTCATTCTTACCCCTGCCTTCATAACAATGCCAATAGTGAACTAAGAGGCAAGTCAGTTGTTATCTGCACTCCTTGATTCGCCTGATTTGCTATTATACATGAACAACTTTATAGTTTATTAAATCAAACACAGGAGAATCGTTTGCACAGCGCACAATCCAAAGTCATGCATTGTGAGGTCCTCCTACATACACTAATGAAGAAAAAGAAGGGAACGTGAAATAAAACAATTGCCTAGGATCAGACAGTTTGGTAAAGTTGGGAAGCTGGGATTAATGCCAGGTTTCTGGGTTCACATTGTGCGATTTAGGCACTAGATCTGTATGCTTTGCTGCCCCCTATCGCCACCATAACGCCACAAACCCTCCCCACCCAGAGCCCCTCCTCCCTTTGATCGGCATGCTGCTAGCATCAATGCGGCCCTCGGTCGCACCACAGACCAAACTTTGTGGCCCCTGGGAAAATGTTTGCGAGTACCCATGATCTAGATCTATTTTCCAGGTCGTCCATCTTTATTTGCATCTTGTGAATCTCCCATTTTGATTGAGCTCTCTGAAATTCAAAGATTTTGTGGGAATCTTCTAAATCTCATATTCGTTGTTCTACCTGTGATAGCCTGGAATTAATTGGGAGTAAGTTCTCATTAATATTGCACAGCTGCACCTAGGCTTTTAGGTGCGCTTTGTCATGCGCTGTTCTCATCTCTGTTAGCTCTCCCAAAATCTGTTGAAGCATAGCCTCCAGCTAAGCGTCCTTTGCAGAAATGCCTAGAGCTTCATTGAGAAGTACGGCCGAACCACTCATAGAAGACAACACCAACCAAAAAGCCAGAACATTTTTGGCACCCCCATAGACTATCTGAGTCAAGTTCTTCCTCCAATTGATTGCCTAATGAAGGAGCATGGGATGTTAACTGTGGCAGTTCTTCTATCCCCTTCATTAAGTGATGGAGTTATCATGCTGTCCCCCACACATGAAGAAGAAACTGCCTTAGGACTGAACAAAGGCTATGTTTTTTTCTTTTTATCCACAGAAAGGGTCATCACTCCAGAGGCTGAGATAGCAATATTCATCATTTCCAGAGCCAACAGCATCATCGTATTTTTATCAGCCTCACCCACATTAGTGAACTCCTTCACTGACATGTTATACCAGAATCCTTGGGACTGGTCGGCACCAATGGAGGGTTCTTTCACTTTGAGTCCCTCTTTAGTGCCTCCCAAACTCTGTCTTGCTAGTTTTGCATTGCATTCTTCAAGGGGGTTATGATAGGTCACTTTTATCACTCTTGCCACTTTGGATTTTGCTGGAGTGCACCCTCATCCTGCACACTCACAACATATAGCCTTCTTCATTGATCCAGCAAACCCAGGGGTGTGTGTGCCAATGTCAAAAAACAGACCAACCCAGTAATTATTAAAACAATCTGTATAAGAACAGCAGATGATTTTCTGCTTGGAACCTGCTGAACAAGATTAAGCCTTGTTATTTGAGTTGTGCTGCTCTTGTCTTGTGCTCATCAACTGTCCATTAAAAACCTTTTAGAGGTGCCTCTAGTTTTAATATCTATTGTCCCGCCAAAGATATTGTTAAAAATGTCTTTAGTAATAAGCTGGTAATAGAGGTGGCAGTAAGGGGGATATAGGACCAGAAAGTAGGAAGAGTGCGGGAAAGACCACAAGCTGCACCAGCACCTGGGCAGGCCACCTCAGTGTTCTGTCCAGCCCTCCCTGCACTCCATAGGGAAACCTAGAATAGCCCTCCACTACCAAGAAAGATGCCTGTAATTTCCTCTTATTGAAAATGCCTCTTTGCTCTTTGTTGCACAGTGCTACAACTGTATTTCGGCTGTGTTACAGTTTACCACTGTGGCTGCGTCCAATGATTAGGGCTCAGCACTCCGTGCCCCAGCTTTAACTCCCATCGGCTGAATATTAGAGTTTCATAATCCTGCCGAGACTCTTGCTTACTCTTTCATTCCCATGATGCCAACAGACACCCTGCTCCGAATGCGTAGTGGTTTCCCCGGGAGCAGCTCCTCAGACACGGAGCATGACAGGAACACCTGTGTCCAGCCAATCAGTCAGTTGTGTATTCATCACTAATGTTGACACCTACTCTTACCTACATTGAATTGATTTATTTGTTCACTTAATATACAGTCTGTTGAACCAAAAATGTGCTATTATATTATGTGATATGCTGAGTAGACATAGTATCCACACACAATTTACTTTACAATGTTCAAATGATGACCACTGCCATTTTTTCATTAAGTTGTACTACAGTTTGTCTAATTGTTTTAGCTTGCTAATCCTTGGAACTGTTTGGTACTCAAATCTCATTATTACTGTGTGGGGTGAATGTCTGGTACATGTGATATACACTTCATAAATAACATTTGCTTTTCAGGACACCTCTATAACGTAGTTACTCGAGTTTGCATCTGTATAGGTTAGCCTGCATGTGTAAAATAATGGAAATCACAAAAAAGGCCTAATCATTTGATCATTCTGAATTTTAATTTTAGGTTGCCTCATTTGTAGCTGAAGATACATTTGAGGAACAGAACAGATTTTAATTTCAGGTCCAATATCCGGGCCAATGGATTACAATCTGCTACTCAAGACACCTCCACTCCACACCAGGATCTAGCTTCAGTGAAGACTCCACTCCTGCAAGCCCAGATGATCCGGAGCTGCCTGGTCCATCTGGTCTGTCTGGGCAGACAGCTCCAGTGAGTCTCACTTGGCCCACACCTGCACCTCTTGCCCGAGCTGCACCCACATCTCAGGATACCTCCACTTAATGTGTCCAGAACAGTGGTGGCTGGTGACATTTGAAATTGGTGGGGTGTAATCGTTGGGTATGACTTTTATGCAGCGAGTGAAGTGAGCAAAGTTAATGGACAAAAGTGTGGTCAAAAGTGAGTCCTCCTCCCAAGAATGTTTTCTAAAAAGATTGACAATGGTGCATTTGAAATCAAATGAATTTAGTGAGAATGCAAGGTTTATAAAGCAGTGGGAACATATATGCCCTCATTACAACTCTGGCGGTTGGTAATAAAGTGGCGGTAATACCGCCAACAGGCCGGCAGTAGCCAAAATAGAATTATGACCACGGCGGAAACCGCTCTGACAGACAGCCACTTTAAGACACCGATCGCCACGGCAGAAACAACAAGCGCCAGAGCGGTAACCACCCACAGCCAGGCGGACAATGTACTGCCCACTGTATTATGACCGGCTTATCCAGCACATTTTTCCGGGCTGTACCAACAACATCAATAGCTTTGTGGAAACACTGCACAGAAGTCAAAGGACTCACCTGTGGAGATGCAGGGAACAACCACGACACCATGGAGCCCGATGCTGCAAATATTTCCGATACTCGTCTACCTTCTGCTGCATTATGAACATCAACGCCGGCGAAGACGACCACAGTGAGTACTGCTCCCTAGCACACAAGGGAGGGGGGAAAGAGTGACACACACAAGCAACATTCAACACCCCCAACACCATACACACAACCAGATGTAGTAACATTACATATTCACCCTGTACCCTTCAGGAATAATGCAAGGACAAAATGATTTGAAGAAAGTGAGTGTAATATGATAAAATACCATGAATAAGTGCTCCAAAATACAAACGTATTGACATATTTACAAATGATGGGACACTGCCCAGTCCTTAATGTCCATGGGCCACAGGGCCACAACACATAGGCCAAGGCCCCACCTCACTCCTGCAACAACATGGAGAGAACACTGCAGGGGCATCAGGTCGATAATACACAGGCACCTCAGGGGGGCGGGGAATGGGGGGGCACCTCAGCCTGAAGATGGTACAACACCACGGGTACATGCCCATCACTCTTTCCTGGGGAGTGCAAGGCCACAGTCTCTCAAGTTGGTGGTTTGCCCACTGCTTGGTCCTGGAGAGTGCAAGGCCACAGTCTGTCAAGTGGGTGGTTTGCCCGCTGCTTAGTCCTGGGGAGTGCAAGGCCACAGTCTCTCAAGTGGGTGGCTACTACCACTGGTTCTGGTGGGGGCATTGTGCCCAGTGTGCTTCATCCTAGGAAGGATGGGGTGAGTGGATGGCTTCTTCCACTGGTTCTGGAGGGTGCATTGTGCCCAGTGTGCTTCATCCTGGGAAGGATGGGGTGAGTGGATGGCTTCTTCCACCGGTTCTGGAGGGGGCATTGTGCCCTGTGATGCAGAGCTTGGGGAGTGCAAGGTCACAGTCTCTCACCTGGGTGTCCAACCCACAGGATTTGCAGGGGCCAGGACACACAATAGCCCATGGAGGCAGGACTACACACTGTCCGCCTGTGGTGACGGCTGCTCAGTGGTGGTAGTGGCTGTGCGGGCGTCGGTGCTGGCAGTGGTGGGGGGAGGCTCCAGCCCATCCCCTGCAGCCTCAGATGGCTGCCCACTGGGGCTGCTGCTGCTGGTAGTGGTGCTGGTGGCAGTGCTGGTGGCAGTGCTGGCAGTGGTGGGGGGAGGCTCAAGGTCATCCTCTGCAGCCTCGGATGGCTGCCCAGTGGGGCTGCTGCTGCTGGCAGTGGTGCTGGTGGCAGTGCTGGTGGCGGTGCTGGCAGTGGTGGGGGGAGGCTCCAGCCCATCCCCTGCAGCCTCAGACGGCTACCCACTGGGGCTGTTGCTGCTGGCAGTGGTGCTGGTGGTGGTGCTGGTGGCAGTGCTAGTAGTGGTGGGGTGAGGCTCCAACCCTTCCCTTGCAGCCTCGGATGGCTGAACCACCATGGTTGGTGGTAGGGGCTCCCAATGAGTCCCAGCACCAGCCCTCCTGTCCTTCCTGCCTGCGAGTGCAGGCCCCTTGCCCTTCCCTGTCGCAGCTGGTGGTGC
Organism: Pleurodeles waltl; assembly: GCF_031143425.1. Lineage (NCBI taxonomy): Eukaryota > Metazoa > Chordata > Amphibia > Caudata > Salamandridae > Pleurodeles > Pleurodeles waltl. The sequence continues at coordinate 232,181,053 of NC_090446.1, forward strand.
CTCCTTGTCCTTCCTTGACGCTGCTGGTAGTGCCTCCTTGCCCTTTCCTGTCTCAGCTAGTGGTGCCTCCTTGCCCTTCTTAGATGCAGCTGGTGGTGCCCCCTTGCCCTTCCCTGTCGCAGCTGGTGGTGCCTCCTTGCCCTTCTTTGAAGCACCTGGCACAAGCACCCTTTCAGTGTGGCTGCCTGGTTCCCGGGATCCTCTCCCACGTGCAGGAGCTGTTGACACTACTGTGGCCGTGGACTGGGTGGCTGAGGTTCTCACCTGGGTTCTGACCACCCTGGCCCAACGTGAAGGAATGGGGTATTGGTACGGGAAGAGGTCAATGGTGGAAAGGAAAAGCTTCTTAGGGACAGTGGGGAGGGAAAGGGTGAAGGTTTGGGAGTGGAGGAAGAGGAAGTGGTTGTAGGAGGTGTCTCTCTGCTGATTTTGGGTGCAAGTACATGGGCTGGATGCTGTTGTGAGGTGCATGATGGTCTGCCTGTGCTTGGGGTAGGTTTGAGGTTGAGGGGAATGGGATGCCAGAGTAAATGTCCTCCAAGAATGCATTTCTTTGTTGCAAATGGGCTGCCAACCCCTGCATGGCATTCACAAAGGTTGACTGACCAACAGAGATGGATCGCATGAGGTCAATAGCCTCCTCACTCTGGTTACCCCAAACTCTCATGGCTTCTGACCCCTGTGAGGAATCCCAGGACAAGGGCAGAGGAATGTTACAATGAGCACATGGGCAAACAAGAAGAACCATAGTGAGGACATTTGGCCTCCTGAAGGCCGGGTTTCTTTGCCTCCATCTAACAGGTGGATCCCTGTACTACTCACCCAAGAAGGTCTGCCAGATCATCGTGGCATGCTGTATGTTGCACAACCTTGCCTTACGTCGGAGGATGAGGCTGGAGATGGGCGCCTGGCAGCAGCGGACACAGTGGACAGTGAAAATGAGGAGGCAGAGGATGAGGATGAGGACGACAGAAGTGCAATAATACAACAATACTACCAATGACACACAGGTAAGACTCTGTAAATTCACTTTGCATTGACAGTTTTGTGTTTGAAATTGTCACTTGCAGGCTGATTTTCCCACTTCTATGGCCACTTACTGTACCCTTTGGCATCTCTATTTGCAGATATTTGTGCCCCATTATTGCTCCTGGTGTGTTGACTGCAGCCAAGTACAGGTCATCCCTATGTATACATTACTGTACAGTTGTATTACAGTGTTTAAAACTTGTTAAACAAATACATAGTTAAATCATTTGACTGCCTCCATGCTTTAATTTTTTTAAAGTGTGTTATTTCAGTGCTAATAAGTAGAGGTGGATATGCAATGGGCTGGGATGATGATGAAGGAAAGTCCAGGATAGAGTCCAGTCTATTTGTATCACAGGTGCAGTGTCCAAGGGGACATAGGAAGGGGAACAATGGCAGTTCAACGTGGACAGGGTGACAATCAGGAGAGTCTTATTTCCTGGTGGGGATCCTGACAATAGTCTCTGGCTTCTGCCTGGATCGCAGGGACCATTTGCAGGGTGGTTCTACTTCTACAGGGGGAGGGGTGCTGGTGGCCTGTTTGTCCTGTGAAAGGGCCGCCTGTCCACTAGCGGCAGCGGAGGTGGAGGGCTGTTCATCGGTGTGGCTAGTGGTAGGGCTCCGCTTTTGTACCACTGCCTCCCTCATAGTGTTGGCCATGTCTTCCAGTACCCCTGCAATGGTGACCAAGGCGGTGTTTATGTCCTTCAAGTCCTCCTTGATCCCCAGGTACTGTCATGCCTGCAGCCGCTGGTTCTCCAGCATCTTGTCCAGTATCTGGCCCATCATCTCCTGGGAATGGTGGTATGCTCCCAGGATCTTGGTGAGTGCCTCCTGGAGAGTCGGTTCCCTGGGCCTGTCCTCTCCCTGTCGCACGGAAATCCTCCCAGCTTCCCTGTTGTACTGTGCCTCTGTCCCCTGAACAGTGTGCCCACTGCCACTGACTCCAGGTCCCTGATCTTCCAGCGTTTGTGGGGTGATTGACATGTCCTGGGGACAGAGGTATGGGCCCGTTGGGTGGGTACTGTGCTGGTGTTTCCTGAGGGGGGAGGCTTTGTGGTGTGGGACTGTGCTAGGGTTACCGACTGTCCGCAGATCCCTTCATGACCAGGTTGGTCATGCAGATCCAGGCGTCCAGAGCTGGTGTCATCACTGTGGGCCTCTTCTGGGGGGGCGGGAAGAATGGATGTTGCTGGCACCTCCTCTCCGGTAACGTTGGGTGGGTGAGGGGTGGGGATGTAAATGCAGTGTTAATTTTTCTGCGTGTGACATCTTGTGCATGGGCGTGTTGCCCTCTATGGTTGTTATTGCCCTGGCAGCTTTGCCTTGTGTGAGTAGTTATTTGGTGGGCTTGCTGTTTCCCTGTAGTGTGCATGCTTTAGTGATAGGTATCCATGCAGGTCTATGAGTGGTGTCCATGCATTGGTGTTGTATGCAGGGCTTGGTATTGGGATGAGTGGGTTGTGATGGTGAGGTGTGTGGGAGGTGGTGAAGTGACGGGAGTGAGGGTAGGGGTGGGGGTATGTGATGGATTGCAGGTGGGGGGTGAAAGTAGTAGAGAGTTGACTTACCAGAGTCCAGTCCTCCACCTACCCCTGCCAGGCCCTCAGGATGGATGACATGCTCCTCCTCTGTTGTTAGTTGAGGGGGAGGAAGTGGGGGTCCATCACCAGTCCTCTGTACAGCTATTTGATGTCTTGCTGCCGTGGAACGCTCCTTCCCCCGTAGGTCAATCCACCTCTTCCTGATGTCATCCCTTGTACTGGGGTGTTGTCCCATGGCATCGACCCTGTCCATTATTCTCCGCCATAGCTCTATCTTCCTAGCAACGGATATCTGCTGCACCTGTGATCCGAATAGCTGTGGCTCTACCCAGATGATTTCCTCCACCATGACCCTTAGCTCCTCCTCTGAGAACCTGGGGTGTTGTTGTGGTGCCATGGGTGCAATGTGAGTGAGGGTGTGAGTGAGGGTGTGTGGGGTGATGTGTTGGGGTTTGTGATGTAAGGTGTGTGGATGATGTATAGGTGATGGTGGGGTGTGGCAGTGATCTTGTCTGTGGTCTTGCTATCTCTCTCTTGTGGCACTTGTTTTTAGTTGTAAAGGGTTGTGGGTAGTGTGGGTGTGTGCTTTATAGTGGTGAGGGTGTGTGGGTGTGGTGTGTGTATGGTTGCAGGTGTGTGTTATTTGAATTGTCCAATGTAGTGTTGTTTTGTTGGGTTGTGTGTATTTTGAGCACGGCGGTATGTAGCACCAATGGTTTACCTCCATTGAATGTCCGCCGCAGTGATTTGTGGATCATAATGCTGTGGGCATTGTTCTGTTGGCGTAACAGTGGGGGTTTTGCTACCGCCAGTGTATCAATGACCTTTGGGCTGGCGGACTTGTGTGTGTGGCTGTACAGTGACGGATTGCTATGTGTGTTTCATAATATGGGTAGTGGTAATCCGCTGCGGCAGCTGTATGTTGGCAGCAGTCGGCATGTAAGTGGTACTTACCGCCAATGTCATAATGAGGGCTATAGTCATTAAAAAGTGCCCCATATGTTGTTGCATTAATATGTCCAAATTGTACAGCACAACATCTTAAGGGCTTTTAAAGTGTGCTCTTGCCCAATGTCTTGGACTGCATGCAGCATCAGCTCTGGATGAAAATGCTCTAACCAGGCATCAGGAAGCACCCACAGCTGCTGGCTGCAACAAACCATGCAGAAATATGTGCAGGCAGATATTTAAGTGGGATGTAAATAGTGGGTGCTCTCTGAAAGGGAAAATACATTTCGGTGATTCCCTTAGTGTGCCACCCTCACCCTGCCTGTATTTTGGTTTATTGCATCCAGAAATATAACAACAACTGCCATACACCTAATACATGTCAGTCAGTTGGCTTTGTCAATGGTTTTGAACTGTTAAGATAAATGAGTAACAGCAATGATTAGTTATAAATAATTAACATTGGAAATGTTTCAATTCTGAAACTGTGAGTTAAATATTATTGAGGCCTATAGAAAGGAGTATGGCCTTCATTTATGAGTCATTTACGTTAGATGTGTATGCCCTTTTTCTCTTCACATCTCATCTGCACATTTTCAACCTCCTGTCTTTCCTCTTCAGCACCCTCTTTTCCCTCTCCTCTGAATGCACTCCCTTGCATCGCCCCGATTTTACCATCCCAAACATACATTGCACTCGTTCACATTTAAGCCATTTATCTCATTGTGCTTTTGCCTTCCAAATATTTTGACCCCTGCACACCCCTATACACCCCTGTACACTCAATTTAATTTGCAATTGCAATACATGACCATTGTTATGTGTTCTCTGCAGAGAGAAACCCACTATCAGGCACTTTCCTTTGCCTTCAGCCTCAGCACCAGTGCTCTCAATTAAAGCCCCTCATAAACACTTGCCACGAGTCAAAGTATGTACTATGCAAGAGTAAAACAATGCACAGAAAAACAGCATGATGAAACAGCTGTTTCGCTTGGGGAGTGCAACAGTAAAAAAAACATGTGAAATAAGAGGAACTAAATGGCTGACACACATAACACACATTTTAACATTAATTGTTCGCATATCAATCCATGTTTGTGGCATTCATGTTAAGGGCATGAAGATAGGGCCAGTTTTAATACCATAACTCAGATAACTATCTTTACTGTAAACATGTATGTCTCCCCTTGCGCTTGACTCAGACATTTGGATCAATATCACAAGAAGAAAAAAAGCCCGTCTCATCTTTTGAACAGTTTCACGAGGAATAATTACAGCAGCTCCACTTTTAAAGGAGCTAGTGATCTGCAGCCAGGGCCTGGGTGTCACAAGGGGGAGGCTAGCGTTGCAAGGGATCTAAGTGCAATAAAAATAACACAAGATTAGCATTATAACAACTACTGTTACTAAAGACAAGATATTGCCTGTTAATGAAAGATGGATGCTCCCACGTAGGGATGAAGACTCTGACATCCAAAATCGTGATGCTAAAAAGTTCACTGGCCTATAGTGGATACTGCCGTAGACTACAATGGAAATAAAAGGCTTTAGAGCAGTCAGCCCTAAGTAGTGTGTTAAAGTGTAGAAAGTTGATATACTGCCTGGCTTCCATCTCCTGCTTCAAAGTGAGGTGGGGCAGGCTGCCTGGGACAGATAGTCCAACTTTACATGCATTGATTTGTTTAGAGATACAATCGTATCTCTAAACAAATCGATCTATTTAATATTTATGAATGTGTAGGAAAGTCAGAGTGGAGCAGTTCCTCAGCCCTAAAAGAGAAACCACCCCTGGAACACAACAGCAATCTTGTACCCACCAGTCCAGGCTGCTGTGGTGACAACACTGCCTCCAGTTGTATCAGGACCCACTGGAATGGGACACACTGCCTCCAGGGCACAGGCTAGTGGGTGTAGGGGAAGGAAGTCTGTGGGCTAGCAAAGTGAGGCCACCGGCATCACTCTCACCCAGACCACCCTCAACCAAGTCTTAGGAGCAGTACAACAGTCCCAAGATGTGATGGGCCAGGTAGTGATCGAGTTCCAGGAGATTAGGCAGATGCAGAGGGAGCTCTTATTGGAAATCTGCAATCACAATGACAAAATAAGTTTCCTGACCATGGTGCTTTTTGATCATGTGCAGGGCTTTTCTGGTATCATCTGCCCCTGTCAGTGTTCCTTGTCCATCTGGGCCAAATACATCAATGACAGCCACAGACAGGAAGGCCCTGCCACAAGAGGAGCCTGCTCCCCCACCACAGGCCCTGCACCTGTGCCCACATCTCCCTGGAGGAGGACAGTCATCTGGACCACCAGGAGAGGATGGTAAGACCTCCACCTCCAAGAGGCACCCATCCTAATTTCCTCCCTTGTGTTTCTGTCATACATTTTTAGTTAACAAGTCTGACAAAATCAGAGCTGATTTTCTGAAACCATGCATAACCCCAATAGTCTGTGCCATTTAGAAGTTGACACTCAATGACCTTGACACCGTGCAAGAAACAACATTTCTCCAAAATCCAAATTAAGTAAGCAAAATATCATTGATTCATGGCATCAGCTGGAGCCAGACATTGTGCCCTCACAACAGGAATGCTAAATCGAAAACACCAATAGTCTACATCATGGCAGTTACAAAATTTAAGGCCAAAGGACTATTTCAATAAACAGTGGAAGTATCTTGGGGAATGTCAGAACCATCTTCAAGTGGTGTGCTATTAAAACATCTTCCAACTATGATAAGAAACATCAAGCAGTTTATACACTGAACACAAATTGAAGATTTGGCCAAGATGAAGGGAGATCACTGCTTTGGCTTGACATATACATGTGGCTAGAGCACTTTAAGCAGCACATACTGCCTTGGTGGCAACATTCAAAAGAAAACAGGTCTGATACCATCTCAAGAACTTCCATTCAATCACTATGCAAGTTGTATCTGTATAATATCTGCACATCCAAAGTTGGTGCCTGTCCCAGGATCAACTCATTTTCCCTTTGTACTTTCCAAGAGCAACACACTACAAATATAACAACTTTGAAATGTCCAATTGAAGATTACATGGGGAAGGATCCTAAAATAGATTAAGAAGATTAATCGATTTCACAGAAGAAATGTGATTCAAGTGACTAGTTAGGATGACAACTATACTTAACACAAGCAAAGGAAATCTCTTTTGATAACCACAGTTGTCAATGTATGTAAACTTTGATCAATGAACATCTTTGCCTTGGATTTTTCTGAACTGACCATTACCACTACATTATCATCTAAGACTAATATGTTCAGTATGTCACAAGTTGTTCTGAAATTGGAGGTTACAATATGTAAGGGTCCATTTACACGAAGGTGTAGAAGTGGTCAATAACAATCTTAGGTTACGTCTTTCTCTTTATCATTGTCATCTTCATTGGGCATCTCAACATCCATCCTGGTGGCTTTTCACGGTCTCCATCTTCAGAGAACATTGGCATGTTTCGTCCCAGGGAGATGTTGTGGAATATGCAGCAAGCAACTGTGATTTGGCACACCTTACCGCATGAGTGGAGGAAGGCTCGACCGGTCTTATTCCAGACATCTAAATCTGGCCTTCAGGAGCCCAAAAGCCCGTTCCACTGGCCTCTGTGTTATTCCATGTGCATCATTGAAGCAGACTTCCCCTGGCATTTTTGGATTCCTCAGTGATGCTAGAAACCATGGTCTGTTATAATAAGCTGAGTCTCCGACATGGAAGCAATATACCAATAGATTAATATCATATCAAGCCATTGTACTTCACTAAACTAGGATCAATGCAAATGATCCTCAAGTCATATTGTACTTACCAATAAGCCAGGCCCTCTCAGTTCCAAGTTTTGACATTAAAGGGGTGTGGTGCTGTTCCGTAGTACAAAGGAATCATGTGTTGACTTTGGAAAGTGGGCACACACACTTGATATGTTCAAATCTATTAAGCAGACAACTCACACATTGATGGAATGGAAGTTCTTCAGATGGCAGGAGACCTGTTCTCTGAGGTGTTGTGGCACCAAGGCATTAAGGGCCTGATTACAACTTTGGAGGACGGTGTTTAACCGTCCCAAAAGTGGCGGATATACCACCTACCGTATTACGAGTCCATTATTTCCTATGGAACTCGTAATACGGTAGGTGGTATATCCGTCACTTTTGGGACGGTTTAACACCGTCCTCCAAAGTTGTAATCAGGCCCTAAGTGTGCCATGTATCATTCCACCCACATGTGGTAGGCTACCAAAAGCATAACATTCTCCCTTCACAGTGGGAAAATCCTGCTGTTGTAGGCACTGGATATAGCTGTTGATGTGTCTTAGCATTGAAGAAAGGACTTCTTGTAGCACACCACTAAATTTGGTTGGGACATGCCTCCAGATACTGCCACACATGCAGTGGCCACAAAATGAAATTCTGCCATGAGTTTCACTATTGGTGTAATTGCTGTTGTATTCATGTTGTGAGGCAGGAGATCAGGCTCCAGCAGGTGACGCAAATCCAGGATAGTGTGTCTATTTAATCTAACGTCTTAATTATATCCCTTTTCTCGATGGTGGCAAGGTCTGGAAACGGTCTGAATACTTGAGGCCATCGTATACTACCCATAACTGTGTTCAAATGTCTACATGTATGGAAATCATCACTATAAATGGTCACACCATATTTCGATAATCAACTTACATATTCTGTTTTGGTAACAATAGGAATCTCATTGTGTCATATATGTACATACAGTGTTATCAAATTGTTCCTACTTTAAAACTCACTTTTTTACGTGTCTATTTGAAATGTATTATTTACACTTCATTTAAAAAACAAAATTCTAAATACTCCCAATGGAGTTATTATATACCCCATGGCACTTTCGATGTTAAACACAGTCATTGCTTACTTATTAATGTGTCATATCTTGCCAAAACGACTGTTACTCATATCTGACATTTGCACATATATACTATCCTGAATTTTTAGTCCTTTTAATGGCCAAACAAGCTAAAAAATAACAAGCTTCACATCCTAAAATGGCAGGTGCCTGACTTTGCCATCAGGACATTGGCTTGGAACCTGACAGTGTAGTAGCTGTAATTCTCCATGACTTACACTGCCATAGGCTAACATGTGTGATGGATATGGACGAAAGCCAGAGGCTATCTGTCTCCATCACGAGTCGCGCACGCTGTGTACTTTTATGTGGTATATTGAAAAAAAGCTCACTTATCCCCTGACGCTGCAGCCAACAAGATCTCCTTTAGTTTTGTTGCTGTTACCAACATATGGGAGCCAGGATTCCGGGCAAAGCAGGTAACAGGGCCCCTCCTTTCTCCCCTGAGGAGTTGGAGATCCTCACCAGGGAGGTCTTGTCCGTGTACAACCAGCTATATGGGAACCCAGAGGAACAGGTACATGTTTGAGTGGGAAATGTATGCCAAGGTAACTTTTTCCCTCTTTTCTCACAAGCTATTTAGTCCTTTTTTGTTCATGATGGAAGTGTTGTGATTGGATTGTAGTGAACTAAATGATTCAGCTGGGTTCAGGATGTTGTTTCAGGATGTAGGAAATGTCTGTGCATCAAAATGAAATGTCACCTGAAAGAAATAGCTAAGTTTTTTGTGCATGGTATTTACAATTCTAGCTTTAATTTGACAAACTGTAGGCACCTTACTTCCTGATGATTAAGAAGCCAAGTGTGAGTGCCTTGAAGCTTGTTTAATAAGTAGACTCAGCAACTGTTTTACCAGCAAAGTTCATGATCAAATCTATTTGCACAGATGTGCTCAAACTGTTGTGTCTGTCTTTATTGCATCATCTGGGCAAGGAGAAGGTGACAGCAGCCACACCAACTGGCTATAAACTGGACACTGTGGTACCAGTGCAGACGCTACCAAAACCAGGAGGCCAGTGCCATGGAGGGTAAGGGGACTGGTGTCGAAGTCACAAGTGACTCCACATCATTTTCGGAGGCCTTCACAGGTAACCAGTCCCTAGTGCTGGTGGACCCTAGTGCAACAATTCCACTTGTATGATCATCCACCACTAAGATTTCTTTCTACACCCTACCTCCCCTCTTGCTCCCCCCAGTTGGCTGTAACTTCTTCCCTAAAAGGGGTGGCATCACCTTTGCTGCACCCACCTCCCCACTGCCCCTGTTTCCCAGGCAGCACTCAATGAGGAAGATATTAATCTACTGCAGACTATCACTGTAGGCTGGACTGCAGAACTGAATGTCATCCAGGGGCTTAGTGGTCAGATGACACAAATACTAGCTTACCTGAAAGGCATTCATAGTGCCATGTTTGGCCTACAGTGGTCATTCCAGGGTCTGACATCCTCAGTGACTGCAGTCTCCCACCCATCCCAATCTCATGCCAAACACCCACCCCTCCCCATCCAAAGTCCCTCTTCCCAGCCCTATCTAAAGCACATGCACTTCTTCACACACAGACACTCAAACACACACAGGCATCCTATTCTCTCATACACAATAACATGGCAATTAATACACACACACACGCACATGTAGCCACCACATACCCCACCACAACCACAAGCATACCCACAGACACCACATCCACCATGACACAAACATCTACACTCACCACCAGCACACCTACAGATACCACACCCACCACAACACAAACATTCATGTTCACCACCAGCACACCCAGAGACACCACACCCACAATAATACAATCATCCACACCTACCACCACCACACTTGCAGACACCACACCCACCACAACATTCACATCCACAAACACCACAACCACACACAGCATCTCCACAGCAGACCCATCCACTCATACACATACACATACTGTACACAAATGCCCAACACTCACCCGTGCAACAGACACCCAGTAAAAAACATAAACCAAAACATATACCACATACACTTGACCCACAAGCACCCACACCATCAACATCCTAATACGATACTGCCACTCCTTCTTCCCAACCCAAACTCCCTCCTATACACCATACTTTTTTTGCTAAGTAGAACCTGATGTTTGCCCTGGCCCTGACTTGTTCCTTATCCCAGGCCACCCCTCCCACACCTAAGACCACCGACCCAAAATTCTTGCCACACCCCAACCCACCCCTTCCACATCCTAACCCACTGCTTCCAAAGCCAAACCCACCCCTCCCACATTCAAACCACCCCTCACAAATCCAAACCTAACACTCGCAAATCCAAGGACCACCTCCCCAAGTAACATAATTGAGCTGCCCCATAGATACCCCTTCCAGAGGAGGTTTATTTTGGCAGTGCAAATAGGAGGCAAGTTATGGGCATACAACCCAGACGTGGGATTTTGTGGGATTGAGCCATTGTTGTTTTATGCTTCCCTCAATATGGTTTATGAGAGAGTTATCTCATTTATATTTTAAAAAAAACTTTAACTTTGAGAATACCTTTGTGCTGGTGTTATTTTTTTATTGTTATTAGTTGTTTGCTGATGATGTTATTTCTGCTCATATGTGTGCCATGCACTTGCTTTCATTTGTGACAGTGACAAGCACATATTTTGGTTTTTAGCTATTTTTATAATGCATACATTAGTGGTGTACATTTCTGATAGACATGCCAATTTAGCTAGAAGCAAATCATGTTACTGGACACTTTCAGCAAAATATATGTGTTTCTGTTATTGTGTCTTAAAAATGCATGTGTGTTTATTTTGACATAGTGTGTCAATAACATACACTTATGCATTACACAGGGGACCTGACACTTCACAGTTCAATGGCATCTAATGTTTGTAATTTATTATTGCACACACCTGTATGGACACATTTTGATTTGGGATTGCTGTGACTGCTTGTGTAGGTGTCCATTGCCATGAATGCAGTTAGTACCTGAGTGGCGATGTTGTTAATATCTTTTGGTGTGTTATTATCATTTTTCTAAGTACAACATTACACACACATATGCGTTGCATATTATTGTACTATTGCTTGCAAGTATTTGGGCCTTATTTAGAACTAAGCAGCCATGTTACTCCATCACAACGGTAATGAATATCCCCTCCATCGAAGTCTAAATCCCATAGGATAGAATGGGATTTATATTTTGCGTGATGGGATATCTCTCACCATTGTGACATAGTAACGCATCTGCCAAGGTCTAAATCAGGCCCTTTGTTACACATGTTTTGTCTAGTGCTGATGACACAGAGACAGTGCTGTGGATGGGAGGTAAAACAGTGACTTACTTTCTGTTCTGGTGATGATGGGGTTGTTTTTTGTCTTGGTGAAGTAGGAGCAGAAATAGTAGGTCTTGCATGATCAGATTCATGTGGCAGGAAATGGTAAAAGTGGAAATAAGGTATGTTTCATCCTTATATCCCTCTCAGTCCGCCAGCTCAGGTGTTGTGGCATGGACACCACAGTTACGCTGGTAGGAATGCACATTGTGATTGGCTCTGTGGTAAAAGGGTCTGGAGTCCTACCAACAGTCACTTTTTGCCTATGGCGCGGTTAATGCAGGTGGTGGTTCTTAGTGGAGACAGCGGTTCATCAGTGGTCTTTTGTCTATGGGATCATTAACATCTAAATAGAGTGGATGGGCCATTAAATCAATGGACGGGGAATCCAATGGTAAATTGTCAGTGGTACCCTTACTGCCAAGATCTAACTCAGGCCCAAAATTACCAACATTTGGAGTTGGACAGTCTGATTCTTTCTGTATCTTAATGAGGCACAGTGAGGGCAAGGCTCTTCAATGTATCCTTGTCTATGAGGCCCAAGGCATAGCACGAAGTTTTACCTGAAAATATTCTAATAATGTGTGTAATTAATGAGGCTTGGAAATCATTTTCAACATTTAAACATTAAAGTATGCATGGCCTTCCAGCTAATTTGGATTTAGATTTCCATAAATCCACTGCCACTGTATATCTTTTAAATAAAATCAACAATGTGTGGATGCACAGAAGACTTCTGCATCCATAGCATCCATAAAATGTGACTTGCAATATTAAAAAATGAACAGCTACAAAGGGTTATCTCTACATTGATAACAGTAAATGTTCCTAGGCAGCCTGTCTAGCAGCCATCAAGGTATATACATCACTGTTCAATGCTATAAGCCAATCATGAGCATCTCAGAGTTGATAAAGATTACAAGTAAAGTGCTGAGATTTTTCACTCAGTAATTACACTTGCAAGGGATTTGGCAATTTCAAGTCCAATTCCTAGGTAATTCTTTATCTTCACATAGTGTTGTCACCAGAATCAGAATTATCGGTCGACTCATGATCAGTCCCAAAGCCTAAACACTAGTAGTAATCATTGGTTATCATTATCTGGAGAATATGGTTGAATTGGAAGCATAATAAAGACATTATAATAGGAATTATCAATATTATTTGATATACTAAGGTCTATGTAGAGTCTGCAGAGTCTAGAGCCGATGCAGTTATAGTAAAGTCAGAGTTTCCATAGTAAAAGCACATTTATTTCTTTAACAACGTTGGCACTGTTTGACAAATCTGCAACTTGAAAATAAAGGTTAATCCACGTTAGCTCCTTCTTGGAAGGTTTTGCACAGATATGTCCAGCAGGGGACCAGAAAAAGAGTTGGTCCCAAAAGAGAGATCTCCCTTTTTAATAACTAGAGACTTTACTCTCAGTACAGAAAAAAAAACAGCTGAGCGGAATGTTATGTTATGTAATGTCATATTATGTTATGTTATGTTATGTTATGTTATGTCATGTTATGTTATGGAGAGATTCAGGAGAATGAGATCCACCGTGTCTTCTGTGTCTAAAGTCATGTGGATGTTATCCATGACATCAATGAGGGCAATTTCTGTACTATGGCTAGGTCTGAAACCAGACTGAGTGGTGTCGAAGAGTTAGTGGTCACTGAGTTATTCAGTGAGGTGTCTGTTGATGACTTTCTCTATGACAATGGCCAGTAATAGAAGAGGGATCAGTCTTTATTCAGCGAGCGTTGAAGGGTCCACACAGAGCTTCTTCAGCAGTGGGAGGAGAACTGCATGTTTCCAAGCAATTGGGAAGGTTGCAGAAGAGGTGGATGGCATTCAGAATAGGTGTGAGCATGACACTGATGAGTTGTAATCCTCCAGGATAGGCATGGTGGAGTCAGGGGTCCAATGGGCCCCTTTAGTTGATGGACTTCATGCTGATGGCATTTTTTTCTGTGGTGATGCAGGCCATGTGGTTAGCAATGCTCCTTTGGATAAGATCAGGGGGCATTTGTTGAAGTCTGTTGGCTCCAGTTGTGAGCTGACATTTCTGTAAAATTACAATGATTCTTTTGCTGAAGAATTGAGAGATTGTTGCGGAGGCCTCGTGAGGGATGGCTCAAGATGGAAGCAGCCAATGGTGAGGTAAAACCTTTCATAGTGGAAAAGATTTCTTTACTTCTGTTGATGTTGGCATGAATTTGGTTGTCTGAATCATTTGTTGATAACGTTGCTGGGGTGGATTTGAATGTGCTCCTGTCTGCATTGTCCTGGCTCATTCTCCATTTGTGCTCCAATAGTTTGAAGTGGCGTTCCATCAGTCTGAGTTCCTCCATGTACTAACTAGCCTGGGGTCGGGATCTTGATGCATTGTCATGTTTGAAGGGGGCCATGGAGCCAGCACAGGAAGTGATCAATTTTTTTTAATTCTTGTTGGCTTAGAGGAGGCTGTTGCTCTGCTCTGTCAGTGGATGTGAGCGTCCTTCTTTTAATGGAGGAATTGAGACCTTGAACATTCAAAGGGATGACACTTATAGCAATCAGGACTTTATGCTCTTCCTTTGTGCCTTTTCAGGAACTGCTTGCCCTACTGTGTTAGCAGTGTATAGGAGGACTCTTTGTGCATATTGGTTGCAGTAGCATCCATGTTGTGTGTTTTCTGTGATTGCGGATGGTTTGAATAAAACTTAAAACTTCAATTGTTAACATGAAAATGACAATCAAAGCTAGATGAAACATTTACTGTCTCACTTTCAGGCCTTCAAATGCAGTCCATACTTCATGATCTGTAGGAGGCTAGCTCTAGTTAAAAAATGGAAAGGCCCAACCTCTTTTAAAGGAAGCTTCATAAGGAATCACACTGTCAGAAAGGTATTTGTTTGCTAATTGACTGCAGTATTGAAGTGAGCTGTATCTTATGATCAGAGGAGCGACAACTGGTGATTGCAGTAAAGTGAAGTGTGTGTTAAAAACATTAGATTTCTAAGTGCATATTGTTATGCTCTTTTAGTTGATCTTGGACCTGTTTGGTTTATCTACCTTAATCGTCCTCTGACGTGGCTTTATATTGTCTTTACCGTGTAATTCTTGATGCCTCTTCCTCTCTCTTCAAGCTTTAATCATGTTGGGTGTGCATCAGATACCGCTTGTGTTATGCCTCTTGGTTGTTACATTGGTTGAAGTCTTCATGGCTTCCCCCAAGCCCAGGATGGAGAGCTCTTCAGCCACTTCACACACTCTGTGTTGTGTACCTTTTAAGCTGAACAACCTCCAGTTATGTGGAATGCTTTTTTGCCTGAGGTAGGTGGTGATTCATGCAAACTTTCTATGTGTGAATGGCAATATATCTTGAAAAGGAATTAAGGTAGAGTCTCCATATACAAATGAATAATGCAATTATATTTCTTCTGTGCTCATAAGAAGGTGAATTCAAGTGCAGATGTCCAGCATCAAGTTTTGTTTCTGTTGATATGCTGAGGACATCCTATAAGAGTGATCTAGGCATATTAGTTCTTGTGGTCCTTGTTGAAGAAAATGCTGGGAAAGAGCCTGGATACAGTGTTCCAAATCATCTTAGATTGCCCCAGATTTCTATGTAGTTTCCTCTGGAACAATTTTCTAGGTCCTCCATCTTGTGAGCAAGGTCATCGTGTTTTGTTTTGTTAATGAAGACGGCTACTACGGAAGGTCATCCTGGTTGGTTGTTGCTATCGTTTTCTATCTGATCAATACAGGTTTTCATTTTTTGGATGCATTGACATAGTTCACAAATTGATTTTTAAATGTCTTGATGACCAAGCCATCACGAATTTGAGAATTTTACCAAAAGTGCCTGAATGTCTGATTTGGTAGCTGACACCTGTGTATTGGCCTCCGATGTGTCCTCAATTTCCCATGGGAGGGCCACTTCAGCTGGATTCGGTCCCTGATGTCTTTCTACTTCTTTGCACCAAGAGCATATCTTTGACTCAGAACACCTTATCAACTATGATTTTTGGAGTAGCCATATTTGTGGCATTGTACAACTAAAGCAGTCAAAACGTGTTTCCCGGCTCTTGTTTGCAGCTGGGAATCTAAATCAATACTGTTGTTGTAGCCATATATGACTGGCTGCTCTTCAATCAAAACATAATCCTCACATTAATTTAACTGTCACAAAGCTTATTGCAAAGGAGAAGAAACTATTCTTAAAGCTAAGGGAACAGTCAGTGATTCCTTACTTGCATACCTAAAAGAGCATCCCCTGGTGAATCTTGGTGGTTTCTCCAATCTAGCAACTTGAGTTATCAGCATGCTACCCAGCAGCTTCCAGATCAACGGTCTGGGGAGCTGTGAACATGTGTTATTGTGGATCCCTGCCACTCACAGTAGTGTTGTGGTGGTACCAAATGGAAATATATTGAGAATCAATGCCACACCCCTATTCTAGTTGCCTTCTGTGTGACTGGGCCAGGTGCGGACCTCTTACTTAGTCCACCAGTCTAGAGGTTTCACAATCTAAGCTTCAATTTAGTTGATGCAGATCTTCACCTCATGCTCATACTGAAATAAGTATTCCCTTGCCTAGATCAAACTTAGCAAAAACAATAAGAAAATCCAGACTGCAAATCATATGTCATTATTTTATTTGTAAATATTTACTATGCCACTTTGCACAAGTACTTATTCTCCCACTATTTCACATACAGAATTACCTTTGTATTTTGAATTCTATATATACATTACTAAGCATTATTATATGTGATATTTTGCATAATAGCTGGCTCTGGTGTCATCTTTTCTCTTCTCTCCTTTTTTGATACTGTATAAATTATGAGAAATTAATTTTCTCTGTGAGAATTATTTACATTTGTGTGGATAATTTCTGGATTTTCATTCTGGATCGCCTTGTTGTTTTGTACCAGATTATACCCAAGTCCTACGGTCTATTGGGTTACCCCATGATGTTGTAATGGTAGATCAAACTTAGCAGAGGAAGCTAGTCACCCTAGGAGCCCAGAAATCACCTCAATTCACTCATTTAAATTTGTTTTGACAGAATGTCTAACAAGTTTGATAGCCACACCAGATCTTAGGCCCTGTTGACCTCTCCTTCCCCGATCAGCCTTCCTGCTCTGGTGTGTCGCTCTCCACTGTCATGCAGGATGCTTTCCAGCCAGTCATGAGTGGTGGTGAATCCTGCAATTGTAACCCCCTGGGCATCAGCACCATGTTCAGGGCCACCACTCTTGCTTCAGCCACGTCAGCCGGCTCCTGTCAGAGTAGAAGTGGAGCAGAGCTTCCATGTAGGCATGTCAGATGCTTAGTCGTCATCTTGTGTGCACCAATGTAGTCCTACCAGTGCCCCAGTTCTAGCCCTAAAACTTAGAATTATCATACAGGGGTAGGGTCAAAAAGGCTCCAGCCAGTATTTGAATGGATTTCCCACTTGGGCTGTCGGCTTCAACACCAGCAATTAATTCTCTGCATACCATGGTGGGAGCTCAAGAACTGTATCTTAAGTGAGACATCTCTTCCCGGGTCTGCACCCTGGCCACACCCCTTAATACATATCTGGACAAGACCACCATATCCAAAAAGGTAACAAGGTATTTGAAATAGTACAGTGTAACAAATAAATGAGTTTCTTTAATGTCTAAATGAAAATAAACAGAACCTGAAGCTTAGCACAATATATAGCCCTATAACTGTTGAGTTTCAGATTTGAGACTGAAGGTAAATGACAGTGTACTTGAAACAAGAATGAATGGCAAGAAAAGGCTGGAAACAGTACAGTATGGGGGTCATTCCGACCCTGGCGGTCCAAGACCGCAGGGGCCGCGAATGACGGAAGCACCGCCAACAGGCTGGCGGTGCTTCCCTGCCCCTTCTGACTTCGGCGGTAAAGCCACGGTCAGAAAACGGGGTCCGGCGGTTTCCCGCCGGATTTCCCCCGCTGGGCAAATATTCTGCCATGGGGATTTCGACCCCCTTACCGCCAGCCTGTTTCTGGCGGTTGACACCGCCAGGAAGAGGCTGGCGGTAATGGGTGTCTAGGGGCTCCCTAACAGGGCCCCACCATGCTTTTTACTGTCTGCCTAGCAGACAGTGAAAAGCGTGACGGGTGCAACTGCACCCGTCGCACACCTGCAACACCGCCGGCTCCATTCGGAGCCGGCTTCAGTGTTGCAGGCCTCTTTCCCGCTGGGCCAGCGGGCTCTCCCTTGGCGAGCGCCCGCCAGCCCAGCGGGAAAGTCAGAATGGCCCCAGCGGTCTTTTGACCCCCTATGTGTTTTCAGAAGATACTCAACACAGAATAAATGGAATATTCCATATGGAGAGCTAGTAACACTGAAACCAAACTACAGCCCTGACAGACCATTTGTAAAAGCTAAAAATGTTATGCTGAAAAGATTTAGGACAAGAGGGTATTCATTGAGAATCCTTCAAACAGGTGTAGAAAAGATCAGGATTTTTAATTCAGGACGACCTAATATACAAACTGAAAGAAGCGAAAGTTTGCCTAAGCACAGAGCCTGTAGATATGACCAGCAGAAATAGAATTATTTCCACTTTTTATAAGCAAGCATAGTTAATTAAAAGGACTAAGAGCACACAGGATTGGGAAATAATGAGAAAACTATCACAAGAAATGTTGGGCATACATCAAGCTTGACGTTCATGTGGGGTTTATTTAATCTATTAGTTAGAAGCCATTTCCCACAGCAGAAATCAAAAAGCTCCTAAATGAGGTGTACTATGCTACACAGAGCCACCTTGCGATACCTTGCATTACTGGAGATTAACTATGCCACAGAGATCCATGCAAGGTGGTTCTGTGTGGCATAGTACATCTCACTTTAGGGCTTGTGTTGCTGTTGCATCACCTTGTGTGACGCAGGGGCAAAGCAAGTCCTTGATCACAAGACATAATGGAGGCGAAAGAAGGGGTGACCTGCCTTACAGACCTCAGCTGAACCAGGGTACTTCATACCCGTTATTCTTCACACCAGAAGGCACACTTAGAGAGCAGCCCAGGATGAGACCAGGCCCACCACAGACAGCTCGCTGCAATCCTGTTGTGAAGGACATAATGAAGGCAAAAGAAGGGGTGACCTGCCTTACAGACCCCAACTGAACCAGGGGAGTTCATTGCCCATTATTCTTTGAGCCATGAGGCGAGCTTGCAGAGCAAGCCCAGGAGGAGGCGGGCTCAATACTGATGACACGCTCAAAGCACTCCCTACAATCTCACTGCTATAGAGTTATTGTACTCTCCGTGGTTTAGTAAATATTTAATCAGTAGTTTTTCAAAGATGAACATTTAAAAAAGTAGCTAGTTGGGGTTCAAAGTGTTTATAGTACACATTTGTATATCTGTGCCATTTGAAACTGTGATTCAGAAAATCAAGAAACCTTAAAATCACATTAGGGGGGTCATTCCAACCCTGGTGGTCGGTGATAAAGCGGCGGCCAACCCACCAACAGGCTGGCGGTCCAAAAAATGGAATTCTGACCCTGGCGGGAACCGCCAACAAAGCCCGCCACTTTAACACTCCGACCGCCACGGCGGGACACACAAACAGCGCGGCGGTCACCGCCAACAGGCAGGCGGCAGACAATGTAACGCCCACCCTATCACAACTCACCAATCCGCCACCTTTTCCGGGACGGGAGCACCGCCGATAAAAACACGGCGGAAACAGACTACGAACGGGAAAACGCTCACCTCCATACACTCCACGAGGACGGAGGACAGCATGGAGCCCGAATTGAACATCCTACCTGCTCTCGTCTACCTGCTCATCTACCACGAGTACGAACTCCGGCGCAGACGACAACGGTGAGTACCGCACCTACGACACAGGGGAGGGGGGCGGAGGAAGGGTTACGGGCACACACATACGCAATACACCCACCCCCCAACTATCTACACACCAATGCAGAGCACCAAGTCAAAGTGACACCACCCAAACCCCCCGGAATAATGAAAAGATATAATTAAAGTGAGAAACAAAATTTATGTATAAAATAGGTTCATTGAAGTCATGGTAAAATAGGAAAATGAATACAAAAAATTCAAGTTTAAACATTGCGTAACGATAAATAGAGGCAATAAGTCCAGCACAGTCACTGAAATTTCAACGGTCCGTGGGCCAAAGTGTATCAACACATGGGCAAAACCCACACAGGAGACCTGAGTCCGTTGGAGAGAACACCGCAGGGGCATCAGATTATAAAACTACAGGCACCTCAGGGAGAAGGGAAGGGGGGGCACCACAGCCACATGAGTCCATGACGCCAGATCCACGAAGGGGCCACCATGCCCACTGTTCAATCCTGGGGAGTGCAAAGCCACAGTCTCTCAAGTCTCTACAGTGGGTGGCTTGCCCACTGTCATATCCTGGGGAGTGCAAAGCCACAGTCTCTCAAGTCTCTACAGTAGGTGGCTTGCCCACTGTTCAATCCTGGGGAGTGCAAAGCCACAGTCTCTCAGGTCTCTACAGTGGGTGGCTTGCCCACTGTTCAATCGTGGGGAGTGCAAAGCCACAGTCTCTCAAGTCTCTACAGTGGGTGGCTTGCCCACTGTCATATCCTGGGGAGTGCAAAGCCACAGTCTCACAAGTCTCTACAGTGGGTGGCTTGCCCACTGTTCAATCCTGGGGAGTGCAAAGCCACAGTCTATCAAGTGGATAACAGTCTCCACAAGCAATGGAGGAGGCAGGGTGGCCCGAGTGCAGCGTGAACAGTAGCTCGACACAGAACCGGCACTGTCATTGGGCCAGCGGTGCTTGAGACGGCGGGGTCCAGCGGAGCGGCGCTTGACAGGAAGGGCCCGGCGGAGCGGTGCTTGAGACGGCGGGGCCCAGCGGAGCGGTGCTTGAGATGGCGGGTCCCAGCGGAGCGGTGCTTGAGACGGTGGGGCCCAGCGGAGCGGTGCTTGACAGGAAGGGTCCAGCGGAGCGGTGCTTGAGACGGCGGGGCCCAGCAGAGCGGTGCTTGAGACGGCGGGGCCCAGCGGAGCGGTGCTTGACAGGAAGGGCCCAGCAGAGCGGTGCTTGACAGGAAGGGCCCAGCGGAGCGGTGCTTGAGATGAAGGGCCCAGCGGAGCGGTGCTTGAGATGAAGGGCCCAGCGGAGCGGTGCTTGAGACGGCAGGGCCCAGCGGAGCGGTGCTTGACAGGAAGGGCCCAGCGGAGCGGTGCCTGTCTTGGCGGGGCCCTGTTCAGCGGTGCCTTTCTGGATGGCGGGGCCCTGTTCAGCAGTGCCTTTCTGCACGGCGGGGCCCTGTTCAGCGGTGCCTTTCTGGACGGCGGGGCCCTGTTCAGCGGTGCCTTTCTGCACGGCAGGGCCCTGTTCAGCGGTGCCTTTCTGGACGGCGGGGCCCTGTTCAGCGGTGCCTTTCTGCACGGCGGGGCCCTTTTCAGCGGTGCCTTTCTGCACGGCTGGGCCTTGTTCAGCGGTGCCTTTCTGGGCGGCGGGGCCATGTTCAGCGGTGCCTTTCTGCACGGCGGGGCCCTGTTCAGCGGTGCCATTCTGCACGGCGGGGCCCTGTTCAGCGGTGCCATTCTGCACGGCAGGGCCCTGTTCAGCGGTGCCTTTCTGGACGGCGGGGCCCTGTTCAGCGGTGCCTTTCTGCACGGCGGGGCCCTGTTCAGCGGTGCCATTCTGCACGGCGGGGCCCTGTTCAGCGGTGCCATACTGCACGGCGGGGCCCTGTTCAGCGGTGCCTTTCTGGACGGCGGGGCCCTCTTCAGCGGTGCCTTTCTGGACGGCGGGGCCCTGTTCAGCAGTGCCTTTCTGGATGGCGGGGCCCTCTTCAGCGGTGCTTGTTCTGTAAGTCAAGGGAGTCAGACCTGGCCAGGACTCCCTGCTCAGTCGCCCTCCGACCGTGCAGTTGCTGGACCCTTCGGTAACGGTGTCCTGGGCCCTTGGGTGTCCTCCCTCACACCCGGGATGGGGCTTGTGGGGCCCTCCTGGTCCGCGCTCCTGCTGGCTGACTTCTACGCCCTGCTGCCCTTGCCCTCCTTCGAAGTGGCTCTCTGGGCATTGCCTCCCCTGGATGTTGTGGCAGGTGAAGTGGCAGAACTTTGGTCCTTGGGGGCAGCTGTGTCAGTCTTCTCGCAGCGGCCCCTTTCTTTACGGGTCCTCTTTCCAGGGGGTGGCTGGCTGTCCCCTTGCTGCTGACCAATGTATCACTGCTGGCAAAGGGGGGACTCCAAAATCCATGCACTACGGTGACCCTTGAAGCCGGGCTGGTGGTGGCTGAGGCGCTCTTGGGACTCTTAGCAGATGGAGGGGGTGGGTCAGGTGAGGGAAAGAGATCAAGAGTGGAGAGGTAAAGTTTTTTAGGACCAAGGTAAAGGGTAGGTTTAGTGGTTATGGGAGTGGAGGAAGAGGAGGTGGTTGTAGGAGAGTCAGGTGTGCTGTCCTTGGGTGAAGGTGCATGGGCTGGAGGCTGTCGTGAGGTGGTTGGCTGTTGGGTGGGTGGCTGCCTGCGTTTGTGTGTCTTGGAAGAGGGGGTGACAGACACAGTGGGAGAGGACACAGGGGACGTGTAAATGGCAGTGGGGGTGGTGACTGCACGTGTGCGGACTGTACTGGAGGGTGTGCTGGTGATGGAAGTACTGGCTGTTGGTGGTGTGCATGCAGGTGTGAGTAGAGACGTCACAGGGAGGAGGGAGGGAGACGAGGAGGTGGGGGACACAGAGGTGGTAGTGGCTGTTGGCATGTCTGCATCTGGGTGTTGCTTGGGTGAATGTTTGTGTGATCTGTGGTTCTTATGTCTGGATGAGCTGCCCTTGGGTGTTGAGGTGTGTGCAGGCTGGTCTGATGGTGTGGATGGGATAGGCTGAGGAACAGGAGACAGAGACAGGGTGGAGGCAGTTAGAAGAGGGAGGCTGGAAACAGGGACAATGGCTGCCGTCAGTGCTGAGGCCAGAGCATTGAACGATCGTTGATGGGCAGCCTGACCCGAATGAATGCCCTCCAGGTATGCATTGCTACGATGCACCTCCCTCTCTACCCCCTGGATGGCATTCAAAAGGGTAGACTGCCTGTTGGACTTTTGGCCATACGCATGGTCATCCCTATTCTTTTTGCCTCCTTCCTCCTGGTTTTTCTGACCTCTCGCTGTTGGCTCTAGGACTCTGAGCACTTTATCACTGCTGACCAGTGCTAAAGTGCAGGTGCTCTCCCATCTAAAGTTGGTATGATTGGCTTATACCTAATCGGCATACTTAATTTACCTATAAGTCCCTTGTACAGTGGTATCTCTATACCCAGGGCCTGTAAATTAAATACTACTAGTGGGCCTGCAGCGCTGCTTGCGCCACCCACTGAAGTAGACTTTCAAACCTGTCTCAGGCCTGCTAGCGCAGGGCCTGTGTGCGCAGTTTTCTGCCACAGGGACCTGGCATCTAAATTTACTTGCCAGGCCCAGAACTCCCCATTTACTACATGTAAGTCACCCCTAAAGTACGCCCTAGCTAGCCCTATGGGCAGGGTGCCATGTATGTAGAAAGGCAGGACATGTGCCATATTGCATGGCCTGTCCTGGTAGTGACAAACACCCTAATTTGGTGTCTCACTGCTGTGAGTGCTGCCTTCTCATAGGATTGCATTAGAAATGCCCTGCCTTATGTGTAAGGGGTATTGCCTGATTTATGAGGGGTAGCGTAGGCGTGTTTGGTATAGTTGTGATGGTGATGATAAATACTGCTTACTAGTGTGGGTGTATTTTTTATTACTATCACAGAAATGCCACTTCTAGAAAGTGCGCATTTATCTGTGCTTATGACTCTGGTGTTTTGCAGCTTGACTCCAATCCACGTCTGGGCAGAGTGACAGTTGGGGCTTTGTGCATACTTTTCAGACAGCCTGTACACAGGGAGGGTGGAGGAGTCACCAAGGTGCATCTGCATACTGAATAGTCTTCCTGGGCTGAGAGAAGGGAGAGGCGGGGCACACCTACATTTGTAAAGACTGTGCCCTGGCCTCACACAATAGGGTCGTTAACCCCCCACTGATGTTTGGAGCCTATGCTGAAAGGAGAGAGGGGGCACTCCCAGAACCAGTTGTAACTGGCTGGAACCTCCTCTCACTATCATTGTAAAACACTGTAAAAACAGGACTATAAGTACAGGGGAATTTTCCCCACAATTTGAACATTCTTCGAACTTGAAACTGGACACAGAACGCTGATGAATGGACTCACCAGGAAACCGCCTTGGACTGCTGCTGCTGTGCTGACCTGTGACCTGCCTGGTCACTAGGAGGAACTGCCACCAACTGCACCCCTTGTGCTGGCCTGTAGCTGGACCCACCAGCCCTGTACCTTCTCCTTGATTATTGTTCCCAGGGGCAGGGTGCTGTGGCCCCTGACCCCTGCAACAATCTTTTCTTTTGCCCAAAGAAATCACCGCCGCAGCCCGGGCTTTAGATGGTTCCTAGCGCTATGAAAAGCGCTTTTCTTTTGCCAAAGGAAGAATCACCGCCGCAGCCCAGGCTGCAGATTTTACCTTAGCGCTGTGAAAAGCGCTATATTTTGAGCCCCCGTATCACCGCCGCAGTCGGGTTATTTGTTTATTTCCGAGTGCGAGGATCGCGTTCAGCTCTGTGCCCCGGGGCACGAGAAAAACCACCTTTAAGGAATCAGGAGCAAGCCTGCTCCTAGCGGTGCCCCCGGGGTAGGGATCGCTCCGAGGAGCGCCCCCGGGGCACCAGCAGGCCCCACCTTGGGCCGCGACGTCATCCGGACGGCGAGAGAGAGGAGGACGCCTCTCCATCGCATGCAGGAGTCCCGGAGGACTCTCCTGCTCTTCCGGGCCGGGCGGCAGCCTCACCGGAGGCTCGCCCTGGCCCCCGGCTCTCTTGTTGGCCCCCTCGCGGGCCAGGAGTATTTGATTTCGGGGTCTCCCGTAGTGGCAGGGAGACCACAGACGTTAACGGACGTTAACGGGTCCCCAGATGACACCCCCCTCCCCCTTTAAAGGATTTCCCTGACCTGGGGCCCCCCTTGGAGAGGGCCGGTGGAGGCCCGGGGGGCCCCCCAGTGATCACGGGTCCCAGAAGGGGCCCGTCAAGAATTCAGAGAGGGTGCGTGCTGCCCCTCTCGGTCTACCAGGTTCAGGGAGGCCCCCGTTTTGCGCAGAAGAGTGCCGGGGGCCCCATTAGTCGTTTCAGGCACTGGAGGTGCCTCTAGCAAAACAGGTACTTCCTAAATGGACCAATATAATTATATTCTAAAGTTCTTTCTACAGACTTTATTAATTGTGTTATATTACCTGCCTGTACTATGATGCTTTTACATATGTAGGCACATGTTCCTTTTATGGGCATGACTTGCTAATATGTTTGCTTAAACTTGCCATAGATTTTCTAATGTTCCTACTATGGGCGTTTTATGATATTCTTATGACAAGTGTGCTAATGTGATAACGTATTTCCTGACTACTGCTTATGTTGCAGAATACTGAGTAACCTGTGTGTTATGTGTGACTACTGCTAGTTTGCAGAGTAACTAATGTGTAACGTTCTGACAACTGCTAAGGTAGCAGGATCGTACTGTTATGTGATGTTGGTCTAATAATGACGTTGTGTACAATACAGTATATTTTCATATAATCTGGTGTTGAGTTTCCTTTGTGGTGGGGATATTGCGTCACATGTATGTGTGTGTTGTGCAAACGCTTTACACATTGCCTCCGGGTTAAGCCTGACTGCTCGTGCCAAGCTACCAAGGGGGTGAGCAGGGGTTATATTGGACGTGTAACTCCCTTGCCCTGACTAGAGTGGGTAAGTTCTGCCTGGCTGAGGTGCATACCCTAGCCAACCAGAAACCCCATTTCTAACACTGCCCAACAATGATGGTCTGTAGGAGGTCAATGACCTCCTCACTGAGGGCAGCAGGGGTAACAGGGGCAGGGCCTGAGGTGCCTGGGGTGAAGGAGATGCCCGCCTTCTTGGGCGAGCGGGCACGGTGCGAAGGCTGAGGGGCTGCTGGGAGGGCGGAGCTGGTGCGCTGGGTGGCGGCTGTACCTGTAGAGGCGGGGGGCACGGATGTTGCCGCCACCGCTAGGGAGCTCCCATCCGAGGACGTGTCGGTGTCGCTGGTGTCACCACGGGTCCCCGTTGTGAAGCTCCCCTCGCCCTCCGTATCACTGGTGGCCTCGGTGTCTGTGCCATGGCCCACCGGGGCCTTGTGAGTCGCAGCTCCCTCGTGCTCCGGTGCCAATTCTCCTCCGCCTGATGATGCTAATGCACACATGCACAAGAAGATAAAGAAAAAGGGTGGGGGGAGAAATAAAAACAGGTTGAGTGCATGCATTGTCAACACCGTTGGCGGAGAGGACAGACACAGGAGCCTCATGCACTAAGCCGCGCAATCGGGGTACACTACTCAGTACTTGTGACTAGGCCAACAGGTCTAGGGACAACAAACGCGCACATGGGTGATGCAGGACCATGGATAGCTGTACTTGTCACCCTACAGAGGTGGGGGGCAGGGGCACAGGGACATGGCTAAAGGAGAGGACTACACTACAGAAAGCGCCCTGGCCTAATGTCACCCACAGCCCTCCTCCCCCACCCAGGCACCTCCACTGCGCGTAAAGATAGCTGAATGTGCTGGTACTCACCCCCTTGTGTCTGCTGTGATGTCCTCACGCGCCCATCCAAATCGGGGTAGGCCACCGCCAGGATCCGGGACATCAGGGGGGTCAGGGTACGACTGGCACCCCTCCTAGGTTGGGAGGCCATCCCCAGCAGTGACTCGGCGGTCTTCCTGGTCCCGCGGCGGATGTCCTCCCACCTCTTGCGGCAGTGGGTGCCCCGTCTGTTGTGGACCCCCAGGGTCCGGACTTCCTTGGCGATGGCACGCCAAATGTCGACCTTCTGATGGGCGCTGACCTATTTGACATGTACAGGGTGGAATTGGAAATATAATCAATTTTCCGCATGAAAGATGTGATTGGCCCCCCCTCCCCAACCTTGCCATGTGGCACATGCTCTCATCTGTCGTGCCTTGCACTCGTCATTGTCTCCCCACCCCACCATCTAATATCCACCCCACTCAACATAGGCATAGCCCATTCAACGTGCACACAGTGTACTTACCTGTTGGTCTTCGACCGCCTACCGCCACGGTGTGTTACACCAGCGCATTGACCTCACATCCCACTGTCACACTTCTCAGGTCAGGCAGCTGCCATTTCAAGGGCCCACATGGCTTAATTTCTACTGCGTCACACAGGCCTAGGCCTTGCATTGCCACTCATACAAGCCATTCAATGCATAGCGATTCGTGTACTGTGCAAGCTGTAGTTACGTACCTGTGGGTTGCTTGACTCTGTACTCCATGTTCTCCTTCCTAGGCACCGTCCGCTGGGACTTGCGAGGAGAAGGATGAATCCTCCCGTGTACCGACCGCTGGTGGACCTGTCGACAATGGAGGAACGTCATATAATACTTCGATACCGACTTGACCGAGCCACTATACATGAACTGTGTGCCCAGCTGAAGCCAGCACTGATGTCCCCCATCCGCCAACCCACAGGAATTCCCCCTCTGGTGCAGGTTCTGTCAGTCCTCCATTTTTTGGCAAGTGGGTCTTTTCAGACAACAGTGGCCATGTCATCAGGGATGTCTCAGCCTATGTTTTCTAAGATTTTGTCCAGAGTGTTGTCTGCCCTGACGAAATACATGCGGAGCTACATTGTTTTCCCTGAGGAGGGTGATTTGGCCACTGTGAAGGGTGACTTTTATGCCCTTGGACATATCCCCAACATCATTGGTGCCATTGATGGGACCCATGTGGCCTTAGTACCCCCAAAAGACGATGAGCAGGTGTACAGAAACAGGAAAAACTACCATTCTATGAATGTGCAGGTGGTCTGTTTGGCTGACCAGTACATCTCCCATGTAAATGCCAAGTTCCCTGGGTCAGTGCATGACGCGTATGTTATGCGAAATAGCAGCATCCCCTATGTGATGGAACAGCTACAGAGAGAACGTGTGTGGCTAATAGGTGACTCTGGTTACCCCAACCTGCCGTGGCTACTGACCCCAGTGAGGAATCCCCGGACCAGGGCAGAGGAACGCTACAATGAGGCCCATGGGCGATCTAGGAGGATCATAGAAAGGACCTTCGGCCTCCTGAAGGCCAGGTTTAGGTGCTTGCATATGACAGGGGGATCCCTAATGTACTCACCAAAGAAGGTGTGCCAGATCATCGTGGCCTGCTGTATGGTTCACAATCTTGCATTGCGACGCCAGGTGCCTTTCCTGCAGGAGGATGGTCCAGATGGTGGTGTTGTAGCAGCTGTGGAGCCTGTGGAGAGTGAAGAGGAGGAAGACGACGGGGACGACACGGACAACAGGGACACAGTCATACAACAGTATTTTCAGTGGCACACAGGTAAGAATCCCCCACGCCATTTTACATTTACTTCAGGCCTCCTGCATCTCTACTTTCTGTGTTTCCCCCCAGTTCCTTTCAACTGAATTGTGACTTTCCCTTCCCTTTTCAGAGCTGTATGACCCACTGCGTGACTTCTGCTTTGTTCGCCCATGGAGTAAAGCACATTGACATTGGTCTGTTGTCATCACAATGTAACTGAACATTTTTGAACCGTTATGTGTAATACATTTGTTAAGAATACAAGCAGACTCCTGAGTGTTTTAAGTGCAATTAGTGATTTATTTCAAGTGCTACATATAGGTCCATGATAGTAAAACGGTGATGGGTGGGGGTGGAGTAATGTCCATGGCAGAGTCCAGTTCTCAGTCGCACAGGTGCATTGTCCATATGCCTGTGGAAGGATGGAGCATGGGGCAGTTCAAGGTTGGACAGGGTGACAATGTGGGACAGTGGAATGACATCAGGGGGTATCTTATGCTGGCGGGGGTCTTGGAATCCTACTCTGTCTTCCTTTGTGATCTCAGGTTCCTCTTGCGGGGTGGTTGATCTTCAGCAGGAGGTAGGGTTCTGGTGGCCTGTCGTTGTGTGGGGGCCTCCTGTCCACTAGCGCCGGCGGAGGTGGTAGGCTGTTCCTGGTCCAGGCTGGTGACAGGGGCCCTTTGGGGTGCCACATGGTCCCGCAATGTGGTGACTATTTGGTTCAGGGCCAGGACGATGTTCCTGAGCTCCTCTCTGTACCCCATGTACCGTTCCTCCTGCTGTGCCTGGATCTCCTGGAACCTGGCCAGTACCGTCGCCATCGTCTCCTGGGAGTGGTGGTATGCTCCCATGATGGTGGTGAGGGCCTCATGGAGAGTCGGTTCCCTGGGCCTGTCCTCCCCCCCTTGTCGCACTGCAGCCCTCCCAGTTCCCCTGTTTCCCCGGGCCTCTGTTCCCTGGACGGTGTGCCCACTACCACTGCCCCCAGGTCCCTGTTGTTGTTGGGGTGTTGGGTCAGCCTGGGTCAGCCTGGGTGCCCAGTGGCTGACACACCGCTGATTGACCTGTCCTGGAGACAGAGGCATGGGCCCGCTGGGTGGGAGCTGTGCTGATATTCCCAGAGGGGGTTAGGTCTGCTGTGGCCTGTGTCTGTGTGTGGGGAACCGACTGTCCAGAGGTCCCCGATGGTCCGGGCTGGTCATCAGGTTCTAGGTCGACAGAGCTGCTGTCCTCACTGGGGGCGTGTTCTGGGGGTGGGATGGGCATATCTGGACCCTCCTGGCCGGTGTGTTGGCGTTCGGGCCCTGCAGGGGTGAAAGAGTGTGGTTATTGCTTCTGTGTGTTCCATGGCGTGCGATTTGTGGGTGCCCTTGTCCCCCAGTGCTGGCATTCCCTTGTGGGAGGAGTTGTGAGGGTGTTTTGTGGGGGGGGATGGGTATGTGCAGTGGTCATGCATAGGTGATGGGTGTCCATGGTTTGGGTTGGCATTCAGGGTTTTGTTTTGGGTTGGGTGGGTTGTGCTGGTGAGACATTGGCAGGGAGGATGTGTGCTGGGGGGTTGGGGGTGAGGGTGGGGGTGTGGGTTGGCATGCTGGTGGTTGGGGGGGGAGTAGTTGAGATTAGACTTACCAGAGTCCATTCCTCCGCCTACTCCAGCGAGGCCCGCAGGATGCAGGATGTTCAAGACGTCTTGCTCCCATGCAGTGAATTCGGGAGGAGTGGGTGGTGGTCCGCCGCCAGTCTTCTGCACAGCGATGTTGTGTCTTGAGACCATCGACCATCGACCGTACCTTCCCCCGTAGGTCGTTCCAGCGCTTTCGGATGTCTTCCCGGTTTCTGGGATGCTGTCCCACAGCGTTGACCCTGTCGACGATCCTTTGCCATAGCTCCGCCTTCCTGGCTATTGTGGTGTGTTGCACCTGTGTGCCGAAAAGCTGGGGCTCTACCCTTATTATTTCCTCCACCATGACCCTGAGTTCTTGGTCCGAAAACCTGGGGTGTCTTTGGGGTGCCATGGGGTGGTGTGGATGAGGTGTGGGGTGGTGTTTGTGGTGATGTGAGTGGTGGTGTGTGGTGAGTGTGCGTAGATGTGGTGTGGTTGATGATGTTGGGTTCCTGTGTGTGTTGGGGTTTTCGATTGCTGTGCTCTCTCTCTCTCTCTCTATCGCCTTCTCTCTGATTTTCTAGTAGTGGGGGTTTGTGGGTGATGTGGGTGTGTGTTTTATAGTTGCTTGGATGTGTGGGAGTGTTGTTTGTATGTGTATCAGGTGTGTGTATTTCAAATTGTCCAATGTGGCTGTATTTTGGAGCTGGGTGTGTATTTTGACCGCGGATTCGTGGGTCGTAATGGCATGGGCGTGTTTGTGTTGGCGTGGCGGTGGAGGTTTGGTCATCTCCAGTTTTTCGCAACCCGCTGATGAGGCGGCCTTCTGTGGATGTTGGGTTTTTGGCGGCTTGGCAGTTGTGGGTCAGAATGACCGTGGCGGTTTACCGCGGCGGTAGAATGACGGTCTTCTGACCGGCGGTAAGAGCCTTTTACCGCCGAGGTCAGAATGAACCCCTAGATTTGTTCTTTAATATGATGTGGGTACATATTTATATATATAAGTCAAGGTTTACA
Source organism: Pleurodeles waltl (assembly GCF_031143425.1). Lineage (NCBI taxonomy): Eukaryota > Metazoa > Chordata > Amphibia > Caudata > Salamandridae > Pleurodeles > Pleurodeles waltl. The sequence continues at coordinate 232,211,791 of NC_090446.1, forward strand.
GGGAAGTTATAGTTCGGCTCAGAACTCAAAACCATTGAAATTCAGCAGTTAGAGTTATTTCAAGTAACTATAAATTGCAGCCTAAGGTAAATATAACTCGCACCCTTGCCATGCACTGCTAATTTCACCAGATATTACAGCACTAATGACAACTTTTATAACGTCAATAAAAATATCAATCAAACATTACAAGCCAAGACTTCCTGGTTGAAGTGCTGGCAGGCAATCAGAGGTCTGCATTTTCCTGCATGAGCTCACTATTCTTCACAAAGTCATCAGGGAGGAACCGCAGCAATATTGGCCTTTTTCTTGCCCTCGCTTGATGGATCACCCCAAAACTTTCCATGCACAGCAAAAATTATGGGCACACTTTTTGGGAAATTTTGTGAAGATCCGTCAGACGGCACCAAAGATATAGGCAAGTCAAAAAAAGTTTTTCCTATGGAAACATGATCCTAACTATAACTACCTACTGGTGACCGCTTGCTACAACAGCACCCGCCAAGCAAAAGCAAACATAACTCCACTTCCAGCAAGCGGGACCTGTGAAAATGCTCCAGATTGCTGGAAGCGGAGTTTTCATCTCTTTGCATGCCCGCCAATAGCAGGCAGGGAAAAATATTAAACTATTGCTCCCACATGCAGGGAGCTGCAATCTCAGAAGCTTCCTGCGTGCAAGAGCAATTCTGGCTGCCATAGGAGCCAGAGAGCCAGCTGGGACCACAGGGCCTTGAGACTCCACCTGTGGTTCCTTAAATAGAGAAAGAAGTACTTACTTATGTCAAGTAAAGATCATCCAAGTGTGTTTTCTCTGCAGTTCCCCCTTGTAAAGTTATCTGATTGAGACGTTCAAGGAACATTCACAATAGGAAAGTTACATATACACAAGAAAACTGGAAACTTTACCTTGGTGTCATTTAGCCAGCTGTAGTGTAGGGGATGCACCATACATTTACCCAGTGTGATAACACTTATTATTTAGCCAGTAGAAAGTATTCCAGCTGGGTAGAGAATCTTCTGAAAACACTGGCCTCTTCTTAGGTAAATATGCAGGGCAGGATTCATTCTTGCACAATGCTAAGTTCACAGAAAATAAACCTCAATGGGAAGCATTTACAGATATAAACATGCCCATGTTGAAGCTCCTCTTCTGTAAAGTACTAATCATCCTAACTTTGTGTGCATGGCCAAGGTAAAACAAGCATGTTTTTTCTGCATTTCTACTGTACAACGTTATCAGTAAACTTTGAAGGAGATGCTTTCATCCTTGATGTTTTTAGTGCAATATCTCATGTAGTGACTGTGACAAGTGGGTTATTTCCTGTCATCTGGTGCTGAGATCATATATCTTATTTACCTTTTTCCAAGGAAGATGACAGCTTACTAAAAGGACCCCCTAGAATGTGTTTTACACCGATTTTGGAGATACGTTCTTGATGAACAGGAATACGATTACATCTCCATCAAACAAAGAAGCTCTTCAAGAGAACTGGCGCCAGGCCAGGCCCTGTTGCCAACCACCACACACAAGGCATAAGACCTATCTCTCTATTGTGTGGCTGCCAAGTTGGCCAACTGCCAACTACACCCAGTCATGTGTCCCAGGAGCAGGCTGTAGACACAAAATAGCCATGAGAGGAAAATGTCAACTTTCTAAAAGTGGTGTTTTTAAAATTGTGGTTTGAATATACAATATCAATTTCTCATATATTGGTATTCTTTAGCCTCATTTAACCCCAGATCTCTCCAGATCTCTAGATTTGAGAAGAGCTGCTGTATCATCCATTTGGAGATCGTAGTATAACAACAGGAATCATTATGCTGCCGCTGAGCTTCCTCTAAATTCATAGATGTGTCTAGGAGCACTCTATCACCTCCTTTATCAGAGTGTTTTAAATTATCCCTTAATCAGGTACAAAGGTTGATTTGGCACGTAGGCCACTGTCACTACTAGCGCTAGTGTTGGTACCTGACTCTGACCCGGTTTCACTTTCAGAGTATGATTAAATTCTGTCTAAAAATTATTGCTTTACATTATATAATCAATTGATTAATCTCACAAATGTGTTGTACTTGTTTAGTAAATCGTTTTAAAACCGGTCTACCTTGATGAAATATATGCAATTTTAGCTTCTTCCTGAATCTAAACATCTCAACAAGAGTTTGAACAAACTGAAATACTTGCCTGGTGAAATGCAAAAGGCCTATTTGTGAAGTATGTCTACCCTTGTCAGCATCTGTGAGGACAAGTTCATTATTATCTGATAGTAATTCTTTACCTCAAGGAATTTATACTCAGTAGTGGCTAGTGACTGAAAGCAGTGGTGGGGTACAAATACAAGATTGAATTGCACCTTGTGAGTGAGCCTCACTACACACTTATTTCCATTCACCTACGCACTCACTGCCTTTGGTCGCCTACCCATTCACTCATCCACATTAAGCCATCCACTGCCATTCACGCAACTCTTATACACAGACACCCACATTTTCTCAGCCACGCCCTGCAAACATTTATTCAGGCAAACACACATGACCTCACCCATCCAGTATCCAGTAGCTACACTTTTATTTGAGCTGCAGATTACATCTGTTTAATATGAAATACCACATCAGTAGTCTGCAGAAGAAATAAAACTAGCATATCTAGCCATGATAAATTACTGAAAACATTACTGCCTTGGAGAGACACAAGCACCTAGAGAGGCAGTGAAAGGAAGGGATGGGTGAGCTGAGAGAACAGATTTGTTCTTATTTTCTGTAAAAGGACTTTCTACATACACAATTTACTTGTGTGCAGCTTGTTTTCGGCATATTTATGGCTTGATGTCTCCTCAGGTCACACTCGTGTCTCCCAGAGAGCACTGGATGAAGTTATTTATTGTATTTATTCTATTCCTCTGTGAAGACTGCAATGCAGGAGAAGGGGATTTCTTTGGAGCAATGCCACATTCTCTTAATAAAATGTGACCTCTGGTAACATGCTTTTCAACCTACCCCTACCCATTTTGTCATAGAGTGGGGTGTGGTCAATAAGGCCTGCTGATCATGCCCCACCATCTGAGTATATAGGAAAGGGTGGAGTAATAGCATCTGAGTGGCATAAAGTCTTTAGAAGCCCAGCCTGGACAGAAAAACATTGCTGGCTGTTTTCTATCAGCGATCTTTGTGGAGGAGGAGATAAGTCAGGGAGGTCACTGCGTTCTGAGAAAACCTAAGGACCTTGCATGGGCAAGCCCTGTCAGCCCTACTTGCAGCAGGCACAGTGGGCTTTTGAAAGTGCACGACTTTAACTGGGAAAATGTTGTGGAGAAAATATTTCACTTTAAAAATGTATTTAAATGTATGCTTCACTAGAGAGGCCAAAAGAGGCTGGGGCGCAGCCCCTTAGCCCTCGAATATCAGATGCCCCTGTTTATACTTCCGGTCACCCTCTTCGTGAAACCTTGTTCGTGCCGCTCGGCAGACATATATTGTGTAAAAGCTTTATCAATGAAAATAAATGTGGCTTAAGATAATGTGTTATTTCTAGTAAATGTGCTTGATAGAATCGGATATACACACTTATTACTAGAGTTCGAAGGACAAATTCCTTGTCTGCACTTGAAAAAAACATCAATGAACCATACATGGAGGTCTGCAAAGTTTAATGTTTCTTTTAACCACTGGAGAGAGCAGTGTAAAAGTGTTTTGCAAGGCTTGGAAGACTGCATGGATTTGAGCGTTGTTTGTTTTAATATCAGGGAAATCAACAGTAACAAATGCCCCAGAAGACAATAAAACAGGTCCACACAATGACGTACAGAACAGCTGGTTGGGGACTGCCTGGTTGCCCTGTAGGCCAGTCCAAGTCTGTGCAGATGGGACTTGGCTGCATGAAGTACATACTGGCAGCAATAATCATTTTGGATTGTGACTAAGGTTATGCCTATGGTTACAGAGTAGAGATACAGTAATGCCATTTCACCCTAAGTTTGTTATGAAAAAAAAAAAAAAAAATTTATCTGTGCATTGCAAGTCATAGAATTTCTAAATTATCTACGGGGTTCCACTATTCATATACGGCCTAACCTAAATAGTGCAAAGGATAATCCTTCTATTATTTCTGACGTATTTAAATGCTAAAGTGTCTCTACCCTGTAGTACAAAAGGTACCCCATCAACAGGGTAAAAGGGGTGACATCTGTTAGCCGGACCTAGCAGTGTCCGAACAAAACAAAGGCTCTTGGAAGACAGAGGGAGATAATGTTGAGGCCTAGTAGGACATAGACTCAGGGGCAGATTTACAAGGAAGTAGCACATTGGTGCTGATGCACCACTTTTCTCACGTTCCCCTTCTCCCTCAATGACACCATGGTTGCGCTGTATTTACAATACAGCACACCATGGACCTCTTTACAATGACAGCGCCAACATTTTTGACGCTGCTGTGGTGTTTTGCTGCAGTAGCGTCAAAAAGTTTGATGCTAGTGCAGCAAAGCACAGGGAGGCCCATAAATTATTATAGGTGCGTCACTTTAACTCCTGGACTGAGCAGGTTTTAAAAATGACAGAAAAAATGGTCCAGTGAAATCTTGTAAATTTCATTGTACCATTTTTTAGGGCCTTCCTGCAAAGGAATGCCCCTCTTGTATCCATTATGCCTGGAGCAGGCATAGTGTGGTGCAAGGTGTTGCAAAGTGGTGCAATGCACTCATTGCGCCACTTTGTAAATGTGGTGCGGGGGAATGACCACCTTAATGCTGCTTTAGTGTCAAAAAAATGATACTGAGGCAGCATTAAGATGGCGTTAGGGGCATGTGATCTGCTCCTCAGTGCTTAGTTAGTAACAGAGTGAGTGCTGGTGTCCAACGTTGTACTCAGAATTCTGCAGCCAGTGCTAATTAATATTAGTGTGCCAAATACGTATTCTTGAATCCACCTCATGCCTCTTTAACCAACTACTAGACACACACTGCCCTTTAATCTCTCTCTTGCAGGTCCCTGCTTTCTTCCTTTATGTCTTTTTCTGTCTTTCCCTTCCCTTCCTCCTTCTTCCTTCTGTGTTTTTTCTCTCTCTTGCTCACAGTCAATATTTGATGAGGAAACTTATGTGTTGGTCCTAAAAAATGTATGCCAATGGCCATCACCAGCTAACACCAGCTAAAATTAAGCAATGCCTATGCTTTGCTGAAAATCAGAAATATTGTCCTATGCCCCTCTTTGTGCATACAAAGCCCTGCATGATAAACAGTCACCAATAACACTGTCTCTCTGTAGGATGATGTCAGCTGAGGTTTTGAGATACATTTTTACATCACTCCCAGGATAGCCCCTTTAAATGCAGATCTGTTGGCTTTTCCAATGCTTCTTTACCGTAGAATACTGGCACTTACCATTTATGTGAGATGAAGAAACCTTATAAGACTTTTGGTTTACTTCAACCATTTCCATGTGGCATGGAAAATGCATGGCTTCAATCATCGCAATAGTGACTGGAACGTTAGTTCCATTTCCGTTCCCCCGTGGTGAACACAAACATCCTATGCCTTAGTCTGCTTTTAATAATGTGCTATAACATATTCATTATCTTTACATGCATCACATACTATATCCTCCTCTTGAAAGTGAAAGAACTCCTGTTGATACAATACATCTTTTTAGAAAGCAAGGCTCCACGCTGTTATTCATCTTACAACCTTCCCTCCATTAAAAGTAAACTAAGCTTTAAACTGTAATGTGGCAATGCATTTAAACGTGTACCTTAGCTTGCCCTATAAATCATCAGTGTGCTCCAAAGTGTGAGTGGACTTACTGGTACTCTTGCATATCCTCTTTTTACATGAGCCTAAAGACCTCTCTCAGAGTTTGTTTTGGAAAAGTTTCTTTTAACAAGAAAAAACATCTAGGTCAGTGGTTCCCAACCTGTGGTCTGGGGACCCCTGGGGGTCCGTAAAGCCTCCTCAGGGGGTTCGCAACTGCTTAGAAATTAAGTAATATTAACAGATTAGGCACCCAGCTTTCAGTTATGACTCAGTGGGGGGTCCCCAGATTCCAATAAAGATTGAGAGGGGGTCCCAGAGCTCCAGTAATGATAAAGTAGGGGTCCACAGAAGTCAAAAGGTTGGGAACCACTGTTTTTTTTATTTTTCAACTTAAATTTTTTTTTTGCTTATTATATTTTTCTTTTCACCTTTTATATTGTTATGGAATATATATATAAAGAAATGTCCAGTTGAAGGCTATTGCCGAAACGCGTCGACATTTGGTTGGGACAGCGTGTGTTTGTTCTTTGTGGGCACTTTAGAGACTCTTTATAAGTGCCATTCACTTATTATATCTTTTTATGTGGTGTGAAATTAACCTGCATTTGAACCTTTTCAATAAATTGGAGCCACTGTTATTATATACAAGTGTTTTTCGATTCTACATTTCACGAGCCCGTCTGGATATTGTGCAGCCCTTTGGTGTGTGACTGAATTGCACCGTCCTTTTGAATATTATATATATATATATATATATATATATATATATAATTCCACCAACAATTTCTCCGCTCAGAGTCTCCTTTCAAGCAGGGTGGCCTCGGCGCACAGGGACGGAGAGCCCTCGCTAAAATTCAATCCAACTTCTCCACAAAAGAGAGTGCTGTACGCCTTGATTAACAGCAAATAAAAGGCACTTTATTCTTCAATATCAAATTGCAAAAGCATGTTTTCTCTCCTGGCGCGTTTTGGCTGTCGACATCAGCCTTAATCATAGGTTCATGGTTCCCAATGGGACACACCTCTACGGGAACTAGCTACACCTGAATGGACACCTCGGTGGGCTCCTTATGGGTCTGGGATGGGGGTCAGGCCAAAGTTCAAGGTAAGACAAAAAAGTTTTTGGGATACACGGGGACATCCATCAGAAGGAGGTTGGAATTTGGAGTTTGAGGTAGTGGTTGTAGGCTGTATGGGTGTCCTGAGTGCATGCTTATGGGAGGTATTGCTTGCATGTGGTGAGTGTTTGGTGTGTGAGTGTGGCCATTTGTGTGTCTTGGAGGGATGGGACGAGGATGGGCTGGGGTTGTGGGAGTCGCGGGTGTGTGTGTCTGTTGGGGTGTTGACTGCAGGTTGGCTGGATGTGGTGGATGTATGTGTTTCTGTAGTTGTGGTGTCTGTGGGTGTGGTGCTTGTGGTAGATGTCTGCAGATCTGCAGTGGTGGTGTCTGTGGTTTTAGTGGGTGTACTAGGTTTGCTTGTGACTGATGGTGTTGTGCCTGTCATATGCTTGATGTAGTGTCTGATGCTGGGGGTGGTGGGAGTGTTGTTGTGTCTGTTGGTGGATGTTGTTTGTGTGTGTGACAATGTGTTTTCTGGTGCTTGTGTTTGTGTGAGCTGCTTTTGGGTGTTGAGGTGGATGTCTGCGGTTCTGTATGTGTGCCTTGGGTAGGTAAGGTGAGGGGGGATTAGGATTGGGAAGATGGAGGTTGGGTGCTAGAAGGTGTTGGGTGACTGTCTGCCATCAGTGAGGAGGCCAGAGCCTGAAAGGATCTCTGTAGGGCTGCCATTGCACCATAAATGCCTTCTAGTAATGCATTTGTCTGTTGAAGCTGAGTTGCCAATCCCTGGAAGGCATTCACAATGGCTGACTGACCCATGGAGATACTCCTCAGGAGGTCAGTAGCCTCCTCACCGAGGGCAGCAGGGATAACAGGGGCTTAGTGGAGGTGCCTGAGGTGAAGGGGATGTCCAACCGCTTAGGTGGTCGGGCACAACCAACTGGGTGGAGAGCAACAGGGAGGGTAGTGATAGAATGGGGGTGGTGGACAAAGGTGGTACAGGGGTTTGCCCCAATGGGTTCGCCACTGCTAGTGAGTGGCCACTAGAGGAGGAATCTGAGGATGATGAGGATGTAGATCCCTTCTTCCCCTAGGTACTTCCCTCACCCTGTTGGTCACTGGGTCCCTCTGTGTCAGTGTTGTCTTCACCGGAGGTCCCGTGGCCAGATGATTCCCCATTTGGCTCGGCTCCATCTCCTCTGCTTGCTGGTGCAGATGCTGCAAGGACAGAGAGGAATCAGGTCATCACATGTCTATGACAACACTTGACCCATAACTCTGCTTGACTAACAACACTATTATGTCAAGTAGGCCCCAGCAAAACTTGCACCTAAATTGTAGATACATGTGCCATTATATATGCATGCATGTCTTGTGGATTTTCAAAAGTTGCCCACAGGTAAATCAGGATCTAAGACAACTACAGTTGCATTGCTGAATCCTTGGAACCACAATAACCATACACCAACTAGGAGACATCCTCATCCTCGAAGCTGTCCCACATGCAGCAGATCTCAGTTAACTAATGGCAAACAATAGTATCCCATTGTATAGTCCGTTCCCACATACCCCACACAAAGTCATGCACACATCTACCTGGCACATATGTGATGAGCCAATGATGGAAATGATGCTCTAACATCCTGCAATGTTGCTTACAAAATTACAATATCCTGGAACAGGTGACATGGAAATACTGTCACACTGGAAACATGTCAACACTGTACACTTCTCCAAGTGACATCTGTCCCAATAGAGTAAAGGAGGTAGTATCAAGTCACACAGAAAGTCAATGCATGAGGCATTGAAAGGAATACTGTTGAGGTCAGGTTCTACATGTCATGGAGAGATGTCTCCAGAATACACAAAACAATGTATCAGCAAGCCCCGGGATAGTCAACACTAATGTGTGATGCCAATTACAATGACATCCTCTGAGTGTTTCTGTTGAAGTCAACTGTCCTTTGCATGTTGGAGACACCCAGAACTTGCAAGGACTAATAGAAATCCCTGAACCTGATGCCCAATGAGAAGCCACAACACAATCCATATCTTGAACATGACAACCATGGTGTCTGTTTGTGGATGAATGACTGTACCCAAACATATGTTATGTCAAAATCACTGCTAGTCACTCCACGCTGCATGTCAACAGTCAGGTCACAATCCTTAACCATTACGCATGTGCAGTGCACTCTTCCATTTGATTTTACATCAAGGGCATAGATATACACAAAGTGGTTACATGCATTGGGCCTACCTGTCCTGTCCCTCATTGCTACTGCTGATCTACAAAAAAGAATTGTGACACACTTCTGTCTGTGGCACAAGATGAAATTTAACCCCATTGTAAACGTGCGAATCCACAAACAGGTTCCCATGCACATATACATTAGGGAATACAGATATAATTCCATCAACATAGGTAGAACATGCATGAAACTGGAGCTTACAAATGTTTTCTAAAGAGAAAGGCACAAGGAATGTTGGACACAGTGACGGCACATACATCCAGCCAATTAACATTCTACACTTACCAAGGGAAAGTACTTCGCTACACCAGCAAACACTTAGCCATGACCATGTCACATGTATGAGGGACACCTATACATCACAGACTGCAGTGAGGCACCAGGGCCCATCACATGCTGAAGATAAGTAGCCTTTTGGTGACAGATGTCTACATACATAAATACACAGACACACAGCAGGGTACAGTGATCCATAACCTACTTACCTTTGGGCCTGTAACATGTAGGAGTAGTGATCTCTTGGATACACATTTCATCCATCACAACAACAAACAGTATAGGAATGATCACTGTACACAGCCATGTGTGCTCCCTGCAAAGCAAGTAGTTTTTTGATTCACCCCAGGTTTGTCCTAGGTCCAAAAGGCTGGGCACACCAGTTAAATACAGCTGACAAGTCAACACAAACAATCTCCCTTCTACTGCGTGACACATGGCTCTTGCCTCATTGTCAAGGGGAGCAGTCAGTAACTCACTCAATCACTTGGCAATGGAACAGGCAGGAATTTGCTGTGTACTCACCCATCAAGCTCTGCGTAGGTCGCATCCAGGATGCAGGCCATTGCAGAGGTCATGGGCCGAACGGGCACTCCGTCCACATTGGAGGACAGCCCCAGCTGGGCCTCTGCGATCTTCTGGGCCCATGGTCTCAGGTCCTCCTACCTCTTGCGACAGTGGGAGCTCCGCTCACTGTGGACCCCCAGGGTCTGCACCTTTTTGGCGATGACTCTCCAAATCCCTTTCTTCGAATGGGGGATGACCTACATGGATGCAATAGACAAGACAAGAATTTATGTCCACAGGTCTCATCCAAAATGTCTGAGTCACATACATGTCAGTACACCAAGCTGATAACATACTGTTTTATCAAACTGCCCAAATGTGTCACATACTAGCCATTGAGCACAAGGACATGATTACAAACACTTTCCAAACTGCAGACCAAGAGACCACACTGCTCAGGCCCTGCACTGGCTAGGTAGGTCAACTGACATCTTGTGGGACATGATGTGGCAATCCGACTGAGATTTGATAAACTATGGAATGCTTCACACCTCTCTGGCTTCTGAAAGGCAGACTCATCAGTCATGAATTCATCAAAATACTCACAATCTGTGAGAATGTTCCTTTGCATACAGTCCCTGAAGGCTACTGCTGGGGTACAAAGACAAACATTACACATGGGTAGCAATGAGGAGACTTGCATGGTGGGTACAGAAAGAGTCTAGCCTGTCCATGTGTGGCATGTTCAGATGCAAATGAAGTCTCATTCAAGGGTGGGTTCAGTGTGTCTTATCATTCTCTGTCTACACTGGCAGGATTGTTCAAAATACAGTGACCCTATCTGCTGGGATGTACCAGCCCAATGTCAGTCTGGTTTTGAAGGATTTACTCTCAGCAATGTTGAAACATCTGGACAGTTATATCCGGTTTAAGTGAGGATTTCGTACATGTGAAGGCTGACTTCCATGGTTTGGCACACATCGCACATGTTTTGGGAGCCATTGCTGGTACACATGATGTCTTGTTCCCAATGTATGGAAATGAACAAGTGTACTGCAACAGAAAGTTCTTCTATTCCATCAATGTCCACGTTGTTTGGGGGAGCTCTACATTTCACAGGTCTGTGCCCATTTTCCAGGTTCAGTCCATGATGCCTTTGTTATGCCGAACATCGCAATCCCCCAGCTCAGTCACAACTGTACCTAGAGAGGGCCTGGCTGGTTGGTAAGTCACATCTGTCCTGTTTTTGTGTGTGTGTGCAATGTCTGCTGCAACAAATCCAATGAGAGGGACTCATAGTTGCACATATGTCTCATACCATCACAGAGTACTCTGCATACCCAAAACGCCCATGGTTTTTGATGCCTGTGAGGAATACAACTATGCCAGGGGAAGTCCGCTTCAAGGATGCCAATAGAAGAACACAATGTGTCGTGGAAGGGGCTTTTGGGCTCCTGAAGGCCAGATTAGGGTGCCTGGACAAAATAGGTGGAGCCCTCCTCTACTCAACCAAAAAAGTGTGTGAGATCGTTGTGGGCTGCTGCATGCTCCACTACTTTGCCCTACAGAGGAATGTCCCATACATCTCAGATGAGGGGGGGCTATCAGTGCCTCTGGGCGGGGACCCTGAAATGCCAAGTGAGGATGACAGTGATGAGGAGGAAGGTGAAGACTTGCGGACAGATCTCATCAATCACTTTACCTGAGTGTGAGTATGTAGTGTGATGTCATTACTGTGACTGTATGAGTAACTGTAGTTGTCAGGATGTGTGAATTAGGGTGTGTTTCCAATAGATAGGGGGATCTCATGCTTTTCAGAATACAGGCAAGGGTTACTTGCTAAGTCAGACGTGAACATTTCACTATCTTCATTATCTGGTGGTTTTGTGTCAGTCTCATTGCAAAGAAAGTGTATCAGCTGATGTTTCATATGAACGTTAGGTCATAGGTATGCATTTCCAACCTAAAATCCTTGTATTAGTTTTACCCTGGTACTTTAGCCCTGACCTTCTCATGTGGGCATTTCAGAGTTGTTACATAGGCAGATATCTGATGCGGTTCTACCATAGAAAGTGGACAAGGATTGATCCAGGTAATGTTGGTCACATATTTGTGGTGTAGGAATCCTGGGCCAAACCTGCTTGCACAGTAGGTGGGTGGAAGTCTGAAGTGCACAATACATAGGTTTGATGTGATGTGTTGGGCCAATTCTTTCATATGTGTTATCATATGGCTTTGAGATATGTTGTCATCAACATGATAAATTCTCCCTACACATTGTGTAGACAGTGATCTTGTATGACCTGTATGTAGCTGTAGACGTGTTTCATCATTGCATACCACAGTGACTGTGCCACAACAGTGACATAGGTTTGTGTCATACAACCAAATGCTTGGTCATTATAATGGGATGGACCTATGATCAGGGACTATTGTACTGCCCTTTGTCTGTGCCATGGCTTCTGTTAATGTGGCAGATCTGGTTTTGGTATGTGATAAGGCTCAAACTGGTGACAACATCCACAACTCTATTCTACGGCACAGGGTCTTTAAAAAAGCCATTTCTTCTGTGGTCCAGGACACTGTCCTTTGGTATATCCAGCCGTACTCACTATGGTTCATCTATTCTTGGCTATGACAGTCCAGACATTTTGACAGCCTAGGTGATGTACAGTGCAATACAATGTTTTGTCTGACCAGACACTTGTATCAGTGTGTTGCCAGTAATCCTCAGTATGTAACTGTGACATGTTCCTCCTTCCATTACCATCTTGTGTCTTACTCATGTGCATCACATGGGCTTGCATCTCAACATTTCAAAATGTGGAACAGAAGCAAGCAGGCAATGATTTTCTGATAGGTGAGTTCATTGACATATGTGCAGTTAATAATAATGTGATGCATCACTAAAGAAATGAGAAGGGATTAGTCATGGTGGACGTCATCATTTTAGTAGATGCCACAACATTTGAAGTCCAAAGTCTAGTGTCCTGTTGCCATGATAATGGAAGGTAGCTGAAGAACAGTCACAGTAGTAAGTATGTAGCACACAAAGAATTTCCTTCAGGAAGAGGCCACTTGCTGGCAGTGACTGGTGTTTTGCCATCCCATGCCCCTGAATTTTTGACTGGACATCCCTGCTTGCAGGGGGGCCTGCTGCTATAGAGGCAAGTGTGTCTGAGGCAGGTCCTTCCCTTAACAGGACCTCCTTTCCAGTGACTGCCACTAATGTTGAAGGGACTGGTGTAACTTTGCCAAAGCAAGAAGTGTGTTGTTGCTCACAGTCCCTGATCAGAGTACTGCTTATCTCCCGAACACCACTGATAGAGAGGCCAGGATGGTGTTTGTGGCCTCCCACTTTTCCATTGCTTCATGAAGGACATCCCTCTGCAGCTGCTTCATTTCCCTGAGTTTGGTAAGTACCTGGCTCATCCCACCTTTGGATCCTTGAGAGGCTCCCAAAACTTGGCTGATGATGTCCTGGCCGTGACCATCCTCAGTGGCCTCATGTTGCTGGCCTACAACATCCCTCCCATGCACCCTACCCCCACATGCCATGGCCCATGTCACGGGGTGCTCCTAACCACTGGTTCCAGGACCATCATTGTCAGAGGTGTGTTGCTGTGACTCAGGATCCTGGACTGGGGAGCACAAGATTGTTGTCACTGTCTCAGGGACACAGGTTGAGGGGAGAATGGCTGCCTGTGATGTTGATGCAACCAGGCTAAGAGGACTTGATGTGGTCATGGTGAGGCTCACTGGTGTCATCTGACAAAACTGCCCTGATGGGCCAGAACCAACATTAACGTCCGGATGTCCAGGAATGTTGTCATCACTGACGACTTGATACACTGGGGTAGTGAGAGTCTCTTCAGTTGTCTTGGTATCCCCAGGGGCAGCTTGACCAGTGGATGTGAGAGATAAAATGTTACAGATTGTATTTTGACATCTACCTCCAATAGTTCACAGTGACATTTAGCAAAGACTGTGTACACTCTGGACTTGCAGGTTTCTCATATGTGACAAGTACACATGGTATCAATTGTAGTGACCTAACATTTGTGAAACATACCAATTCCATTTCAGCCTACCAGTTGCCTGATGTGGGAATTCATTAGCACTTGAGAGGATGGGCATAGAATTGCATTTTCCACCAATGCAGGCAAACCAGTGGCTGGGCAGGTTGTACAGTTGCTCCTTTTAAGGCCTAGTTGACTGTTATACAAGCAGACCCAGCACTTCATTGTAAATGTGATTGGAGTCATCATGTGGTCAGTCCATTGGGAATGTGTCTGCTGCCAATACCATTTAAATGTTGAGACCTTTGGTTCCTGTGTGTTTTTTACACAGGTCAAGCTGTCCTTCCTGTCCACAATATTTTCCTCTTGGCTTACCTGTTCAAGATGGATCTAAGTGGTTAGCCACATCACAGAATGTACCATGATCTGTACTGTGGTCCCTCCCAGATGAATAAACTTCATTTGTCATTTCACAGACAGATGCCTTATGACATATGGACACTGGCCTTGTGATTGGAGTTACAGGCACAGGCCTCCTGGGATTTACAGTCAAGGTACCTCATGTACTATACATAGTGTACATAAGTCATCCTCTCAGGTGAGTTCACTTCCATTGCAAGTTAACAAACGAGGATATTTGAATTTGAACAAATGCACATTGTGCTTGTGTTTGGAGTTGGAGAAACAGAGCCTTCTGGTCTTGGCAGTCATGTCACTCCCTGTACTTCATGCACTTGTTATACGTCATCCTCCAGGTGAGTGGACTTCATATGTGAATTCCCAAAGAAGGGTATATTTGCAAGTGTACACAGCATTGGTGGTTGGAGTGACAGTAAGGGAGCCTGTGATTTGCAGCCATTTTGATTTCTGTATTACAAACACTATACTTATGGTTTCTCTCAGGTGCATACACTTCAATTATGATCTGGTACACATCAGTATTTTTGGGACAACACTGTTTTTTGCTTGGAGTTTGGGGGATCAGTGTCTGCTGTGATTTGCAGTCGTGGCACTCTCACTGCTTCCCAATCTCTGTTATTCCCTGTACTACACCCAGTATAGAAATGTTATCCTCTCAGTTGAGGACACTTCAATTAGGAGTTGACAAACAGGGGTCTTTGTTGCAGAATACACTGATCTGGCTGAGTGGGTAACAGTGACAGAGCCTCCTGGCCTTAGCGATCCTATCAGTCCCTGTACTACACAGACTATACATATATTATGCTCCACTTCAATTGGGAGTTGACACACAAGAGTTTTTTGAGCAGCTGTCACTGGGCTGGCTGAATAGAGTTATAGTAACAGAGCCTCCTGGCCTTAGCAGTCCTGTCAGTCCCCACACTACACATACAATACAAATGTTATCCACCAAGGTGAGTAAACTTCAATGTGGAGTTGACAAATAAGTTATAGTTGAGTAAGATACACTGTTCTGGTGCTTGGAGATACAGTAACAGTACTTGCTGGGAGTTGTAGTCATGTCAGTCTCTGTACTATACAGACTATAAATAAGATATTCTCCCAGGTGAGTCCACTTCGATTGGGAGTTGACAGACAAGGGTCTTTGCAGCAGCTGTCACTGGGCTGGCTGAGTTGAGTGACAATAACAGTGCCTGCTGGGAATTGTGGTCATGTCAGTGCCTGTACTACACACAAACACACACTATACAAAGGTCATCCTTTCAGGTGGGTACACTTCAATGGAGAGTTGACAAACAAAATAATTAATTTAGAGAAGGATACACTGTTCTGGGTTTCCTGATTGTAAAACATTATCTGCTGGGAATTGTACTGCTGTCAATCTCAGTATTACACACACTGTACACAGATGTTGTTCTCCCAGGTGGATCTGCTTCACATGTGGGATGCCAGACCAGGGTCTATGGACTGGTGGACACTGGGCTGGTGAGTGGGGTGACAGTGTAGGTGGCAAAAGGTGAGCAGTGAGCACGCATGCCAATACATTTTGGTGATATATTTTTGTGTTGTGACTTATTAGACTCTACTCCCCCAGGTATTCCTGTCAAGTACTCAGGATGCAGGATGGTCAAGACCTTCCATCCATGATGTGAATTGTAAGGGAGGAAAAAGTCACTTAATGATAAAACATGTGTTAGCTGTTATTTAATGAATTGACTGTGAAGGAATATTGCTGACAGCTGTATATGAACGAATGAACTATAAAGGACTTTCACTGACGTGAATAAACCACAAGTTTGCAACTAAGAAGATCACTGTTTTCTTTAAGGACTGGTTCAAATTTACTATATATTTGGACACTATCATCTACGTTCTATGTACTCATACCAGAGTGCTATGGTCTTAAGCATAGGTTCCAAGTAAGTTAGAATGACTGGAATAATCCATTTGAATACCTGTGAAGCCATGTCAGCATGCTACTCATGGCAGAAGTAGGTATATCAAGCATATTGCAGATCATATCTCTCCATACTCCTAACACCTATTGGAAGATCAGGTGACTGATCACAACACATCATGCATGTCCTGGAACAACACCTGACCAGTCCATCTCAATTAGTAATGTCCGTTGATAGTGTAGACTACCATATTCACAGACCACAGAGCTCCTGCCACACATATCACATGGCTAGCTGACACCCTACACATATACAGCAGCATGGGCACATGAACTGATGATGCCAGAACAAGTGGGAGTCCCATACAGGTGACAACTGATATGTAGAATACATGTCTGGAGTGCAGGCATGGCATGACATTCACAGAGGAATATCAGCAGACACAAAACACAGATAAAGCACATCACTTAAAAAAATGCATGTGCAACTACAATGGCCTACATAGCACACATGATACATCCATAGGCAATCGCTGAGTGCAGTGTCACAACAACTACACTTCAGGCAGCCCCAAATGACATCATAGGCCACCTACCATTCCACCTGACATACAGTTACAGTTCCATAACTTGACAACATGAAAAAACCAACAGCACTCACACCATACTTGGCATGTGATTACCTGTACCTAACTTCAGACTCTACAAATTGCACACGGAAACAACATGTACACATGAGGTACACATGGACCTACACGCTGCCAGTGCATATACAACATTTCTCATTACAACAAATACCTGCTTTAGAAATAGTGGTACAACAAATCTACTACTCCCTGTTCACATAAGTGATGCAATACCTAATCCTCACCAGACTGGACACATCAGCCAGGCCGAGGGTAGCAAAGATTGTTCCATTTCATATGTTATGCCCTCAAGTAAACATTGAGACATGATGTGGGCAGCATATTACCAAGGTTGCTAAGGAATTGGTAGTGTGTTGCCACACAAAGCACTGACAATAGCATACTGTAAAATGCTAACTCCATTAAGGCACTTCCTCAAGAACCAACCCATTGGGACAGAGATGAAATGCCCACATGTCAATCATATGGTAAAGCACGATGAATTCAAATACACAAATTAGACACCCAAAGTAGAATGTCCTTCCGTTGCAACCTTCACATAACCCATAGAATGGAGATTAATGCACAATGGGGGTACAACAACAAACACAGATATGTAATGTACTACACAGGCCATATCTGTGGTATAAATGAGATGGCAGCCTCACATGCAATCCATGTACCAGTACTAGTTATGTTTAGACCATGTACCAAATAAGTGAGTCACCCAGTTGCTACAACAGGTGATCAACACAGATGGGTGTGGTCAGACACCTTAGAGCCACTAACGCTCATATGCAGATGGGCGGACCAGGTTTGAGTCAATGGGTATAGAGAAACACCAGCTCACATCCATCTAAACGGCAGGATGGGGCAACATATGTGGCAATGACATTTGAGCATCACCACATGCAGTCAGAAAGATGTCTTGATACATGATTCCAAAACTCACACATTGCAAACCATGATGGCTGCTATACATCTCATACACTGGCAAGGTGTTACCAACTGATTTCCACTAGTCATGATACATTCGTCAGCTACCACATCATCACTGAAGGTACAGTGAGACAGCGAAAAGCATTCAACCAGAGCCAAGTACCAGGTACCAATAAGTACTTAACCCCTTGTGGCTGATGTGCTGCTCTCAAACGCCTATTCAACTCAGGGTAGGCCTCTGCCAAAATGTGGGCCATTAGGGGGATCAGGGTGCAACGGGCACCCCTCCCTCATTGGGAGGACATCCCCAGCTGGGTGTTCTCAGGTCTTCCAGGCCCAGCATCCCAGGTACTCCGCCAGCTGTGGAACGGCAGGGTCTGCACTTGCTTGGTGATGGCACAATAGATCCCTTTCTTCTGATGGGCATTCAGCTGCATGGATGGCAAGGGTCGCCCCCCCCGGGGGCAATTTTTACTTGTATTTCGCCCCCTACGGGGGCAGATCCGCCGATTTTTCGGCCGATCTGCCCCCAGGGGGGGGCGAAAACCACTCAACACCAGGGATATGTTTATTTATGTGTGTTTTGGGGGCGACCCCTTGGGCAAGGGTCGCCCCCCCGGGGGCTATTTATTTTTGTATTTCGCCCCCCCGGGGGCAGATCCGCCAATTTTTCGGCGGATCAGCCCCCGGGGGGGGGGGGGGGGGGCGAAAACCACTAGACACCAGGGATATTGTTATTTATAAGTATTTTGGGGGCGACCCCTTGGGCAAGGGTCGCCCCCCTCGGGGGCAATTTTTATTTGTATTTGGCCCCCCCCCTGGGGGCAGATCCGCTAATTTTTCGGCGGATCTGCCCCCGGAGGGGGGGGGGCGAAAACCACTAGACACAAGGGATATTGTTATTTATGTGTATTTTGGGGGCGACCCCTTGGGCAAGGGTCGCGCCCCCCCGGGGGCAATTTTTTTTTGTATTTGCCCCCCCCCCCGGGCAGATCTGCCCATTTTTGGGCTGATCTGCCCCCGGGGGGGGCGAAAACCACTAGACACCAGGGATTTTGTTTTTATTGTTTATTTTGGGGGCAACTCCTTGGGCAATGGTCGCTCTTTTTTTTTTTCTGTTTCGGCCCCCCCCCCGATGGCAGACAGCCATTTTTTGGACGATCTGGCCCGGGGGGGGGTGGAAGCACACTAGGCGCCAGGGATTGTGTTGTGTGTATGGTGTGTGTTTGGGGGCACCCCTTGGGCAACGGTCACCCCCCTAAGGTGAGGAAAATTTGTATTGGCCATCTCTGCCCGTATTTTTGTAGGCCCATCTGCCCCCAAGGAGGGCAGAAACCACCAATACGGCAGGGATTTTTTTGTTTTGTTTTGTGTTATGCTGGGGGTGCCCCCTTTGGGAAGGGTCGCCCCCTGCAAGGGGGCACAGAGGTGTTGCCCATTTCTGCCCCCCTTGTGGGCAGATTGGCCAATTTTTTTACGCCCATCTACCCCCGAGGGGGGCAGGATCCACTTAGGTACCAGGGACAACTTCTAAGTTCTTGGTGGTGGGGTGTTTGTCAACTGGCAAAGTATTTGTATTTGTGATTATAACAATTTATTTCTTCTAGTTCAATGCTTTTGCTTCCTTTGCTGTGGATTTGGCAGTAATTGTAGAAGTTGTCCTGTGGTTTGCATAGTTGCATGTTTTAGGTAAGTGAAAACAATTTACTCCAAAGGAGTATTGTTGACATGTTTGTAGGTGGTGTACTAAATGCAGTATTGTGTGTTTGACATTGTCCTTAGATTTGAGCACAGTGATGTTTGTGTTGTCATATGTCTAATTTGCTTTTTTCTTTTTTCTTTTTAGTGCGATATCATTGGTGATTGCTGTGTCTGTGCAGAGTAGTTGCTTGGTGAGTAGCTATTTCAGGCAACTGAGTGGTATAGTTTTTTGTAGTACATAACTCTTTGTGATAAAGCTACACTTTGTTTATTACTTATTTTAGTGCTAGTTGTTGTTGGCAATCCATTTGTTGTTAGGATCATGGCTAGCCGCAAAGTGACCGCTCAGCAGGTTGTTCGCATGCTCTTTGAGTCGTCTTCGGACCATGATTACGACACTGACTCTGCATCTGAGGCAGAGGAGGAAGCAGGAGATTCTGGAAGTGAGTTTTCTGTCCGAGAGTATTCTTCTGATGAGGAAGCTACTCTCAGTGCAGATGAAGGGCCTGTGTTAGAGGAGGACATTGATGTGCCAAGAGTGCAGTAGCCTGGGGCTGCAGGGTTTCCCATTGGAAGACCTGACACCTGGATTGCCCCAAACATGGAGCAGCCACAGTTACCTGCATGTACTGGTCTCCCAGGGTGTAGAGTTAATACGGAAAACTTTCTGCCTGTCCATTTCTTTCACTTGTTTATGGACGATGTATTTTTGGATGAGATTGTGGAGCAGACAAATGTGTATGCAGAGCAATATTTGTGGGACAACGCTGCCAGACTTAAGCCTCAGTCTAGAGCTACTCATTGGGTTCCCACATATCTGGAAGAGATGAAAAGGTTTTTAGGTTTGTCTTTTTTGATGGGGTTGATCAGGAAGCCGTCACTGGCTTCTTATTGGTCTACTAGTCCCTTGATGGCAACTGCTATATTTCCTGCAACTATGACACGTAATCGGTATTTGCTTCTTCTTCGTGTGCTGCATTTTGTAGACAATGCTTTAGCCTTGCCACGAGATCACCCTGATTGTGACCGCCTTTTTATGATTAGGCCTGTCCTTGATCATTTTGTGGATCGGTTTTCAGAGGTCTATGTTCCAGGCAAGAGATAAGTGTGGACGAGTCTTTGGTCCTTTTCAATGGGCGTTTAGTTTTTAAGCAGTACATTCCTAGTAAGAGGGCACGGTATGGGATTAAATTGTATCTGCTGTCAGAAAGCAGTACAGGATATGTGTATAATTTCCGGGTCTACACTGGTAGGGATTCCAGTATTGACCCTCCTGGTTGTCCGGCCACTTTTGGAGTTAGCGAAAAAATTGTGTGGGAACTTGCTAGACGGATGTTTAACAAAGGTCACCATTTGTACGTAGATAATTTCTACACTGGAGTGCAGTTGTTCAAGGAGTTGTTTAGGGTGGACACTGTGGCTTGTGGCACAATCCGTTCTAACCGGAAAGGCTATCCAAGGGAGCTTGTCTGTAAAAAACTTGAGAGGGGACAGTGCAGTGCCTTGCGGAATAATGAGCTGCTAGCTCAGAAATTTTCAGACAGAAGGGATGTGTACATGCTATCGACCATCCATGATGAGAGTACTTCCCCTGTGGCTGTTTGGGGTCAGGTTGCGGAAGTGCGCAAACCTGCGTGCATTTTGGACTACAATAGGCACATGAGTGGTGTTGATAGAGTAGATCAGAGGTTAGAACCTTACACTGCTCTTCGTAAGTCTTATGTGTGGTATAAAAAGTTGGCCCTACATTTATTTCATTTGGCAACTTTTAATGCCTTTATTGTATACAAGGATTGTTCACCCGAGTCAAGGATGACATTTGTTAAATTTCAGGAGTCGGTGATAGAAAGCCTTATTGTGGTGGAGCCGGCAAAAGTTCCTAGAGTAGAAGTGGTGGAGGATGTGGCTAGATTGAAAGATCGGCACTTTCCAGATCACATTCCTCCCACTCCCAAAAAAGACATGCCCACAAAGAAATGTAGAGTATGTGCCCGGAGATTAATCCGGAGGGAGAGCCGGATGTACTGCCCCGAATGCCCTTCAAAGCCTGGGCTGTGTGTTCCCGGCTGTTACAGAAGTTACCATACCCAAAAGAAAATCTGGGAAATACCTTGAGCGTAAGCTGTCTGTTTTATATTTTCATATGTTTCACGGTTGGCATCTCTGTCATGTATTTAGTTAGAGCTTTTGTGTTTCTAGTTTTGTGCTTATTTTATAATTAGTGGTTTCTTTGTTGTTTATAAACAAAAAAAGTGTTGGTGGTGTGCTTGGGGTGGCGCTTGGCTGGAGGTGTGCGTGGGGTGGCGCTTGGCTGGCGGTGTGCGTGGGGTGGCGCTTGGCTGGCGGTGTGCTTGGGGTGGAGCTTGGCTGGCGGTTGGCTGGCAGTGTGCTTGGGGTGGCTGGCGGTGTGCGTGGGGTGGCGCTTGGCTGGCGGTGTGCTTGGGGTGGCGCTTGGCTGGCGGTGTGCTTGGGGTGGTGCTTGGCTGGCGGTGTGCGTGGGGTGGTGCTTGGATGGCGGTGTGCTTGTGGTGGCGCTTGGCTGGCGGTGTGCTTGGGGTGGCGCTTGGCTGGCGGTGTGCGTGGGGTGGCACTTGGCTGGCGGTGTGCGTGGGGTGGCGCTTGGCTGGCAGTGTGCGTGGGGTGGCGCTTGGCTGGCGGTGCCAGCCAAACGTCAGTCCACACTCCCATCAGCTGGTGTGATTCTTGTATCAGGCATGTAGGCGTATGTAAGTGATGGGCCCTTGAGAGGCGCGGTCTGTCGATGTGAGTGTTGTAATGTGCCCGTGGCTGGCGGTGTGAATGGTCTTGTGCGTGTCATGTATGAAAGGTGTGTGAATGGACTGTAAAGCGGTTGGTGCCTTGTCGCGGCTTTACAGCTCACGAGCTGTGAGTCATTGGTTCACTTTTTTGCCTTTCAGTTATTAGCAGTGCATTTCATTTTTGTGAAATCTCTTGTTAATAAAATTTGATCCACTGAACCATCACTCACCCTCGTGCCAAATCCAACCAGTATGTGTTGTAAAAAATGACAAAACCTGCTCCGCTGTAATCAGGCGTCGCAGCACACCTGTGACACGCTAGGTGCCTCGGTGGGACCCCGATGATGAAGCATGCCACCAACTTGGTTGGTGGGTGAGGGGTCTTCTTCACATAACCTAAGTGTGTTTCTTTTCACAATTTTAGTGTTTGGCACATCACGGACGTATGTGCACACATCAAAGTGATATATTCCAAAAATACCTGTGTTTGGGGGGGAGGGCCCACCTATGTTTTTGGTCCTGGGTGCGGCCTTCAAGTAGGGAAACCTACAAAACTCAGAAACCTTTTAAAACTAGGCACCCCAAGGAGTCCAGGGAGGTGTGGCTTGCGTGTCTCCCTCAACATTTTCTTACCCAGACTCCTCTGTAAACCTCAAAATTTGCATAAAAAAGCATTTTTTCCTGATTTTTCTTAGTAGGATCACCGCTCCAGCACAAAATTCCTACTTCCCAGTTTTCCCCTCAGTCTCCCAAGTAAAATGACACCTCACTTATGTGGGTCCCCAAAGCAGAGTCCGTCTAAAGATGTATAAAAGAATATGCCCTTATAAACTTGCTGTGCTATCCCTTCAGGTTTTGGGCCTTATTCTGTTGCAGGCACCTGGCCCACCCACACAAGTGAGGTATCATTTTTATCGGGAGACTTGGGGGAACGCTGGGTGGAAGGAAATTTGTGGCTCCTCTCAGATTCCAGAACTTTTTGCCACAGAAATTTGAGGAACATGTGTTTTTTTAGCCACATTTTGAGGTTTGCAAAGGATTCTGGGTAACAGAACCTGGTCGGAGCCCCGCAAGTCACCCCTCCTTGGATTCCCCTAGGTCTCTAGCTTTCAGAAATGCACAGGTTTGGTAGGTTTCCCTAGGTGCCGGCTGAGCTACAGGTCAAAATCCACAGGTAGGCACTGTTTTTTTTCAAAAAATGGGATGTGTCCACGTTGCGTTTCGGGGCGTTTCCTGTCGCGGGTGCTAGGCCTACCCATGCAAGTGAGGTATCATTTTTATCGGGAGACTTGGGGGAACGCTGGGTGGAAGGAAATTTGTGGCTCCTCTCAGATTCCAGAACTTTCTGCCACAGAAATGTGAGGAACATGTGTTTTTTTAGCCAAATTTTGAGGTTTGCAAAGGATTCTGGGTAACAGAACCTGGTCCGAGCCCCGCAAGTCACCTCATCTTGGATTCCCCTAGGTCTCTAGTTTTCAGAAATGCACAGGTTTGGTAGGTTTCCTTAGGTGCCGGCTGAGCTAGAGGCCAAAATCTACAGGTAGGCACTTCGCAAAAAACACCTCTGTGTTATTCCAAATTTTTGGACGTGTCCACGTTGCGCTTTGGGGTGTTTCCTGTCGCGGGCACTAGGCCTACCCACGCAAGTGAGGTTTCATTTTTATCGGGAGACATGGGGGAACGCTGGGTGGAAGGAAATTTGTGGCTCCTCTCAGATTCCAGAACTTTCTGCCACAGAAATGTGAGGAACATGTGTTTTTTTAGCCAAATTTTGAGGTTTGCAAAGGATTCTGGGTAACAGAACCTGGTCCGAGCCCTGCAAGTCACCCCATCTTGGATTCCCCTAGGTCTCTAGTTTTCAGAAATGCACAGGTTTGGTAGGTTTCCCCAGGTGCCGGCTGAGCTAGAGGCCAAAATCTACAGGTAGGCACTTCGCAAAAAACACCTCTGTTTTCTTCCAAAATTTTGGATGTGTCCACGTTGCGCTTTGGGGTGTTTCCTGTCGCGGGCGCTAGGCCTACCCACGCAGGTGAGGTATCATTTTTATCAGGACACTTGGGGGAACGCTGGGTGGAAGGAAATTTGTGGCTCCTCTCAGATTCCAGAACTTTTTGCCACAGAAATGTGAGGAACATGTGTTTTTTTAGCCAAATTTGAGGTTTGCAAAGGATTCTGGGTAACAGAACCTGGTCCGAGCCCCACAAGTCACCCCTCCTTGGATTCCCCTAGGTCTCTAGTTTTCAGAAATGCACAGGTTTGGTAGGTTTCCCTAGGTGCCGGCTGAGCTAGAGGCCAAAATCTACAGGTAGGCACTTCGCAAAAAACACCTCTGTTTTCTTCCTAAATTTTGGATGTGTCCACGTTGCGCTTTGGGGTGTTTCCTGTCACCGGCGCTAGGCCTACCCACGCAAGTGAGGTATCATTTTTATCGGGAGACTTGGGGGAACGCTGGATGGAAGGAAATTTGTGGCTCCTCTCAGATTCCAGAACTTTCTGCCACAGAAATATGAGGAACATGTTTTTTTAAGCCAAATTTTGAGGATTGCAAAGGATTCTGGGTAACAGAACCTGGTCCGAGCCCCGCAAGTCACCCCATCTTGGATTCCACTAGGTCTCTAGTTTTCAGAAATGCACAGGTTTGGTAGGTTTCCCTAAGTGCCGGCTGAGCTAGAGGCCAAAATCTACAGGTAGGCACTTCGCAAAAAACACCTCTGTTTTCTTCCAAAATTTTGGATGTGTCCACGTTGCGCTTTGGGGTGTTTCCTGTCGCCGGCGCTAGGCCTACCCACGCAAGTGAGGTATCATTTTTATCGGGAGACTTGGGGGAATGCTGGGTGGAAGAAAATTTGTGGCTCCTCTCAGATTCCAGAACTTTATGCCACAGAAATGTGAGGAACATGTGTTTTTTTAGCCAAATTTTGAGGTTTGCAAAGGATTCTGGGTAACAGAACCTGGTCCGAGCCCCGCAAGTCACCCCATCTTGGATTCCCCTAGGTCTCTAGTTTTCAGAAATGCACAGGTTTGGTAGGTTTCCCTAGGTGCCGGCTGAGCTAGAGGCCAAAATCTACAGGTAGGCACTTCGCAAAAAACACCTCTGTTTTCTTCCAAAATTTTGGATGTGTCCACGTTGCGCTTTGGAGTGTTTCCTGTCGCGGGCGCTAGGCCTACCCACGCAAGTGAGGTATCATTTTTATCGGGAGACTTGGGGGAACGCTGGGTGGAAGGAAATTTGTGGCTCCTCTCAGATTCCAGAACTTTCTGCCACAAAAATGTGAGGAACATGTGTTTTTTTAGCCACATTTTGAGGTTTGCAAAGGATTCTGGGTAACAGAACCTGGTCCGAGCCCCGCAAGTCACCCCATCTTGGATTCCCCTCGTTCTCAAGTTTTCAGAAATGCACAGGTTTGGTAGGTTTCCCTAGGTGCCGGCTGAGCTAGAGGCCAAAATCTACAGGTAGGCACTGCGCAAAAAACACCTCTGTTTTCTTCCAAAATTTTGGATGTGTCCACGTTGCGCTTTGGGGTGTTTCCTGTTGCGGGCGCTAGGCCTACCCACACAAGTGAGATATCATTTTTATCGGGAGACTTGGGGGAACGCTGGGTGGAAGGAAATTTGTGGCTCCTCTCAGATTCCAGAACTTTCTGCCACAGAAATGTGAGGAACATGTTTTTTTTTAGCCAAATTTTGAGGTTTGCAAAGGATTCTGGGTAACAGAACCTGGTCCGAGCCCCGCAGGTCACCCCATCTTGGATTCCCCTAGGTCTCTAGTTTTCAGAAATGCACAGGTTTGGTAGGTTTCCCTTGGTGCCGGCTGAGCTAGAGGCCAAAATCTACAGGTAGGCACTTCGCAAAAAACACCTCTGTTTTCTTCCAAAATTTTGGATGTGTCCACGTTGCGCTTTGGGGTGTTTCCTGTCGCGGGCGCTAGGCCTACCCACGCAAGTGAGGTATCATTTTTATCGGGAGACTTGGGGGAATGCTGGGTGGAAGGTAATTTGTGGCTCCTCTCAGATTCCAGAACTTTCTGCAACAGAAATGTGAGGAACATGTGTTTTTTTAGCCACATTTTGAGGTTTGCAAAGGATTCTGGGTAACAGAACCTGGTCCAAGCCCCGCAAGTCACCCCATCTTGGATTCCCCGAGTTCTCTTGTTTTCAGAAATGCACAGGTTTGGTAGGTTTCCCTAGGTGCCGGCTGAGCTAGAGGCCAAAATCTACAGGTAGGCACTTCGCAAAAAACACCTCTGTTTTCTTCCAAAATTTTGGATGTGTCCACGTTGCGCTTTGGGGTGTTTCCTGTCGCGGGCGCTAGGCCTACCCACGCAAGTGAGGTATCATTTTTATCGGGAGACTTGGGGGAATGCTGGGTGGAAGGTAATTTGTGGCTCCTCTCAGATTCCAGAACTTTCTGCAACAGAAATGTGAGGAACATGTGTTTTTTTAGCCACATTTTGAGGTTTGCAAAGGATTCTGGGTAACAGAACCTGGTCCAAGCCCCGCAAGTCACCCCATCTTGGATTCCCCTAGTTCTCTTGTTTTCAGAAATGCACAGGTTTGGTAGGTTTCCCTTGGTGCCGGCTGAGCTAGAGGCCAAAATCTACAGGTAGGCACTTCGCAAAAAACACCTCTGTTTTCTTCCAAAATTTTGGATGTGTCCACGTTGCTCTTTGGGGTGTTTCCTGACGCGGGCGCTAGGCCTACCCACACAAGTGAGGTATCATTTTTATCGGGAGACTTGGGGGAACGCTGGGTGGAAGGAAATTTGTGGCACCTCTCAGATTCCAGAACTTTCTGCCACAGAAATGTGAGGAACATGTGTTTTTTTAGCCAAATTTTGAGGTTTGCAAAGGATTCTGGGTAACAGAACCTGGTCCGAGCCCCGCAAGTCACCCCATCTTGGATTCCCCTAGTTCTCAAGTTTTCAGAAATGCACAGGTTTGGTAGGTTTCCCTAGGTGCCGGCTGAGCTAGAGGCCAAAATCTACAGGTAGGCACTGCGCAAAAAACACCTCTGTTTTCTTCCAAAATTTTGGATGTGTCCACGTTGCGCTTTGGAGTGTTTCCTGTCGCGGGCGCTAGGCCTACCCACGCAAGTGAGGTATCATTTTTATCAGGAGACTTGGGGGAACGCTGGGTGGAAGGAAATTTGTGGCTCCTCTCAGATTCCAGAACTTTCTGCCACAAAAATGTGAGGAACATGTGTTTTTTTAGCCACATTTTGAGGTTTGCAAAGGATTCTGGGTAACAGAACCTGGTCCGAGCCCCGCAAGTCACCCCATCTTGGATTCCCCTAGTTCTCAAGTTTTCAGAAATGCACAGGTTTGGTAGGTTTCCCTAGGTGCCGGCTGAGCTAGAGGCCAAAATCTACAGGTAGGCACTGCGCAAAAAACACCTCTGTTTTCTTCCAAAATTTTGGATGTGTCCACGTTGCGCTTTGGGGTGTTTCCTGTTGCGGGCGCTAGGCCTACCCACACAAGTGAGATATCATTTTTATCGGGAGACTTGGGGGAACGCTGGGTGGAAGGAAATTTGTGGCTCCTCTCAGATTCCAGAACTTTCTGCCACAGAAATGTGAGGAACATGTGTTTTTTTAGCCAAATTTTGAGGTTTGCAAAGGATTCTGGGTAACAGAACCTGGTCCGAGCCCCGCAGGTCACCCCATCTTGGATTCCCCTAGGTCTCTAGTTTTCAGAAATGCACAGGTTTGGTAGGTTTCCCTTGGTGCCGGCTGAGCTAGAGGCCAAAATCTACAGGTAGGCACTTCGCAAAAAACACCTCTGTTTTCTTCCAAAATTTTGGATGTGTCCACGTTGCGCTTTGGGGTGTTTCCTGTCGCGGGCGCTAGGCCTACCCACGCAAGTGAGGTATAATTTTTATCGGGAGACTTGGGGGAATGCTGGGTGGAAGGTAATTTGTGGCTCCTCTCAGATTCCAGAACTTTCTGCAACAGAAATGTGAGGAACATGTGTTTTTTTAGCCACATTTTGAGGTTTGCAAAGGATTCTGGGTAACAGAACCTGGTCCAAGCCCCGCAAGTCACCCCATCTTGGATTCCCCTAGTTCTCTTGTTTTCAGAAATGCACAGGTTTGGTAGGTTTCCCTAGGTGCCGGCTGAGCTAGAGGCCAAAATCTACAGGTAGGCACTTCGCAAAAAACACCTCTGTTTTCTTCCAAAATTTTGGATGTGTCCACGTTGCGCTTTGGGGTGTTTCCTGTCGCGGGCGCTAGGCCTACCCACGCAAGTGAGGTATCATTTTTATCGGGAGACTTGGGGGAATGCTGGGTGGAAGGTAATTTGTGGCTCCTCTCAGATTCCAGAACTTTCTGCAACAGAAATGTGAGGAACATGTGTTTTTTTAGCCACATTTTGAGGTTTGCAAAGGATTCTGGGTAACAGAACCTGGTCCAAGCCCCGCAAGTCACCCCATCTTGGATTCCCCTAGTTCTCTTGTTTTCAGAAATGCACAGGTTTGGTAGGTTTCCCTAGGTGCCGGCTGAGCTAGAGGCCAAAATCTACAGGTAGGCACTTCGCAAAAAACACCTCTGTTTTCTTCCAAAATTTTGGATGTGTCCACGTTGCTCTTTGGGGTGTTTCCTGACGCGGGCGCTAGGCCTACCCACACAAGTGAGGTATCATTTTTATCGGGAGACTTGGGGGAACGCTGGGTGGAAGGAAATTTGTGGCACCTCTCAGATTCCAGAACTTTCTGCCACAGAAATGTGAGGAACATGTGTTTTTTTAGCCAAATTTTGAGGTTTGCAAAGGATTCTGGGTAACAGAACCTGGTCCGAGCCCCGCAAGTCACCCCATCTTGGATTCCCCTAGTTCTCAAGTTTTCAGAAATGCACAGGTTTGGTAGGTTTCCCTAGGTGCCGGCTGAGCTAGAGGCCAAAATCTACAGGTAGGCACTGCGCAAAAAACACCTCTGTTTTCTTCCAAAATTTTGGATGTGTCCACGTTGCGCTTTGGGGTGTTTCCTGTTGCGGGCGCTAGGCCTACCCACACAAGTGAGATATCATTTTTATCGGGAGACTTGGGGGAACGCTGGGTGGAAGGAAATTTGTGGCTCCTCTCAGATTCCAGAACTTTCTGCCACAGAAATGTGAGGAACATGTGTTTTTTAGCCAAATTTTGAGGTTTGCAAAGGATTCTGGGTAACAGAACCTGGTCCGAGCCCCGCAGGTCACCCCATCTTGGATTCCCCTAGGTCTCTAGTTTTCAGAAATGCACAGGTTTGGTAGGTTTCCCTTGGTGCCGGCTGAGCTAGAGGCCAAAATCTACAGGTAGGCACTTCGCAAAAAACACCTCTGTTTTCTTCCAAAATTTTGGATGTGTCCACGTTGCGCTTTGGGGTGTTTCCTGTCGCGGGCGCTATGCCTACCCACGCAAGTGAGGTATAATTTTTATCGGAAGACTTGGGGGAATGCTGGGTGGAAGGTAATTTGTGGCTCCTCTCAGATTCCAGAACTTTCTGCAACAGAAATGTGAGGAACATGTGTTTTTTTAGCCACATTTTGAGGTTTGCAAAGGATTCTGGGTAACAGAACCTGGTCCAAGCCCCGCAAGTCACCCCATCTTGGATTCCCCTAGTTCTCTTGTTTTCAGAAATGCACAGGTTTGGTAGGTTTCCCTAGGTGCCGGCTGAGCTAGAGGCCAAAATCTACAGGTAGGCACTTCGCAAAAAACACTTCTGTTTTCTTCCAAAATTTTGGATGTGTCCACGTTGCGCTTTGGGGTGTTTCCTGTCGCGGGTGCTAGGCCTACCCACGCAAGTGAAGTATCATTTTTATCGGGAGACTTGGGGGAATGCTGGGTGGAAGGTAATTTGTGGCTCCTCTCAGATTCCAGAACTTTCTGCAACAGAAATGTGAGGAACATGTGTTTTTTTAGCCACATTTTGAGGTTTGCAAAGGATTCTGGGTAACAGAACCTGGTCCAAGCCCCGCAAGTCACCCCATCTTGGATTCCCCTAGTTCTCTTGTTTTCAGAAATGCACAGGTTTGGTAGGTTTCCCTAGGTGCCGGCTGAGCTAGAGGCCAAAATCTACAGGTAGGCACTTCGCAAAAAACACCTCTGTTTTCTTCCAAAATTTTGGATGTGTCCACGTTGCTCTTTGGGGTGTTTCCTGACGCGGGCGCTAGGCCTACCCACACAAGTGAGGTATCATTTTTATCGGGAGACTTGGGGGAACGCTGGGTGGAAGGAAATTTGTGGCACCTCTCAGATTCCAGAACTTTCTGCCACAGAAATGTGAGGAACATGTGTTTTTTTAGCCAAATTTTGAGGTTTGCAAAGGATTCTGGGTAACAGAACCTGGTCCGAGCCCCGCAAGTCACCCCATCTTGGATTCCCCTAGTTCTCAAGTTTTCAGAAATGCACAGGTTTGGTAGGTTTCCCTAGGTGCCGGCTGAGCTAGAGGCCAAAATCTACAGGTAGGCACTGCGCAAAAAACACCTCTGTTTTCTTCCAAAATTTTGGATGTGTCCACGTTGCGCTTTGGAGTGTTTCCTGTCGCGGGCGCTAGGCCTACCCACGCAAGTGAGGTATCATTTTTATCAGGAGACTTGGGGGAACGCTGGGTGGAAGGAAATTTGTGGCTCCTCTCAGATTCCAGAACTTTCTGCCACAAAAATGTGAGGAACATGTGTTTTTTTAGCCACATTTTGAGGTTTGCAAAGGATTCTGGGTAACAGAACCTGGTCCGAGCCCCGCAAGTCACCCCATCTTGGATTCCCCTAGTTCTCAAGTTTTCAGAAATGCACAGGTTTGGTAGGTTTCCCTAGGTGCCGGCTGAGCTAGAGGCCAAAATCTACAGGTAGGCACTGCGCAAAAAACACCTCTGTTTTCTTCCAAAATTTTGGATGTGTCCACGTTGCGCTTTGGGGTGTTTCCTGTTGCGGGCGCTAGGCCTACCCACACAAGTGAGATATCATTTTTATCGGGAGACTTGGGGGAACGCTGGGTGGAAGGAAATTTGTGGCTCCTCTCAGATTCCAGAACTTTCTGCCACAGAAATGTGAGGAACATGTGTTTTTTTAGCCAAATTTTGAGGTTTGCAAAGGATTCTGGGTAACAGAACCTGGTCCGAGCCCCGCAGGTCACCCCATCTTGGATTCCCCTAGGTCTCTAGTTTTCAGAAATGCACAGGTTTGGTAGGTTTCCCTTGGTGCCGGCTGAGCTAGAGGCCAAAATCTACAGGTAGGCACTTCGCAAAAAACACCTCTGTTTTCTTCCAAAATTTTGGATGTGTCCACGTTGCGCTTTGGGGTGTTTCCTGTCGCGGGCGCTAGGCCTACCCACGCAAGTGAGGTATAATTTTTATCGGGAGACTTGGGGGAATGCTGGGTGGAAGGTAATTTGTGGCTCCTCTCAGATTCCAGAACTTTCTGCAACAGAAATGTGAGGAACATGTGTTTTTTTAGCCACATTTTGAGGTTTGCAAAGGATTCTGGGTAACAGAACCTGGTCCAAGCCCCGCAAGTCACCCCATCTTGGATTCCCCTAGTTCTCTTGTTTTCAGAAATGCACAGGTTTGGTAGGTTTCCCTAGGTGCCGGCTGAGCTAGAGGCCAAAATCTACAGGTAGGCACTTCGCAAAAAACACCTCTGTTTTCTTCCAAAATTTTGGATGTGTCCACGTTGCGCTTTGGGGTGTTTCCTGTCGCGGGCGCTAGGCCTACCCACGCAAGTGAGGTATCATTTTTATCGGGAGACTTGGGGGAATGCTGGGTGGAAGGTAATTTGTGGCTCCTCTCAGATTCCAGAACTTTCTGCAACAGAAATGTGAGGAACATGTGTTTTTTTAGCCACATTTTGAGGTTTGCAAAGGATTCTGGGTAACAGAACCTGGTCCAAGCCCCGCAAGTCACCCCATCTTGGATTCCCCTAGTTCTCTTGTTTTCAGAAATGCACAGGTTTGGTAGGTTTCCCTAGGTGCCGGCTGAGCTAGAGGCCAAAATCTACAGGTAGGCACTTCGCAAAAAACACCTCTGTTTTCTTCCAAAATTTTGGATGTGTCCACGTTGCTCTTTGGGGTGTTTCCTGACGCGGGCGCTAGGCCTACCCACACAAGTGAGGTATCATTTTTATCGGGAGACTTGGGGGAACGCTGGGTGGAAGGAAATTTGTGGCACCTCTCAGATTCCAGAACTTTCTGCCACAGAAATGTGAGGAACATGTGTTTTTTTAGCCAAATTTTGAGGTTTGCAAAGGATTCTGGGTAACAGAACCTGGTCCGAGCCCCGCAAGTCACCCCATCTTGGATTCCCCTAGTTCTCAAGTTTTCAGAAATGCACAGGTTTGGTAGGTTTCCCTAGGTGCCGGCTGAGCTAGAGGCCAAAATCTACAGGTAGGCACTGCGCAAAAAACACCTCTGTTTTCTTCCAAAATTTTGGATGTGTCCACGTTGCGCTTTGGGGTGTTTCCTGTTGCGGGCGCTAGGCCTACCCACACAAGTGAGATATCATTTTTATCGGGAGACTTGGGGGAACGCTGGGTGGAAGGAAATTTGTGGCTCCTCTCAGATTCCAGAACTTTCTGCCACAGAAATGTGAGGAACATGTGTTTTTTAGCCAAATTTTGAGGTTTGCAAAGGATTCTGGGTAACAGAACCTGGTCCGAGCCCCGCAGGTCACCCCATCTTGGATTCCCCTAGGTCTCTAGTTTTCAGAAATGCACAGGTTTGGTAGGTTTCCCTTGGTGCCGGCTGAGCTAGAGGCCAAAATCTACAGGTAGGCACTTCGCAAAAAACACCTCTGTTTTCTTCCAAAATTTTGGATGTGTCCACGTTGCGCTTTGGGGTGTTTCCTGTCGCGGGCGCTATGCCTACCCACGCAAGTGAGGTATAATTTTTATCGGAAGACTTGGGGGAATGCTGGGTGGAAGGTAATTTGTGGCTCCTCTCAGATTCCAGAACTTTCTGCAACAGAAATGTGAGGAACATGTGTTTTTTTAGCCACATTTTGAGGTTTGCAAAGGATTCTGGGTAACAGAACCTGGTCCAAGCCCCGCAAGTCACCCCATCTTGGATTCCCCTAGTTCTCTTGTTTTCAGAAATGCACAGGTTTGGTAGGTTTCCCTAGGTGCCGGCTGAGCTAGAGGCCAAAATCTACAGGTAGGCACTTCGCAAAAAACACTTCTGTTTTCTTCCAAAATTTTGGATGTGTCCACGTTGCGCTTTGGGGTGTTTCCTGTCGCGGGTGCTAGGCCTACCCACGCAAGTGAAGTATCATTTTTATCGGGAGACTTGGGGGAATGCTGGGTGGAAGGTAATTTGTGGCTCCTCTCAGATTCCAGAACTTTCTGCAACAGAAATGTGAGGAACATGTGTTTTTTTAGCCACATTTTGAGGTTTGCAAAGGATTCTGGGTAACAGAACCTGGTCCAAGCCCCGCAAGTCACCCCATCTTGGATTCCCCTAGTTCTCTTGTTTTCAGAAATGCACAGGTTTGGTAGGTTTCCCTAGGTGCCGGCTGAGCTAGAGGCCAAAATCTACAGGTAGGCACTTCGCAAAAAACACCTCTGTTTTCTTCAAAAATTTTGGATGTGTCCACGTTGCTCTTTGGGGTGTTTCCTGACGCGGGCGCTAGGCCTACCCACACAAGTGAGGTATCATTTTTATCGGGAGACTTGGGGGAACGCTGGGTGGAAGGAAATTTGTGGCTCCTCTCAGATTCCAGAACTTTCTGCCACAGAAATGTGAGGAACATGTGTTTTTTTAGCCAAATTTTGAGGTTTGCAAAGGATTCTGGGTAACAGAACCTGGTCCGAGCCCCGCAACTCACCCCATCTTGGATTCCCCTAGGTCTCTAGTTTTCAGAAATGCACAGGTTTGGTAGGTTTCCCTAGGTGCCGGCTGAGCTAGAGGCCAAAATCTACAGGTAGGCACTTCGCAAAAAACACCTCTGTTTTCTTCCAAAATTCTGGATGTGTCCACGTTGCGCTTTGGGGTGTTTCCTGTCGCGGGCGCTAGGCCTACCCACGCAAGTGAGGTATCATTTTTATCGGGAGACTTGGGGGAATGCTGGGTGGAAGGTAATTTGTGGCTCCTCTTAGATTCCAGAACTTTCTGCAACAGAAATGTGAGGAACATGTGTTTTTTTAGCCACATTTTGAGGTTTGCAAAGGATTCTGGGTAACAGAACCTGGTCCAAGCCCCGCAAGTCACCCCATCTTGGATTCCCCTAGTTCTCTTGTTTTCAGAAATGCACAGGTTTGGTAGGTTTCCCTAGGTGCCGGCTGAGCTAGAGGCCAAAATCTACAGGTAGGCACTTCGCAAAAAACACCTCTGTTTTCTTCCAAAATTTTGGATGTGTCCACGTTGCGCTTTGGGGTGTTTCCTGACGCGGGCGCTAGGCCTACCCACACAAGTGAGGTATCATTTTTATCGGGAGACTTGGGGGAACGCTGGGTGGAAGGAAATTTGTGGCTCCTCTCAGATTCCAGAACTTTCTGCCACAGAAATTTGAGAAACATGTGTTTTGTTAGCCAAATTTTGAGGTTTGCAAAGGATTCTGGGTAACAGAACCTGGTCCGAGCCCCGCAAGTCACCCCTCCTTGGATTCCCCTAGGTCTCTAGTTTTCAGAAATGCACAGGTTTGGTAGGTTTCCCTAGGTGCCGGCTGAGCTAGAGGCCAAAATCTGCAGGTAGGCACTTCGCAAAAAACACCTCTGTTTTCTTTAAAAAAAATGGGATGTGTCCACGTTGCGTTTTGGGGCGTTTCCTGTCGCGGGCGCTAGGCCTACCCACACAAGTGAGGTATCATTTTTATTGGGAGACTTGGGGGAACATAGATTAGCAAGTGCTATTGCCCCTTGTCTTTCTCTACATTTTTTCCTTCCAAATATAGGAGAGTGTGTAAAAAAGACATCTATTTGAGAAATTCCCTATAATTCACATGCTAATATGGTCACCCCGGAGTTCAGAGATGTGCAAATAACCACTGCTCCTCAGCACCTTATCTTGTGCCATTTTTGGAAATGCAAAGGTTTTCTTGATAGCAATTTTTTACTCTTTATATTTCAGCAAATGAATTGCTGTATACCCGGTATAGAATGAAAACGCACTGCAGGGTGCAGCTCATTTATTGTCTCTGGGTTCCTCGGGTTCTTGATGAACCTACAAGCCCTATATATCCCCGCAACCAGAGGAGTCCAGCAGACGTAACGGTATATTGCTTTCCATAATCTGACATTGCAGGGAAAAGTTACAGAGTAAAACGTAGAGAAAAATTGATGTTTTTTTCACCTCAATTTCAATATTTTTCTTTTTCAGCTGTTATTTTCTGTAGGAAACCCTTGTAGGATCTACACAAATGACCCCTTGCTGAATTCAGAATTTTGTCTACTGTTCAGAAATGGTTAGGTTTCTGGGATCCAGCATTGGTTTCAGGCCCATTCCTGTCACTGACTGGAAGGAGGCTGAAAGCACAAAAAATTGCAAAAATGGGGTATGCCCCAGTAAAATGCCAACATTGTGTTGAAAATTTGGGTTTTCTGATTCAAGTCTGCCTGTTCCTGAAAGCTAGGAAGCTGCTGAGTTTAGCACTGCAAACGCTTTGTTGATGCCATGTTCAGGGGGAAATCCACAAGCCTTCTTCTGCAGCCACTTTTTCAATTAAAAAAAAAAAAAAAAAAAATTCACTGTATTTTGCCCAATTTCTTGGCCTCCTTCAAGGGAACCCACAAAGTCTGGGTACCTCTAGAATCCCTAGGATGTTGGAAAAAAAGGACGCAAATTTAGCTTGGTTAGCTTATGTGGACAAAAAGTTATGAGGGCCTAAGCGCGAACTGCCCCAAATAGGCAAAAAAAGGCCTGGCACAGGAGTGGGAAAAGGCCTGGCAGCGAAGGGGTTAAGCAATGCAGGACGGAGTGCTGGGGACCTGGGCTGTGCTATGCACAAAGGCTTCTTTGCAAAAGTGCACAGAAGCCCTAGCAGCTGCAGTTCATGCAGTACACAGGATTACTGTCTGGCATGGGGAGGCAAGGACTTACCTCCACCAAATTTGGACAGATGGACCACTAAATTGTCGCGGTCACTTGGATCAAGCTCCTGTGTTCCAGGGACTATGCTCTTCATGATGAGAGGGGCCCCACAGGACCAGTGAAGCTGAAGTTTGGTGCCTGCGTTAATACAGGGAAGATTCTGTCATACCATGGGAGATTTCTTCTTGGCTTCCAGTGCAGGGTGAAGGCAGACAGCCCCCAGAACATGCACCACCAGGAGACAGTCGAGAAAGCCGGCAGGATTAGGCGCTATAATGTCACTGGTAGTCCTCTTGCTACTTTGTTGCAGTTTTGCAGGCGTCCTGGGGCAGTCAGCAGTCGATCCTTGGCAGAAGTCGAAGAGGGAGATGCAATGGAACTCGAGATAGCTCTTTCATTCATTATCTGAAGAGAAGCCCACAGGAGAGTCCCTAAATAGCCCTCAGAGGAGGATTGGCCACCTAGTCAGGTAAGCACCTATCAGGAGGGGTCTCTCACGTCACCTGCTGGCACTGGCCACTCAGAGGCCTACATTGTGCCCTCACACCTCTGCATTCAAGATGGCAGAGGTCTGGGACACACTGAAGAAGCTCTGGGCACCCCTCCTGGGGTGGTGATGGACAGGGGAGTGGTCACTCCCCTTTCCTTTGTCCAGTTTCACACCAGTTTGTCTGAACTCCTTGTGGGTAGCAAAAGAAATGCTGTAGCCCATACGGATCTCCTGGAACCCCAATGCCCTGGGCACCTAGGTACCATATACTAGGGACTTATAAGGGTGGTCCAGTGTGCCAATTGGAAAAGGAATATGGAGTCACTATACTATAGTGACAAATTTGGTAAGTAGAAAGAGCATAGGCACTGTAGTTCTGGTTAATAGAACTTCAGTGACACAGTTAAGCATAGTGATATCACACACATAGGCCACAAACTATGGCCACTGAGGTCCTGGCTAGCAGGATCCCAGTGAGACAGGCAAAACACACTGACAAATATGGTTTTAACTATAAACACTGGGGTCCTGGCTAGCAGGGTCCCAGTGAGACAGTGAAAAACACACTGACACACACTCACAAACAGGACAAAAATTGGGGTAACCATGCTAGAAAGAGGTTACTTTCTCAAATCAGGTTTCTCCAAAGAGCAAATATGGCCTATGTGAAGGCTGACTTTTATCAGATGGGACAGATTCCTCATGTGGTAGGGGCCATTGATGGCACCCATGTATCCCTGGTCCTTCCCAGTGTCAATGAACAGGTGTATAGGAACAGAAAGAACTATCACTCTATCAAAGTGCAGGTGGTATGTCTGTCAGACCAGTACATCTCCCAAGTGACAGCCAAGTTTCTTGGATCAGTTCTTGACTCCTACAGTATGCAGAACATCAATGTCCCACACATGATGACATGTATATACGTGGAGAGGGCCTGGCTGGTTGGCAAGTATGCATTGTTATGTGTTTGTATGTAATGTGACCAGTCATCACAATCTGCCAACTCCCAGAACCTTCAAGTGAAATTGTTCTACCATTGTGTTCACAGTTGACTCTGGCTATCCAAACCTTCCTTGGCTGTTGACACCTGTAAGGTACAAAGCCATGCCAGCGGAACTCTGTTTCAAGAAGGGACACGGGAGGACAAGGTGTGTAATCGAACAAACCTTTGGCCTCCTCTTCTCTCCCCACAAGGTTTGCCAAATCACAGTTGCCAGCTGCATGCTCCACAATCTAGCCCTGAGGCATCAGATACCATTGCTAGCTGTTGACGATGAGGCAGCTGTACCTGTGGCTGCACATAATGATATGGAAAGTGATGAAGAGCCAGAGGAGAAAGGAGACCCTCAATCAGTGCTTTCAGTGACATACAGGTATGTGAGGTGGGCCTTTTCAAGTCTTGTTGGTGCATAATCAGAAGTGGATAGCCGACATTACACCTTCTGACCTTTAGCATATGTGATTGTTTAATGATATCCAATACCTCTGCGTGAGTTGTGGAAGCAGGCAGATAGCATGTAAGGTGTACAGTATTAGTGGCTCACCTCTAACATATGTTGAGCAGCTCATTCCAACACTCGCTTCTCTCATGGACTGGCCAGTTTTGAGCTGGATTTCCTGAATTCTCCTATTCCCATCTCTTCCCACCCACTGGATGTGGATTTCATCTATGGGTCTGCTACCTAAGGCATGAATTACACATTGCCAGTAGTCAATGGTGTTTGAGTACAGTCAGGAGAGGTGTACATGACAGATAGCCTATAAAATGGATCTTTTGAAGGTCCTGAACCTGACCTGGTGCTGTATAGGTTCATCTGGGTGCCCATGATTTGGAGTTACACTACAATATCCACTCAGTTGATTACCTGATTATGTGCTTACTGTGTCATCATGCCTACCATCTTGTTGGTACTCTCTGTCTTACTCTAATTGCAGTTGGCTCAATGGACTATACCCTGGTGTTAATGTGAGTTTCAACCTCACTCCCTGACATCTGTTCAGTGACATTACTGTTGTCATGTCTGCCCTGCTGAGGGAGCCTCCGTCTGATGGCCATTACACTGCCAGTTCAAATCAGGGGGGCATTATCAGACCACAGCTGGACAGAAGAACAATTGTTGTTGTATCATTAAACACAAATATACAGTAGCTGTGTCATAAGTGATTTATTGTTTATTTAAGTCTCGGAACAAGTGAAATAAATGTGAGCAACATAAGAAACAGGTAATGAGTGAAGTCATGGTAGATGGATTGATCAGAGTAGCTGCTACAACATTTAGTCACACAAGTTCAGTGTCCTTGTACCATGGGAAAATGTCTCAAAACACCCAAAGGGGTATATCAGTGGCACACAAGGGTGACAAAACAGGAGAAGTTCACTTCCTGGCAGTGGGTTTGCTCTTGGCATCTGCTCCAGCCGGATGTCTCGATAGACTTTACATTTGCGGGGTAAGAAGATTCTTCAACTACAGAGGGAGGGGTTTCTGAGGCTTGGGGTTCCCCTGGCAGAGCCTCCATTCCACTAGCGGCTGCTGATGTAGAGGGGGCAGATATCACATTGCTAGTTGAAGGGGCCTGATGGTGGGTTGCTAATCCATGCAGGGTGCTGGCCATGTCCCTCAGCATCCCTGCTATGGAGGCCATGGTGTCATTGTGTGCCTGTCACTGCTAAATGACCTCCTGGTGGTATTCCCTCTGAAGCCTTTGATTTTCCCCCAACATGGTGATGATTTGGCCCATCCTGTCCTGGGAAGCTTGGTATGCCCCCAGGAGTTGGGAGATGGTATCTTGGTCACTGAAGTCCCTTGGGTGCCCAATCCTCTGGCCCAAGGCATCCTTCCTACACCCCCTGCCCCCAGGTGACTGTGCCCCTGGCACCACTCCCAGTGTTAGCAAGACCATCACTGTCTGGGGTGTGAAGGTCCGACTCAGGTCACTGTACTGTGGGGTACACAGTAGATTGAACAGTCCTTGGGACACAGGTTTGGGAGTGCTTGCTTGGATGTGATGTTGGAGCAACAGGGTAGGGGGGATTGATGTGGGCAGGGTGAGGCTGGGAGTAGTCGACTGAACAAGTGTCCCGGATAGGCAAGGTAGGTCGTCACTGTCCAGACATCCAGGCATGTTGTCCTCACTGGGTCCTTTATCCTGAGGAGGGCTGGCAATGTCTGGTATCCTCTCCATGGTGGCAATGGCAGGGTTACCTGTGGATGGAGAGAGATACATAGTACAGTTAAGAAAGTTTGTTTGGTTCCCTCTTTGTTAGATGCAGACAGTGGGTTACCATGATTCCCTGCAATGACACATGAGTCACAGCACAGCTTGATAGTACATACAAATCTGTGGCAGGAGTACCATACTCCATGTTGGGTGCTGTCATCCATGATTTGTATATATGTCACTGCTGATGGGTTCTGTTACTTTCTGATACTTGACATGACTATTTAACTCTACTACGTAGTGAGTAGTCAGGCTTGGTAGTTGTCACACATTATGGCTGCACATTGTACCATGATGTCCCATTGGGAACACCGTATAGGGATATGTGTAGGAAGATGGCCCTCTATGTAGTGTGTAAAACTGGGCACACTGTGCAGGGGTCCAGGCAACCATATGTTGGTTTCCAGAGGTAAAAATTAGACCACCTAATGCTCTAAGTTTTAGGGTGTAGCGGGTGTAGTGGTGGGTGTAGCAGCAGGCCTGGGTGCTCGAGTTTTAGGGGCAATAGCCCTTTGAAGCTCACCGCAAGGGTGTTGCACATTCTTGAGGGAGGGGGTGTTAGCTCCTCCACCCAGGAAGGACATTGGTTTACAAACCAGAGTGCCATGGCTCTACCCCAGGTCTGTATATTGGCTATCTGGAAGAAGCAGGCTGGTTGAAACCAGTCAGCAACTATGCCAGTTAGGTTAGCTTTTGCAGGGGGGCACCTCTAAGGTGAACCCTGGGTACATTTAGGGATAACTCCAATACTGGTACCAGTTTGGATTTAATATTCTGAGTTGTTTGATACCAAACAACCCAGGGTACAGAGTGGCCATCATGTAACCGGGGAACTCGTGTTTGACCAGTGCCCAGTACGTGTACTTTAGATGGCTGCTCTGTTCACTTACTAAGTTCCAGGTTTGGCAAGGACACAGTGGGGGCATATTACTTATGCAGTTGTGCCCTCACATATAGTATGGTGTACTCTGCGTTAGGGCTGTAATACCTACCAGAGGGGTGGCTTACCCATATCATATTTTGTGCAGGGTGGACAGAGCACACAGGGAGTATGCCATGTTGACTTTGCCTTTTTAGGTTTGCCCCAGTACACTCAGCCTGCTCTGGCAGTTCTGGGTTTCTCTGGGTGCAGGGGTCTAGAGGGTGGCATAATCAGTGCTGCTGGCCTCAGGGGCCTGCTCCTACTATTTGATGCCCTGGGTACTGGGGTACCCATTTACTAGGGCTTTACAGTGATATGTAAAAGTGTATCCAATTGTGCCAAGCAGCACAAAAGATTTAGGGAAAGAGCTCCGGTCCAGGGAACCTGGTTAACAGGGGTCCTGGGCATAACCAACTTCTAGAACACATCGACATCAGGCAAAAAGTGGGGGCTAACATGCAAAAATAGGCCTCCTCTCACACTACCCCCCCAATAGAAGAGGTTGAGACAACCCTTTCGCTAGTGAGTCTTCATCTTCTAAGTGGAAGATCCTGGGGGGGGGGCATCTGCATTGGTATGGGGAGTTCCAGGTCTGTGTTCTACTTTAAAGTCCCTCCCCTGTAGGGAAATGGACCACTAAGCAGCTTGGGGTTTTCACCTTTCATGTGTTGAAGCCATCTGAGAGGCCTGTGGTCAGTCTGAACAGTGAAGTGAGAGCTGAATAAGTATGGTCTCAGCTTTTTCAGAGCCCAAAACACAGCAAAGGCTTCCCTCTCTATGGCACTCCATTTCTATTCCCTAGGGAGTATCTTTTTGCTAATAAAAGCCAGTGGATAGTCATGTCCATCATCATTCCTTTGGGAGAGGACTGTCCCTATCCCCATCCCTGAAGCATCTGTCTGTACCATAAATTCCCTAGAGTAGTCTGGTGCTTGTAGTACTGGAGCAGAGAACATAGCTTTCTTCAGAGTGTCAAAGGCCTCTTGACAACTCACTATCCAGATTATCTTTCTGGACATCTTTTTGGAGGTGAGTTCTGTGAGGGGGACAACTATTGTGCCATAGTCCTTCTCAAACCTCCTGTAATATCCAGTTAAGCCAAAGAATGCCCTCACTTGTGTCTGGGTTGTAGGAGCTTCCCAAGCCAGATTAGTCTGCATCTTGGGTTGTAGAGTTTGCACTTGTCCTCCAACAACGAGTTGGCCCCGGTGCACATATTTTGCCTGCCCTATCTGGCACTTACTGGCCTTCATAGTGAGGTCTGCCTTCTGCAGAACCTTAAGGACCTTTTAAAGATGGATCAGGTGATCCTGCAGGGGGAACTATAAATAGCTATGTCATACAGGTAAGCTGCACTAAAAGTTTCCAGTACAGCAAGGACTTGGTTCACCAACCTTTGGAAGGTGGCAGGTGCATGCTTGAGTCCAAAGGGCATAACAGTGAACTGATAATGCCCACTATGAGTAGAAAATGCTGACCTCTCTTTTGCTCCTGGGGTCTGGCCAATCTGCCAGTACCATGCTGTTAAATCAAAAGTACTCAGATAGTTGGCTGCCCCTGGTCTGTCAAGGAGCTCATCAGCTCTTGGGATGGGGTGTGTATCTATCTTGGTTACTGAGTTGAGGCTTCTGTAGTCCACACAAAACCTAATTTCTTTCTGTCACTTTTGGAGTGAGGTTTGGGGACTAACCCTACTGGGCTAGCCCACGGGCTCCCTAAAGTTTCAA
Organism: Pleurodeles waltl; assembly: GCF_031143425.1. NCBI lineage: Eukaryota > Metazoa > Chordata > Amphibia > Caudata > Salamandridae > Pleurodeles > Pleurodeles waltl. The sequence continues at coordinate 232,254,332 of NC_090446.1, forward strand.
TGATACCCACATCCAACATTTACTTGACCTCAGATTCTATGCTTTCTCTGACATGGTCAGATTGTTTGTAGATTTTGTTTTTGACAGCCAGAATGTCACCAGTCTCCACATCATAGTACGCCCGTTTGTCTTCCCAGGGGTCAGAGAAAAGAGCCCAGCATACTGCTTGAAGGCTTTCTTGCAATCAGTCTGCTGTCATCATGAGAGGGCAATGTAGGAGGCTGGACTGGCTTGTAGTGAGTACCAAGGGGTACTTACACCTTGCACCAGGCCCAGGTATCCCTTATTAGTGTATAGGGGTGTCTAGCAGCTTAGGCTGATAGAAAATGGTAGCTTAGCAGAGCAGCTTAGGCTGAACTAGGAGACGAGTGAAGCTCCTGCAGTACCACTAGTGTCACTTGCACAATATCATAAGAAAACACAATACACAGATATACTAAAAATAAAGGTACTTTATTTTTATGACAATATGCCAAAGTATCTCAGTGAGTACCCTCAGTATGAGGATAGCAAATATACACAAGATATATGTACACAATACCAAAAATATGCAGTATAGCAATAGAAAACAGTGCAAACAATGTATAGTTACAATAGGATGCAATGGGGGCACATAGGGATAGGGGCAACACAAACCATATTCTCTAGAAGTGGAATGCGAACCACAAATTGACCCCAAACCTATGTGACCTTGTAGAGGGTCGCTGGGACTGTAAGAAAACAGTGAGGGTTAGAAAAATAGCCCACCCCAAGACCCTGAAAAGTGAGTGCAAAGTGCACTGAAGTTCCCCCAAGAGCACAGAAGTCGTGATAGGGGAATTCTGCAGGAAAGACCAACACCAGCAATGCAACAATGATGGATTTCCAGACGAGAGTACCTGTGAAACAAGGGGACCAAGTCCAAAAGTCACGATCAAGTCGAGAGTGGGCAGATGCCCAGGAAATGCCAGCTGTGGGTGCAAAGAAGCTGCCACTGGACAGTAGAAGCTGAGGATTCTGCAAGAACGACAAGGGCTAGAAACTTCCCCTTTGGAGGATGGATGTCCCGCGTCATGAAGAGTCGTGCAAAAGTGTTTTCCCGCAGAAAGACTGCAAAACAAGCCTTCCTAGCTGGAAGCTCGCAGTTAGGGTTTTTTGGATGCTGCTGTGGCTCAGGAGGGACCAGGATGTCACCAATTGTGTGAGGGGACAGAGGGGGCATCCAGCAAGACAAGGAGCCCTCTCAGAAGCAAGCAGCACCCGGAGAAGTGCCAGAACAAGCACTACGAAGTGGAGTGAAACAGTGCTCACCCGAAGTTGCACAAGAGAGTCCCACGCCGCCGGAGGACAACTCAGGAGGTCGTGCAATGCAGGTTAGAGTGCCGTGGACCCAGGCTTGGCTGTGCACAAAGGAAATCCCGGAAAAGTGCACAGGAGCCAGAGTAGCTGCAAAACACGTGGTTCCCAGCAATGCAGTCTGGCGTGGGGAGGCAAGGACTTACCTACACCAAACTTGGACTGAAGAGTCACTGGACTGTGGGAGTCACTTGGACAGAGTTGCTGAGTTCAAGGGACCTCACTCGTCGTGCTGAGAGGAGACCCAGAGGACCGGTGATGCAGTTCTTTGGTGCCTGCGGTTGCAGGGGGAAGATTCCGTCGACCCACGGGAGATTTCTTCGGAGCTTCTAGTGCAGAGAGGAGGCCGACTACCCCCACAGCATGCACCACCAAGAAAGTCGTCTTTGCTACTTTGTTGCAGTTTTGCAGGCTTCCAGCGCGGTCAGCAGTCGATTCCTTGGCAGAAGGTGAAGAGAGAGATGCAGAGGAACTCTGATGAGCTCTTGCATTCGTTATCTAAGGAATTCCCCAAAGCAGAGACCCTAAATAGCCAGAAAAGAGGGTTTGGCTACTTAGGAGAGAGGATAGGCTAGCAACACCTGAAGGAGCCTATCAGAAGGAGTCTCTGATGTCACCTGCTGGCCCTGGCCACTCAGAGCAGTCCAGTGTGCCAACACAACCTCTGTTTCCAAGATGGCAGAGGTCTGGAGCACACTGGAGGAGCTCTGGGCACCTCCCAGGGGAGGTGCAGGTCAGGGGAGTGGTCACTCCCCTTTCCTTTGTCCAGTTTCGCGCCAGATCAGGGCTGAGGGGTCCCTGAACCGGTGTAGACTGGCTTATGCAGAAATGGGCACCATCTGTGCCCATGAAAGCATTTCCAGAGGCTGGGGGAGGCTACTCCTCCCCTGCCTTAACACCTTTTTCCAAAGGGAGAGGGTGTAACACCCTCTCTCTGAGGAAGTCCTTTGTTCGGCCTTCCTGGACCAAGCCTGGCTGGACCCCAGGAGGGCAGAAACCTGTCTGAGGGGTTGGCAGCAGCAGCAGCTACAGTGAAACCCCTGAAAAGGCAGTTTGGCAGTACCCGGGTCTGTGCTAGAGACCCGTGGGATCATGGGATTGTGCCAACAATGCCAGGATGGCATAGAGGGGGCAATCCCATGATCTTAGACATGTTACATGGCCATATTCGGAGTTACCATTGTGAAGCTATACATAGGTAGTGACCTATGTATAGTGCACGCGTGTAATGGTGTCCCCGCACTCACAAAGTCCGGGGAATTTTCCCTGAACAATGTGGGAGCACCTTGGTTAGTGCCAGGGTGCCCACACACTAAGTAACTTAGCACCCAACCTTTACCAGGTAATGGTTAGACATTTAGGTGACTTATAAGTTACTTAAGTGCAGTGGTAAATGGCTGTGAAATAACGTGGACGTTACTTCACTCAGGCTGCAGTGGCAGGCCTGTGTAAGAATTGTCTGAGCTCCCTATGGGTGGCAAAATAAATGCTGCAGCCCATAGGGATCTCCTGGAACCCTAATACTCTGGGTACTTAGGCACCATATACTAGGGAATTATAAGGGTGTTCCAGTGTGCCAATCAGAATTGGTAAAAATGGTCACTAGTCTGCAGTGACAATTTTAAAAGCAGAGAGAGCATAAACAGTGAGGTTCTGGTTAGCAGAGCCTCAGTGATTCAGTTAGGCCCCACACAGGGAACAGATATAGGCCACAAACTATGAGCTCTGGGGTCCTGGCTAGCAGGGTCCCAGTGACACAGGTAAAAACAAACTGACACACAAGTAAAAATGGGGGTAACATGCCAGGCAAGTTGGTACTTTCCTACGCCTGGTATCTCTCTTGCTGTTCAGAGTGGGATCTACCACATCCTGTCAGTGTGGGGGTGATACCCCGCAGCTTAACAGCTGCCTGACTACCCAGGGCTTCTTAGGGGTCAGGTTAAGCATTAACTGTGCCAACTCTGGGTGTCCCCCACTGGGCCAGAAGGTATTTGGCTCACTGGACCTCTCTTTAAGAGTGGCCTACCTTTCCTCTTCTTTTTCCCCTTCCTTCGGGCCTCTGTCTGCTAACTGTGGGAACTGGCTCTTCAGGTTCTTTGGTTGGGGGGGCGCCCTTGACTACCGCCCCATCTGGGATCAGACCAACCTCTGGGAGGTCATTTCACAGGATACAATTTAAGGGGAGTTCAGCACTGACCACTACCTTATAGTAGCCAAGTGTACCTTCCCTCTATAGGGGCACTATGACTATATGTTTGCTTGTAACCCTACCTGGCCCTATCTTTACCTTCCTGATTTCTCATGGCAGATACATGTCTGGGGACACAAGCCTGTCACTCACTATGGAGTGACTGACACATGTGTCTGTCAGGCCAGTGGTAGGGATCTCATTCACCTGAAGGGAGTGAAAGTGCCTACTCTCACCCTCAGGAATCAGCTTACCATCAAGACCCATCTTCCAGCACAATGCCAAGAAGACCTCATCATCTGAGGAGTCCTCCTCTATGGCTGCAATGGATAGCCCAATGCTAACTACCTTCTTGGGATAGGCCGCATTACCTCTGAAGTGACCTATCTGCTGACAGTCAAAGCAGGTCCTTAAATCTAAGATCTTTTATTACCCGGGGTCTCCATGCATCTGCTGGTAATTTTTAAGGTTCTGGGGTGCTAAGGGGGTTGTCACAGTTTGCATGCTTCTTACCGCTGTAGTCTGCAAGTCTTGGGGCACCACCTGGATTCTTGCTTGCTCTGGATTTGCCAAGATAAGGGGGAGCCCTTCCAGTAGCCACAGTGCATCTGACAATACTACACCTAGCAGGCCCTACCTTCAGAAGTAGTCCCAGAGGAAAAGCCCAAAATATGAGAAAAAAAACGCAGACCACAGAAACTCCTGATAAGAGGCAAAAAGAGAAGCAGAAAAACAAAAAATTTGGAATCAGGAACAACAAAACTGTAGGCATAAAACAGGATAGAGGTCCAGAATCACAGAGAGCAGGAGTGAGGATCACCACCTGAACGGAAGTGTTTGCAACGCAAGTAGAAGAAGACCTTCTGTGCTTTTATACTATCAAACAGGAAGTGACATGCAGGACTAAAGCTACCATCTTGGATTGGGAAAGCAACATACAGATGAATAGAGAAAACACAATTACAGAAAAGATAGTAAGCAATGCATGCAGAGAAAGAACCACTGACACCTGGGAAGAAGAAAATATGACCACAAGAAGAAAAAAGAAAAAGAAGAAAGAAACAATAAAAAGTATTCCAGCAAGCAGGTAAGAAAAAACGACGGCGGCCGCAAGCAAACGTGGCATGACCCAGGGCCCAAGAGAGGATCCCTGGGCAACGTTGTGGTTGAGAAAACAGGTCGCGGCTCACGAGTGGGACGACGTGGGGACCCACAGGGTCACAGTTGCTATGGTAGGTTTACCACCCCCTCTTTAGGTTTTTGTGGACCTGACCACGTCCCTTCATAGAATTTCCCCCCTGGGGCTTGGTAAATACTCTGGCCTCAGCCCCTCATCAGATATCTCTTCCAGGTCTAGACAGCTTAGGGCCCACTAGATATTGGTGTAACTTCTTTGAGACACAATTAGTCAAAATGTGCTCCTTCATGACAAATTGGATAGCCCCTCAGTTTTTATGTTGTTACCCTATATCCAGCACTCAAGTGCCTTAACTGAGGCGTCCACAAAGTCAACTCAAGACTGGATATTGACCTTCTGGGTATCCCTAAACCTTGTGGGAAGGTTATGCCCAGACATGGGTGCTGTGCTCACTGTGCTTCTGGATCCAAGCTAACCTGGCTGATAAAGGGTGATAACCTGAAACCGGTCCCAGGATGCTTGTTTCTGGTCCGAGGAGGTCAGGGCCTGGCAGTTTTGGCTGGACTGGTCCCATGGAGAACAGGATCAATACTGATTTGAATATGGCTGCATTCAAACTAGGGTGGCACAGTGAGCAAAAGAACGATGTATTTAACCCAGATCTGTGACCAGGGATGAATGTTTCAAAAGTTTCAGCACTGTGTACATTATCCTTTTCTGATGCTAAAGTGTCTCTAAACCTTATTCTGTGCTGCTCTGGAAGAAGACCAAACTTCTGGATGATATATATCTGGATGGTCCACAGAAGTATTCTTTTTGTCCAACCTTTTCATGGTGGGGTCAGTACCATGAAAAGGCTGGCAGAAAGGCAGAGTTGAACGACGCAGGGGGCCCCCTACAATGCCCACGACCATGTCGTGGGTAGTGTATGGGCCCCCGTCAGTCCCCTCAGAATGTGCACAGCCTACTATGGCAGACAGTGCACATTCCAAGGGTGCTGTGTGCGACGGCATTGGCTGCAGCTCCCTGAGGGAGCCGAGGCCAATGCCACCACTCTTACTCCACCGGGCTGACCGGCTGGAACGTCGTAATATGACTTTTCCACTGGTTAGCCCCGTGAAAAAATTGTAATACAATGGTGGTGAGGCCGCCATCATCACCGCCGTATTGGAGTTCGGGAGCTTCAACCTCCGAATCATAATCGGCCTCAAAGTTGTTTCTAAGGCTGTCCTTAATTTCACAGATGCATTAGTCTTTCAGTTGATAAGTCATTTACAATATAATCATCAGCACGCAAACAGTTGCACAAAGTAATGCAATTGCACTTTGGAGACTAATTGAATACTGAATAATCAGAAAAGACAGACTTTAAATACTGCATTGAGAGGCAAGCCAAGCAAATAATTCAACACAAGGGCTCATCCTTTTGCGAAATTAGTCTTTATTCATTCCAATTCTATTTGCTTATTTTCAGTTTCGTTCAATTCAGAATATTTACTAGGTGACATTGACTAATCTCCTATATAAATGGTAGAGTTTCACTGTATATGAGTATTACTTTCATTACATTTATGTTATTATGAAATGGAAAGGCAGTGAGGGAGAGACTGGTGCAGAAGATAAAACATTAAAAAAAAAATTCCGAAACACTTCCTATGGGAGCACATTTCGCAAAGGTCAGTGTTGGAATAAGGTAAATATTAATACATCAGCAATACTCTTGTTGCGTTTCTTTTTCATTTACATATAGTATGTTAGAACCTGACTTATTGCTTGCATTTTTTAACGAAACTTCTCAAGAAGCAAATCTGCTTTCCATTGCCCATTAAAGAATTAAACTAATATACGTGTAAGATCTGAACCGTCTGTGCATGCTTGCGATCGTTCCCTCTACAAATGTTTTGGGACTCATTAAAAGACTGCAACTTGCTCCCTGGGGAACTGAATTCCTTCAATTATTATAATATTGACTTTTCATGAGGAGAACGTCAGAAGCTCTCACAACATGTTCTATTGGCAGGGAGTTTAATTATTAACCCAATTAAACGAGTTTAGAACAAAACGTCCTGGAAGCTATAAAACTTGCACCTAAGGTATCATCAATTCTTTTACACAAACATCTGACAGTATTTGTCTCTTGCATCGATATTCACAATAAGCTTAGTAGTTTTTCACACGAGTGACCTAGAAGAAAATCTATCTATTTATCTATCTATCTATCTATCTATCTATCTATCTATCTATCTATCTATCTATCTATCTATCGATCTGTCTGTTTAGTAGGACGATTTGAAATATGGTACAGTATCAAGTATAGAATTGGAATGCTCGCGCTGTATGCGGTTTTTGCGGCAATCACAACAAATTTGCAAACACGCATGCCAACAAGAATGCTGGCCGCAACCTGACCAGAAAGTTGCAGCCACCATTTTAGGCAATGGTACACGATCCCCAGGGCTGACAAATAAAATAAAAGTGGCACAAGGGGTCAGGGTGGAGGTACCTTGACCCAGGAGCTGTGAAATAGGGGTAGGTGAGGGTGAAATTATGTTCTTAAAAATAATTGTTTTCACGTGTGATACTCAGCTCAGGCCTTGCTTGTAACTACCACAAATTCACAAATATCAGGTACAACAAAAATCATTCACAGAGTTATCCATGCACTAATTAATTCATTCATAGTAGCACTCTCACAACAGCTCGCAGACCCACTCAGACACTGATACACCCACTCACAAACCCACTCAGACACTGATGCACCCACTCACCCACCCACTCAGACCCTCACGCACCAACTAACAGACCCACTCAGACCCTTATGCACACACTCAGAGACCCACTCAGACACTGATACACCCACTCACAAACCCATTCAGACACTGTTGCACCCACTCACGGACCCACTGAGACTCTTACACACCCACTCACAGACCCACTCAGACACTCAAAAACCCACTCACAGACCCACTGAGATCCTCATGCGCCCACTCACAGACCCACTCAGACACTCATGTACCCACTCATAGACCCAATGAGAACCTCATGCATCCACTCAAAGACCTACTCAGACACTGACATACCGACTCACAGACCCACTCATACACTGATTAAGCCACTCACAGACCTACTCAGATATCACACATCCACTCACAGAACCACTCAGAAACTCATGCACCCACTCTCAACACAGACAGACACTTACACACACACACAGACACCCTCTGTGCAGGGTTGGGAGATTATTGGGGTTGGCTGTAGGATGGCCAACCCCCATCATGCACGCCTGAAGGCCATGTGCAGCACAGGGTTCAGTGGTTATCAGGGGTAGGCCATTTGGGGCAGTGGTTGGATTAACGTATAGTAATTAAAAAGACTTAGGTGGTCATTCTGACCCTGGCGGTCTTTGACCGCCAGGGCGGAGGACCGCGGGAGCACCGCCGACAGGCCGGCGGTGCTCCAATGGGGATTCCGACCGCGGCGGTAAAGCCGCGGTCGGACCGGCACCACTGGCGGGGTCCCGCCAGTGTACCGCAGCCCCATTGAATCCTCCGCGGCGGCGCAGCTTGCTGCACCGCCGCGGGGATTCCGACCCCCCCTACCGCCATCCAGATCCCGGCGGTCGGACCGCCGAGATCCGGATGGCGGTAGGGGGGGTCACGGGGCCCCTGGGGGCCCCTGCAGTGCCCATGCCACTGGCATGGGCATTGCAGGGGCCCCCGTAAGAGGGCCCCTACATGTATTTCACTGTCTGCTGCGCAGACAGTGAAATACGCGACGGGTGCAACTGCACCCGTCGCACAGCTTCCACTCCGCCGGCTCGATTCCGAGCCGGCTTCATCGTGGAAGCCTCTTTCCCGCTGGGCTGGCTGGCGGTCTGAAGGAGACCGCCCGCCAGCCCAGCGGGAAAGTCAGAATTACCGCCGCGGTCTTTCGACCGCGGAACGGTAACCTGACGGCGGGACTTTGGCGGGCGGCCTCCGCCGCCCGCCAAGGTCAGAATGAGGGCCTTAACGTTTAAAAAAACATAGAAATTCACTGAAAAAAACAAATGTTACAAGGACGTTATAGTTAGGTTCTGAATTTACTAGTACAAAACCATCGAAATTTAGCAGTTATAGTTAGAGTTATTTCAAATACCTATAACTCGCACCCTAAGGTAACTATAACTTGCACCCTAGCCATGCACTGCTAATTACTCCAGATTTTACTGCACTCATGACAAATTCTATAATGTCATTAAAAATATAAAGAAAACACTAGCAGTCAAGCAACTGGTCAGCTGCTGTGGTGAAAGTTTCGTGGTGGGGGTCTGAGAAAAAGGGGGGCCCAAAACACTTTTCCCCCATTTTACATCAATGTGATTTTTCAAATTTTTGAACATGACTGCAGCATGAACAGCTGAACGGAACCACACCAAATTCGCAGAAAGCTAGGTCTTCATCCAGAAAGCATACTTTTTGTGATTAGGTGTGAATCTCTTCAGTTGTTTTGGAGAAATTAGAATTAAAAAAATATAGATGTAAGGACGCGGATCCTCAATGGATCCAACTGTCCTCATGCTGATATCTGTTGTCTGCCAACACTTCAAACAGGAAGTATTAGCAGCCATCTTAGGACTCAGCTTCACCTGAGTCCCAGAAAAAGAAAAAAAAAAAAAGATAAGGGGTCAGAATATGGACAACCTGTCCCCTAAGCTCTGGTGCTGGGGTCCCAGAGAGACACCGCCAGGGCAAAAAAAAAAGAATACATGGAAAAATGTAGAACCACAGCTTTTTCAGAGGGTTTTTTAAAAAAAAGGATGTTTCCCCACCCTTTTCATTTAATTATCCCCGAGATAGGCTAAGTCCCCGCCGCATTGAGGGATTTTAATAAAAGAGGGGGGTGCATGGGACCCCCCTCCTAATGCTACTATTAGCCCAGGGGCCACCACCTCCTCAGGATGATCAAAATGAAACAAGCATGAGGACCACAGGGTACCCCACACTCCGGGGACTACCACCTCCCTGGGCAAAAGAATACTTTCATATGGGAGAGGCCCTGTGGCCACCCCCAGGGCCCCTGGGACCACCACCTCCCTGGGGCCACATGGGAAGTTTGTGAAGGGGGAGGTGTGTGGTCCCATAACACTCCGGGCACCGCCACCTCCCTGGGGTAAAATCATGTTTTAAAATGGGGGAGGCCCTATGTACTCCCCCAGATCACCAGGGACTGCCACCTCCCAGGGCTAAACAAGACGTTTGTGTGGGGAGTCAATTCTCAGGGGCTTACATTGTATATTATGTGGTGGGGACACCCTGCAGCCCCACTGACCACCACCTCACTGAGCAATTTACTTAAATCAAAGGGTGTGTGTAGCCCCCTGCAGCCCAGAGGACTGCTACCTCCCTGGGGTTGAAATAAACAAATGATGGTCTTTTGTGGACCCTCAAGCCCCAGGGACCACCACCTCCCCATGGCAAATTGAACATTGGAGGGGGGCTACATGGCCCACCTCGTGGAGCCACAGGTGGCCCTGTGGACTGCCACCCCCAGAGCCGGCTCCTGCTATGTCCTTAGGGTGCCCAACCCCGGGACATGGATGTTTGCTCTGACTTGGCAGGAACATTGACAGCTCCCACCAAGTAAGAGAAACACACTTCACTTTCTGCAAATGAGAGCTGTCAAACAGCTCTCACTTGCAGAAAAGTGAAGTTTTCATCTGTTTCACTGCACGCAAACATTAATAAAAATTAAAAAACTGCACTTGTTTTTAGGATTCTTCAATTTTGGCAAAACATACATCCCAGACTATACACAATGCATAAAACCATTGCACAATTAGGCCCATATTTATACTTTTTGACGCAAAACTGCGCCGGCGCAGTTTTGCGTCAAAAATATTACCGCCGGCTAACGCCATTTTGGTGCGCCATGCGGGCATCATATTTATACTTTGACGCACGGCGGCGCAAACAAAAGGTGGAAGTCATTATTTTTGACGCACACCGCGGCGTCAAGTCGTAAAGGAAAATGACGTTAACGCAGCGGAAATGACTGTGGGTCGTTTTACGACACCGCAAACCGGATATGCGCCGTCCATTGCGTCAAAAAACACAACGAACACAGCCATTTCACCAGAGGAGAGACAAAATGGATCCCAGATGTCACTACAGACCCCAGGTAGATGACAGCAGACCAGGAACCAGCCAGGAGGACCCACACAAGAACCAGGACACTTTTAAGAAGAAAAGAAAGTGTTGCTTCAGTGCAGAGGAGCAGGAAATCCTGGTTAAAGAGGTGACCGAACACCAGCACCAACTGTTTGTCACCTCAAAGTTGCCAATCAGTAGGAGAGAGGCTACATGGCAACAAATTGTCGACAAGATTAACAGTGTGGCAGAAGTATGCAGAACAGTCATCGAGTGCAAGAAACGCTGGCATGACTGCAAGCGCAGGACCAAGGAAAAGATGGCCAGGAACAGGAAGGCAGCACTGCAGACTGGGGGGGGGGGGAGTGCAGCACACCAGGAGGCCCTGGAACACATGGAGGAGATGGTGGCAGCCGTCATCCCTGAGGAGATCGTCACAGGGATTCAAGGACAGGACAGTGCAGACTACCAGGACACAACGCACATGCAGGGTAAGTCATATGGGGAATTGAAATGCACTAATGCCAACTGCAACCGGGGGGGAAAATACCTACTACACATTGCATGGAAGTCATCTAATACATGGAGTGGCATGGGTAAAGGGGCACGGCAGGGGGGCATGGCCCGTTCTGAGAAGACCTGGGGCACACCATTACACTACACCAACAACAGTCCAATGGGGGCATGCTGTCATGCCAACGATGGAGCAAAGGGAAAGCCACAACAGGAGGGAAGGCCACTACGTCAAACTGACATCCTGGCACTCATCAGCCAACATTCCTCCTACATTAACTAGGGCCCTATTAGCAATCCTCTAGCCAAACCGACAACTGCAATGTAACTGCAACAACAGTTGCCACTACCACCTCTGATCTGTGTGCAGCTCAAGTAGCCAATGGCAGTAACCTCCCCATGGAACATACATATCTAAATTAGGGGGTGAGGATGACATCTGCAACAATCTCCTGAAACAAGACAAAGGCCCCAGTACACTCAAATGTCAATGCCCATAGTTGTCCCAAACATCACCCAAAGTAAACAACAATAGGAGCGACACAGCACTAAGGACACACCCATGCTGCATATGTCAGGGTCCATCCTGTGCCTGGGTAACAAGGCAACATCACAAATGTCATACTGCTCAGACAACAGCATTGAGGACGGGCCACATGTAACTGGTCATTGAAATACATCTGCACAGTCAGAGGACGAAATAGGACACTGAGACGACTATTAGGGCAATCAAATGTAACACACATTACCCAACATCAGCAGGACACATTAACAATGTCAACATCCATATCAGATCATAACTATGCCATGCATAGGATATGCAACATGTCAATTACATTTAAGTCGATGTGAACGATCAGGGATTGGGGCAGGTCCTGATAGTTAAGTGTGCTGCCAGGGCCATCAGAACACCCAAAGCCAGTGAAAGTTCTCACCATGAGAATGGATATACACGGAGGGTCGAGTAGGAAAAAAAGGTGTCAGTTCTCTATTTGGCATAAAACAACACCTAGAGGCAATGAGGCTGACAAGTCTGATAACTCAATAACATACATGTAACACACAGGTGGGCCATAGGCCTGAAACAATGCCCATCTGAAGGACTGCAGATATTAATACAAAACAAGATCACAAAGTGAATTCATCAAAAGGCAGGCACGTCACGTCAAAATTGTCACAACACAGACACACTAAGTTCACCCTGTTTCATTGCAGAGGAAGATGGATCTCCTGCCGATATGCCTGTCCCAGATTTCCCTGATGACATGGATGACGAGCCGATGAACATTCCCCAGGAGACTATCCAAAAGGTCCTTGAAACCCTCCGGACCCCACCTTCAATCACAAGGAGGAGCACAGAACAAGCAGCCATCGCAGAGGATCCACCCACCACCCCAATTGTAAGACCTGCCAGCTCCAATACAGCTGAGGACTCAGACGACACAGGCACCAGCTTTGAGAGAACTGTAGTTGGAGTACAGCGGGAGCTGGCCAAGGAGGTGCGGGTGGGGATTCAAACTATGGCAGCCAGCCTTGAGGGGGTGCGTTCGTGCATGATGTCATCTGCAGATCAGGCAGCAGCTATGCAAGCCCTAACATCTATCTTGCAGGAACTGCAGAAAACCCGGAAGGAAATCAGCACAGCTGTAATACAGTTGACCCAACACCTACAACAGCAATCCTGTCAACGCGTGCACAAATGCAACATTGAACCCCTCAGGGCCGACCTGGCTGCCTACCATCGTGATGTGGCTGCTATTCTCAAGAACCAGCAGGCCTTCCTTGCAGCAGTACTGCCATTAAGACCTTCACAGGGAGCAGCCCCGGGATGTCTGACTCCACGTCTTCTAACACTGAGGTGTGTGTTGCCCCTTCACAACCAACTACAACAAAGACAAAGCAGGCAACACACACATCAGAAGAAGAAGACATGGAACAGATCATATTCACAAGGAAAAGTACCCAGAAGCACTAGTCCCTGCCACATGGCCAACTATTACCAAAGTCCTGCGTTTTGAAACATGACAGTCTTACAACAACTGTACTCAAGCACTGTTCTGCTAACCACTGTATAACTTGTCACCCAGCCCAGTGATTTTCTCTCTCCTACTCATTGGCTAAGTCTGTCCCTCTACACTGTCTGAAACAGCAACCCCAGCATGACAAAAGCATTTTGGTAAACCCTTGTGTTGGATCACAATGGAAGATATCACTATAATGGACTCACAATCATGGACAATGTACATATAGCACTACAGCACTTGTCAATAAATAGCACTTACACAACAAATCTGTCTCTGGGTAATGTGACATATCAACTGCGCAGTAGATAATTGAAATGTCCCTACTGTCAAATAACGTAGCTTGTCAATACAACTGTCCAGAAATTATGTAGTTAGAGAAATCTGCACAGTGACCATGATTGCATCATACTCTGCCCATCCTGAGGGAATAATCTGATGAAGTGAGAAACCATACACCACCATGCTGTGTTGGACAGAAGAATGCTTCTTCAGGGGATAACTAAGTCATCAAATAGTGCCCGCTAAATGTTGTCAACGTGCAAAAATAACACAATAAACATGCCACATTAATCTAAATAAACACTAAAAAAACTGCACAAATGAAGGTGTCTGAGTTAACATACAAATAGGTAATCATGCCGAACTGTGTCACAAATGATGTATGAGGGTCATGAAGACAAGAATACAAGATTTCCAATGAGAACTCATCTTATAAGGGTGTGCATGATCATCACACTGCAGTCAGACCTAAAACTGTTTCCCCAATATCAAGTCTGGAAGCACTGTTGGTGACTTTGAAAACACACTTTTCAACAGAAACACATTGTCATCCATATTAACTGTGATTGGTGGTTGCAACAAAGGGTAGAGACTTTGCAAGGTACCTCTGGGTTAGCTGCCAATCGTACAGCTCAGTTGGGATTTGTGTGTAGCATTGGACACAGATGTTATGGTACAAAAGAGATGTACACGGAATCCAAACCCACGATCAAGTACCATTCAACACATACTATTAAGGGGTAACCAAATATTTATTAAAAGCTAACCATAGATGAGGAAACTGAGAGAAAAATCTTACCTACCCTAATCTACCCTGACTACTCATTACCCACAACTGTCCCTAACTAACCTAAGCTACACTTACTTATCACATGTAACGAAACGTTCTAAACATCTACCCCCCACCCCCCTTATGAGACGAGACACATTGAGGACAACACATACTAACCTAAACACATACCATACTATCCTAAACAAATATATATTTTTGGGGGGTAAATTTTTTTTTAATGTTTTTTGCTTTTTTGCTTTTTTTGTTTTTTTTACACATTTGTGTATTAGTCATGTACATTATCAGAGGTTGCTGGTTGTGCTGAAAGCCCCGTACCCAATCCCTGCCTATGACCCTGGGACACTGTCACACTTTGTCATTCATGCATAAATGCAACCCAGAAAAGGGATGGACCATGAATTTTGCATTTCCAAGAGGATTTAACTCAAATGGTACAGTTAAAAGGCAGATGATGCTATACAATGTATTTGTGTATGCATTGTAAAAGCCCATGCCCAATGCCCCCTGATGAATGGCAGGTTTGCTAACGCAAGTGTGGTACATATGTAGACACAGGGATACTTTAGTGTGACGCACAGACAGTTGCCAGTCAGGCCTACAGAATGCAAGTTGATTCAGGAGCCAGCTACTGGACAAATTAAATAATCAGTGGTCTGACTGAGACTGTTTGGAAGACAAACTAGACAGTTGACATGTCAATCTGTGTATGTCCTGTGTTTTTGAAGGTGACAAATGAACCCAAGGGCTGTGTTACACGGCTTAATTACTATCAATGGTTGACGATGTATTTGACATAATGGCAACTCCTATGCTGTTCCAGGCATCATCAGGGGCAGTGCTTTTTGTAATGGGTGGTGTGCATGGAGGTGATCACAGGTGTGGGTTGCATCTGTTACTCACCAGTCCTGTAGGTGAGACTTGCATTCTAAGGGCCAACAGACATTTTCACAAGGGGAAGCAATCTACATGTGCTAACAGGGCTTTGAAACTAGAAGACAGTGTATAAATTGACCTGACGTCCATGCAGTCAGATGTTCTTTGACAATGGCATACCTTAGGAAAGGGTATAGCACACTGGTTTGCTAATGTTGGTCTGTGTTTGTAGAGGAGGTATTAATAGGGTACACATCTTAGTATTCCAGGGACCTCTTCCGACAGGTGGGTTGTGACCAGGTGCATGGGTGTGTCAGGAGTTAGGAAATAGGCTGACATGTACATGGAATGTCATGTGCGCAATGCATGTCATATGTGTGGCACTTGTGCTGTCTATGTTCTGCTTCTATGGTACTCTAGTCACAGATATTCCTTGCAAATATTGGATGCAGTTGGACTAACTGCTGTCAAGGGTCTTGTCAGACATTCCTGTTAGTGATGCCAAAGCACATTGACATCCTCATGTATGAGGCTTGTTTTCCCCTTATTGAGTGATGGTGTCACAGTTGTGTGCCATATGCTGCGTTGGACCTTGCTTTCAACATGTATGTGTGAAATAGTTGTGGTCCTCTGCTATAGGCCTTCAAAGGAGATATGTACATGATATATGTCATTAAGAGTGTGTGTGTATGTGACCATTGTATGTTAGGCATCACATAAGCTCTGGGATGTTCCGTGTCCTCTGGGAGCCCAACGCTCCATGACGCAACACTCTTATTCTGATAAGTAGAGATGAAGGTGTGTAAAAAGGAATAGCTAGACCATGAGATGGTGATTATAATAGGTGTTTATTTACATTAGTTAACTAAAGTGGTGAAGGTGATCATATTCAGAAGAAATTATTTACAATCTGTTGCCGCCTGCGTACACCAGCAGCTGTGTTCTGTAGTTCCCCCTCCTGTTGCAGGCCAGCATCCTCCTCTTCCGCCTCTTCAGGCATGTGTGGCTCTGGTTCTAGGAGGGGAATGTTTCTTCTGATACAAATGTTGTGCAATATTGCACATGTGAGGATGATCCTACAGACCTTTTCGGGGGAATATAGGAGGCTACCACCAGTGTTTCACATAAGCTTTATTCGGCCAACAGACCATCAAAGCAATACAATACAATACAATATAATATAATAATATAAACCATAATGTCATAGAAATTTAAAAAAAAAGAATGATCCATGTTTGCCCGTCTTAAAACAATTTCAACTCATTGTAAATAAAAAGTGCGTATGCGCCATGCTGTTGCTAAAAACTTACTTACTGCGTAAATTGTCACATTTGAATTGTGGCTTTTTAAGATCCGCAAAGCTAAAAAACATTTCCTTAAATTCAATTCCCTACAGATTTTTATATATCCATTTAAACCTTGGGATTGAATAGGCGGGACAAAAAAACATAAAATGTTCTACTGTTTCGGAAGGAATGCCACATACAGGACAGGTATCAGAGCTTGACTTAGGTCCCCATCTGCTCGTTAAGGCCTTCAGGGGTAATGTTCCAAATCGAAATCTGGCATACAAACTTTTGCCTAACAAATCAGGTATTGTATCTAAGTATGGTTCAAACTCAGGGTACCATTTAAAATCAATAAACGAGTTAGTTAAATGACCATTCGATTTCTGAGAAATGTAATTATTACATATGTGGGACCAGTAAGCTCTCTTCAATACTTTTACATGGGGCTTCACAAGTTGCTGGGGATTCTCCCAGAAGTTCCTCAGTCCTAGCATGCAAAACCAACTAGATACGTGTTTGATCCATGGTATGGACATGGAGTTGGAGGTTTTTAACAATTCTAATAGGGAAGACTTATATATAGCCAGTTCAGGAACTACCCAAAGCCTCACCCAATATAGTAGGGGCCGCAAGATAATCAAATCGGCTATACGTTTAAGCCCTAGATCTAAAAAAAGGGGGGTTAATGGGGTGCTAGTGGGACAAGCACATAGAGCCCGAGCAAAGCTATTCTCAATTTTAGTTATCCTACTGCTATCTGTCATGCCCCAAATCTCTGCACCATAAACAGCAGCACCCTGTGCCTTGGCCACATAGATCTTTACTGCTGGAGACACAACTTTAGCGATCGTATTCCTGTAAAGGCGTAATATGGATGCTGCCCGATGTTGCAAAAGCCCGCCGCTCTTACCGACTTGTTCGTCCCAGAGGAGTGAGTCTGTAAGCCTCACACCCAAGTAGTCGATAGAGCTAACCTGGTCCAAAATAGCTCCATCTAACCTGATCGTACACTTCTTACGAGAGCCAGAGCGAAGCACCATCAATTTTGTTTATTTCGAGTTCAGCTCTAAACCAAAATTCCAGCAGAATGATTTAAATCTATCCACAAGAATTTGCAGCCCCATAGGGGTCTTTGAGATCAATAGAGAGTCATCCGCAAAAAGAAGAATTGGGATTTTCTGATTGCCTAAGCTGGGAGCATCATTCTGGCATGTCATGAGTTCTTGGACCACCTCGTTAATGAATAAAGAAAACAAAAGTGGCGCTAGGACACATCCCTGACGAACACCTCTTTTAATGGGAAACTTGTTAGTCAGTTCGCCTTGGTTACCCCATCTTACTTGAGCGTATGTGCCTTCATGCATACGTGTTAATAAATGAATGATATCAGATGGTGCCCCTCTTTTGTGTAGCACTCCCCAAAGCTTGTCTCTAGGGACCAGGTCAAAGGCAGAGCGCAGGTCTACAAAAGTGACATATAGTGTTTGCTTTGCCAAGACTACATATTTCCAGTGTAGCATGGTCAACCTAAATACCTGGTCAACCGTGCTAACTCTAGAGCGGAACCCTGCCTGAAGTGGTGATAGGATCTGCTGCTCCGTCACCCAACTCGTCAGTCTAACTAACAATTGTTTTGCAAAAATTTTTTGTAGGTTGTCAATTAAACTGACCGGTCTGTAGTTAATTGGAAGATTTACGTTGCCCTTTTTATATTTTGGAATAATTTCTGCACCCTTCCACGTCTCAGGGATCTGTCCTCCTTTTGCGATTTTGTTTGACAGCATATTAATATACCAGGTCCAGATGGGTAACTCTGATTTATAAAGGTCACCTGGAATTTTATCAGGGCCTGGGGCTTTACCTGTCTTTAGAGATTTAATGGCGTCTGCAGTTTCTTCTAGAGAAAAGCAAATATAGCTTTCAGAGTTAAATAGATTCCCACTGGACGGAGAAGTGGCAAGGTTAGCATTGGGTGAAATTGGGGGGTATAGTCCCACTTTCTCACAATCGACAGTCCCAGTGGAGGCAGTTCCTTCGTACAAGAGAGAGAAATGATCCACCCAGGTACCAGGTTGAATATGGTTCCTATGTATAAACCTACCCCCTCTCTCGTGCTTAGTCAGCAGTTCCCAAAAAAGCGTATTGTTGTTTGTTTTAGTAGCATCTAGCAAGTCCTGCCAAATAGCATCTTCCCAAGCTTTCTTTGATTGTAGGATTATCTTTTTATACGTGAATCTTGCTTGTTTAATTGCCCCCGTATACCCGGCCAGTATAGCCTTCCTTAACTCAGTCTTAGCCCTCATGCATGCATCATTAAACCAACTGCTGTTAGGTGAACCCCCATATTGCCGGTTTGCCGTGGCTACCTTTTTATAAAAGACACTTTGAAGTTTAACCATCATATCTTCGTGAATACCACCAGTGATATCGAGGCAGCGGAACCTTGACTTGAGGATGCCGAAGGTCCGCTCGACAATGCTGCGTGTCCTCTTATGGGCCTCGTTGTATGCACGCTCTGCAGCTGTACTCGGGTTGCCAAATGGTGTCATAATCCATGGCTGGATGCCGTACCCCTGATCAGCTGCAAAAGAAAATGAATGGGATCATGTTGATGTAGATAGCACTATTGAAAAGACCTTTAATGGCAGTAGTTGTCTTGTGTTGTCTGTGACTCTTTTGTGTACTAATGTGACATCCTATGCTTGTAGGCTGTACCATCTGCATTGTGTTGTTTCCTTGCCTGAACGAGTGTTTGTCTGCTAACCGTTTGTCAGCAGTATGTTTTGGGATTTTCAGTACAGTGTGCCCTCCCTAGCATTGTGACTTGTGATACAGGTGTCCGTGTGTCTTCACTGGGGGTGAGATGATAGTCCCATGCACAGTTAAATTTGAAAGTGTTGTTAACACGTTCATATGAAAGTACCCTGGACATCCCATACCTTTAGACTTATGCAGTGTATTAATGTAAAGGTCATTGGGGCACTTATTATTTGCAAGGTGACATTTGGGCAACCACACTCATTGACGTCTTCACATTAGGCTGCACAGTAAATTCCGATGTGTGACAGGTTCAATGGTGACTTAAGAAACATGGCTAGCGATGTCACGACCTCAGTGTGTTCCTGTCAGCATGTTGCTGTTGTGTTGTATGTGTTGTGTGTTCTAGAGGGTTGCTGTGCAGTGTGTAAATAAGTAGGTTTTTGTACTTACCAACAAGTAGTCCATTGCCATACCGTCCATCCTGGAAGTGTTCATTGATGGTGAAGTGACGGAAGATGTATGAGTCATGTACACTCCCAGGATATTTAGCCACGATGTTGGTGATCAATCCCTGGTGATCGACTATGGCCTGCACGTTGATGAAATGTGTGTGCTTCCTGTTGCGGTAGAGGTGTTCAGTTGCAGCAGGTGGCACAAGGCGTACATGTGTGCAGTCGATTGCACCAAGGACGTGTGGGAAGCCACTGATTGCGTAGAACCACTGTTTAGTTTCCTGCTGCTTCTGCAGTGTGTTAGGGAAGCAGATGTGGCGGGGTGTCAGTTCAATGATGGCGTCCAGTACTTTGGGCAAAAAGGCGGAGAATGATGGTTGTGATATTCCACCACCCAGGGCACCAGTTGTTTGAAAAGAGCCACTTGCCAGCATGTGAAGTACGGCAAGCAGCTTTGTTTCTGTTAGGATGGTGCGGGGTGTCACCAAAGTGGGGGCCAACTGCTGTTCAATGTTTCGCAGCAGCTGCTGAATGGCTTGCCAGTTCAACCGGTACCTCTGTATGATGTCGTGTTCCCTGAGGCCCTGAAGGGTTGTTCTTGGGCAAAATATCCTCTCCTGCCTTCTGCGCTGCCTTTGGGGTCCCTGCTGGTGTTGTTGTAGCTGCTGTTGTTGCTGCTGGGCTCTGCGTCTGCGTGCATGCTGGATTAGAATCACCTCCATGTCTCCCTGTTGCTGCTCTGCTGTTTCTTCTGTGTGTTCTGATTAAATACAGGTGTGTTTGCCGCATTTTAACGCCTGCCCTGACCCAGGCGTTAATTTTTTACGCAAATCGGGCTGTGCGTCGTTTTCTGGCTCCTTCTCCCGGCCGTGCGTCATTTTTGCCCGAAAGCATAAATACGACGCACGGCCCTTTAAGCCATTTTTTGGACGGGAACGCCTACCTTGCATATAATTAATGCAAGGCGGGTTGCTGCATCCAAAAAATTACGCACACAGCGGAATTTTGTCATCCGCAGGCTCGGGCGTCAAATTTTAAATACGGGGCAATATCAAAATATTTTGACGCACAATTGGCGCAGACGGTGTATAAATATGCCCCTTAATTCGCCCAGATTTCTCCAGTAAACATTGGACACCAGCATATACACAAATTCTCAGATCCTTACAGAATGACATGATTGCAGCACAACACGTGTCAATAAAACAAGCTTGGTCATCCGATAAGACCAGATGCCACTGGCTTCACTTATGTCACATTTAATGAAGGTAACACAGTGCGGATTGCATTTAAATTGGATTTATACTCAAACACCCACATGCATTTTGCATCCTCAAACGTCCACATACATTTTGCGTCCACTGAATACATTCTGAGTGCAGTTCAGATGGCTGTCATAAAGGAAAGACCGCTGGCACAAGGGAAACACATGATTGTTGTCCGGTCACAGCCTTAGAGGCTGTCTGTGAGAAAACTGAGCTGATTACAAAAGTCCCCTAACGTTTTACCCCCATTCTTCACTTTTTGCTGGTGTTTTTCTGACAATGTTGGTGCCCTTGGTACTGCTAAACAGTCCCCAGGCCTGTGCGCTATGTAAAATGAGTATGCAAATCAGGCTATTTATAATTGGCGTTATTAACCTACCTATAAGTCCCTAGTCTATGGTAGGGCATGTAGGTTTAGGGACGCCAGCATAGGTAGTGCTCCTATAGGTACACTGCTGAGGTGTCCAGGGTCATTTCCTAGGCAGGCCTGCCTTGCTGACTGCTTTTAAATTAACGTTACATGTAAATTCGACTTTGGAATCAAAAGTAATTCTAAAGTCTTAAACTACCTTATTTCCACATATAGGTCACCTCTTAGGTGTGCCCTGGTGCCCGCAGGGTTAGGTGCAGTGTAACAATAAGTAGCAAGCTTGTAAAATATGCTTTATAAGACCTGGTGAGGAAAAATAGCAACATTTTCTTTTCCCTTATTGTAGTGAATAGGCTCCATAGGCTAAAATGGCTTGACTTTATTTTAATTAATAAAGTCTCCAAAGGAACTAAATATGGCAACTGATTTTTATAATAAATGCAACGATTTGCCGTTGTTGGATTTAATATAACTAGTTCATGGAGAGTTTTAGAACTCTTCCTAAAAATCACCAGTTTCAGCTCTGTAGTGTCCATCTCTGATTGACCAGCCTCTGGCAACCTGGCCAGGCTACTTTGATGAGGTGTGAAGTAGCCTGGGCTGAATACAAAGGAAATGCCTTTAAGGGGATATCCCCTAACGTTTTACCCCCATTCTTCACTTTTTGCTGGTGTTTTCCTGACTATGGTGGTGCCCTGGGTACTGCTAAACAGTCCCTAGGCCTGTGCTCTATGTGAAATGAGTATGCAAATCAGGCTATTTATAATTGGCGGTCTTAACCTACCTATAAGTCCCTAGTCTATGGTAGGGCATGTAGGTTTAGGGACGCCAGCATAGGTAGTGCTCCCATAGATACTCTGCTGAGGTGTCCAGGGTCATTTCCTAGGCAGGCCTGCCTTGCTGACTGCTTTTAAATTAAAGTTACATGAAAATTCGACTTTGGAATCAAAAGTAATTCTAAAGTCTTAAACTACCTTATTTCCACATATAGGTCACCTCTTAGGTGTGCCCTGGTGCCCGCAGGGTTAGGTGCAGTGTAACAATAAGTAGCAAGCTTGTAAAATATGCTTTATAAGACCTGATGAGGAAAAATAGCAACATTTTCTTTTCCCTTATTGTAGTGAATAGGCTCCATAGGCTAAAATGGCTTGACTTTATTTTAATTAATAAAGTCTCCAAAGGAACTAAATATGGCAACTGATTTTTATAATAAATGCAACGATTTGCCATTGTTGGATTTAATATAACTAGTTCATGGAGAGAGTTTTAGAACTCTTCCTAAAAATCACCAGTTTCAGCAATGTAGTGTCCATCTCTGATTGACCAACCTCTGGCAACCTGGCCAGGCTACTTTGATGAGGTGTGAAGCAGCCTGGGCTGAATACAAAGGAAATGCCTGGAAGGGGATATCCCCTAACGTTTTACCCCCATTCTTCACTTTTTGCTGGTGTTTTCCTGACTATGGTGGTGCCCTGGGTACTGCTAAACAGTCCCTAGGCCTGTGCTCTATGTAAAATGAGTATGCGAATCAGGCTATTTATAATTGGCGGTATTAACCTACCTATAAGTCCCTAGTCTATGGTAGGGCATGTAGGTTTAGGGACGCCAGCATAGGTAGTGCTCCCATAGATACACTGCTGAGGTGTCCAGGGTAATTTCCTAGGCAGGCCTGCCTTGCTGACTGCTTTTAAATTAAAGTTACATGTAAATTCGACTTTGGAACCAAAAGTAATTCTAACGTCTTAAACTACCTTATTTCCACATATAGGTCACCTCTTAGGTGTGCCCTGGTGCCCGCAGGGTTAGGTGCAGTGTAACAATAAGTAGCAAGCTTGTAAAATATGCTTTATAAGACCTGATGAGGAAAAATAGCAACATTTTCTTTTCCCTTATTGTAGTGAATAGGCTCCATAGGCTAAAATGGCTTGACTTTATTTTAATTAATAAAGTCTCCAAAGGAACTAAATATGGCAACTGATTTTTATAATAAATGCAACGATTTGCCATTGTTGGATTTAATATAACTAGTTCATGGAGAGAGTTTTAGAACTCTTCCTAAAAATCACCAGTTTCAGCAATGTAGTGTCCATCTCTGATTGACCAACCTCTGGCAACCTGGCCAGGCTACTTTGATGAGGTGTGAAGCAGCCTGGGCTGAATACAAAGGAAATGCCTGGAAGGGGATATCCCCTAACGTTTTACCCCCATTCTTCACTTTTTGCTGGTGTTTTCCTGACTATGGTGGTGCCCTGGGTACTGCTAAACAGTCCCTAGGCCTGTGCTCTATGTAAAATGAGTATGCGAATCAGGCTATTTATAATTGGCGGTATTAACCTACCTATAAGTCCCTAGTCTATGGTAGGGCATGTAGGTTTAGGGACGCCAGCATAGGTAGTGCTCCCATAGATACACTGCTGAGGTGTCCAGGGTAATTTCCTAGGCAGGCCTGCCTTGCTGACTGCTTTTAAATTAAAGTTACATGTAAATTCGACTTTGGAACCAAAAGTAATTCTAACGTCTTAAACTACATTATTTCCACATATAGGTCAACCCATAGGTGCGCCCTGGTGCCCGCAGGGTTAGGTGCAGTGTAACAATAAGCAGCAAGCTTATAAAATATGCTTTATAAGCCCTGGTGAGGAAAAATAGCCACATTTTATTTTCCCGTATTGTAGTGAATAGGCTCCATAGGCTAAAATGGCTTGACTTTATTGTAATTAATAAAGTCTCCAAAGGAACTAAATATGGCAACTGATTGTTATAATAAATGGAACAATTTGCCATTGTTGGATTTAATATAACTAGTTCATGGAGAGAGTTTTAGAACTCTTCCTAAAAATCACCAGTTTCAGCTCTGTAGTGTCCATCTCTGATTGGCCAACCTCTGGCAACCTGGCCAGGCTACTTTGATGAGTTGTGAAGTAGCCTGGGCTGAACACAAAGGAAATGCCTGGAAGGGGATATCTGCCTTAGCAGATGTTGAAACAGGATGGAGGGTTAGCAGCCAATCTGGTCTTCAAACGAGGAAAGGACATTTGGAGCAGCTCAGGACCTCCCACATTTCCTGCAAACCTAGACAACCAGGTGCCCTTTTGATTAGATTAGGAGAGGGCAGGAGAGGGGTGTCTTAAGGATTTTTAGCCACACCAGCGGGTGGGCTCAGCCACTCCTAACCTTCAAAATTGAGCTTCTGCAATTTTGGATTTTCAAGGAATGTTGCTCCTTGGGATTGATCTTGGTCACACTTCCCAGGTATCGGTCATTCAATAGGGTAGTGTTCTGCCTGTAATTGGACAGTTGCCTCCCCTTCTTTTCACCCCAGGAGCAAGGATAAATTTGGCAGAGCTGGAACTACACCTCAGATCCCTACAAGGAACAACATCAGAAGAAGAAGCACTGCCCGGCTGGACCCCTGACCTGCACCTGGACACTGCACATTTGAAAGACTGCACCAGCTGCAGACTTGGGCTTCACCACACGAAGGACTTTGCCTGACTCCAACTGGTTGAAGAAGGGGCTCCCTGCTTGCTACAGGTCAAAAATAGCTAACATGAGTCTCCTGCATCAAATTCTGAAGAAATTGACCAGCAGGCCATTGTCCAGTGATTATTTTGGAGTTTGAGCCAGGTGCATTCTAGGAGTTGGAGTCCTAGTCCTCAAGGAGCAACTCAGAGCTTCTGGAACCTTGGGGTGAGCTGTGGACTCCTAAAGGACCTTGAAAGACCATCTGGAAGAACATCCAAAAGTTTGGAGAAGGATGGAGAACTTTTAGTAAAAAGCTCCACTGAGTCAAGCCACTTGTGTCAACCGCAACCTGGCCTAACTTGCAGGTTCGGCCTACTAAAGAGCTTCAAAGCTCAGACTTCCAGGATTTTACCTGCAGGTCCTGGAAAGGTGATCCGATGACCTTGCATCGAAATCGACTTGTTGTGGAGGGTTGACCCTGTCAGAAGGAAAACGCTCCAAAAAAGTGACAAAGTCCGAATGTAAAAAGTTGACCGGGACTTCCCACACAGCGTATCTGAGCAGGGATATAAGCAAAAGGGCCAGGGCACACCAAAAACAGTTCTGTGTGGTTGATCCAAGTGGTCGTTCAAACAGAGTCGCAGTCCAAAGCACGGATTAAACTATACATTTATTGACAAGATGAATTGGTGTGGTCAAGATTCAGGTCAGAGACCACATATATCACATGGATCCAAAATACACGCCAACAGTCGACACGTGTTTCATCTTCTAGACTTTATCAAGGCTTAGATGTCAACAGTATGCAAAGAAAGTAGGTATGGAGAAAAAGGTATTTCATTTCCGGGCGGACGTGGTGTCAGCCTCAGAGGTAGCCAATGACATCCAAAACAGTCAAGGTAATTACTTGCCCTGATAAGCCAGTTGAGGGAAAGTAAAGCCGTGCCAAGCGGCGTTGGAAAGTGGGTGCTTATATTCCACGTAACAACTAACTAGTCCTTAGTCAGTGGTTTTTCGGAAACCTTGGGTGGCAGGTGCCCTGCTGGGTTGGCACCCATTTCATTTTCTTTACTTGATGTGGTATATGACTGTTGTGTATTGACATTGTACTAATATATGTGTTGATGTGGGAGCATTTGTGGCATTCTCCACCTGTTTCTTTTTGTGTTGTATCTGAGCAGGGCTCCAGGGTCATCAGATCAAGATTCAGCTTTGACCCGAGCAAAGGTTTCCATCCAGAAATCGTCTAAGTCCAAAGGTAGAATTCTTCACCGAGGTCTCTTGTGACGCATATCTGAAGAGGGTGCCAGGGAAGTCGGATCGGATTGGTGACTTCGTCCCGCTGAAGAAAATCTTCAAGAAGAAGACTGAGGGCCTGATTTATGAAAAGTTTGCGTCATTTTTTGATGCAAAAGTGGTGCAAATTTACAAAATATAATTGTATTTTGTAAGTTTGCACCACTTTTGCATCAAAAAGTGACGCAATCGCAGCACAAACTTTTCACAAATCAGGCCCTAAGTCCGAAGGTAAACTTTTGAACAAAGCCTCCCACTTGTAACTGAGCAGGGCTCCATCGTGGTTGGCCCCAAAGTTTGACTTTGCCCCAGTCTAGTGTGACCGGATGACTAGATTGGCACTTTTAGTTTCAATGCACAGGAAAACATTAAGGGGGTCATTCTTAGGGTCACCGACCACGGGAGCACCGCCAACAGGCTGGCGGTGCTCCGTCGAGCATTCTGACCGCGGTGGTTCAGCCGCGGTCAGAAACGGAAAGTCGGCGGTCTCCCGCCGACTTTCCGCTGCTCGGAAGAATCCTCCATGGCGGCGGAGCGCGCTCCGCCGCCATGGGGATTCTGACACCCCCTACCGCCATCCTGTTCCTGCCGGGTCTCCCGCCAGGATGGCGGTAGAGGGTGCCGCGGGGCCCCTGCAGTGCCCATGCCAATGGCATGGGCACTGCAGGGGCCCCCGTAAGAGGGCCCCACAAAGTATTTCAGTGTCTGCAAAGCAGACACTGAAATACGCGACGGGTGCAACTGCACCCGTCGCACCTTCCCACTACGCCGGCTCCATTCGGAGCCGGCGTCCTCGTGGGAAGGTAGATTTGCCCTGGGCTGGCGGGCGGCCTTTTGGCGGCCGCCCGCCAGCCCACGGCAAATCTCAAAATACCCTCAGCGGTCTTGCGACCGCGGAGCGGTATTTTGTCGGGGGAAGACTGTCGGGCGGCCTCCGCCGCCGGTCAGTCTCAGAATCACCCCCTAATTCTTTCACAATTCATATCTCTGGGTCCCCTTATCAGATTCCAATCGTTTTGATGTCATTTTAAATATAAAAATATAATCTATTTTTATAAGTTGGTGTTAGATTTTTATTCTGTGTTGTGTTTTACATATTTACTGTTTTGTTGATGTTAAATGCTTTACACACCTGTCTCTTAAGTTAAGCCTTGTCACTCGTTATCAAGCTATCAAGGATTGAGTCAGGATTAATTTATTGAGACCTGACTGGACCTAGTAGGGGTTGGTGGCCTAATGCTAATTGCAGGTATCTTCCTCGCCCTTACCAATAATCCACTTATCAACACTGCCTCAGAGGACAGCATTCTGAATGTTAAAGTCTTACATCCAAGATGAATACAATGGGCCACTTCCTTGACTGCCACTAATGTAGATTATGTTTTTGACCCTTCTATAAACTCAAGAATTTCTCCAGTATGAACAAAAGTACCTCATGGCCACTAACATTTTGTCTCGTAGTCAGCATAAATACATCATGTATACTGGTGGTTCAGCTCCAGGACGGCCCCTTCGCAATTGCGAAAGAGCATTGCTCACCTGGCGCAAAGCCAGCAGATGAAAAATAAAACAATAGTTTACTATGCTTTATGTTTAAGCTGCTGACTAAGCCAGTATGCGAAGGAAGGGGTTGGGCTGGGCCATGGGAGGGGGAGGAGGAGTGGAGTGGACTAAGTGCACATGACTGCTTGACCGGCTGTCTTCGGCCGGCCAAACAGTCATGCGCACTTAGGTTTCTCCAATCTGGATGTGTTGCAAAGCCAGATTGAAGATCCTGCACAGACGCCCATTCAATCTCTGAGCAGAAGAACAAGCTGCTCAGGCCAATCCTGGCACTGCTCTCATGAATGAGAGCAGCACCAGGATTGCATGGGGAGCCTCTGCTTTTGTCCTAGGGAGTGCTGGAACACCAAAACCATCTTTAGGGAAGAAGAGGAGCGAGGCGGCTGACAGCGGACAAGTACTTTTTTTACAATTAATTTTTAATTTATTGATTTCCCTTTTTCATCCCCATTACCTCCTGCCCCCTTGAGATTTTTGATGGCCACCACTGTTCGGCTCATTCTGCAACAGGAACTAAACATCAATAATCCATGAATTGCACAGCTATTTATAGAGTTATGAAGGATGGAGAATTCCACCTTCAAAAAATCTTTATGCAGTCCCTAAGGGCTTGCCCTACACAAGTAGCTGAACTCAAAGCTTCAGTTCTGGCACTGCCACACATGGATCCTGAATTCCACACTCTTATAGTATGTGATTCATTCTACTGTGTCCAGGCTTTAAATGAAAACCTACATTATTTGTCCCTTAATGGATTCAGAGACTCCAAAGGAAATACTATCAAGCCTAAAATAGTTTTGGGAAAAAATGGCAGAACTGAAAGACAGTTGGCCACAGAGTACACGTCGTAGAGAATTTACTGGCTGATGAAGCTGTGAAACTGCAGTTAAGACTGCTACTGTACCTGTTGTTACCCATTGCCATAGAAGGGTGGATGGAGAAATAATGTCTGCTGTTAATGCTTATAGCAACAGCATCTCATTACCAAAAGCATATCCAGCAAAGTATTCCTACCTCTTAAGTGCCCAAATCATTCCTTATGCAATCATTCAAGGACGGGTCATCGGATGATCCCCAGTCAAGACTGCAGGCTAGATATAATTTGAACAGCACATAAGGCGGTTGCATCTTCCCATGCTGGTGTGGCGGCCACAGTTTCTGTGTTACAAAAATGCTACTGGTGGCACTATCTGTGCAAACCGACAAAGCAGTATGTCCTTAGCTGTGACTTTTGCCAACAAATAAAGGTTCCACCATCAATCGCCCACTGCAGACACCCCTCTTAGCATCAACCAAACCACTACTTATATCTAGACCATTATGGTCCCTAAATTTGGATGGCCCATTTAAGTATATTCTACTTGTTGTAGATTCTTGCTCCAGATTTCTCTGGGTGTGGTCACAACAATCAACTGATGCTTGCACTGTTATTCAAGATTTGCAAGTCTTTATTGGGACAGATGCAGTAGCGACATTGCCCTGCTTTTGCCTTTAGGGCATGCAAGACACATGGGAACCTGGGGTGTGGCTGTGCATTATTCCTCACCCTATCATCCTAAGGGAAATTTGATAGTGGAATGAAAGAACCCAGACTTGAAGCAATCCTTAACAGCTAGAATATAAGGTTCAGGTTGCATTTGGATCCACCACCTTTATGGAGTCCAGAGAGCATTACATAACCTGCCTAGAAGATCAGTGGGAGGCCCAACATCAAATGAAGTCCTCTACCGCATCCAGATGTGTGTCCCTGCGCTTGATGTTCCTGCCTTCGTGGCGTTTTGACATCAATAAACCTTTTGACATCAATGAACATCTATCTGTCTCCAAGGTCCAGTTTTAAGAAAACTGGTGCTTCGTGTCATGTAGCACCACTTTTCTTGTGGCCCATTGCATCCCCTAACATCACCATGTGTGCGCCGTATGTAACACACAGCACACCATGGTAAGGTTTGGGACAGTAGCATCATAATTTTTGCCGCTTTTAACACCTGCTCTGTGCAAGCATTAAAAATGACGCTAAAATGACACAGTAGAATCTCATTGATTCCACTGTGTCATTTTTGTGTGCCCCCTAATGGGGTAATGCCCCCCTTGCATACAATATGCCTGGCACAGGCATAATGTGGCGCAAGGCTTTACAAACCCACTTTTAAATGTGGCTTGACATTTTTGCTACACTATTGCCACATTAGGGTAAACAATAATGATGCTAATGTGGTGATAGTTGGCACTAGGCCCTCTTAAATTTCGGCCCAAGTGTTTTGAGATGAGCTTTCTACTACGTATGCTGCCATTGAAGGGGTGGAGGTACAACCAGCACCTACTGGCCAGATTTCAAAAGTTGGGGATCCAGTTTGAGAAAAAATTGAGATGCTGAAAGAATTTGGCCCATCATACCTTGGCACCAGTGACAGTCTTTTGAATTGAAGGTGCCAGAAATTAGATTTTGCCACCACTTGCTGGTTGTAAAGAAAAACACTTTGGTGGTCATTACCACCCTGGTGGTCGGTGTTAAAGCGGCAGTAAGACCGCCAACAGGCCGGCGGAAAAGAAAATTGAATCACGACAGTGGCGGAAACCGCCAACAAAAACAGCCACTTTAACACTCCGACCGCCGGTCACCGCCAACAGACAGGCGGAGGACAATGTACCGCCCACAGTATCATGAAAGGCCAATCCACCACCTTTTCCAGGGTGGATTCACCGCGAACAAAAACACGGCGGAAACAGGACTTCGAAGGGAAAACGCTCACCTCCACACACCCCACGAGGAATCCGTACGCCATGGAACCCGAGCTCCAGATCCTGACAGCCCTTATCTTCTTGCTCCTCTACCAGGAGCACGAACGCTGGTGGCGAAGACCACAGTGAGTACTGCACCTACGACACAGGGGAGGGGGGAGGGAAAAAACAGTGGCACACACACGCAACACCCCTACCCCCACCCCTACCCCCACCCTCACCCACGACAACACACACACTAATACAGCATGATACATTACAGTTACACCCCTCAACCACCCCTGGGAGAATGCAAGGACAAAAGGAAATGAGTGTAACCATTGTAATATATTAAAATCCAGTACGCAAAAATATATATACACTATAAACAAATATATACACCAAGAATAGGTAGTGCTCCATTGAAGTCCGTGGAACACTGGGCCCACACGGTATGGGCGAGGCCCACACTCAGTCCCTGAACATGACGGAGAGAACACTACAGGGGCATCAGAGAGCAATAAAACAGGCACCTCAGGGGGAAGGGAAAGGGGGGGCACCTCAGCCGGTTGAATGCACGACGCCAAATCCACGAGGGGGCCACATGCCCACTGTTCCATCCTGGGGAGTGCAAAAGCCACAGTCTCTTAAGTCTCTACAGTGGGTGGTTTGCCCACTGCTCTATTGTGGGGAGTGCAAAGCCACAGTCTCTCAAGTCTCCACATTGGGTGGTTTTATACACCTTGTACAAAATATATACCAAGCATAGTAGTCCAGGTAGTGCTCTAAGAAAGTCCGTGGAACACTGGGACCACACGGTATCGGTGAGGCACACACAAGATCCCCGACCATGACGGAGAGAACACTGCAGGGGCATCAGACAGCAACTAAACAGGCACCTCAGGGGGAGGCAAAGGGGGAGCACCTCAGCCGCTTGAGTGCACAACGCTAAATCCACGAGGGGGCCACGTGCCCACTGCCATATCCTGGGGAGTGCAAAGCCACAGTCTCACAAGTCTCTACAGAGGGTGGTTTGCCCACTGTTCAATCCTGGGGAGTGCAAAGCCACAGTCTCTCAAGTCTCTACAGTGGGTGGTTTGCCCACTGCCATATCCTGGGGAGTGCAAAGCCACAGTCTCACAAGTCTCTACAGTGGGTGGTTTGCCCACTGTTCAATCCTGGGGAGTGCAAAGCCACAGTCTCTCAAGTGGATAACAGTCTCCACTGGTTCTGGAAGGGGCATGGTACCCAGAGTGCTTCATCCTGTACAGGACACAGGTAGTGGATGGATCTCTCCACTGGTTCTGTAGGGGGCATGGTGCCCAGAGTGCTTCATCCTGCTAAGGACAGAGGTAGTGGATGGATCTCTCCACTGGTTCTGGAGGGGGCATGGTGCCCAGAGTGCTTCATCCTGCTAAGGACAGAGGTAGTGGATGACAGTCTCCTCTGGTTCTGGAGGGGGCTTTGTGCACAGAGATCATCATTCACCCCGTGACGGACTCAGTTGCGTCAGTGCCCTTGCCGCTCATGGACCAGCGGTGCTTGAGACAGTGGTGCCCTGTTCAGCGGTGTTTGAGATGGCGGTGCCCTGTTCAGCGGTGCTTGAGATGGCGGTGCCCTGTGCAGCAGTGCTTGAGATGCCGGTGCCTTGTGCAGCGGTTCTTGAGATGGCGGTGCCCTGTTCAGCGGTGCTTGAGGCGGTGGTCTCCATTGCAGGGACTCAGCTGCTGGTGGTTCTTCATGGCCCAGCGGGGCTTTTGCTGGTGGTCCTTCATGGCCCAGCTGGGCTTGTGCTGGCAGTCCTGTCCTGGGCAGCTGGGCTTGTGCTGGCGGTCCTGTCCTGGGCAGCTGGGCTTGTGCTGGCAGCCCTGTCCTGGGCAGCTGGGCTTGTGCTGGTGGTCCTGTCCTGGGCATCTGGGCTTGTGCTGGCGATCCTGTACTGGGCAGCTGGGCTTGTGCTGGCGGTCCTGTCCTGGGCAGCTGGGCTTTTGCTGGCGGTCCTGTCCTGGGCAGCTTGGCTTGTGCTAGCGGCCCTGTCCTGGGCAGCTGGGCTTGTGCTGGCGGGCCTGTCCTGGGCAGATGGGCTTGTGCTGGTGGTCCTGTCCTGGGCAGCTGGGCTTGTGCTGGCGGTCCTGTCCTGGGCAGATGGGCTTGAGCTGGAGGTGGCCTCCTGGGCAGCGGCGATGATGGCGGCCTTCTCTGCCGCGCTGCTCTTCCCAGACTTGCCAGGTTTCTTGTGGCCCTTCCCCACCTTGGAAGGTGTCACAGCTGACTCCACACTCCCACCGGGACCCCTGGGAGCGCCTTTGTTGACTGGAGTCTTCCCCCTCTCCCGCGGGGCACTGGCCAACTTCTGATGCTTCACAGGTGGGGGACTGTCTGTGCTGTGGCTCTGTGCCACACTGGGTGCCCTGGTGGCCGGTCACTCCAGATTCTGGTGACTACAGGCACCACTGGTCCCGGAGATGTTGTGGCTGAGGTGCTAGTTCGGGACCTAGGAGACGGCCGGGGTGGGGTTGCTGTGGGAAAGAGGTCAAGGTTGGACAGGAAACGTTTTTTGGACACACTGGGACGGGTAGCTGAGGGGGTTTGGGAGTGGAGGAAGAGGTGGTGGTTGTAGGAGGTGTACGTTTGCTGACTTTGGGTGAAGGTGCTTGCGCTGGAGGCTGTCGTAAGGTGGATGGCTGTTGGGTGGGTGTGTGCCTGCGTTTGTGTGTCTTGGGAGCTGGCGTCACAGACACACTGGGAGAGGACACAGGGGACGTGTTAATGGTAGTGGGGGTGGTGACTGCACGTGAGCGGGGTGTGGTGATGGGTGTGCTGGAGAGGGACGTAATGGCTGTAGAGGTAGTGCATGCAGGTGTGAGTGTAGACGGGACTGGGAGGGAGGAGGGAGACGAGGAGGAGGGGGACACAGTGGAGGCAGTGGATGTTGGTGTGTCTGCATGTGTTTGATGCTTTCATGAGTGCCTGTGGGATGTGTGGTGCTTATGTTTGCCTGAGCTTCCCTTGTGTGTTGAGGTGTGTGTATGCTAGTCTGTAGGTGTGCTTGGGATAGGCTGAGGTACAGGGGATTGGATCGGGGTGGAGGAAGTTGGAGGGGGGAGTCTAGACACAGGGACAATGGCTGCCATCAGTGCTGAGGCCAGAGTCTGAAAAGCTCGCTGAAGGGCCGCCTGACCAGAATGAATGCCCTCCAGGAATGCATTTGTTTGTTGCAACTGCCTTTCTACACCCTGGATGGCATTCAAAATGGTAGACTGCCCAACAGTGAGGGACCTGAGGAGGTAAATGGCCTCCTCACTGAGGGCAGTAGGGGTGACTGGTGCAGGGCCTGAGGTGCCTGGGGCGAAGGTGATGCCCACCCTCCCGGGTGAGCGGGCACAGGGCGAAGGTTGAGGGGCTGCTGGGAGGGCGGTGCTGGAAGGGGGGGTGGCGGCTGTACCTGTAGATGGAGGGGCACAGATGTTGCCGCCACCACAAGGGAGCTCCCATCAGAGGACGAGTCCGTGTCACAGGTGACAGCTCCTGTCCCCGCCATGGAGCTCCCCTCGCCCTCCGTCCCACTGGTGAAGTCCAATTCCGTAGTGTGGCCCTCCATGGCCATGTGGGATTCAGCCCCCTGGTGCTTCGGTGCCACTGCTTCTTTGCCTGATGATGCTAGTGCACACAAGAACAGGGAGACCACAAAAAGGAGGGGGAACAACAGAAGAAAGACATGTTGAGTGCATGCATTACCGCTACTGTTGGCGGACACGACAGACACAGAAGCCCCCTGCACTACGCCACGCTCTTGGGCTCCACTGTTCAATTCCTGGGAAATGGCCTACAAGGCTATGGATGACATCTGCACACATAGATGACACAGGGGCATGACTAGGTGTAGTTGTCACTCTACAGAGGTGGTGTGGGGTGCCACATGGCCTGCCTTGCGGAGGGGCCTTGCCTACGGAACTCGCCCTGGCCTAGGGAAACCCACAGCCCACCTCCCCCACCCAGACACCTCCACTGCGCGCAAAGTCAGCAGAATGAGAGTGTACTCACCCACTTGTGGCTGCTGTGATGCCCTCAAGTGCCCATCCAACTCTGGGTAGGCCACCGCCAGGATCCTGAACATCAGGGGGGTCATGGTGCGACAGGCACCCCTTCCACGTTGGGAGGCCATCCCCAGCTGGGCCTCTGCCGTCTTCTTGCTCCAGCGGCGCAGGTCCTCCCATCTCTTGCGGCAGTGGGTGCTCTGTCTATGATAGACCCCCAGGGTCCGCACTTCCTTGGTGATGGCACGCCAAATACCCTTCTTCTGGTGGGCGCTGACCTAGAGGAAAGGTATAGGATGAAAGGGAATTACTCCCCCATCTGGTTAGTCATACTCATTGCCCACCAGTTCCCTCCCATGCCCTGACACACCTACACACACCATGCTCACATGCAGGCCTCAGCCCCAAACCCCACATGTATCTTCCATCCATACCACTCCATACATTCATGGCCCACACATCATGCTCACAGTGTACTCACCTGTTTGTCTGAAGGAGTGTAGAGTAGCATGTACTGGTGGAGGACCCCATCCACTAGTCTCTCCAACTCCTCCGAAGTGAAAGCAGGGGCCCTTTCTCCAGAAACTCGAGCCATTGTTGTTTCCAGACATAGGTCACAGCAGCACTTGCAGTGTAGGTCCTCTCCTGTTGAAGGTCAGGTATCAAGTGAGTGAAGAGACAGAAAATGTCGGTCACGTCCGCGGCGGTGCGAACCGTCACCCCGGCGTACATCGTCATTGGCTCCTGGAACCCATAGGGCCCAATGATAACCAATGCTGAATTGTGCTGTGGTCTTCGGCCACCTACAGCGCCGCTGCACAACGCCAGCGCAGTTACCTCATTTCCCCTTGTCCCTCCTTACAGGTCAGGCAGCCGCCATTTTACGGTGGCACATGGCATGGCACCTAACTGCGTCACAGCACATTTAGGCAGAAATACGGACAGACAACGCCACACACGGATTTACTCACATTACAGCAAAAACACTTGTGCAACCTATGTGGTACATGACCCTCTGCTCACCATTCTCCTCCATAGGGCACATCCGCTGGGGCAGTTGATGAGATGGCGTCAACCTCCTGTGTACAGAACCCTGGTGGACCTGTCGACAATGGAAGACAGACACATCATTATCACCTACAGACTTGATCGTGCCACAATCCAAGAACTGTGTGCCCAACTGGAGCGTGACCTGATGTCAGCTATCTGCCATCCCACAGGAATACCCCCTCTAGAGCAGGTCCTGTCAGTGCTCTATTTCCTGGCAAGTGGCTCCTTTCAAACTACAGTGGCCATGGCATCAGGGATGTCTCAGCCAATATTTTCTAATGTGTTGACCAGAGTGTTGTCTGCCCTGCTGAAACACATGTACAGCTACATTGTATTCCCCCAGGCGGGGGATTTGCAGATAGTGAAAGGTGACTTCTATGCCCTGGGACATATCCCCAACATAATTGGTGCCATTGATGGTACACATGTGGCATTTGTCCCCCCCGCAGAAATGAACAGTTGTACAGAAATCAAAAAAGCTACCATTCTATGGATGTGCAGCTGGTATGTTTGGCGGACCAGTACATCTCCCATGTGAATGCCAAGTATCCTGGCTCTGTGCATGACGCTTACATTTTGAGGAATATCAGCATCCCTTATGTGATGGGCCAACTCCAGAGGCACTGTGTGTGGCTAATAGGTGAGGCCAAGGTCCCCACACAGTATGAATAGGTGTCTTGGAATGGGGTAGTCCCTAAGGGTTAGTGTGTGTCTAACAGATTTCCCTCGACATTTGCAGGTGACTCTGGTTACCCCAACCTGTCATGGCTACTGACCCCAGTGAGGAATGCCAGGACAAGGGCAGGGGACTGCTACAATGAGGCACATGGGCAAACTAGGCGTATTATTGAGTGGACTTTCGGCCTCCTGAAGGCCAGATTCCGGTGCCTCCATTTAACAGGTGGCTCCCTATACTACTCACCAAAGAAGGTGTGCCAGATAACCGTGGCATGCTGCATGTTGCACAACCTGGCATTGCAACACCAGGTGCCTTTTCTAAGTGCCTAAGAGACTGGCACTGCTCATCTCATACCTGACTACTGTAGGACATTGTATAAGTCAGCCTCTTAACCTCTGTGTATGGTCCCTGACAGCTCACTTTGGCTTTCCATTTCACAGATCTGGGTACCTCATTCTGCCTTCTGCTATGTTCACTGCTGCCCAACAACTGTCATACATTGGTATGTGCAAATGAACATTAACATTGATATTTGTCGAAGAAGTTGTAATTATACATTTGTAAAAGTACAGACTGAGTCCAGATTGTTTTGTGATTCAAGGGTGTTTATTTATGGGCTAATGTGTATAGGGGTATGTGGAAGGGACTGGGGTGATGGTGGAGGAGAGACCAGGATAAAGTCTAGTCTCTTGGTATCACAGGTGCATTGTCCAAAGGGGCAGAGGAAGTGGAGCAATGGCAGTTCAAGGTGGACAGGGTGACAGAGGGGGACAGAAGGGTGACAATCAGGAGAGTCTTATTTCCTGGCGGGGGTCTTGGCAATGTTCTCTGTCTTCTGCCTGGATCGCAGGGACCATTTACGGGGTGGTTCTCCTTCTGCAGGGGGTGGGGTGCTGGTGGCTTGTTGGTCCTGTGGCGGGACCTCCTGTCCACTAGCGCCGGCAGACGTGGAAGGCTGTTCATCGTTTGGACTGGTGTCATGGGCCCAGTGGTATACTACTGTCTACCTCATGGTGTTGGCCATGCCTGCCAGCACCCCTGCAATGGTGACCGGGGTGGTGTTAATGGACTTCAAGTCCTCCCTGATCCCCAGGTATAGTCCCTCCTGCCGCCGCTGGGTCTCCTGAAACTTGGCCAGTACCGTGCCCATGGTCTATTGGGAATGGTGGTATGCTCCCATTATGTTTGAGAGTGCCTTGTGGAGAGTGGGTTCCCTGGGCCTGTCCTCCCCCTGTCGCACAGCAGGCCTCCCAGCTTCCCTGTAACCCTGTGCCTCTGTCCCCTGAACCGTGTGCCCGCTGCCACTGACCCCAGGTCCCTAATCGTCCTGGGTTGGTGGGGTTGCCTGGGGTCCCTGTAGTGGTGGACACACTGCTGATTGACTTGTCCTGGGGACAGTGGTATGGGCCCACTGGGTGGGTGCGGTGGTGGTGTTTCCTAAGGGGGGAGGTTCTCTGGTGGTTTGGGACTGTGGCAGGGGAACCCAACTGTTCAGAGGTCCCTGATGGGCCGGGCTGGTAATCTTGATCCAGGCATGCAGAGCTGCTGTCGTCACTGTGGGCCTTTTCTGTGTGGGGACTGGATATGGTTGGTACCTCCTGTCCGGTGACGTTGTGTAGGGGTCCTGTTGGGGTGTAAATGCATTGTTATTGTATCTGTGTGTGCCATCTTGTGAAATGGGTGTGTTTCACTCTACTACTGTGCTTGCAATATCGCCTTGGCCCTTGTGTGAGTGGTGATTGTGTGCCCTGGGTGAGTCTCTCCCTTGGACATGCTTTGGTGATGGGTGTCCATGCAGGTCTGTGATGGGTGTCCATGCATTGATGTAACATGCAGGCCTTGGTATTGGGATGTGCGGGTTGTGATAGTGGGGTATATGTTAGGTGGTGGAGTGATGGGTGTGAGGGTTGGGGTTGGGGTTTGTGATGGCATGCAGGTAAGGTGAGGGGATATAATAGTAAAGATATGACTTACCAGAGTCCAGTCATCCTGCTACTCCTGCGAGGCCCTCAGGATGCATGATTGGCAAGACTTGCTCCTCCCATGTTGTTAGTTGTAGGGGAGGAGGTGGGGGTCCACCGACAGTCCTCTGTACTGCTACCTGGTGTCTAGATACCACGGAACGTACCTTCCCCCGTAGGTCGCTCCACCTATTCCTGATGTCATCCCGTGTTCTTGAATGCTGTCCCACTGCGTTGACCCTGCTGACGATTCTCCGCCATACCTCCATCTTCCTAGCAATAGATGTCTGCTGCACCTGTGATCCAAATAGCTGTGGCTCTACCTGGATGATTTCCTCCACCATGCCCCTACGCTCCTCCTCAGAAAACCTGGGGTGTCTTTGAGGTGCTATGATGTGGTGTGAGTGATGTGTGAGGTGATGGTTGATGTGATGTGTGGGGTGATGTTTTGGGGCGTGTGGTGTTTTGTGCGTGGATGGTGTATGAGTGACGGGGTTGTGTGCCTCTGGATACTGGTGTTATCTTTGCTTTTCTCTCTCTGCTTCTTTCTGCTTCTTCCAAAAATTTTGGTTGCCAGGGTTTTTGGGTAAAGTGGGTGTGTGTTTTATATTGGATTGGGTGTGTGGGTGTGGTGGGTGTATGTGTATCAGGTGTATTTTGAATTGTCCAATGTTGTTGTGTTTTTTAAATGTGTGTGTATTTTGAGCGCGGCGGTGTGTACCGCCAATGGTTTACCGCGGTTGAATGACCGCCACGTTGATTCGTGGGTTGTGACAGTGTGGGCGTATTCCTGTTGGCGTGACGGTGTGGGTTTTGGTACCGCCAATTTATCACTGACCTTTGGTGTGGCGGACTTATGTGGGTGTCTGTATTGTGGAGGATTTCTAAGCGTGGGTCAGAATACCCGTATGGATTTCCGCCTCGGACATGGTATGTTGGGGGCCTTCGGCACAGCGGTCAGCGGATTTTACCACCAGGGTGATTGTGTGCCCTGGGTGAGTCTCTCCCTTGGACATGCTTTGGTGATGGGTGTCCATGCAGGTCTGTGATGGGTGTCCATGCATTGATGTAACATGCAGGCCTTGGTATTGGGATGTGTGGGTTGTGATAGTGGGGTATATGTTAGGTGGTGGAGTGATGGGTGTGAGGGTTGGGGTTGGGGTTTGTGATGGCATGCAGGTAAGGTGAGGGGATATAATAGTAAAGATATGACTTACCAGAGTCCAGTCATCCTGCTACTCCTGCGAGGCCCTCAGGATGCATGATTGGCAAGACTTGCTCCTCCCATGTTGTTAGTTGTAGGGGAGGGTCCACCGACAGTCCTCTGTACTGCTACCTGGTGTCTAGATACCACGGAACGTACCTTCCCCCGTAGGTCGCTCCACCTATTCCTGATGTCATCCCGTGTTCTTGAATGCTGTCCCACTGCGTTGACCCTGCTGACGATTCTCCGCCATACCTCCATCTTCCTAGCAATAGATGTCTGCTGCACCTGTGATCCAAATAGCTGTGGCTCTACCTGGATGATTTCCTCCACCATGCCCCTACGCTCCTCCTCAGAAAACCTGGGGTGTCTTTGAGGTGCTATGATGTGGTGTGAGTGATGTGTGAGGTGATGGTTGATGTGATGTGTGGGGTGATGTTTTGGGGCGTGTGGTGTTTTGTGCGTGGATGGTGTATGAGTGACGGGGTTGTGTGCCTCTGGATACTGGTGTTATCTTTGCTTTTCTCTCTCTGCTTCTTTCTGCTTCTTCCAAAAATTTTGGTTGCCAGGGTTTTTGGGTAAAGTGGGTGTGTGTTTTATATTGGATTGGGTGTGTGGGTGTGGTGGGTGTATGTGTATCAGGTGTATTTTGAATTGTCCAATGTTGTTGTGTTTTTTAAATGTGTGTGTATTTTGAGCGCGGCGGTGTGTACCGCCAATGGTTTACCGCGGTTGAATGACCGCCACGTTGATTCGTGGGTTGTGACAGTGTGGGCGTATTCCTGTTGGCGTGACGGTGTGGGTTTTGGTACCGCCAATTTATCACTGACCTTTGGTGTGGCGGACTTATGTGGGTGTCTGTATTGTGGAGGATTTCTAAGCGTGGGTCAGAATACCCGTATGGATTTCCGCCTTGGACATGGTATGTTGGGGGCCTTCGGCACAGCGGTCAGCGGATTTTACCACCAGGGTGATTGTGTGCCCTGGGTGAGTCTCTCCCTTGGACATGCTTTGGTGATGGGTGTCCATGCAGGTCTGTGATGGGTGTCCATGCATTGATGTAACATGCAGGCCTTGGTATTGGGATGTGTGGGTTGTGATAGTGGGGTATATGTTAGGTGGTGGAGTGATGGGTGTGAGGGTTGGGGTTGGGGTTTGTGACGGCATGCAGGTAAGGTGAGGGGATATAATAGTAAAGATATGACTTACCAGAGTCCAGTCATCCTGCTACTCCTGCGAGGCCCTCAGGATGCATGATTGGCAAGACTTGCTCCTCCCATGTTGTTAGTTGTAGGGGAGGGTCCACCGACAGTCCTCTGTACTGCTACCTGGTGTCTAGATAACACGGAACGTACCTTCCCCCGTAGGTCGCTCCACCTATTCCTGATGTCATCCCGTGTTCTTGAATGCTGTCCCACTGCGTTGACCCTGTCGACGATTCTCCGCCATACCTCCATCTTCCTAGCAATGGATGTCTGCTGCACCTGTGAT
The DNA here is from genome assembly GCF_031143425.1 of Pleurodeles waltl. NCBI lineage: Eukaryota > Metazoa > Chordata > Amphibia > Caudata > Salamandridae > Pleurodeles > Pleurodeles waltl. Next base: position 232,295,206 of record NC_090446.1, read on the forward strand.
CCAAATAGCTGTGGCTCTACCTGGATGATTTCCTCCACCATGCCCCTACGCTCCTCCTCAGAAAACCTGGGGTGTCTTTGAGGTGCTATGATGTGGTGTGAGTGATGTGTGAGGTGATGGTTGATGTGATGTGTGGGGTGATGTTTTGGGGCGTGTGGTGTTTTCTGCGTGGATGGTGTATGAGTGACGGGGTTGTGTGCCTCTGGATACTGGTGTTATCTTTGCTTTTCTCTCTCTGCTTCTTTCTGCTTCTTCCAAAAATTTTGGTTGTCAGGGTTTGTGGGTAAAGTGGGTGTGTGTTTTATATTGGATTGGGTGTGTGGGTGTGGTGGGTGTATGTGTATCAGGTGTATTTTGAATTGTCCAATGTGGTTGTGTTTTTTAAATGTGTGTGTATTTTGAGCGCGGCGGTGTGTACCGCCAATGGTTTACCGCGGTTGAATGACCGCCACGTTGATTCGTGGGTTGTGACAGTGTGGGCGTATTCCTGTTGGCGTGGCGGTGTGGGTAGTGGTACCGCCAATTTATCACTGACCTTTGGTGTGGCGGACTTATGTGGGTGTCTGTATTGTGGAGGATTTCTAAGCGTGGGTCAGAATACCCGTATGGATTTCCGCCTCGGACATGGTATGTTGGGGGCCTTCGGCACAGCGGTCAGCGGATTTTACCGCCAGGGTTGTAATGAGTGCCTAAATGTAAAAAAATGCTTTCTAGTGGCTAAAAACTAAAATAGCCAACCGGGGACAACTGGTCAGCTTAACTGGGATCAAGTAAAAAGTTGAGGCAGACCGTGATGGAGACCTGCTTGAATTCACTAAGCTTGAGGCCTCAGTCACAGTCTTACCTTCACACTTAAACATGTTCTGGAGCTTTTCTCCATTGATGTCATGCGGTCCTCCCTAGCGAGCCAATTTTGATGCAATGTCTTGGATTGCCTTTCCCAAAGCCCCCAGTCAAATCCTGGAAGTCTGGTACTACAGAGCTTTCACCAGGACAAACCTTAAATTCATGGACATGGTTAAAGGTGGCAGACTTCACTCACAACATCGGGGCAGTCCACTTATGGAGCTTATTTTGAAGTTGATCCAAACTTCTTCAAACTTTTGGATGTTCCTCCAGAAGTCATTTGGGGACCTTAAAGGGTCCACAACTTGATCCAAGGTTCCAGGAGCTCTGAATTGCTCATTAAGAGTTTGGGCTTCAGTTCCCAGAATATATGTGGTCAGAGTCCTCAAATGGCCGCAGGTCCGCTAATCTGTTCTTGTAGGACTTGATGAAGGAGACTCTGGTCAGTTCCTTTGTACTTGTAGCTTACTGGGAGTCAACTCCTGGAGTTACAGAAGCAAGGCAAAGTCCTTTTGTTGGTGTGCAGCTGGTGCAGTTCCTGTGGGTCCAGTCTTTCTAGTGCAGTCTAGGGTTTCAGCAGGGCAGTCCTTTTTCTCAAGTATCTTCTTCCTGCAGGAATCTGAATTGCTGAGCAGCTCTGCCATATGTATCCTCACTCCTGGGTTCGAAAGCAGGGGTGATACCCCTGACCAATGGGATGCAGGGTACCACTCTCTGAGGTGACTACGTCCTGTGAAGTGTGGCAAAAATCAATCCCAGAAAGCAACATTCTTTGAAAATCCAACATGGAGAAAATCTCTCCTTGGGGTTTACATCTGGCTGAGCCCACCCACTGGTGTGGCTACATTTCTTCCAGCCCCTCTCCTAATCTACTTATTGGGGCCCCCACCTGGTTGGGAGGCATGAAATGGGGGCAGCCCAGTTTCTGGGCAGGTAGCCTTCCCTCTTTTGAAAACAAGATTGACTTCTCTATCCCCATCCTGCTCTGCCATCTGCTACAGCACTTCTCCTCCCACAAATGCTACCTTCGTTTCAGCCCAGGCCACTTCACACTTCATTAAGGTAGCCTGGCTCAGGCAGCCAGTGACTGACCAATCAGGAAAGGGGACTTCAGGACTGATATTGGTAACTTTTAGAAAAAGTTCTAAAACTCTTTTTCTGTACTAGCTATTCGAAATCCAACCTTGGCGGGTTTTTGGACTTATTCTGACTTCTAATTTGATACCAAATCTGACAGATTTAGCTCTTTGCTAGTGGAAATGTGACCTAATTGTTTTTTTAATAAAGCTTCCCAAAGTTGGCCTATATAGCTAATGCACTACAATGGGGAAAAACACATTTTATAAAGTCTCTGCTTATATTGACATTGCACCCAACCCTTGGAGCACCTAGGGCAGGCCTTGCAGGTGACATATGAAACAATAAGGTAGTTTGAGACTTTGGAACTACTTTTAATTCCAAAGTTGATTTTGGGGTTAGCTTTAACTTAAAAGCAGCCAGGAAGGCAGTCCTGCTTTTGCAATGATACCAAAGACTGCAGAAGGGCACCCAGGTGTGCCCTAACTACATTGGGTTCCTTAAACCTACATGCCCTACCCTATACTAGTGACTTAAAGGTAGGTTGTCAGAGCCATAATAATTATGCCTGAATTGTATATACCATTTTACACAGAGCACAGGCCCTGGGACTGGTTAGCAGTGCACAGGGCACAGTCAGAGTTAATAACCACTAGTATCAAACAGTTTGGGGGTGATCAGGGCCAAAACGATGACTTTCTCACAGACGTTATGTTCACATTTTACCCACACAAAACCTTAGAAATTCAGAAGTTATAGTTATGGTTATCTCAAGTAACTATAACTTGCATCCTCAAAATGCACTGCTAATTACACCAGATAATACATCACTCATGACAGCTTCTATAACATCAGGGATAATGTCAATTTAAAATGTTCAATAAAATATTGTTGAGATAACTGTGAATGGTGGTAGCATGAGTTACAGTTACCTTGAAGAATGAGTTAAAGTTACTTGAGAGAACCATAACTATAACAGCTGAATATCTATGGTTTTGTGTGAGTAAAATTTGAACCTAACTATGACCTCCCTGCAACCTTTGTTTTTTTCAGTGAATTTCTAAGTTTCGTCAACATAATGTCATTTTAATTAATTTAGGTTAATCCAACCACTGCAGTGCACGGCCTTCTGCTGTGCTTTGTGGAGGTTGGCTGCAGGGCCTATCCTGGGGCCAGGCCTGATGCCAACTCCTACAACCACGAACCCCCCCCACATAGTGTATTTAGCTGTATGAGGCAGAGATTGGCTGTAGAGCCTGCCCTGTGGCCAGGCCTTGTGGTCAACCCTATAAGTACCCAATCCCACATCCCTTACAATCAGAAATGTTCTGACACATTGAAAAAGAAAATTATTTGACAAGTTAAAAGAGTATAATTACCTTTCTGTATGTACCTTAAATATTTGAAGTTGAAAATAAGTTAAAGCTGAGAACTGACAACTGACACAACTAGACTTGAACATCAACCTTCTGTATGAGAGTCTCATACCTTTACCACAAGGATGAAAGTGACTCCTTACTGTGCATTGTCCAGACATATCTGTAATATTCAATGCAAAGTTTTGAGGGGAAAATGATGTAAATGCTCCATCACTAGAAATGTTTCACATTCAAAACATGAGCAAATAAACAGACACACTGCCATTAGATACTAGGATTTGAACATTCAACATGCTGAGTGACAGTCTAAGAGCTTTACCAGTAGTTCAGATGTGTCTCTGTTCTGCTGTGCATCAAAAGGTAACTGTAACATCCTAACCAAACATCTTACTTGTGTGCTGTTTTGAAATCATTCTATGGAGAACAATTACAATCAAAATCTCTCTGTCCCTCTCTTCTATCCCATTATGGGATGGAAGAGTGAGGGAAAATGACAGGACCATGTGGGGAGCCTATCCGGCTCCCCACGTCCTATAAGAGCCAGCATTACTCCCGCACACAGGGAGCTGCTGCAAATAGCAGATCCTTATGTACATACACAATAATTAAATCTTTTTTCCTGCCTGCATGTCTGTGGGCAGTGAAAGTGATGAAAACTCTAATTTCAGTAAGCAGGAGCATTTTTACAGCTCTGGCTTGCTGAAACTAAAGTGTTTTCTTTTGCTTGGCGGGAGCTGTCAGCTCCTATCCAGCAAATGCAAGCAGCGACCTCCCAAAGATGAGGCACTCCAAAAGGAAGCAAGAGCTGGCCCTGTGGCGTGGCAGTTGACAGGGCCATATATGGCTCCAGGAGGGGGGCTGTGTGGTACCCTCATATTTTCAATTAGGCCCCAGGGACCTAGAGGTCCCCAGGGCTGGTGTCCTGCGATGGTCCACCTTCCTAAATGTATTTGTAACCCTGGGGTGGTGGTGGCTCTTGGGGTCTAGGGAGATCCATAGGATTCCCATATTTTTTTATCAGCTGTTTGCTATGGGGAGGTGGTGGTCTCAAAGGCACAGGGGGCAGCCATACCCCCTGAATATTTGTAAGACATTGCCCCGGGGAGGAGTTGGTCCCTGGGGTAGGGGGGATGCACAGGACCCCCCCATTACATTTATATTTTGCCCCAGGGAGGTGGTGGTACCTGGGGTGCGGGGAGACCACACATCCTCCACCCATATTATATAAACATAGCACTACGGAGATTGGTCCCCGGGGTCTGGGGGTTCACAGGACCCCCCTTTTATATAAATAGTATATTGCCTCGGAGAGGTGGTGAACCCCGGGGGCTACATGCCCCCATGCATACCTTCAAAACATTGCCTGTGGAGGTGGTGGTCCCCAGGGCTCCTAAAAGCAATAGCAGGGGGGGCCCGTGCTCCCACCCTCCTTTGTCTTATAAAAATGCCCCCAGGTCATGGCCCACCTGGAGGCAACATAACAGAGAAACACGGGAGACAGTTTTATTTTTTAAATCATGGCAAAATCTGTGGATCCACCACAAATGTTTCTGTGATTTTAAAAAATATGCTTTTTAGCTTTGGGAGGTCCCAGTGAGACCTCTGCACAACGCTAGAGGGTTAGGGTAAACATACCCTCCCCCCTTTTCTTTTTTTTGTGTTTCTTTTTGAGACTGGGCTGAAGCAGAGTCTCAAAATGGCTGCCAAAACTTCCTGGTTGAATTGGTGACAGCCAATCAGATCTCTGCACGAGATCGGAAGTGTTCGCAAAGCCTTCATGCCTTTAGATATACAAGTTTGGTTTTCTTTTAATATTTCAAAAACTACTGAGTGGATTTGCACCAATAGCAAAACGCACTCTTTCTAAAGCAAAAGATACCTTTCTGCCAAATTTGGTATAATTCTGTACAGCAGTTCGGGCTGTAGTCGTGTTCAAAACCCTTATCGGAATTAAAATGTGAAATGCACTTTTTTTTATCCCCCTTTTTCTCGACTCCTCGTTGAAGGATCACCCTGAAATGTTCTATGCAGAACAAGACCCTTAGGCTCACTCCGTTTGGAAATGCTTGTGAAGAATTGTCAAAGGGTATCAAAGATATGGGCAAGTCAAAAATGCTCTTTCATTGAAAACTAGGTCCTAACTATAGCTACATAATAGCAACTGCCAGTAGACAATATATATATATATATACACATATATGTACATATGTTTGTATATATATATATATATATATATATATATATATATATATATATATATATTCACTGACAAAAAACAAAGGTTACAGGGGTGTTATAGTTAGGTTCGGAATCTACACATACAAAACCATAGCAATTCAGCTGTTACAGTTAGAGATCTTTAAGTAACTATGACTAGTGCCCTTAAATAACTATAACTCGCGAACCCGACATTCACAGTTCTCTCATAAACCATTTTATTGCAAATGTTGCAGTAATAATATCAATGATGCCATAGAAGATGTCATGAATGATGTAACATGTGGGGTAATCAGCTGGGCTTAGCGAGAGCATGAGTTTTAGTTACCACAGGGCACGAGTGACAGTTACTTTAAATAACTCAAACTATAACAGCTGAATGTCTATGATTTGGTGTGTGTAAATTCAGAACGTACATCTAATGTCTGTGTGACCATTGATTTTTAAGTGAATTTGTAAAGTTTTTTAAATGCTCATTCCTAACTATAACGTCCCTGTGACCTATTTTTTCTGTGAATTTCATTGTTTTTTTTTTAACTCACTGGGGATTGGCCGCAGGGCCTGACCTGTGACCAGACCCTGCAACAACTCCCCACATGCATCCAGCCCCACACCACACACAGCTTTTGGCCAAGCTTGCACCAGACACAGCAGCCAACATTCCGAGGCATCTAACCCCACAACATGCATGGCCTTCAGCAGTGCGCATCGGGGTTGGCCGCAGGACCTGGGCGGCATCCCTGAAGCCGATCATTCAAATACATCCAGCCCCATGCCACTCAGAGCCTTTGGCTGTGCACAGCAGGGGTTGGCCACAGGACCTGCCTGTAGCAGGGCCCTGGAGCCACAGGCATCTAACCCTGTGATACACACAGCCTTTGGTGTGCATGGCAGGGTTTCGCTGCAGTATCCAACCCCATGTACCGAGAGACCACCCTTGCTTTGCCTTGGATGAGTTCTAGAAGTTGGGAGAATTTGTCCTTTACAGATGTGGAGCTTCAATTAGGGCACCTGCTATGTTTATACTTATAAGTGCTTCCCCGTCAGGTTTAATTTATGTGAAATGAGCATTGGTGACAAAAAGAATGTCCACCTGCGTATTTTCCCAAAAATATTCCATAGTTTGACACAAAATGTCTACCCAACTGGGGTAATTTCTACTGGCTAATTACTTGGTGCTACCTTGTTGGGGAATGTATATAGTACATTCTACAGTACCATTGCATAAAGGACCATGTGGTAATGTCTCCAGTGACCATATATGGTGTACTTTTCACAATGTGATTGTGCCTTAAGCGTCTTCATACTGAAATCTGTGCAAACATGAATCCTTTTATAGAGAAAAAAAGCAAGTCTAAAGAGAGTTAAATCTCCACAAAGCAAGGGCACTTCCTCTTAATTATATGAAGTAGGTGCTTTTTTGTTTGGTGGAGATGTACTCATATTTCTTAGCATCCCAAACACACTGGGCCTTTTTTGTTAAGCTGGCCATCAATCTTGAAAAAGGTGGGAAGACCATCACATACCACTGACATTTACAGGGCGAGACCAAACGAGTGGACCTTCAAGGTCGTTTTGCGCATTTGTATAGTCTTAGTAATGAAAAGGATGAAGGATGGACTGACCAGAAGAGGACCGGAGGAAAGGTCTCACTTGTCACAGTCACTACATAAAAGATTGCGCTCCAACACTCACTACCATCAAGTATTTCAGATTGCTTTTCAATATGAAATTGCAGAGAAAGCACATTGCTTTGCATTGGATGAGTTTAAGAAGCCGGGAAGATTTGTCTTTTACAGAAATGGAACTTCAATGGGGCATCTGCTTTGTTTATATTTGTGAGTGCTTCCCGTTGAGTTTAAATTGCTGTAAAATGTGCATCAGTATGGAATGAACTAGGGACCGCTCCCAATCTCCAGGGGAATCTGGCATTACTCCTGCATGCAATGAGAAGCTAAAAATGCTGCTCCTTCTGTGCAGTAGCAATACTTTCATCTGTTTTCCTGATTGCTATCTGCTCCCAGTGAGCTGGAGTAGTGTTCCTGCTCCCGTCTGCTGGGAATGGACTTACAGTTTGCTCTTCCTTGGCGGGAGCTGTCAAAGGTCTCACCAAATGTAAGCATACTGCTATCTTCTGAAGATGGGCACTTTGAGAGAAAGAGAGCCTGCCCTAAGAGGTGGTAGTCCCCAGGGCTATTAGTGGCTCCAGAAGAGTGGCCAGGTGGTCCCCCTCCTTTTCTTTGTACAGGGCCCCACCGGTAAGATCCTGGTCCCCGGGGCCATAAACGGCCTGGAAAGGGGTCCATGCTACCCCCTCCCACTTGGTATATTGGCCATGCCCCAGGGAGGTGGTGGTCCCCGGGGCCGAATATGGATTTCCTCCCCCTCTTGACATTTTTTGTGCTCCAAGGAGGGACAGACCCTGGGCAAATGGCCTTTATAGGGGAGGGGGCAGTACAGCCCCCCCTCATATATAAGCCTAGCATCGGGGAGGTGGTGGTCCCCTCCTTTGATTTTAGTAAAATGAAGCCCCAGGGAGGTGTTTGTTCCTGGGACACAAAGTGCCCTATGGGAGGGGGTAGAATGCGCCCCCCCAAATATTTTAAATACAAACCACCCCCCCGGACCTTGCCCACCTGGTGGCTCATAAAAAACAAAGTACTTACATTTTTTTTATTTTATTTCTATATCTGCAATGAATGTTAAAAAATACTTTTTTGCCTTGGCTGGGTCTCAGGAGGGACCCCAGCACCAGCATTAGGGAGGTCAGGGTATTCCTACCATGGCCACCCTAAATTTTATTTTTACCTTTTTTTGGGACTCGTCTGAGTCTCAAAATGACTGCTAACACTTCCTGGTTAAAATGTTGGCAACCAATCACATTTCAGCATGGGTCGTATCTGCGGAGGATTCACATTTCTAGATATGCACATTTGTTTTTCACTTAACCGGTTCTGTGCCTTGGACGAGGTGACCTCGTCCAAGGCACCGGTTCCCCAGTGACTTGGAGGAGATCACCTCGTCCTTCATCCGGCCCACGAGGGGAGTGCTAGCGCTCCCCCTGTGGGCCCCCCACCCACACCCCCCGGTCATGGATGGAAGAGGAATTCCTTCTCCTTCCACCCCCCCACTCGGCAATCTGATGACATCAGCGTGCTCACAGCGCGCCGACGTCATCAACTATTGCAGAGGACACGCTGGAAGCCATTTGCTTCCAGCGCGTCGAGGGAAAGGAACTCAAACAGGTGAGTCCTTCCCTTTTTGGGGATTTTAGGGGGAAAACAGACACTGGGGGAAGGGATGGGTTTTTCCTTCCCCCCTGTGCCTGTTTTCAGTGGATTCCTGGTCCACGATCGGGGGTGGGGCCTGCGATCGTGGGCCAGGAATCCCCACTAGACACCAGGGATTCTTTGGCTGATTATTTTTGGGAGCGACCCCTTGGGCAAGGGTCGCTCCCATGGGGGGCTAATTTATTTTCATATTTCGGCCCCCCCGGGGGCAGATTGAATGTTTTTTTGGCCACTCTGCCCCCAGGTGGAGGTCGAATCCCCACTAGACACCAGGGATTCTTTGGCTGATTTATTTTTAGGAGGGACCCCTTGGGCAAGGGTCGCTCCCATGGGTGCTATTTTTAATCACATTTTGGCCCCCCCGGGGGAAGATCGGCCATTTTACAGCCGATCTGCCCCCAGGGGGGGTCAAATCCCAACTAGACACCAGGGACTTAGTTTGCACTAGGATGTTTTGGGGAGCGACCCCTTGGGCAAGGGTCGCTCCCCTTGGAGGGCATAAATAATCCTTTTTCGGCCCCCCGGGAGCAGATCGGCCATTTTTTCGGCCGATCTGCCCCCGTGGGGGTCGAAAGCCACTAGACACCAGGGATTTTATTTTCACTAGGATTTTTTGGGGGAGCGACCCCTTAGGCAAGGATCTCTCCCCTTGGGGGCATAAATAATCCTTTTTTGGCCCCCCCTGGAGGCAGATCAGCTGTTTTTTCAGCTGATCTGCCCCCGGGGGGTCAAAAACCACTACACCACCAGGGATTATGTTTACCTCATGTTTTTGGGCAGCGACCCCTTAGGCAAGTGTTGCTGCCCCAAGGGCAATAATTTCTGATATGTTTCAGCCCACCCTAGGGCTAGATCGGCCATGCTTTTGGCCGATCTCGCCCCCGGGGAGTCGAAACCCACTAGGCGCCAGGGATTGTGTGGTGTTTGTGTCTGTTTTGTGTGGGTGGGGGGGCGGCCCCTTTTGCAAGGGTCGCTCCCCAAAGGAGGACACATTACTGATGACAATTTCTGCTACCCTTGGGGGCAGGTCGGGCTATTTTTTTAGGCCTATCTGCCCCCAAGAGGGCAGAAGCCAACAAGACATGAGGGGAATTTTTTTTTTTTGCTCCCCTTAGTTTTCTTTGTGCTGGGGAAACCCCTATTGGCCCCCTTTGGCAAGGCTCTTCCCCCCCAAACAGGGTACAGAGCTGTTGGCCATTTCTGCCCCCTTGGGGGCAGATCAGCCTATTTTTTTAGGTCCACCTGTCCCCAAGGGGGGCAGAAGCCACTTAGGCACCAGGGACAGTTTCTAAGTTCTTGGTGGCGGGTGTTTGTCAACTGGCGAAGTATTTGTATTTGTGATTATAACAGTTTATTTCTTCTTTTTGTTCTAGTTCAAAGCTTTTGCTTCCTTTGCTGTTGATCCTTGCGGTTTTGGCAGTAGTTGTCCTGCGGTTTGCATAGTTGCATTTTTTAGGTAAGTGAAAGCAATGTACTCCAAAGGAGTATTGTTGACATGCATGAATGACATGTTTGTAGGTGGTGTACTAAATGTAGTATTGTGTGTGAAATTGTCCATAGATTTGAGCACAATGATATTTGTGTTGTCATATGTCTAATTTGTTTTTTTCTTTTTTCTTTTTAGTGGGACATCATTGGGGATTGCTGTGTCTGTGCAGAGTAGTTGCTGGTGAGTAGCTTTTTCAGGCAAGTGAGTGGTATAGTTTTTTAGTACATAACTCTTTGTGATAAAGCTACACTTTGTTTATTACCTATTTTAGTGCTGGTGGTTGTTGGCAATCCATTTGTTAGTGAGGATCATGGCTAGCCGCAGAGTGACCGCTCAGCAGGTTGTTGGCATGCTTTTTGAGTCATCTTCAGACCATGATTACGAGACAGACTCTGCATCTGAGGCAGGGGAGGAAGTGAGAGATTCTGGCAGTGAGTTTTCTGTCTGAGAGGATTCTTCTGATGAGGAAGCCACTCTTAGTGCAGATGAAGGGCCTGTTTTAGAGGAGGACATTGATATGCCAAGAGTGCAGCAGCCTGGGGCTGAAGGGTTTCCCTTTAGAAGACCTGACACCTGGATTGCCCCAAATATGGAGCAGCCACAGTTACCTGCATTTACTGGTCTCCAAGGGTGTAGAGTCAATACAGAAAACTTTTTGCCTGTCAAATTCTTTCACTTGTTCATGGACAATGTATTTTTGAAGAGATTGTGGAGCAGACTAATGTGTATGCAGAGCAATATTAAAGGGACAACGCTGCCAGACTTAGGCCTCAGTCTAGAGCTACTCAGTGGGTTCCCACATATCTTGAAGAGATGAAAAAGTTTTTAGGTTTGACTTTTTTGAGGGGATTGATAAGGAAGCCATCACTGGCTTCTTATTCGTCTACTAGTCCCTTGATGGCAACGGCTATATTTCCTGCAACTATGACTCGTAATTGCTATTTGCTTCTTCTTCGTATGCAGCATTTTGTAGACAATGCTTTAGCCTTGCCACGAGATCACCCTGATTGTGACCGTCGTTTTAAGATTAGGCCTGTCCTTGATCATTTTGTAGATCGGTTTTCAGAGGTCTATATTCCAGGCAAAGAGATAAGTGTGGACGAGTCTTTGGTCCTTTACAAGTGGCGCTTAGTTTTTAAGCAGTACATTCCTAGTAAGAGGGCACGGTATGGGATTAAATTGTATATGCTGTCAGAAAGCAGTACAGGATACATGTATAATTTTCGGGTCTGCACTGATAGGGATTCCAGTATTGACCCTCCTGGTTGTCCGGCCACTTTTGGAGTTAGCAAAAAAATTGTGTGGGAACTTGGTAGACGACTGTTCAACAAAGGTCACCATTTGTACGTAGATAATTTCTACACTGGAGTGCAGTTCAAAGAGTTGTTTAGAGTGGACACTGTTGCTTGTGGCACAATCCGTTCTAACCGGAAAGGCTATCCAAGGGAGCTTGTCTGTAAAAACCTTGAGAGGGGACAGTGCAGTGCCTTGCGGAATAATGAGCTGCTAGCTCTGAATTTTTCAGACAGGAGGGATGTGTACATGCTATCTACCATCCATGATGAGAGTACTTCCCCTGTGACTGTTTGGGGCCAGGTTGCGGAATCGCGCAAACCTGGGTGCATTTTGGACTACAATAGGCACATGAGTGGTGTTGATAGAGTAGATCAGAGGTTGGACCCTTACACTGCTCTGTGTAAGTCTTACGTGTGGTATACAAAGTTGGCCCTACATTTATTTCATCTGGCAACTTTTAGGGGCATATTTATACTCCGTCTTTGCCGATTGTGCATCAAAAATTTTGATGCACAATCAGCGCAAACGTTGCCCCGTATTTAAACTTTAACTCCCGCGGACGACAAAATTCCGCTGTGCGCGTCATTTTTTGAATGCGGCAACCCGCCTTGTGTTAATTATATGCAAGGTAGGCGTTCCTGTCCAAAAAATGGCTTAAACGGCTGTGCGTTGTATTTATGCTTTCGGGCAAAAATGACGCACGGCTGGGAGGCAGAGCCAGAAAATGACGCACAGCCCAATTTGCGTCAAAAATTAACGCCTGGGTCAGGGCAGGCGTTAAAATGGGGCAAACACACCTGTATTTAATCCGAACACACAGAACAAACAGCAGAGCAGCAGAGCAGCAACAGGGAGGTGATTCTAATCCAGCGTACATGCAGACTCAGAGCCCAGCATCAACAACAGCAGCTACAACAAAACCAGCAGGGACCCCAAAGGCAGCACAGAAGGCAGGAGAGGATATTCTGCCCAAGAACAACCCTTCAGGGCCTCAGGGAACACAACATCATACAGAGGCACCGGTTGAACTGGCAGGCCATTCAGCAGCTGCTGCGAAACATTGAACAGCAGTTGGCCCCCACTTTGGTGACACCCCACACCATCCCAACAGAAACAAAGCTGCTTGCTGTACTTCATATGCTGGCACATGGCTCTTTTCAAACAACTGGTGCCCTGGTAGGCGGAATATCACAACCATCATTCTCCGCCTTTTTGCCCAAAGTACTGGACGCCATCATTCGACTGACACCCCGCCACATCTGCTTCCCTAACACACTGCAGAAGCAGCAGGAAACTAAACAGGGGTTCTACGTAATCACTGGCTTTCCACACGTCCTTGGTGCAATAGACTGCACACATGTACGCCTTGTGCCACCTGCTGCAACTGAACACCTCTTTCGCAACAGGAAGCACACACATTCCATCAACGTGCAGGCCATTGTCGATCACCAAGGAATGTTCCCCAACATCGTGGCTAAATATCCTGGGAGTGTACATGACTCATTCATCTTCCGTCACGGCACGATCAATCAACACTTCCAGGATGGACGGTATGGCAATGGGCTACTTGTTGGTAAGTACAAAAACCTACATATATGTATACACTGCACAGCAATCCTCTAGGACACACAACACATACACCACAACAGCAACATGTCAACAGGAACACACTGAGGTCCTGACATCACTAGCCATGTTTCTTAAGTCATAATTGAACCTGTCACACTTTGGATTTTACTGTACAGCCTAATGTTAAGACATTAATGAGTGTGGTTGCTGAAATGTCACCTTGCAAATTGTAAGTGTCCCAATGACCTTTACATTAATACATTGCCTAAGTCTAAAGCTATGGGATGTCCAGGGTACTTTCATATGAACAGTTCACCTTTGAAGGGCAATAGCTGAGGACCACACCTATTACACACATACATGTTGGAAACATGGTTCATCGCAGCATATGGCACACAACTAAAACACCATCACTCAAGTAGGGGAAAACAGGCCCTCATACATCAGGCAGTTGACATGCTTTTGATTCAGGAACAGGAATGTATGACCAGACCGTTGACAGCAGTAAGTCCAACTACATACAATATTTGCAAAGACTATCTGTCACTAGAGTTACACATAAGCAGAACATACACAGCACAAGTGCCACACATATGACAATCAACCAGCACATTACATCCCATCTACATTTCAGCCCTTTTCTAAACTCCTGACACACCCATGTGCCTGGTCATACCCCACCTGTGTGAAGAGGTCCCTGGAATACAAATATGTGTACCCTGATATTCCTTCATCTACACACACACACTAACAAGAGTCACCCAGTGTGCCACACCCTTTCCTATGGTATACCATTGTCATAGTACTATCTGACTGCATGGACGTCAGCTCAAATAATACACTGGCTTGGAGTTTATAAGGCCTGGTATCACCTGTAGATTGCTTCCCGTGTGAAAGGTACTGTAGGCCATTTGAAAGCAAATCTCATCCGACAGGACTTGTGAAACACTGATGGAGGCCACACCAGTGATCACCTCTATGCACACCACCCAAATTTACATGCACCATCCCTGCTGATGCCTCCAACAGCATAGATGTTGACATTTTGGCAAATACACTGTTAAGCATTGCTACTAATGTAGCCATGTAACACTGTATCTGGGTTCATGTGTCACCTTCAAAACAACACAGGACATGCACAGTTTGACATGTCAACTGTCTACTGCTCCCTCCGACCAGTCTTAGTCAGACCACTGATCATGTCAATTGTGAAAGAGCTGGATTCTGATTGACCCTGCATCCTGTCAGCCTGACTGGCACCTGTCTGTGGGTCACCCTAAAGATTCCCGGTGGCCACATATGGACCACACTTGCTGTTCAAAACCTCTCTTTCCTCAGAGGCTAATTTGTCATTTGCCTCATCAATGTATACTCAAATACATTGTATTGCATCATCTGACTTTTATTTGTACCATATTTGTTACAGTGCCCTTGAATAGCTAAATCATGCCCCATCCGTTGTCTGGGCCTCATTAATGCCTAAACTACAAAGTGTGACAGTGTACCTGGGCCATAGCCTGGGATGGTGTACGTGGCCTCCAGCAGAACCAGCAACCTCAGATAATGTCCATGAAAAGTCTACACATTTTAGGACCCTGACAGTTCACACGCTGAGTAACATTGTCCAAATAATAGAGATGGCCCGTGTGTGGTGAATAGCAGCCATATTATTCTGCACAGAGGCTATGATGTTCCCAGATGCAGTTGCATCCACAGAGGCCAACTTGAGTACAAATGTTGCAGTGACAAATGCCGGATCCTGACACCTGAGACATTCTCTCACTCAGCACACCAAGGTTGCCCACTTGAAAGTCTCATTACACGTCTTCAGTGACCGGGTGGGACCATCCATGTGTAGGTTACCATGTCCTCAATGATTTTACTCACAGTTATCTCCAAAGGATACTCATTAGATACACGATTAGCTGCCACTAACTCATGATGAGACCTGGGCATAACAGTGACAACATACACCTTAACAGTTGATACAGGATCAACATTGGACCACACACATGAACATGACACCTCTGTGTAATTGATCACAGGAAATATGGGGACACTGGCTGCCTCGGATGCTGGTACACCACAGCCACTGGAGAGGTGTGGCTCAGTTATATGTCATCAACTGTGGCCTCATAATACATATCTGCTCCACCTTTGGCTCTCTGGCACAATTACAAGGTACCCACTTCGTCAAGGCTTTTCCCTAACTCACTGTTAGAGTCACCAACAAGTGCCCTAGAAGCAGTTTACAAATATCCAGGACAATAGGAAGGTCCGACTGTGGGCAATTCTCATTACCAAATGTCAGCCATCCATCTGGTGCATGTTTTTCCATTTGTGGTGTCTACCTTACCCAAAACCTTGGTAGGCCACACAATGGATGTTGCCACATGTATGACTGACACATGTCCTAACGCATTTTCACAATGACCTGCATCTATGGTATGGACACATTGACTACACATACTACAAGCAAATTTGCTATAATGCATCTTGTGATGCACACACACTGGGCCTACAACTACATTAGTGGCCACTGCACACACAGTGAGCCATAGGCATTGAGGTATTGTACCCATGTACGTTACACTGCTATCTTCTCCTGATGGCAAACATGGACAAATTCTGCAAGACATATATGTAGCCTAGACATTTGGTCAACTAGTGTGTCAGCCAACCATCAAACTCCAGCTAAGGAAGTAGTGGTGCATTGTCAGCTGCAGTATGATGTCTCACATATGAACATACACCACCAATCACCAAAGTGGTTGCAAGCAGCCTATCACAGTAGTGGCCCAATAGTAACCTTGCATGAAGATTGAAACATGCCACTAAACCAGGTAATGCATTAAGGGCCACATGCATCAAAAACCTATTTGCTATTATAACATATGGAACTTTAAGAATTTGCTATTAAATCAAAGCTAAATGGTATGCCTGATTTTTCTAAAGCAGTAATAGGGAAAACTTCAAATGGGTAAATGGAATTACTGATTTGCAAAAAGAGAATAATACTCAATTTGCATCTATGGGCCTGCTGCCAATGGTTTAGCAGTACAGAAATTGGGAAAACCGTTGATTAATTAGCAAGTCAGGAACAGCAAATCCCAGGGTGCTGGGGGCCTAAGTCCACCTCTGCTGCAGCCCAATTAAAAACTTTTTACGGACACATGAAGCACACACATGCTTAAGGGGCATGTGTGCGCTACATGTCTATAGTAAAACATTTTTTTTCTAATTTAACTGGTAATTAGCACATGGTTACTACCAAAAATTGTTTAGGCGTCAATTGCATTACCTAAATGGCCATTTTGCAATTTGGAAAAGCTTGATACATGTGCTCACAAATTAGCTAATAAGGACACCCTGTTAGCTCTTTCATATTTGGAGAGTCACAATTTGCAATTATCTACATGTGTGCGCAATTATAAGTAATCTCCATTTTGGCCAATCCTTACTATTGCACTGTGAATGCCTTCCATACATCCTGAAAGGCACATTTGCTTTCGCTAAGCCCAGTATTTTGCATTTAGCACCGTTAGGTAAAGCAAATTTGCATGAATCATCTGGACATAAAAAATACATAATTTGCATTATGTGACATATTTACACGCATACAGCTTGTGCGTCAGATTTTTTGACGCACAGGAGTGAAAATAACGCTGCATCCAAATATTATTAATAATTGGTAAATAATATTTGGATGCAGCATATTTTTCACCTCTGGAAGTGAAAATTATGCTGCATCCAAAATATATTGACCATTTATTAATAATATTTAGAGGTGGCATTAATTTCACTCCTGTGCATCAAAAAATATGACGCACAAGCTGTATGCGTGAAAATATGACACATAATGGGGAAAAACAGCGGCCATGTTATGCAGGATGTGATGTAATACGATATCCTGTTTACAGATTCTGTACAGTGGGTGTACTTTCACTTTCACTTTGCAGTCTGTGATTCTTCTAGACTGTGTGGCTGTATGCAGAGTGTTGTCCTGTGATTTTGTGCTTTTGTGCCCTGAGTGCTATCTTACTTGTTGTTTTGTCATTTAAATATTGTTGTATAATACTGTCTGAGTGTGTGTTGTTTACATTTGTCCAGTCCAGTTGTGTATTTATTGTCTGTGGGAGTTTGTTGTGGGTACTGTTATATAGGGGATAGTTGGGCTCTTCTAATTGTTAAGTTTACTTTGTATTTCCTTACTCCTACTTTCCTCATTTTCGCCTTTCTTCTTTTTTTCCACTACATTTTCCCCTTTTCTGTGCTGAGATGTCGGGTAGGCCACGTCTTTCCAGGATGGGTGAGGAGGAATTGGGGGGTTCATATGGCTGGTGTGCCATTTCCTCCCACTGATGCTCGAGGCTGGGGGTAGGGTGATACAGGGGTATCACACTGAGGCCCGAAAAGTCAGGTGGGGGAAGATGCGGCATCACTTGGTGCGTGTGTATGGGAGCCAACGCAATGACCACCAGCTGAAGCACCGCTGGGCTGACCTGATCTCCAGGGAGCAAGATCTGCTGGACCACCTGGGAATCATGATTGGTGGCCCTGTTGGTGAGTACAGATCATGTAAATGTGCACAATTAAAAGCTGGGTAGTGACATGAGATGATTGGTACACAATCTGTCAGATAAGTTGCTGACTGTGTGTAATGCTGAGGAAACATACATGGTAATTGATGCACTATGTGAAGGATGACAAATGCTAGCAGTCAGGCAGCTCATGCTCTGCAAACTTACAGGATGCTTGTTGCTTCATGTAATTTAGTGCCACCTTTGTGTCAGACAAGCTAAACATTAATGAGGCAACCATGACTCTACAGGTCACAAGTGCCAGTGAAATATGGATGTACTAACATCATACCTACATATGTTGACGCTATAGCTAGACTGAC
Organism: Pleurodeles waltl; assembly: GCF_031143425.1. Taxonomy (NCBI): domain Eukaryota; kingdom Metazoa; phylum Chordata; class Amphibia; order Caudata; family Salamandridae; genus Pleurodeles; species Pleurodeles waltl. The sequence goes on from NC_090446.1 coordinate 232,313,272, forward strand.
ATTGGAAACCCTACATGATGCTGAAAATGAGTGCTGCCTTCACGTCAAAATGATAGCAATGTGGCCCAGACATATGTCTCATGTGTGTCTGGTGAGTGTGTAAGGAAAGTGTTCACAGAAGTGCTATGCCTGTTAGGGATTAATGTGCTCCTTCATATTTTATTGATACATGCCAGATCTGAACATGAACCATTTTTGGAAAGGAGTCAGGTGCCCTCAGCTAACATCTTAGACAGGTATTTGTTGTTTCTTGTGCCAAAATCTGATTAGGGATGGCAGTCCAAAGGTATGGACTAGGGTACAAATATCTATGTTTGGTGCCAATCACCATTGTTGGAACACATCAATTTATAAAACTGTAACAACATGAGGTATTGCCAAAGTCCCTGCCCCTCTGTACAATGTACCTATCTGTCTCAAATGTGTCATGACCACATAGGCTGTTTGACAGTTCATGCAGTCCTCAAGTAACCAGCCTTTGGATGTCTCTCTTGGATGCACATGATGAGACGAATACACACCAATATTGTTGCTGCTTACTAATGGAGGTGCATGTTTGCCACCACATGACAGTCAGGGCCACAGCATGTGTGTAGAAGTGTGTGTAACTGTAGCAGGAGAACCATCCTATGTAAATGTTGGCCGTGAGATATTCCATGCAGTATGAGCATGTCTGAAAGGGTTTTATTACTTATGTCAGCTTACACATTGTTTTTGTTATTGAAATTGTTTGTCAGAGCACTGATTCTGAGCACATTCTTCCTTCCATGCTTTACAGGTGGACCTGCACCGTACACAGTGGGAGAGGTGGCTCGTTTTGAGGACCCCAACACCTACAGTGAGTGTTGACATGTGTGTTATGTTTTGTGTTTGCTGGTGATGTTTGATGGACTCCTGTGTGTTGAACACATTGCAAGGTGTGATGTGCTGCCCAATCATTAGTCTTGCTCCATTAGTGGGATTTCAGTTCTTATAAAATTTTGAGTTGACCAATGCTTATCCAATTGTCTGATCTAGGGTTTCTAGACCATTCCTGTAGGCCCCGCTATGAGAACTGGGGTGAGTCATGTGGAATACACTAGTTACAATAAGAGTTGCTCTGGGACTCGTCTCAGACTGAGTCTGCATGTCAGACCCACATTCTCCCAGATAGCTTCTGCAAATTGCTTTTCTGAAGACTGCTGCTTCCCTATTCACCGATTTACTGAGTACACTGTAGGTTGAACCTTCTGGGAGCATGTACTTCCACATGTTGTACTACAAGTGTGTGGAACTAGAGTGCAAAGGCCTAGGTGTGCATGCTATTCGTGATCATGGGTGTTCTTGCTACTCTGTGCCTGTTGAAAATAATGCCTCACTGGAAGTATGTGATGTTGACCTAGGTCAGCATATTCTGACATGTGTGGGCTTTGGATAGGTCAAGGTTTAGCTGACTCCGATTTGTTGGTAGCCCTTACTGGTGGTGTGTGTGTAGAGCCAAACACATGTTGAGCTTTCTATACACTCCTGGATGTGCATGTAGTTTGGAATTGTTTGTTGTCCCCCCCCTCAAACATAGGCATGGGTTTGTGAATAGGGTAACTAGGACGGAAGCAACCAGTATGTTACACATACTTGTGACTATTTGAAAGTTTGTTTTGAACCTAGTGTACACACTCAGGTATGGCACATGAGTACTGTACTAGCAAATCCTATTACAAATAGCAGACCTTGTGGTTTGTGTTTATCATCACATACACTGACATATGTAGTCCAGGCAATAGGCGGAGGATGTGCAGCATGATTGTTAGCTGACAACTGTCAGTACTTTGATGGCAAGTTATTGCCAGTTGTTACCCATCATGTAGGTTTTGGATGTGCTATGTGTGAGATGACCTTTGTAGGCAGGCGTTCTATGTACTCCCTCTGAGACTTTCAATGATCTGTATGGTGATATGAGCTGTTACAAGTACAGTATATGTATTGTCAGATTGACCACTTGTGCTATTTCACACAATGCAGTTCCTATGGTAAATAGTTGCCCTATGTCTTCACAGCTGCAAACATGACACCTGCCCAGAAGCATGAATTTGAGATGCGGACCATGAGGTACAGACACATCCTGCAGGTGCAGTCGGGGTTCCGAAGGATGGCCCGTACATACCAGTCAGATCGGGCCTCCGGAGAATGGTGGGCTTCACCACAGGGTGGCCCAACGTTGCCCACCACAGCCACCACCACCACAACCACCGGTTCTCCCCAGGTGGCCCCACCCACAGCGGGGACAGTTGACCCTACATCTGCAGCACACCCAGGCCCCAGCAGTATGACAGCTGCAGGACAGTCCAGTGGGCTAGGCTCCACGCGCCCACAGAGCACCTCGGCCGGGACACAAACGGCAGCAGCACCAACAGTAGACCCAGCAGCATTCCTGGCTTTGGAACATAAGATGGACCGAGTTTTGAAGAGGGTGAGCAATCTTACCCAGGATGTCAGCTACATAAAGAGGCGGGTCAAATCGATCAGGCGGACCCTCCGGAGGGCCAACCTCTAGAAATATCTTTTTGCAATGGACATGATTCCCTCCCCTCCCTCCTCTTTCCTTGTTCTCATGATTAGTGGGCTTGGGGGATTAGTGTTAGGTTAGTATAGGCTGTTAGTTTAGTTAGTGTTAGGGAGGGGGGTGGGGTGTCCTGAATCTTTCTACTTTTACTTATTAAGTGTGTGTTGGGGGCAATGTTGGGGTTCCTGTGTGTTTCATTAAAAAACAAAAAAACAAAAACTATTTTTTTTTTAAAGATATGAAAAAACTAAAAAACTAAAAAATATATGATTGTTTAGGATAGTATAGTATGTGTGTAGGTTAGTATGTGTTGTCCTCCATGTGTCCTGTCTCATAATGGGGGGTGGGGGTTGATGTTTAGAACGATTCTTTACATGTGATGAGTAAGTATAGCTTAGGTTAGTTAGGGACAGTTGTGGGTAATGAGTAGTCAGGTTAGATTAGGGTAGGTATGACTTTTCCCTTAGTTTCCTCTTGTGTGATTAGTTTTGAATAAATATATAGATAACCCTTTACATTATGTGTTAACTGCTACTTGATCATGGCTTTGGCATCAGTGTAGATGATTGTTGTTCTATGACATTTGTGTCCTATGCTATAAACAAATACAAACTGAGGTGTAAAATGGCAGCTACCCCAGAGCTACCTTGGTAAGAATCCACCATTTGTTTGAACCACCAATCAGAGTTGACATGGATCACAAAAGATTTTTGTTGATGAGTATGTTTTCTACGTCACAAAGTGTGCTTCCAGACTTGGTATTGGGGGGACAGTCTTAGGTCTGGCTGCAGTGTGATGTTCAGGGACCCCTTCTAAGATGAGTTCTTGTAAACACTCTTGTCTTCTTGTCTTCATGACTCACATAGATCATTTGTGTCACTATTCAGCATGATTACCTATTTGGATGTTAACTCAGAAAGATTAATTCATGCTGTGTTTTGTAGTGTTTGCTTAGATTAGACTGCACAGTTCTATGTGTTAGTATTGCATGGTGACAACACTTATGAGCCACTATTAGTTGACTTTGATATCCCTTGAGGAAGCATTATTCTGTCCAACACAGCATGATGGTGTGTGGTTTCTCACTTCATCAGTTATTCTCCTCAGGATGGGCAGGCTATGATGTAATCCTGGCCACTGTGCAGATTTATCTGACTACATGATGTCAGGACAGTTGTATTGACAAGCTACATGATTAGAACACAGGCACTTTTGTGTTATGTACTGCACAGATAATGTGTCAAATTACACAGAGACATATTTGTTGTGCAAGTGCTATTTATTGAAAAGTGCTGTAGTGCAATATGTACATTGTCCATGTTTGATGAGTCCGTTCTAGTGAAATCTTACATTGTGATCCTACAGAAGGGGTGTAGGTAATGCTACTGACATGCTGGGGTGATGTTACAGACAGTGCAGAGGGACAGGATTTGCCGATTAGTAGGAGAGAGACATTCACTGGGCATGCTGACAAGATATACAGTGGTTAGTAGAACAGTCATTGAGTAGAGTTGTTGTAAGACTGGCATTTCACAAAACGTAGGACCTTGGTAAAAATTGGCCATGGTGCAGGAACTAGTGCTTCCGTGTACTCTTCCGTGTGAATGTGATCTGTTCCATGTCTTATTCTTCTGATGTGTGTGTTGCCTGCTTTGTCCTTGTTGTTGTTGGCTGTGAAGGGGCAACACACACCTCAGTGTTAGAAGACGTGGAGTCAGACATCCCGGTCGCTGCTCCCTGTGAAGGTTCTTAAGGGCAGTACTGCAGCAAGGAGGATCTGCTGGTTCTTGAGAATAGCAGCCACATCACGATGGTAGGCAGCCAGGTCAGCTCTGAGGGAGTCATGATTGCATTCGTTCATGCAGTGGAATGTTTGGAGTGCGAGGTGTTGTGGCAACTACCTTACTGCAGTGGTGAATTCCTTGACCGTTTCTTGTAGTCCTTGCAGTATGGATGTTAGGGCTTGCATAGCTGCTGCCTGATCTGCAGATGACATCATGCACGAACGCACCCCCTCAAGGCTGGCTGCCATAGTTGGCATCCCCACCCGCACCTCTTTGGCCAGCTCCCGCTGTACTCCAACTACAGTTCTCTCAAAGCTGGTGCCAGTGTCGTCTGAGTCCTCAGCTGTACTGGAGCTGGCAGGTCTTACAATTGGGGTGATGGGTGGTTCCTCTGCAATGGCTGCTTGTTCTGTGCTCCTCCTTGTGACTGAAGGTGGGGTCTGGAGGGTTTCAAGGACCTTTTAGATGGTCTCCTGGGGAATGTTTATCGGCTCGTCATCCATGTCATCAGGGAAATCTGGGACAGGTATATCGACAGGAGATCCATCTTCCTCTGCAATGAAACAGGGCGCAATTAGTGTGTCTGTGTTGTGAGAATTTTGACGTGACGTGCCTGCCTTTTGATGAATTCACTTTGGGATCTTGTTTTGTATTAATATCTGCAGTCCTTCAGATGGGCATTGTTTCAGGCCTATGGCCCACCTGTGTATTACATGTATGTTATTGAGTTATCAGACTTGTCAGCCTCATTGCCTCTAGGTGTTGCTTTATGCCAAATAGAGAATAGCCACCTTTTTGTCCTACTCGACCCTCCGTGTATATCCATTCTCATGGTGAGACCTTTCACTGGCTGTGGGTGTTCTGATGGCCCTGGCAGCACACTTAACTGTCTGGACCTGCCCCAATCCCTGATCTTTCACATTGACTTAATTGTAATTGACATGTAGCATATCCTATGCATGGCATAGTTATGATGTGATATGGATGTTGACATTGTTGATGTGTTCTGCTGATGTTGGGTAATGTGTGTTACATTGGATTGCCCTGATATTTGTATCAGTGTCCTATTTCCCCCTCTGACTGTGCAGGTGTATTTCAGTGACCAGTTACATGTGTCCCCTACTCAATGCTGTTGTCTGAGCAGTATGACATTTGTGATGTTGCCTTGTTACCCAGGCACAGGATGGACCCTGACATATGCAGCATGGGTGTGTCCTTAGTGCTGTGTTACTCCTATTGTTGTTTACATTGGCTGATGTTTGCGGCAACTATGGGCATTGACATTTGAGTGTACTGGGGCCTTTGTCTTGTTTCTGGAAATTGTTGCAGTTGTCATCCTCACCCCCTAATTTAGGTATGTATGTTTCATGGGGAGGTTACTGCCATTGGCTACTTGAGCTGCACACAGATCGGAGGTGGTAGTGGCAACTGTTGTTGCAGTTACATTGCAGTTGTCGGTTTGGCTAGAGGATTGCTAATAGGGCCCTAGTTAATGTAGGAGGTATGTTGGCTGACGAGTGCCAGGATGTAAGTTTACGTAGTGGCCTTCCCTCCTGTCGTGGCTTTCCCTTTGCTCCATCGTTGGCATGACAGCATGCCCCCATGGGACTGTTGTTGTTGTAGTGTAATGGTGTGCCCCAGCTTATGTTTGTGCAGGCCATGCCCCCCTGCCGTGCCCCTTTACCCATGCCACTCAATGTATATGATGACTTACATGCAATGTGTAGTAGGTATTCCCCCCCTGCTCACAGATGACATTATTGCATTATAATTCCCCATGCGACTTACCCTCCATGTGCGTTGTCTCGTGGTAGTCTGCGCTGTCCTGTCCTTGAATCCCTGTGACGATCTCCTCAGGGATGACGGCTGCGACCATCTCCTCCATGTGGTCCAGGGCCTCCTGGTGTGCTGGACTCCCACCTCCAGTCTGCAGTGCTGCCTTCCTGTTCCTGGCCATCTTTTCCTTGGTCCTGCGTTTGCAGTCATGCCAGTGTTTCTTGCACTCGATGACTGTTCTGCATACTTCTGCCACACTGTTAATCTTGTCAACAATTTGTTGCCATATAGCCTCTCTCCTACTGATTGGCAACTTTGAGGTGACAAACAGTTGGTGCTGGTGTTCCGTCACCTCTTTAACCAGGATTTCCTGCTCCTCTGCACTGAAGCGACACTTTCTTTTCTTTCTATAAGTGTCCTGGTTCTTGTATGGATCCTCCTGGCTGGTTCCTGGTCTGCTGTCATCTTCCTGGGGTCTGTAGTGGCATCTGGGATCCATTTTGGCTCTCCTCTCGTGAACTGGCAGTGCGTCAAAAAACTGCGCATATCCGGTTTGCGGTGTCGTAAATCGACCCACAGGCATTTCCGCCGCGTTAACGTCGTTTTCCTATACGACTTGACTCTGCGGTGTGCGTCAAAAATAATGACTCCCACCTGTTGTTTGCGCCGCTGTGCGTCAAAGTATAAATATGACGCCCGCACGGCGCAACGAAATGGCGTTAGCCGGCGGTAAATTTTTTTACGCAATACTGCGCCGGTGCAGTTTTGCATCAAAAAGTATAAATATGGCCCTTAATGCCTTTATTGTGTTCAAGGATTGTTCACCTGAATCAAGGATGACATTTGTTAAATTTCAGGAGTCGGTGATAGAGAGCCTTATTGTGGTGGAACAGGCAAGAGTTCGTAGAGTAGCAGTGGTGGAGGATGTGGCTAGATTGAAAGATTGACACTTTCCAGATCACATTCCTCCCACTCCCAAGAAAGACTTACCCACTAAGAAATGTAGAGTATGTGCCCAAAGAGGTATCCGGAGGGAGAGCCGGATGTACTGCCCCGACTGCCATTCAAAGCCTGGGCTGTGTGTGCCCGCCTGTTTCAGAAATTACCACACCAAGAAAACGTTTGAGGAAATACCGTGAGCGTAAACTGCCTATTTTATATTTTCATATGTTCAGTTTCACGGTTGGCAATACTGTCATGTATTTAGTTAGAGCTGTTGTGTTTGTAGTTTTGTACTTGTTTTATAATTAGTTAGTGGTTTCTTTGTTGTTTATAAATGGGAAAAAAGTGATGGCGGCGTGTGTGGGGTGGCGCTTGGCTGGCTGTGTGTGTGGGGTGGCACTTGGCTGGCAGTGTGCGTGGGGGGGGGATGGCTGGCAGTGTGCGTGGGGTGGCGCTTGGCTGGCAGTGTGCGTGGGGTGGCGCTTGGCTGGCAGTGTGCATGGGGTGACGCTTGGCTGGCAGTGTGCATGGGGTGACGCTTGGCTGGCGGTGTGCTTGGCGTGGTGCTTGGCTGGAGGTGCGCGTGGGGTGGTGCTTGGCTGGCAGTGTGCGTGGGGTGGTGCTTGGCTGGCGTGTGCGTGGGGTGGTGCTTGGCTGGCAGTGCCAGCCAAACGTCAGTCCACACACTCCCATCAGCTAAAGTTACTGATGTATCAGGTATGTGGGCATCTGTAAGTGATGGGCCCTTGAGTGGTGCAGTCTGTCGATGCAAGTGTTGTAATCTGCTGGGCCCGTAGCTGGCGGCGTGAATGGTCTTGTGCATGTCATGTATGAAAGGTGTGTGAATGGACTGTAAAACGGTTGGTGCCTTGACGCGGCTTTACAGCTCACGAGCTGTGAGTCATTGGTTCCGTTTTTTGGACTTTCATTTATTAACAGTGCATTTCACTTTTGTGAAATCTCTTGTTAATAAATTTTGATGTACTGAACCATCACTCACCCTCGTGCCAAATCCAACCAGTATGTGTGGTACAAATGACAAAACCTGCTCCGCTGTAATCAGGCGTCGCAGCACACTTGTGACACGCTAGGTGTCTCAGGTGGGACCCTGATGATGAAGCATGCCACCAACTTGATTGGTGGGTGAGGGGTCTTTTTCACATAACCTAAGTGCATTTCTTTTCACAATGTTAGTGTTTGGCACATCACGGATGTACGTGGACTCATCAAAATGATACATTGCAAAACTATCTGTGTTTGGGGGGAGGGGGCACCTATGTTTTTGGTCGTGGGTGCGGCCTTCATCTAGGGAAACCTACCAAACCCAGACATTTTTTAAAACTAGACACCCCAAGGAGTCCAGGGAGGTGTGGCTTGAGGGGATCCCCCAACATATTCTTACCCAGACTCCTCTGCAAACCTCAAAATTTGCTTAAAAAAGCATATTTTCCAGATTTTTCTTAGTAGGATCGCCGCTCTAGCACAAAATTCCTACTCCCCAGCATTTCTCTCAGAATCCCAAGTAAAATGACACCTCACTTGCGTGGGTCCCCAAAGCAGAGTCAGCATAAAGATGTATAAAAGAAGAATCTGGGGTAATTACAACCCTGGCGGTCAAAGACCACCAGGGCTGTTTTGGAGGAAGCACCGCCAACAGGCTGGCTGTGCTTCACAGGGAATTACGCTTCCACCGCAGTCGCACCACCGGTCCTGGCGGTTTCCCGCCACAGTGGTCCCGGCGGTTTTAATCCGCCAGGGCAGCACTGTTGCAGCGCTGCCCAGGGAATTACGAGTCCCCTTACCGCCAGCCTTTTCATGGCCGTTTGAACCACCATGAAAAGGCTGGCGGTAAGGGGAGTCGTGGGGCCCCTGGGGGCCCCTGCACTGCCCATGCAACTGGCATGGGCAGTGCAGGGGCCATCTGCCATGGCCCCGTGCAGCTTTTCACTGTCTGCTATGCACACAGTGAAAAGCACCACAGGTGCAACAGGGCCCGTCGCACGTCCGCAACACCGCCGGATCCATTTGGAGCCGGCTCCTGTGTTGTGGCCGAGATCCCCGCTGGTCCGGCGGGGATCTCCTGATGGCCGCGGCGGGAGTGCGGCTGCATTGGCGGCCACCCGGCGTAATGAGGGCCTATGTCCTTATCAACTTGCTGTGCTATTCACTCTATCTCTGCAAGTTTTTGGCCTTCTTCTGTTGCAGGCACCTTGCCCACCCACACAAGTGCAGTATCACTTTTATCGGGAGACTTGGGGGAACACTGGGTGGAAGGAAATTTGTGGTTCCTCTCAGATTCCAGAACTCTTTGTCACCAAAATGTGAGGAAAAAGTGTTTTTTTAGCCAAATTTTGAGGTTTGCAAAGGATTCTGGGTAACAGAACCTGGTGAGAGCCCCACAAGTCACCCCGTTTTGGATTCCCCTAGGTCTCTAGTTTTCAAAAATGCACAGGTTTGGTAGGTTTCCCTAGGTGCTGGCTGAGCTAGAGACCAAAATCCACAGGTAGGCACTTTGCAAAAAACACCTCTGTTTTCTGTAGAAAATTGTGATGTGTCCACGTTGTGTTTTGGAGCATTTCCTGTCACGGGCACTGTGCCTACCCACACAAGTGAGGTACCATTTTTATCGGGAGACTTGGGGGAATGCTGGGTGGAAGGAAATTCGTGGCTCCTCTCAGATTCCAGAACTCTCTGTCACCGAAATGTGAGGAAAAAGTGCTTTTTTAGCCAAATTTTGAGGTTTGCAAAGGATTCTGGGTAACAGAACCTGGTGAGAGCCCCACAAGTCACCCCGTCCTGGATTTCCCTAGGTCTCTAGTTTTCAAAAATGCACAGGTTTGGTAGGTTTCCCTAGGTGCCGGCTGAGCTAGAGGCCAAAATCCACAGGTAGGCACTTTGCAAAAAACACCTCTGTTTTCTGTAGAAAAATGTGATGTGTCCACGTTGTGTTTTGGAGCCTTTCCTGTCGCGGGCACTATGCCTACCCACACAAGTGTGGTACCATTTCTATCGGGAGACTTGGGGGAACGCTGGGTGGGAGTAAATTTGTGGCTCCTCACAGATTCCAGAACTCTCTGTCACTGAAATGTGAGGAAAAAGTGTTTTTTTAGCCAGATTTTGAGGTTTGCAACGGATTCTGGGTAACAGAACCTAGTGAGAGTCCCACAAGTCACCCCGTCTTGAATTCCCCTAGGTCTCTAGTTTTCAAAAATGCACAGGTTTGGTAGGTTTCCCTAGGTGCCGGCTGAGCTAGAGGCCAAAATCCACAGGTAGGCACTTTGCAAAAAACACCTCAGTTTTCTGTAGAAAATTGTGATGTGTCCACGTTGTGTTTTGGAGCATTTCCTGTCGGGGGCACTATGCCTACCCACACAAGTGTGGTACCATTTTTATCGGGAGACTTGGGGGAACGCTGGGTGGAAGGAAATTTGTGGCTCCTCTCAGATTCCAGAACTCTCTGTCACCGAAATGTGAGGAAAAAGTGTTTTTTTAGCCACATTTTGAGGTTTGCAAAGGATTCTGGGTAACAGAACCTGGTGAGAGCCCCACAAGTCACCCCGTCGTGGATTCCCCTCGGTCTCTAGTTTTAAAAAATGCACAGGTTTGGTAGGTTTCCCTAGGTGCCAGCTGAGCTGGAAGCCAAAATCCATAGGTAGGCACTTTGCAAAAAAAACCTCCGTTTTCTGTTGAAAAATGTGATGTGTCCAAGTTGTGTTTTGGAGCATTTCCTGTCGTAGGCACTATGCCAACCTACACAAATGAAATACCTTTTTTACCGGGAGACTTGGGGGAACACTCGGTGGAAGGAAATTTGTGGCTCTTCTCAAAATCCAGAACTCTCTGTCACCGAAATGTGAGGAAAAAGTGTTTTTTTAGCCAAAATTTGAGGTTTGCAAAGGATTCTGGGTAACAGAACCTGGTGAGAGCCCCACAAGTTGATGCGTCTTGGATTCCCCTAGGTCTCTAGTTTTAAAAAACGCACAGGTTTGGTAGGTTTCCTTAGGTGCCGGCTGAGCTAGAGGCCAAAATCCACAGGTAGGCACTTTGCAAAAAACACCGCTGATTTCTGTAGAAAAATGTGATGTGTCCACGTTGTGTTTTGGAGCATTTCCTGTCGCGGGCACTATGCCCACCCACACAAGTGAGGTACTATTTTTATCGGGAGACTTGGGGGAACGCTGGGTGGAAGGAAATTTGTGGCTCCTCTCAGATTCCAGAACTCTCTGTCACCGAAATGTGAGGAAAAAGTGTTTTTTTGGCCAAATTTTGAGGTTTGCAAATGATTCTGGGTAACAGAACATGGTGAGAGCCCCACAAGTCACCCCGTCCTCGATTCCCCTAGGTCTCTAGTTTTCAAAAATGCACAGGTTTGGTAAGTTTCCCTAGGTGCCGGTTGAGCTAGAGGCCAAAATCCACAGGTAGGCACTTTGCAAAAAACACCTCTGTTTTCTGTAGAAAAATGTGATGTGTCCACGTTGTGTTTTGGAGTATTTCCTGTCATGGGCACTATGCCTACCCACACAAGTGAGGTACCATTTTTATCGGGAGACTTGGGGGAACGCTGGATGGAAGGAAATTTGTGGCTCCTCTCAGATTCCAGAACTCTCTGTCACTGAAATGTGAGGAAAAAGTGTGTTTTTTTAGCCAGATTTTGAGGTTTTCATAGGATTCTGGGTAACAGAACATAGTGAGAGCCCCACAAGTCACCCCGTCTTGAATTCCCCTAGGTCTCTAGTTTTCAAAAATGCACAGGTTTGGTAGGATTCCCTAGGTGCCGGCTGAGCTAGAGGCCAAAATCCACAGGTAGGCACTTTGCAAAAACACCCCTGTTTTCTGTAGAAAAATTTGATGTGTCAATGTTGTGTTTTGGAGCATTTCTTGTCGCTGGCACTGTGCCTACCCACGCAAATTAGGTGCCTTTTTTATCGGGGGACTTGGGGGAACGCTGGGTGGAAGGAAATTTGTGGCTCCTCTCAGATTCCAGAACTCTCTGTCACCGAAATGTGAGGAAAAAGTGTTTTTTTGGCCAAATTTTGACGTTTGCAAAGGATTCTGGGTAACAGAACATGGTGAGAGCTCCACAAGTCACCCCATCCTCGATTCCCCTAGGTCTCTAGTATTCAAAAATGCACATGTTTGGTAAGTTTCCCTAGGTGCCGGCTGAGCTAGAGGCCAAAATCCACAGGTAGGCACTTTGCAAATAACACCTCTGTTTTCTGTAGAAAAAAGTGATGCGTCCACGTTGTGTTTTGGAGCATTTCTTGTCGTGGGCACTATGCCTACCCACACAAGTGAGGTACCATTTCTATCAGGAGACTTGGGTGAACGCTGTGTGGAAGGAAATTTGTGTCTCTTCTCAGATTCCAGAACTCTCTGTCACCGAAATGTGAGGAAAAAGTGATTTTTTAGCCAAATTTTGAGGTTTGTAACGGATTCTGGGTAAAAGAACATGGTGAGAGCCCGACAAGTCACCCCGTCTTGGATTCCCCTAGGTCTCTAGTTTAAAAAAATGCACAGGTCTGGTAAGTTTCCCTAGGTGCTGGCTGAGCTACAGGCCAAAATCCACAGGTAGGCACTTTGCAAAAAACACCCCTGTTTTATGTAGAAAAATGTGATGTGTCCACGTTGTGTTTTGGAGCATTTCCTGTCGGGGGCACTATGCCTACCCACACAAGTGACGTACCATTTTTATCGGGAGACTTGGGGGAACGCTGGGTGGAAGGAAATTTGTGGCTCCTCTCAGATTCCAGAACTCTCTGTCACTGAAATGTGGGGAAAAAGTGTTTTTTAGCCAAATTTTGAGGTTTGCAAAGTTTCTGGGTAACAGAACCTAGTGAGAGCCCCACAAGTCACCCCGTCTTGGATTCCCCTAGGTCTCTAGTTTTCAAAAATGCACAGGTTTGGTAGGATTCCCTAGGTGCCGGCTGAGCTAGAGGCCAAAATCCACAGGTAGGCACTTTGCAAAAAACACCCCTGTTTTCTGTAGAAAAATGTGATGTGTTCACGTTGTGTTTTGGAGCATTTCCTGTCGCGGGCACTATGCCTACCCACACAAGTGAGGTACCATTTTTATCGGGAGACTTGGGGGAATGCTGGGTGGAAGGAAATTTGTGGCTCCTCTCAGATTCCAGAACTCTATGTCACAGAAATGTGAGGAAAAAGTGTTTTTTTGGCCAACTTTTGAGGTTTGCAAAGGATTCTGGGTAACAGAACCTGGTGAGAGCCCCACAAGTCACCCCGTCTTCGATTCCCCTCTGTCTCTAGTTTAAAAAAATGCACAGGTTTAGTAGGTTTCCCTAGGTACCGGCTGAGCTGGAAGGCAAAATCCATAGGTAGGCACTTTGCAAAAAACACCTCCGTTTTCTGTCGAAAAATGTGATGTGTCCAAGTTGTGTTTTGGAGCATTTCCTGTGGTACGCACTATGCCAACCTACACAAATGAAATACCTTTTTTACCGGGAGACTTGGGGGAACACTGGGTGGAAGGAAATTTGTGGCTCTTCTCAAAATCCAGAACTCTCTGTCACAGAAATGTGAGGAAAAAGTGTTTTTTTGGCCAACTTTTGAGGTTTGCAAAGGGTTCTGAGTAACAGAACATGGTGAGAGCCCCACAAGTCAATGCGTCTTAGATTCCCCTAGGTCTCTAGTTTTCAGAAACACACAGGTTTGATAGGTTTCCCTAGGTGCTAGCTGAGCTAGAGGCCAAAACCCACAGGTAGGCACTTTGCAAAAAACACCTCTGATGGATTACGATGGCAATTCCTAAAAACTTCCTAGGAAGTACTGTGGTACCTGGTGAAAGGAAAAAAATAATATATGACAAGAGACACATGATGAGACACAACTCTACTCCACTGGAAGACACACAAGTCCACTCCACAATGCAACATGCCACTCCACGTCCCTCCACTCTAAGATACTCTACAACACACCACTTTATCATATGCCACTCTACTCTACCCTAGGACATTCCACTTGATGCCACTTCAGTCTACTGAAAGACACCCTACTCGCCTCTTTGCCATTCTACCTCACTCTACACCATGATACTCTACACCACGACATTCTACGACACAACACTCTATGCCACAACATTGTACAACAGAACACTCTACTCTATGCCATGACACTGTATGCCACTCCAGTCTAGTCCACTGAATGCCACTGTACTCCACTCTATGACACGCTACGCCAGTCTATGCCACTCTACAACACTGTACTCCACTCTATGACATTCTAAGGAACTTCCTCTATGTTACTCCATGTCACTTTACTCCACTCTTTTCTGAGATACTCAACTCTATGCCACTGCACTCTTCAACACTGTCCAACAGTCCACTCTACTCTATGACATTCCAATGTACAAAACTGTACCTCACTCTATGCCACTCCAGTCTATGACACTGTACGACACTCCACTCTTCGACATTCCTCTCTATGACACTCAATTATATGACAGTGCACTCTATAAAACTCTCTTCCACTCTACTTTTTGACCCTCCACTCGATGAAGCTCTAGTTTACAACACTGTACTCCATGCTACTCCATTCTATGTTAGTCTACTGTACAACACTTTATGCCACTCTACAACACTCCACTTGAACTTTCCACACCATGACACTCTATGCCACAAAAGTACAATCTATATCACAACACTCTAAGATATGACACTCTACAACATTTCACATCTGTACACCACTCAACTCTATGCCACTCCACTCTACTCTACTGTACAACACTGTACTTCACTCTACAACAATTTATGCCCCTCTACTCTATGACACTCTACTGCACTCTATGCAACTCTGCTCCACTCTATGGCACTCTAAAACACTTTATTCCACTCTGCAAAACTCCCTCCATACCACTAAACAAAACTTTAATTCACTTAACTCTATTCACTTTACTCCACCAAACTCCACTCGACTCCACAACTCTATTTTGCACCACTCCTCTCCATGGCATTCTATGGCAGTCCTCTCTATGACACTCTATGCCACTACACTCTACAGCAGTCTGCAACAACTTTACTCCACTCCTTGACACTCCACTGTATGACACACCATTCTAGAACACTCCACATTACTCTATGGCACTCCACTCAACAAAATCCCATTCTGTGACTCTCTACTCGATTCTATGCCGATCCACTCTACGACACCCTACTCTGCTCTATGCCACTCTACGACATTTCATTGATCGGCATTCCACTTGATGACACTCCAAACGATGAACCTCTACTTAATGACACTCCACTGTTTTCGTCATCCTGTGGGTCTCCTGCAGGAACCAGCGCAGCTCAGGAGATCCAGGTTAATGAAAGAAAAAACATATGGAGTAGGAGTATTTGGCCTGTTTGCTGCTCGTGGGGATGCTGGGTGTCCATGGGTGTGTGGAGTGCAGGACCTGACCACAGACCAGGCCCTCCATCCAACATCCAGTTACATTGCACAGTGGGAGTTGGCCACTCGTGGGGGTTTGGGCGATGAGCATGGCCCTGCAGCCAACCCCCCATCACACAATGCTGAAGGTCACACACAATGGAGGGGGTTTAGGCACAGATGTATCATATTAAGACATCTTTTTATTTAACAAAAAATACAAATTCACTATCAAAGGAAAGGTTAAAATTAGCATTATGCATAAGTAAGGTAGTAAGAGTCTAACTTACTTTACAAGAACCTTAGAAATTCAATGAAAAAACAGTGGTTAAAGTAGAGTTATATGTAGGTTTTAATACTAAGAAACTATTGTTATAAAACCATAGAGAGTAAGCTCTGCCTAGCCAGTGGAGTTCACAGAGTTTTGTGACTTCGCTCTCTGCTTGAAGCATTGAGCTCAGCAAAACCTATGCCAGCCACTGTGTGGCAGAGTTTACCACCCATCCGTTTTTTCAAGATGTCTGGGCCCCATCGACTGTAGTAGAGAGTGCGACAAACAAAGACATGTGCAGATTTACCAGCCAATGAGCACTTCAGGATTTTGTGTGACGCACTAGCACAATCTTATGTCAGTTCATTTTAGAAGTACCTCCAACTCACATCATATGTTCAATCTTTTGATTGATTGCTAGGGGACCCGAAGTGCTAACAATTATGGGCAAAGGTATCCATTTAAAGAATAGCTGATGAACAGAAGATATGAGACTGAATTCACAGCCCCTTATCATGGCTGTTTGCACTAGCTGGGTGTATATGATCAGCTATGTCAGCATCCGACCCCCGACCAACTTCCACAGCTTGACCCTTTTACTTCCCAAGGCAGGAGGCAGCTCCAGAGATTTCTGTTCCTGCAGATCAGGTCCACCTAAGTGCTTGGCCATGAGTGACTTGCCTCCCTCAGTCGAGGAGAGCAGCGTGCCTCCATGAAGTGAGTGTGTGTGCCTGTGAGCTAGTTCCAGTAAAAGTGTTCTTCCGTGAATGCCATGACGCCTCAAGATCTGTCTGATGTCACTGGGTGTTGGCTCATAAGGATGTATTGAAAAGCCCCATCAAAGGCAGCCAAGGCTAACATAAAATAGACACTTTTACTGCAGCCCTCAATTCGCATGTGGGTGGAACTCTCTGGAAATCCAGAGAGTTTTTATGTACTCTGTGAAATTCTGTGGAGTACAACTCTGCAAGTTCTACCCACCCTTACAAAAACGTTTAACTTCCATAATGCACTGCTTATGACATCACATATCACATCACTGATGACATGTGGAGATTATTGTTGCATGCTCCCCAGCACAATAGCATACACACGCAGTTCACAGATAATGTCTTTACTCATCAGCATACAACATGTAACTGCACTCTCAAATATCCCACTAACCATTTGGACCACACCATGACACCTCCCAGATTGATTACATAATTTCCTTTATAAGTTCATCCCCAGGCACAGGCCCTAACACATACAATTCTAATACACTACATCTCCCCTTTGGTAAAGACACAAACAAAATGTATGAACAAATAGCAGCATTACATTTCTTCAATCAGCCATCTAGGTGCTCATACAGTTTGGCTGGACCGCGTGGTATGATGTAGTTGAGCTGTACCTGCTGGGGTGGATCCCAGGGGTACATGATCTATTGTTTCTCTGAATTTTAGGGACTGATGGTCAACAAGACAGATGTCTGAAGTGGGATGAGTCACTTGTGAGAGATTTATCAGGATGATGTATCATTATCATATGTCCCTTTTGTGTCACAACTTTTAAAGGTTCAACATCAATGAAGGATTTGTCTTTCTCTTTCACTTTTGTTTAACAAGAAGCAAATCACCTTCATCAAACACAACTTCTCAAGCTTGATGATGTCAATCAGCATATGGCTTCATTGGATGCTTTTGAGCAGCATCAGTAGCACAATCCACATCATCATCATCATATAAGGTTCCCTCAGGTGTTCATTGTGGTAGTTTGGTTCTCATGGCTTTCCTGAATATCAGAGTTGCAGGACTCTCACCTGTAGCGTAATAAGGGGTTGATCGATAAGCATGACGGACTTGGCATAACCAATGACTCAGATCAAGTCCCTCTATTGAAGCATCCTGAATTACTCCATTCAGAGTCCCCATATATATTTCCACAACACCTTTGTCTTAATGCCACAAAGGAGTGTTTCTCTCATGTTTCATATTAAGACCAGCTAGAAACTCCTTGCTATTAATCGGTGGACCATTGTCCGACTTCAGAATGTCCAGTATGCCCCACATTGCAAAGATGTTATCTAGCCACTCAATGTCTAGGAAGTGGATTGTGCTTGACTTGTCTTCTACCAGATGAAACCAGGAATGTTCATCAATAAACACCATAAGGTGATGTCCACTGGCCAGAGGCCCAGAGTAATCAACAGCAAGTATTTTCCACACATGCACAGGGAGATCAGACATTGTCAGGGGATGCCGGGTCATCTTGGGAGACAGGCAGTTGCATAAATGACACCCCTTTATTTCTCTCTCCACTTCTTCCTCAAAGGAGGGACTCACAGGCGATCCCTCAATGCCCTTTTGGTGGCCACAATGTCATGATGGCCATCTTGGGGGAGTTCAATAACTGGCTGTCTCAAACTTGCAGGTATGACAATCTGTGATCTTCTTAGCAAAATCCCTTCTTTAGTGGCAGACAGTTCATCTTGGACATTACAATATTTTTCTAATTCAACATTATCACTTAAAAGTGGGACACTCCGTCTACAGGAGTGGGTTGCAATAACGTCTATAAGGAAGCACATCTCCTTATTAGGACTGGTAGCATCAATGATCTGCTCAATGGACAGAGCTTCAGGCGAGATGGACTTTACAATGAAGTTGATGTACTCCTCAGCAGTTTTCAACATTGAACTGTGCTGCTGTATTGGTATTCCTGAGAAATAATCAGAAGGGTTTAGATTTTTTCCTTGCTTGTGGGCAATTGTCTAGTCGTACTCTTGTAGATGCAACTCCCACCTCTTAATGCAAGGGGGCATCTTGACTTTTAGATTGCTGAAAATGGTGAGTAATGCCTGGTGGTCAATGATGACTATGAAGTGCTTTCCATACAGAAACACATGAAAATGTTTAAAGGGCCATGCCACCACCAGACTCTCCCTCTCCGACTGGGAATAGGTGCTTTCTGTGTCTCCGATCATTGGGATGTCCACTATGCTGGGAGGGATTGCTCCCAACACCATCTGGCATAATTCAAAAGTGATCCCAGTGTGCAATTTATAATCAAAGTAAGCCACCTCTGTCTCATTTTCAATTGTATGCTCTAGAATTCTGAAACTGCGGTCACACTCAGATGACCATTGGAAATGGACATTTGGCTTTGTTATGTTTCACAAAGGGGAACTCAGTGTGGCAAAGTCACAAATGCATCTCAAACAATAGCTGCCCATGCTCAAGAAAGACCCTACCATGGTGACATCTTGTGGAGGACTGATGGCTGATAGTGTTCGTACATTGACAGAATCAGTAGTGATGCCTCCATCAAAAAATGCATGTTCAAAGAACTTGAGCTTTGCTTTCTAAAATTCACAATTTTCAGAATTCAAGGTGAGGCCTGCATCTGTAAGTAATTAACACACTTGTTTGAGGGCTTCATCATGGTCTTTCCATGTTGCACAGTAGTATATCATCATTGTAATTGAAGACATATGTCTGACATATAACATCTTGGAATATTTTTGCAGCTGAGGAACTCCAAAGCTTAATCTTTTGTATCTAAAAAAGCCCACATGAGCCAAAAAAGGGGAAATGTCCCTGTAGCTCTCCTACAGTTCAATCTGATGATAGCCCTTGTTCAGGTTGAGACGGGAAAAACTTTGGCTCCATTCAACTGAATGATCATATCTGCAATGTGTAGCACAGGATGTCTCTCTCTCTCGATTGCTTTGCTGGCTTGGCTTATACCCACGCAGATGTTTACTGCATATCCACAGTAATTTTTCGCCACTACCACAATGGGTGACACCCATGGTATGGGACCAACAGTGAGTTAAAAAATGTTATGTTTCTAGGGAGTGGCCAAGATGCCGGTGAGGTTGGACACTCTGTGAAGCTCTGTGAAGAGCTCCGCTATGTGCCCAAATAAATCCTGCATAATCCTATATTACGATGGTGGGCAGAGCCATGCCCTTCCTGATAAGGCACAGTGAAATATTCGGCAAGAGGATAATCCATGTCATGATGTGGCACAAAACCTGCTTGGAAGGAGGACCGGCCGACGCCAGGGTAGCCTGCCACGAGGTGAGATTGGCAATCCTCAGATTGTGGCCCTTGCATGAACCCTGTCTGCAACCATGGTGAGTGGCACAAGGCAAGAACTGGTGCATGAGCACCACTGCATTGGCCAAGTTTCCATCTCCCCCTGAGGGCGAACTGTGAACCGGCTGGCCATGAGTCAGCGGGAGGCAGCGCAGGATGGTGAGCGAGGAGGTACTTCGCCAGGCCTCCCCTGTGAGAGCCGAGCACAGGCCTGCATTGCAGTACTAACAGAGGTCAGTGAGTGGAGACGTATTCCCCACGGTACTGCACAGCGAACTATACAGCAAGAGGACAATCTGTGCAGAAAAGCCCTGAACTGGCACAATCCCCATGAGGAGGGAGGAGTGATCGGCTAGAGGGTGGGAGTGACAGCCCTCTGAACACAGTCATTACATGATCCCCATCTATGGCGGTAGCGGTGATCGGAAGGAGAAGAGACACAGAGCGAGAACTGTGGCCAGAGCATCGTAGCACAGCCTACATTTCTGTCTCGCCCAAGGGTGAACTGTGAACCTGATTGCCTTGATTTGGTGAGAGACAGCACGGGGCAGTGACCTGTGTGGTGCATGAACAGGCCTGCCCTGTGTGTCCCCGAGCACAGTCCCGCATTGTAAGCCCAAAGGACGTCAGACCATGGGCCAGCGACCAGCGAGGGCAGGAAGCGCACTGAGTCCTAAAGAGAGGCGAGGAGGGTCTTCGACGGATGCCGAAGAAGTAGTAGAGGGTTACAGGAGCAGCGACCCCCACCGGGAGCCTAGTCCCCACCAGCAGCAGCCCACACGGGGAACAAAGAAAGAGGGGGAGAAATGCGCAAGGCGCTCACAAAGATCCTGAGCCCAAAAGAAGGGAAGACTTTGTCCCTGTGCTTCATTGACAAACTGCCTTCCAAGGGAAGCCCCCCTTCTCCCACTAGAGTGCTCCAGAGCAAGTTGGGAAGCACCAACAAGCAAAAAGTGAAAGAACATCCCATTGAGACCCTGCATAGGTATCTAGATGATGGGACATCCACCTCATGTGAGTAGGGAAGAGACAGGGATAGCCAGCGATCCCAGGAGTGTATGCACTTCACTACAGATCACTTCACCAGATCACTATAAGTCACCCCTATGGTAGGCCCTCTCAGCCCAGAGGGCAGGGTGCAGGTATCTGTGTGTGAGGGCACCCCTGCAGTAGCAGAGGTGCTCTCACAAATCTCCAGATCCATTTTTGTGGACTGTGAGTGCGGGGACATCATTTTATGAGTGCACTGGACATAGGTCACTACCTATGTCCAGCTACATAATAGTAACTCCAAACCTGGGCATGTTTGGTATCAAACATGTTGGAATTATACCCCAAGATGTTGCATGTATTGGAAGTATCATTCCATGCATTCTGGGGGCTCCTTAGAGCATCCCCGGCATTGGTACCACCAGCCTTACAGGGTTTTCCAGCTGCTGCCACCTCTCAGACAGGTTTCTGCCCACCTGCTGCTTGTTGTGATCAAGCCCAGGAAGGCAGACGAAAGGATTTCCTTTGGCAGAAGGAGTTAACACCCTCTCCCTTTGGAAATAGGTGTGACTGGCTTGGGAGGGGTAGCCTCCCCAAGCCACTGGTTTGCTTTGAAGGGTATATTTGGTGCCCTCTGTATATAAACCAGTCCACACCAGTTCAGGGACCCCTAGTCCCTGTTCTGGTGCAAAATTGAAAAATGGGAAGGGGAGTGACCAGAGCTCCTAGAGAGGGTCCCTGATTTCTGCCAATTTGTTTCCAATGTTGGCAGGGAACTCTGGGAGCATCTGAGTGGCCAGGCCAGGCAGGTGATGTCACAGCCCCCTCCTGATAGGTGCTTACCTGGTTAGGTGACCAATCCTCCTTTCATGGCTATTTAGGGTCTCTATCTTGGGTGGGTCCTTAGATTCTGCTTGCAAGATTCCAGCAGGACTCCTCTGCAACCTCTGCTTCGACTTCTGGCCACTGGATCTGGGACTGGACCCTCCAGGAACCAACAACACTGCTACCACTGAGAAGACTCTTCTACAACTTTTTTTCCACGTCTCCTGACATCTTTGCAACATTTCCCCAGCCCTCCTCACAAGACTGCAACTGTTCAGCCTGCACAAGAGGAAGAAGGAATCTCCCTTGGAGTGAAGGAGTCACTTCCCTGCAACTGCAGGCACCTACAACAAGCGATGACTGGCTGCGTAGATCTCCTCTCATCTTGAGCTGCATGGATTCTGCATCATGGGTGATGATCCAGAGTAGTCCTCTTGGTCCTCTTTGCCAGCTGTCCAACTTTTGTGGATGTAAGTCTTTGCCTTCCCACACAACCTTCACAGCCTCCTGCGTGGTTCTCCTGCAGTGTGGGATCCTCTTTTGTAGTGCTGCATTGTCTTTTTATGTGACTCCTGTGTTTCCATACTTTGGGACTCCTGTGGGTGCTGCTTCTGCTCCTGTGGACTCTCTGCAATGCTGAGGGTCCCCTGAGACTCCCCCCAACCCCCCGGGTTGAGTCCTCCTGGGCCTTGCTGGTCCCCAGCAGCACCTCTTTTCCACTAACTGCAAGTTTGCCTTTCCCAAGGCATGTTGGTGGAATTCCTGCACTGACACCCATATGGAATCTTCCTTCCAGCGTGTGGCTTCATCTGCATCCATCAGTAAATCTTCTCCGGCTCCAGGGCTGCAGTGTTGACCTGTTCTTCATCACCGTCGACCAACTCCTGCATCCACAGCTGGGTGGGTAGTAGCCTCTACTCCTCCTGGACTCCACTGTGACTCTTGAGCTTGGTCCCCTCTCTCCACAGGTCTTCTTCCTTCAAGAAGACACCGCTGGTTTTCTTTCAGTCTTGCCTGGGTGTCTTCTTTTTCTTCTTTTCCTATTTTGTGGTGATTTGTTCCAAAAATAAAGCACCTTTACTTTGGTACAACTGGGTGTTTAGTTTCATGTGTGTAAGTGCTGTGTGACTACAGTGGTAATGCATGAGCTTTGCATGTCTCCTAGATAAGCCTTGGCTGCTCATCCACAGCTACCTCTAGAGAGCCTTGCTTCTAGATACTGCCTGCACTTCACTAAGAGGGGATACCTGGACCCAGTATAAGGTGTAAGTACCATAGGTACCCACCACACACCAGGCCAGCTTCCTACAAGAACTCACTGATTGAGAAGGAAGGTTCTATGGTCGTCAGAGACATAGCACTTGATTATCTTTCTGAGACCTAGACACCAAGAGCTGGTGGTCCAGACCTGTACACTCCAATAGCCCCATCTGGACAGGGAGTGGAATGGTTTGCGTAGGCACGCCACTATAAAACAACTTGTGCCAACTGAGTGTCATCTGAGTGTTCTCCTGCTGTGCTCTACTGCCATGACTAAAGACAAGGAACAGCGCCCCCCCCATCAGGGGAAACTTGATAAGTGTGCTAGAGCGGTCTCCTCAGTCACAGGTGAAGATGGACAACCACATACACGGACAGGTCAGGACAATGCTGCACTAATGCAAGCTATACCGATTATACAAGGGAGGTTCAACGGCAGCAACGCGACTTTGATGCGGTGAAAGCCAAACTGCGCACTCTCCAACAACAGTACATGCTTCTTTTCCTGGCTAAACTGAAATTCCTTTTCCAAGGCAAGGCTAATTTCTTCCAAACTCTAGAAGAAGCCCAGGGGTGGCTCGAAAAGAGACTAACCACCTTTGATGCGAGGAGGAAAGCAGATTCCCAGCCAGCCCACAGAAGAGATACTTACTCCAGACTACAGCGGCCATCCCAAAGTGGGATACTCTGCCAGACAGCGTAGACCTTCCAGACATCAAAAATCCAGGTCCACGAACCGACCAGTCATGCAATCCTCAGATTCAGAGGAAAGCACAATGACAGCCATTCAGAGATGCAAAGCGACTTGCCAGCAATCAGCTCAGACAGGTGATACATCTGGAGCCGAAGAAGCCAAGAACCCTGATTCAATGCATCCTCTGGTGTCAGCCGTAGCCCGACTGGAAGAAGAGGCGATGGACCGAGAAATCTCATTGTCCGCCGATGACACAC
Source organism: Pleurodeles waltl (assembly GCF_031143425.1). Classification (NCBI taxonomy): domain Eukaryota; kingdom Metazoa; phylum Chordata; class Amphibia; order Caudata; family Salamandridae; genus Pleurodeles; species Pleurodeles waltl. The sequence continues at coordinate 232,337,077 of NC_090446.1, forward strand.
TTGCTTAAGGGTGGTCCACTCCGCTGGCCATATACCAATTAATCTTGGGGCACTGAACTAGAATTATGGCACCTTCCAACCGGCAGCATCTACTTGAGCTATAGACACAACATCGGTACCAGCTGCATCAAGCATTGAGTGACTGCCCTTTGGTGTTTTAAATTCTAGGCACGGACATACAACTTAAGTTGTGGTAATCTAGTATGGGTAGGCTGGGAGTACAGACCTCCCAAGCCTTTCTGCAGAACTGTTCTTTGGTTGAGGATTTCCAAATCAGGGGAGAACAGTGGGAAGTGGGTGTGGGGTGCTGGAAATGTATATGTTTAATAGTTGCATTATGCTTAGAGGTTTGGGGACAGTTATTGCTCAACAAATACGACACTGTAATAATGTCACGTCACAATGGTATCCAAAGTTTGGGAAAGGTTGGCCAAGCAGAGCAGATTTCAAATACACATAGCTAATGGGTGAGAATAGTAGATATACTATGTTGTCCTGGAATGTTAACGGACTGGGTGATAAAATCAAGGGAGGGTCAGTAGCTACGTGTACCAAAAGGTGCAAGCTGGACATAGTCCTCCTCCAGAAAACCCACCTTAAGGGCCCACACTGTAGGTTTATTGCTAGGGGTGCATACTCTGTAATAGCACATGCAGGATTCACCACTGGGTCCAGAGAGGTAGCGATCCTACTCAAGGAATAGCCAGTTTCAGATGACTAAATCCTGAGGAGACCCTATTGGTACATTTGTAGCAGTCCAAGGGTGATGGGGCAGGCAAGAGATGACATTAGTGAGAATTTACGCCCCACCTCAACTCCAACAGCAGACGTACATTAAAGTGGCAGGGGTCCTGTTATATTTAAGCTCACCCCTTCACTTAATAAGGGGGAATTTCAATTATGTAATTAGCCCCAAGCAAGACTGACCACAAGGCAAAGCAACTTCCATATGGGGAAACCCGCTAGACGACATGGTGGCCTCCCTAGGCTTGACTGATCTCTGGTGGCGCCACCACCCTGGAGACAAGCAATTCTCATATGTCTCAGGGGCCCACAGAGTCTTCTCAAGATTAGAATATGTCCTGGCCTCAGCAGTTGAGGTAGTTGTGGTAGAGGATGCAGACTATTTACCAAGAAGGCTGTCAGACCACTCCCTTCTGTGGCTGGTAATTGGGACCCAGCACCCTGAAGAGAGGGGTTGATGGAAACTGAACGTCTTGTAGTTAAAATATGAGGGTATAGCTCAGGCATTGATGGTTGAAACAGAGCTATACTTTAAGGAAAATAAAAACTCTGCGGCCTCTGCAATCATGAACCGGGAGGCATGTTAGAGATATCTCGGAGATAGGGCCCAAAATATCAGAGCATGAAAACAAAAACAAGAGAGGCAGGACATGGAGAAAACAAAACAACAACTGCTTGACATAGAAAGAGACACCGGGGCTACAACAGATCCACACACCCAATGCAAACTCATGCTCCTGAGAAAACAGTATTGTGCATTAGCACATCATGAAGCAAAATCCCAAGATTTTGTGATAAGGCACCGCCTATACACAGCAGGGGATAGAGCAGAAAAACATCTTGCTTGGTTGGGGAAACGTGAGGCAGAAGTGCATTGGGTACATACCATTGAGGGGGCCAAAGGGACTACTCACAGTACTGACCTGGCGTTTACCAATAAATTTGCACAGTTCTGAAAAGAAATATACCATATGCACACGTCCACAGACAAATTCCTAGTTGAGAACTATTTGGACGGGATAACCCTGCCACGCTTATCGGCAGAAGATAGTGCTTCCCTAGTCCAGGAAATAGACCTGTCAGAAATTGAGCCGGCCATAGCCACATTGCAATCCGGTAAGACACCCGGACCAAATGGTCTTCCAGTAGAGCTCTTCAAGAGCAACACTGATATTCTTTGCTCCTATCTTCTCAATATGTTTCAAGAGGCCACGGAGAAATTAATGCTCCCATGGTACTTCCCATAGAAGGGATACCTCCTAGGGAATGTACTTCCTACTGTCCAATCTCACTTTTGAATAAAGAGATGAAAATCCTTGCTAAAGTACTCGCCACTCATTTAGTGGCAATCATGTCATCCCTGATCCACCAGCACCAGATGGGTTGTATGCCCAAGAGATTGACAAGATTCATGCCTGAATTGACACGGTATGGGAGTGTAAGGAACCCAATCGACTGCTATCTCTGGACACTCAGAAAGCGTTTGACATGGTCCACTGGTTATTCATGATGAAAACACTGGAAAAGTTTGGATTCGGTCCCATGTTTAGGGAGTGGATTACACTGTTGTACACAAACCAGATAGCGGTAGTTTGGGTAAACTGGTGACAGTTATAGGAGTTTCCAATGGTGAGAGGTACACAGCTGGGGTGTCCACTCTCACTAATTGCTGTTCACCCTCATGATTGAGCCCCTGGCCTGTATTATTTGCACACACCCAGATATTTTGGGCTTCCTTATACATGAGGGAAGGAGAGATACAGAAATGTTTTCCTTGTATGCGATTGACATCCTCCTTTATGTCACCCGCCCATGAACAACGTTACCCCAGATTCTGCCCACATTTGAGAAATGTTTGGGTCCTACCCAAGATACAGAATTAACTGGGCTAAGTGGAGTCTCTACCGGGTGGGGGGTCACCATGAGCAGATAGAACCCCATGACAACCTACAAATAGATAATGGTGGCTTCACTTGCCTGGAGATCTATGTGACACTTGACCATGACAGTTGTCGAGAAAAAAAAAATGTCCTGAGGGTCCTGACCGAACTCCAAAAAGATAGAGACCAATGGGGGAAGCTTCCCTTAACATTATTCAGTAGAGCGGCAATGTATGAAATGATCTCCCACCTGAAACGATTACATTCCATCCAAAACACTTACGTGCGTCTGTCTAAAGACATCTAAGATGGACCGGGGATCCATATATTCCTCTGCGGTGGGAAGCATCCCAGAATATCTTTGCAAACACTTCAGCATAACCCCTACAAAGGGGGGCGTTGCACTGCCTAACATTACAGGACACTACTGGTCACTGCACCTCATATAGGTTATTGACAGGGAGCACACACCCAGGATCACCCAAAGTACCAATTGGAGAGGAGACAATTTGCACGTAAGGCACACTTTCATTTCCTTTATGGAGAGAAAGGGGCACAGGCACTCTTGATGCCCACAAAACTAACAACAGAGGCATGGAATAAAGCAGTAAGAACGATACGTTGTCACATGGAACTCTCACAGGAAACTTTGTTATGGGAGAGCACTTATTTGAAAGATTTGGGGAAACTTAGGGGAATCCAAGCATGGGTCACAATATACATTTCCAAATTGGGAGGCCTCATAAAAGAGGGAACACTGAAGACCTTTACCACCTTAAGAGGAGAATATCACCTTTCACAGACACAACAGTATCAATACACCCGGTTAACAGATGCCTTGCAGACAGAAAACCTGGAAATTTAGAGCCTCCCGGACCTTGCCCCGTTGGAAGAGAGGCCCTTTACGGGTCAAATAGAGGAGAAGGGAATATCATGGATATACAAAAACCCTGAATAACAACATGCTACAACACTTGAGAGAGAGGTGGGAGGACGACCTGGGATCCCTAGATGACACTGATTGGGAGGCTGCACTTATACACCCAAGCAAAGTAGCTATATGCATCCGACTACGGCTAATACAGTTTAAAGTTCTGTATAGAATCTACTATGAGAAGGCGAGACTCAATAGAATGGGGAGAGTCTCATCTCCGACCTGCATGCAATGTCAGGCAGACAGGGGCACCTTCCTGCATACATTATGGTTATGCCCGCACATCCGGGAATATTGGGCTTGCATTCTAAGAAAAATTGGGGAGGTGCTTGATGTGCAGATCCCAGCTGATCAGCTTTATGTATTGTTGGCTGTCCCAAAAGACATGGATGTGCCATGCCCTGAACTCCTCTTTAGTAACCTGAGCTTTGTGGTAGCTAAGAGGGTTATGGCAAAACACGGGCGATCCCAGAAGGCCCCAACATTGGTGGAATGGAGGGCAAGGATGGATCTCTACATGATAGCAGAGAAAAAGACAGATCAAGCCTGCAGCTGTCCAGGGAAATTTATTAGAGTTTAGGGTTCCTGGAGAGCATATTATGACTTGCACGTTACACAACATGGAGTCAGCAGAGACCCTTTACATGAATACTAATATGTTGAACATTTGGGATGACACACAGAAACGCAATGGTAACACCACCCTCAGTTTAAATGATGGACACCTAGGCTATATTTGTCAGACCTTCTTCTGTTTCGCTTTGGTTTGTCAACGTTTTTTACCGTCTCCTCGTCTGATGGGGCATGTTAATATGTTTGATAAAATGCAAAAAAAAATATATATAAAACAAATGTCATGTTTCAGCAAAGTTTCTTGTGCCTTCTAGGTGAAATACTATTCCGTGGTTTTGCTGTGCAACAGGTCTGATATCTTCATTAATGTGAACTTGCACCTGAATACGTGCCTCCTGGAAATACCAGCTCCGGACCTCGGCTTGGGTCACTGGACTGGCCCAGTGACTGTGCTGCACCTTCTTCACTTTTGATATATTGGTTTGGTAATGTGAATCCTAAAAAGCCTGCTTATGGGAAGAACATGTTCCTACTTTGTTTGCCTATAAGAGATTAATGCACCATACGAAGATGTACTCAGGAGTAGCAGCTATATGCTGGTACTCCCTACCGGAAAGTGCTTATAATCTGCATCTTCAAAGTTGACCTCGTCAGTCTTACTTAAGAGAGTCATGTAAGAAAGTCTAGATTTCAGTTGTTTTAGCGTTCCCACCTAAATCTATTTTGAAGGACCCACCAAGCCACAACCACATTTTCCATGCCATAGAAAAGGATGCCTCTTGGCCCCTATAGATCATTTTAGGGGTGTATTGGCATTCTTTTCCAGCATCCTCATATGATCGGACTATAATTAAGAACACTGTAAATATAAATGTTCACTTTGTACCAATGGTCCACAGTGCTAATACGAACCTTTGGACAGGTTAGCACATATGGTACTCTGCCTTACGTATGTACTACTGTTGCTTGAGACAATATAAAGCTAATAGTTGATTATCTCTACTGGCAGGATTTAATGTGAGCTTATGGTTGCAGGTGGAACCCACCTGCACCCATGTTTGAGGACCGGTGCTTGTTATTTATCATCAGAACTCGACCTACAACAAGAGAGAGAAAGGCAACAAAAGGGAAAAGAGAAGGTGCAGAAGGATTGCAAAACATTGACAAAAGAAGAAAGCAGAGATGAAAAAGAACCGCAAAATTAAGATAAAGAGGCAAAGAGTGTATGGCGGCCTTGATATTTGACAGTTCCGACATATTGGGCAGCACTAGCAAGAGGCTCCCCAGGACAACTTTGGGCATCAGCACCTATTCTTTCAAAAAATAAGCATTGTCTTCCGGTCTTGTATAAAAATGGCTAATTCCACACTCAGGATGGTAAACTCTACCCAACTGTCACTAAATCTTACTCAATATATTTGCTCGTATTTAAATTCCGGATTGTATAAAATCTGTGTTTATATTGAATTACTTTACTTCTTCAGAGCCATGATCCCTCCCCTCCGACTCTTTCCAAAACTATCTCACAAAATTGATAGACTTTTAAGCCAATAAAACAGCTATCATTTCAAACAACTCATTGGTTCACACGTCTTGCTAGCGTCATATAGGCCAATTGCTATCTTAACCTCTGAGAATTCACAAGGATTTAAACCAGTGACCCATGAATTATAGAATTTACTACATCAGATACATTAACTTTCTTCAATAATTCAATATATATTGTTCACTTAAAATGCATACTGCATATTTATTTTGAACTTGTTATATCGTTGGAAAGATTGACAAAATAATGTGTTCTCCCTTGTACAAACAAGCAGTTTTAGCTTTTTTAAACTGCTTTTAAAACAATTTGCGAGAGGACACCTCACGGAGATATTCAGTGCCAGCTCTTAAAACCATTTACCGTGCATTTAATGATTACTCAACATTGTAATATCTTATTGGTATTTCTTTTTCATTGACAACATATCTCGCGAATTTTAAAGAACATGATCACTCCCGATATTGTAGATTATATGAATAAGAGTTTTTATGATTTTAATGACAAACTTATGTTCTCTGGCAGAGGTCTCTTAGTAAAACAATGATCTCAATATAGGCAAAACTTGTGCATCTACTGCAAGCAACTACTTTCTTCTGAAATAGCTTGAAGGATTAATACTGAAATTTATACGGCTGCATTATTTTGTAAACATTAAGGGCCATATTTATAGTTTTACATGCAAAACTGCGCTAGCGCAGTTTTTCATTGTAAAATTATACCGCCGGCTAGTGCCATTCCTGGACATGGGCCAGGCTCCATATTTATGGAATGGCGGTAGCTGGCGGTAATGCCCAGTTAGCATCATTGTAAATGATGCTGAACGGGTGGGGGAGGCATAAGGGGAACGGGAGGTTGTGCGCTGAATTATGGCGCTACACATTTTAGATGCTAAAAAATTCATCTACTCCGAGTAACAACATTTCCTGGCACACAACCCCCATGGACATGGCTCCTGTCTTGGTAAAGACAGGAGTCATGCCCACCACTCTAATTGCATGCCCAGAGGACAAATGTCCCCTGGGCATGGCTATTGGGGCCAGTGCCATGCAGGGGGCCCCAAGATAGGGCCCCTGTGAGGGAAATAAATAAATAAATAAAATACTTACTGGGACTTACCTGGGATGGGTACCCCATCCTGTGGTGTCCCTTTGGTGTGGATGGAGGTGTCCCTGGGGCCAGGGAAGGGCACTGTGGGCTCTTTACATGGTCTCTAAGCATGGAAACATGCCCACAGGTCCCCTAACGCCTGCCCATACCCAGGCGTTAAATAATGGCAGTAAGCAAGCTTAGTGCCATCATTGAAGGCCCCCACCCCCATGCTTGGTTTTAGCACAGGGGGATAAATATGGCGCTGAGGCCATAGCCTCGTTTTTTGGCCGGGAATGCCTACCCTGCATCTCATTGATGCAAGGTAGGGTTCCACATCCCAAAAATGACTTTAACTCCATTACTTTGGCGCTAGGCGTGTCTAGCGCCAAAGTATAAATATGGAGTTAGGTATGAACTGAATTAGTGTTAAAAAAAAAAGTGAATTCAACGCAAACCAAGGATAAATATGCCCCTAAGAGTGGTTTAAATTAATTGAAGCACACAGGAAGCTGATTAGGGGAAAATTTGTGGTTTGCATCTTTGAAATGTATTGGCAAGATTTGATTAAAATAGGTAAAGTGGCGTCCTCTATAGTGGGGTGCCATTGCTCCTTTTTCCTCCACATATATATCATGTTTGAGTGTGTACTGTTTACTTAGCATTCCTCAAAATCAACCACAAATGCACTTTTCAAAACTCCATGTTTGTTTTGTCATTATGGCCCTCTTTCCTGTTTGTTTCCTACTGCCCCAGGTGAGAATACTTATATATTCAGAAAACTCAACACAATTTACCCTGAGCAGTTTTTCAATTTTGTTGAAAAAGAAAATAGAATAAATGTTAAAGTGTACAGAGAAAACTCTGTTTCTGTTGCAATATCATGTTTCTCAATAGATATCTGGACTCAGCAGTTCAAAATATAGAGGAAATGGAGTTTGCAGAGATTAAAGCAGACAATCCCCTACCTTTCTCCGTTTGGGAGAAATAAATCATACTTATTGCATCTCATGGTAATTACACCATGATATTATAACAGAAAAATGCTGTATAGAGCACACATGTGTATCTAAAGAATGTGCAGGTCTCATGTATTGTCAATGTTCTATAGCTTCAAAAGCCTCAGGTCTCAAGTACCTATGAGATCATCACCATTATTTTTATCTTTCTTTCAACAACTGATTCATTCTGACGTAATTTCAAAATATTTCAATATTTGTGACATTTTTGTCACAGTTTATTTTACAATTCTTTTAGCACCAGGAAGAAAACAGGAAACCTATTTTTGCAATGTATGAATGAACATATGTATGCCAATACATTGTTTAAAGCATTTGTGCTGCAAGGCCTTTATTCTGGCTGTTTTTTTGCAAATTCAATTTTATCCAGTTCAATTTCTTGTGCTGGCTGTAGTATAAAAACAATAATGCACAGGTGGATTGCTCTATGAAGGACAGACATCCAGCTGATTAAATTGTTTTAGAGATGTATAGATGCTGTTGCTCCTTTCAACAATTGCGGAACTAGTCATATAGTGCTTGTACACAGCTGCCACCTGTGAAAGGAAGGGTATGGAATCTGCCATCCCACTCTACAAGAGGTCAGTGTTAACTAACCCAGAATTGATTCCTGAACTGCTTCCAGGCATGTTCAAAGTAGAGGTGAAGCTCCTGCTCAGGAACTTCACTTAACAAAGTGACGGCTGAATATGTACACTTGTCATACAGATTTCAAAAGGCCAATCTGTTTTAAAAAGTTGATGCCAACTGAGTCTCACTAATGTACTTTTTACCCTTTTAAATGCTTCATTTAGCTAGTCTGTTTGTTTTTTTCTGAGCCAGAGAGACCTTTGCTCCAGCAGCAGTGTCAAGGAATGGTTGCAGCGACTCGAGAGTGAGTACAGATTGGTTTGTGAAATTCACATGCAGGTCATCCATAATCCACAATGTCCAACTGAACTGTAATGCAATATTTGTTGTTGCGGTTCTGAATCCTCTGCAGATTTTCAAGGGTATCAGGAGGAGAATTGCTGAGTTGCACCTCAGATTCAGCAAAGATTGCTTTCTGCTGCAAGCCATGTAGAAGATTCATGAGAAGTGTTGCAGTAAAGCATTCAGCTACCCAAAAGACTTCTAGAAGTGGAGAAGTGAGGCTCAATGGTTAGAGCGGCAGACCCTGATGCAGAAATCTGGACCAGGACCAGGATTCAATTCCCACCTCAGCAGGTCTTGGGCTCAATTTCCTCGGACCTGATAATTCTCGCATCAGTGCCTAATCAAATTCATGGGTCCCACTCTGTGATTCTGGGAAATGGCTTGCTTAATCTCCACAACTGCCCCAACAGCGCTGGGATGCCGGGCTTCACCTTGGAGGTTGCCCAGGAGTGGGCAACTCACAGGGAAAAGCCAGGAGGGGTTCCACAGTGGTATGGGTACAGCTCCTTGAGACCCTAACGGGTGGGTAGTGCGCTATACAAGTACGAAGTTTACAGTTTTAGAACCACTCCCCAACAAGGTTCATTATGTGTACCAAGCAGGTGATTTTTATAGAGTGGCTGAATAGATTCCTCAGAACAATATCATATTCCGTGAGCATGAATGTAGTATTGTCTGAATTAGAGGAAATTATGTTCTTAAAGGCAACATTTGTAATTTGTGAGGACCCTCACACCTGCTTGTGCTATAGTCCCATGATTACACTATGTGAGGAGTACTGGGCCTCATTTACAAAGGTAACTTACACTTTTGAGTAAGTGTATTACTTTTCACTACTAACACCCTGCACTTTTATAGTAAGTCCAGCACCACACATGGCCAGCCACTGGTACTGAAACCGAATGTCATAAAAAATAATGGTGAAGTGACTTACTACAAATGTGTAAGTTTCTACAAAAGTACACTTTGTGACTACTGTAAAGCAGTAAACTCACTCAAATGTCTAAGGCGCTATAAAAGTGTAGTTTGAGATAAGCACTTTGTGTTATGTTTTGTAGTACTATAAAACCCACTGCAAAGTGAGGTTTGTGAATCAGGCCCATTTTATCTGCTTGATGGGTCTGGATTCAAGGGTGAACCTGTGATAAAACTAATGTAAATATAACATGCAGTAAACATTGTTTTTGGACATCAGGTGTCTAGTCAAATATAACACTGATATTTTGATCTTGCAATTGCTTTTGAGGTCCCTAGTTCCTATTCATCTTTCTGGGAGATAATGTACCTGAAAGCAATGACTTTCTGGGATTGCTCCACCCTTTCAAACTCACTCTTTAAGAAATCTGTGCAATACAAGGTAGTCGCTTTTGCTCAGTGGATGATTTAGGGTTGGTAAGATGTTTTTCCAATCATATATCATTTCATGGTTTGAGGCACGTACATCTATGCACTTTGTGAAATGCGGGTTCACTGTTGTCTGATGGGCATATTTAGGGAAGAGTGGGGGTCTGTACCATCATTGTAGCACTTCGGGCCATATTTATACTTTTTGACGCAAAACTGCGCTAACGCAGTTTTGCGTCAAAAAAATTAGCGCCGGCTAACGCCATTCTGAAGCACAATGCGGGCGCCATATTTATTCAATAACGTTAGCCGGCGTTAGCCGCCGGCGCTGCCTGGTGTGCGTGGAAAAAAATGACGTACACCAGGCAGCGCCGGCGTAGGGGGATATGGGGCTTGGGCGTCAAGAAATGGGGCAAGTCAGGTTGAGGCAATTTTTTCGCCTCAACCCGATTTGCGCCATTTATTTTCACTCCCAACCCCCATAGAAATGACTCCTGTCTTAGCAAAGACAGGAGTCATGCCCCCTTGCCCAATGGCCATGCCCAGGGGACTTATGTCCCCTGGGCATGGTCATTGGGCATAGTGGCATGTAGGGGGGGCACAAATCAGGCCCCCCTATGCCACAAAAAAAAAAAAAAAAAACACTTACCTGAACTTACCTTAATGTCCCTGGGATGGGTCCCTCCAGCCTTGGGTGTCCTCCTGGGGTGGGCAAGGGTGACAGTGAGGGTCCCTGGGGGCATGGGAGGGCACCTCTGGGCTCCTTCAGAGCCCACAGGTCCCTTAACGCCTGCCTTTTGCAGGCACTAAAAAACGGCGCAAAAGCGGCCGTACCTCATTTTTTTTGACCCGCCCACTCCCGGGCGTGAATTTTGCCCGGGAGTATAAATCCGACGCACATGCCTCGGAGTCGATTTTTTAGACGTGAACGCCTACATTGCATCTCATTAACGCAAAGTAGGTGTCCACGCAAAAAAATGACGCAAACTTCATGGACTTTGGCGCTAGACGCGTCTAACGCCAAAGTATAAATATGGAGTTAGTTTTGCGTCGAAATTGCGTCAAAAAAACGGCGCAATTCCAGCGCAGACGGAGTTTAAATATGCCCCGCCATGTATATTGGGATGGCAAATGCACATTCACTGTGTGCTTTTGAACATGGTCCACTGCAAAATTGCACAAAAAGACAAACATCACTTTGACATCACAGTGCATCTCATTACTCTACTCTCTGGCCATATCTGCTGCTTATATTTGAGTAGCCAAATCTATTCATCACATCCTTCACAAGCTGCATGAACTTCTCAAATTAGTTTTCGGTGTAGTCGGTGGTCGCTCCATAGAAACGTACTGCAGTGAGGTAGCACACTTTGTGGAGCCCGCTGGGCAAGTTTGAGTCCACCATGAGTAAACCTGCATGCAAATATATTGAGTGTTACATTACATACTCCAAATAAGAAAAAGTGAACATAGTTGTGGAAAAAGAAAAAAGAAACGTTTTTAAGGAAACCACAATTCCAAACTACACTACATTCTGGCTAATACACTTGCAGTTAATGAATAAACATGAACATGTTTGAAACAATATCACTATGGAAAATTAAAGTCCTCAAATGGAGTTGTTCAAACTCAGTATAAAAAAACTAAAGAGTCATCTGCAGAGAAAGGAAAACCTGAAGCCTTATGAATCAAAGTTGAACATCTGAAGTTTAAGTACAACAGTATTTTCAGTGAAGAGACAAACTTGTTGGATTCCTTTAAGCAAGTTTGAGTCTTCCTTGGAATTGTGGTGCAATGTCACTGGAGTAACCTGCAAATATATTGAGTGTTACTTCACATACAAAAAAATAGATCAGGAAAAAGAACGAAAAAATGATGAAAAACGTGATATCACAAAGCACCAGCACCTGCTCTCAAGTTTCCACAAATAAAATCTTTGAGCAACAAAATCATAATTTGAACTCTATAATTCATTTAAAATGGAGCTGTGCAAACACAGTTTAAGCACGATCTGTCAGCTGCAAGAAAAAGAAAACTTGAATCATTTTATAGCAAAGTTGTACAAGTAGAATTAAGTACAGGAACACACAAATCCTTTGGCGTCAGAAAGCAAACATGATGGACCCATCTAGGAACATTTTGGGGACTACTGTGGGCCCATGGTTGGCAGGAGGTGAGGAGGTGAAGGGGCAGTGGTATTTTGGGTGGTGAAGAAGTGAGTAAGTGGCCAGAAAGTACCCATTTTTGCTTTTTATTGATCACCCACTTGTCATAAATGTTTACCCCCCCATGGCCCACCATGTGCCCAATAGGCTAGAGAACAATTTTTTTGAGAATTGGGCCCATCATCCATGGGGCAGACAACGGGTCTCTCTTCTTTTTAATTTTGCCCTAACAGCCAATCAAGAGAGGCAACCATCCCGGAGAAATGAATTGAAACAGTGAGAAGTAAACAAACTCTTAACCTGCCTGCTGACCCTCTTATTGGCCCAACAGTGAGCTTTGAATTTTGTGGCTACGATAGTAAAAGGTGCAGGCTTTTAGTGAATTAAGGCAAATTAGCATTTTTTTGCAAATAGCAAAATAATTCAGGGACTGCAAAAGTACCTAGGGCCTTATGCAGTAAGAATTCTCCAAAATTGAGTTATACCGGAAGAAAAGGTTTAACATGGAAGTTAGTTAATGCAATACGAGTGCATACTTTTGTGTGTATGTACATAGTGTTTCCACATGTTTTATCACAACTTTTATTGTTTCCTGAGTGTATCAAAAGAGTGGTCATGGGAATTTCATGACAACATTATGCACACTCCTCCAAGTATAACTTAGTAGGCATCTACATTGATTTGGTAATGCATGTCCAACACTCAACTGCATGTGCAAGTTACATTGTGTGTTGTAGAAAGGATAGGCAGCAGGAACCATTAACGCAAATTGTACAAGGAGTACCGGCAGAAAGAACTTATTAGGGTAACACATGTATTTGGCAGAAGAAAAGATTTGCGAAGTTAACTATAACGAGTTTGTTTTACATTTCATAACCCTAAATTGGCACATTTCATACAAACTTAGAGCTAGGTAAAATAGGTGTAAATGTGTATCGTTTTAGTTCATTTCATGTATAAATCCATTACATTATGAAAGTTGTGATCTGTGCTTCTTGGATGGAAAGGGTTATTGCACTCCTGACTCAGATGTAACAAACAAACTGATCTATAGTAGACTGGGTCATCATTCTTGTTAACTTGACTCACTGTATATCACAAGTTCCTCAGTTTGGTATATGTTTGCTCTGCTTCCAACTCAATGCTGTATAGTGTGGGTCAACCATGGGCACATGGCCTTCTTAGAAACAAGAGAATCTTGGTAGTGCTATCTAATTGAAAACAAATCCTAGGAGAGATAAGAATGTTTTCAACTATTTAAAAGTTATAGTTTATAGTTTTTTCAAAATTGTGTCCTGACCAATGTACCCTGTAAGGCACGTGCGTGAGTGCGCGCGCACCCTTCCTTCCCCCATCGCGCAGGCCCCTTTGGCAAGCGCGCACGTTGCCACATTCTTGCAACGTTGCTCCCTGCATCATGCAGCAGAGAGGACGTCAGCACTGCGTCTACAAAACAGACACAGCGCGAGGACAGGGTCACTCTTTGCCGCCGAGCAGGAAGGACAGGAAGGACATCTTCAGGACGAAACTGCATTCAAGCAGGTACGTGTATTTGTATTTCGAGGGCCTCGGGGGCACAGAAAGCATCTGTGAAATAAAAACTTGCCCCTTGCAATCCCTGACCGAGACCGCAGAGTGCAGGCACGCAAGCACATTTCTTGCTTCTGCAGTGTAACACCTGCCTTTAAATTCACTCGACCTTCAAAGAGAAGCCATTGCCCAGTTATGGTTTCATGCGGTTCAGTTTTTGTTTTATCTTTGTTTTCCTTTCTTTTTTTATTATGAATCACCAGATTCATTAAGTAGGCTTGATGAGGATGTCAGTGGTAGTGTTCCTGAATACCAAGTGCAACCATTTTAAGGTGTGTGCAGTTTTACATGTATCCATGACCCTGGTGACCCATTTTAATATGTCTACCATACTGTATTGACTTGGGCATTTTTCACCACCTCTGTGACATTGTTCAGTCACAAACAGTGGCCACACCCTGATTTAGGATGACACACTGTCCATTTTTATTTCTCTAAACTATTTCTTTACGTGGCTCTGACAGCTCAATCTTCAGTCAACAGCGGAACCTTATAAATCAGTTTCTCATCTCCAATCCCCCTAAAACTACAGGAACACCTGAAAGTACATGTGCTTCCACCTAATATTGTGCATTCAGTCCCACCAGGGTGTCAGGGGTGCGTTTCTTTACAGATTACCTCTTACGCGTAAATGGATTATCTCAATAGGTCACTCTTTCTTTTCATTCTTCAGCTTTCGAGAGTGTCCTTCACTTTCACGTTGTCTCTCTGTCCCCCCTTGTGAACCATGTCTTTACGGACCTTTTGTAAGTTTGTTATAACTGAACACAGTTTTCTCCACCTTAGTTTGTGTTAGGTACTATAGATTTTCGACTTGTACTCTATCATCTCCCAATAAATATACTGCCAATCCTGTGTAACTCAGTGGAAATTACACCAAAACTGTGTCTCAAGCTTCTTCAACACAGATCCGGTTCTTTCTCTTGACCGCATGGCATTTCGTTCACTATGGTGGTATTTGGGGTCTGAATTATCCTCACCATTCCTTGGGAATGTAGAAGTCTATCCAGTCTCCAGCCTTCCCCAACTCTTTTTCTAGATACAGATGTTTGCATGACAAGATTGGTCGTTTTTTCTGCTTCTGATTTTATAGCCACACTACTTCTCACTAATCTGTGAGAAACCCTGTTCTCACCTTGTTGATTGTGAATGACACTTTAGTGTGTCTACCCAATCGATTCACTGTGTACTGTGCAACCATTCTACTTAACAGGGTGCTATAGGCCTATATTCACACACTCACCCATTCCTTTGCCCCACCTGCTGCCAGTCACAAGTTAGAAAATGGGAGTTGTTTGATACATGGCTTATATTACGTTTTTTGATGGCAACATAGGCATCTGAAGTTTACGTCTCACTGGCTGTAATTCACCATCACAGAGGCTTGGAGTTCAGAACTGAACCAAGAGCTTAAGACCCCTCTCATGCTAGCATAAAAGGATCCTACATAGGCTTTTTAGGCAAATGCTACCTTTGACCTAGTTCTTGAAGGTGTGTCTCATCAGAAATCTTCTGAGTAGGACAGCCAGACCTGCCACCCTGCATGGATCTTTCTCAGACTCCATCTCTCCCCAACTTTATTTTATCTTCCAAGGAAAAATAGTTTCAGGAAGTCTTATGATACTAATGTGGCATCACAGGCACACAATGAACTTTCCTGTACACTTAAGAACTGAATCTCCAGCACATGCTACTTCCAAAAATCTGTTTAGCGCCTCATCATGGGTAGTAAGCGCTGTAGAAATACAATGTAAACAGACTTTGATCTCAAACAAAGCTCAGAAGTCACATACCATATCTTCCTTGAACAAAACAATGTATCACCAAACGAATCCCTGCTTACATGCCATTCATCTCCACATATGAGCCAGAAAGGAGACAGCAGGGGGCCCAGAGCAATAGAGATGGGCGATTGAGTTAAAAAACAACAAGTGATGGATGGAATGCTGAACATTGTCAAACATTCACCACCAGTACAGTGATCTGGGCCTAAATCCATAGTTTTTTTGCTGCCCATGCCATTCCAGTTTGGACCCAGCCATATGCAAATCAGTCTTGACCATGTTCCCCATGGGAACAGTCCAGCCCGAACTGCTAGGTCAGGTCTTCCCTGGACTGGAAACAAGCATCCTGGGACTGGTTTCGGGGTTTCACCCCTTATCAGCCAGGCTAGCTTGAATCCAGTGGCATGGGAAGCACGGGACTCACGTCTGGGCATACCCTTCCCACTTAGGGCGACAAATGCAAAAACAACAAGTGATGGACGGAATGCTGAACATTGTCAAACATTCACCCCCAGTACAGTGATCTGGGCCTAAATCCATTGTTTTTTTGCTGCCCGTGCCATTCCAGTTTGGACCCAGCCAATGTTCCCTGTAAGGCGCGCGCGCGAGTGCATGCGCACCCTTCCTTCCCCCACCGCGCAGGCCCCTTTGACAAGCGCGCACGTTGCCACATTCTTGCAACGTTGCTCCCTGCATCATGCGGCAGAGAGGACGTCAGCGCTGCGTCTACAAAACAGACACAGCGCGAGGACAGGGTCACTCTTTGCCGCCGAGCAGGAAGGACAGGAAGGACATCTTCAGGACGAAACTGCATTCAAGCAGGTACGTGTATTTGTATTTCGAGGGCCTCGGGGGCACTGAAAGCATCTGTGAAATAAAAACTTGCCCCTTGCGATCCCTGACCGAGACCGCAGAGTGCAGGCATGCAAGCACATTTCTTGCTTCTGCAGTGTAACACCTGCCTTTAAATTCACTCGACCTTCAAAGGAGAAGCCACTGCCAATTTATGGTTTCATGCGGTTCAGATTTTGTTTTATCTTTGTTTTCCTTTCTTTTTTTTATTATGAATCACCAGATTGTACTTAGTGGTACTTGCTACATGCTGGACACCAAGGCTTAGGTAACCAGGAGTGGTTAAATGGATGGTAACATTTTTCATATCTGAAGAGACATTTGAAATTTTTATGAAACCTACAAATCTGTGACACGTATGCTCTTTGCTACAATTGAGAATTTGACTTGGTACAGCTATTTCATTTTGGGGACTGAAACTATTGACTTTGTGTATTTGATTATTTGATAGTTATGAGTTTTTTTTTAATGGTTGCATGATATCTTATAGGGAAGACGTAATGAGTAATGAGATATTTGGAGAATGCAAGTAATGGGATGTGCTATGCTTTAAAAAAATCTAAAATAGGTAATTTATTTAACTTAACAGTGTATTTCCTGAAAGGGAATGCAGTTTAAAATCAAAGAGCAATCAATCAAGTAAATATATTTAAAAGTTAGCCATGTCACAATGTTATGCTGTATATTCCTCCTTCTGGACATCATTGTAGGAGCCTGGCCTGGCTTCTAGTGGGTACCAAAGGTACTTACACCTTGTGCCAGGTCCAGTTATCCCTTATTAGTGTAGAAGAGGTGTTTCTAGCAGCTTAGGCTGATAGAAGGTAGCTATAGCAGAGCAGCTTAGGCTGAACTAGGAGATATGCAAAGCTCCCACTATACCCTGCTCCCTGCCCACACCCCCTCCCCAGAGTCCTCCCTCACCCGCTCCTGCCCCCGCACATATACACGCCCACACGTGCACTCATATACACACATGCACACACGCATACCAACATCCACTTACGCATCCACACATACATTCCAACACACCACAACATACACCAACAGCTCTTGTCACATACAAGCATCGACAACACACAACACTCACAATCACTCATTCACGCATGCATCCACCGCGACTCACACCTGCATGCACGCATTTAAAAAGGACCAGAAGCCCGCTGTGAACTGAGAGCTGTAGATCAGAAGGGGTTCTCATTTTGTGCAGAATAAACACGCAGTTGTTGTTTCCCTTCCTCCATCTGTCCCATGTGTGTCTTTTGCTCGCAGCAAATGCTTAAGGCAGAACAATAAGCCCCGGCCCCAAAAATGAGTGCCGGTGCTCAGCACCGGAAACAACAAGCACAAATTAAGCACTGCTTTCTAACTGTGAAGGCATATAACACTCAGATATTTGTTTTTGGCCATCTTATTGGTATTTATCCATTTTTTTTTGTGTTTTGAGAATAAATGGAGTCATAAAATAGTATATTGCCATATATATTTAAGTGATAAACATGCCCTCATACTTTGATGCCTGTCACATATTAGCAAACTAAGCTTTAAAATTTAGCAAAAACTACACCCACAGGTCTAGGGCAATGGAAGGGCATGAATACTCTATAAAAAATGTCTTTGTATCATCAGCTCTCTAACTCCACCTAGTAGCAACGCCCCCTTGCTCAATTTAATTAGTACCACTGCTTCATGTAATTGTTCTGTGGCGGATGGACTGCAGAAGTAGTGTAATGTGACTGTAACCTTTTTTACACTGGTTTCATGGGGGACAATTTGTTCAGAATGAAACCAGATTTTTGTTTTCAACCTTCTACTGCCCACGCACATTGAATCTGGAAGCAAAGTACAGCGAAATAGCATTATTTACTGCATTGTTTTATATCACATTGTTGTTTGTCATCAATGCAAAAAATAGAAGCTGGTGGGTTATTGCGGGTATGTAACTGAAGGCACTGTCACTCACGTCAGAGCTTTACGGATGTAGAATGTGAATGCACAAGGTTCCACCAGATTCTTCCTTCTTAGTGATGAGAGCTCCCCAGGGGCTGGATAGCTCTCCCCACTTTCAGCTGGGGGGGGGGGGGAGACACATGTTAGACCTGACGGCCTTCGGGTGGTCATCCCACAACTTTTTGCCTGCCTGCCTCCACTTTTTTTACTCTTTTTTTGCTGGTTTTAGGACTCTTTGCACAGTGCCCCTGCTAACCAGTGCTAAAGTTCATATGCTCTCTCCGTTAATCATGGTATCTTTGCTTAATTCCCAATTGGCATATTTTATTTACCTATAAGTGCCTAGTGAAGTCCACTACATGTGCCCAGGGCCTGTATATTAAAAAAAGTAAAAGGCAGGACTCTGTGCCGAATTAGCGTGATTCTTTTTACGCTAATTTGTTGCAAACTTAATTCCACAGCACACTTTATTAAATCCTCTAATGTTGCAGTCAGAGCAAAAAAGTAATCCTTAATCTCCAGGATAAAATAAGCAGCAAATTGTAAGAAGACATATGCTTCTTCTGTCGTTGAACCCACAGCAAATGTGACAAGACAACAACAAGACGTAAAGGCACCTTCATTGCTCATTCACCGTCTGAATGGGCAGAATACTTTTTTTTGTCCGCTTGCCAGCCAGAACGAGCCAGTAGGCCTAAAAATGGCTCACCCTTATAAATCCGATTAGTCATAGCGAGTGGCTGAGCAGATAACTTGAGGCCTGTAAAGGCCGCATCATCGAAGGTCTAACACATGATGTAGGTTTCCAAACGACGATGATATGGAACCAGAGTTCATCTAAACTGAAAGCCCAGGTAACTCAATTGCTCTGGAACTGTCATGCAAAATGTTTTTGTAACTCCTATAGCCTAAGCTAAATATCTTCTTTCCAATTACAGCCAGTCACCATTTGCATTTGAACAGGCAGGCGTGAGTACCAAGGAAGACCAGGTAAATCTGTAGACGTTCCAGGTGGGATTACGGGTCTCTACATAAATCACGTTCATGATCCACACCTTTGCTTCTATTACAGGTTTGTCGGACCGAGCAAGTTAGAGATTTGAATGGACCGAAGCATAAGGACCAGGTAATTATTTGGTAGGTACCCCATCTGGGTCACCTGGCACATTATAATATGGCAACATGATGTAACCAACTGTTAACCATCTTTTCTTTTGCTGCAGGCATCTCAGACAGTACTGGTCATTATTTGGTAGATTTCACTTGTGATGCACCTAGTACATTATAAAATGAAAACATTCTTAAACCCTTTTTTTTTTTCTTTTGCAGGCTTCTTAGATAGTTCTAACATTGGTTAGAAAAGGCAGACGTGACTACAAGCAGAAAGACCAGGTAAATATTTAGTACTTTTTCCTTGCAGTACATCTTGAACACAAGCATGTGCTGTAACCATGTTTTTTCTTCTATTGCAGACAGTGTTACATATACAGGCAGGTGTGAGATCAAACAGAAAGGCCCAGGTAATTACTTGCTACATTTTCCAAGAGATAGCTCAGTCTTGTCTGGTAGATTGCATTCAATAGCAAATAAACAAACTTTAAATAATGTTCCTCACTTTAATTAATGTCCTTTTTGTTATCAGGATTTGCGGCACAGTAGGCTCAGACTGATTGCCACCAAAATGTTCAAGCGCAAAGCTGTAACTTCATCAGAGAGCAGTGCTTCACCACAAAGGAAGAAATGCTGTCTTGTGTTCAAAGAAGAATGGCTGAAAGAAATTGTGGAGACTGAGACACAGAAGTCCAGGTGAAAGGTTTGCGTACAACTGGGAGAGCTATTTCTATACAATCCAGAAGTAGGCCTGATTTGCAAAGTATGTGCAGAAGCAAAGATCGCAGGGGACTTTTCTACTGGGAAGAAATGGAGTGACGGCTGGAAGCTGGACTACTTGAAACGCCATATATGTAGCAAAGTTCATGAATCTGCTTTGGTGACACTTAGAAATAAAAGTGCTGCTGCCAGGCTGGGTTTTGGAGTGCGCACCATGCTAATGGAAACCGCCAGTGACAGAGCAAACAGACTAGAAGTAGTTGAACGGCAAAGTTCCCTGCCTGAAGAGATAAAGATTCTCATCAACAATGTGTTGCTAGCAGTCAAAATGAACACATCAATGTTATCTGTTCAAGACATCCATGACCACGTCGCATTGTATGTGAAGATACCAGACAGCTGGAGGAGCAAGAACTATGCCTTTGCGTTTTTGGAGGCCATCAACAGCATAATACGCTCTGACTTCATGGCAGAACTTCGCAGTGCTCGGTATCACACATTGATAATTGATGAGAGCACAGATATTTCAGTTACAAAAATGCTCATCCTCTACTTCAAGTTCCGATCTGTAACATCAACAGAGCACAAAACAGTGTTTGGGGGAATTGTAACTCTGAGTGCATGCAATGCGGAGGCTATCACTATAGCTGTAAAAGAGTTCTACACTGCCAATAAGCTGGACCTTATGAAAATGGTCATGTTCACATCAGATGGTGCATCAGTGATGCTGGGAAAGAACAATGGTGTTGCTACCTGCCTCAAACAATCCATTCCTCATTTAGTTGAGCAGCACTGTGTTGCACACAGTGAAGATTTGGGAGTTAATGATGCCTGGAAAAAAGTGCAGATGATCAGGGAAATGGAAATATTACTGAGGACTGTCTACACGGTGTTCTCCCGCTCACCTTTAAGAAAGTCCAAGCTGGACGAAATTGCTTTGGTCACTGAATGTGAAGTGGTCTCCTTTCGGCCACTCAATGAGGTGCGGTGGCTTTCAAGGCATTTTGCTGTTGGTGCACTCTTGTGTAATTATGAGGTTGCTCTCAAATACTTTGATCATGAAAGATTTGAGGAGAATGACCCAATTGCTAAATATTGCTACAAAAAACTATTGGACTCAAACTACCATATTTCCTTTGCAGCACTAAATGACATTCTGGGTGAACTTCCATCTTTGTGCAAGTTGTTTCAGAAAAGCTCTTTGACCACCGTTGAAGCTGTACAGTTTGCAAGAGCAAAAATTACCCAAATAAAGGAACAGTACTTGGTCGACACTGTCTTTTGGAGCAACACAGTAAGAGATCTGATGGCTTTGTGCAGAGAGGACCGAGAGTATGATAGTTAGCCGATGTTATCTTTCATTAAACTTCTTTGTAAGCACATGGAAAGAAGGTTCCCAGAAGATGAATTGAAGGAATGGACAAACTTTGATTTCCATACAGTAACAACACAATCACAGTTTGATTTTGGGACTAAGAATGTACAAAGACTTGTTGAGAAGTATAAGAAGGTCTTGGTCCTGGGTGATTGTGACACCCCTGTTGATGTTGTTCGGCAGTACAGAGATTATAAATATGTGGTGGCTGCGCATATAAAAAACTGATTGTTTAGGACCTTTCAAGACATGGTGAATTTCACTCTGCGGAATGCTGCACAGTATAGTGTTGTATCTCAGCTTGTTGATATCTGTGCAACTTTCCAGGCTTCAAGTGCAGACTGCGAACGAGGATTCAGCCTCATGAACTCAATCAAGTCCAAATTAAGAAACAGACTAGAGGAGAGTCACCTAGATATGCTGATGAGGACAAAGGCTTACCTCTTAAATGGGAAAGTTGATTTAGACAAGTTTATCAGCACTGGAAAAATGGCAAGGACCGGCGTGAAAAACAAACATGTCACACATCTAACGTTGGCACCTGACTTGTCTAAACTCTGATGCGGCTTCTCCTACAGTCCGTGTGTGGGTAGGGTAGGAGCATTTCTCAGCCTGTATCTTGGCTGGGGCATCATGGCATTCATCAGCAGTGTGTTCATCAAATTGTAAATGTTAACCAATTGTACAACTGGCTGTATTTGATGTGCGGGGTCCTCTTCAGCACTCTGAGAGTATTCATTAAAGTTTCAAACTGCCTTAATGCCCTATTGCATGGAGCAATGATATCCCTTTTTTGCTTCAGTGGTATGGAGAGGCTAATGCCAAAGATCTTGGCTAGTTATGCGCTGCGCGCGCGTGAATGGTCAATTTCTTGGCGCACGTATCCTTGGCTGCAGCGCACAGAGACCGCACACTGCTGCACACAGTGGAAAAAAATTAGAGGGAACATTGGTCCTGACTTACCAGATTTTGGGCAGAACAGGTCTAAATTCTGTAATATTAACCCCTGCTTCACTACATTACATTACAGGTGTTCCACAAATTTGAATGGAGAATTCTAGTAATACTGGTATTCACTTCATCGGCCTCAATTTAAAATGCTTAGCTAATTAGCAATACCTGCACAAATATCTGTTTGTATAGGGATTGCAATTTGTTTTAGATACATTTCTATAGAGCGTGGTCTGAGGAACACATGAGCTTGCTAATTTTGCTGCATAAGGCACCAAAATTGGCTCTTATGTCCCATTTCTCAGTACTCTGCTAGAACAGATGCTATATATTGCAACAGTGAAATTCCCAGGATTGGGTATCCACAGGTAGCCCTCTTCCTAGACTGCATAATGGCCAGTGCCTACATGCAGCTTACACCATTCAAGGATTTCCTTTGATTGGAAACCTTGTATATTCTCAGCCAGACACTTCTGGAGATAAAGGAAGCAGGAAAAAAGTTTTAATGCAAATGAACTGCTTTTGGTTTTAGCAGCAGTAGTCATCTTCTGTCATGCACACAGTGAATCAATGAACTAAGTGCAGCCTTAATCAGACGTGCATAGCTATAGATCAGAAACACTTCTGTGAGTGTGTGATGCTTGTAGCCCCAAACATGACATCACTGATGGCATAGCAAATTATATTGCTGATGACCGAATCCCCATCTATAAAGCAATGCATGCAGCACAACAGCTTCTTACACATCTCACAGGCACCTATGGCCAGATGTACGTAGGTTTAAGTTTTCAATTACCAAATAGTGATTTTTTTGTGATTCACTATTTGTAATAATAGCAAATACCCATGTACGATAGTGTGCTTTAAACTTTCTGTGATTCCCAGTGGGTTGCAAATAGACCTACATCATTAATATTCATGAGGTAGGTTTTGCTTAGCAAACCATTAGGAATCACAAAAATCACAGAGATGGTTGCCTGCTGAGGTCAACAGACCATCATGTCTGTTGTTGGTTTTAAAGAAAGCAATGTTTTGCTTAAAGGAAAACGGGATGCAATTCAAAAATAAAAATAAAAAGTTTTATTTTCATTTTTTAAGAGTAGGCAGTGGTCTGTCTTACAAAATATTTTTGACAACCATTCTGAAAGGGGTAGGGCCCACTCAATAGAGGTAAAATGTACTTGTGCTGGATATTTTGACAGTAAGTGGTATTGATTCTGAATTTTGAAATATCATGCAGTTCAAAGTTTGTGATCTAATTAGTTCTGTATTCTTGCCTTGTGTCACACTCAGGAAATACTGTGCCAGCTTCGTGTGAATTCTGCACTATTGATACTTAAACAGTCTTACCGTATCACAACCTATCCTCTACTGCTCTTAACACATATTACTTGCTAATTACATACAGTAAATACACACAGAACAGTGACAAGACACAAAAGTTCGATATCTAGCCACAAGCTGTGCACTGCCTTGAACTCTTTAAGTTACAGTAAAACAAAATATTTTATTTGTACCTATGGGTAATAGGTATGGGTTTCATGCACATCTGAAACCTGTTAACTATGTCAGTGCATTTCTAGACATATAGACAGTGTGAATATTATAAGTAGTTTGCTCTATAGTCAGACTATGGGTTCACATTATTTTTGCTTGGTATTCACCTTTGAAGGTGTTGAATTGTGTTAATTATCGACCTGACTGCTGAGGACTCTCTAAAAAATGAGTGCGCTGTATTTTTGTGAACCATGCATTCTGTTCATTAGCTTGCATTAGCATTTGTATTAGAGTTTTAAAGGTGTGCATTGATGCACCGATAGACCCGTTTGTTCATGTCATAACTATTCACAGAAGTGATGCCACTGATTGTGTCACTTGTTATGTTTTATGTAATCTCATCACAGGAGTGTCAATCAAGATGTCATGTGGGCAGACAATGACCTGTGGTGGATGGGTGGCTAGTTTTTGATTGATCACAATGAGAGGGACCCCCAGATGGCAACGAGTATGTCCTCCACATCTAAATGAGAAAGGGGGATCATAAGTATGGTGGGGTTGTAAAGCCATTTTCACAGCAGTTCTTCCATACTGTCAAGGTAAATCCCCCCCAAATAATTTTCAATTCCTACACAGCTAGCATTAACATACAGTTAATTGACAATACTTCTAGTTTTCTAATTGTTCTTGCAATGAATAGTACTCATTCTCCAAATAGCGAAAATAATTAATACTTCTAGATTTCAACTAACCTTCATTAGTATACAGATTTTCTTTTTTCAAATCAAAATAAATAGCAGACAGTGTTTTTCTCCACATTTAGGGGTATTTCGGCTTCTGGGCACAGTGCATATTCTTCATGCATGCACTAAGTAAATATTATATTTAAGCATTATAAACTTAGCAATAAAGTTTAAATAATGTAAATCGGACTTGGGCTGGTTCAGCTTCAATCTGACATACTCTATGTTCTACAGTGCCACACTTTTCTAGGTAAACTTCACATTATTTCCTGACTAAATAATCTTAGTAAGATTTTTTTTGTTAAATCGTACTGTTTATAACCTAGTTCATTAAAGATGGATCACTCTAGTAAGCAGATATTACTTTGTACATCTTTATTTATTTATAGTTATTCATTTATATTTATTTATTAGCAGTACCGTATCATTTGGAACAGATCCGAAAGTGTTTATACAATTTACTGACACATACAGGTTTTGGTGTCATAGAACGTAAATATATACACAGTCAACATACTGAAATTTGGAGACAATCAGTCATTGGTGGGTTTTAAACTTTGTCATTTTTGGTATGTAAATGTCTGCCTGATATTTGTTAATCAAGTGAATTTGCCATGAGGGATGTTAGGGGTTACCCTAGTGGATCTGTGCTACCACAAGGTTCATGGCTGCCAAGGAGAGGAGTCAGAAAGAGCTGAATCCTGGAACAATGGCCCAGCCAGCTGCTTAAAAAAGGAAAGAGGGAGGATGTGGGATACCAGCAAATGAGTGTACCCCCAGTGAGTTTGATGGGATGCCTGCTGTGTCCACCACAGAGTCCACTGCTTCCGTTAGTGACCTGCCTACAGTTGCTGGATGTCATGTAGAAGGAGGCCCCACCAAGGAGGAGCTCTGTAGGGCACAAAGGGATTGTCCAACCCTTGAGGGCATAAGGAGCCAGGCAAAAGCCCAAGCACAGGTAGTGTCTCAGGAATTATCACAATTAGTGGGAGAACAGCCTCCTTTACAGTGAGGTTCCTGTGCATGGGACATCAATGGCCCTAGAGCTCCTCTAATGCTACAGGCCCTCCTACTGGAGCTGGCTCATGAAATGTCCCCGGCAGACACTTGGGCCTGGACAAGACCTCCGCAAGGCTTGCCCCCCCCCCAACTTCTACTGGCCCAAGATCAGAAATTCCTCAGTTATCTTTTGTAGTACAACTGTTACCTGCCAGGCCAGTGGGAAGACAGGGCAGAAGCTGATAGCCCCCAATAATCCCGTCCCTGTCATTGGCACCTCCTTTGAGCAGGTGGGCATCAGCATTGTTGGGCCTTTGAAACTCCAGGTTACCTTCAATCACATTTTTTTCGTGGTCATGGTGGATCATGCCACTAGATACCAAGAGGCAATCCCTCTGAGAACCACCACTGCACCTGCTGTGGCAAAGGCCCTGATGGGGATTTTCACCTGAGTGGGTTTCCCCAAGCAGGTTGTGTCTCACAGGGGCACAAACTTCATGTCTGCTTTTATGTAGTCAATGTGGAAGGAGTATGGGATAATCTACAAGTTCTCCACTCCTTCTCACCTACAAACAAATGGGCTTGTTGAGAGATTCAACAAGACCCTCAAAGCCATGCTCAGTGGCCTGTCTGAGGCCTTGAGGAAAAAGTGGGATATCCTCTTGCCATGCCTGTTGTTGCAGGGAGGTACCACAGAAGGGAGTGGACTTTAGCCCCTTTGAGCTTCTGTATTAGCACCCTGTCAGAGGACCTTTGAATTTGGTCAAGGAAGGCTGGGAGAAAGCTCCCAGGAAGATTGTCCATGATGTCATCAGCTACATGCTGACCTTCAGGAGCCAAATGGCTAAGTTGTGGAAACAAGCTTCTGACAACTTAGATGCCAGCCAGGACCAACATTTCTAATAATGTGGTATTCGAGCTCAGGAAGAAAGTGAGGGTTATTGTGGAACATGTGGAACCTGGGGCTCTCCAGGACCATTGGACCTGACCCCATGTGCTGGTTGAGAGGTGCCTGAGAGGTAGCTTGTGGAAATTAATGCCCCAAGAGAACTTCTGAGGGTGCACCACATCAATCACCTCAAAACCCACTTTGAGAGGTATGAGCTCACCATGCTGTTGTTGACAGATGGAGGAGAGAAATGTAGGGGACTGGCCCTCTATATAGTGTGCAAACCAGGCACACTGTGTAGAGGGTTTGAGCAACCACACTTTGGTTTATAGAGGCAAAAAACTAGACCACCTAATGCTTTCATTTTTGTGGTAGCTTGGTTCAGCATTGAGGCTAATCTTGGAAAAGTGCAAAGCATTTGTTGTACACACAGTATCAATAAAGCAAGGCACACACTCAAAAGAATAACTCAACCAATTTGCAAAAATACTTCAAAAATCTTATATAATTTCTTAGACAAAGATCATCAACATTGGGTAAGTGTGAGAAAGTAGCCTCTTTCTAGCATGGTTACCCCCATTTTGGCCTATTTGTCTGTGTGTTTGACTCTGTCACTGGGATCCTGCTAGCCAGGACCCCAGAGCTTATGGTATGGGGCCTATTTGTCAGTATGTTTCACTGTTTTTGTCAGTAGGCTTGACTGTGTCACTGGGATCCTGCTAACCAGGACCCCAGTGCTTATGCTCTCTCTGTTCCCAAATTTGTCACTACACACTGGTAACCCAGTATTGCATCCCAAAGTGGCATACTGGTGGCCCCTTATAAGTTCCTAGTATATGGTAATAGGTACCCAGGGCATTGGGGTTCCAGGGGATCCCTATGGGCTGCAGCATTACTTTTGCCACCCATAGGGTGCCCATGCAAAGGCTTCTGCAGGACTGCCATTGCAGCCTGCGTGAAACGGTGCAGGCACCCATTCACAGCCATTTTTCACTGCACCAGGTCACTTATAAGTCACCTATATGACAGACCTTCCATCCCTGAAGGCTGGG
Organism: Pleurodeles waltl; assembly: GCF_031143425.1. NCBI lineage: Eukaryota > Metazoa > Chordata > Amphibia > Caudata > Salamandridae > Pleurodeles > Pleurodeles waltl. The sequence continues at coordinate 232,364,792 of NC_090446.1, forward strand.
TGCAAAGTATCCGTGTGTGAGGGCACCCCTGCACTAGCAGGGGTGTGCCCATGTCGTCCAGGACCATTTTCATGGACTTCATGAGTTCAGGGACACCATTTTATGCGTGCACTGGACATAGGTTCCATCCCTGAAGGCTGGGTGCAAAGTATCTGTGTGTGAGGGCACCCCTGCACTAGCAGAGGTGCGCCCATGTCGTCCAGGACCATTTTCACGGACTTCATGAGTTCAGGGACACCATTTTATGCGTGCACTGGACATAGGTCAATACCTATGTCCAGCTTCACAATGGTGACACCGAATATGGCCTTGTGAGGTGTCTAACAACTGGGAATTGTACCCCAATACTGAGCCCAGTATTGGTTGCAAAATCCCATGCACTTTGGGGGATCCACAGTGGATCCCCAGTAGTGCCATACCAGCCTTCTGAGGGTTTCACAGCAGCCCCAGCTGCTGCCACCTCATAGACAGGTGTCTGCCCTCCTGTTGTTTGGGCAGCTCAAGCCCAGGAAGGCAAAACAAAGGATTTTCTTTGGTAGGGTGGTGTTATACCATCTCCCTTTGGAAATAGGTGTTACAGTCATGGGAAGGGTAGACTCCCAGAGCCTCTGGAAATGCTTTGAAGGGCACAGATGGTGCCCTCCTTGCATAATACAGTCTACACTGGTTCAGGGACCCCCAGTCCCTGATCTGGTGTGAAACTGGACAAAGGAAAGGGGAGTGACTACTCCCCTGTCCATCACCACCCCAGAGGTGGTGCCTAGAGCTCCTCCAGAGTATCCCTGGGGTTTGCCATCTTGGATTCCAAGGTGGTGGGGCACTCTGGGAGCATCTGATTGGCCAGTGCCAGCAGGTGAAGTCAGAGACCCCTCCTGATAGGTGCTTACCTGGTTAGGTGACCAATCCCCATTTCAGGGCTACTTAGGATCTCTCCTCTGGATGTTTCTTGAGATCATGATTGCAAGACTCAGCAGGAATCCTCTCCATTCTTTATTTCATCTTGTACTGACGGAACAGCCGCTGACCACTCCAGGAACTCTACAGAACTGCAACAAAGAAGCAAAGACAGCTTCTGCAACATTGTAACTTCAGCTCCTGCCAGCAACTGCAACAGTTTCCATGTCGTGCATCCTCCAAATACTGCCTGTCTTCAGCCTGCACCAGAAGAATCAAAGGAATCTCCTGTGGTGTGATGGAGTCCCTTCCCTGCTTCAGCAGGCACCTCTCTGCAGTAACGACCAGCGGCTTAGGTCTCCCTTACGGATGACAGGCATGGATCCAGCAACACGGGTGGTGGACCAAAGTGACTCCGACAGTCCCAACATCCAGCTGTCCAACTTTGGTGGAGGTAAGAGCTTGCCTCCCCACGCAAGACAGTGCCCCATGCACCGCGTGACTTGCAGTTGCCAATGCTTGTGTGCGACCTTACAAGAAGTTCTTCGTGCACAGCACAGCTTAGGCCCCCAGCACTCCATCCTGCAACGCACAGCTTCCTGAGTGGTTGTCCAGTGGCATTGGATCCCTTTGTGTCGTGCTGCATGGGCCTCAATTTGCCCCTTCTTTGTCCCGGTGCTGTGGGACTCCTGGGTGTGCTGCCTGGTCTTCTGAGGGCTCTCTGAGTTACTGAGAGCCCCTTCTGTCTCTCCCCCTCCTGGGTAGAGGCCACCAGGTCTCTCCTGGTCCCAGGCAGCGGCATTTTCTGGTAACCGCGGGCTTTGCATGTGCCCAGGGTTGTTGGCAGAATCCAGTGATGCAAACCAGACTGCAATCATCCATCCAGCATGGGACATCTTCTGCACCAGCCAGGAATCCGCATCTGTCTTCTTAGGTGCATAATTGAGTGTGTCTTCTCATCAGTGTTTCTTCTTTTGCACCTTCATCCGGGTTAGCAGGGGCTCCTGTTCTCCGTGGACTCTTGAGTGCTTCTTGGACTTGGTCCCCTTCTTCCACAGGTCTCCAGGTCCAGGAATCCATTGTTGGTGTCTTGCATTATTTTTTATCATGACCTCTTGTGTGTTCTAGGAAACTTACTGTGATTTACTCATGTATTCCTGGACTCTGGGGTGGGCTCTATTACTTACCTTTGGTGTTTTCTTAGACTCCCAACGCCCCTCTACACACCACACTTACCTAGGTGGGAAACCAACTTTCACATTCCACTATTTTATTATATGGTTTGTATTCCCCCTAGGCCCATTGCAACCTATGGTGATTTTCACTATTTGCACTGTTTTCTGACTGTGTACCTACCTGTTTTTGCTTCCTATTGTATATATTGAGTATATTACTCACCTCCTAAGGAGTATAGTCTCTAAGGTATTTTTGGCATTGTGTCACTAAAATAAAGTACCTTTATTTTTGTAATACGGAGTATTGTCTTTCATGTGCGTGAGTACAGTGCGACTACAGTGGTATTGCAAGAGCTTTGCATGTCTCCTAGTTCAGCTTTGGCTGCTCTGCCTACAGTTACCTAGACAGCCTGGCTTCTACACACTGACTACATTTCACTAATATGGGCTAACTGGACCTGGCATATGGTGTAAGTACCTTTGGTACCCACTACAAACCAGGCCAGCCTCCTACAGTAAGAACTCCTTAAGTTAGGAATTTTTTAAGTTTAGAAAATGTCTCAGTTCTTTGTGAAATTACGCACCATAAGAATCAATAGAATCAATAGAAAAATGCTTTAACTATGCATATAAAATCAGGCAAAGTTTTTACCAATGTCTTCTTTTTCAGGTATGTCGAGGTCATCGGTGGGCCCTATGGACCTGTTGGAGAAGTTTGGACAGCTCCTGGTTTTGGTGGCATGAGCTGCAAAAAGTTGTTGGAGCTGGTGCAAGGCTACTGCGGGGGACCACTTGGAAAAGCATTGCACAAGTGGACTTTGAGGTATATCCAGTGGGTCCCCTTAAAGTGTCAAGGTTGTAATGGGGGGCCCTTATGCCACAGCTGGATCTTCAGTGCAGGGCATAGGGCAGTGGGGTGCAGAGCAAATCAGTGAGCCAGTAGCTGTGCACAAAGGTGCCTTTGGAAGCAGGAGGTAGTTGATGTTGAGGGTTGCTTGCAGGTCAGCCTGGGCATTCTGGAGGGAGGTCCTGGTGTTTTCTGAAGTCCATCAACTGGTCTTCCTCCTGGTCCTTTTTCAGTCCAGAGTGGACTGTCCTTCTGGGTGTCCGTGCTAGGTGACCTGTACTAGGGCTATTGCACGGTTTGGCCACTGGAGGTCAAAGTGCACCAAACGTAGCCCACTTGTGGGGTTTGTCCTCATGATGCATCAGGTGGAGTTTGGTCTGGCTGCAGCATCCAGTTCCCTGGTCAGCAGCTAATCAGTGAAGTAGATTTCACTGGTCTTCTGGTCTTTGTTGCAGGAGAGTGATGGTTTCACTCTGAACGGAGATCTTTAGCATTTTTCAGAAGTGTGGTGCTCCTCTGGAATTTGTAGTGTCCATCCAATGTCCAAGCAACCCCTCAGTGGTGATTGTCGAGTCCTAGGTGCAGCAGGCACGGTTTCACACCTTTTTCTTGTTGCAGCAGGACTTCAGGGCATATACTTTTAAATTTCACATGTCCTGGTCGTGAAAAACTCCCAAAGTCGTGTTTCACTACTCTTAGGCCTGCTCCTCTCACAGGCTAACACTGGGAATTTCTTAATATACTTTTAAGATGTAATCCCTGATCAGAAAGGAACAGCTTGTCATGTTTCATATCTTTAGAAAGCAATGATTAATTCTTTTTTCTGATAAGGTAGGATTTAACATTAATATTTTAGAAGTACCACTTTCAGAAAGTGGAATTTCTCTGTTCCTACTACTCTGTGTGCCTGGCAGCCTGTTGCTAATACAAATTAGGGGTAGGTTACAGCTACACTATGTGCATTCCCTCTAGACAGTCACAAACACCGAAACGATAGGTGTGTCTAAGCACTCATCTGCATTCATTTGCATTTTGATAGACCTTCCTGGGCAGGAAGGGTTGAGGGGAGCTGACACACATGAATAGGAACGTGCCTTTCCCCCACACAAAGGGCTTATTACCCCGTCCTGGTAGTCTGGAGCCAGGGCTGGGATTAAAAAAGGACCTGTGCACTTCAAGGAGCTGTTTTGAACCCATCCCCACTTCAAAGGCATATTTAAGTATACGTACTGGAGCTGTGACCCACCAAGGCAGTAAACTACTGGTTTTGGGAAGAATTCTGCTGGAGATAAGACTTCTGTGCTGTAAGGTAATGACTGCTACTTCACTTGGACTGACTGCTCTGAGGAACTGTTTCTCTGATTTGGGGAGCTGCACTGCTGCCTGCTGATCTATGCCCTGCTGAGGACAAGGACTGGACCCATCTTACTTGAACTCACAGTGACTCCAAGGGCTTGCTTGCATGCCTCCTGTTTTCTGAAATCTTAGGGAAACAAAAAGACTTTGTGCAACTCTCTTGGTGCTGCTGGACTCTGCCATCTGTGAGTCCTACCCTTTTCTGAGGTAACCCCTGCAGTCCGGGGCCACAGAAGTGGGTTGTGCAACAATTTTCTGCAGAAACTGACGCATCGTCCCCATTACACGGATCAGAACCGACTCATTGTCCTTTGATGCTGACGCAGAGCCTGTTCGACAACAGAGGATCCACAGCCTGCACGGCCTGATGATGATGCTCTGAATGGCTCAGTGACAATGCATTGCCTGTATTTCAGCAAAACCTGATGAAGATGAAGTGACCCGAATTCGTGGAAAGGACTGACGCATCATTCCCTTGGCATCAACATTTTGCTCTATTTAAGGTGCTTTTTCAGAAGACCCTGTTTGGGATCTGCAGCCGGCCTATCCTTATTTACGGTCAGCCTGAACTTTGGATCTGCACCTGTCCATTGTGGCATCAGGTAACCTTTTGACCGCTAGTGACTTCTAAGCACTATATTTAGTTTATCCTTTAAAAATTCATATCTCAACTTCTACTGATTGAACCTTTGCCATTTTAGTCTTGTTTTACCCAGATAAATATTCTCTATTTTTCTAAACTTGTTTGTAGTCCTTTTATGGTGTTTTAATTATGTTACTCTATGTACTTTACACTTTGCCTCTTAAGTTAAGTCAGCCTGATCGGTTCCAAGCTACCAGAGAGTGAGTACAGGTTAATTTAAAGAGTTTATCTGACTTAGACTGACTAGGAATGTGGTCCCTACTTGGACAGGGTGCATATCTCTGCTATCTAGAGACCTAGGGCATCATTACGAGTTTGGCAGTATTAGGACCATCATGCTGGAGGCAGCAGTCATACCGCTGATAGGCTGGCGGAGAAGACCACCAAACTATGACCATGGCAGTCTTCCCAACACAATACAGCCAATTCACAACTGACACCACCAGTGCGGTCAGGCTGCCATGGGCGGCTATGGGCACCTTCAGGCCGGCAGATACAATGTTCCAGATGGACAGATTACGCGTCTGCACATCGCCAAGTTTTCTGCTGTGGTCGCACCACCACAGAAGCCCTGGTGGAAAACAACTCCACAAAAGGAGACACTCACCTTCTGGAACACGTACCTGACTGGAGCCGCCACGGAACCTGAACTGCACATCCTCCAACTGCTCCTGCTTGCACAACGACTCCGGAGCCAGCGATGATGACAACAACTGTTAGTACTCACACCTACCTGACACTGTAGGGAAAACCCAAAGTACACACGTGCACACACAACATACACATCCAGAATGTGTGGTGACGACGACACACACAGGTAACCTCACACCCATACACACATTCACACACAGCCACAAACAAACACGTACATACATACTACACCCACCACGGCCAACACACATGTACAATACACACACCAACCCACAGACACACAGCACTGGCACAGTCAAACACAACCATACACACCACTGAATCACACAACAACACCACAACCGCAATTACATAAAGGCCTCTTCAAACAAAGACAATACACACCTCCACCTGACACTAAATACATACATACAACATATAACAACACCTGACAACCAATACACACAATCACACAGCCATACAGCAAAGCATATGTCATACCACAAAAACACAGAACACAACAGTCCGGATATACCTATCACCACACATGCGCACACATGCAACAACCACACAAGGGCACACAACACCACCATAACAGGAGCCCTTTAAATCAATTCCAGCGCTCCTGCCTCGCGGGACGCACTTTCAGGAGGAGGTGGCAGTTGTTGTGAGGGCAGGAGCCCTTTAAATCCATTCCAGCGCTCCAGCCTCACGGTACTCGCTTTCAGGAGGAGGCGTCGGCTGCTGTGAAGGCAGGCACCCTTTAAAGCCTTGCGCGACGTGCGCGGGCGGTGCCCGGGCGAAGCCTAGGCCTAGGGCGGGCCCGTCCTTTGCCCGTCATTGACCGGAAGAGGCTGGGCTGGGCCCCCCCTCTAACGTTTCCTCTTCCCGTTTGGTGGTTAATTCTCTTGGAAGTTGTTAAATGTGCTGTGGGAGATCGTCATCTAAAATGGGGAAGAGAAAGATTAACTTGCAAAAGGGGGAAAGTGGGCCCAGCTCTATTCAGTCCTCTATTACCAGCTATTTATCTTCTGTGATGGGGGCCATTGAATCTGAACTAGAGCAAGTAGAAGAAAGAATTGGGGCTGTTCGAAACACTGTTCAGCAGCCCCCTTTGGAACCTATTGTCAACATTACTACTATTTCAAAGGATGGGCTACCTCCATTGGCTTCGCCTATCAACATAACACAATCTGCTCAATGTAATATGCCCCCTCTAGTTTTACCCAATCTTCTGGTCCAAAGTGTTAACTCGTCCCTGGAGCACTCCCCGGCACTTTCTCCACCATTGAAGGAGAGGAGGGCGGGTAAAAAGTCCAGGAATACAAAAAAGACCTTAGGCTTAAAAAATAGTTCACATATTTTACCGGCACTAATGAATCACTTGTTTTGGTTTCAACAAACGAACATCCTAAAAGAAATGATACTTATAGCGACCCTTTTGATGTAATAGGCTTCATACTTAAATCTTTTTGCGCTACTCTAGAGGAAAAACTTACTATCATGATAACCAAAAAACTAGATTGTTTTTGTGATAGCGTTCTTAGTACCCTTACTCAGTTACCAAATTCAGAAGTACTGAGCAAGGAAATGGCACCGAACCGGGTTGTGGCAGCAAAGGCCAACCAATTACCCATATTGACACCTCATGATGCCGGTATACCTATGACCAGACCTTTGGCTATACGCGCCCTAGGTAATGCCGCGACTAGTTTGCCACAAGTAACTCCTAAAGAAGCCACATTCCCTGGCCCAAATTGTCCATCGCCGAATAACTTTACAGATCAAGCAGATGTATTGCATCTTCCTCATGATTGTATTCCATATGTTTTGGTGTTATCAAATGTACCTCCTCTAGACAGTAACAAAAAATAAGATACCCAAGCTTTGATTAGGAAGTCTGCCCACTGGCTGGAATCTAAATTTAAGGCCAAATATCATCCGAATAATAAGATCCTTATGGCAGGTAGAGTGAGGCAGGTGGGCCATCGAAGAAATAGGGACAATGGAGACTGTGTCGTAATTAATTTTGCTAACCCGTGCTCAGTTGATCATCTCTTGGCAAATTTAGATTGTTTTTATTCCCCAGATAAAGGGATACAAATCCACTCGTTATGCCATTTTTATGACCATTCTCTTTTTTCCCAATGTACTAGCGCCGTCCCTAGCTCTTATAGTTTAGCCCCGTTTAGGCCATAAGCGCTTGTAAATGTTCCCACCAGCAATTGTCCTTTGTCTTCTAATTTTCTTGACGAAAATGATTGACATAAGGTTATTGACATTCCGGGTCAGAAAAACCTGTTGAAATCAATGACTGATGATGACAATAACGAACTTCCAGACAGCTCCCATTTGAACAATATTGATAGTTTGGTGCCTCACTCAGGATTAAAACCTTTATCCCTGATTACTTGGAATATTGCGGGGCTCCGATCTAAAATAAATAATCCGGACTGGGTGAGTTTTATATCATCCTTTGACATAATCTGCCTACAGGAAACTTGGTCCCAAGATATGTTTTTTTGGACGGGTATACAACTCTCTACCAGCCGGCAGAAACTTCTGCAATGGGAAGAGCACGTGGAGGTTTTTTAATGTTCATATCATTACGTTTACCATTATTGAAGGCTTCTTTAATTTGGTCCTCTCCTTATTTTATGATTGTTTTACTATCTATTAGGGGGTGTAAAGGCATTTTGATCTTACATTTTTATAATAATGTCCCTCGCGGTCTCTCTTAAAGGAACGTTAGAGGACGTTGTGGATTTCATTGATTCCTCTATTAAATTGAAGGACGAAGATTTAGTAGTCTTATGGGTCGGCGATTTTAATACCTCCTTATGCTGTCAGGAAAATCTAGAATTGTGTGCTATTCCCACTGAAGCCAGAGAATCATTCATTCATTTTACTTACACACCTGAAGGAGAAGCTTTGAACTCCTTCTTATGTAATTTTGATCTGGTTCATGTTAGGGAGAAAATGGCACTAGGGGCCAGATGTATGAATTTGGCCCATTGCAATTCGGTAATTGCGATTTTTAAGAAAGCGCAATTACCATCTCGCAAAGGGCCATGTACCACATTTGCGATTCGGTAATTGCGATTTCTTAAAAATCTCAAATGCAATTACCGAATCGCAAATTGCGATACAGGCCCCATTCGCAGCTATGGGCCTGTTGGCCCATAGCTGCAAATTTTTTGCATTTCCTAAACTGCGATTTCTGAACCAGAAATCGCAATTTGGGAAATGCAAAAGGCCAGGGTGCTGTGGGCCTAAGGCCCCCTCTCCTGCACCCCATTTTTTTTTTTTTATCATGTAAAGTACACACATGCCAAAAGGGCATGTGTGCTTTACATATTAAATTTTTAAATGCAGTTTTACTGCATGTTAAAATTTTGCACCAGGTTACCACCTGGTTGCAGACAATGGTAATTTGCATGTGCAAAATACCATTCTGCGAAAAATCGCAATTTGCGATTTTTTGCAGAATTGCCTTGTGACCTGGATTTTGCGAATCGCAAATTGCGATTTGCAAAATCCAGGTCGCAACGCCGAAAATCGCAATTTTTGCGATTTTCATTTTGTGGTCTGTGAATGCCTTTGATGCATTGCAGACCCTACGTTTGCACTTGCAAACGGCCGATTTCGCCGTTTGTAAGTGCAAAATATTTTGATACATCTGGTCCCAAATTCCCTAAATGTTCCAACGTTTACAGGGAATGTGAAAGGGAGCACTATTGATTTTATTCTTATTGGCTTCCCAGATTATCATTTAATTTGTGATTTTAGGATAATCCCTCGTTGTGCAAGTGACCACAACCTTCTGTGTATCAACCTAGCCTTAATTATAGATCAGGTACCTAGGGATAAGGGTTTGAGAAGAAATACTACTTTTCATGTAAACACCGGTTTACGCTTGAAGTGGGATAGAATAAACCCAACGATTTTTAATCAAGAAATCATAAGATCTAGGTTTGACTCCATTAACATATGTTTATCTCAGCAGCTTGATCATGACCATATCGTTCAAGAATTTGAAATTCTAAGAAATGCCATTTCACAAGCCCTGGTGGTGGACAGGCCTACCAAGGGCTTGCTCGGCCATAAATGGTTTGATTCTGCATGTTCTATTGTTCATAAAAAATTAAAGGATACCCTTAAATCAGTTCATTCTTCTTGTCACTTAATTAAATCTGTCAGGGCCGAGTATAAGGCCACTTTGGAAAAAAGGAAATTAGAGATAAGGTCTAAGGCATGGGAAGAGTTTCAGGCTGCGTCCAATCTGAAGGATTCCTCAAAATTCTGGAAAGTGGTCAATCATTCCTATTTTACTGATAGTAACATTAAGGTTGATGACTGTTTTATTGTAGAAGAAGTGTGGTTGAACCACTTTAGGAAAGTATTCGATCCAGAACATGATCTTCAGATCAGAGAGGATAACATCAATAACCAGACTAATATAGACCCCAACGTTAATGCCTTAGATATTTCTTTTGACCTACATGAGATCCTTGGAGCCATAACTCACTCAAAACAAGAGAAGGCCCCCTGCCCTGATGGTGTCCCCATTGACATTTTTAAATCCATGTCTAATCTCTGGGGCCCTTTAGTAACAAATGTTTTAAGAAATGTTGTCAAAACTAATATACCTTCTTCTTGGAAACTGGCAATTATTATTCCTATTTTTAAAAAGGGCAATAGGCAAGACCCTTCCTGCTACAGACCTATATCTTTGATTGACTCAACAGCTAAGATTTTGGGTAGTGTGCTTTTATCTCGCCTGGAGGATTGGGTGCTACAGACACAGATTTTGTCTCCAATTCAATTTGGTTTTTGACCCGGTTTGGGAACAGTCGAGCAAGTATTAAATCTGCATCTCATTCTTAACAAATATGTAACTGCCAAAAGGGAGCCAATTCATATGGCTTTTATTGATTTATCCAGCTCCTTTGACTTGGTAAACAGGGAGAAGCTGTGGCAAATCATGGAAACTCTGGGATGCGATGTGACTCTACTGGATCTCATAAAGTGCCTACATATGGATTTAAAGGTGTCAGTTCAGTATGGCCCATCGGGATAGAGAACTGCCCCCTTTTCCTCTTTTAGGGGAGTGTGACAGGGATGTATTTTGGCCCCCTTTCTTTTTCTGATATATATTAATGGGCTTTATGATTTTTTGACAAAAACTGGGAAGGACGTACTAAAGATGGGTCAGAGATTGCTTCCAGTTTTACTATATGCAGATGGCGCTGTACTTATTGCACATAATGCAAATGGTTTACAAGGCCTGTTGGATCTTTTTTTGGACTTCATGTTGGACTTAGATTTAAAAGTTAATTATTCTAAGACATTTATTATGACATGTGGCCCCCGAAATACAAAATCTAAAACATTTACTATGGGGGTGAGGGATTTCTGTTATTTAGGCATGCATATAAGTTCTACTATGCTTTGGAACACTCACCTCAAATTTAAGACTCAGCAAATGTCAAGGAATATTGAAGCAATCTTTTGTTTTACTCGTAAACTAGGCCATAGACCGCCTTCTCAGATTATGACGCTATATAACTCAAAGTGTGTCTCAGCAGCCCTTTATGGGGCTGGAGTTTGGGGTTACATTAAAATACCCACTCTCCAATGTACTGAAAATAAATTTATGCGCAGACTATTGATGGTACCTAAGTGTATAGCAAACATCATTATCCACGAGGAAGTGGGCCAATGCTTTTTAGAGGAAACGGTCTCTATTGCCCTCCTTTTGTTGTGGAATAGATGTTGGACGAATCCAGCGGCTAGTCTTGTGTGGAAATGTATTACTGAATGCACTCAATTGGCTAACTCGAACAGGATCCCATGGCTTTCGTATTTGCGATCATCTTTTGATAAGCTGGGGCTAAGGCATATGTATGAGGAACCACAAATGCTACCTAAAACTGCAAAGCCCCTGTTGAAAGCACGGCACTCTGAGCATACTTTGCACATAAGACCTTATAGCTGTCTTAACTTGAAATCTTTAGATCCTTATATTCAGATTGCTACGGTTTTATATATTGAACCTTATTTGACTTGGTTTTCATGCCCAAAAATATATTCTCTTTTAACTTCTTTTAAACTAAATTTGATTCATTTTAAGGTGGCCTTTCTCGAGCAGTGTAAATGGCAAAAAGATTTACCACCCTGCCCTTGTGATGCCAGCTCAAAACAAAGCACTTCTCATTTTTTCTTTTTTTTCTCTCTTTACGCCTCCCCTAGAAATTCTTTCATTTTACCTATTTTACGCACTTTAAGACCAATCCATTATAAGGAAGCTTTGATATATTTTCTGAAAATACCAAATTATAAAATTTGCTATCAGGTTTTAAACTTTATTAGATCATCTATTGCTATTAGGAACCGGTATTAACATTCTGTAATTTATTAATTTTTTTCCATGCTGATTTTTAAATCTTATTCTTAATTTCAGAATTCTATACCCTATATATGTGGTTTAGTATAGCTTTCATTCTAGTGGAAGAAAGGTTTTTATTATATTTTAGGGTATTTAAACAGTTTTTAGTATTATATTGCATGAAACTAGTAAACGCTTTGATGAGAAAATTGGAATATTTAAGAAAGAGGAACTTGAATAGGATTAATCTGTCATACTTTTCTTTAACAACATATGTAAGAGGTGTTTTCACTTTTTTTCGTCTGTTTGTTTTTCAGAAATCTGATCTAAATTTGTACTTTTATGGCACTTGCTGAATATAGTTCTTTGACTGACTGACTGACCACCATTACACATGTCAATACAAACCATACACAAAATATCAACATACATGCATGTTCCAAACACAACTAGGTCCAACACACAATACACAGATTTTACAGTGGTACAACTGCCTGGGCCACACCAACACAAGCTGCTGAGACACAACAACTAGCACAACCAACACACATACACACGTCAGTTGTATACAAACCAAAGCAGGCAAGACCAAAACAGCCATGTGGAAGCAAAGACAGGACAAATATGTTACCATTGAACCAACAACTGGTTGGCCCAGATATATTAAATATATTAATATGCCAATAATGAAATAACTATGTACAAGATAAAAGGCCAAAGGCAAATCCAATTTACAAAGTGCAAAAAGCACAGATGGCACTTCTGTGTACCCTTACATGACTCCTGACTGCTACATGACCTTGACAGGGTAGGGGCATCAGTGGGGCAGGCAGGCACCTGAGGAATTGGGGGGCAGAGGGGATGGGCTTCAGTTTGAAGGGGCATTGGACTTGGGCTTGAGAGGTGGAGCTTAGGGCGAGCTTTAGAGGAGGGCTGGGAACACTTGGAAGGGGTTGACATCTTGGAGGGATAGGGGCTTGGGTACTAGCGGAGGCAGGGGAGGACTTAGAGGTGGAACGGCTGGACTTGGGGAGGGACAGAGACCATTTGGGGGTATCACTGAGTGGGAGAGCAGTAGGGAAGAGTGAAAACTCCAAGAGGAACACCTTTTTAGACACGGGGGTGTCATGGCAAAATGTTTTGGGAGTAGAGAGAGAGGCAGTGGTTGTAAGAGGTGTCTTGGTGGATGCCTTGGGTGCATGTACGTGCCAGGAATGCTTGTGGGTGCTGGATGTCTGTTGGATGGGTGATTGTGGGTGTTTGTGTCTTGGAAGGTGGGGAAGGAGGTGCTGGGAGATGCCATGCTGGATGGGTGACTGTCTGTTGGGATGGTGTCTGCAGGTATGGACAATGTGCTGCATGTGAGGGTATCAGTGGTTCTGGTGGCTGTAGTTGTGGTGACTGGGGTGGATGTCTGAGGGTCTGCTATTGTGCTGACTGTAGGTAAAATTGGGGTTGTGGCTGTATTGGTGAATGCTGGAGTGATGTCTACAGGTGTGTCTGGTGTAGTGTCTGTGAAGGTGGAGGAGTCTGTGCACGTAGTGGATTTTGGTGTGTATGTAGGTGGGTGTTGTCTGTGTGCATGCTGGTGGTGCGTCTAGTGGTGCTTGTGTTTGTCAACTGTAGTCTTGGATGTTAAGGTGGTTGCATGCTTATCTGACTGTGTGCTTTGGCTGGGTTTGGTTAGAGGGGTTTGGGATTGGGAAGAGGTAGGTGGAGGGGGGACGGTAGACAAAGGATGACTGGCTGCCGTCAGTGTGGAGGCCAGAGATTGAAAGGATCTCTGTAGGCCAGCCAGTGTACTGTAAATGCCCTCCAGGAACACACTGCTCTGCTGGACTTGAGCTGCCAGTCCCTGGATGGCATTCACAGTGGTGGACTACCCACAGAGCTCGACCTCAGGAGGTCAATAGCCTCCTCACTGAGGGCAGCAGCCAACCCTCACACCCACATCTACATTAAAGTAAATCTGCATGACTGGAGTCATCCACATTATCACACCAAAGCCATGTTTGTATGCACATCATGCCCCTGGCTGAAGTACAAATGACTACCTGAATCAGCATTATACCTCTCCATACTCCTTTCACCTATTGGAAGTACAGGTAACTGAACAAAACACATCAGGCCTGTACAGTTACTACATCTGATCAGTCCATGTCCTTTGTAAAGTTCATGATAGTGTAGACTACTCCACTCACAAACCAAGCTCACATTCCTGTCACATAACATGGATGACATGACACTCTGTACAGAAAATCCAATAGTGAACTGATAACTGATGCAGCCACTACAAGTTGGACACCCATACAGGTGCATCGGATGTGTAGAATACAAGTCTGGGGTATATACATGTGATAGGCCAGACCCAATCACAGAGGAAGATCTGCAGACACCAAACCCATTTATGCCACCACTATTCATACAACTAAGTGCATCTATAATGGCCCAAATAGCACACATTACACATTCATATTCAATCACTGAGTGCAGTGTCACAACTTCAGGAACACACATATGCCATCATGGTCCACATACAATTCCACAAGACATGCAGTATCACTAATTGGACTTCACGACATGATAACACCACCATCACTCACACCATTCCTGACATGTGAATACCTGTGTTTAAGTCCTGACAACACATATGTCAGACGAAAAGACATGTAGGCATTATGCACACATGGACCAACATGACTGCCATAGCACTACCAACAGTACCCACAACAACCTAGGGCTTCTTCATGAAAGAAGAAAGAACACATATTTCACAGCAACATCTCAGTAATCAAACAACATGGAATCCTGTCCACTTCATTCCCTTCAGCTAGGCCAAGGGTATCAGTAATTGTTCAAATCCATCTGATGTGCCCCCAAGTAACCATTTAGACATGATGTATGCTGCAACTAAGCTATGTTGCACTGTAATTGCTAGGGCTTTCGCATACATGGCATTTACATTACATATAGTCAATGGCGAGGTTTGCCTAGGGACTTACCACCTCTAGTACTATCCCAATGGGTGCAAGGTTAAATCCTCACAAGTCTAGCACATTGAAATACATGATGACATCAATCATACCAAATCAAACACCCAATTAAATTGATCCTACTGTTGCAACCTTCACATACCATATAGATAGAAGATGAACATCATATGGTGATACAACTAACAAACCATAAGTCCAGTCCCATACAGCCCATAGCAGTGGTAGAAATGTAATGGCTGCCACATATGGAGTCAAAACCAGTACTTGATGTTTATAGTCCCTGTGAAAAAGTGAGAGTCACCCAGTTGATAATACAGGTGAGCAATACAGATGGGAGTGAACTCACATCATAGAGCCATTAATGCTCAAATGCTTATGGAAGGACCAGGTCATACGTAATGCGTAGGGTAAAACACAGGCTCACATCTATAGAATGTCAGGATGGAGTCACACATGTGCCATTGTCATTTGACCATCTCCACATGCAGACATGGAGATGTCTTGATATAGGAAATGTACTTCCACTGACAGCAAACCATGAAAACACATCAACAACTAATACAGGGTGGATACTACCCATTTCCACTAGTCTACATACATGTTGCACTGACTACATTGTCACATAAGCTACAGTGAGGCAGCTAACACCATGCAACCAGAGCCAAGTTCCAGGATACAGTCAGTACTCACTCCCTTGTGGCTGCTGTGCTGCCCTCAAACTCCCAGCCACCTCAGGGTAGGCCACCGCCAAAATGCAGGCCATTAGGAGGGTCAGGGTCCAATGGGCAACCCTCCCGTGTTGGGAGAAAATCCCCAGCTGGGCCTCCGTGGTCTTCCGGGCCCAGCTTATCAGATCCTCCCACCGCTTGCGACAATAGGTGCTCTGTCAGGTGTGGACCCCCAGGGCCCACTCTTGCTTGGTGATGGCACACAAGATCCCTTTCTTCTGATGGGCGTTCACCTAATGTCTAACAGGGGGTTTTACCTTAAAACATTTTGTTGAATACAATAGTTACATATTTTTTGTTTTACATCTCAATATTCACATAATTGGCTAAATATTCTATAAAAATAGTTCAATATTCTTGAGGTGTTCCAAGCAAGACTGATCCTCTTCAAAGATAATGATATTATCCATAAATATTTGTTAAAGACCTATATACAAAACATATTTGGGCATGAAATCTCATTTAGTCCTTTATTTTTCAAATGGCATATATATGTTTTTATTCACTTCTACATCATGGCTTATGTTATTACAGAGAATCTATTAGGAATAGACATAGTGACAAAAAATAAAAAATTACACAACTCTCAATCACAGACCAGGAACCGCAGAGCTAAGAAATCCTATAGGTGAATATAGTAATGGTCAGTAATGGAGACATTTGCTTGGGACCGGGCAATCTCTACCAATTTTTAAATACAATCTTTGTTAGGCTAAAATGCAGTTCTTAGAGAATCTGGAAACGTGGAAGCTATGGCACAAGTAGCTGGCAATCCCCAGAAATGTTTGTGTTAAGTTCTAGCAGTACAAACAATTTCAAAGTCAAGAAAACAACATAATATATAACCAAAACTAATTTTGGAAAATAGAGAAAACTCTAAGAAGCAAAACTATACCAAGAGCTTTAAAATTGAAAAATTAACTAAAGATAAGATTTGTTTAAGTTTTACAGCAAAAAAAAGTAAATACAATGTAAGGCACAACTGAAAAGCAGAACTTTGTGGTTGACTAGGACCTTGGAATGATTTCAGAAAGACAACAATGATCCAAGCAGGTTTCCCAATCAGAATGGTTACATTCTTGCTTAGTTTCTCAAACAGAAGTCAAAATCCTTCAACCGGGTAAGTCCCAAATCTCTGATTTTCAAGGGTCTTTGAAGTCCGGTAGGTCATTATCTAACTCCCACTGAAGGAGTTGGTCTTGGGGCCAACCCCTCAGGATGGTCACTATGTACAGCTTCATTTGAATACTTCCACTTCACCTTACTATAAAATTACCCTTGGAGACCCTTTTTCAAGACAGCAAAACACTTCTGCAACCAGACAGGTCTTCCTGCATCTCCCCATGCACTACTCTATTTAAGTTAGTTCCCCTCCCCTCTGTCATGGCAGTACTAATTATCTCTCTTTTTTGGGGTTAGAATCAACAGGTCTGGGAGGGCCCTGAAAATAAATTGGAAACCCTATTTGAGAAAGCAAGTTAAAAATGTGTTTCCCATCCTTTTTTCAGCCAGCTATCCTGCACCCTTCCCAAATGGCTAATACCTGGTTAGTGACTGGTTGTTTACACTCCATTCTTGCTCCTATGCTCTAAGGCAGGTTTTTGTTTTCTGAGTGAGACTTGTTAATGCACCAAGCCAAAGTGTGTATTTCAGCTCTGGAAATATGAAGAGTGGAAAATAACTAGGTTATGTATTTTCCTTCTGCACTTGGTTGGATGCTAGAAAAATAAACCCAGTACAGAAGGAAAATACATATTATATTCACAAATAGGTCTGTTTTATATATAAGGCACTCTGCCTTGTGGGCTTACAAGGCACAGTTAAGGATGACATTATTATATAAAACAGACCTTCTTTCATGGCAAATTCACCTTTCCCTGCCATGTACAACTGTAGTGCACCCAGAACACATGTATAATTTTGTCATGTGTGTGGGTTGTGTAAATACACATTGCAGTCCAGGTGTAATATTTAACTTCCACACCACTAGTGCAATTTATGTGCCATATATCATGGCCTTACTGAAAATTTAAATGGATCAATTGGGTCTAGGCAGTGTCTCACCAGAATAGTAAAAATATGGTCCTGAATAAGGTTTGACCATGCAGAAAGTTCAAACCTGATACAGTGATGTCGCTGAAAATTTTGATGGAGCTAACAGGATTGAGCAGCAATGAGTTACGTCAAACATTCCAACAAATAAATGAACAAATAACTGGTGTAGCAGTAATTGCTGTCGGAACCTAAAATATCAATAATCCCCTCTAATGCATCATGACTTATCTGTCAAATATCAGCATGAAATGTTTTTCAGAATATAATAATTTTGACCAAAGATGCATCTTTCAGTTTCTGGAAATTCAGATATTCAGATATTTCAACTGATGTCTTGATTAAATAAACTAATTTTCTCCAAACAGATGCTTGACATATTCATAAAAAATAGTAGTCTTTTGTTAAAAAAAAATTCTGACATCCTCAGATCATTTCACACGTGTTCTCACATGCAACACTTTAAAAAACTGACAGTTTATTCTTACTTGTCCATTTATCATCATCACAGACCAGGGAATCCATGCTAAGGCAGGGATGCTCACCACCATTATGTGCCAAAACTAAGAATTATATCAAGAATTGCCAAAAATAATAAGGCAGTCAGTGATAGATATGACTGAGCCAGGGTCCCAGAAAACGCAATGGAAAGGCACACTGTTGTTAAATTGAGCACCACTGTAATAGCCACTGTATTGTCAAAATGGTTGCAATGTTGAAAATGTGCAAATACAATGCCAATGATAGCCAGCCATTTGCCTTTAATATCCACTTTATGTTCTATATGGCAACAACAATGGCAAGTCTATTTTGTGATTACTTACTATCATTACAACATTTATAAGGCTGCAGGATATAATACTGGAGGAAAACACAACATAGTTTAAGATACTTGAAAAAAAGCGAAAGCCTTTGCGTGTACAAATTCACAGTAAAGTGCTAGCAGCAATAAGATTATTGCAGACTGTGAGAAAACTTGACTGATTGCAGAGCCCCCCAACTTTTTGCCCCCATTTTTCACTTTTTGACGGTGTTTTTATGAATCTGACGGTGGCCTGGCTACTGCTAACCAGTCCCAGTGCCTGTGCTCAGTGTAAAATGAGCATGCAAATTAGGCTAATTATAATTGGCTATGTCAACCTACCTAGACGTCCCTAGTATATGGTAGGACATGTAGGTTTAGGGATCCCACCATAGGTAGTGCACCCACAGGTGCACTGTTGAGGTGTCTAGGTTCATTTTAAAGGCAGTCCTGCCCTGGTGGCTACTTTTAAATTAAAGTTACATGTAAATTTGACTTTGGAATTAAAGTACTTCCAAAGTCTTAAACTACCTTATTTTTAAATATAAGTCATCACTAAGGTGTGCCCTATGTACCCCCAGGGTTGCGTGCAGTGTACCTATAAGCAGGGACCTTATGAAATATGTTCTATAAGCCCTGGTGAGATAAAATAGCCAAATTGTTTTCCCTCATTCTAGTGAATAGGCTCCATAGGCTAAAATAGGGAAACTTTATTTTGATTATAAAGTCTCCAAAGAAGCTAGAGATTGCAAGTCTGGTCTCAAACTGATTGTTAGAATAAATGGAACAACTTACCATTTATGGACTTAATATAACTAGTTCAGGGAAATAGTTTTAAAACTCTTCCTAAAGGTTACCTGTTTCAGCTCTGATTGGCCAGGCTGCCTTGATGAGGTGTGAAGGTGCCTGGTCTAAGCACAAAGCAAGTGACATGGGGAGGAGATCTGCCTCAGCAGATGGTGAAAGAGGATGGGGGGAGTGAATCCAAACTTGTCTTCAAAGAAGGGAAGGACATTTTGAGTAGCTCTGGACTGCTCCCATTTCCTGCATAGCCAGACAACCATTTGCCCTCTTGATTAGATTTGCAGAGTGCAGGAGAGGGGTGCGTTAAGGATTTTTAACCACACAATTGGGTGGGACCATTCAGTCCCAACCTCCAGAATTAAGTTTCTGCCATTTTGGATTTTTAAGGAATGTTGCTCCCTGTGATTGATTTTTGCAACACTTCCCAGGAAGTGGTCATCCAAGAGGATTAGAGGCCTGCCTGTGATTGGACAGTTGCCCCCCCCCCTCCGCTTTGAACCGCAGGAGCAAGGATAAAAATGGCAGATCTGCACCCACACCTCAGATCCCTGCTGGAAGAAGATACTGGAGAAGAAGGACTTCCCAGCTGGAGCCCTGGCCTGCACCTGGACACTGCACTCATAAGGACTATACCAGCTGAAAACTTTGGCCTTCAACAAGAAAAGGACTTTGCTGTGCTTCTACAACTCCAGGAGTGGACTCCCTGTAAGCTACAGGCACAAAGAAGCTGCCCAGAGTCTCCTGCATCAAGTCCTGCAACAAGAGCCCAGCTGATCAGTGTCCACTGGCCATTTGAGGATTACGACCAGGTGCATCCTGGGAATGACACCCCTCTGGTAGTCCCAACTCCCCAGGAGCAACTCAAAGCTTCTGGAACCTTGGATTAAGTTGTAGACACTTTACAGACCCTAAATGAACCTCTGGAAGAAGATCCTGAAGTTTGAAGACATTTGGAGTAACTGTTGTAAACAGCTTCATAAACTGAAGAGGTGCATTGTGGGAGTAGTAGTTGTAGGAGGCTGGCTCTCCATGTAGTGTACAAAGTTGAGGACACTATGCAAAGGGTCCAGGCAACCACACATTGGTTTCCAGAGGTAAAAATTAGACCACCTGGTGCTCCAATTTTTAAGGTAGCTGGTCGAGCAGTAAGGCTAATTTAGGAGATGTGATAAGCATTTGCTGTATTTGAAAATCCAATCATGCACTATACACACTCGATGAATAACTCATGACCAGAATTTATAAAAATACTTTTACATGAATTTGAAGACCAAGATCTTTAGAATACGTTGAGTGCTTTTTGAGTTATGACTTTGTAATAAAGTTAGTCTTTCTGTGCATAATTACACACCATTGGAATCAATGCACAGTCACCTTTAAAAATGCAGTAAAAATCGTACATCATTCATGGCAATGAGGCCTCAGGAGGCGAAGGAGACACAAGTTGGGTACCGTCGTTCTTGTGGAAGGCAAGGTCTTACCTCCTTCAAATTGCATCAGCAGGACCTCAAGGCAGTCTATGTCGATGATGTCCACCCTCTGTGTCATTAGGAGAATGCTCATTGCCATGAGAGAAGTCCCAGGGTACCAGTAGTCACCTCCACGGGAGATTTCTTCAGTTCTTCTGGTGCAGGATGAAGACAGGGAGTACCCAGAGCATGCACACCATGGAAACTGTTGCAGTTGCTGACTTGGAGCTGAGGTTGCTGAAGAAAAGTGTCTCTTGTAGACACTTTGTTGCAGTTACAGCATTTCTTGGAGTAGGCTGTGGTTGATCTGAGGATTCCTGAAGGAAACTTGCAAGCAGAATCTGAAGAGAACCCAAAGGAGAGACCCTAAATAGCCCTGAGAGGATGATTGGCTACCTTATCAGGTATGGACCCATCAGGAGGGGTCTCTGACGTCATCTGCTGGCACGGGCCACTCAGAGCCCTCCAGAGTGCCCCCACACCTTGCAAAGCAAGATGGCTGAATTCTGGGACACACTGGAGGACCTCTGGGGTGGTGATGGACAGGGGAGAGGTCACTCCCCTTTCCTTTGTCCAGTTTCCTGCAGGAGCAGGGAAGAAGGGAAGAAGGGGTCCCTGAACCAGTGTAGACTGGCTTATGCAAGGAGGGCACCATCTGTGCCCTTCACAGCATTTCCAGAGGCTGGGGGAGGCTATCCCTCCCCAGCCTGTAACACATTTTTCCAAACGGAGAGGGTGTAACACACAGCTCTCAGAGGAATTGCTTTGTTCTGCCTTCCTGGGACTGGGCTGCCCAGACCCCAGGAGGGCACAACCTTGTCTGTGAGGTGGCAGCAGCTGTATCTGCTGTGCAAGCCTCAGAGAGCTGGTTTGCCAGTGATGGTGTCCATGGTGGAGCCCCCAGGATGCATGGAATTGGCTCCCCAAAACCAGATTTGGAATGGGGGGACAGTTCCATGATCTTAGACATGTTACATGGCCCATGGCCATTTTCGGAGTTACCATTGTGAAGCTACATATAGGTGTTGACCTATATGTAGTGCACGTGTAAAATGGTGCCCCTGCACTCACAAAGTCCCAGGAAATGGCCCTGAACTATCTGGGGGCACCTTTGTTAGTGCAAGGGTGCCCTCACTCTTAGTAACTTTGCACCTAACCTTCAGCAAGTGAAGGTTAGATGTATAGGTGACATAAGTTACTTAAGTGCAGTGAAAATGGCTGTGAAATAGTGTGCACACTATTTCACGCAGGCTGCAATGGCAGTCCTGTGTAAGGGTTTGTCTGAGCTCCCTATGGGTGGCAAAAGAAATGCTGCAGCCCATATGGATCTCCTGGAACCCCAATGCCCTGGCTACCTAGGTACCATATACTAGGGACTTATAAGGTGGGTCGAAGTATGCCAATTAAAATTGGTAAATGAAGTCACTGGCCTACAGTGACAAATTTAAAAGGAGAGAGAGCATAAGCACTGAGGTTCTGATTAGCAGAGCCTCAGTGACACACTTAGGCATTACACAGGCATACACATAAGGCCACAAACTATGAGCACTTTGGTCCTGGCCAGCAGGATCCCAGTGAGACAGGCAAAACATACTGACATATGGGTTTTTATCTATGAGCACTGAGGTCCTGGCTAGCAGGATCCCAGTGACACAGGGAAAACACACTGACACACACTCACAAACAGGGCAAAAGTGGGGGTAACCATGCTAGAAAGAGGCTACTTTCCTACACCATTTGTTCTGGAAGGTATACAAGCTACAGTCTCCCAGTATAGAGATGAGGGCCCATATTTATACTTTTTGACGCTAAACTGCGCTAACGCAGTTTAGCGTCAAAAAATTTAGCGCCGTCTAACGCCATTCTGAAGCGCCATGCGGGCGCCGTATTTATGAAATGGCGTTAGCCAGCGCTAGTAGACCGGCGCTGCCTGGTGTGCGTGGAAAAAAACCACGTAGACCAGGCAGCGCCGGCGTAGGGGGAAAATGGCGTTAGGGCGTCTTAAAATGGGGCAAGTCAGGTTGAGGCAAAAAAATCGCCTCAACCCGATTTGCGCCATTATTTTCGACACCCAGACGCCATTTAAATGACTCCTGTCTTAGTAAAGACAGGAGTCATGCCCCCCTTGCCCAATGGCCATGCCCAGGGGACTTATGTCCCCTGGGCATGGTCATTGGGCATAGTGGCATGTAGGGGGGCACAAATAAGGCCCCCCTATGCCACCCAAAAAAAATTAAAAAATATAAAAAATTATACTTACCTGAATGTCCCTGGGGTGGGTCCCTCCATCCTTGGGTGTCCTCCTGGGGTGGGCAGGGGTGGCAGGGGGGGTCCCTGGGGGCAGGGGAGGGCACCTGTGGGCTCATTTTGAGCCCACAGGCCCCTTAACGCCTACCCTGACCCAGGCGTTAAATAGTGGTGCAAATGCGGGGTATTTTGACCCGCCACCTCCCGGGCGTGATTTTTGCCCGGGAGTATAAATACGACGCATTTGCGTCGCCGTCATTTTTTTAGACGGGAACGCCTTCCTTGCATCTCATTAACGCAAGGAAGGCGTTCACGCAAAAAAATGACGCTATTTGCCCATACTTTGACGCTAGACGCGTCTAACGCCAAAGTATAAATATGGCGTTCGTTTTGCGCCGAATTTGCGTCGAAAAAAACGACGCTAATTCGGCGCAAACAGAGTATAAATACGGGCCGAGATGTGCTTCATGCCGTTTGCTAGATCTTTCCTCATATGCAAGCACTTATGCTGCATGGCACATGCCCTGTATGGCAGATTTTAGGAGCAGTCTTTATTAGCAGCACATACGTATGTGAAAATTGATCACTGGAACCATTTTTTTTTTTTTTGTAGCGAGGTTAATTCTTAGTTGGCCTGAATGAAATTTAAATTTGTGCAATTTTAGAAATTGTGCATCCCCTCATGATTTGTGAAGTTCCCGAAATAATAAAACTGCCCCGCTTTGCGCAATTATGTGGCATTTCCCCTAAAAACTGACCACTAAATGCAGGATTCACGGTACATAACAACAGAATACGAGCGCTGTTGTACGTAATGACTTTGTTTAAATAGGGACTCCCATGAAAAATTGAGGCGAGGATGCATTGTGCATTAAAATTTAAAACTGAATGACGGATTTGCATTTTGCATAGATATTTTGCATCATTGTGCAAAAGCAAATTACACGAATTTCAAACACACCTAATTCACAATCATTCAACAGTTTTTACCACTACAACCTTCTCTATTTGGGTAGCAGTTATAATTTACCACGAGAAGAATAGCATCTCACACATTAAAGTATATCTAACAATCAAAATATCAAGTAGTGCTGGCATACGTTTTTTTAATTCATGTTTCCTCGTTTTGGGGGCTGAGAACACTGAAACACATGAAAGTCTCCAAGGAGATATCCAACATACTTATGGGTTAATTGGGCCTAATTAATCTGCTTAGAGAACTGGTAGTGGAATTTGTTGACTCCTTTGCAGTTTAACATGTAACCTGCCTTTAATTTTTGCTAGTCAACTCGCACATAAAGAGGGAACAGTGTTTCCAAGACACATTTTTGCACTATCCCATTTTATTCAATGTAAGCTCAGCAAAAACAAACTCTTCAACCAAGGAGAAGGCAACACATCTAACCTAGACACAACACACCTGAAGACTTGTATATACTTGGAATCCTTATCTGTGACTATTAAGTAGGCCAACCATAAATAGAGGTCATATACCAGTGAGAGGAAAGATTGGGAGACAGAAAAAGCTAAATTCTCTCTATAGTAGCTGCTCCCGATTGGTGATTCTTCTCTATAAAGCATATGCGCCATTAACAACCTCACCAAAGGAGCTAAGATCAATGTAATCACTTTTGAAATGTATGTACCCATTTTTTCAGACAAATACTTCTTTTATAACAGGTCAGATGTCTAGATACAAACCAAAAGAGCGCAATTTAGGTGCATTGTTATAGATATGTTCAATTGAGAAAGGGTTCCCTGGTTCTAATTCTCTCATACTCCCTTTTAAGTACATGACACTTATGAGGGACTTGTACTGCTCCTGGCATCCCCCTTAAGCACAGTAAAACACCGTTTAACGCTTTTTGTGATGCCTTGATTGTGTCTTTTAGGTATCTCCTCTAAAACCTGCTGCTGTTTTCTGCCTTCTCTGTTAGGTAGCAACTGAGCCATCACTTTTACACGTTTTCTTTTCTTTTTTTAATGGTTTGATGTGCCCACTTCTGTACAGGACAGGTTCTCCTGCCCTTCTGATTATCTGCATTCATACACCAGACAATAAGGCAGTCTTGCTGATGCCCCAGCCGCCCTGCACAGGTTCATGGATGCTGCACAGATGAGTGAGCTGTTTCTTCCACTTCTTCCAGGACCCCACTGGGGTTTCCTTTCGAAATGGGGGAGAATTTGAGCACTGGTTGCACTATCTATTTGATGGGCTCCTCGTCCTTCATAGAGGAATTGGTGCCAAATGGTGGACCACCTCCCGAGATGAGAGTACAGCACTTTCTACTTACCCTCCTGAAAGGGACAATCTAATGAAATACTGTCACAGCAGTCCTGATATGCTGGTCCCCTGCTGTGGATGGAAAAAACCATGGGATTCTCATGGTGTCCTGTTGTTTCTAGTACTGATTACTCATGCATGTCATTGCCCTCGACCCCAACACACAAATAGAAGTGAGCAGCAGCTTCTAATTGGAATAACTTTAACCCTATTGGGCCAACTCTGATGGGGCTTATTGTATGTTTCTTCTGGTGTCACATTCCGCCCACCAGGCACATTTCCAGGTGACTTCTCACAGCCCTTGACACTGCTGCTTTTATTACTGCAGCAACAGCTGGCTTAAATGCTTTAGACATGACTCGAGCAGACCTTGGCAGACTCCAGACCTTGGGTCTTCCAGGCAGAGATACCTCAAGGACATCAAGGAATACGACTGTTCATTCTTGCACTCCTCAAGTACCCAGAGCCTTCAGCCGTATGCAGGGTACCTGCATGTCTAACAAAGGCTTGGAGTACTGACTCCTAGGACTTCTATGACCAGACCAAGTCTATTAAAATTCATTGAGAACTTCTTTGTTCGTGATGCCCAGCAAGTCCACCATACATTGTCACAGAGAAGGAGACAGGAAGGTAGTGCTACTAGCTATGGAGAAAGAGCCCAACAAAAATCTTAGAAGTACAAGTACAGAATATCTTTCTCTTCAAAGAAGTGGTTCATTCACAGTGTGAGTCCGACCTTCTGCTCTTATTGACCCTCTCCTTCTTAAAGGCTCTTCCATGTGCAGGGGATTACAAATGGAGAGGGAGAATTTCCAGAAAGTGAGGCTACCCACTCTATGATGAGATGATGCATCCTCCCTACTTTTTGCAGCAAGGCAGTGCAGCACGGTGCTTAGGTGAGCTTAGAGAACACTAATTACATATTTTACACCAGAACTTCCTACTTGTCAAAAGGGTGGCTTTGACAGGTTTGTGTGGCATGTTTCAAGCCGCTGCTGTTAGGCTACATAGGGTAGGCCTGAAGCCATGTTTCCCCTCCACTGCAATGAACGGCACAACAAGCGCTTCAATCCACACATGGCATTTACATTTTCATGCTATGGGTGTTATTCTGCTCCATATGTAATGATCTTATGGGAAATGTAAATGTGTCAATCAGGTTTTAAGCCACTTTCAGCATTATTTAGGGGTTAAAGCACATACACAGACAACTGGATAACAATGTCAATTGTTAGAGTTCAAGATTCCCAACAGGTGAGTCCCAAAAAACATGTAAAAACGTTGCACAACCACCCAAAAAGGTATTATTTTGCATCACCTTGTAGCTCCTCATGTTGGTAGTTAAGAAAGTAGTTAATTCAAGCTATGTATATACAGTGCTTATGTGTTAGAGCAGCACCTGCACATTTCAAAGCAAATTTACTTCCATTGCATTGGACGTGACCCCACATCAATAAAGGAATACCTTTACCAGAATGTAAAATAGGCTGTAAGACGGAGATAATGAATGCCTGCCAGGCTTGCAGAGGTTGGTATTTGGTTCACCACTTGAGGTGTCCCTTTGGAAGGAAGAAATTATTATTGGAGAGCCTATCCATGCCCTTCCCTCTTTAAAGTACAAACAAGGACTGCACCCCACCACATGGGGCATGATTCTCTCCACAATTGTGACCCACATGTGCATGCACTCTCAGTAAAGAAAGTACTACACTAGCAATTGGGGCGCATGCAAATTCCCACCAATGGGCTTGTCCTGAGAGCCACCAAATAAATGGTTTCAGTATAGGACACTACCTACTGCCATGGAGGTTCTCAGACCTATGTTACAATGATTAGTTAGTCCAGAAGTCCATTCCCACAAAGTGGCAGGGTACACATTGCTCTGTGAGTATGTGCTATGCTCCACCTCCTTTCACAAATTAACATGAGCAGGGATCTTGTGAGACTTTCATTTTTTGGTAAACCAATATGATCTTTAGTTGTATTAAATTTGCACTTAGCATGCTGGATCAGCTCTAAATATTATGCTCCACCAAATAATAAAGACACATGCATAAAGCGTTTCCTATTTTGCTCGGTGACAGCTGCCTCGCATCATTCTCTTTCACTGAAAACAGACATTGTTAATATTCTTAAATATGAAAAATGTTTTATTAAATGTTGGTTACAAATAAGTTTAGTTGTCCACTGGCAAGCCCTATTATTTACAATATATAACGTACACTTCTCTTCTGATTAATGAGTTGTATCCTCCCACTGCTGATATCAGGTAATTATTTTTCATTGTGCACGTTTCAATGATCTATGGCTTTTAGAAGTCAATAGAAGCAGGTCACTCAGTTATCTGCTGGCCTGCCTGCCTTTCCCACTCCAATACCTCTCCCGCTGATAAGATACTTTTCTTTCCACTTTTTCTGTTCCGTTGGTCTCTCTCTTCCTACCCCATGCCCCGTCGACTCTTCATGGAGAGCGCCCTGAAGGAGAAATAGTGAGCGGGCAGTGGCCGGTGCTGCGATAAGGTGCCCCTTTCCTGAAGTTACGCCATAGTGGTCGATCTTGACTTTTTATTAGTGCCGCTTGGCATACATCCATCCTCCCTTCTTTACGCATTTACAAAATACATTGAAAACAACTTGTTTTTCGCATACCACTTCTTCACATTCTCTAACAAGTATAACCTTTTCATTAAAACATATATGACTAGCAATTTAGTGACCTTAGGGGAAATTGAAGGCTTATTCTGCCTTGCTGTGTTCACCTCATTGAGCTATCGCTCTGGGAGGCTAAGAGATAATTTCACAGCTGGGAGAAGAGAGCAGTCACAGAGCACACATGTGAAATGAATACTACTTTGGTATTTATGCCATCACACTTCAATCAGTGTTTATTCAGTGTGAGCTTAAGGCCTCATGGATGGGGTTGAACGGATGAGAGCAGCTGGTGGATGTGCTTGGGAAGATGGAGGTTTTCAGAGCAGACAGATTCAAGCGAAGGTTTAAGATGAGTAGGACACGCATTTAAGGCTATTAGGGAGGAGGCTGGGGCCGAGGATCTTTAGCTGGCAGCCACTGCTTTGATGTCTGCGCCATTTTTGTTTACTGTTTCAGGAGACGATCCATGGACTGGTGCTGGACATTCATCTCCAATACTGCTGAGGACCGATAGATGCTAGTGTGCA
Source organism: Pleurodeles waltl (assembly GCF_031143425.1). Classification (NCBI taxonomy): domain Eukaryota; kingdom Metazoa; phylum Chordata; class Amphibia; order Caudata; family Salamandridae; genus Pleurodeles; species Pleurodeles waltl. Next base: position 232,393,282 of record NC_090446.1, read on the forward strand.
ACGCAGATGTCCAAGTATATATATATGTAATGGATGGGAGATTTCAACCTGTGAATAAAAGTCTGTTGCTGATTTCCTTACTACAGTCAAGTTATGACATCTCTAGTCACCTCTAATGAAGAAATGACTTAGCTTCTCAACTGTTATTTACTATTGTTACAGCTGACTTATTAAGTAAAAACGCATATACTGTGAGACAATCTTGAGAATTAACATCAGAAAACATACACTTTCCTCGCAACTTGAACGAGAAAAGGGCTCTAACAACTTTCTTGTTTAAAATGAGACTTTAAACACATTCGATCGATTGCTTTTTGAAGTTAGATAACTATATAGCGCCGCGAGTAGCATCTCCTCTGGGCCTGCCACGCAAACTGAACTTTCTGTTTGGTCACAATTAGCTTTAATTAAATGACTCAGCTGTCACCGCGTTTTTGAAATTACGTTTCCTTCCACTGCAAGATGCGGATCCTCTGATATGAAGTATGAACCAATGGGACAGGGACAGTTTTAGCCTCATTTCACCTCGGCATAGTGTTTATATTGTAGACCACCGAAAATAACCAGGAGCTGAAAAGAGGAGGCGGTATTTAGGGCATATTTTAAAATGCAATTGAATGACAAGTTTGTGTGAGGAGTGCATCCAAGCATCTTCCTCTGGGTGGGGCTTTGGAGGAAAATTTGCCTGTGCATCGATTCTGTGGTACAATGCCTCGTTAAGGGTTGCAGATAGTTTTGGGATATGTAGACTGCCTGAAGAAAATGCCTGCTTTTATCTAAACCTCACCTCGAAATGAACATCATTTCCAAATTCAGTAAAAAAATAGAAAGAGGACTTTGCTTGGCAAACATCTCACATGTGCCATGGCGTGTTGTTCCCCAAGAAAAGACAGGAGTCATGCCCACCACCGCAATGACCAGCACAGGGGACCACGGTCCCGTGAGCATGGCCATTGCACCCAGTGCCATGTAGGGGGGGGGCCATTTCGGGCCCCCAAATGGCACTTTAAAAAAAATAATAAAATACTTACCTGTACTTACCTATACTTACCTGGTATGGGGTCCCCCATTTCCGCTGTCCCTCTGGTGTGGGTGGGGGTGTGTTTGGAGAGGGCACCTGTGGGCTTAGTCCATGGTGTTCCACCATGGAAATAGACCCACAGGTCTCCTTACACCTGCCCTGAAGCAGGCGTTAAAGAATGGTGCAAAGCAAGCTTTGCACCATTTTTTTTACCCCTCCTCCCCTTGTGCGTGATTTTTGCATGGGAGGATAAATAAGATGCTAGGGCCTTAGAGTCATTTTGTGCCCAGGAACGCCTACCTTGCATCTCAGTGACACAAGGTCGTTTTCCACAGCCAAAAATGATTTTAACTCGAATATTTTGGCGCTAGACATTTCTAGCGGCAAAATATAAATATGGAGTTAAGTTTGCCTAAAAAGAAAATTACGCAAATCTGGAGCAAACAGAGTATAAATATGCCCCTTACTGTGCAAATTAAAGGATATTAATGTCTGGGTTGCTCATGCACAGGCAACCACTCTCCATATATTTGCATCACAGTGAGCTTGAAGACGTTATTTGTCTTTTGACTGTTGTCTAAACACATTCTGAAATGAAAAGCAGTGGCTGTAGTGGTATGTGTCTGGTTTTACTCCTGCTGGAGCAGTTATTTCCATAGTGTTTGTGTGGTGCGAACTGTTCATTAGGCTTGACTGCCAAAAGCGCCTCAGTGGCTCATCAGAACTTTGAAGCGCTACTTGGGGAAATGTGAAACCAGTTACAAACGACTGAAATTAACCCTACATTTTAGTGAGTAAAGGGAATGTGGTAATTCTAAGAAAAGAGGGTCATATTTATAGCCTGGTTTGCGTCACTCTTGCACCATGCAACGTGCTTCAAGGGTGACAGAAACCTTAAGTGAGCCCTGTTTGGCTTCATAAATCTCAAGTAATGTAACACAGCACAAACCGTTGAGTTACATTACTATGCGCCAGGGAGACATTTCCATGGGTGTTATGTGGGTGTTCCCAAGCAACATCCATGGATTTTGACGCATTCCCAGATTTACAATAATGTATGAACCTGGGCATAAGCCAAAAAGATACACCTCCTCAGGAAAGGTGTAATGAGGAGAAATATGTTTATTTCTCCTCATTATGTCCTCTTTTTTTTGTATGCTGCATTTTTTTCTTGTGACTAAATCCAGCAAGGTGACTTGCTGCACTGCCCTGAGCCACAAATCCCATAAATATGGGCTAGAATGTTTAGAGGACTCACTAGCAACTACATCCATTAGCTTATGCTGTAGAACTAGTTTGGGGCTGTTCTCCTTTCAGATGTCTTTTCCAGGCTGTCCTATAGATGCAGTTTAGTAATGCCCTTCACTGCAAGGTGGCCTCCAGCCTGGAGCACTGACAGCAGACACAGAAAGAAGTGTGAGGTTTAAACGCTTGGTTGTCAGCAGCCCAATGAAAGTGAAATCAGGGACAACAAAAGACTGGGCCTTCCCTAAAGGGTCTTCTTCACCTTGCAGATGCTGCAGTCCCACCCCTCACCCATAACATTTACCAAAGGGCAGTGCTTCAAAAAATCTAATCTAGGGCCTCTTGTTAACAAAGTCTTCATTGAATTTCTAAAGTTAACCCACTCACCATCCTTATCACCTCAGTGCCTGAATCGATATTGGATCTCCATCGTGCAGCCACAGAAATGGAGGGAATACACTTTCAGTGTCTGGGCAAGCTGTCTCGTCATCTGTGTTTTACCATGCTAAATTGGTGCTGTCAAAAATGTATCCCATTTTGCTTTGCAAATTATACTGTGAGACAATCTTGAGAATTAACATCAGAAAACATACACTCTAGCACTTGCAGAATCTCCTTTTCAACATTTGCTTTATTCCTCCATATTTTCTCCCAGTGCTATGATCTTGAGATTAATGCTTCCTTTGAGCATAGAGTAAAATTCTCATTCTTTCCCTCAATATGTGTCCAGCCATTACTTTATGCTTCCAGCTCCTGAGCTAGTCAGCTTTCTTTGCTGGGCTATAGACTAGCAGAAGCATGAGAGTGGACAGACTGTTCACCTGATTCTGGTACCTATTATGACACTATCTTTACAAGCAAATAATGTTTCTCTCTACAGCCTTGCATCCTCAATTTGCATGCAATCTCAAAATGCATCTATTATTCTTAAAGTTAGATGTGGAAAGCTGTCTTTTGCTTAAAATCTTCAGATTGTCACCTCACCTTTTCTTTCAAATGGTTCTCTCCTCCCCTCTACTCTCTGCATGCTTTCTCACTGATCACACCCATCTCTAACTATATACATACTTGCCCTAATCTCCATTAACATATTTCTGAAAACTTATCACCAAACCAGAGCAGCGAGCCAAATCATACAACTGCAAATCCGCCTTCTCCAAAATGTTTTGTAGTGTCCTGCTCCCAACCAAAGCACCTGCCGCTCCGCAGGTGCAACCCAAAGGTCCAAAGTCTACATAGTACAACGGGAGGGGCACCGGCAAATTCTGGAAAAGTTCAATCATCCAGTCAAGTTGCTTCACTACATCCTTTATTTTCTTCCATAAAAAGAAGGAAACCAGCCAATGTCTTTCGTTCACCACATATGAACTTCCCAGGGTTGTAAAAAGACACATGACATACATATATTTCCCATTTTCAATATATATAACCATAATAAAAAAATAATAATGAAACAAACAAAAATGACTAATAAGTACATAAGGACAGAAAGGAAACAAGAAACAATACCCATAATCAACAAATACTCTAAACATTAAAGAAAACATTCAGTGCGTATAAATTCCCCTCTGGAAATATTGATTACTGCTAAAAACATATCTCTACTTAAAACATGTGACATCAAAGATGAAATTAAACCATGGCTCTCATCAATGTCACTTGTTCAATAAACTCGCTTCACCCATGAACTGGGTATAGGCAAGTTTATTTTTCCATTTCATAGTACTAAAATCAGTAGTAGAATATACACTGACATAATAATAATTGATATTTATTTACTAACCCATAATATATATGCATGAGTATATGCTAGTATACATGTATATTAACCCAGAGAACCTCGAGTATGGAGAATTATTGGCATGCATCATACACCCCAAAGAATTAAATCAAGGGGGTGCATGTGACACCAATTTCCCTTTTCAAACCTTACCCTCAATGGGACTAATGGTGAGTTGGGTACACATATCAACATGTTCCTAAATATGTCACCTCTCACTTTGATTTAAAATAATCAATTTGAATTACTAGCATTGATGTTATATAATAAGGAATGTTGCAGTAGTCAAATATGTCAACTTCTGCAATTTTAGCCAATTTTACTCCGTTGCAGTGTCCCTTCACATCACATAAAGTGGCTCCTAAAATTGTTATAAAACATCATAAGGAATAAGGCCGCATGTTTCATTCCCCCAATAAACATTCGACTTGATACGCATACGATAGGGTCATAATAAGTTAATTCTGAAATTAAACAAAATTGAAAAATAAAGAAACTTATCATGCCTGATTAACAGTTTGTGCATTTAAATCCAATAACGGTACTCCAGCCTTAAACCACAATAACAAATCTTTTCACCACATGATGCATGTTCATATCGAAACTAACATAATTTCAACAACAGAGTAACTGTATCATTACATTGACACGGAGCCTCAAACATTATATCATGTGTAAACAAAGTAACATTTATGGCCAGATGTAGGTAGGTTTCCTTTTGCGAGGTGCAAATTGCGAGTCCCAGCGACTCGCAATTTGCACCTCGCAAAAGGAAATGCAGAAAAGTGTCTCAGACACCTTCTGCGACCCGCTATGGGGTCGCAAAGACCCACCTCATAAATATTTATGAGGTGGGTCGCAGTTTGCGACCCCATAGCGAGTCAAGGCACTCACGGGGATGGTGGCCTGCTGGAGACAGCAGACCACCATGTCCGTGACTGCTTTTCAATAAAGCAGTTTTTTTTTTCTCTTTGCAGCCCGTTTTCCTTAAAGGAAAACGAGCTGCAAATAGAAGGATACCAAAACCTTTTTTTTTTTTTTTTTTTCAGAGTAGGCATAGGACCACTGCCTGCTCTGAAAAAATAATATTGTGAGCATTCACAAAGGGGAACGGGTCCAATGGGGACCCCTTCCCGTTTGCGAATGAGTTACCATCCACTTCAAGTGGATGGTAACTGCGAGTTGATTTGCGACCGCTTTCGCGGTCACAAATCAACTCTACATCGTGGTGCAACTCGCAAATAGGAAGGGAACACCCCTTCCTATTTGCGAGTCTGAAACACATTTTGCAAGTCGGTACCGACTCGCAAAATGTGTTTCTGCATCACGTAAGGGCTTTTGCGCCTCACAAACGGCGTTTTATGTCGCTTGCGAAGCGCAAAAGCCTTCCTACATCTGTCCCTTAGAGTCACATGATCTATGTAAACAAAGTAGCGTTTCAAACCAAACACATTTTAGCCATACTCCAGTCCTGAGAACCAAAACACAATAACACTTCTTGTTGCCACATAGTGCATGTTCATATCGAAAATAATAACATCATTTTGGAAACAGAGTAACTATATCATTGTATAAGTACAAAGCCCGAAAGGTCATACCACATGGACAAAGTAGCATTTGAAGTCACATAATCTATACACGCTAAAATGCATTTCGAGCCAAACAAGTTTTAACCTTTAAGAAAAGAACACTCACATTATGTTAGACCACTTGGAAAATTCTCCCAAATAGTTACCATAAATTCAAATTTAATATCCAAAAAAAGCGAACCTCCATATTGCGACTCACCAAATCAGAGTCAAATCCAATTTTATCCCACCATGATAAGCTGCCATTGTAACCTTTCTGATAGCTCACTAAGACGCCATGGTAAAGTGACACGCCCACCAATTTTACTCCTATTTAAATGTTACATAGTAGTCACATGGTTTCAACCATTAAAAAGAAATACACATACTGGTCCACAATCAAACTAACTATATTCACATGAACCCAAATATCGCTGACAAAACAATAACATTCAAACTGATCTCAGCCGGCCAATAAGCTCCATAATACAAATATCCACACAAACAGGTGCCATAGACAAATGGGCTAAGCCTCTGTAGATAATAACCTGCCCATATCTCAATATACAAAGACTCATCCAAAAATCTCCATTGATGTTCTTAAATTCTAATTTGAAAAAGAGAAAAGAAATGTATATTTTAGAACAGAACCAAACATATTGATAATCAGGATTTGAACCATGGTACAGTCCTGCACATTCATGCAGACAAAAAATGTTTAGACCACCACTCCACAGGGTCTATCCTCTAAAGACAAACTCACTAGGATACCTTGAACCAAAATAAGAAAATGAGTGAACCGATACAGTAAAAAAATAACCAAAAATAAAAGATGATGACATCTCACTATTTATGTGCACTACTAACAAAATAAACACCATAAAGCATAAGAGCTGCAGTGACAAATCAATTTAACAACACCTTCCAAGAGGCCAATGTCTGCATAGTACCTGTAGGAAAGTCCTCCTTTTTGCCCTGGTCAACCCCAAACTTTTTGGACAGCTACTGGTGGTTACTGTACTCTGGGTACTGCTTACCAGTCCAAGGGCCAGTGCTCTGTGTAAAGTGGATATGCAAATTAGGCTAACTATAATTGGCTGTATTAACCTACCTATAAGTCCCTAGTACACAGTAAGGCATGTAGGTTTAGGGACCGCAGCATAGGTTGTGCACCCATAGGTGCAATGCTGAGGTGCCCAGTGTTATTTTAAAGGCAGGCCTGCCTTCCTGGCTGGTTTAAACAAACATTATATGCAAATCTGACTTTGGAATTAAAAATACTTCCAAAGTCTTAAACTACCTTATTATTACATATGTCACCCCTAAGGTGTGCCCTATGGTCCCCTAGGTTTGGTTGCCCATGTAACTATAAGATGGGACCTTATAAAATTGCTTTATAAGCCCTGGTGGGGTAAAATAGACAAATGTGTTTTTCCATCACTGTAGTGAAAGACCTCCATAGGCTAAAATGGATAGAATTTATTTTAATTAACAATCCCTTAAGTGCCAGATACCTTGAGCTTGGTATCAAACTAATTATTATCGTAAGTTCCACAACTTACAATTGTTGGATTTAATATAACTGTGAGAAAGTAGCCTCTTTATAGCATGGTTACCCCCTTTTTTGGCCTTTTTGTCAGTATGTTTGACTTTTTGTCAGTATTCTTGACTGTGTCACTGGGATCCTGCTAACCAGAGCCCCAGTGCTTATGCTCTCTGTTTTCCCAAATTTGTCACTACATACTGGTAACCCAGCATTTAATTCCAAATTGGCATACTAGGCCCCCTTATAGTTCCCTAATATGTGGTACTTAGGTACCCAGGGCATTGGGGTTCCATGACATCCCTATGGGCTGCAGCATTACTTTTGCCACCCATAGGGAGCCCATGTAAAGGCTTCTACAGGACTGCCATTGCAGCTTGTGTGAAATGGTGCATGCACCATTTCACAGCCATTTACATTGCACCAAGCCACTTATAAGTCACCTATATGTCAGGCCTTCAAACCCTGAAAGCTGGGTGCTAAGTACCTGTGTGTGAGAACACCCCTGCACTAGCAGAGGTGCCCCCACTTTCTCCAGGCCCATTTTCCCGGACTTTGTGAGTGCAGGGATGCCATTTTACGCATGCACTGGAGATAGGTTACTACCTATGACCAGCTTCACAATGGTTACCCCGAATACGGCCATGTAAGATGTCTAACAACTGGGAATTGTACCCCAATACTGATTCTAGTATTGTTTTTACAATTCCATGCACTCTGGGGGCTCCACAGTGGACCCCCAGTACTGCCATACCTGCCTTCAGAGGTTTTCTAGGCAGCCCTAGCTGCTGCCACCTCACTGACAGGTTTCTGCCCTCCTGTTGCTTGAGCACCTCACACCCAGGAAGGCAAAGCAAAGCATTTCCTTTGAGAGAGGGGTGTTACACCCTCTCCCTTTGGAAATAGGTGTTACAGGCACGGTAGGGGTAGCCTCCCAGAGCGTCTGGAAAGGCTTTGAAGAGTACAGATGGTGCCCTCCTTACATAATCCAGTCTACACTGGGTCAGGGACCCCTAGTACCTGTTCTGGCATGAAACCAGACAAAGGAAAGGGGAGTGACCATTCCCCTGTCCATCACCACCACAGCGGTGTCACCCAGAGCTCCTCCAGAGTGTCCCTGGGTTTTGCCATCTTGGATTCCAAGATGGTGGGGCACTCTGGGAGCATTTGAGTGGCCATTGCCAGCAGGTGATGTCAGAGACCTCCACTGATAGGTGCTCATCTGTGTAGCTGACCAATCCCCCTTTCAGGGCTAGTTAGGGTCTCTCCTCTGGGTGTTTCCTCATATTTGAAAGACTCCAGCAGGAATCCTCTGCATACTTTACTTCATCTTCTACCGAGGCAACTGCATCTGGACCCTCCAGGAACTCTACAAACTGCAACAAAGAAGCAAAGACGACTTCTGCAACATTGTATCTTCAGCTCCTGCCTGCAACTGCAACTGTTTCTAGGTTGTGCATCCTCCGAGGACTGCCTGTCTTCAGCCTGCTCCAGAAGAAACAAAAGAATCTCCCTTAAAGTAAAGGAGTCACTTCCCTGCTTCAGCAGGCACCCCTCTGCAGAGATGACCGGTGGCGTTGGTCCTCTCTCCTGATGAAGTGCGCGGATCCAGCAACACGGGTGGTAGACTGAAGTTGTCCTGATGGTCCTAAGGTCCAGCTATCCAACTTTGGTGGAGGTAAGAGCTTGCCTCCCCACGCACAACAGTACCCCTGTGCACCGCATGATTTGCAGTTGCCAAGGCCTATGTGTGACCTTCCATAAAGCTCTTTATGCACAGCACAGCTATGACCCCAGCACTCTTTCCTGTAATGCACAGCTTACTGAGTGGTTCTCCCACTGGGTGGGATCCCTTTGTGTTGTGCTGTGTGGGCCTCCATTTGCACCTTTTTGTCCCCGTGCTATGGGACTCATTGTGCGCGCTGCCTGGTCTTCTGAGGGCTCTCTGAGTTGCTGAGAGCCCCCTCTGTCTTCCCCTCCTAAGTAGAGGCCACCAGCTCCCTCCTGGTCCCAGGCAGCGCCATTTTCCATTAACTGTTAGCTTTGCATGTGTCAAGGCTTGTTGTGGAATCCAGCGATGCAAACCAGACTGCAATCATCCATCCAACGTGGGACATCTTCTGCACCAACCAGGATCCTGCATCTGTGTTCTTGGGTGCATAACTGACTTTGTCTCACTGGTGGTGCTTCTTTTGCACCTTCCTCCGAGTTAGCAGGGGCTCCAGCTCTCCCCGGACTCTTCAGTGCTTCTTGGACTTGGTCCCCTTCTTCCACAGGTCTCCAAGTCCAGGAATCCATCATTGGTGTCTTGCAGTCTCTTCTGGTTCTTGCATAATCTTTTATCACAATTTCTTTTGTGTTCTTGGAACCTTACTGTGATTTACTCCTGTTTTCATGGGCTCTGGGGTGGGTTCTAATATTTCCTTTTTGGTGATTTCTTCACTCCTAGCGCCCCTGTACACACTGCACTTGCCTAGGGGGGATACTGACTTTAGCATTCCACTATTTTAGTATATGGCTTGTTTCCCCACTATGCCCATTGCAACCTATTGTGATTTTCACTATTTGCACTGTTTCTAACTGTTTTTAAAGCTATTTCTGCATTCTAGTGTATATCCTGTGTATATTACTTACCTCCTAAGGGAGTATAGTCTCTAAGGTATTTTTGGAATTGTGTCGATAAAAATAAAGGGCCATATTTATACTTTTTGACGCTAAACTGCGCTAACGCAGTTTAGCGTCAAAAAAATTAGCGCCGTCTAACGCCATTCTGAAGCGCCATGCGGGCGCCGTATTTATAGAATGGCGTTAGCTGGCGTTAGCCGACCGGCGCTGCCTGGTGTGCGTGGAAAAAAACCACGTACACCAGGCAGCGCCGGCGTAGGGGAAAATGGCGTATGGGCGTCTCAAAATGGGGCAAGTCAAGTTGAGTCCAAAAAATCGCCTTAACCTGATTTGCGCCATTTTGTTACGACGCCCATCCCCCATTAACATGACTCCTGTCTTAGCAAAGACAGGAGTCATGCCCCCTTGCCCAATGGCCATGCCCAGGGGACTTCTGTCCCCTGGGCATGGTCATTGGGCATAGTGGCATGTAGGGGGGCACAAATCAGGCCCCCCTATGCCACAAAAAAAAATACTTACCTGAACTTACCTTAATGTCCCTGGGGTGGGTCCCTCCATCCTTTGGTGTCCTCCTGGGGTGGGCAAGGGTGGCAGGGGGTGTCCCTGGGGGCAGGGGAGGGCACCTCTGGGCTCATTCTGAGCCCACAGGTCCCTTAACGCCTGCCCTGACCCAGGCGTTAAAATCCGGCGCAAATGCGGGTTTTTTTGCCCCGCCCACTCCCGGGCGTGATTTTTGCCCGGGAGTATAAATACCACGCACATGCCTGGGAGTCATTTTTTTAGACGGGAATGCCTACCTTGCATCTCATTAACGCAAGGAAGGTGTTCACGCAAAAAAATGACGCTAACTCCATGGACTTTGGCGCTCGACGCATCTAACGCCAAAGTATAAATATGGAGTTAGTTTTGCGTCGAAATTGCGTCAAAAGAAATGACGCAATTTCGGCGCAAATGGAGTATAAATATGCCCCAAAGTACCTTTATTTGTGTAACACTGACTATTTCCTTTCATGTGTGTGAGTAATGTGTGACTACAGTGGTATTGCAAGAGCTTTGCATGTCTCCAAGATAAACCTTGGCTGCTCAGCTACACCTACCCCAAAACAGCCTGGCTTCTAGACACTGAGTACTTTTCACTATTAGGGATAACTGGACCTGGTATAAGGTGTACGTACCTTTAGTACCCACTACAAACTAGGCCAGCCTCCTACAATAAGTAGTTCAGGTAAATAGTTTTATAACTCTACCTGAAAATTGCCAACTTCAGCTCTGTAGTGCCCTTCTCTGATTGGCCAGCCTCTGGCAGCCGATGAGGTGTGAAGTGGCCTTGGCTGCAAAAAGAGCATGTGCCTAGGGAAGGAGATCTGCCTCAGCAGATGGTGAAACAAGATGGGGGGAGAGCAGCCAAACTGGTCTTCAAAGACATGGAAGGACATTTGGAACAGCTCAGGACCTCCCTGAGTTCCTGCAACCCCAGACATTTAGGTGCCCTCTTGATTAGATTAGGAGAAGGCAGGAGAGGGCTGTGTTTAGGATTTTTAGCCACACCAAACACCAGTGGGTTGGCCCAGCCAGATCTAACCTCCAAAAATCACTTTTGGGCATGTTGGGTTTTTGAAGAATGTTGCTCCCTGGGATTGACTTTTGCCACACTTCCCAGGAAGTGGTCATCAAAGGGAGAAATAGCTTGCCTGTGATTGGACAACCAGGACCCCCCTGCTTTCCACCCAGGAGTAAGGATAAATATGGCAGAGCTACACCCACACCATAGATCCCTGCATTGAAGAACATCAGAAGAAGAAGGACTGCCCTACTGGACCTCTGACCTGCACCTGGACACTGCACTCTGAAGGACTGCATTAGCTGCACACTTGGGCTTCACCATAAACAGGGACTTTGCCTGGCTTCAACTGGTTCCAGAAGGACTCCCTGCTTGCTACAGGAGAAAAATAGCTAACCAGAGTTCTTTGCATCAAATCCTGAATAACCTGACCAGCCGACCACTGTTTAGTGGCCAATTTGGAGTTTGACCAAGATGCATTTTGGGAGTTGGAGTCCTAACTCTCAAGGAGCCACTCAGAGCTTCTGGAACCATGGGTTGAGCTGTGGACTCATAAAGAACCTTCAAAGTCCTTCTGGAAGAAGATCCAGAAGTTTGGAGAAGATTTGGGAACTTTTGGTAAAAAGCTCCATTAAGGGTGACCGAACGTCGAGAGTCAAGCTGGCCTACATCGACTGTGACCCAGTCTGACTTGCAGGTTTGCCCTGCTGAAAAGCTCTGCAGACCCAGACTTCCAGGATTTGACTGGGGACTCCTGGAAAGGCAATCTGACGACGTTGACTCAATATTGACTTGCTGTGGAGGGTCATCTGACGTCAGAGAGAAAAAGCTCCCAAAAAGTCACTATGTGCAAAGGTAAAAAGTTGACCGGGACTTCCGGTGCAGTGCATCTGAGGAGGGCTCCCAGGAAGTCAGATCAAGATTCAGCTGTGGCCCGGCTGAAACTTTTCATCCTAAAAAATCAACTAAGTCCGAACTTAGAAATCTTCAGCAAGGTCGCCTGCAACGCGCAACCGAAGAGGGCTCCAGGGAGGTCGGATCGGATTTGTGACTTCGTCCCACTGAAGAAAATCTTTAAAACAACGATTAAATCCAAAGGTAAACTTTTGACCGAGGCCTCCCACTTGCTGTTGGTGAGCAGGGCTCCATCGCAACCGACCTGATACTTTGACTTTGCCCCAGGTCAAGGTGCGACCAGATGACCAGATTGGCACTTTTTGTTTCTATGTGCTAGAAAAGAATACTAATTCTTAAAAAATTAATATCCCCGGTTCCCCTTATCCGATTTTATTCATTTTGGTGTCAAATTAAAGCTAAAAATATTGCCTATGTTTATAAAGTGGTGTTGAATTTTTAAACTGTTTTTCCTGTGTTTTATTTAATTACTGTTCTGTGATACTTGAATGTTTTACATACTTTTTCTCCTAAGTTAAGCATTGTTGCTCATTGCCAAGCTGCCAAGAGTTGAGCTGGGGAAAATTTATTGAGACCTAACTGAACCTAGTATGGGTTAGTAGCCTATTGCTAAGTGTAGGTACTTACATGCCCTTGCCAATAATCCATTTTCCAACAGTACGTCAGTACCAATATATCATATCCAATATGTAAGCATGCCCACTACTCAAAATTCATGACCATAGGCGGCAGACTTCAAAAGTCTGATTAAATATATCCAAACTACCATAATAGCTACATAGCATCAGCAATAGTATCAAAAGAAATAGTTCCATTATTACACCTTCATATCATAAAAACAAAGTTGTAGATATCAGTGTTGTGCCCCATCTCAACACAACAAAGGCGGATGATCCAATCTGCTTCTTTTCATCTCAGCTTCAATTCCCTATAACCCCCTCCTAACATTTTAGGGAACGTGATTGATGCAGTGGAACCAAACATCAGCTACCCTGGCATGTTGTTCAATCATGTATGTGGTCAGATAGCACCTATTATCCTTATTTCGTGTGACCCATATGTGTTTCTGTACCTTGAGAGATCTCACTGTGCTTCCAACATATATCAGGCCAGATCTGCAACTGATAACATAAGTCACAAATTTGGTTTTACAATTTATATAGTGTAATATATTCATTTTGTTGTCCCGTATTGTTACAGAACTGTTTGGTCTTGTTTTTGCCATATCGGAAAATATTCGATTCACTACACATGTAGAATTTCTTATTCAATTCACACAACCATGTGTTCATCACTCCAGTCTCTGTTACATATCTTAGACATAGCCAATCCCTAATTGTTCTACCTCTACGATACGTAACCTCAGGTTTTCTGAATAATACTTCTCTTAATACCTGGTATGTCCAATAATAGATCCCAATGTTTCCAAAGAATTTTATGTAAATCATTACTCATTCCAGTGTATTTAGTAGTGAAAGCCAAATTGTGATCAATGTTCTTCATATTCCTATGATTCTTCCCCAGTGTGCTAGCCCTAGACACCCACTGTATTCTGGCCTCTGGTTTTTATAAAATACTATTCTCTTAACCCCTAGTTGGGAACCATTGTTTTACCAATTTTGCCATAAAATTTTCAGTTTCACTACAAAAGTACACCATCTCCCCATAAGGAATATTGTTAATAGTAGTTCTAAGGTTGGCACTGGTCACATGGAGAACACTGGTACAGTCAGTGACATTTCTATATAGAGTACTATGAACCTGACCTTGTCATAGCCAGACTGACATTATATGGATTGTTATTTAAATATTCCAGATAGTTCATTAACTGATCATTTGTCCCCTTCAAGAGTACCATGATGCCATCAATCTATCACCCTCAGAATATAATATGATCTGTCCAACTGGAAGCACCTCTTCCCCAGGCATGCTCCCTCTCCCACCAACCCATTAAGAGGGCAGGAAACCTGGAATCCATCCCAACCTCATGCTTTTGATGGTAGCAACATCCATTTTGTAAAAAGAAATTCTTAGGAAGGATATCAGTCATCTCAAGGATCATTTTATTATGTTCCAGCTAATTAGCTCTTTTGGGGTGCAAAAAGAATTCAACTGCCTGGATACCAAATACCTGTTTTAAACAGGTATAAAGACTTGCCACATCAAACGTTACAAATATAAGATCCTCAGACCACACTACATGATCAACTTTGTTAAAAATATCCTTACTATCCTAAATATAAGCTGGTAGATTATACACCAATGGTTACAGGAACCTATCCACATATTCTGATACTATTGGCCTCCCAGAGGGGAAGGGCCCCCCGGTGGATTTTTGGGAGAATATAAGTACACGGGAAATGGGGGTTCGTGACCTGAAAATACCAAAATTCATCATCTGAAATAAGACAACCCTCCACCCATTCACTAAGGCTCATGTTAATATGGGAGGAAAACTCTTTAATAGGATTGTTAGCTACCAATTCGTACCAATCTGTGACACATAGCTGCCTATCAATTTCCTTGGCATAATAACAATGTTGCCACTCTTGTCTGCCTCTCTTATTAGAATAGAATAATTCTTCTGTAAATTACATAATGCATTCCTTTCCCCAAATGTTAGATTGTTGGGTCCATGATTTCTCCTATGATGTCCTTCATACAGTTTATATAAATCCTTTGTGACCCTATCCTTAAAAATATCTATATTCTGATGGGTTTCCATAGGGACAAACTTAGATTTTTTCTTTGTCAATATTCAAATTTTCAATAATATCAAGACTTTCAGCCAACCTCTCCAAAGATAATAGGTCATCGTCAGTTTTTGAAAGTAACAATTGGAAGTCACATAAGTCAGACAGAGTATTTTTTGGGGTGGATGTTGCTCAATAGGAGGGAGAAACGGTCTGGGGGTACATGGAAATGATTCCTTAATTTCAATATACAAGTACATTTCTAAAGGACCACAGCAACATCCAAGGAATCACCAATTTGTGTAGGTCAAAAACCCAAACCCTTACTAAAGTCCCTTTGTTCAGGTTCCATTAATGTGTAAACAGAAAGATTAACATTTAATTACCTTGTTATGCTGTCAATGGCCCCCTCTTCCTAAATCGCCACACCTCTGACTGGTTTGCTTATCAAGTCTTCTTGGGACATTTCTGAACCCCTGTTCCTATCAAATCTCTTTTTCTACCTCCAATTTCTTCTACCCCTGCAGGTCTTTGCTCCTTTTTCGTCTATTTATTGCCCAATCTTAGATGTTCCATTTCCATTAAGAATGTGGATTCGTCATGGTCCTGGGAGGCAGTGGCACCAACATCCATCTCTCTATCCCGTGATGGGATACTCCACTACTGATCAATCTAATATCAGAGGATTCATCTCGAACAATTTTCCCCTCACCTGGTACCTTGATATTATCATATCCTTTGGTGCACAGATACCCTTCTGTCCTTATAATCAATCTCTTTCCTGCTAATCTTTTTAAACTCTTTGTCATGTAAATAAACCCGATGTCCCTTAATCACTGTCTCCACAATATGATAGTTCTTTTTGATAGCCTCCTTCAAGACACACATCTCAATCTCCTTTTCTATTGTGTCAATCTCAACTTTTAATTTCTTGACTTTTATATCTGCATGTCTGATCCATATCTTCATCATCGCCTTTGACGCACCTTGTAAATTACCCCCCCACTCTTTTAATGACTCCTCATACAATTCCTCAAATGTAAGGAAGATAAGAATTCTCAACCCCTTTGGAATTCTACTATTATCCAGATATTTCTGCTGAGTAAATCCATCCAACCATCTAGTAAGTTCCTTTTTGTTCAATCTTTCCAAATTCTGAAATTTCACCTTGAGCCCCTTCCCACCTTCCTCATTGCCTCCATTATTACCTCTAGGACCCTTTGCTTCAAATAAATCTCCCCGCTCCACCCCAGGCCTGGTCCTGTGAGACCAGATAACCACATTTGAAACCTTTGCTTATAGGGACTATTTTCCCTTAAATCTTTAAAATTGCATTTTTCTACTGATTGGATTTTAGTCATTTTCAACTCAAATAATTTATTACACTTCTTTTTTTAAAAGTTGTTGTGGGATTTCTCTTTTTTTGTGTTTTCACTTTGTTCCGATTTAAAGTGCTGCATTAGTATATTTTACATTGCCTCTAAGTTTAGTCTGACTGCTCTTGTGATGACTTCACCTAACAGAAATTTGGTTGCTTTTTGAACAGGGTTTCAGCCCCCTAAATCAATAACCTAAATTTCCATCAGTACATGATTTCATAATAGAATTGAAAGGCAAGCTAGAAGAATAGAAATGTTTCTTTCTGATAATCACTTGTGGATGCTCCTACATACAGACTGTGCCAAAACTCAGACCCCATGCTCAGTGGGGAGTGCACAGCCTGTCCTCTTGTCAGAGCAGGTAAGATAGTGTGGTGGGTTTAGCATGAGATGCAGTCAGTTCTGTTTGGCCTGAATTTAATAAAAAAGGGGCTCATGTACAAGACCTTTATCCCGCCATAGCATCATTTTTTTTAAGCTACGATGCTGCAAAACAGTCCCCCTGCCCACGTCATATTTACAAACTGGCTCAATATTGCCATTGCACCAGTTTTCAAACCCTTGTGGCACATTATACCTGTGCTAGGTATAATGTATGCAAGGGAGGCGTTCCCTCAAAGGGAGGCACAAAAAATGGAGCAGGGAAAAATGCATGATTTCACTGTACCATTCTAGCGCAATTTTTTAATGCCTGCCCAGGGGTTAAATTATATTATAAATACAGTGCTACCAAGGTGTCAGGGGGGTGTAGGGCGACACAAGGAAATTGGCGCATCGGAGCAGATGCACCAGTTCCTTGTAAATGAAGCCCTAAGGGGCAGATTTATGAAAAATGGCATTGCACCCATTGCAGCGTCACTTTTCTTGCACCCCTTAGCGCCCCCTACCGCCTCCATTTGTGCACCGTATTTAAAATATGGTGCAACATGATGCATAGCAGGGGACAATAGTGTCAATATTGATGAACTGTTCAGGGTTAGCGCCAACATTTTGGTGCTAGCTCTGAACAGTACATAGGGTACAATTATAAACAATGGGGTGCCCCCTTTTAATGCCTGCTCTGAGCAGGTGTTAGAAATGCTGCAAAAAATGGCTTAAATAAATCTTTTAGATTTCTTTGCACAATTTGTTCGCCCCCCTAATGGGGGAATGACCCCCTTGCATACATTATGCCTTGCGTGGGCATAATGTGGTGCAAAAGGTTACAAAGTAGCACAAAGCATGCAGTGCACCAATTTGTAAATCTGGAGCAGCGATTTTGGCCTCGTTGAGCCACATTAGCATCAAAAAATGTATGCTAATGTGGCGCACAGAAGCACTAGGACCTCTTAAATCCGGGCCTAAATGTTGATAACTGAGTTTAAGTTTATTTAGTTTTATTCTGCAGCTCCAAACTATCCCTCCTTCCTTTAGGTTTGGTTGAGGACTTAAGGGCCTTTAATTGAACTAGTTTTGTCTAAAAATGGCCACAAAGGAAACAGCAGGATGATAATAGTCTGGTCTATTTTGAACTGATTGGAGGTTTTCATGGAGTTGAAATGTGTGAGACCAAACTGTTGGGTGGGGGTGCAAATGGCTGTCTGCTTGCTTACTGATTGTCAGATGGCAGTGGCTGTTGTGCCATAGCAACCTTGGGCACTACTGGTGGGGACCAGATGCTGTAAACTCCTATGAAACCAATTCTTGTCTCCAAGTTTAGACTGACCCCTGAAAGGTACCATATTAGTTTCAGGGACAGTCACAAGCTTGGATGGACCTTCTTTGCTATTTCAGCAAGACACTGAGTAGGTGAGTGAGGGGCAGTAAGGTCACTGACTATACTGGGCTGTATAATCTGATTTTGAGAGACTGCATGCTCAATACCTGTTTTACAGAGCTGTGCCAGCACCCGGTGGATAGTAAGCTCACTAAGCCCAGGGAGCTTGCTACGGAGGAGTATCTCTGGGTCAGAACCAGAGAGTCCAAGAAGGTATCTCAAAGTTACCCCCAAAAAGTGTAGTTCAGGTTTCCCTAGAGCAGAGTGAGAAGGAGCTCAGGGAAGTCCCAGAGTAAGGTGAGGGGAAATAGTTCCTATGCTCCTTTGGTTAAACAGGAGAGATTATCATGGTCTGTGGCCTAAGGCACCCTATTTCAGACCCTGCTGCTTTGAGTGTTCCAGTTAGGACACAAGTAGGGGGACTCTGTCAGGGGGACTCTGTCTGTCCTTTATAAATCATTCTCTCTACAGTGGTGGCCAATGTAGCCTTAGGGGTAAGTAGTCCCTGAGGGCAGAACATAGACCATGCTGTACTCTCCCTTAGTTGGTAGGTGAACTCAGAGGGCAGTCTTGTGATTCCTTAAGGTGGGACACATAACTTCCACCAGATCAAGGAGAATTAGGTCCCTGTCACTAATCAGAGGGGCACCAGGACAGCCAGACCATGATAGTGGAAAGGCTGGTTTCCCCAGAGCTGTACATCGGACAGAATTGTAGGGTAACTCAGGGCCAGGGGCAGGATGTTTGCACCCCATGGCTCTGGCATCACTGGAACAGAGTATCAACATGACCTGGTGAAGGGTCATAGTTAGTCCCCAGGTGCCCTGTGCCTGTATTCTGGGGAATGAGTTGCCATTGGTATTGGAGAGCTGGGAGGGGCAGCCACCCAGGGTTCCCTAAAAGCTTAGATTTCTGGTGGTACCACTGCTAAATAGGCAAAGGTGGAGGACTAGGTGAGGAAAGGCTTGTCTCTAACCCCTGTTTAGCTGGAGAGTACAGACCCTGGAATGGAGAACCAGTCTCAATCTACCACCCCTGAACTGGTAGGAAGGTGAGTGAAAGAAAGGTACCTAATACCCAGTGCTCTTGTCTCCCACTCTGCGAAACATCAGAGGTCAGAGAGCCCTGAATGGCTTGGGGCCTGGCTCTTAACACTGACAGCTGTCAGTGGCCTCTGTTGGTTGCTGTCCTTATGAGAAGAGTTTTCCTTGGGTTGGGGACTGAGGCCCTCATTATGACATTGACTGTCAGCTGACCACCACGCCGGCGATGGCGGTAGGCTGGTGGTGAAGACCACCAAATTATTACCATGGCAATGATCCCTCCCAAAAACAGCCAATGTACCTCCCGAACCGCTAGTGCTGTCCATCCACTGACCACAGCGGTTGCCATCTTCAGGATGGTGGAAGACAACACCCCGCCCACCATACTATGACATAGCAGACCAACAGGATTTCTGGGGCGGGACCACCGCCATCAAAAGCCTGGCGAAAACACATCAAATGTAAGGAGACACTCACCTCCAGGAACACAGTGGAGTCCGCGGCCGCCATGGAACCCAAACTGGAAGTCCTGCCGATGCCGTACCACGTGAAGGCAGTCCAGGAGCAGCAACGTCAATGAAGACGACAATGGTGAGTACAGCTGCTTAGCTCACAAGGCAGAGAGGGGAAAGTGACACACTCACATGCACAACACACAACAAATGCTCATACCACACACCAAGACCTAGCTTCAGAGTTACTCATCAACAACATATCCTAGGAGCAAAGAAAGCTTTTTTGCATAATTTATGCGTCACTCTAACCCTGAAAGGGATTTGTTTTGACTTATACTGGGTGCTCCCTTGTGTCTGGACAAAGCTAAACCTCTCTGACGAGCTCTAATGAGAGTGAAACAAGTGTCAGGGGTTGCTTTTACTTATTCCAGGTTGGCGTAGATGGTATTTTACCAGTCCAAAGCTGTAATACTGTGCCTGGAGGGATTAATGGCTTTTGTCATTTTACAGCTCGGCAAGGTTGACACTGTGTCAAAACAATGCTTAAAGACTTTGCTGTACCAATGGCAAAAGACTTTGGGGGTCATTCCAACCCTGGCGGTCGGTGATAAAGCGGCGGCCAACCCGCCAACAGGCAGGCGGTCAAAAAAATTGAATTCTGACCCTGGCGGGAACCGCCAACACAGCCCACCACTTTAACACTCCGACCGCCACGGCGGGACAAACAAACAGCGCGGCGGTCACCGCCAACAGGCAGGCGGCAGACAATGTACCGCCCACCCTATCACAACCCACCAATCCGCCACCTTTTCCGGGGCGGGAGCCCCGCCGCTTAAAACACGGCGGAAACAGACTACGAACGGGAAAACGCTCACCTCTATACACTCCACGAGGAAGGAGGACAGCATGGAACCCGAATTAAACATCCTACCAGCTATTGTCTACCTGCTCATCTACCAGGAGTACGAACGCCGGCGCAGACGACAACGGTGAGTACTGCACCTACGACACAGGGGAGGGGGGAGGAGGAAAGGTTACGGGCACACACAAACACGATACACCCACCCCCCCTCCCCAAATACTGACACACCAATGCAGAGCAACAAGTCAGAGTGACACCCCCCCCAAACCCCACGGAATAATGCAAAGACAAAATTAAAATGATCTTTAAAATTTAAGTATATTATAGCTCAATTGAAGTTATGGGAAATATGCAATATGAAATATACATATTAAAGAATGAACATAGTGAACAATATATACATAGGCAATAAGTCCTGCACATTTTGGCAAAGTTCCATAGTCCGTGGGCCAATGTGCACAAACACATGGGCAAAGCCCACACACGAGACCAGATACCATTGGAGAGAACACTGCTGGGGCATCAGATGATAAAACTACAGGCACCTCAGGGGGAAGGGGGGGCACCTCAGCCACATGAGTCCACGACGCCAGATCCACGAGGGGCCTCCATGCCCACTGTACCATCCTGGGGAGTGCAAAGCCACAGTCTCTCAAGTCTCTACAGTGGGTGGCTTGCCCACTGTTCCATTCTGGGGAGTGCAAAGCCACAGTCTCTCAAGTCTCCCAAGTGGGTGGGTTGCCCACTGTTCCATCCTGGGGAGTGCAAAGCCACAGTCTCTCAAGTCTCTACAGTGGGTGGCTTGCCCACTGTTCCATCCTGGGGAGTGCAAAGCCACAGTCTCTCAAGTCTCTACAGTGGGTGGGTTGCCCACTGTTCCATTCTGGGGAGTGCAAAGCCACAGTCCATCAGATGGATTACCGACTCCACTGGTAATGGAGGAGGCATGGTGGCCACAGTGCTTCGTGAAGCCCTGCTCAACACAGAACCGGCACTGCCAATGGGCCAGCGGTGCTTGAGATGGCGGGTGCCCAGCGGAGTGGTGCTTGACAGGAAGGGCCCAGCGGAGCGGTGCTTGACAGGAAGGGCCCAGCAGAGCGGTGCTTGAGACGGCGGTGCCCAGCGGAGCGGTGCTTGACAGGAAGGGCCCAGCGGAGCGGTGCTTGAGATGAAGGGTCCAGCGGAGCGGTGCTTGACAGGAAGGGCCCAGCGGAGCGGTGCTTGAGAGGAAGGGCCCAGCAGAGCGGTGCTTGACAGGAAGGGCCCAGCGGAGCGGTGCTTGAGATGAATGGCCCAGCGGAGCGGTGCTTGAGATGAAGGGCCCAGCGGAGCGGTGCTTGACAGGAAGGGCCCAGCGGAGCGGTGCTTGAGACGGCGGTGCCCAGCGGAGCGGTGCTTGACAGGAAGGGCCCAGCGGAGCGGTGCTTGAGATGAAGGGCCCAGCGGAGCGGTGCTTGACAGGAAGGGCCCAGCGGAGCGGTGCTTGAGATGAAGGGCCCAGCGGAGCGGTGCTTGACAGGAAGGGCCCAGCGGAGCGGTGCTTGAGATGGCGGTGCCCAGCGGAGCGGTGCTTGACAGGAAGGGCCCAGCGGAGCGGTGCTTGAGATGAAGGGCCCAGCGGAGCGGTGCTCGACAGGAAGGGCCCAGCGGAGCGGTGCTTGAGATGAAGGGCCCAGCGGAGCGGTGCTTGACAGGAAGGGCCCAGCGGAGCGGTGCTTGAGACGGCGGTGCCCAGCGGAGCGGTGCTTGACAGGAAGGACCCAGCGGACTGGTGCTTGAGATGAAGGGCCCAGCGGAGCGGTTCTAGACAGGAAGGGCCCAGCGAAGCGGTGCTTGAGATGAAGGGCCCAGCGGAGCGGTGCTTGACAGGAAGGGCCTAGCGGAGCGGTGCTTGAGATGAAGGGCCCAGCGGAGCGGTGCTTGACAGGAAGGGCCCAGCGGAGCGGTGCTTGAGACGGCGGTGCCCAGCGGAGCGGTGCTTGACAGGAAGGGCCCAGCGGAGCGGTGCTTGAGATGAAGGGCCCAGCGGAGCGGTGCTTGACAGGAAGGGCCCAGCGGAGCGGTGCTTTAGATGAAGGGCCCAGCGGAGCGGTGCTTGAGACGGCAGTGCCCAGCGGAGCGGTGCTTGACAGGAAGGGCCCAGCGGAGCGGTGCTTGAGATGAAGGGCCCAGCGGAGCGGTGCTTGACAGGAAGGGCCCAGCGGAGCGGTGCTTGAGATGATGGGCCCAGCAGAGCGGTGCTTGACAGGAAGGGCCCAGCGGAGCGGTGCTTGAGATGAAGGGCCCAGCGGAGCGGTGCTTGACAGGAAGGGCCCAGCGGAGCGGTGCTTGTGACGGCGGTGCCCAGCGGAGCGGTGTTCGACAGGAAGTGCCCAGCGGAGCGGTGCTTGTCACGGCGGGGCCCTGTTCAGCGGTGCTTGTCTTGGCGGGCCCTGTTCAGCGGTGCTTGTTTTGGCAGGGCCCTGTTCAGAGGTGCTTCTCACAGCGGCCCCTGTTCAGCGGTGCTTGTCTTGGCGGGGCCCTGTTCAGCGGTGCTTGTCACGGCGGCCCCTGTTCAGCGGTGCTTGTCTTGGCGGGGCCCTGTTCAGCGGTGCTTGTCTTGGCGGGGCCCTGTTCAGTGGTGCTTGTCTTGGCGGAGCCCTGTTCAGCGGTGCTTGTCACGGCGGGGCCCTGTTCAGCGGTGCTTGTCTTGGCGGGGCCCTGTTCAGCGGTGCTTGTCGCGGCGGGGCCCTGTTCAGCGGTGCTTGTCACGGCAGCCCCTGTTCAGCGGTGCTTGTCTTGGCGGGGCCCTGTTCAGCGGTGCTTGTCACGGCGGTCCCTGTTCAGCGGTGCTTGTCTTGGCGGGGCCCTGTTCAGCAGTGCTTGTCACGGCGGTCCCTGTTCAGTGGGGCTTGTCCTGTGTTTCTAGGGAACCAGACCTGGCCAATACTTCCCGCTCAGTCGCCATCCAACCTTTCGGTTGCGGGGCCCTCCTGTGATGGAGTCCTGGGCCCATGGGTGTCGTCCGTCACACCCGGAATGGGGCTGGTGGGGCCCTCCTGGTCAGCTCGCCTGCTGCCTGACTTGTCCGCCCTGCTGCCCTTGCCCTCCTTCGCTGAAGCTCTGTGGCCCTTGCCTCCCTTTGTTGATGTGGCAGGTGACGGGGCAAGGCTACTGTCCTTGGTGGCAGCCGTCTCAGGCTTGTCACGCCGGCCCTTCGTTTTTTTGGTCCTCTTCCCAGGGGGTGGGCTGGCTGTCCCCTTGCTGCTGGCCGATGTTCCTGCCCTAGGAGCTGGTGGACTCCAATAGCCCTGAACTATGGTCCTAGTAGATGCAGGGCTTGTGGTGGCTGAGGTGCTGTTTGGACTCTTACCAGATGGAGGGGGTGGGTCAGGTGATGCAAAGAGGTTAATTTTGGAGAGGAAAGGTTTTTTAGGAGCAATGGGAAGGGTAGGTGCAGTGGGTATGGGAGTGGAGGAAGAGGATGTGGTTGTAGGAGAGTCAATGTGCTGTCTTTGGGTGCAAGTGCTTGTGACGGAGGCTGTCGTGAGGTGGATGGCTGTTGGGTGGGTGGCTGCCTGCGTTTGTGTGGTTTGGAAGAAGGGGTGACAGACATACTGGGAGAGGACACAGGGGACGTGTAAATGGCAGTGGGGGTGGTGACTGCACGTGTGTGGACTGTACTGGAGGGTGTGCTGGTGATGGAAGTACTGGCTGATGGTGGTGTGCATGCAGGTGTGAGTGGAGACGTCACAGGGAGGGAGGAGGGAGACGAGGAGGTGGGGGACACAGAGGTGGTAGTGACTGTTGGCATGTCTGCATCTGGATGTTGCTTGGGTGAATGCTTGCGTGATCTGTGGTGCTTATGTCTGGATGAGCTGCCCTTGGGTGTTGAGGTGTGTGCAGGCTGGTCTGATGGTGTGGATGGGATAGACAGAGGAACAGGAGACTGGGACTGGGTGGAGGGAGTTTGAAGTGGGAGGCTGGAGACAGGGACAATGGCTGCCGTCAGTGCTGAGGCCAGAGAGTTGAACAATCGCTGATGGGCAGCCTGACCCGAATGAATGCCCTCCAGGTATGCATTGCTCCGATGCACCTCCCTTTCTACACCCTGGATGGCATTAAAAAGGGTAGACTGCCCAACAATGATGGTCCTCAGGAGGTCAATGACCTCCTCACTGAGGGCAGCAGGGGTAACTGGGGCAGGGCCTGAGGTGCCTGGGGCGAAGGAGATGGCCGGCTTCCTGGCCGAGCGGGCACGGGGCGAACGCTGAGGGGCTGCTTGGAGGGCGGAGCTGGTGCGCTGGGTGGTGGCTGTACCTGTTGTGGCGGTGGGCACGGATGTTGCTGCCACTGCAAGGGAGCTCCCTTCCGAGGACGTGTCTGTGTCGCTGACGTCTCCACGGGTCCCCGTTGTGGAGCCCCCCTCACCCTCCGTCTCACTGGTGTACTCGGAGTCAGTTGCATGGCCCTCAGGGGCCATGAGAGATGCAGCTCCCTCGTGCGCCGATGCCACTTCTCCTCCGCCTGATGATGCTAATGCACACATGAACAGGAAGACAAAGAAAATGGGGGGGGGGAAATGAAGACAGGTTGGTTGCATGCATTGGCAACACCGTTGTCGGAGAGGACAGACACAGAAGCCCCCAGCACTAGGCCGCGCAATCGGGGTACACTACTCAGTTATTGTGACTAGGCCTACAGGTCTATGGACGACAAATGCACACATAGGTGAGGCCGGACCATGGATAGCTGTACTTGGCACCCTACAGAGGTGGGGGGCGGGGGCACAGGGTCATGCCTAACGGAGGAGCCTAGCCTACAGAAAGCGCCCTGGCCTAGAGATAGCCACAGCCCTCCTCCCCCACTCAGACACCTCCACTGCGCGCAAAGATAGCAGAATGTGCTGATACTCACCCCCTTGTGTCTGCTGTGATGTCCTCACTCGCCCATCCAAATCGGGGTAGGCCACCGGGAGGATCCGGAACATCACGGGGGTCAATTGGCGGCTGGCACCCCTCCTACGTTGGGAGGCCATCCCCAGCAGAGCCTCAGCGGTCTTTCTGGTCCCCCGGCGGATGTCCTCCCACCTCTTTCGCCAGTGGATGCCCCGTCTGTTGTGGACCCCCAGGGCCCGGACGTCCTTGGCGATGGCACGCCAAATTTTGATCTTCTGATGGGCGCTGACCTATGTGACATGTACAGGGTGGGAAAGGAAATATCATCACTTTTCTGCATGGTCAATGTGAGTGGCCCCCCCTCACCAACCTTGCCATGTGGCACATGCTCTCATCTGTCGTGCGTTGCACTCCTCATTCGCTCACCTCCCCACCATCTTACATCCACCCCACTCAACACAGGCATAGCCCATACAACGTGCACCCTGTGTACTAACCTGTTGGTCTGGAGGACCGTAGAGTAGCGCATACTGGGGGAGGACCCCATCAACAAGTTTCTCCAATTCTTCTGAAGTGAAGGCAGGGGCCCTTTCCCCAGTCGCAGCAGCCATTGTATCTTCCAGACCGAGGTCACAGCAGCACTTGCAGTATAGGTCCTCTCCTGTGGATCATCAGGTCTGGAGTGATTAATCAGATAGAAAATGGCGGTCACGTCCGCGGCGGTGCGTACCGCCGCGGTGCGTACCGTGACCGCCGGCGCACATCGGCATTGGCTCCTGAAACCCATAGGGTGCAATGTTAACCAATGCGGCTTTGCACCGCGGTCTTCGACCGCCTACCGCCACGGTGTGCCACGCCAGCGCATTGACCTCACATCCCATTGTCACACTTCACAGGTCAGGCAGCAGCCATTTCTAGGCCCATATGGCATAATTTCTACTGCGTCACACAGGCCTAGGCCTTGCATTGCCACTCATACAAGCCTTTCAATGCATAGCGAATCGTGTACTGTGCAAGCTGTGGTTACGTACCTGTGGGTTGCTTGACTCTGTGCTCCATGTTGTCCTTCCTAGGCACCGTCCGCTGGGACTTGCGAGGAGAAGGATGAATCCTCCCGTGTACCGACCGCTGGTGGACCTGTCGACAATGGAAGAACGACATATCATACTTACATACAGGCTTGACAGAGCCACTATACATGAACTGTGTGCCCAGCTGGAGCCAGACCTGATGTTCCCCATCTGCCAACCCACAGGGATTCCCCCTCTGGTGCAGGTTCTGTCAGTACTCCATTTTTTGGCAAGTGGGTCTTTTCAGACAACAGTGGCCATGTCATCAGGGATGTCTCAGCCTATGTTTTCTAAGGTTTTGTCCAGAGTGTTGTCTGCCCTGATGAAATACATGCAGAGCTACATTGTGTTCCCTGACGTGGGCGATTTGGCTACAGTGAAGGGTGATTTCTATGCCCTTGGACATATTCCCAACATCATTGGTGCCATTGATGGGACCCATGTGGCTTTGGTCTCCCCCAGCAGGAGTGAACAGGTGTACAGAAACAGAAAAAGTTATCATTCGATGAATGTCCAGGTGGTCTGTTTGGCTGACCAGTACATCTCCCATGTAAATGCCAAGTTCCCTGGGTCTGTGCATGACGCGTACATCATGCGAAATAGCAGCATCCCTTATGTGATGGAACAGCTACAGAGACACCGTGTGTGGCTAATAGGTGACTCTGGTTACCCCAACCTGTCGTGGCTACTGACCCCAGTGAGGAATCCCCGGACCAGGGCAGAGGAACGGTACAATGAGGCCCATGGGCGAACTAGGAGGATTATAGAAAGAACCTTCGGCCTCCTGAATGCCAGGTTTAGGTGCCTGCATATGACAGGTGGATCCCTAATGTACTCACCAAAGAAGGTGTGCCATATCATCGTGGCCTGCTGTATGCTTCACAATCTTGCTTTGCGACGCCAGGTGCCTTTTCTGCAGGAGGATGGTCCAGATGGTGGTGTTGTAGCAGCTGTGGAGCCTGTGGAGAGTGAAGTGGAGGGAGACGACGGGGAAGACACGGACAACAGGGATACAGTCATACAACAATATTTTCAGTAGCACACAGGTAAGAATCACCCACGCCATTTTACATTTACTTAAGGCCTCCTGCGTCTCTACTGTCTGTTTTTCCCCCCAGTTCCTTTTAATTGATTTGTGACTTTCCCTTCCCTTTTCAGAGCTGTATGACCCACTGCGTGACTTCTGCTTTGTTTGCCCATGAACTAAAGCTTATTGACATTGGTATGTTGTCATCACAATGTAACTGAACATTATTGCACCGTTATGTGTAATACATTTGTTAAGAATACAAGCAGACTCCTGATTTTTTAAGTGCAATAAGTGATTTATTTCAAGTGCTACATATAGGTACATGATTGTAAAACGGTGATGGGTGGGGGTGGAGTAATGTCCATGGCAGAGTCCAGTTCTCAGTCTCACAGGTGCATTGTCCATATGCCTGTGGAAGGATGGAGCAGGGGCAGTTAAAGTTTGGACAGGGTGACAATGTGGGACAGTGGGATGACATCAGGGGGTATCTTATGCTGGCGGGGGTCTTGGCATCCTACTCTGTCTTCTTGTGAGATCTCAGGTTCCGCTTGCGGGGTGGTTCTTCTTCTGCAGGAGGTGGGGTTCTGGTGGCCTGTTGTTGTGTGGGGGCCTCCTGTCCACTAGCGCCGGCGGAGGTGGTAGGCTGTTCCTGGTCTGGGTTAGTGACAGGGGCCCTTTGGGGTGCCACATGGTCCCGCAATGTGGTGACTATCTGGTTAAGGGCCACGACGATGGTCTCTATTGCGGAACCAATGTTCCTCAGTTCCTCTCTGAACCCCATGTACCGTTCCTCCTGCAGTGCCTGGATCTCCTGGAACCTGGCCAGTACCGTAGCCATCGTCTCCTGGGAGTGCTGGTAGGCTCCCATGATGGAGGAGAGGGCCTTTTGGAGAGTGGGTTCCCTGGGCCTGTCCCCCCCCTGTCGCACAGCAGCCCTCCCAGTTCCCCTGTGTTCCTGGGCCTCTGTCCCCTGGACGGTGTGCCCACTACCACTGCCCCCAGGTCCCTGTTGTTGTTGGGGTGGTGGGTCAACCTGGGTGCCCTGTAGTGGTGGACACACCGCTGATTGACGTGTCCTGGAGACAGAGGCATGGGCCCGCTGGGTGGGAGCTGTGCTGGTGTTCCCAGAGGGGGTTAGGTCTGCTGTAGCCTGTGGCTGTCTGTGGGGAACCGACTGTCCAGAGGTCCCCGATGGGCCGGGCTGATCATCTGGGTCCAGGGAGACAGAGCTGCTGTCATCGCTGGGGACCTCTTCTGGGGGTGGGATGGACATCTCTGTACCCTCCGTGGCGGTGTGGTGGCGTTCGGGTCCTGCAGGGTTATAAGGGTATGGTTATTGCTTCTGTGTGTGGCATTTCGTGTGATGGGTGGGTGGCCGTGTACCCAAGTGCAGGCATTCCGTTGTGGGGGCTTTTGTGAGGGTGGCTTGTGGGGGTGATGAGTGAGTGCAGTGGGCATGCTTTGGTGATGGGTGTCCATGCTTTGTGGTCGCATGCAGGGCTTGGTGTTGGGATGGGTGGGTTGTGATGGTGAGCCATTTGCAAGGAGTTGGTGTGATGGGGTGGGGGTGAGGGTGGGGGTATGTGCTGGCATGCAGGTGGGGTGGGGGTGGGAAGAAGTAGTTAAGATTTTACTTACCAGAGTCCATTCCTCTGCCTACTCCTGCAAGGCCCTCAGGATGCAGGATGTGCAAGACTTCCTCCTCCCATGCTGTAAATTCTGGGGGAGTAGGTGGGGGTCCGCCGCCAGTCTTCTGCACCGCAATGTTGTGCCTTGATAACATGGATCGCACCTTCCCCCGTAGGTCGTTCCAGCGGTTCCTTATGTCATCCCGATTGCGTGGATGCTGTCCCACCGCGTTGACCCTGTCCACTATCCTTTGCCATAGCTCCATCTTCCTAGCAATTGTGGTGTGCTGCACCTGTGCCCCGAAGAGCTGGGGCTCTACACAAACTATTTCCTCCACCATGACCCTGAGTTCTGCGTCAGAGAACCTGGGGTGTCTTTGGGGTCCATGGGGTGGTGTGGATGAGGTGAGGGATGTTGTAAGTGTTGTAGAGTGTGATGTGTGTGGTGGTGTATGGTGTTTTGTGCGTGGTAATTGTGTGGGTGATGTTGTGATTTGCCTCTGTGTGATGGTCTACTCTAAGCAGTGCTGTCTCTCTCTGTCCTTCAGTCGCAATTGTGGTCGTAAGGGTTTGTGGGTGATGTGGGTGTGTGTCTTATATTGTATTGGGTGTGTGGGAGTGTTGTTTGTATGTGTAGCAGGTGTGTGTATTTCAAATTGTCCAATGTGGTTGTGTTTTTTAAGGGTGTGTGTATTTTGACCGCAGTGGTGTGTACCGCCAATGGGATACCGCGGTTGAAAGACCGCCACGTGGATTAGTCGGTCGGAATGGCATGGGCGTATTTCTGTTGGCGTGACGGTGGAGGTTTGGTCATCGCCATTTTTTCGCTGACCTTTGGTGTGCCGGACTTTTGTGGATGTCGGGTTTTTGGCGGTTTTCAAGTTGCGGGTCAGAATGACCGCGGCGGTTTACCGCGCGGCGGCGGCGTTATGGCGGTCTTCTTACCGGCGGTAAGCGCCTTTTACCGCTGAGGTCAGAATGACCCCCTTTGTCACTATCTAGCTCGGCGTGGATAGCTCTGTGCTGATCCTATGCTTCAAAACTTTTGCTAGATAAACAGACATTTGAGGTGAGCCAATCTAAAGTTTTGCTGGTGTTGCAGGGTGCTCCTTACTAGAGCTGCTCTCCACCTAAACTTGGGAATTACCCAGATTTCTCTATTTTTTTTTGTGCATATATATATATATATATATATATATATATACATATACCTTCCAAAAATTATTTGCAGCACTCCAAAAGAGTTTGTATCAATATTTATTCATCTTCAGAACCACCATTCTCATCACCAACGCGTTTCGACTATCACAGTCTTGATCACGGATCAAGACTGTGATAGTCGAAACGCGTCTTTTGGAGTGCTGTGAATTATTCTTGGAAGGAATTAATTACAGAGAATTGGTCCATCCCTGATGCAGACACCAGCCGAGGAGTGCGCTGTGAGAGGACTGTTTTGCTTCGATGTATATACATATATATATATATATATATATATATATATATATATATATATATATATATATATATATGTATATATATATATATATGTATATATATAGATATATAGATAGATAGATAGATAGATATACATATATATATATATACATATATATGTCATTGAAAAGCCACAGGGCAACGTCCAAGGCCCAACTTGACCAATGATAGCCCAAGTCACTCCACTGGGTAGGGACATCATAGGGAAGGTAGGCAGGCACCACACTGTTCAGGGGGTTTCTTGGGAGTCATTAAGCCATGTCTGCCATGGTATGCTAGCTACTTAACAATTCCAAATATACATACCACCCTACATTGCTAATCAGGACCCCACAAGAATAGCTAAACTGAAATATTGCGGTATCCACTGACTACAACCTTGCACCCACACCCGATGGCAGGCAACAAAAATGAATACCACACAGACTGTACTCACCCCCTTGTGGATGCTGTGCCAACTTGGGATTGGCCACTGCCAGTATGCGGGCCATTAGGAGGGTCAGGGTCCGACGGGCACCCCTCCCTCGTTGGAAGGCCATCCCCAGCTGGGCCTCCAATGTCTTCCGAGTCCAGCATCTCAAAACCTCCCACCGTTTCCTGTAGTGGGTGCTCTGCCGGCTATGGACCCCCAGGGTCCACACGTCCTTGGCGATGGCACGCCACAACCCTTTCTTCTGATGGGCACTGACCTGCATAGGAAACACAGACGATTGGACACTATGAACTCAACACTCCATTCTGTTACAGAAATGTCTTACATACTTTCATAGACCCCACATTAAGCACACACATGACCTGTACCTCTGCATACACATTGCATGCAGCCAATACATCCCCCACAAATAACACACTGCCAGCACACACATACATCTTCATGCAGCCATGTTGCATCCAACGTACCCATGGTGTACGCACCTGTTGGTCTGGAGGCTCATACAACTGCCCATACATGGGTAGGACCCCCATCAACAAGTTTCTCCAACCCCTCCAATGTGAAGCCTGGGGCCCTTTCCCCTGTAGCATGGCCATCGCGGGTTCCAGACACAGGACACAGCAGTACACGCAGTGGAGGTTTTGAGCTGTAGAGAGTCAGAAATCAATTGAAGTGGTACTGCCAGCGTTGATCATCATTGGTTTCTGTGATCCATAGAGCTCCATGTTAGCTAATGAGGAGCTGCATGGCAGTGCAGACCGCCTTCCACCATGACGCAAAACACCGGCAGAGTGAGGTCACTTCCACCTATCCCTGCACACATACTCACCTATTGTCTTGACAGGGCCACAATTACTGATGTGTGTCAACAATGGGAGCCAGATCTGATTCCTGCTATCTGTAGCACTACAGCAATACCCCCTACAGTACAGGTACTGTCAGTGCTCCACTTCCTGGCAAGTGTTTCTTTCCAGGTGACTGTAGGCTTGGCTGCAGGAATGTCACAGCCAATGTTTTCTATTGTGCTTGGAAGGGTTTTGCCTGCCTTGTTCAAACACATGAGCAGCTACATCTCATTCCCCCAGAGTGAAGATTTGCCCACTGTAAAGGCTGGATTCTATACCAATGGGACACATACCACCTGTGATTGGGGCCATTGGCGGGACCCATATTGCCTTGGTCCCTCCCAGGGGAAATGAGCAGGTCTTCAGGAATAGGAAGTTACCACTCTATAAATGTCCAGCTGGTTTGCCTTGCTGATCAATACATCTCCCATCTCACTGCCAAGTTTCCTGGATCTGTGCATGATGTCTACGTGTGGAGGAATAGCAGCATCCCACAAGTGATGACACACCTACAGAAGCCGAGAGTGTGGCTTATAGGTGAGCTTGAGTCTTCACACAATGTATGTCACTGTATGCAAACTGAATTTGTACTCCATGCCATTGTACATGAGTAATGTGTGTCCCCCACTACTTCCAGGTGACCCAAGCTACCCAAACCTGTCCTGGCTGTTGACCCCAGTGAGGAATCCAAGCACAGGGGCAGAAAATCAGTAAAAGGAGGCATGTGGCTGTACCAAGAGGGTTGCTGAACGCACATTTGGTCTACTGAAAGCCAGGTTCCGGTGGCTCCATTTAACAGGTAGATCCCTATGCTACACCCATAAGAAGATCTGCCAGATAGTGGTGGATTGCTGCATGCTGCACAATTTGGCCCTCAGATGCCATGTGCCCTACCTGTAGGGGGATGGGGTGACAATGCACCTGTGGCAGCAGAAGACACTTTTGACAGTTAGGAGGAGAAGGAGGAGGATGTGGACAACAGGACACATATGATACTGCAGTACTCCCAATGACATTCAGGTAAGACTGTACTTCTGTTCATATCTCCATTACAGTTAAGTGCTGTGTGCCTGCTGTGTTGTGCCAAGCCATTCCTTAACTTTTCAAGTGACTGTCACTTATGCTTTCCCTTTTTACAGATATTGATGTGGTCACAACTGTGTACTGATGTGATAACTACAGACTGCTTAACCACATTTGTTGGATGGATTCACACATTACAGGACATTTGTACAGGATAATGCATTTGAATACATGGCAAATTGTTGTATGATAAAGCGCAAATACTCCAGTTGTGTCCAAGGGTGAGAGGACTGGCTAGAGGTAGTGGGCTGCTGGTGTGCTCTGTTCTCCCACATCATGTTGGCCATGTCACACAGCACCCCTTCAATTGAGGCCATGTTGGCATTTAGGCCCTGCAACAGCTGCATGACCTCCTGGTGGTGTACCCCCTGCAGCTGCTGGTTCTCCTGCATAATGATGATCACCTGGCCCATCCTGTCCTGAGATTGTTGGTAGGCCCCCAGGACATGTGTGTGTGCCTCCTGGGCAGTCCGTTCCCTGGGTCTGATCTCCCCCTGGTGCACAGCTGATCTCCCACTGGTCCCCTGTGCCGTTATCCCCTGAAAGGTGCGCCCACTCTCACTTACACCAGGACCTTCATTGTCTTGCTTATGTGGTGTTGATTCGGGTCTCTGTACAGGTGGGCACACTATTGATCAACGTGTCCTGGGGACAGAGGTTTAGGGGATGTTGGCTGACTGCTGTGGTGTTGGAGTCAGAGGGGGGCCCTGTGGAGGACTGGGTGTGGGATGTGAAGCCGACTGACCAGTGGTGCCAGATGGGCCAGGGAGTTCATCCAGGTCAGGACAACCAGAGTTGCTGTCATCACTGAGGGCATCTTCTGGTGGAAGACTGGGTTGCAGTGGAACATGCTCACTGCTGACCTTGGCTGGGGCACCTGTGAACATGTAAGTGATATGTTACAGTCATTGTCTGTCACATATTCCACATTTCTGGCTTTCCCTATGAGCCTGGTGCTGTTCTCCCACCTTTGATTAGTGAATGATGATGGATTGTGGGATTGGTAGTGCTACATGCGGCCCATGCATTTCTGTTGTGTTTGCATGCAAAGCTGAGAGGGGTGTGCTTGCAGTGGTTTGGGCAAACAGGGGTACACCATTGAGGGTGGTTATTGGGGTGATGCACTGTATGGTATCGAGTGGGGTGTAGGGAGTCAGGGTGAGGGGGTGACATGCCATGCAGGTATGGGTGGAGGTAGGGTAGCAATGGTGACTTACCCGTGTCCGGCCCTCCAGTGACTCCAGTGAGACCCTTAGGATGCAGTATTGCCAAGACTTGCTCCTCCCCCTTGCTGTCAACTGTGGGGGAGGAGGTGGGGGTCCACCGCCAGTCCTCCTGATGGAAACCTGGTGCCTAGATGCAATGGAACACACCTTCCCCCATAGGTCATTCCAATTTTTTCGAATGTTGTCACTTTTGCATGGAAATTGTCCCACGGAGTTCACAATCCTCAGCCATAGCTCCATCTTCCTGGCAATGTATATCTGCTGGACCTGTGCATCAAACAGCTGTGGCTCTACCCTGATGATTTCCTCCACCATCACCCGCAAATCCTCATCTGTGAAACAGGGATTCTTCAGTGGACACATGCCTATTGTGTGGTGGGTGTAGTGTGTATGTTGTGCAGAAGGTGTTAGGTGTTGCGGTATGGTGTGTGGTGTTTGATGCCTCACGGGTGTATAGGTGGTTGTGGTTTGTGTGTGCAGTTCTGTAAATGTTTGGCCATGCAACCTGTAGCTAGATTTTGGCATTTGCAAAGGATTGTGGGTTGTGTGGGGGGGGTGTTTTATTGTGCTGTTGGTGGGTGTGAATGGTGTGTGTGTATATGTGTCAAGTATGTTTTTTTTAATCTGGCCAATGTTGGCTTCTCTTGGTGTTGGATGCCCAATTCTAGCGCGGTGTTCTGCACCACCTGTGGCTGACTGCCGTTGAATGTCTGCTGTGGTGTTTCGTGGGCCATAATTTGGAGGGCGGTGTATTACTGGCAGGAGGTGGTGAGTCTGACAGTTTTTCACCTCCGTTGGGTCTGGCAGAATTGTTGTTGTGGCTGGTTTCTGTTGGTTTTGTGTTTATGTGTCATTATCTGGCAGGTTGGATTGCCGCCTCCGCCAGATAATGACACACAAACACAAAACCAACACCACAAGGATGTCACCACAGCGGTCTTCGGGATAGACTGCTGATGTCATAATGAATGCCTGAGTCTGATCCAATGGGTAGACTGGGCCACATCAATTTGTTGGCGATAGTGGTTCTGCCTGCCTACTGAGATACATTGATGAGCAAGTTAAGGTTAGGTACTTCACAGATGAGGTCCACAGGTGAGGAGACGGCTTTTCCATGGGCCAGTTCAGCGGCCCAGGAGTGGGTAGACATAGGGACCCAACTGAAATCAGAGGGGCATAGAAATGGCAAAGGGTCTCTGCAGTAGAGGGCCATTCCCTATGTTCACCATGTTCTATCACCTAAGAAGTGAAGTTAATCAAGGTGTTGATTGGTCTCCCATGGGTTTTGCCTGGATGGGGTTGTATTGGACTTGGCCATCTCCGTAGGGTCACTTTGAATGTTTTGCCTTCACCCCACCTATTTTTCGGAATTAGTTTTTGTTGGCACTAGTACTCTGTGCACCGTACCACTGCCAACCATTACTAAACTCCCGGTGCTGATACAACATGGTATATTTGGTTTACACCTTTACTGATAGGTCCCTAGTAAAGGTACATGTACCCCTGGCCTGTAAATTAAATGCTACTAGTGGACCTGCAACAAACAGTGTACCACCCACCTAATTAGCCTTGTTAATCATGTCTCAGGCCTGCCATTGCAGCATGCCAGTAATTCTAGACTGGAAATTCGACTTGACAATATAATCCCATTGCCAAGTCTAAAGCTCAGATGTTGAGACATATAAATCACCCATAATGTAAACCATAAACAGACGTAGGGCAGGGTGCATTGTTATTAAAAAGTTGAACATGTTTTAGATTTTTTCATGGCAGGGAAAAACATACACATTTGTTTTTCACTACAGAGAAAACAATCTCTCTCATAGGATAACATTAGGTTCCCTTATTACATTTAAAACATGCTAACATTTGACTAGGAGGTAGTAGGAAAGTCACGTTTGATGTTTGGAGAATTGTAAATTAAAACCTGCCTTAACCCCTTCGCTGCCAGGCCTTTCCCCGTTCCTGTGCCGAGCCTTTTTTTGGCTATTTGGAGCAATTCGCGCTTAGGCCCTCATAACATTTTGTTCACGTAAGCTACCCACGCCAAATTTGCGTCCTTTTTTTCCAACATCCTAGGAATCTAGAGGTACCCAGACTTTGTGGGTTCCCCAGAAGGAGGCCAAGAAATTAGCCAAAAAACAGTGAAAAGTTCTTTTTTTTAAAATAAATTGGAAAAATGGGCTGCAGAAGAAGGCTTGTGGTTTTTTCCCTGAAAAGGGCATCAACAAAGGGTTTGCAGTGATAAAATCACCAGCTTCCCAGCTTTCAGGAACAGGCAGACTTGAATCAGAAAACCCAATTTTTCAACACAATTTTGGCATTTTACTGGGACATACCCCATTTTTATGATTTTTTGTGCTTTCAGCCTCCTTCCAGTCAGTGACAGAAATGGGCATGAAACCAACGCTGGATCCCAGACACCGCAACAGTTCTGAAAGGTAGACAAAATTCTGAATTCAGCAAGGGGTAATTTGTGTAGATCCTACAAGGGTTTCCTACAGAAAATAACAACTGAAAAAGAAAAATATTGAAATTGAGGTGAAAAAAACATCAATTTTTCTGTAAGTTTTACTCTGTAACTTTTTCCTGCAATGTCAGATTTTCGAAAGCAATATACCGTTACGTCTGCTGGACTCTTCTGGTTGCGGGGATATATAGGGCTTGTAGGTTCATCAAGAACTCTAGGTACCCAGAGCCAATAAATGACCTGCACCCTGCAGTGGGTTTTCATTCTATGCCGGGTATACAGCAATTCATTTGCTGAAATATAAAGAGTAAAAAATAGCTATCAAGAAAACCTTTGTATTTCTAAAATGGGCACAAGATAAGGTGTTGAGAAGCAGTGGTTATTTGCACATCTCTGAATTCCGGGGTGCCCATACTAGCATGTGAATTACAGGGCATTTCTCAAATAGACGTTTTTTTTACACACTGTCTTACATTTGGAAGGGAAAAATGTAGAGAAAGACAAGGGGCAATAACACTTGTTTTGCTATTCTATGTTCCCCCAAGTCTCCCGATAAAAATGATATCTCACTTGTGTGGGTAGGCCTAGCGCCCGCGACAGGATATGCCCCAAAACACAATGTGGAGACATCACAGAAAACAGGACTGTTTTTAGCAAAGTGCCTACCTGTAGATTTTGGCCTCTAGCTCAGCCGCCACCTAAGGAAACCTACCAAACCTGTGCATTTCTGAAAACTAGAGACCTAGGGGAATCCAAGATGGGGTGACTTGTGTGGCTGGGACCAGGTTCTGTTACCCAGAATCCTTTGCAAACCTCAAAATTTGGCTAAAAAAACACATGTTCCTCACATTTCTGTGGCAGAAAGTTCTGGAATCTGAGAGGAGCCACAAATTTCCTTCCACCCAGCGTTCCCCCACGTCTCCTGATAAAAATGATACCTCACTTGTGTGGGTAGGCCTAGCGCCCGCGACAGGAAACGCCCCAAAGCGCAACATGGACACAGCCAAATTTTTGAAGGAAAACAGAGGTGTTTTTTGCAAAGTGCCTACCTGTAGATTTTGGCCTCTAGCTCAGCCGCCACCTAGGGAAACCTACCAAACCTGTGCATTTCTGAAAACTAGAGACCTAGGGGAATCCAAGATGGGGTGACTTGTGTGGCTTTGACCAGGTTCTGTTACCCAGAATCCTTTGCAAACCTCAAAATTTGGCTAAAAAAACACATGTTCCTCACATTTCTGTGGCAGAAAGTTCTAGAATCTGAAAGGAGCCACAAATTTCCTACCACCCAGCGTTCCCCCACGTCTCCCGATAAAAATGATACCTCACTTGTGTGGGTAGGCCTAGCGCCCGCAACAGGAAACGCCCCAGAGTGCAACATGGACACAGCCAAATTTTTGAAGGAAAACAGAGGTGTTTTTTGCAAAGTGCCTACCTGTAGATTTTGCCCTGTAGCTCAGCCGCCACCTAGGGAAACCTACCAAACCTGTGCATTTCTGAAAACTAGAGACCTAGGGGAATCCAAGATGGGGTAACTTGTGTGGCTCGGACCAGGTTCTGTTACCCAGAATCCTTTGCAAACCTCAAAATGTGGCTAAAAAAACACATGTTCCTCACATTTCTGTGGCAGAAAGTTCTAGAATCTGAGAGGAGCCACAAATTTCCTTCCACCCAGCGTTCCCCCACATCTCCCGATAAAAATGATACCTCACTTGTGTGGGTAGGCCTAGCGCCGGCGACAGGAAACGCCCCAAAGCGCAACGTGGACACAGCCAAATTTTTGAAGGAAAACAGAGGTGTTTTTTGCAAA
The DNA here is from genome assembly GCF_031143425.1 of Pleurodeles waltl. Lineage (NCBI taxonomy): Eukaryota > Metazoa > Chordata > Amphibia > Caudata > Salamandridae > Pleurodeles > Pleurodeles waltl. The sequence continues at coordinate 232,431,691 of NC_090446.1, forward strand.
GTGCCTACCTGTAGATTTTGGCCTGTAGCTCAGCCGCCACCTAGGGAAAACTACCAAACCTGTGCATTTCTAAAAACTAGAGACCTAGGGGAATCCAAGATGGGGAGACTTATGTAGCTGGGACCAGGTTCTGTTACCCCTAATCCTGTGCAAACCTCAAAATTTGGCTAAAAAAACACATGTTCCTCACATTTCTGTGGCAGAAAGTTCTGTAATCTGAGAGGAGCCACAAATTTCCTTCCACCCAGCGTTCCCCCATGTCTCCCAATGAAAATTATACCTCACTTGTGTGGGTAGGCCTACCGCCCGCGACAGGAAACGCCCCAAAGCGCAACGTGGACACAGCCAAATTTTTGAAGGAAAACAGAGTTGTTTTTTGGAAAGTGCCTACCTGTAGATTTTGGCCTGTAGCTCAGCCGCCACCTAGGGAAACCTACCAAACCTGTGCATTTCTGAAAACTAGAGACCTAGGGGAATCCAAGATGGGGTGACTTGTGTGGCTCGGACCAGGTTCTGTTACCCATAATCCTTTGCAAACCTCACAATTTGGCTAAATAAACACATGTTCCTCACATTTCTGTGGCAGAAAGTTCTGGAATCTGAGAGGAGCCACAAATTTCCTTCCACCCAGCGTTCCCCCATGTCTCCTGATAAAAATGATACCTCACTTGTGTGGGTAGGCCTAGCGCCTGCGACAGGAAATGCCCCAAAGCGCAACATGGACACATCAAAATTTTTGAAGGAAAACAGAGGTGTTTTTTGCAAAGTGACTACCTGTAGATTTTGGCCTGTAGCTCAGCCGCCCCCTTGGGAAACCTACAAAACCTGTGCATTTCTGAAAACTAGAGACCTAGGGGAATCCAAGATGGGGTGACTTGTGTGGCTCGGACCAGGTTCTGTTACCCAGAATCCTTCGCAAACCTCAAAATGTGGCTACAAAAACACATGTTCCTCACATTTATGTGGCAGAAAGTTCTGGAATCTGAGAGGAGCCACAAATTTCCTTCCACCCAGCGTTCCCCCACGTCTCCCGATAAAAATGATACCTCACTTGTGTGGGTAGGCCTAGCGCCCGCGACAGGAAACGCCCCAAAGCGCAACGTGGACACATCCAAATTTTTGAAGGAAAACAGAGGTGTTTTTTGAAAAGTGCCTACCTGTAGATTTTGGCCTCTAGCTCAGCCGCCACCTAGGGAAACCTACCAAACCTGTGCATTTCTGAAAACTAGAGACCTAGGGGAATCCAAGATGGGGTTACTTGTGTGACTCGGACCCGGTTCTGTTACTCAGAATCCTTTGCAAACCTCAAAATTTGGCTAAAAAATCACATGTTCCTCACATTTCTGTGGCAGAAAGTTCTAGAATCTGAGAGGAGCCACAAATTTCCTTCCATCCAGCGCTCCCCCACGTCTCCCGATAAAAATGATACCTCACTTGTGTGGGTAGGCCTAGAGCCCGCGACAGGAAACGCCCCAAAGCGCAACGTGGACACAGCCAAATTTTTGAAGGAAAACAGAGGTGTTTTTTGCAAAGTGCCTACCTGTAGATTGTGGCCTGTAGCTCAGCCGCCACCTAAGGAAACCTACCAAACCTGTGCATTTCTGAAAACTAGAGACCTAGGGGAATCCAAGATGGGGTGACTTGTGTGGCTCTGACCAGGTTCTGTTACCCAGAATCCTTCGCAAACCTCAAAATTTAGCTAAACAAAACACATGTTCATCACATTTCTGTGGCAGAAAGTTCTGGAATCTGAGAGGAGCCACAAATTTCCTTCCACCCAGCGTTCCCACACATCTCCCGATAAAAATGATACCTCACTTGTGTGGGTAGGCCTAGCACCCGCGACAGGAAACGCCCCAAAGCGCAACGTGGACACAGCCAAATTTTTGAAGGAAAACAGAGGTGTTTTTTGCAAAGTGCCTACCTGTAGATTTTGGCCTGTAGCTCATCCGCCACCTAGGGAAACCCACCAAACCTGTGCATTTCTGAAAACTAGAGACCTAGTGGAATCCAAGATGGGGTGACTTGTGTGGCTCGGACCAGGTTCTGTTACCCAGAATCCTTTGCAAACCTCAAAATTTGGCTAAAAAAACACATGTTCCTCACATTTCTGTGGCAGAAAGTTCTGGAAACTGAGAGGAGCCACAAATTTCCTTCCACCCAGCGTTCCCACACGTCTCCCGATAAAAATTATACCTCACTTGTGTGGGTAGGCCTAGCGCCCGCGACAGGAAACGCCCCAAAGCGCAACGTGGACACAGCCAAATTTTTGAAGGAAAACAGAGGTGTTTTTTGCAAAGTGCCCACCTGTAGATTTTGGCCTGTAGCTCAGCCGCCACCTAAGGAAACCTACCAAACCTGTGCATTTCTGAAAACTAGAGACCTAGGGGAATCCAAGATGGGGTGACTTGTGTGGCTCGGACCAGGTTCTGTTACCCAGAATCCTTCGCAAACCTCAAAATTTGGCTAAAAAAATACATGTTCCTCACATTTCTGTGGCAGAAAGTTCTGGAATCTGAGAGGAGCCACAAATTTCCTTCCACCCAGCGTTCCCCCACGTCTCCCGATAAAAAATATACCTCACTTGTGTGGGTAGGCCTAGCGCCCGCGACAGGAAACGCCCCAAAGCGCAACATGGACACAGCCAAATTTTTGAAGGAAAACAGAGGTGTTTTTTGAAAAGTGCCTACCTGTAGATTTTGGCCTCTAGCTCAGCCGCCACCTAGGGAAACCTACCAAACCTGTGCATTTCTGAAAACTAGAGACCTAGGGGAATCCAAGATGGGGTGACTTGTGTGGCTCGGACCCGGTTCTGTTACTCAGAATCCTTTGCAAACCTCAAAATTTGGCTAAAAAATCACATGTTCCTCACATTTCTGTGGCAGAAAGTTCTAGAATCTGAGAGGAGCCACAAATTTCCTTCCACCCAGCGTTCCCCCACGTCTCCCGATAAAAATGATACCTCACTTGTGTGGGTAGGCCTAGAGCCCGCGACAGGAAACGCTCCAAAGCGCAACGTGGACACAGCCAAATTTTTGAAGGAAAACAGAGGTGTTTTTTGCAAAGTGCCTACCTGTAGATTGTGGCCTGTAGCTCAGCCGCCACCTAAGGAAACCTACCAAACCTGTGCATTTCTGAAAACTAGAGACCTAGAGGAATCCAAGATGGGGTGACTTGTGTGGCTCGGACCAGGTTCTGTTACCCAGAATCCTTCGCAAACCTCAAAATTTGGCTAAACAAAACACATGTTCATCACATTTCTGTGGCAGAAAGTTCTGGAATCTGAGAGGAGCCACAAATTTCCTTCCACCCAGCGTTCCCCCACGTCTCCCGATAAAAATGATACCTCACTTGTGTGGGTAGGCCTAGCACCCGCGACAGGAAACGCCCCAAAGCGCAACGTGGACACAGCCAAATTTTTGAAGGAAAACAGAGGTGTTTTTTGCAAAGTGCCTACCTGTAGATTTTGGCCTGTAGCTCATCCGCCACCTAGGGAAACCCACCAAACCTGTGCATTTCTGAAAACTAGAGACCTAGTGGAATCCAAGATGGGGTGACTTGTGTGGCTCGGACCAGGTTCTGTTACCCAGAATCCTTTGCAAACCTCAAAATTTGGCTAAAAAAACAGATGTTCCTCACATTTCTGTGGCAGAAAGTTCTGGAAACTGAGAGGAGCCACAAATTTCCTTCCACCCAGCGTTCCCACACGTCTCCCGATAAAAATGATACCTCACTTGTGTGGGTAGGCCTAGCGCCCGCGACAGGAAACGCCCCTAAGCGCAACGTGGACACAGCCAAATTTTTGAAGGAAAACAGAGGTGTTTTTTGCAAAGTGCCCACCTGTAGATTTTGGCCTGTAGCTCAGCCGCCACCTAAGGAAACCTACCAAACCTGTGCATTTCTGAAAACTAGAGACCTAGGGGAATCCAAGATGGGGTGACTTGTGTGGCTCGGACCAGGTTCTGTTACCCAGAATCCTTCGCAAACCTCAAAATTTGGCTAAAAAAATACATGTTCCTCACATTTCTGTGGCAGAAAGTTCTGGAATCTGAGAGGAGCCACAAATTTCCTTCCACCCAGCGTTCCCCCACGTCTCCCGATAAAAATTATACCTCACTTGTGTGGGTAGGCCTAGCGCCCGCGACAGGAAACGCCCCAAAGCGCAACATGGACACATCCAAATTTTTGAAGGAAAACAGAGGTGTTTTTTGCAAAGTGCCTACCTGTAGATTTTGGCCTGTAGCTCAGCCGCCACCTAGGGAAACCTACCAAACGTGTGCATTTCTGAAAGCTAGAGACCTAGGGGAATCCAAGATGGGGTGATTTGTGTGGCTCGGACCAGGTTCTGTTACCCAGAATCCTTTGCAAACCTCAACATTTGGCTAAAAAAACACATGTTCCTCATATTTCTGTGGCAGAAAGTTCTGTAATCTGAGAGGAGCCACAAATTTCCTTCCAGCCAGCGTTCCCCCACGTCTCCCGATAAAAATGATACCTCACTTGTGTGGGTAGGCCTAGCGCTCGCGACAGAAAATGGCCCAAAACACAACGTGGACACATCACATTTTTTCATAGGAAACAGTGCTTACCTGTGGATTTTGGCCTCTAGCTCAGCCGGCACCTGGGGAAACCTAGCAAACCAGCGCATTTTGTAAAACTAGAGACCTAGGGGAATCCAAGATGGGGTGATTTGTGGGGCTCTGACCAGGTTCTGTTACCCAGAATCCTTTGCAAACATCAACATTTGGCCAAAAAACACTTTTTCCTCTCATTTCGGTGACAGAAAGTTCTGGAATCTGAGAGGAGCCACAAATTTCCTTCCACCCAGCGTTCCCCTAAGTCTTTCCATAAAAATGGTACCTCACTTGTGTGTGTAGGCCTAGCGCCCACGAAAGGAAATGGCCCAAAACACAACGTGGACACAACATATTTTTTCACAGAAAACAGAGGTGTTTTTTGCAAAGTGCCTACCAGTGGATTTTGGCCTCTAGCTCAGCCGGCCCAAACCCCCCCTGCCCAGGAGTGACCCTTGCCTACGGGGTCGCTCCCCCTGTGTGACATTGGCGCCAAAAAACAAATCCACAAATCCCCGGTGCCTAGTGGTTTCTGCCCCCTTGGGGGCAGATTGACCTAAAATCGACCAATCTGCCCCCAAGGGGGGCAGAAATGGTCTAAATACAGTTTGCCCCCCAGGGGAGCGGCCCTTGCCTGATGGGTCGCTCCCCATCTCTAAAAAAGCAAACTTACAAAAAAAAAACACAAAAAAAATTTGCCCTGGCACCTAGAGGTTTCTGCCCCCCCCCCCCCTGGTGGCAGATCGGCCTAATAATAGGCCGATCTGCCCCCAGGGGGGGCAGAAATGGCCTAAAATAAATTTGCATCCCCAACCCCCACCCCCCCACCAGGAGCGACCCTCACCTATGGGGTCGCTCCCCCTGCGTGACATTGGCGCCAAAAAAACAAATCCCCGGTGCCTAGTGGTTTCTGCCCCCTTGGGGGCAGATTGACCTAAAATCGACCAATCTGCCCCCCGGGGCAGAAATGGTTTAAATACAGTTTGCCCCCCAGGGGAGCGACCCTTTCCTGATGGGTCGCTCCCCATCTCTAAAAAAACAAACATACAAAAAAAAAAAACACAAAAAAATTTGCCCTGGCGCCTAGAGATTTCTGCCCCCCCCTTGGTGGCAGATCGGCCTAATAATAGGCCGATCTGCCCCCAGGGGGGCAGAAATGGCCTAAAATAAATTTGCATCCGCAACCCCCACCCCCCCACCAGGAGCGACCCTCGCCTATGGGGTCGCTCCCCCTGCGTGACATTGGCGCCAAAAAACAAATCCCCGGTGCCTAGTGGTTTCTGCCCCCTTGGGGGCAGATTGACCTAAAATCAACCAATCCGCCCCCAAGGGGGGCAGAAATGCTCTAAATACAGTTTGCCCCCCAGGGGAGCGACCCTTGCCTGATGGGTCGCTCCACATCTCTAAAAAGACAAACATACAAAAAAAATGTTTTTAAAAAAAATTGCCCTGGAGCCTAGAGGTTTCTGCCCCCCCCCCCCCCTGGTGGCAGATCGGCCTAATAATAGGCTGATCTGCCCCCAGGGGGGGCAGAAATGGCCTCAAATAAATTTGCATCCCCAACCCCCACCCCCCCACCAGGAGCGACCCTCGCCTACAGGGTCGCTCCCCCTGCGTGACATTGGCGCCAAAAAACAAATCCCCGGTGCCTAGTGGTTTCTGCCCCCTTGGGGCAGATTGACCTAAAATCGACCAATCTGCCCCCAAGGGGGGCAGAAATGGTCTAAATACAGTTTGCCCCCCAGGGGAGCGACCCTTGCCTGATGGGTCGCTCCCCATCTCTAAAAAAACAAACATACAAAAAAAAAAACACACAAAAAACATTTGCCCTGGCGCCTAGAGGTTTCTGCCCCCCCCCTGGTGGCAGATCGGCCTACTAATAGGCCGATCTGCCCCCAGGGGGGGCAGAAATGACCTAAAATAAATTTGCATTCCCAACCCCCACCCCCCCACCAGGAGCGACGCTCGCCTATGGGGTCGCTCCCCCTGCGTGACATTGGCGCCAAAAAAACAAATCCCCGGTGCCTAGTGGTTTCTGCCCCCTTGGGGGCAGATTGACCTAAAATCGACCAATCTGCCCCCAAGGGGGGCAGAAATGGTCTAAATACAGTTTGCCCCCCAGGGGAGCGACCCTTGCCTGATGGGTCGCTCCCCATCTCTAAAAAAACAAACATACAAAAAAAAAAACACAAACAAATTTTGCCCTGGCGCCTAGAGGTTTCTGCCCCCCCTGGGGGTAGATCGGCCTACTAATAGGCCGATCTGCACCCAGGGGGGGCAGAAATGACCTAAAATAAATTTGCATCCCCAACCCCCACCCCCCCACCAGGAGCGACCCTCGCCTATGGGGTCGCTCCCCCTGCGTGACATTGGCGCCAAAAAAACAAATCCCCGGTGCCTAGTGGTTTCTGCCCCCTTGGGGGCAGATTGACCTAAAATCGACCAATCTGCCCCCAAGGGGGGCAGAAATGGTCTAAATACAGTTTTCCCCCCAGGGGAGCGACCCTTGCCTGATGGGTCGCTCCCCATCTCTAAAAAAACAAACATACAAAAAAATTAAAAAACACAAAAAAATGTTGCCCTGGCGCCTAGAGGTTTCTGCCCCCCCTGGGGGTAGATCGGCCTAATACCAATAGGCCGATCTGCCCCCAGGGGGGGCAGAGATGGCCTAAAATAATTTTGCCCCCCCTGCCCCCCCCCCAGGGAGCGACCCTTGCCTACAAGGTCGCTCCCCTTGCGTAACGGCGCAAAAAAAAGATCCCTGGTCGCTAGTGGCAGATTGACCTAAAATCGGCCGATCTGCCCCCAAAGCGGGCAGAAATGGCCTAAATACATTTTGCCCCTCCAGGGGAGCGACCCTTGTCCAAGGGGTCGCTCCCCATCTGTAAAACAAAAAAACAAAAAAATCCCTGGTGCCTAGTGGTTTCTGCCCCTCTTGGGGGCAGATCAGCCGAATCAAAATAGGCTGATCTACCCCCCAGGGGGGCAGAAATGGCCTAAAATAACCCCCCCCCCCCCCGGGAGTGACCCTTGCCTAAGAGGTCGCTCCCCTTGCGTGAAATTCACGCAAAAAAAAAAAAACTCCCCGGCGTCTAATGGTTTCTGCCAAGGGGGGCAGAAATGGCCTAAATATAATTTGCCCCCTAGGGGAGCGACCCTTGCCTAAGTGGTCGCTCCCCACCTAAAAAAAAAAGAAAACATAACAAAAAGAAAAAAAAGAAAAAAAAAAAGAAATGATCCCTGGTGCCTAGAGGTTTCTGCCCCCCCTAATAATAGGCCGATCTGCCCCTAGGGGGGGGCAGAAAAGGCCTTCCCAAAAAAATGCCCCCCCTGGGAGCGACCCTTGCCCAAGGGGTCGCTCCCGTTGCGTAAAATTTGCGGAAAAAAAAAACTCCCTGGTGTCTAATGGTTTCTGCCCCCCTTGGGGGCAGATTGGCCTCATCAAAAGAGGCCAATCTGCCCCCAAGGGGGGCAGAAATGGCCTAAATATATATTGCCCCCTAGGGGAGCGACCCTTGCCTAAGGGGTCGCTCCCCACCTAAAAAAAAAAGAAAACATAAAAAAAAAAAAGAAAAAAAAAAAAAGCTCCCTGGTGCCTAGAGGTTTCTGCCCCCCCTGGGGGCAGATCGGCCTAATAATAGGCCAATCTGCCCCCAGGGGGGGCAGAAAAGGCTTTCCTAAAAAAATGCCCCCCCTGGGAGCGACCCTTGCCCAAGGGGTCGCCCCCTTTTGACAGTTTCATTAAAAAAAAAAAAAAATCCCTGGTGTCTAGTGGGGTTTCAAAAGCCGGATTGCAAGCAATCCGGCTTTTGAAACCCTGTGAGAGACTTCAAAGGGAAGGAAATACATTTCCTTCCCTTTGAAGCCTCTCGGGGCCTCCCCCATGGGATTGAAAGAGAAATGCAAAAGCATTTCTCTTTCAATCTCCAGCGCGATGGGGGAGACCCTGTGACTAATCCCTGACTTTGGGGGGTTGGGGGGAAGCACACAGAGGGAGCGAGAGCGGTCCCTCTGGGCTGTCTGCCGAGGACGTAGTGGTTACGTCCTCGACACAGCAGCACTGTGCTGCAGGACGTAACCACTACGTCTGCGGCACAGAAGGGGTTAAAGGTAAAGTTGGATGTTAAATTATAATTCTGAAAATGTCATATTTTAAAAGTTGGCATTTTCTTGTCCTGCGGCCTTCTTTCTGGGTCACATAACTAGGTGTTAATGGTAGTGGCCTTTGTATATTCCTCCGAGACAGCATCACAATATTGTTCTTTTTTTGTTGACAGATGGGCCATCTCTGTCCTGATGTCGGGGCAGCGCTGTCACCTACCTCACTTGCACTTCAAAGGCACTGGCTCATCTTATGGACAAATGTCTTCATACTAGCTGTTTGAAATGAGATCTCTAGTTGGCAGAAGTATTCACCTTCGTCCAAATAGGGACCACAATCCTGGTCAGAGTAAGTCATACACAATCCACATAATCCTGTCCCCACCCTGTGTTACCTTGGCACTAAGCAGTCAGGCTTAACTTAGAAGGTAAATGTGTAAAGTATTTGTGCAATAAACCATACAGTGACACAGTGAAAAACACCACAAAAATACACCACACAGGTTTAAAAAAATATAATATATTTATCTGGTTAAATTAAGGTCAAAACGATAAAGATTCAATTAGCACATGTTGAGATATCACTTTCGCAACATTAAAAAGAGTCTTAAATCTTTGTAATCAACAGTTGTCTCTTGCTTGCACAAAGTACCTGGTTTGCATCAAAAATAACATGCACAGAGACCACAGAGGAGGAGATGCATAGAAAACTAGGGCTTGCATCGGAATTTCTGGTGCGGCACAGGCGATGCGCCATTTCTCTCGATGCTGCAAGGGGTTTTGTGTTGATTTTCGGCGTGCAGTCTTGGTTCCTCACTGCGATGTGGGGATCTTTTTGATGCCCAGGAACGATGCGTTTAAAACCTGGGCATGCGGGATGAAGTCACAGATGTTGCGTCAATCCAGTGTGGTGCTGTGTGCATTTTCCTGTTACATGGCAGGCGCTGCGTCAATTCTTCACTCAGGAAGTCGGGCTGTGTCATTCCAGTTCTACTGTGCGTCAATCCAGTAGGGCTGTGTGGTGATTTTCTCAGTGTAAGGCAGGCTGTGCATCGTTTCTGGCAAGCAGTGCATCGGTTTTCAACACACAAGGAGCTTCTTGAAGAGGTAAGTCTTTTTGGCCCTGAGACTTCAGAAAACAGGAGGCAACCTCAATCCAAGCCCTTGAGGATCACTTCTCAGCAAAGTTAGAGGGCAGCAGGGCAACATCAGGGCAGCAGTCCTTCTCAGCAAAGCAGTCCAGATAAGTCCTTTGGGCAGCCAGGCTGTTCCTCTTGACAGGTTATAGGTTCAGGTCCAGAAGTGTCTGATGTTGTGGGGTCAGGGACACAGTTTATATACCCAAAAATGCCTTTCAAGTGGGGGAGACTTTAAAGAGTGGTTTTGAAGTGCACCAGGTCCCCTTTCAGTACAGGTCTGTCTGCCAGGTTCCCAGTAGGGAGCCCATTGTGTGAGTGCAGGCCACTAGTCCTTGAAATGTAAGTTTCAGTCTCTCCACCCTCCCAGGTCAGGAAGACTCATTCAGTATGCAGATGAGTGCAGGTGTGACTGAGTATTCTGTCTCTGTGGTTGTCTGGGTGACAAGGGAGCTGTCAACCACCCCAGGGAGCTGTCAAGTGGCCCAGCCCAGACATGGTTTGGAGACAGGCATTACGGCACAGATGGATTTTTGGTGCAGAGAAATGCTTACTTTCTAAAGGTGGCATTTCTAAAATAGAAATATAAAGTCCAATCTCACCAATAAGTAGGATTTTCCATTACCATTCCGGCCATATTAAATATGACCTGGTTACCCCTTTCTGATAAGAATCTACCACTCCAACAGTATATGAGGGTAGCCCTAATGCTATTCGATGAAAGGAGCAGGTCTCACAGTAGTGGAAAACCAATTTAGGAGTTTTCCACTACCAGAACATATAAAACACAAATGTACATATCCTGCCTTTTACCTCAATAGCACCCTGTCCTATGGGTTACCTAAGGCCTACCTTAGGGGTGACTTATTTGTTGAAAAAGGGGAGTTGAGGGATTGGCAAGTACTTTTACATGCCAAGTCAAAGTGGCAGTGACATGCATACACAGGCCTTGCAATGGCAGGCCTGAGACATGGTTAAGGGGCTACTTATGTGGGTGGCACAACCAGTGCTGCAGGACCATTAGTAGCATTCAGTTTACTTGCCCTGGGCATATTTAGTGTACTGTACTAGGGACTTACAAGTAAATCAAATATGCCAATTGGGTTTGAGCCAATGTAACCATGTTTAAGGGAGAGAGCATATGCACTTTGGCCCTAATTAGCAGTGGTAAAGTGTGCAGTCATAAAACCAGCAAAAACAGTGTCAGAAAAGTGGTGGGAGGCAAGCAAAAAGCTGGGGGATGACCACTGTAAGGCTGTCAGGTCTAACATGTGTGTGTCTCAGCAGAAAGTGGGGCAAGTTACCCAACCCCAATCCCTTGGGAGCCCTCATCGCTAAGGCAGAAGTATCTGGAGAGGCCATCAGCATTCGTGTGGGCAGCCCCTGGGTGATGCTCCACCATAAAGTCTATCCCCTGTAGGGAAATGGAACACTTGAAGAGTTTAGAATTTTCAACTCCCATCTGTATGAGCCATCTGAGGTGCCTGTGATATTTCTGATCCCAGAAGTAAGTCCCAAACAGGTAGAGTCTCTGCTTCTTCAGTGCCTAGACCACAGCAAATGCTTATCTTTCTATGGCACTCCATCTCTGTTCCCTTGGTAAATGTCTTCTGCTGATAAAGACTATTGGTTGGTCTAGGCCCCCCTCATTCAGCTATGCTAGAACCTCCCATATGCTATGCTCTGAAGCACCCAGTGAGGCCTAAAAAAGCTCTTATTTCTGTTTGTGTACTAGAATGTTCAAGGCCGTGATGGTCTGGAGGGGCTGCACCTTGCCACCACCTATTAGGTGTCCCAAGTATACCATGGAACCCTTCCAAATCTGGCACTTACTGGCCTTGTTTGTCAGGCCTGCCTGATGCAGGGCCTGGAGCACCTCCTGGAGGTGGAACAGGTGTTTCTCCCTGCTGGAACTCTAGACAGCAATGTCATCTAAGTAGGCTGCATAGAATGCATCCTTGCCAGCTAGGACCCCGTTCACCAACCATTAGAAGGTAGCGGAGGCATTTTTCAATCCAAAGTGCATTACTCTGAACTGGTAAACTGGTATGTCCCTCAATAGTAGAAACAGCAGATATCTCTTTCGCGCCCCTCAGTCACGTTGACCTATGAGCTCATCAGCTCGGGGATGTGGTGTGTGTACCCAGGGCAGCAATGTCCTCCCCATGTGTGTTACTGTACAACTACTTCTGTTCCTGCATGGCTTTACATAGCTAGCATAACACACTCCAACATGATTGGTATGACAACCAAGACTGTACACTCCCCAAATTTCATCTGACCATGTAAATCCCAAGTCTAGTGAGGGTCACAGTAGACAACCATGCAGAAGCCCCTTGTGGCTGCTGTGCTGCCCTAAAACACCCATCCAACTCTGGGTAGGCCACCACAAGTATGCTGGCAATTAGGGAAGTCAGGGTCCAACAGGCACCCTTCGACGCTGGGAGGCCATCTCCAGCTAGGCCTCTGCAGTCTTCCGGGTCCAGCATCTCAGGTCCTCCCACCACTTCATGCAGTGGGTGCTCCACCATCAATGGATCCCCAGGGTCTGTACTACCTCAGCGATGGCTCTCCTCAACCTTTTTTTCTGGTGGGCGCTGATCTGCATGTGAACATTCAGAAAATGGAGAACATGATGTAAATGATACCAATACAGCTGCAACCTTTGACAACACACAACATACACAGCCCATGCACATTGACAAACATACCACACACTACACATAGGCCCTGATTTATACTTTTAGGTGCAAAACTGCAACAAAAAGTTTACCACCGGCTTGCACCATTTCTGTGCACCAGCCAGGCACCATATTTATGGAATTGTGCAAGCCGGTGCAAAGGGTAGGCTAGCGTCAATAAAAATGACGTTAGTCGGGTGGAGCTGGCGGTATGGAAGAAGGGGATTTTGCACCAAAAAATGACGTTTAGCAGGTTAGAGTAAAACAAATGACTCTAACCAGATTAGCGTCATTTATGGCGCTAAACCTACCATGCCACATGACTCTTGCCTTAGAAAAGGCAGGAGTCATGCCCACCACCCCAATGGCCAGCACAGGGGACAAGGGTCCCCTGGGCATGGCTATTGCACCCAGTGCCATGTATGGGGGCCCATTTCAGGGCCCCCTATGGCACTCTAAAAAATAAAATTAAATACTTACCTGTACTTACCTGGGATGGGGTACCCCCATCCTCCGCAGTCCCTCTGGTGTGGGTGGGGGTGTCCCTGGGGCCTGGGTAGGGCACCTGTGGGCTTATTCCATGGTGTTCCACCATGGAAATAGGCCCACAGGTCCCTTAATGCCCGCCCTGACGAAGGGAAAGCTTTGCACCATTTCTTGACCCCTCCTAAATTTTGCATTAAGGCCAAAGAGTCATTTTTTGCATGGGAAAGCCTACCTTGCATCTCATTAAGGCAAAGTAGGTTTCCATGTCCCAAAAATGATTTTAACTCCATAAATTTGGTGCTAGACAGGTCTAGTGCCAAAGTATAAATATGGAGTTCGTTTTGCACCGAATTAGAGTAAAAAAAAATGACACTAATTTGGGGCAAACAGAGTATAAATATGTCCCATAATATGCATGTAAAACCCCAAATCAGTCATCACATGTCAATGTGTACACACATTCACCGTCAAACATCACCCAAAATGTGCGACAAAGGACGTTGTACTGACCTGTTGCCCTGGACTCCCATACAACCACCCATACGGGAGAAGGACCCCTTCTACCAGTTTATCCAGCTCCTTAGCTGTGAAAGCTGGGGCCCTATCCCTGCAGTGCATGCCATCGTGGCTCCAAGATTCAATGGAGGTCTTTGTTGCCCAAATGCCAGGAGTCAAGTGAGCTTGCCTATACAAAATGGCAGTCACGACAGCAGCAGTCATGACCATCAGCACCGGCGGTAATCGTCATTGGTCCCAGTTTCCCATAGATGTCAATGTTAAGCAATGAGAAGTTGCATGGCAGTTCCAACCGCCTTCCGCCATGACGACTTCCACCGGCAAAATGAGGTCACTTCCATCTGTCCCTTGCATGCAAGACAGGAGGATGACATTTTAGTATGTTACAAGACTGTCCTGGGTTCACACTGCATCATTACCTGCATATCGTCACAAAATGATTCATGTATGTTACATTTTGTGAACAATCACATATCTAGTGGATGCCAGGTGACATCACCATACTTGTCACTACATATGTTTGTTTAGCCAATCCATATGGTGGAACACATCGAAAGTCTATGTTTACATGTCCTGTACACGTACCCTTTCACAGGGATTATGTGGTATTGTCTGGGTAGGAATGGGGTGTGGAGTAATGTGTCTTTCCACAACAGGACAGACAAAATGCATGCTTCATGATTGTCGTATGTCATACTTAGTTCACAACATTGTGAGAGGTGCCCAGATTGTTGTTTGTCTCCCTTTCTAGATTCTGCCAAAATGGAGTGATAAGGAATGCACCAGTTTACCGGCCTCTAGTAGATCTTGAAACCATGGAAGAGCTCCACATCATCACATATGGACTGAACCGTGTGTCCATTAGGGAACTGGTCACCCAGTTATAGCAAGACCTCCTGCTGACTTTGCCAAATCCCCATGCCATCCCTCCAACAGTCCAGGTGTTAGCAGTCCTGGCCAGTGGCTTGTTTCAGGTGACTGTGGGACTGGCTGCAGGGATGTCACAGCCCAAGTTCAATAAGGTGTTACAGGATGTGCTGGATGCCTTACTCAAGCATGTAAACAGGTACATAAGGTTCCAACAACGTGCTGAATTGTCCAACCTTCTACAATGTATCACATGTCGCACATGTAAAAGGGGCCCATGATGGGACTCACATCGCCTTGGTACCTCCGAGGACCAATGAACAGGTCTACAGAAACCAGAAGAGTACATATTTGCTCAGTGTATGAGAGGTGTATCTTGCAGACGAGTGCCTAACACAAGTAACAACGAAATTCCCTGGTTCAGTACATGATTCCTATGTCCTGAGGAACTTCAGTGTCCCTGCATTGATGTCACTGCTACAGGGAGAAAGGGCCTGGCTAATAGGTATGTGTACTGCTCTCCATGTCAGACGTTTGATATCCCTCCCTACACAGTCTGCACTCTGCCTAGCATTGTTACCTACCTCCATATCTTTTTTCCAGACAAGTGACTCAGGATACCCCAACCTGCCTGGCTCCTGACACCTGTTAAATAACCAACTACAGGAGGGGAGAGCAGGTACAATGAGGCACATAGCCAGATGAGGCAGGTGATTGAGAGGACTTTTGGCCTCTTGAAAGCTAGATTCTGTTGCCTCCATGTGTCCGGTGGTGCCCTACAATACTGACCAGGGAAAGTCTGCAGATAGTGGTTGCATGCTGAATGTTCCATAATCTAGCCCTCAGAAGGTACATCCCACTGTTGGAGGAGGGGGGGGCATTGATGCTGGAACAGTGGGTGAGGTCAGTGACTCTAATACTGAGGAGGAGGCAGATGAAGATGAGGCACATGACAACAGAACTGACATGATACGTCACTAATTTCAATGATATACAGGTATGTGTGATTTGGATGTCATGTGCACTTGTACTATGTATTGGTAAAACTAGTCTGTACTCAGATTTTGCATGCATAAGGTGTGTGTGGAGGCTACTGCCTTCCATCTTGGTTTCTGACCCTGAAAAGTAGCTGGCTTATCATGAAGGGTAGTGGAAATGCATTGCTGCCAATAGCATATGTGAAAGGCTGGTGCCATAACAAAACATCCTTATGGTTGTACCAAAGGTTTTGGATCCTCAGTTTGAGGGTTTGTGTAAATGTAAGGGGGACTTATCAGTCTTGTCCTGCTGTAGTCATGCTGCATTGTCAGCTGCTGTGTGGCAACTACCTGTTCCTGACTACTCAAGGAGGTTATCGGTAGAGGATGTCACCTATGTTAAATCTTTACTTTACTACACATGTGTGTGAGTGACAATGCAGGCTCTTACATATGTGGTATCATAGCTGCTGGGGCAATCATCCTGTGTTTTGTGTTCTACTGCGGTTGATGTATAGATATGGACTACATGCCTTACAACATTGAGTCTTATTCCATGTCATTTTCCCTCTTCAGGTCACATGTCTGTTTTCAAGATGATTACTGATATGCCTGTTGGCACCCTTGACACTGGATGTTACTACAATATGGATATGCTTACACACCTGCTGGAGATTCCTACTACATATGTCACTTTGACATTCTTGTAGTGGTTATATGTGTATTTGATTGTTGCTTGTAAACAGAAATGCCACTTTAAACAAAGAAGACACATGCACCATGACTTGTGCTGATTGGTGTTTATTGAGTGTCATACATCACAGTCCAGAGGAGTGGGGACTTTGTTTAGGTGAAGATCAGAGTGGGTGGTCCAACTGTATGTTTCACAGGCCCTGTATCCATTTGCTTTATGATGATAAGAGCTTGGCATTGGACGGCCAACAGAGTGTAACAGTGGAACACAATGGTGACAGTTCAGGAGAGGGATCACTTCTAGGTGGGGGGATTGGTCTTTGCCTCAGGTCCTGCAGGATGTCCAGATGGCAGACCTCTTTTAGGGGGGGAGTGTCCCTCAGCTGCAGGGGTAGGGGTGCTGTTGGCCTGTGGGTCCTCCTGCTGGGTCTCAATTCCAGTAGCAGGTGCTGATGTAGAGGGCAGTGGTGTTGTGTGACTACTGGATGGGACTTGCTGTTGGGTGAAGGATGTACGCAGGATGGTGTTGAGTTCCCTGAACTCCCCTAACATGGAGACCATGGAGGCATTGAGTACCTGCCACTGCTGATTGGCCTCCTGGTGGTATTCCCCCTGCAGCCTTTGGGTCTCCTGCAAGGTGGTGAGTATATGGCCCATCTTGTCCTGGGATTGCTGGCTGGCTCCCAAGACTCTGGAGACGGCTTCCTGGCCAGTTGTGTCCTGCTGCTGCCTTGTCCTTTGGTCCATGATTGCCCTCCCACTTGCCCTTGCCCCCTGTGCCAGTGCCCCTGGTGCAGTGTGCCCTCTCCCACTGACACCAGGACCGTCAATATCTTGAGATTGCAATGTTGACTCATGCCCCCATCCTGTGGTGCACACTAATGTTTGACGTGACCTTGGGACACAGGTTTGGGAAGGTGGGCTCTGCTGTGCAATGGATGTCACAGGGAAGGGGGTTTCAGTTGTGGGCAGGGTGAGGCTGGTGGTGATGGACTGACCACTCATGCCTGATGGGCCAGGTACGTCATCCCTATTCAGACATCCAGGGGATTCCTCCTCTATTGAACCTGCTTCCAGGTCTGGGTTTTCTGTCACTGGCATCCTCTGCTGTGTGGCGGTACTAGGGAGACCTGTGGAATGGGAGGTATTGGGTCAGATGATGGTAAAGTAGAAGTGATACACATGGTTGCATGCATAATTGTCTGGATTTGAAGGGCAGTAATGGCATTAACAGTTACTAGACTACTGCTTGTGTTTGCATCAGTAGAATTTTGGTCCTATTTTGGTCAATAGTCGGTATTGATCTTGATAATGTCATTGCCATGTACTGATGTGCATTCCAATTACTTGTTGGTGTGGGGGGGTGACATGGTTTTACTTGCAGGTGCACAGATGTGGAGTGGATTTAGCAGGGTAGGGAGTGTTGCATTGTGGTAGTTGCAGTACTTGCTGCAGTGTGGGAGATCTATGTACTAGGTGGGCCTGTGAAAGAATGGTGTTAGTAGGGAGCTGTGGCATGCAAGGTTCTGTATTGGGTCCATGGTGAGTTTGTGCACGTTAGGTTGGTGTGAGGGGGTGAGAAGGTGGTGGGGGTACATGCTGTGAAAGGGTACATGTTGGCCGGGTAGTGTGTTTGACTTATCAGTGTCCAGTCCACTAGGTATTCCCATCAGCCCCTCTGGGTGTAGTATGGCCATGACCTTCTCCTCCCACGGTGATAATTCCTCATGACGTTGATTTGGTGCCTGGATGCCATGGCCCGTACCTTCTCCCATAGGTCGTTCCACCTCTTCCTAATGTCCTCCCTTGTGCGTGCATGGTTTCCCACAGTGTTCAACCTGTCAACGATCCTCTGCCATAAGTCTGTTTTCCGGGCTATGGATGTCTGCTGGACCTGTGCTCCAAACAGTTGCTCCTCCACTCTGATGATTTCGTCGAACATGACCCTCAGCTCCTCGTCTGTGAATCGTGTGTTTTTTGTGGTGCTGTGGTGGTTGTGTTGTGGGTGGTGGGATGTGTGTTGTGCAGGGATGACGTGTGTGCTGTTTGTTGGTGTGAGTTTGGGTGATAGAATGTGCGTGTGGTTTGGGGTGTTTGTGTGCAGTGGTGATGTGCGTTTTGTGTTTCTCTTGATTTTGTGTCTTGTGTGATGTATGCTCAGTGTGATGTTGCCTGTGATATCTAGGTGAAGTGCCTTCTATCAGTGTGCTCTTGCCTCACTATGTCAAACCTTCTGGGTGGAAAGGGTTCTGGGTGTGTTGGGGGTGTGTTTTGTAGTGCTGTCGTCAGGTGTGTGTATGTGTATGAGGTGTGGGGTTTTGGTATTATCCAATGTGGTGCAGTGTTCTGGTGGAGGTGCTTTTTTCCTGTGGCAGTTCAGACCGCCAATGGACTGCTGCCGTGCTAAGACCATGGTATTGATTCGTGATTTGTGATTTGGAGGGCGGGATGCTGTTGGAGTGGCGGTGCTGGTAGTGCAGACACCTATGTCACACCATCGTACAGGCCGAAGCTATTATTTTTTCGGTATTTTTTTGGGCAGTGTTTTGTTGGTGACTTGTAATATGGCGGTCTTTCGGGGCCTGATTACACGGCGGTCTTCGGTAAAGACCACCAAAGTCAAAATGACCACCTCAGTTCATGAGCCCGAAGTAGTTTCTTTTCAGCCAAGTTCCTTTCAGACTCAGCTTGCTTGGCTTCTCTCTCAGCTTATTTGGCTGCTCTCTCCACCTCTCGTTTTGCTCTCCTCTCCTCTGCCTCCATGTTTAGCCTTGCCAATTGCAGTTGAAACTCTCTCTCCTCCCTCCTTTCTTCTGCGGTCAGGCCGTGACTGGAGACATTGCCCCCTGGTTTGGCAGGGGGCATAAATCCAGAAGTGTCACCCCCACAGCTATTGGCAAATCCTCTAGGGAGCCAGCCTCTGGCCCCTCCACCTCAACATCCTTCTGTGAACAGGATTCTGCCCAGGCCATCAGCGCCTTTTGGAACTCATTCTTCCTGGAGGTCCCCCCGGTAGACACTCCCATCCCCTTGTAGAATCCTTTCAGCTGGCTGATGGTGTATGTCTCCAGCTTTGCTAGGTCAAACTCTCCAGCTCCTCCTTGAGACCCAGCCAGAGACATGTTTTTTAGGATTGGATTAAAATGTCAAGCAGGAAAAAACAATTGCAGCAAAAAGAGAAAAATCATATTGACCTTTACCTGTGGGTAGGTAGTGTACACATAGCTATTGTATGTCACTGCACAAACACAAGTCCTATCCTCACCGTTGATCACCACTGTTAGAAATGGGGTCTTTAGTTAGCAGAGGTATTCACCTTTGTCCAAATAGGGACCACAATCCTAGTCAGGGTTAGTCACACACAATCCTAATTAAAAAGAGTCTTTAATCTTAGAAATCAACAGTTGTCTCTTGTTTGCAAAAAGTACCTGGTTTGCATCTGAAAATAACATGAACGGAGACCACAGAGGAGGAGATGCTTGGAAAAATAGGGTGTGAGTCGGAATTTGAGGTGCGGCATAGAGGATGTGTTGTTTCTTTCCATGCTGTAAGGGGCTTTGTGTTGATTTCTGGTGCGCAGTCTTGGTTCCTCACTGCGCTGGGGGGATCTTTTTGATGCCCAGGGATGATGCGTAGAAATCCCGGGCTTGCGGGATGAAGTCACAGGCATTGCATCAACTGGTGTGGCAATGCGTTTAATTTTCTGTTGCACGGCAGGTGCTGCATCGAATCTTCACTCAGGAAGTCGAGCTGTGTCATTCTGGTTTGGGTGTGCAGCGATTTTCTCGTTGTACGACAGGCTTTGCATCATTTCCAGCAAGCGGTGTGTCGATTTTCGGTGCACAAGGAGTTCCTGAAGAGATTAAGTCTTTTTGGCCCTGAGACTTCAGAAAACAGGAGGGAAGCTCAATCCAAGCCCTTGGAGAGCACTTCTCATCAAAGACAGGGGGCAGTAGGGCAACAGCAGGGCAACAGCAGGGCAACAATCCTTCTGAGCAAAATAGTCCAGATGAGTCCTTTGGACAGCCAAGCAGTTCCTCTTGAATGGTTGCAGGTTGAGGTCCAGAAGTATCTGATTTGGTGCGGTCAGGGACCCAGTTTTCTACCCAAAATTGCCTTTGAAATGGGGGAGACTTCAAAGAGTAGTTTTGAAGTGCACAAGGTCCCCTTTCAGTACGGGTCTGTCTGCCAGGGTCCCATTAGGGGGTTTGTCAGCCCACTGTGTGGGAGCAGGCCCATAACCTTTGAAATGTGTGTCAGGCCCTCCCCCTCCCAGCCCAGGAAGACCCATTCAGTATGCAGATGAGTGCAGGTGTGACTGAGTACCCTGTGTTTGAGGTTGTCTGGGTAAAATACACAAGGAAGTTGTCAGCCAGCCCAGCTTGATGAGGATTAGAGACAGGCTTTAAGGTAGGTGGATTTTAAGTGCAGAGAAATGCTCAGTTTCGAAAAGTGACATTTTTAAAATATTAATATAAAATTCAACCTCACCAATAAGTAGGATTATCTATTGCTATTCTGGCCATACTAAATATGATCTGGTAACCCCTTTCTGATCAGAATCTACCACTCAAATAGTATATGAGGGTAGCCCTAAAGCTATCCTATGGAAGGAGCAGGCCTCACTGTAGTGGAAAACCAATTTAGGAGTTTTTCACTACCAGGACAAGTAAACCACACATGTACATGTCCTGCCTTTTAACTACATAGCACCCTGCCCTATGTGTTACCTAGGGCCTACCTTAGGGGTGACTTATTTGTAGAAAAAGGACAGTTTAGGGCATGGCAAGTACTTTTACATGCCAAGTCAAAGTGGCAGTGAACTGCACACACAGGCATTGCAATGGCAGGCCAGAGACATGGTTAATGGGCTACTTATGTGGTGGAACAACCAGGGCTGCTGGCCCATTAGTAGCATTCACATTACACGCCCTGTGCACATTTAGTGCCCTGTACTAGGGACTTACAAGTATATCAAATATGTCAATTCGGTATGTGCCAATGCTACCATGCTTAAGGGAGAGAGCATATTCACTTTAGCACTGGTTAGGCATGGTAAACTTCAAAGAGTCATAAAACCAGCAAAAACAGTGTCAGAAAAGTGGAGGGAGGCAGGCAAAAAGTTGGGGGATGACCACCCTAAGCCTGTCAGGTCTAACACTAGCCTATTGCTCCCCAAACAAATTGGAACCAGGGCAGAGAGGCGGGAAATGTCAGACATCTCTGTGGGCAGAAACATCCATTTCACATTGGGCACCAGGTTAAATATTTGACCCTCAGACCCAGTCTTCAGATCACTTCTGGACCTGTGGAAGACTCAGAAAACAAACTGCTGTGTTGCAAGAAGGGCTGTTCTGCTGCCTTGCTGCTTTGCTGCTGGCTCCCTGATTAAGAAGGACTGGACCTGCATCATCAAACCAGGACCAACAAAGTGATTCCAAGGGCTAGGTGGCTGGCCTTCTCATCAGAGCCTAAGGGACAAAAAAGGATCCAACCATCTTGAGCGCTGTACCTAGACTTTTACTGCTTTGAGTCCTAACCCCCAAGAGGTACCTCTCCACTCCTGGACCCTTGGAAGTGGGGAAAAATGTGCTCTGCCAGCCCTGCTATAGCCCTCATCTGAAGAAACGCTGCATGACACAACCTGATGCTGCCTTCAAAGTTCTGCATTGGAATTGATACAGTGCAAAGCAACTTGCATATCTGCCCTTGCAGCTCCTCATCGGAACTGGCACAGCATGACATAACTCCACACAGACCTCGCAGCTCCTCCTTTGAACTGATGCAGTGCAATGCAATTTGGAGCATGACCCTACATAATTCCCAGAAACTACCACTGTGCGATTTTTTGACAGGGTTCAGCGTGACCAAATACCCACAGATGACCATTTGTCCTTGTAAGCACAATTTTTTACCTAAGTTACTGATTCTATTTTTGCATTTTGCTGTCAAATAATGATTTACATTTTTCTAAATCAGTGAGGGATTTTTCTTGTGTTATTTTTACTTTACTGTTGTTGGTGTATTGCATAAGTACTTTACACATTGCCTCTACGTTAAGCCTGATTTTTTTTGTGCCAAACTATCAGAGATTTAAGCACAGGTAAATTAAGTGACTTTTTTAATGGTTCACCTTGCCAGGGATTGTGCATGTTGCCTGAGGAAGATTTCAACCCACTCAACCAACAACCCAATTTCTCATCATGTCAATCTATGTTCCCAGAAGGCTGTGATGTGGCTGCTAATGGAGGTTCTTGAGTCCAGAATGTGTGCAAATGCAATATACTGGGTTACCTGAAGCCTTTGTATGTGCCTTAGTGGTAAGTCTGTTTATAATTGTTTTTAGTGGAATTACCTTTAGGAAACAACCATGCATACCAAATCAGGACAGCACACCCCAGCCTCCACAACAACTGTAAATTTTACTTCACCCTCTAGCCTGGCAGGAGGGAGTGCCTTGTCTTCAATGTCCTGCTGCTCATCACTTGAACAGATACTGTTGGTGTGGTTAGTGACAAAGTGCCCGAAATATGGCCAGTCATGTGATACATCGCAGGGTGATTCGTTTTTACAAGTTCTGTGTTGTCAGCCATGCTGTAAATGTTAGCACAAGTCTGCCATTGGCTTTGAAGCATCAGTGTGCTGTGTTCTGTAGGACAGCTGAAGACAGCAAATTGAATCATCTGTTTATGTCTGTCTAGGGGTAGCTATAGCATTATATTTATTTTATCAATCTATATAGCACATTCTTTACTTATCATTCTCTCTGTTTCTCTTACTGAATCACTGTACCTATCTACACATTTCTGTCTCTTTGTCTCCCTCTGTTCAGCTCTTTCTCTATCCGTCTCTCTACCCCTCCCTGTTTTTTTGTCTGTGTTCCTAATTCTGTCATTCTCTCTACCACCCGACCACCATCTCTCTGCCCTCCTTTGTGGAGTTCTTTCCCACTGTGTCCCCATCCTCTGTGTTACTCTGTGACTTTCCCTGTCTCTCACTCTGTCGCTCTCCCCCTCTTACATTTCACCATTCCACTGCCCCACCTCCAGTTGAACCTCCCTTAATTTAAGTGAGTTTAAACCACAATCTGTTTCAGTATGAGTAAGAGAACAAGGAGCATATTTATACTTGTTTTGTGCTGAATTTGCGTCATTTTTTTAATGAAAATTCGGTGTAAAACTAACTCCATATTTATACTTAGGTGCTAGACCCATCTAGCGCCAAATTTATGGAGTTAAAGTCATTTTTTGGACATGGAAACCTATTTTGCGTCAATGAGATGTAAAGTAGGCGTTCCCGTGCAAAAAATGACTCTATGGCCTTAGCGCCATATTTATCCTCCATGCCAAAATCACGCATGGGGGGGCAAATAATGGTGCAAAGCTTGCCTTCCACCATTATTTAATGCATGGGACAGGGAATGCATTAGGGGATCTGTGGTCCTATTTCCATGGTGGAAAACCATGGAATAAGCCCACAGGTGCCCTCCTCAGGCCCCAGGGACACCCCCACCCACACCAGAGGGACAGCGGAAGATGAGGGACCCCATCCCAGACAAGTATAGGTCAGTACAGGTAAGTATTTTTTTTTCTAAGTGCCATTGGGGGCCCTGAAATGGGACCCTACATGTCACTGGGTGCAATGACCATGCCCAGGGGACCCTTGTCCCCTGTGCTGGCCATTGGGGTGGTGGGCATGACTCCTGCCTTTTCTAAGACAGGAGTCATGTGGTATGGATAGTTGTGGGTCAGAAAATGACGCTAGGCTGGTTAGAGTAAGTTTTTTTTACTCTAACCTGCCTAACGTAATTTTTTGGTGCAAAATCCCCTTCTTCCATACCACCAGCCCCACCTGGCTAACGTAAAAATTGTTTACGCTAGCCTACCCTAGCCATATGGTGCCCGGCTGGTGCTCAGAAATGGTGCAAGCTGCTGCTAAACATTTTGGAGCAAAACTGCGTTACTGCAGTTTTGCGACAAAAAGTATAAATCAGGGCCTTAGTGAATTCTGCAGATAATCTGTTGCAGCCCTAGCAGCGACAGCAGTGCTTCTTGTTCCTTCATTTAAAATGTCCTGACTACAATCACAACGTTCCTCTTTGTTCATAATCAGCCCCAGTTTGCAATTTGCACTTTGATGTGAAGCAGAAAGATCAATAAAAAGAACAGGGTCTTTAAAAAAAGGGGGTATTTCATCCTACAGCTGGAACAGAAATTTATAAAAGCCTCAGAAGGTCTCTCCCAGATTCAAAATGCAAATTTCAAGTGCACCTTTTACCACTCTAAAGTTAACTGAACATTGTCACATGTTTAATTATTCCATAAGAAGATTTGTGCCTGGCACCTTAGACAAAGTTATTTGTGCACACAAATGGCTGTTAAATAACCTCATGGTGTATAGAACACCTTTAGCCAGTCCTAACTTTTCATTGTTTGTGCTTGAACTTCTACTTTTCTGGTTAACTTTCTAAATCAAGTTAGGAACTCCTTGTTTGAGTATTGGTTTTGGTTGCTGCTTGTGGTGGGTCTGTTCTATGTGTGAATAACATGTGTAGAGTATGAGCTTGTGTTGGACCTTCTTTAAATGAGTAAGGGCCTGATTTAACACTTGGCTGACAGGTTACTACTTCACAATGGTGAGGGTTATCCAGTCCGCCGAAATCTAAATCCCATGATGTCCTAATGCTCTAAATCATGCCCTAAGTCTTCAAGAGTCATTCTGTGTGCTATTCCTATTCTACAAGGATGTACCATGCACTGGTGATGCCTGCACTGTACCTGTGTTATGTATGGGGTTATTGCACCCCCAACCCATGCTTTTTCTTCTGTGCGTAACGAAGATTGCAAGGATGCTCCTTAGTAGTACCTGTGTTTTATGTGAGTACTTAGCACTGTTGCTTCCTGTGCTAATACTTCCTCTTGAAAGTTTTTATTGAATCCTCTGCCCTTCCTCAACTATAATCTCAGTACTAAAAAAAAAGAAAGCGAACAATAGAACAAAAAGGATCCCAGCAGAAATATGAGAGGAAAAAGAACCAACAAATGCCAGATTAGAAAGAAGCAAGCAAAAAGCCAGGGAAACAGAAATACATAAAGGAAAATAGGTCGATGAACCTTTTGACTCGCAATTAAGAAGTTCTTACCATAGTTCGAGTACTTAATCAATGATCAATACACAATAATCAACAATCAATAGTAATCAATAAAATCAATAATTAATGGAGTCAGTAAATGTCACTCACAATGACCTTTCAGCCATGAATAACCACACCTTTAGTTGAAGTTTAGTAAGTTTATTTCCCTATATTAACAATGCTAAAATCATGTAGATTAGTCTCAATATCAAATGAAACACAAACAAAAACAACACTGGTTGTCCAAAGCGGCGGAAGAAACGCAATCTAATCAAGGCTTGAACCACAACACATTCTAGAGTTACAGTGCAAATCAATAGCAGAGTCAGCTGCGTTAATGAAATTATACACATGTATTTAATCAGAGACATCCATCAAACATCTATCTTTTCTGTCATCAGTCAGAATCCTCAACTAACATCAGGTTAGCATCATCATGTTGGGCTTCATGCAAAACAATTTAGTAATACAAATTTGGAAAACATCTAGCTATGGATTTATCAAAAAAGCGCAGTAGGTACCTAGAAAGAAAAAGCAAAAATGCATAATAATCACATTTCAATTTTATACTTATCCTCAGTATGGGTCAGCAAAGCAGAATCAGTCTTCGTCCTCAGGTCATCAGTCGATCAGCAATGCATCAGGCTCTCAGTCAGTTAATATGAGCCCAATGTCGGAATGAATGTCTCTCTCCTTTAATCTCGAATCTCTCCTAAAGTTCTTCTCCTATCAAAATCTGAATAAGTCTGAAGTCTTTTCCCTCTGCGGCGTTGTTATATCAAAGTCACCTAAACTATCCCCTAATTCCCTATTGGTCAGTTAATCGTATGTTCATACTTTGTCCAATAGTTTTTCTATACCAAATATATGAATTCTAATATTTCACCATTCACATACAGTTGATTGGGCCACTTTACGATGTTATCATCTTCCGACTTGTCAGGAAACAATATTGTTGCAGCCTCCACTCCAGTCAGTATCTTCATTGTTCTTGTCCTGGGAAAGTCAGTCTCACACATATTACTCATAAAAAGTTGCATTAGCAGGAACAGCATCTCCTAGCAGTTGGTTCTCATGAAAAGCTTCTGTTAAGCATTTTTAACAAGACAATGGACATTTCACAGTTTAATTCACTTGGTCAGCATATTTTATTAACCGCTAAGAAATACAGCTTCTGCATGAGACCTGGCAAAATAGGCCAAGAAACTCGCTCAGTTGAGGCCTACAATTAATAAGCTAAAGCATACTTCATAACCCTTAATATGACATATTACTGCATTTTCTAATACATATTTCAATATTTCATAAGAATTAATCATTAATTAGTATATTTTGTTAACATTGGTGGCCATTCTTCAAGATCACATTTTCAAATGCGTGCATTATTTTTCTAAGTTATTTCATTTTCTACATCAACTCATTATTCAAAATACATAAACACTCATTAAAGAATCTTTATTAAAGACACCTGCGCTAGCAATATGAAACAGTTTTTAACTGAAGGGTGAAGTAGTGATAGTGACAGATTAGTTTACATTTCATTTTCAATTGTTTTCATTTCTATCGGCATACCCCTCCTCAAAATAATTCTATAAAAAACATTTTTATATGGACTGTATTCTTTTTTATTGCCAGAAACATTAAACCTTAAGCTATACGAAAGCTCAGAAACAAAATGGTTAAAAGAGTCTCCATTATCGTCGAAAAAAATCTCTTCAGCAAACTCTCCAACACATAGGCCATTATCAGTTCTTACAAACAACCAAAACTCAAGAATATTTGCAACTATCGTAATCAGAGTAAAACTTGAAATATTTGCAACACTGATTAGGCTATTTCTATTAAAGGACAGTTTGTTACCATTGGAACCAAAAACCCTGATCCCAGCTGCAGAAGCTGTTGATTGCATTTAGAATCACTGCTGCATCCTTTATGCGCATGCTCCGACTTCAAATTTCCAGCAGACGAACCTGATTTAGGAAATCAAAATATTTCTTTCTTTGGTCAGTATAGACCACAAAAGCAGATATTTGTGGTGTACAACTGAAATCAATACAAAATCTCACAGATATAAGTTTTGTATTTACTCAAGTATGGAAAAACAGTGGGACCTCACAACCTTTCTTCAAGGCATCAGCTGCAGTCTGGCCTACTACCACATTCTATGCTGATGTCATTCAGAACCTTTGCAATCCTAGAGATTTCAATTGTCTTTTAACATTGCTGAACCACTCAATTTTTCTAAACCTATTTACCTTCAAAACATTCTTTAGTGCTTCTACATAGGCTGCTAGTTCTGGGGTAGTTCTAAGCCTCCACCAAAAGAGGAGTGGTCTTAGTCTTGCTTTATCTAGTATGAACTTCCTATACATCTCAAGATTCAGGGTAAACATCGGGATGCATTGGGGTGCTAACGGGAAGAGAACCCTTATTTTTCTAGCACACACATAAACTATGATATGGCTGTAGCAGTGTTTCTAAAAGTACTTTTAGTCTTGATATATATTATGGTATGTCATGTAGTTAAAGTGAATTTTTTTTAATGATTGTTCTTTTTAATTGTATTGTAACCTTTTTTTAATAAATCTAACAACAAATACTTTTTCTTTTCCTTTCAATGGCCATCAACAGACTATTAACGGACATATATCAGCAACATTATTGTCTTAAACCTTACATAATTTCACTTTTTTATAATATAGCCATCCTGAACTGAATTTATCAAGATGGTCTGAGATTTGACTCTCAATTAAAATAAAAGGAGGCATAGTAAGGTAAAGTGACTTGAGCAAGAATACGCAATTTGGTCTAGTAGGGAAGCCAGGAAGCACAAAAGGGATGAATCTGGCAAAATAAATTAGTGTAGCCTCTTCAGACTGGAGTGAAGCTCCGAGAACACATATTGAAGGGGATCCAGTGGACTCTGGGAGAAAAAAGACCAATCTTTTGAAGACTTTAAATGGTTTATAGAAAATGGGAGTAGGGAATCTGATTGATATCTAGAAGGAAACAGGGTATCCACTGTGGACGTCTTAAATAGCTGGTAGGGTGACCACCCTTTCATAAACTTCATGGACCATCTGTAATTCTGTCTCAAGTCCGTTGTCCATCATCATCCCTTTACAGACACCAAATAGGGAGCAGTGGCAGGCATGTAAACAATTCCGACTTTTGTATAACCACACTGTACGACTGCTTAGAAAAAAGGATGAACAATACTAGGCCCATCTGCAGATTATGCATTGCAAGACGCCTTGTAGTATTGCAGCACCTAGCACAGTTTATCCACTGCAGAATCTGTGATTCCGAGTCTAATCGGGGGTGGGTCTCAAATACCAGGCTAACAGAAATGTTAAATCTAAATACAACACATGCACTTTTTATGAACAGTAAGCACAAGTTAAATCTGTGGGAAATAGATTGTCCTGAAGGGAAAGCTTTGTTGGTTAATGCAATCACTTCCATTGTTTTTGTCTATCAGGATGGGCTCTGATTGGTGTTTGGACAAAATATTAAGCATTGAATATCGAGAGACAGAAATATCGGGAAAGAAAATATTGTGATATACATATATCAAGATGCAAGCATGTGTTTTTTGAGGTAAGTAGTATCATTGTATATAATATTGATATTTTTAATATTGTTTTCAGTAATATGGTGGTTAAAATATATTTTTTCAATTACTTTAATGTGTTTTAGCTGGTATATTAATTTTATGTGCTATTATTATTATTATTATTATTATTAATATAAACATATATATACATATGTATGTTTTTATATATATATATATACATAAATATATATATATATATATATATATATATATATATATAGTATATAGTTTTATGTGATTTAGAAATGTATTTAATTTTTAATAGTAATTTAGAATGTGATAGCAGGCTGTTGGGTTTGTAGGGGGATAGGGTGGGAAGTTAATTAGGCAATAATACATTATGTATTACTCAACAAATTGTATTGAACTATATAATTTTTATTTATTATGTCAATTGTGTACAACTGTTAAATTTGTATCATATGTTATTTGCAGGCTGTTAGGTTTCTAGGGGTATAGGGTAGGATATTAGGGCCAGATGTAGCAACCCTTTTGCGAGTCGCAAACGGCGAATATCGCCGTTTGAGACTCGCAAACGTGGGTTTGCAATGCACAAATGCATATTGCGAGTCGTTACCGACTCACAATATGCATTTGCGACTAGCAGATAGGAAGGGGTGTTCCCTTCCTATTTGCGAGTCGGAGTGGTATGCAACTCCATTTGCGACCGCGTACGCGGTCGCAAATGGAGTCGCAGTTACCATCCACTTGAAGTGGATGGTAACCCACTCGCAAACGGGAAGGGGTCCCCATGGGACCCCTTCCCCTTTGTGAATGGACCCCAAATTATTTTTTCAGGGCAGGGAGTGGTCCAAGGGACCACTCCCTGCCCTGAAAAAACCGAAACAAAAGGTTTCGGATGTTTTTGAAATGCAGCTCGTTTTCCTGTGAGGAAAACGGGCTGCACTTCAAAAAAAAAAAAAACCTTTATTTAAAAGGCAGGTCGCTAACATGGAGGCCTGCTGACTTCAGCAGGCCTCCATGTTAGCGAGTGCCTATACTCACAATGGGGTCGCAAACTGCGACCCACCTCATAAATATTTATGAGGTGGGTCTTTGCGACCCCATTGCGAGTTGCAGAAGGTGTCTGAGACACCTTTCTGCATGTCAAATTGCGACTTGCAATTTGCGAGTCGCACAGACTCGCAAATTGCAAGTCGCAATTTGATTTTTTCCTACATCTGGCCCTTAATCAAGTAATAATTAGTTAACAATTAATTATAGTTTGTTAATTATTTAGTTGATTTTTAGTTATGAAATGTGTTGGAAAATGGATTATTGATAAGGGCAGGCAAGTACCTACACTTAGCAATAGACCGCTAACCTCCACTTAGGTCTCAATAAATTAAACCCAGCTCAACCCTTGGTAGCTTGACAATGAGCGACAAGGCTTAACTTAGGAGAAAATTGTGTGAAGCATTTAAAAATTACAAAACAGTAAGTAAGTAAAACACAAAAACACAATAGAAATCCAACACCCCTTTATCAAAATAGACTATGGGGGTTATTACAACTTTGGAGGAGGTGTTAATCCGTCCCAAAAGTGACGGTAAAGTGACGGATATACCATCAGCCGTATTATGAGTCCATTATTTCCTATGGAACTCGTAATACGGCTGGTGGTATATCCGTCACTTTACCGTCATTTTTGGGACGGTTTAACACCTCCTCCAAAGTTGTAATAACCCCCTATATTCTTTATCTTTAAAATTACACCAGAACTATTAAAATCAGAAAAGGGGAACCTTTTTCTTTTTTAAAGAAATATTGCTTTCTACCACATAGAAGTAACTAGCGCTCAAAGGGTTACAAAAAGGTCACACTGGAAAGGAACAAAGTCCAGAGTTCAGGCTACCCACAAGGTAACACTGTCACACTTATTGTCAGAAGTATTTCTTGATTCAAGAAAGTGGTCCACAGCACCAGCCAAGGGTTCAGAGGCTCTGGTTTGCCTCTTGGGGTCTGGGACTACAACTCCCACAATGCACCTCTTCAACTTATGGAGTTGCTCCAAATGTCTCCAAACTTCTTGGATCTTCTTCCAGAGGTCCTTTTGGGGTCCTTAAAGTGTCCACAACTTGATCCAAGGTTCCAGAAGCTCTGAGTTAGAACTACAATTCCCAGAATGTACCTTGTCAGAATCCTCAAATGGCCACAGGACGCTGCTAAGCTAGGCTCTGTTTGCAGGACTTGATGCAGGGGATTCTGGGAAGCTCCTTTGTTCCTGTAGCAAAGAGGGAGTCCCTTCCTGAAGCAGTAGAAAGAAGGCAAAGTCATTTTTGGGGTGAAGCGCAAGTGTGCAGCTGGTGAAGTCCTTCAGAGAGCAGTGTCCAGGTGCAGGTCAGGGGTTCAGCTGGTCAGTCCTTCTTCTTCTGATGTTCTTCCTTGCAGGGATCTGGTAGGGATCTGAGGTGCGGATGCAGGTCTGCCAGTTTTATCCTTTCTCCTGGGTGAAAAACAGGGGGGTCCTTGTTCTCCAATCAGTTGCAGGGTCCTTCCCCCTGTGATAACCACTTCCTGGAAAGTATGGCAAAAATCAGTCCCAGGGAGCAAAATTCCATCATGGCTGAAAATGATTTTTGGAGGTTACATCTGGCTAAGCCCAC
This sequence comes from Pleurodeles waltl, assembly GCF_031143425.1. NCBI lineage: Eukaryota > Metazoa > Chordata > Amphibia > Caudata > Salamandridae > Pleurodeles > Pleurodeles waltl. Next base: position 232,463,077 of record NC_090446.1, read on the forward strand.
ATACTTGTGCTGCTAAAAATCCTAAACACTTCCCTCTCCTCATCTAATCAGGGGGGCACCTAATTGTCTGGGTTTGCAGGATGTGAGGGAGGTGCTGGGTTGCTCCACATGTCCTTCCCTGCCTTTGAAGACCAGTTTGGCAGCCCTCCCCCTTCCTGCTTTTCCATCTGTTGAGAGACGTTATCCTCCCCCAGGCACATTTCTTTGTGTTCATCCCAGTCTACCTCACACCAGAGGCTGGCCAATCAGAGCAAAGCACTAAAGGGCTGAAGTTGGCAACCTTTTAGGTAGAGTTTAAAACCTTTTACCTGAACATGTTATATTAAATCCAACAACTGTAAGTTGTGGGATTCATTACAGCAATTACTGTGATACCAAACTTTAGGTATCTGACACTGAAGAGAACTTCATAAATTAAAATGAAGTCTCCCCATTCTAGCCTATGGAGGCCATTCACTACAATGAGAGAAAAATTAATTTGGCTGTTTACCTTACCAGGGCTTATAAAACTAATTGTATAAGGTTCCTGCTAATAGTTACATGGCACCCAGCCCTACGGGCACATAGGGAACATCTTAGGGGCGACATACATGTAAAAATAAGGTAGTTTAAGACTTTAGAAGTACTTTTAATTGCAAAGTCGAATTTGCATGCAACTTTAATTTAAAAGCAGCCAGCAAGGGAGGCCTGCCTTTAAATTGACCCTGGACGCCTCAACAGTACACCTATGGCTGCACTATCTATGCTGGGGTCCCTAAACCTACATGCCCTATCATATACTAGGGACTTGTAGGTAGGTTGACATAGAGAATGATAATTAGTCTAATTTGCATACTTATTTTATACGGAGCACAGGCCCTGGGACTGGTTAGCAGTGCCCAGGGCACCATCAGAGTCAGGAAAACACAAGCAAAATGTAAAAAAAATGGGGGCACAAAAGTCTTTTGCAATCAGCCCTGTTTTTTCACAAAATGTATGGAATACTTATTTATTTTACCTAGATTTTAGTGGCAAGCTGCTAGGTTTGTAAAGGCCTACGCTGGGAAGTTAATTCGGTAATAATTAATTAACAATTATTTATTACTTGTTTAATTGATTATGCAACTGATTTTTAGTTATGTAAACATAAAAAATACTATTTTATTTTACTTATATTTTAGTTGGGGAAGCTAGTTTTGTAGGGGTGTATGGTGCAAAGTTAAATAGCGATTAACTATTATTTCTTATTTGTGAATTAAATATTTAATTTTATTCTCAATATGTTTATTTATTATTTATTTGTATTTTATTTTAGTTGCAGCCTGCTAGGTTTGTGGTAAATTAATTAAGTAATAATTAATTCTCAATTAAACATTAATTTATAATTCATCATTTATTTCATTTTAAATATGTAATTTTTTAGTCTATTTTAGTTGTGGACTGCTAGGTTTGTAGGTTACAGGGTGGGAATCCAATCAATTAATAATGGAACAATTATTTATTTGTTGATAATTACTGAATATTAATTATGTAAATTGGTTAATTGTTCTTAGTTTTTTATAAATATATATATCATGTTAATAATTTTATATTTAGAGTGTGATATTCTTTCAACATTCTTTGGGTTGCTCATATATGTAATGTGTTTGAAGTGAAGAACTATCCCTACTCTTGCTTAATCTGCAATAGGAATAGTAAAATTTACCCCTCTGAACACTGTCCCTGCTGCTGTGCTGTTTGGAGTGGGAATAGGACAACCCCTCTGATATTCAAACACTTTCCTTACTGTTGGGCAGACCAGAGGGTGAATAGCAAATTTCACACCGCCGAAGTCAACACTTTCCCAGATGTTGTACTGTTTTTTAGTGGGAATAATAAATGTACCCCATCTGAAGACCAAAGCTTTCCCTAATGTTATAGAGACTGGAGTGGCGATAATAAATAATCTTGAATTGTTTATAGTATTTCCTTTTTGGGGTTTTACATTTTTGATGTTTTATTTATTGTGTACATAAATTAAAATTCTTTATATATTTTTATTGAATTGTTCATAGTTGTATGGGTTTAATTTTGTGGTGTGTATATACATATATCTATATATCTATGTTGCATTTCCGACTTCTTTTATCAACGCCCATTACAGGGATGGCACGTCACACGGTGGAGACAAGTCTGAACAGCCCCAACCGTGACTGAGAGACGTGCACTTAGGCATATAATGCGCATCAAAATGTTATTGTGAGACGCGTTTCGACTATAACAATCTTGTTCACTACAATACTATATATATATATATATATATATATATATATATATAGAGAGAGAGAGAGAGAGAGAGATAGAGAGATATAGATGTCTCTACTGCACAACAAACCAGAGTATTGGGGCTGTAACTAGGCGGTCTGGTTTGGGTTCTGGTAACCCTATCCACCCACGCAAAACCTTCTTATCGTAAAGAAGAGTCCGGACTCCATGGCACTGCTTAATATAGTTGTTGAATACAAAAGTAGAATTACAGACATCCACACCAACGTGTTTCAGCCTTAGCCTTGTTCACGGTAAAAGTGAAAACGTCCAATGCACATCTATATTAGAATAACAAACACAAATGACGGACCAATCCCTAAACCAGTGCTTAGATTGGGCTAATGTGGCGGCCATTTTGGAGTATAATAGGTCTCACAGGTTATCAAATTCATTAGCAGTCATAAATATTAAACATTTCCATTTGTATCACAATTATGTGTAAATCATTTAAACCTGCATACTTCTTATATTGTGTCATATTTATAAAAATTTATAAATTGTTCAAAACATATCTCCCCAGTGGGCTAATGTTAACTTACGATTACCACAGAGCTCCATATTCTCACATTCTTCCCCATGTGGGTGTATGGCTGATAAGTAATAGAACAGATTGATTCAGCCCTTTGCCTACAAATACATGCAATTCTTGAGTCTACAATATCAATTATGTATATGAGATCTCCCCATTATTAACACAATGCAATTTGTTACAACATATTCTGCTTATTATTGTACAAATAAATATGTAAATAGATAAATACTTAAATAAACATTACCCAAGTGGGCATGCAAAAGGTTTCGAATTCCATATAACTCATATCTCTCAGAGAATCGTACAGGTGACTTGCAGATATACAAACAAATGGGAAGAAGCTGTATATATAACAAACAAAAGAGAAATAAAGAAAAACTGCAACCAAAAGGCTGCATACACTCCCATTAAAATACTAAAAGCTTACAGTAAAGGACCTAACTAGAGTGACTGATGCTTACTACAGGGCAAAGTAACCCATCTTTCCATAATCCTCACCCTCAATGACCGGGTAATTCTTCACTGGAGTTAAGACCCCTTGGGATGAGAGTCCCAAAATCAATAATATATCTGGATTCTGGTGTTCTCGATCTTATTTCTCTGACTCCTCCTTGAATATCTCTTTTAACTTGATCTATTACCACAAATTTCAATATCTTTTCATCTCCCCGATGCATTTCAAGGAAGTGTCTGGCAACAGGATAGTTTTGATCATTGTGGCGAATAGCTCTTTTGTGTTCAAGAATCCTTTTCTTGGCCCGATGGATAGTGCTGCCAATGTATAACTTCCCACAGGGACACATCAAGCAGTATATGCAAAAATCAATATTGCAATTAAAAATACCTCCAATGCAATACTGCCTGTTTCCCTGTTCTTTCTGCTGACTTTTGCAATTGTTGCAAATAGAACATGCCCTGTATTGTAAGCAGCACACAAACCCCAGACTCATCCTATCATGGGTGGCCCTGTCGCGGGATATCATATTGTGACTAAGATCATTCCAAAGAGATTTACTCTTCCTGAAAGTGATTTGAGGTGTATCATGTAGACACTTGGCCAGCACAGGATCAGTTTGTAAAATATGCCAACTCCTATTCAGTGTGCAGCAAATGTTATGCGGTTTGTTAGAAAATGTTGTGATGAACCTTATTGTCTGATCTTCTACTGTCTCATTGTTAGGAACGGTATATAACAAGCTATCCCTTGTAATAGCTTTGACTTTCTCTACTGCCTGGGATATCTTCTGCTTGCTATAACCTCTATCTCTAAACCTGTTGCAGATGATACTACACCTGTGCTCATAGTGCTCCAGAGTACTACATATCCGTCTCGCATGCAGTAACTCCCCATGAGGAATACTACATATAAAACTAGAAGGGTGAGCACTATGTGGACTTAGCAAACTGTTCCCAGCTGTTTGTTTCCTGAATAACCTAGTACTGAGGCAATATTCCTTCACCATGACCTCCACATCCAAAAATTCAATGCAAAACCTGCTAAAATTGGCACTAAATTGAAGATTATATTCATAGATATTTAAATCAGATACAAATTTCTTGGCCGATGTTTCATCACCCTTCCAAATGGCAAACACATCATCGATGTATTGACACTGCAGAATCACCTGTTCTTCAATTTCGATGCATCCAATGGAAACCTGCTCCTCCCACCAGCCCATGAACAAATCTGTGTCGCTGGGGGTGAATCACGTGCCCATTGGCGTCCCTTGTATCTGCTTGTAGACAAGTTTATCACAGATAAAAATATTTTTAAGGCAGAATCCATTCATATACAATATCACCTCCGTGTGTAACAGGAAAGAGGTAGACTTAGCTTGCATGTAATATCTCACTATATCTATTCCCAGTTCATGTTTGATGCAAGTATTTCAGCTGGCAACATCCAATGTATTCATCAGATAATCCCGTTCCCAATGGATGCCCTCAATGACCTTCAGAAAATGTGTTGTGTCTATGATGTAGGGGGGTAAAGTCTCCACAAAGGCCGAAGGTAGAAATCAATATATTTAGAAGCATTTTACAGTAGAGACCCAATGGCTGACACAATAGGTCTCCCAGGAGGATTACTCCTGTCCTTGTGTAATTTGGGCAATAGATATAAGACTGGATTTCTAGGTTGCTCACATTTCAAGAACTGGTTTTCCTCCCACTCTAGAAGTGTCCTTATATATCCTGTCTGATTGCTTGGCTTGGTTAAATTTGGATTTAGCATAGCAGTAAGGACTCCCCCACTGCCTTATGCCCTCCTGTATATATTGCCCTTTGTCTAGGATAACAACACTGCCCCTTTATCTGATTGCATCTGTTATCATCTTTCTTGAGGTTATCTAATGCATTGACTTGTGCTGGAGATAAATTATTCCTTACTCTGTAAATTGCTTTCCCCTTGCTCTTTTTCAACTCCTTAATAGCATCTGTTTCAAAAACCTCAATAGCATCACTGTGCATTGCCGGCAGAATACTCACCGTAGGTTTCAAAGGACTAGAGCAAGATTTATCTACTTCAAAGGCAAATGTGTCGAGATTAATAAACGGATCATCATGAACCTCTACATTGTCATGTAAAGATGCTAGTGTGTGTGAAAATTCCACATCCCCAATACATAGACTATTAGGAATAGATTTTTCATGTGACTTTCCCCGAATACAATTGTCTATCACTAAACCACTTTTTAAATTTTAATTTTCATACAAATTTGAACAGGTCTATTCCTATTTGAGTTTAGTCAAAGTTACTCAAGGGACAGAAAGAAAGACCTAATGAGAGAAGTTCATGCTCTGTTTCTGTCAAAAGCCTGTAAGATAAGTTTACTACATTTATGACGCTGTTTTCTTTGCCCTTGTCATCATTCCCATGGGCTTTAGTTCTTCTTTTTCACCTTCTCGCCTTGGCTTGTCTGTACCTCTTCCTCTCCTTTCTTTCCCCCTTACCCTTTGGAAGGATTGATGACCTTGTTGTTCTGTCCTTCCTTGATTTAGCAGTTGGAACTGCTTCAAAAATATTGACTTCTCTGTAGTTTTGTCTGCTTCATTCCTGGATGCTAAGGTGGTTTCTGAAATATCTGATAAATTACTATTTGAAGCATCACTCTCAGCTAGTTCCATTCTACAGAAGTCTTTATCCAACGCCAGTGCCACTGTTTTGTTGTTATGTTCCTCACTGTCCATATGATCTTATTTGCGATGGAAGGTAAGATGACCCGAAACACATCAGGCAAGAAGAGAATGATTCCAAATGTCAAAAGTAGGATTAAAAGTTGAAAATAAATCAACAATATTAAACTGCTCAAGTGTACGTCTTCGTTTTCATATTATTATATGTATATAATATTATATACATTTATATATATATATATATATATATATATATATATATATATATATATATATATTCACTAAAGAAAACAAAGATTACAAGGACGTTATAGTTAGGCTCACATTTCACACATACAAAATCAGTCAAATTCAGTAGTTATAGTTACCTCAGCTTGCGCCCCCGTAATGCACTGCTTATGACCTCACATATTACATCACTCGTGACATGGTCAGTGACATCACTGATGGCATCTCAAATGACATCACTGATGACATCATGATGACATCATCCACAAAAAAGCTTAAACACTCACTCATACGTCCTATAAACAATTGCATATCCACACACACACAGCTACTCACATACTCATTCATTGACCCATAAGACCCAAACATTTTTCTTTTCCAATTTGTCCAGAAACATCTCATTGTAAGTATATCATTCATCAAAGCCTAAAAAATACCTCTATCTCTCCCCTCTTTCTGTCTCTCTCTCAATTTCTCTTTCTAACTTTTTGTCACTCTCACAGACCCAATCAGACCCTGATAACCCTGCTCACAGACCCACTCAGACCCTCAGGCATCCACTCACATACCCACTCACACTATCACACATCTATTCACAGTCACAGACAGACACTCTCACAGCCACTCTCACACCCAGATACACTCTCTCGCACCTGTTCTTATACCCAGAGAGACAGGTCCTGCATGGCACGGGGGTGCGTGGGTATAGGGTGTTGGCCGCACAAATATCTGGGTGTAAGCCATCTTTTTTTACCACCACGCTATACCAGTTTGGACCCAGCCATATGCAAATCAGTCTTGATCCTGTGCCCCATGGGAACAGTCCAGCCCGAACTGCAAAGCCACGTCTTCCCAGGACCAGAAACAAGCATCCTGTGACCGGTTTCAGGGTATCACCCCTTATCAACCAGGCTAGCTTGAATCCGGTGGTGCAGTGAGCACGAGACCCACGTCCAGACATACATATGACATATAACCTACGCATGTGTTTGGGAAGAAATGTGAATGTTCCATCACTAGGAAGGCTCAACCGTCAAAACACTAGTAAATAAACAAACACACTGCCAAGCTATATTAGTATTTGAACCTTCAGCCTACTGAGTGACAGCATAAGACTTCGACCATTAGGCCAGAAGGGACTCTGTTCTGCTCTGCATCCAAACATAACTATAACATTTGTGCCAAACATCTTACTAGTCTTACTTTTTGAAGTCATAGTATTAAGAGACCATTGAAATAACAATCTCTCTCTCTCTCTCTCTTCCAACCCTTCATGGGATGTAAGAGAAAGAGAGAGAGAGTGACAGGATCGCGGGGAGCATGAAGGCCCTTGCGGTTTTAACCGCCTCTCCATGTCATGCAGGAGCTGGCATTGCTTCCACAAGCAGGGAGCTGTTTTAAAAAGCAGCTCCCGGCTTATGGGAGCAATGTTTTAATCTGTTTCCCTGCATATATCTTTGCATACAGGGAAACAGATGAAAACTTCACTTTCTGCAATTAAAAGCTGTTTGCCAGCTCTCACTTGCAGAAAGTCAAGTGCTCTGACTTGATGGGAGCAATCAAAACTTCCACCAACTGAGAGAAAACAGCTATGTCCCGGGACATAGGAAGAGCTGGCCCAGGGAGGAGTTCCCAGGGCCATTATTGGCTCCAAGAGGGGGGCACTTGGCCCCCCTCCAATGAATTATAGCCCGTAGAGGTGGTAGTCCCTGGGTGTTGGAGGTCCGCAACGACCCCCTTCATTCTTTTATTGTAGCACTGGGGAGGTGGTGATCCCCGGGACTGCAGGGGGGCCACGTACCCCCACATTGTATTTGTTTAAGGCCCCGGTGAGGTGGCGGTCCCCAGGCTGTGGAGAACTGCTGCACACCTCCCCACACCCATTTTCTTTAAAGCCCCATGGAGGTGGCAGTCCCTGGGGCTGGTGGGAGGCTGGGTGGACCCCCGCTTTCATTTGCTTAGATGTTACAGGGAGGTGGTGGTCACTGGGACTACGGGGGGCACTCAGCCTCACTGCATCCATTTTCTTTAAAGCCCAAGGAAGGTGGTGGTCTCCGGGGCTGTGGCTCCCCTGCATTCATTTACTTAGATGTCCTGGGGAGGTGGTGGTCCCTGAGACTGTGGGGGGTTTGGGCACGCAACCACCACTTTATATTTGTTTAAAGACCTGAGGAGGTGGCAGTCCACAGGACTGAAGGGGGGGGCATGCGACCTCCCCACATCCGTTTTCTTTAAAGCCCCAGGGAGGTGGCAGCCCAAAGGGAGCTGTGTGGTTTCCCGCCCAAAGAATATCTTTAGTTCCTGGGAAGATGTGGTCATAGTGGCTGCAGGGGGCCGGGTGGCCAATGCACATATATTGAGTTTAACTCAGTGGAGGTGGTGGTCCCTGGGCCTGTGGGGGAGGCAGGCAACCTCCCAAATTCCAAATGTAAATGCCCTCCTGGGACCTGGTCCATGGCCCTTGGACCTCTCAAAAACAAGCCCGGCAGCCAGTACTTGTTTTTTGTGTTTTTTTTTTCCTGAAAATTTGTGACTTTATCACAAAATTGCAGCACACATGTTTTTTAGCCATGGGGGGGAGGAGAGGGTCCTTCTTAGATACCAGCACTACAGCTTTGAGGTCAGTGTGATTCCACCCTGACCCCTTGTCTGATTTTTTGCTTACAGAAGCTAAGACCCAAGATGGCTGCCAACACTTCCTGCTTCTTCGTTATCATTCACAAAGTTGTTGCAATCACAGATATACAAATTTAAATTTCCTTTTACTTCTCAACAGTTTACACCAAAAAAAACAAAGCACATTGTTGGAAATTGGATTACTGGTAAGTATCTACACTTAGCAATAGGTCATTAACCCCACTAGGACCAGTCAGGTCTCAAAAAATTAACCCCCGCTCAACCCTTGGTAGCTTGACAATGAGCAACAAGGCTTAACTTCAGAGACAGTCATATAAAGCATTTAGGAGCATATTTATACTCCGTCTGCGCCGATTGTGCTTCAAAAATTTTGACGCACAATCAGCGCAAACGTTGCCCTGTATTTAAACTTTGATGCCCGAGGATGACAAAATTCCACTGTGTGCGTCATTTTTTGGATGCGGCAACCCGCCTTGCGTTACTTACATGCAAGGTAGGCGTTCCCGTCCAAAAAATGACTTAAACACCCGTGCGTTGTGTTTATGCTTTCGGGCAAAAATTACCCAAGGCCGGGAGGCGGAGCCAGAAAATGACGCACAGCCCGATTTGCGTCAAAATTTAACACCTGGGTCAGGGCAGGCTTTAAAATGGGACAAAAACACCTGTATTTAATCAGCACACACAGAACAAACAGCAGAGCACCAGAGCAGCAACAGGGAGCCATGGAGGTGATTCTAATCCAGCATGCACGCAGACGCAGAGCCCAGCAGCAACAACAGCAGCTACAACAACACCAGCAGGGACCCCAAAGGCAGCGCAGAAGGCAGGAGAGGATATTCCGCCCCAGAACCACCCTTCAGGGCTTCAGGGAATACGTCATCATCCAGAGGTGCCGGTTGAACTGGCAGGCCATTCAGCAGCTGCTGCGCAACATTGAACCGCAGTTGGCCCCCACTTTGGTGACACCCCGCAGCATCCCAACAGAAACAAAGCAGCTTGCCGTACTTCACATGCTGGCAAGTGGCACTTTCTAAACAACTGGTGCCGTGGTTGGCGGAATATCACAACCATCATTCTCCACCTTTTTGCCCAAAGTACTGGATGCCATCATTGGACTGACACCCCGCCACATCTGCTTTCCTAACACACTGCAGAAGTAGCAGGAAACAAAACAGGGGTTCTACCTCATCAGTGCCTTGCCACACGTCCTTGGTGCAATCGACTGCACACATGTACGCCTTGTGCCACCTGCTGCAACAGAACACCTCTACCACAACAGGAAGCACACACATTCCATCGACGTGCAGGCCATAGTCGATCACCAGGGATTGATCACCAACATCGTGGCTAAATATCCTGGGAGTGTACATGACTCATACATCTTCCGCCATTGTACCATCAATTAACACTTCCAGGATGGACGGTATGGCAATGAACTACTTGTTGGTAAGTACAAAATCCTACTTAAATACACATTGCACAGCAAACCCTCTAGGACACACAACACATACACCACAACAGCAACATGTGAACAGGAACATACTGAGGACGTGACATCACTAGCCATGTTTTTTAGGTCACCATTGAACCTGTCACACATCGGAAATTACTGAACAGCCCAATGTTAAGACGTCAAAGATCACAACGTGTGGAGTGGGTTGCCCAAATGTCACATTGCAAAATGTAAGTGTCCCAATGACCTTTACATTAATCCATTGCCTAAGTCTAAAGGTATGGGATGTCCAGGGTACATTGATATGAACGTGTTAACAACACTGACAATTTTAACTGTGTATGAAACTATCATCTCACCCCCAGTGAAGACACACGGACACCTGTATCACAAGTCACAATGCTAGGGAGGGCACACTGTACTGCAAATCCCAAAACATACTGCTGACAAACGGTTGGCTGACAAACACTTGTTCAGCCAAGGGAACAACACAATGCAGATTGTACATCCTACAAGCATAGGATGCTACATTATTACACAAAAGAGTCACAGACAACACAAGACAACTACTGCCATGAAAGGTCATTTCAATAGTGCCAGCTACATCAACATGATCCCAATCATTTTCTCTTGCTGCTGATCAGGGGTATGGAATCCATCCATGGATTATGACACCATTTGGCAACCCTAGTACTGCTGCAGAGTGTGCCTACAATGACGCACATAGGAGGACACTCAGCATTGTCGAGAGGACCTTTGGCATCCTCAAGTCAAGGTTCCCGTGCCTCGAAATCACTGGTGGTAGCCTCCTATATTCCCCCAAGATGGTCTGTCGGATCATCCTAACATGTGCAATATTGCACAACATTTGCATCAAAAGAAACATTCCCCTCCTGGAACCAGAGCCACACATGCCTGAAGAGGAGGAAGAGGAGGATGCTGGCCTGCAACACAGGTGGCAACAGATCGTCAACAATTTCTTTTGAATATGATCACCTTCACCACTTTAGTTAACTAATTTAAATAAACACCTATTATATTCACCATATAATGGTCTGGCTATTCATTTTTGCACACCTTCATGTCTACTTATCAGAATAAGAGCATTGCTGAAATACTGAGTAGGACACAGAACATCCCAGAGCTAATGTGATGCCTAACATACAATGGTCACATACACACACACTGTTAATGACATATATCACGTACATTTCTCCTTTGAAGGCCAATAGCAGAGGACCACAACTATTTCACACATACATGTTGAAATCAAGGTCCAACACAGCATATGGCACACAACTAAGACACCATCACTCAATAAGGGAAAAACAAGCCTCATACATGAGGCAGTCAATGTGCTTTGGCATCAGTAAAAGGAATGTCTGACCAGACCCTTGACAGCAGTAAGTCCAACTGCATCCAATATTTGCAAGGAATATCTGTGACCAGAGTCCCATAGAAGCAGAACATAGACAGCACAAGTGCCACACATATGAGCAGCATTGCACACATGACATTCCATGTACATGTCAGCCCATTTCCTAACTCCTGACACACCCATGCACTTGGTCACAACCCACCTGTCGGAAGAGGTCCCTGGAATACTAAGATGTGTACCCTGATATTCCCTCCTCTACACACACAGACCAACATTAGCAAACCAGTGTGCTACACCCTTTCCTATGGTATGCCATTGTCATAGAACATCTGACTGCAAGACGTCAGGTTAATTTATACACTGTCTTCTAGCTTCAAGGCCCTGTTAGCACATGTAGATTGCTTCCCCTGTGAAAATGTCTGTTGGCCCTTAGAATGCAAGTCTCACCTACAGGACTGGTGAGTAACAGATGCAGCCCACACCTGTGATCACCTCCATGCACACCACCCATTTAAAAAAACACTGCCCCTGCTGATGCCTGGAACAGCATAGGAGTTGCCATTATGTCAAATACAATGTTGAGCATTGATACTAATTAAGCCGTGTAACACAGCCACAGGGTGCATTTGTCACCTTCAAAAACAGAGGACATACACAGTTTGACATGTCAACTCTCTAGTTGGTCCTCCAAACAGTCTTAGTCAGACCACTGATTATGTAACTTGTCAAGTAGCTGGATCCTGAATCACCTTGCATTCTGTCAGCCTGACTGGCAACTGTCTGTGCGTCACACTAAAGTATCCCTGTGTCTACATATGTACCACACTTGCGTTAGCAAACCTCTCATTCATTAGGGGGTATTGGACATGGGCTTCTTCAATGCATACACAAATACATTGTATAGCATCATCTACCTTTTAACTGTACCATTTGAGTTACATCCTCTTGGAAAAGCAAAATCCATGACCCATCCCTTGTCTGGGTTGCATTTATGCATGAATGACAAAGTGTGACAGTGTCCCAGGGCCGTAGGCAGGGATTGGGTACGGGGCTTTCAGCACAACCAGCAGCCTCTGATAATGTCCATGAATAATACACACATGTCAGGACCATGACAGTTCACACACAGAATCACAGTGCTCACAACATAGTGATGGGCCGTGTGTGGTGAATAGCTGCGAGAACAATCAGCACAGAGGCTATGATGTTCCCAGATGCAGTGGGAAGTGCAGAGGCCAACCTGTGTACAAATGTTGAAATGACACCTGCCGGAACATGACACCTGAGACATTATATCACTCAGCACACCAAGGTTGCCCTGTTGACTGTCTAATTACACGTCTTTAGTGACAGGGTGGGACCATCCACATGTTGGTTCACATGTCCACATCCACTTTACTCACATTGATCAACCAAGGATACTCAGTAGATACAGGAATAGCTGCCACTGACTCATGATGAGTCCTGGACCGAACTGTGACAAATTACACCCCAAACAATATACAGGATCATCATTGGACCACATACATGAACAAGACACCTATGTGCAATTGATCACTGGAAATATGTGGACACGTGCTGTCTTGTATGCTGGCCCACCACAACCACTTGATAGTTGGGGCTCACTTCTATGGCCTCAACTGTGGTGTCATCATACATTTGAGATTCACCCTTGTCTGTCTGTGCAAACAACATGGTACCCACTTCCTCAATGCATGTGTATGACTCACTGTGGAATTCACCAACTAGTGCCTAGGAAGCTCTTACCAATACTCTAGGACATAGGATGTAGAAAATGTAGACCATTGACATGAACAAGCGTCTGCCATCCATCTGGTGCATGCTATGTCACATGTGGTGTCTATGTGACCCTAAAACTTGGAAGTCCACTTTACGGGTGTTGTTACATGTATGACTAACACATGCCCTCGCTCATTTCCACAATGACTTGCATCTAAGGATTGGACACCTGGACGTCACATTCATACAAGCATATGTACAAATATGCTTCATGTGATACACACACACTTGGTCAACAAATACATTAGTTGCCAAAGCACACACTTTGAGCCCAAGGCATTTAGGTATTGTACATATGTGCGTCACATTGCTATCCTATCCTTATTCCAAACATGCACAATTTCTGCAACACATATATGTAGGCCACACTTATGACTAACTATTGCGTCAGCCAACCGTAAAAATACTCTGAAGAGAGTATCATGATCCGCTGCAGTATGATGTCACACATGTGAACATACACCATCAACACCATACTGTCTCCAATCAGCCTATCTCTGATGTGTCCCAAATGTAACATAACCAAAAAACAAGTAAAATTCCCCAAAACCAGTTAATGCCCTGTAATTTTGACGTCCCTAGTGTTATGCGTCATTTTCCGTCTACCAAAACTGTATCTGCGTCATTTTTGTTGACGCACAGGAGTGAAATTTAGCCCCCATCCAGATATTTGTACAGGCCATGTACTAATATGTGGATGCGGGCTAATTTTCACTTCTGTGCGTCAAAACAAAATGACGCAAATACAGTTTTGGTATACAAAAAATGACGCATAACGCGAAAAAGGCGGGACTTTTCATACAGGAAGTGATGTAATAGGATATCCTGTTTACAGATCATGTACAGTGGGTGTACTTTCACTTTCACTTTGCAGTCTATGATCCTTCTAAACTGTGTGGCTGTGTAGAGAGTATTGTACTGAGATGTTGTGCTTTTTTGTCCTGTGTGCTATCTGTAAAGTCCATTTGTGAAATAAATATTGTTGCTGTATACTTTACTACTGTGTTTTGTCTACATTTGTCCATTTATCTTGTGTTTTTGTTGTTTGTGGGAGTCTGTTGTGGGTAGTGTTAGTTTGGGGATAGTTGGGCTCTTTTAGTGGTTAGGTTTACTTTTAATATGTCTTTGCACCCCTACTTTCCCCCTTTCCCCCTTTCCCCTTTCTATTTCTTTTACCCCTATTCCCTTTCACTTCCAAGTATGTCTGGTAGGCCACGTCTTGGCAGGATGGGGGAAAAGAAGCATTTCTTGCCGCTCATGATCCAGGCAGGGTGATACAGGGGTATCCAACAGAGGCGCGCAGAATCCGGTGGGGAAAGGTGCTGCATCACCTGCAGCGTGTATATGCCAGCCAGAGGAATGACCACCAGCTGAAGCACCGGTGGGGTGACCTCATCACCAGTGAGCAGGATCTCTTTGACCACCTGGGAATCATGATTGGTGGCACTGTTGGTGAGTACGAATCATGTTAATGTGCACGATTAATGGCTCTGTAGTGACATAAGGGGATTAGTACAATGTCTGCCAGCTAACTTGCTGACTGTGTGTAATGCTGGGGAAATATAAAGGGATCATTGATGCAGTATGGCAAGGATCACAATTGCTAGCTGTCAGGTAGCACGTGCTCAGCAAACTTACAGGTTACTTTTCCATGAAGGAAATTGGTGCGGCCTTTTTGTCAGAAAAGCAAACAAAATAGGAGCCAATCATGTCTATATAGGGTGCTAGTGACAGAGAAGTACAGATGTACCAACATTTAGGCCAACTTTGTTGACGCAATTGCTAGACTGACTTTAGAATCACTACATGATGCAGAAAATGAGTGCTGCCTTCACGTCAATTGACAATAGCAAAGTGGCTCAGACATATGTCTCATGTGAGTCTGGTGAGTGTGGAATGAAAGCGTTCACGGAAGTACTATGAATGTGTGGGATTGTTGTGTTCCTTGATCTTTTTGGATACATGTCAGTTCTGGATTTGAAAACATCGTGAAAAGGTGAAAGGTGCCTTCAGCTAACATCTTAGAATGTTTGTTGGAGTTAGTTGTGCCACATTCCAAATATGGATGGCAGTCTAAGTGTATGCACATAGCTTCACATCTCCATGGTTGGTGCAGATCACCATAGCTGGGCCACATCAAATGAGTAAACTGTAACAACAGGATGGCTTACAAAAGTCCCTGCCCCTCCCTCTGTACATTGGACCTATGTGTAATAAATGTGTCATGGCCACAAGGCATGTTTGACTGGTAATGCAGTCCTCAAGTAACCAGGCTTTGGATGTCTCTCTTGGATGCACATGATGAGACGATTACACTCCATATTTTTTTCTGGTCACCAATTACGGGACATGTTTGCAACCACATGATAGTTAGGGCCAATGTATGTGTGCAGATATGTGTGTAACTGTCAGAGGAGACCCATGCTATGTACAAGTTGGCTGTGATATATCAGATGCAGTACCATCATGTCTGAATGGCTGCCAGTTCCCTAGTCAGCCTACACATTGTATATGTTTATCAAATTGTTGCGCTGTGCACAGATTTTGAGCACATTTCTTTCTTCCATACCTTACAGGTGAACCGGCACCCTACACTGTGGGAGAGGTGGCAACATTTTAGGACCCCGACCACTCCATTAAGTGTTGATATGTCTGTTATGTGTTGTGTTTGTTGGTTATGGACTCGTGTGAGTTGGACGCATAGCAAGGTGTGATGCGTTGGGCAAGCTTTTCTCTTGTTCCATGAGTGGGAATTCAGTTTCTCACATGCTTTGAGTTGGCCAATGCGTATCCAATGGTATCATGTAGGGATTGTAGGCCATTCCTGTAGGCCCCACTGTGAGTACATGGGTTAGTCATGTGGATGATACTTGTATCACCAAGAGTCACACTGGAATTCAACTCCGATTTAGTCAGCCTGTCAGACCCACATTCTCTAAGATTGGTACAGCAAATTGCTTTCCAATAGACATCTGCTTCCCTATTTACCTACGTAATTTTGAAACAGTAGGTAGAACCTCCTAGCAGCATGTACTACCACATGTAATGCTACAAGTATATGGAACTTGAGTGCAATGGCCTAGGTGTGCATGCGATTTATGATCATGGGTATTCTAGCAACTCTGTGTCTGATGTAAGTCAGGCCTCAATGGAAGTTTATGTTGTGTACCAAGTTCTGCATTTCCTAACATGTGTGGCCCTATGAGTGCTATAGGGTTTGCTGACTCCTAATTGTTGATACACCTTACCTGTGGTATGTTTGTAGAGACAAACATGTGTGGAGTTTTCTATACACTCCTCGGTGTACATGTTGTTGGCAAATTATAGTTGTTTATCCACCCCCGCCCTCAAACACGGGCATGGGTTTGTGAATGGGGTACCTAGTACTGATTCTACCAGTATGTTACACATACATGTGAATAAGTGATGGTTTGGTTGCAAACTAGTATACACACTCAGGTTTGGCACTTGGTACTATACTGGCAAGTCCAGTTACAACTTGCAGACCATGTGGCTTTAGTTTTGCTTTCCGTACACTGACATTTGTAGCACATGTCATGGCGGAGGATATGCAGCATGATTCTTAGCTCATAACTGCCAGAACTCAGATTGCAAGTCAAAGCCAGTTGTTACCCATCTTGTAGGTTATGGATGTGCTATGTGTGATGTGACCTTTGTAGTTTGGCCTGCAATGTACTTCCTATGGGACATTCAATGATCTGTATTGTGATATGAGCTCTTACAAGTACAGTAGATGCATTGTCTGATTAACTCCCTGTGCCATTTCACACAATGCAGTTACTAATGTAGAATATCTTCACAGCTGCTAACATGACTCCAGACCAGGTCCGTGAATTTCAGCGCCGGGCCATGCAATACCAGCACATCCTGCTGGTGGAGTCGGGGTTCCGGAGGATGGCCCGGTGATATCGCCATGAATGGGCCTCCGGGGCATGGAGAGCCTTCCCAAAGGGTGGGCCTACATTGCCCACCACAGCCACCACCAGCACAATCACCAATCCGATGCCACTGTTCGTCCGACATCTGCTGGACTTCAAGGCCCCAGCATTGCCACTGGTGCAGGACAGCCCACTAGGCCTGGCACCACACCCACACAGACCTCCTCCACCAGTACACGGACTGCCACTGCTCCATCTGTTGACCCTGCAGCCTTCAACCAAATGGACCGTAAGATGGACAAAGGGCTGCGCAAGTTGAGCCACCTGAGCCGGGATGTGCGCCACATTAACCGGCGTGTTAAGTCCATTAAGAGGGCTCTCCGGAGGGCCAACCTCTAGACTTTTTGATATGGACATGATTCCCTCTCCTCCCTCCTCTTTCCTTGTTCTTATAGTTAGTGGGCTTAGGGGGCTTAGTGTTAGGTTAGTATAGTCTGTTAGTTTAGTTAGTGTTAGTGGGTGGGGGGTCCTGATTGTTTCTATTTTTTCTTATTACATGTGTGGGTGGGTGGGTGAGGGGCTATGTTGGGGTTCTTGTGTGTTTAAAAAAAAAAAATCCCACAAAATAAAAATTACCCAACCCCCCCCAAAAAATATATATTTGTATAGGATAGTATAGTATGTGTTTAGGTTAGTATGTGTTGTCCTCCATGTGTCCCGTCTCATAAGGGGGTTGGGAGGTAGTTGTTTAGAACGTGTTGTTACATGTGATAAGTAAGTATAGCTTAGGTTAGTTAGGGAGAGTTGTGGGTAATGATTAGTCAGGGTAGATTAGGGTAGGTAAGATTTTTCCCTCAGTTTCCTCATCTGTGATTAGCATTTAATAAATATTTGGTTAACCCCTAATAGTATGTGTTGAATGGTACTTGATCGTGGGTTTGGATTCAGTGTACATCAATTTTGTACTATAACATCTGTGTCCTATGCTACAAACAAATCCCAACTGAGCTGTACGATTGGCAGCTAGCCCAGAGCTACCTTGCAAAGTGTCGACCCTTCGTTGCAACCACCAATCACAGTTAATATGGATGACAATGTGTTTCTGTTGATAAGTGTGTTTTCAAAGTCACAAACAGTGCTTCCAGACTTGGTATTGGGGAAACAGTTTTAGGTCTGACTGCAGTGTGATGATCATGCACACCCTTATAAGATCATTTGTGACACAGTTCGGCATGATTACCTATTTGTATGTTAAATCAGACACCTTCATTTATGCAGTTTTTGTAGTGTTTACTTAGATTAGTGTGGCATGTTTATTGTGTTATTTTTGCATGTTGACAACATTTTGCGGCCACTATTTGATGTCTTAGTTATCCCCTGAGGAAGCATTCTTCTGTCCAACACAGCATGGTGGTGTATGGTTTCTCACTTCATCAGATTTGTCCCTCAGGATGGGCAGAGTATGATGCAATCATGGGCACTGTGCAGAATTCTCTGACTAAATATTATCAGGACGGTTGTATTGACAAGCTACGTAGTTTGACATTAGGCACATTGTCCATGATTGTGAGTCCATTTTAGTGACATCTTACATTGTGATCCTACACAAGGGGTTACGGAAATGCTTTTGGCATGCTGTGGTTGATGTTTCAGACAGTGCAGAAGGACAGGATTTGCCAATGAGTAGGAGAGAGACAATCACTGGGCTGGGTGACAAGATATAAAGTGTTTTGCAGAACAGTGTTTGAGTAAAGTTGTTGCAAGACTGGCAAGTTACAAAGCGCAGGACTTTGCTAAATGTCGGCCATGTGGCAGGGACTAGTGCTTCCGGGTCATTTTCCTTGTGAATGTTATCTGTTCCATGTCTTCTTCTGATGTGTGTGTTGCCTCCTCTGTCTTTGTTGTTGTGGGTTGTGAAGGGGCAACACACACCTCAGTGTTAGAAGACGTGGAGTCAGACATCCCGGTCGCTGCTTCTTGTGAAGGTCTTAAGGGCAGTACTGCAGCAAGGAGGGTCTGCTGGTTCTTGAGAATAGCAGCCACATAATGATGGTAGGCAGCCATGTCGGCCCTGAGGGAGTCATGATTGCATTTGTGCATGCGGTGGAAGGTTTGGGGTGCGAGGTGTTGTGGCAACTCCCTTACTGCAGTGGTGAATTCCTTGACAGTTTCTTGTAGTCCTTGCAGTATGGATGTTAGGGCTTGCATAGCTGCTGCCTGATCTGCAGATGACATCATGCACAAACGCATCCCCACAAGGCTGGCTGCCATAGTTTGCATCCCCACCCACACCTCCTTGGCCAGCTCCCGCTGTACTCCAACTACAGTTCTCTCAAAGCTGGTGCCTGTGTCGCCTGAGTCCTCAGCTGTATTGGAGCTGGTAGGTCTTACAATTGGGGTGGTTGGTGGATCCTCTGAAATGGCTGCTTGTTCTGTGCTCCTCCTTGTGACTGAAGGTGGGGTCTGGAGAGTGTCAAGGACCTTTTGGATAGTCTCCTGGGGAATGTTTATCAGCTCGTCATCCATGTCATCAGGGAAATCTGGGACAGGCATATCGGCAGAAGTTCCATCTTCCTCTGCAATGAAATAGGGTACAATTAGTGTGTCTGTGTTGTGGCAATTTTGATGTGACGTGCCTGCCTTTTGATGAATTAACTTTGTGATCTTGTTTTGTGTTAATTTCTCCAGTCCTTCAGATGGGCATTCTTCCAGGTCTATGGCCCACCTGAGTGTCACATGTATGTTATTGAGTTTTCAGACTTGTCAGCCTCATTGCCTCTAGGTGTGGGTTTATGCCAAATAGAGAATTGCCACCTTCTTTTCCTACTCAACCCTCCGTCTACATCCATTCTCATGGTGAGACCTTTCACTGGCTGTGGGTGCACTGATGGCCCTGGCAGCACACCTAACAATCAAGACCTGCCCCAATCTCTGATCTTTCACATCCACTTAAATGTAATTGACATGTGGCATATCCTATGCATGGCAATGTTATGATCCGATATGGATGTTGAGATTGTAATGTGTCCTGCTGATGTTGGGGAATGTGTGTTACATTGGATTGCCTTGATAATCGTATCAGTGTCCTATTTCCTCCTCCTGTGCAGGTGTATTTCAGTGACCAGTTACATGTGTCCCCCCCCAATGCTGTTGTCTGAGCAGTATAACATTTGGAATGCGGCATTGTTACCCAGGCACAGGATGGACCCAGACATTTGCAGCATGGGTGTGTCCTTAGTGCTGTGTAGCTCCTATTGTTGTTTACATTGGCTGATGTTTGCGACAACTATGGGCATTGACATTTGAGAGTACTGGGGCCTTTGTCTTATTCCTGGGGATTTTTGAAGTTGTCATCCTCACCCCCTAATTTAGGTGTGTATAATCCATGGGGAGGTTACTGCCTTTGGCTACTTGAGCTGCACGCAGAGGTGGTAGTGGCAACTGTTGTCGCAGTTACATTCCAGTTGTCGGTATGGCTAGAGGTTGTTAAGAGGGCCCTAGTTAATGTAGGGGGTATGGTGGCTGACGTGTGCCGGGATGTCAGTTTGACGTTGTGGCCTTTCCTCCTGGCGTGGCTTCCCCTTTGCTCCATCGTTGGCATGACAGCATGCCCCAATGGGACTGTTGTTGGTGTTGTGTAATGGTGTGCCCCAGGTCTTCTCAGAACGGGCCATGCCCCCATGCCGTGCCCCTTTACCCATGCCACTCCATGTATTAGATGACTTCCATGCATTTCGTGCTCGGTATCCCCCCCGCTCACAGCTGACATTAGTGCATTTTAGTTTCCCATGCGACTTACCCTGCATGTGCGTTGTCTCATGGTAGTCTGCGCTGTCCTCTCCTTGAATCCCTGTGACGATCTCCTCAGGGATGACGGCTGCGACCATCTCCTCCATGTGGTCCAGGGCCTCCTGGTGTGCTGGACTCCCACCTCCAGTCTGCAGTGCTGCCTTCCTGTTCCTGGCCATATTTTCCTTGGTCCTGCACTTGCAGTCATCCCAGCGTTTCTTGCACTCAATGACTGTTCTGCGTGCTTCTGCCACACTGTTAATCTTGTCAACAATTTGTTGCCATATTGCCTCTCTCCTACTGATTGGCAACTTTGAGGTGACAAACAGTTGGTGCTGGTGTTCCCTCACCTCTTTAACCAGAATTTCCTGCTCCTCTGCACTAAAGCAACACTTTCTTTTCTTCTTAAAAGTGTCCTGGTTCTTGTGTGGGTCCTCCTGGCTGGTTCCTGGTCTCCTGTCATCTTCCTGGGGTCTGTAGTGACATCTGGGATCCATTTTGGCTCTCCTCTGGTGTAATGGCGGTGTTCGTGTTTTTTTTTATGCTATTGCTTCAACAAACGGCGCATTTCCGGTTTGCGGGATCGTAAATCGACCCACAGTCATTTCCGCCGCGTTAACGTCATTTTGCTTTTTGACTTGACGCTGCGATGTGCGTCAAAAATAATGACTCCCACCTGTGGTTTGTGCTGCCGTGCGTCAAAGTATAAATATGACGCCCGCACGGCGCACCAAAATGGCGTAAGCCGGCGGTAATATTTTTTACGCAAAACTGCGCCGGTGCAGTTTTGCGTCAAAAAGTATAAAGATGGGCCACAACTTCAATAAAACAGTGCATAAGTAAAACATAAAACACAATAAAAATCCAACACTAATTTATAAGAATAGATTATATTTTTATTCTTAAAATGACACCCAAAGGACATAAATCCAATGTGAGGAACCAGAGATATGATTTTTTTTAAATTAACAGTAATTCTAGCTCTTAGAAGCAAATAGCGCTCAAAGGGTTAAAAAAGGTTACACTGGAAAGGGACGAAGTCCAGAGTTCAGACCACCCACGATGTAACACTGTTACACTTACTTCAGAAGTGTTTCTTGATACAGGAAAGTGGTCGACAGCACCAGCCTAAGTTTCAGAGGCCCTGGTTTCCCTCTTAGGGTCTGGGACTACAACTTTCACAATACACCTCTTCAACTTACGGAGCTCTGAGTTGATCTAAGGGAGTTGCGACTACAATTCCCAGAATGTACCTGGTCAGAATCCTCAAAAGGTCACTGGATGCTGGTCAGCTGGGCTCTTCTTGCAAAACCTGATGCAGGGGACTCTGGGTAGCTCCTTTGTACCTGTAGCTTAATGGGGGTCCCTTCTTGAAGTGAAGCAGTTGAAGACAGGCCCTTTTAGTAGTGATTCCCAAATGTGCAGTTGGTGTAGTTCTTTCAGAGTGCAGTCTCCAGGTGCAGGTCAGGGGTCCAGCAGGGCATTCCTTCTTCTTCTTTTTCTTGTTCCTTGTAAGGATCTGAGGTGTGGGTGCAGTTCTCCCATATTTATTCTTGCTCTTAGTGTGAAAAGCATGGGGAGGGGGGTGACTGTCCAATCACACTACCACCATGGAAGACCACTTCCTGGGAAGTGTGGCAAAAATCAATCCCATAGAGCAACATTCTTTAAAAATCCAACATGGCTGAAACTGATTTCTGGAGGTTAGGAATGGCTAAGCCCACCCACTGGTGTGGCTAAAAATCCTTAACACAACCCTCTCTTAATCTAATCAAGAGGACACCTGGTTGTCTGGGTTTGCAGGAAATGGGGAAGGTTCTGAGCTGCTCTAAATGTCTTTCCTTCCTTTGACGTCCAGTTTGTTGCTCCCCCCTATCCTGTTTCACCATCTGCTGAGGAAGATCTCCTCCCCCAGGCACTTCCTTTGTGTTTAGCCCAGACCACTTCACACCTCAGCAAGGCAACCTAACCAGGCTGCAAGAGGCTGGTGAATCAGAGAAGGGCAATACTGCGCTGAAACTGGTAACTTTAAGGAAGAGTTCTAAACTCTTTCCCTGAACTGGTTATATGAAATCCAACAATGGTAAGTTGTTGCATTTATTATAACAATCAGTTTGAGACCAAACTTTCTGTATCTAGCTTCTTTAGAGACTTTATCAATAAAAATAAATTCTTCCCATTTTAGCCTATGGAGCCTATGCACTACAAAGAGGGAAAATGAATGTGGCTATTTTTCCTCACCAGGGCTTATAAAAGATAAGGTCCTTGCTTATAGTTACACTGCACCAAACACCGGTGGCACCTAGGGCAGACGTTAGGGGTGACTGATATGTAAAAATAAGGTAGTTTAAGACTTTGGAAGTACTTTTAATTCCAGTTCATGTAACTTTAATTGAAAAGCAGTCAGCAAGGCAGTCCTCCTTTTAAAATGACTATGGGGGTGCACTTCCTATGGAGGGGTCCCTAAATGTACAAGCCCAACCATACACTAGGGACTTATAGGCAGGTTCACATAGCCAATTAGAATTAACCTAATTTGCATACTCGTTTTACACAGAGCATAGAACCTGGGACTTGTTAGCAGTACCCAGGGCACCATCAGAGTCAGGAAAACCCCAGCAAAATGTGAAAAATGGAGGCAAAAAGTTAGGGGGCCTCTGCAATCAGCCTAGTTTTCTCACACACTATCTGCATACCGACCGCCAATTTTTTTGCCAATTTTGGTATAGTTCCATCCAGTGGTTTTGGCTGCAGTCGTGTACAAAACTCCTATGGGAATTAACATGTGAACGCATGTTTTTTTACCCCCTCTTTTTCTAGGCCTCTACTTGACAGATCATCCCCAAATTTCCCATGTGCAACAGGAATCACATGCTTTTTTTTGGAAAATTTAGTGAAGATTCGTCAAATGGTGCCAAAGGTATAGGCATGGCAAAACAATTCAATGGAAACATGGTCCTAACTGTAACTACCTACTGTACAACTACTGGTGACCGCCATTATATATAACTAAATATATATATACATATCTTTCAAATTAATGAGATTTGACTCATCACTCAGCCTCACCCCAGCACGATTCCACAGCACTATTTGTTTGACATAAAGGCATCTACTGACCAAACGTTCTTTCTTCTGTTATTTCATTTTTATTTAATGTGCTCCCGAACAAACAGAATGCCAATGTGATTGAGCTGATGCCTTCTACTGGACACTGCCCAAATCCAAACTACCACTATATATATATATGTATGTCTGTGTGTGTGTGTATATATTTGTGCTTAATTATATATATATATATATATATATATATATATATATATATATATATAAACAATACATCAAACTTCCACTGGAAAGACGCACACTCAGGAATTCATAAAAAAATTCTAATTCTAATATCGGAAGTGCAATTTTTTCAGTTGTGAATATTTGAAGTTGTACATGCTGATATCCGGATGTACAACCAAAGCTTACACATCGTGCTTTTTTGAAAAATGCTGTGATTTCAAAGGCTTTTGAATTACATTATCGTGACATCTAATATAATAAGATACATTTGGTTTTCTGCATCTGCAAAAGTTATTTGAACTGTGCAGTAGTGAGGTTCCGGCAAGGGGAACTGGTATTTTTCCAGGGGTTTTCACATTTTTGAGAGTGTTTATATTTCATAGTAGAGACGTATAGTCCCTTTTAAGTCTGTATACTTAAGTCAACAATATGGATGATGATATTGATAATGAAAGAAAAATGGCTACTCAGGTACTATTTGCGAAAACTGCCATAAGAGGTAAACCACTTGGGATGGATTTGGGTTGCAACAATGATTTGAATACATTTTTACATAAGTTGGAAAAACTGTGTAAACAAGAAATGTCTAAATGGTGGGAAGCCACGTCCTTACAAAATTATATTGATAAAAATATGGTCCCAAGAGGACTAAGAATTTTCATTACACCGGTGTATGAGTCTCCGAATCCTGAAATGTTAAAAGAATGGGCGGATAATTCTGCAATTAGTTCTAAACATATGTTAGAAATTTTGGTTAAATATGCTTGGCGTGACCGCGAGATCCTGTTATCAGATATTAAAAAAATAAAAGAGGATTTTGCTAGCAGGCCTGAAAAAGAAGAATTAAATTATTTCTCGTTTTCTAGAAACCATGACGGTCAAACTGAAGAAATATGAAGATGATATAAAAATTAAAAAACAACAAAAACTCCATAGAGATATTGGAGATTATGAAAGCGGAAGGATCCTAACTTTTAGCTGAAAATATGATAATCTGTATAAATCTGGCCCTAATACTCTAATGCCTATGGTTCAGCCCTCTACCTCTGAAAGTGAACTTGAAAGCGCACGAGAGATTGATTCCCTAAGCTCAACGGATAGTGAAACGTCTAGTGTCGAAGTTACCAACAAGCCGGCTACTTTTTTAGACGAATATCCCTAAAATATCTAGCACATACAGACATGATTATTGAAATGATAACCTATTGCTTGACCAATAACATTTTTTTATTCAATGGTCAGCTATATAAACAAGTTCTGGGGACCGCTATGGGAACTTGCTTTGCTCCCAGTTTTGCCTGTTTATTCTTGGGTCTTTGGGAAGAAGATATTTTTAAAAATGAAGAGAAATATCCTGAAATTAATCAGGCCATATTGTGGCTCAGATATATTGATGATCTGTTTATAATCTGGAAAGGATCTGAGAAGGAGGCTATAAGTTTATTAAGAAACTTAATGAAAATGAACTCAATATTAGATTAACATACAATATTAGTAATGTGTCTATAGAATTTTTAGATACAAAAATTGAGATTAAAGACAGGATGATCCATACTGAACTCTTTCGTAAAAAGACAGCAGGAAATAGTCTACTGCATGCTGCTAGTGGACATCCAGATAAATTGAAATGGAGTATTCCATATGGAGAATTATTGAGGGCTAAAAGAATAAGCAACACAGATGAGTTATTTGAAAGAGAACAGGAAGAAATGGTTAGAAGATTCAAACAAAGGGGTTACCCGGATTGGGTAACCAAAAAGGCTATAGAAAAAATTAAAAAGGTTGAGAGAATTCAGACCCTTTTTGACAATACGACTATAGTAGAAAAAGAGAATAATGAAGATCCTTGACTAATTTTAACCTTTAATGAGGACACTACACAGATCAAAAAGATTGTCTCCAAACATTGGAATATTTTGAAGAGTGATCTGGTTATAGGTAAAGAGATTCAGAGATGGCCCTCGATTACGTATAGAAGAGGTAGTAATCTCCATGATATGTTGCGATCTAATGATATCTCTCCATTTTCCCAGGTTAAGGAGCATAATCTACAGGGCTTTTTTCCTTGTGGTCACTGCAAAGCTTGTCGTAACAGTGTGGCAAGGAAAGAGTATCCCACAAAAAAACCAGGGAATAATAGACCCATTAAGCAGTTTTGAAAATGCAGTACGCCTTTTACTGTTTATGTACTTGAATGTCCGTGTCACCTGTGGTATGTGGGAAGTACCAAACATGCAGTAAAGAAACGCATTCTTGAACATATGCAAGCTGTCACATCAAGAGACCCCCACTATCCGGTAGCTAGACACTTTCAGGATTATCATAATTCGGATGCCACTCTATTATCATATTTTGGCATTGAACATGTACCTCTACATCACAGAGGAGGTAACAGAGAGTT
The DNA here is from genome assembly GCF_031143425.1 of Pleurodeles waltl. NCBI lineage: Eukaryota > Metazoa > Chordata > Amphibia > Caudata > Salamandridae > Pleurodeles > Pleurodeles waltl. Next base: position 232,489,906 of record NC_090446.1, read on the forward strand.
GGCTTTACGCATCAAAGAATCCAAATTTATTGTTGATTTAGAAACTAAGACACCAGGAGGATTGAATATGAGTGAGGAACTCAATACCCACTTATTTGGATGATTATAGTATGGGGTAGATGATAATAGTCATTAAATCTTAAATATAAAATGTTGATATATTAGACAATATTGTTTTATGGTATTGAATACTGGTGTCTTAACGCTATTGTGTGGTTTTAATAGAGTTATTTTATATATTTTTTTCAGAATGGAGGACTCCGGATGGATTCCTGAGTCCAGAATACACAATTGTTTGTTGTCTCATGGGGCGTCAAGGGTACCGGATACGTATAAAGTGTGTAGGATTTGGTGTTGTTGTACAGATTTTGAGGGGACATAGTTCCACAGTTATTTGAAGGCGAAAATACATGGATATTAGAATATAAATTTTGAAAGTATATGATGAAATATAGTGACTAAATGAATTCTGATGTCTCTAATAGGAGAAATGAAATCTACAACTCCAATTCTAAAATGTAAAATTTAAATTTTAATAATTTGAAATTTATAATTGAAAGACTGGTTATAGGTATGTTTTTGTATTTATATATTTATATTTATATATTATTTAACTTTTTTGCATATTTATATTTGTTATAAAGAATATTGAATTCATCAAACGAATGAGTATATCTTGTACTAAGGTTTTATAATTATGAATTTTACCTATATTTATATATTTTATAATACAACCAGTCAACAAATTTCATCATGTTTAATTGGGTGTTTATGATAATACAATCCGGAAATTGGATATTTATATTAAGTATTATGCTCTTGAATATATGGAAAAGTATCAACCCAGTTATTTATTTATTTATTTATTTTGAATGAATTGTATTTTGTAATTTCTTATAGATATGTTGCTATTAATTGTGCCTATTCTCTAGTCTTACTTTTGTAAGTTAATACAACAGGTAGTCCTATTTTTATGTCTGTTTCTTACTTTTGAAAGTTAATACAACAGGTAGTCCTATTTTTATGTCTGTATCCGGGGGGTATTTAACTAGGTGTACACAGGTGGAATTATACACTTGATCAAGGCTGCTTCACAGCCGAAACGCATTGTGTTGTGTTAGTAAACTCACTTTTTTTGTGAATTCCTGAGTGTGCGTCTTTCCAGTGGAAGTTTGCTGTATTGTTTATATTTTTAACCGGAGTGCTCTGCCGGTTTATGACGCACCACCCCTCTGGGGCCTTTAGGAGCCTGGCAGTGAGCACTTTTTGCAGTTCATTTAAATATATATATATATATATATAAAAGAAAATATATATATATATACATATATACACACATACATACCTAGTAGAACCATTCAAAGTATTAAAAACTAATATAAAGTAAAATAAACCGTTTTATTAATTATGTTACACTATATATAGGTATTTCAACATAAATATATATATATATATATATATATATATATATATATATATATATATATATATTACCATCCAAAACACAACGCCTACTCTTCCTCAGTACTGGATAAGTAGACAACGTCCAGAAGCTGCAGTCATTTGGCAAGTGTTCTTTTATTATAATAATGGCAGAACAACTAAACTCAATGCGTTTCGGAGCTCCTGCTCCTTGTTCACGAGTTTGAAATCTTAACCTATTGCAGTAGTCCTTTTTCTAATACTTTCATAACAAACCCATACATAACAATAGTAGAAGGACTGCATTTTCAATCCAAATGTAATCACAAATGCAATCTGTCGGCCATTTTATAACAATGTGCTTTGAACTTATTTTCCTCATAATGTTGCCATTATTCTACTACTACTCAATCCAATTCACTCTGAAATTATTTGTCTACTCACTTGAAATCCTGTTGAAAAGAGGTGTTAATAAATAAACAAATTCGCAGACTTTCTGTAAAAATTATATATATATATATATATATATATATATATATATATATATATATATCAAATAAAAAACTGTGTGTTACTTGTAACTTTCTCAGGTACAGGATACGGAAAAATATATAATAGCTCTCCTGCTTCCATCATACAAGGCTGCGGTCCCAAATCACTCTATAGATAAAATACAACATATTACATACATTTTTGTGTATTCTGTGTATACTGAATGCTTCTCATATCATCTATACCAAAAAAATATATAATTCCATTAAACTATAAACTTACTGAAATCCTGCTATTACTTCCTAATACTACCTTAACCTAAATGGGCTGCCAATTCCTCGTCCATGTTCAATCCTTTCAGTTGTAATGTCCTGTACTTGATAATAAGTTTCGATTCCAGTCTGCGTAGTTCTTGTTCTCACCTCTAATATTAACAGAAATACTATCCAATACACAGAATTTCAACAAATTTATATTCTTATTGTGATATCTACCACAATGTCTGGCCACTGGATATTGTTTATCTTCATTCTTAACCACCCGAAAATGTTCTAGTATCCGTTTCTTTGCTCTATGGATTGTACTGCCTATGTAAACGAAATCACACAGGCAGTACAACGCATAAATTGAATATTCAGTATTACAAGTTAGGTGTGTCCTTATTACAAATGGTTTCATTTCTTTGTTCAGTACTATTTCTCGACAATTCGGGCTATATCTGCAAGCTTTGCAGGTTCCACAGGTATAAAAGCCCTGTATTGAGCTTTGACAATCCTTTCGAGATTGAACTAAATTTCTACACAACTGATCTTTCAAAGAGGGGCTTCTTCTAAAAGTTATTTGAGCTTTTTCATCCACAAACTTACTAACTGCTTCATCTGCCCGTAATACATTCCAATATTTATTTAAACTTCTTAATTCCCATGATTGATTGTGAAAATCTGTAATAAATCTAACTGATTGTTTTGTATCAAAACCTTTCTTAGTGTGTGGAATTAATGCTTCATCTCGATTGGTTGACAAAACCTTATCACATGTACTCTCAATGGTTTTGTTAGAATAGCCCCTTTATAAAAATCTACTTCTCATAACCTTGATTTCCTCCCAAAAATCTTCCTGTCCACTAAAATTTCTCCTTGCTCTTAAAAAACTCTTCATATGGTATACTCTCTATTAGCTTTTTTGGATGACAACTTCTAGCATGCAATAAACTATTACCCGCTGTCTTCTTACGAAACAGCAAGCTCACCAACTTGGAGCCTATTACTTCTAATTTAAGATCTAAAAACTCTATTTGAGTGGCATGAATGTGTGCTGTGAACCATAAGTTCAAATGATTTTGATTCAACTGATGTATGCACCTACATGCATCAGAAAAAATGCGCTAAACAGTGGAATGAAACGGACGCCACTTGTTTTAATTTTTTTATTTACCGATCCAAGATGAAGGAAGTCACTTAGATCAGTAAATTAAAAAACTAAGGGGCATATTTATACTCTGTTTGTGCCGGATTTGTGTCATTTTTTTTTCTCGCAAATTCGCCGCAAACTTAACTATATATTTATACTTTGGCAGTAGACCCGTCTCACGCCAAATTTATGGAGTTAAAGTCATTTTTTTACCAGGGAAATCTACCTTGCGTTAATGGCATGCAAGGTAGGCATTCCCAGGCAAACAAAGGACTCAAAGGCATTTGCACCTTATTTATACTCCTGTGCAAAAATGGCGCACAGGAGGGGGAGGGCCTTAAAGAACAACTCTAAACCGGTTTAGAGTAATTTTGTTAACGTCTGGGTCAGGGCAGGCGTTAAGGGACCTGTGGGCTAATTTCCATGGTCTCTGACCATGGAAGCAGTCCACAGGTGCCCTTCCCTGCCCCTAGGGACACCCCCTGCCACCCTCGCCCACCCCTGGAGGACACCCATGGATGGGGGACCCATCTACGGTAAGTAGAGGTAAGTAGAGGTAAGTATTTTATTTTTTACGTAGAAGTGGCATGGGGGGCCTAACTTGGGCCCCCCTACATGCCACTGTGCCCAATGGCCATGCCCAGGGGACATGGCTATTGCGCAGAGGGGCATGACTCCTGTCTTTGCTAAAACAGGAGTCATTTCCATGGGGGTTGTGCATCAAAAAAGGACGCTAGTCAGGTTAGAGCAAATATTTTTTACTCTAACCTGACTTGCACCATTCTTTGGCACACAACCCCCAGTCTTCCCTAAGCCTCCACTGCCCGGTTACTGTAATTTATTTTGACGCTAAACAGGCCAAATCGTCGGCTACCATCATTCCATAAATAAGGCACCCAGCTGGCGCGTTGGAATGGCGGTAGCCGGCGTTAAAGTTTTTGACACAAATCTGCGCTAGAGCAGATTTGAGTCAAAAAGTATAAATATGGGCCTGAGTTCTTTAGTAGCATGAAAGGGCAGAAAAAAAGGACTGCATAGCATTGAGGGTCATGGAGGAACCAACAGGGTAGCTGGTGGGGAGATGAAAGCAAAGCACCTCACTTATGAGAGAGCAACACTGAGAACGGAGGGAGATGCACACATGGAGTGAAGTCACAGAGCAGAGGCCTACAGGGGGGAGCAGAATTTGGAGAGCAGGATGGAATATAATTGAAAGGGGTGAAAGGAACCCACAAGTGACAGATTGAATAAGAGTGTGAGAGAGGCACTCAAGGGTGAGAACAACACAGAGTGCAGGGGGGCAGGTGAGAAGTATGCTAGAAAGAAACAGGGTGCACAGTGGCATTTAGGGGGAGTACATAAGGGTGAGAAGGAGAGAGGTGGAAAAGACATGCACTCTTACTGAGTGCTTAACCAAAAAGAAAAAAAACAGTTCCCTAAAGGTGATCAGGGGTATGACAGAAGCCAGGTACTGAGAGAAATGGTAAGGAGACTTTGCTCCACGAGAAGGATAATTACAAGATGGAGAAGCTAGGACAAGGACAAATATTGAATAAGAAATAAGCAAAGAAGCCTGACAATAGAGCCAAGCAATGGTAAGCAAAGGGCGGACTATAAGCTTGTGTAAATTCTTGTGATGTGTGGGAGGTTCTACTTACAAATGTACTGCACATGGTATAAGAGTTGCTGATCAACTAATTGCACACATTTACATTTTGCGGGAAAACTGGGCTGATTGCAGAAGCCCCCTCACTTTCTGCCCCAATTTGTAGCTGATACTGGCATTTTCTGACTGACAGTGCCCTGGGCACTGCTAACCAGTCCCCTGCCAGTGCTCTGTTTAAAATGGTATATGCAAATTAGGCCTTCTTTTAATTTGCTCTGAGAACCTACATATAAGTCCCTACATGGTAGGGCATGTAGGTTTAGGGACCCCAGTATAGTTAGTGCACCTCTAGGTGCACTACTATGGTGTCCAGTATCATTGTAAAGGCAGGCCTGACTTGCTGGCTGCTTATAAGTTAAATTCAACCCCAAAATTCAACGTTGGAATTAAAAGGACTGGGTGCAATCTAAATATAAACAGGGGCATTATAAAATATGTTTTATGGGCCCTGTTGAGGGGAAAACAGCCAATTTTTTTTTTTCCCATTGTAGTCAAAGGGCTCCATAGGCTAACATTGGTTGACTTTATTTTACAATAATGAAGTCTTATTTCTGAGACACATGCTAAATATATCAAATCTGGTATCAAATTAAATCTTAGAATAAATCCAACAACTTGCCAAGATTTAAATTATTATAAGTAGCGCAGAGAAAGAGTTTTCAAACCCTTTCTGAAAGATACCAAATTTAGCCCTGTAGTGCCCTTTCCTGATTTGTTAGCCTAACTGAAGCTACCTTAATGAGGTGTGAAGTGGCCTGGCTGAGACAAAGGAAGCATCTGGTAGACGAAGAACTGCTGCAGCAGGTGGCCGAGCAAGATGGGGATTCAAGAGTAGCCAAAATGGTGTTCAAAGGAGGAAAAGCCACTTGGGACAGAAACTGGACTTCTCCTATTTCTTGTTCCTCCAGAAAGATGGAGGCCTAATTATTAGATTGGGGGGGGGCTTAGAGGGATAAGTTAGGGAACGTAGCCAGACCAGTGGGTAGACTCAGCCCGATCTAACCTCCAAGGATTAATTTTTTCCATGTTGGCTTTTTGGAGATTGGTGAGTGCTAGGACTGCTTTTTGCCACTCCTCACAGGAAGAAGACACCCCAGAAAGTGTCACCCTGCAGCCCATTGGACAGGAGCCCCCCTCTACTTTCCAACCCAGGAGCAAGGATAACCATGGCAGAGCTGCCCCACAATTCAGATCACTGTTGGAAGAAGATACTGGAGAAGAAGGACTGCTCTGCTGAACCAACATTCGACACCTGAAGCACTGCACCAGCTGCACACTTTGTGCTTCACCAAGAAAAGGACTTTTCCTTGCTTCTGCAACTCCAGGAGTGAACTCCCTGTAAGCTACAGGTAGAAAGGAGTTGACCAGAGTCCCCTGAATCAAGTCCTGCAAGAAGAGCCCAGCTGATCAGCATCCAGTGGCTATTTGAGGATTCTGACCTGGTGAATTCTGGGAATTGTAGTCCCAACTCCTAAGGAGTAACTCAGAGATTCTGGAACCCTGGAACAAGTTTATGGAAACTTCAAGGACCCCAAAAGGACCTCTGGAAGAGGATCCAGAAGTTTGTTGAAATTTGGAACTACTGTTGTAAAAAGCCCCATGAATTGAGGAGTGCATTCTGGGAGTTGTAGCCTCAGTCCCCAAAAGGCAAATCAGAGCCTCTGAACTATTGACCGGTTCTGTGGACCACTTTCCTGAATCAAGAAACACTTCTAAAAGTAAGCATAACAGTGTTACATCGTGGGTGGCCTGAACTCTGGACTTTGTTCCTGTCCAGTGCAACCTTTTTTAACATTTTGAGTGCTATTTTCTTCAATGCGCTAATTTTACTTTAAATTTTAAAAAAATCATATTGCTGGTTCCCTATATTGGATTTTTGTCATTTTGGTGTTCCATTTTCTATTTTTGTAAATTGGTGTTGGATTTTTATTGTGTATTATGTTTACCTATTTACTGTTTTGTTGATATTAAATGCTTTACTTTCCTGTCTCCTCAGTTATGCCTTACTGCTCGTGGGCCAAACTTCCAAGGGTTGAGCAAGGATTAATTTATTGAGACTTTCAATGGACCCAGTGGGGGATTGAGGACTATTGCTAAGTGTAGGTACCTACCTGCTCTTACAAATAACCCACTTTCCAGCACATTTTCATCAGGTAACAAGCAGGAAGGATTGTTTCCTCTTTAGTTGTTTGTCTCTCCTCTCACTTAACAGTACAGGATGCTAGTTTATTTACATTTAAATGATTGTTTGTTTTTTCTTCTTTAAATATGTTCAGCTATGTGTAAATGCTTGCTCAATACTCCTATATGTCATACAACCAAAAGAAAATGAACCTATTCGGATTTATACACTGACAGCCTTCTATTTATTCTTTAGAATTTTGTGACCTCCTCGGATATGTCTGTAAAAATGACCAATTGTCCTCACTTTTAATCCTGAATTTTATTCCTTTGAACCTATAGGCTTTCTACCTATAGCTCTGTTCACCTGTTTCAAGTCAAGTTCCTTGTCCTTCAGCCTGCCTCCAGTTGAGTATCAGTGTTACTCGCCTCTGATCAAGTTCTGGTGATCCTCATCGTTCAATCGGCTTCCTGTGGAGTTCCGGCCCTCCTTTTCAGTCTTCTGCCAATGATGCTGTATTTCTTATAAAAGGGAGAAAATAAGAAAGGGAAAAAAAAAACACTTTGGCTTCTTCTTAAATTTTCAAGCAAGTAACTTCATTTAAAGGTAAAGAAAGATTAATCGCTCAAAAAAAACAAAAACAGAGCTCTGTCTTTTAAATAAGTTATGACGATAAGAACTAAGGTGATTTATCGTTTGGGTGGGAATCCAAGATACCTCTAAACAGACATTAAAGAAAGACGTATTTCTGTAACAAGCTCTCCCCTGAGAATTAGGAGATTGGAAATAGAGTACGTTTATCAAAACTATTATTGGCAGGAGATTACATCAGAACACAAGGAAGCCGTTTAGTTAAATTGGTTGTTTGGACATTGAAAATATTGTAAAAAGAGGAAGCAACTTGTTAAGCCTCATAGAAATGTATGCACAATGTGTCAATAATGTATAATTTTGCAATAGTTTAGGCAAGTTCAATGTATTATTGAAGTAAAACTTTTTCAGTCCAGAATCTTAAAAACCAGGAACCCAGTATTTTGAGAAATCAGAAGTCCTGACACCCAACACAACAAGCAGTCCAGGGTCCAGCAGTCTGATTTTGCAGACCACGAAGCACAAGATGGTATTTTGCTCTTTTTCTCTTCCCAAAACCCCCTTACCCTTGAGGACTTGCAAGAGGGCAATGTACTCCTCATCACGGTCACATTAGTCCTCAGTGGGATTGGGGAATTGTCATTGCCCAATCGGAACACCTGGAATTCAGGTGAGTGGCCCACACAGAACAGAAAGCCAAGCCACAACAAAAAGGTACCCTTGAAGCGAAGTCATCATGGATCACAAGTCTGTAACTGATTCAGATAATTTAACCCCTTCTGACCAGTTAGCTGTTCTAGTACAAAAGATACAGGAATAAGTTCTGATATCACGAACCAAGAATCAACAGCTCATGCAGACCCTAACATGGTCCATATCATTTATGTAATTGGGGGATTCCTCAGAACCACAGTTCATTATTAATCCCCCAAGAGTTGGTACTCAACCCTCCACTTCCACTAATCCCTCTGACCAGAACCTACATGTAACAGTGACCACTCCGACATCTGTGCCTTTGGTCAACCCTGAAAACTTCACTGGGGATAGTTCTTGCTTTGCTGCTTTTTTGAGCCAATGTCAATTGAATTTTTTGTGTAAATTTCAAATATTTACATCTGATGCTGCTAAGGTAGCTTTTGCAGTTTCCTGTCTTGGTGATGCTGCTGCCAATTGGTCTATTTCACATATTGAAAACAATGATCCTATCCTATATCATTTTGCCATCTTTAAGGCAGCCCTTGATGGGAAACATGTTTTTATCCAGTCTTGTGATAACAAATTATTACATTTACGACTAGGGTCCAAGGACCTATTCACTTATATTACTACTTTCAAACGGTTAAATATGGAAACTAGATAGACTGAAGAAAAACGTACCTCTCATTTTTACAAAGGCCTGAGGGATGATTTAAAAGATAGTTTATCTCATATTGTTCAATTACAAGAAAATTGTGCTGAAATGATTAATTTAGTAGTGAGATTAGATCATCAGTTAGGAGAAAGGAAATCTGAACGTCCTCAGAATTAACCCATGGTAGTTGTTTTAAAAACAGATAAAAAAGAAATTGAAGAAAAAGCACAGGAACCAGAACCCCTGCGAATTGGGGGAGTTAGTGGTCCTTCATCTATCGAAGAGAAGGAATGGTGCCATAAAGCCAATCTCTGCCTATAATGTGGTAAATCCGGTCACTTTTCACTAGACTGCACAGTTAACTGCAGCAGGAAAACTAATGCTCTTGAAGAGAGCTGAGACCCCCTCTCCATGAGGATCGTCCAATACTTGACTAATGTCCTAAGTTGTGTACCTAGACATCCTACAATTTGAGTAACCCTCATTCTATCTCCTCAGAATAGACAAGGACTGTCAGGTGCTACAGGTAACTTCCTTTATCTGGCCCTAGTGGCCAAGCTGGGAGTGTCACATGTTACAAGGCAGTACCTGAATGAAATAGGTCAGTTGATGGCTCAGCCTTGTCCTCTGGCCTTATTCTAGTTCACACTATTCTGTTATCCATAGTATGTGATAATGGTCATACAGAAGATACAACCTTGGACTTAATTTATACCCCTACCTTTGGCGTTATTTTTAGTATTCTCTGGCTGGAATGCCATAATCCTAAAATTGATTGGGTTTCTCGAACAGTTGCCTTGGACTCCCCCTTCTGCATGACCACATGCTGTCAAGAAACCATCTGTCCTCTGACACCCCTACATTGTGCCTCAACCAAGGACCCATTTTGCACAGAGCACAGGACTTGGGACTTGTACTATTCTACCAGAAGAATATCTGGATTTTCAAGTCGCCTTTGACCCAGTCAAAGCAACTCAGTTGCCACCCCAAAGGGTTTATGATTGTCAGATAGACCTACTTCCTGGAGCAGTCCTTCTTTGTAGTAGAATATATGCATTAACAGAACACGAGAATCAATATCTGCGCAGATATTTGGATGAGTTGTTTGATTTGGGATTTCTAAGACATTCTACTTCTCCCATTTCGTCACCCTTTTCCTTGTGGCAAACAAATCCAGAGATTTGCAAGCTTGTACTCATTACAAAATGGCTAATAAAGCAACCATCAAAATGTATTACGCCTTGCCTCTGACACCGGTCCTTTTGCACCAAGTACGGGGGTCCACCATTTACACCAAGCTAGATTTGCGCAGTGCATATCACCTGATCCATATCAAGGAAGTAGACGAATGGAAGACCGCCTTTTGGACCAAATTTGGTTAGTTCGAAAACACAGTGATGCCCTTTGGGCTTTGCAACGCCCCAGCATCATTGCAATACTTTATCAATGATATATTACATGAGTTCCTAGATGTCTGCGCTGTCGTCTTTATTGAGGACTTCTTGATATTCTCTAAAAACAAGCTGGAACACACTCAGCATGTTAGGGCCGTTCTACAATGTTTACATGAACACTCCCTGTATGCCAAATTTGAAAAATGTACCTTTTACACTGACTCAGTAGAGTTTCTTTGATATCACTTATCACCCAGTGGTATTACAATGGACCCTAAAACAGCAGACACTATTCTTTCATGGCCAACCCCACATCTGTTAAGGATGTCCAAAAGATTCTTGGTTTCGCCAATTTTAATAGGCACTTTATCCCACAATTCTCACAAACAGTGGTTCCTAAAACCACCTTATTTATGAAGGGACCACCATTTATCTGGTCTCGAGCAGTGCAAAAGGCTTTCACAACTCTCAAACAAAGTTTTATCTCTGCTCCCATTTTACGTTACCCAGATCCTGAACAGGCCTGTTATGTTGAAGCTGATGCGTCTCAATTCGTTCTGAGAGGTGTGTTATCGCAAAAAGATTTACAATCAGGGCATCTCCATCCGGAAGCCTTTTATTCTAAAAAACTCCTTTCAGCTGCACAAAATCATACCATTGAAAGAGAACTATTAAAACAGCATTCACTGAGTGGCAGCATCATTTGCTGGGAGCAAAGCACACTGTCATCATCTACATTGACCATAGGAATTTGCAATTCCTTAGGTCAGTTAAGGCTCTTACCCCTTGACAAATGATGTGGCTTCACTTCTTCAGCGATTTTGATTTCATTATCACATACAGACCAGGGACCAAACAACTTTAGTCAGATATCTTGTCATGATTAGGCAACCCAGAGGATGCTTGCTCCTGCAACCCTCTCAGCAACAAAGTGCCAGCTCAAACCTCAATAAATACATTCATGGATAATGTTAAGAAGGCATCCCTTGACCTCCCCCCCGAACAGTGGTTCAGAAAAGAATATAATACGATCGAACAGGACTGTTACTTAAATGCAGGAAATTGTACATTCCAACGCAGGAATTGCAACATTAAGTACTAGTCGGGAGTCATGATTCCACTCTGGCTGGACACCCAGATATGCAAAAGACTTTAAAAAACTATTCATGAAAATTTTGGTGGATGACCATGCCCCAAGATGTTTATGATCATTTGAATTCATGCCCAACCTGTGCCTGGAATAAATCCTGACACCTCGCTTCTGCTGGTCCTCTCCAACCCATCCAATTCCCTCAAAACCATTGCACAGTCAGCATGGACTTTACAACAGACTTACCAGAATGTAACAAATATACTACCATTCTAGTTGGAGTAGACCCATTCGGAAAGTGGATTATTGGTAAGGGCAGGTAAGTACCTACATTTAGCAATAGGTCACTAACGCCCACGAGGTCCAGTTAGGTCTCAATAAATTAATCCCTGCTCAACCCTTGGTAGCTTGGCAATGAGTGACAAGACTTAGAGGACAGGTGTGTAAAGCATTCAAGTATCATAAACAGTAAATAAGTAAAACAAAAACAAAAACAAAAAATCAACACCAATTTATAAAAAATATATTATATGTTTGTCTTTAACATGACACCAAAACCATTAAAATCGAATAGGGTGAACAGGAGATATGATTTTTTAAAGGATGAATGTTTTCTCGTGCATAGAAACTAAAAGCGCCAATCTGGTCACCTGGTCGCACTAGACTGGGGCAAAGTCAAAGTTTGAGGCTGACCGTGATGGAGCCCTGCTTGGCTGGAGAAAGCGGGAGGACTCTGTCAAATGTTTACCTTCGGAATGAAGTCACCAATTCGATCCAACCTCCCTGGAGCCCTCTTCACATATGTGTCGCAGGAGACCTTGGTGAACAATTCTACCTTCAGACTCAGACAATTTTTTTAGGATGGAAATCTTCGTCTGGGCCAAAGCTGAACCTTGGTCCGACATCCCGGGAGCCCTTCTTGGATATGCTGCGTGGGAAGTACCTGTCAACTTTTTATATTCAGACTTTGTGACTTTTTGGGAGCTTTTTCCTTCTCACTGGAGTCAACCCTCCACAGCAAGCCGATTTCAATGCAAGGTCGTCAGATCACCTTAACGGGAGCCCCCGGTGAAATCCTGGAAGTCCAGGGCTTTGGAGCTTTTCAGTGGGACGAACGTGCAAGTCAATCCAGGTCACGGTTAAGGTTAAGCCACTGCAGGTCGGTCCCTTTATGGAGCTTTTTTCCAAAAGTTCTTCAAACTTCTGGATCTTCTTCCAGAAGGCCTTAGAAGGTCCCTTAGGATTCAAGAGCTCACCCCAAGGTTCCAGAAGCTCTGAGTTGATCCTTGAGGGTTAGGACTCCAAAATCCCACAATGCACCTGGTTCAAATCCAAAATCCTCAAATGGCCACTGGACGCTGTTCAGTTGGTCATTTCCTTCAGGTTTTGATGCACAGGACTCTGGTTAGCTATTTTTCACCTGTAGCAAGCAGGAAGTCCCTTCTTGAACCTGTTGAAGACATGCAAAGTCTTTTTTGTGGTGAAGCCCAAGTGTGCAGCTGGTGCAGTCCTTCAGAGTGCAGTGTCCAGGTGCAGGTCAGGGGCCCAGCAGGGCAGTCTTTCTTCTTCTGATGTTGTTCCTTGTAGGGATCTGAGGCGTCGGTGCAGCTTTATCAAATTTATCCTTGCTTCTGGGGTGAAAAGCAGGGGGGACAACTGTCCATCACAGGCAGGCTACTACCACCTTGGAGGACCACTTCCTGGGAAGTGTGGCAAAAATCATTCCCAAGAAGCAACATTCTTTAAAAATCCAACATGGCTGAAACTGAAATTTTTGAGGTTAGGTCTGCACTGGTGTGGCTAAAAATACTTAACACACCCCTCTGCTAATATAATCAAGAGAGCACCTGATTGTCTGGCGGTTACAGAACATGGGGGATGTCCTGTGCTGCTCCAAATGTCCTTTCCTCCTTTGAAGACTAGTTTGGCTGCACTCACCCCCATCCTGTTTCACCATTTGCTGAGGCAGATCTTCTCCCCTAGGCATTTCCTTTGTGTTCAGCCCACGCCACTTCACACCTCATCAAGGCAGCCAGGCTAGGCTGCCAAAGGCTGAACAATTAGAGAAGGGCACTACAGAGCTGAAACTGGTAACTTTTAAGAAGAGTTCTATAACTCTCTCCCTGAACTAGTTATATTAAATCCAACAATGGCAAGTTGATGCATTTATTATACCAACCAATTTGAGACCAAACATGCCATATCTTGTTCCTTTGGAGACTTTATCAATTAAAGTAAAGTCTCCCCATTTTAGCCTATTGAGCCTATTTACTCCAATGGGGGGGAAAACAAATGTGGCTATTTTTCTGCACCAGGGCCTATAAAACATACTTTATAAGGTCCCTGCATATAGGTACACCGCACCCAACCCTGGGGCACCTAGGGCATACCTAAGGGGGGACATATGTAACAATAAGGTAGTTTAAGGCTTTGGTGTAACAATACCCTAGCAAGTCCCAGAAAACTACAACTACATTATCAAGTACGTATGTATGCAGTAATTTATAAAGCCATTTTCCACTCAAAAGAGCATTGAAGCGCTAAAAGGAGAGAACGTGAGAAGAAGAGGACACAATAAAGGGCACTAGCCAGAAAAAAGAAAAAAGAGTTATAAAACACACAATAAACAGAAGAAAAGAGAAAGAGAAAAGCTGAAACATAGGTCATAAACCACCAGGAAGACAAGTTTTTAGCAATTTCCTAAATTTCATATAACAGGGTTCTTGCCTGATGTTCAAAGGGAGCAAATTCCACCTTCTGGCAGCAGCCACAGTGAAGGCGTTATCCCCCATTTAGCTTTATAGGTTCAAGGGACCTGTAGCCGATAAGCTTGGGAAGACCTCAGATTTCTCTTAGGTACATACCAATGAAGTCTAGAAGTCAAATACCGTGGTCCTATAGTCAAATACCGTGGTCCTATTCCATGAGCTGCCTTAAATGTTAGACAGAGCGATTTGAACTGTATACGCTGAGCCACCGGCAACCAATGTAATTGCCTAAGGCTCTCTCTAACTGATATCCACCGAGGGAGATTGAGAACCGCTCTGACAGTGGAATTCTGAACTAATTGAAGCCTGTTAATCAGCACCTTGTCCAAATTAAGAAATAAGGCATTGCAATAGTCTACCTTGGACATCACTAGTGCCAAAATAGCAGATACTCTCCATTTATATGACAAATAGGGAAAAATTATGAGCATTTTAATGGACCATAGACTGATGTTTACCGTATGGTTAACCTGCTTTTTAAAGGATAACTGTTCATCAAACAGAATGTCCAAATTCCTGCTAACAATGGAGGGCACAGGATAATTGCCACATTCAGAGGGCCACCACTGTGAGTTCAATAGCTCCTTCCCAAGTCCAAAGCATAGATTTTCAGTTTTGGTGGCGTTCATTTTGAGCCAATTGGTATTCATCCATTTACTCACTGCCAGCATACAATTACTAAACCGATCCACCACCTCCTCCCATGGCTGATTAATAGGAATAATAAGCTGGGAGTCACCTGCTTAAGAAGATGGAATGAAACCAAAAGTTCGGATTAAACTAGCCAACGGAGCTACATGCACTGTAAACAGCATGAGGCTGGGGGAAGATCCCTGAGGGATCCCGCAAGGCAAAAGATAAGGTGTGGATTTAAAATCGCCACAGCTAACTGTGGTCTATCTATTCGTAAGAAAGGACTCCAAGAGCTTAAGCACCCTGTCCCTTATCCCCACTTGATGAAGACGAGACGTCAACAATATAGGAGAAATAGTGTTAAAGGCCGCAGATAAATCTAGAAGAACCAGAATAGCCCCCTGGCCTTCATCAACTATCCTCCGAATAGCATCGGAGGAAGAGATCAAGGCTGTTTCAGTGCTGTGCACTTTCCTGAAACCATGTTGGGAAATATCGAGGACTTCCGCTTCAGTTAAAAACTCAGTCAGTTCCAGATTCAGAATTATTTCTAAAATCTTCGCCAAATATGGGAGACGTGCTATTGGCCGCAAATTACTCAAGTCCTGGCTATCACCGTCTGTTTTTTTCTTGAGGGGTACCACTATAGTTTCTTTCCAAGAAGAAGGGTACACCTCGGACATTACTACTTCTTGATAGACGGGAACTAACATCCGAGCCATCAAATCAGGAACCAGATGAAAGATACAAGGAGGACACGTATCAAGAGGGGATCCAGACTTGATTGCAAGAATCCTCTTTTTAATATTATCTAAGGTAGAAGGCTGGAAATCTGATAACAGTGATTTGCTGCTTACAATAGAACTAGCAGGTGTCACAGAAGGAAATACTCCAGAGATGTCCTGGGGATCAAAGTTGCAATGTATTTGTAAATTCTTCTTCTCAAAATGCATAGCAACCCTATCACAAAATTCCTGAGAGTTTTCTAAACCAGCAGGCTTAAGCGACACAGATAAAGCCTTAATCATCTTGAAAAGCTCCCTAGGGGCATTTAATGCCTCCTTTACTTTAGTAGTGTAGAAATTAGATTTGGCCTTAAATTGAGCTGCTTTATAAACCTTTAAAGTAGACTTAAGGGCCGCCCTTTCCTCACTGGATTAAGTTTCCACTGACGTTCCTGTTGTCAGTACTTTCTTTGAAGGAGTTTAAGCTGCTTTGTAAACCAGGGGTGACCTGGTTTCTTCCGACTGCTATGTCCCCTAAATATAGGTGGCACTAGCAGTTCCATAGTCATTTCCACCCCTTGCTGAAAACTACCATGCAGGGGCAAGGCAAAATTCTTCGCCTTATCCCAGCCAACTTCTAAAGCCAGGCCTAATTCTTCTGCTTTAACCTGTTTCCATAGCCTAACCACTCCACCCATCTCCAAATTAAGATCACAGAAATGTTTAGAGGCAAGTTTAAAATTCAACAGGTAATGATTCGTCCAGCTCAGCTGCACAATGGTTACAGCCACCTGTTGAGAGGCTCGTGCAAAGACCCCATTCAAAATATGCCCTGCAATATGGGTTGCTGATGAGACTCTGTAGGTCCAATCCAGGGCCTCCATAAAGTCTATAAATTCATGGATCATGGGAGTAGATGTCTCATCAAAGTGGATGTTAAAGTCACCCAATATAACAGCTTTTGGGGACAGGACCATAGGTTCTATCAACTTGGCCCAGGACTGTAAGACATTTTTGGGCGGTTCTGGGGGGCGATATATCAACAGGCCCTCCAATAATACCCCACTATTTTGGGAAATCTTAAAGGCCATTGCCTCACATGTTTCAGTGGAAGAACTAATCGTAGCACACAAGCGTAGACCTACAAATAATAGCCAGACCAGCCCCCTATTCTGAGGTCTGTCAAGTCTATAGTAGGTGAATCCTGGTAGGGAGGCGGCCACAAAGTCTGGGTCAGATTTTACTTTACCCCAAGTTTCAGTAATAAATAAACAATTGATCTGCCAAGTATCAATCATTTCGCTGACTTCCAGTTTGTGTTTGGGGAGGGAACGGGCATTTATTAAGGCATACTGGATAAAATGATTATAGACTACCTTCTGTTTCAGTACTCCCCCCCCAAGCTCAAGTGGCCTGATATCCTGGCTTCTGACCTCTGTTAAATTGGTAGGGGCTTGGGCACACCAATTACATGTTTCACAAGTCCAAGAAGTCCCACCCTCACTTGAAAACTTAGAATTCCCAATAGAGGTAGGCTTGAGAAAGGACTTTCTATACTTTTCCTCTCCCCAGGGTATTACACATTTATGAAAAAGGGCAGCATCTCTGGCCCCTGGACCCATTCGGGTGCAGACAGGCACAGACAAGCTTGCCTTTGGCGTGCCAGCGGCGCACCAGCGGCGTGGCGCGGCCACTCATTCCGACACATTTATGCCACAGGAACGAGGCCGAGACCGAGTAGTCACCAACCACTAGACCGCTTACTTGTGGTACAAACAGGAAGGAGGGCTCTTACTGACCCTCACTTCCTGCCATATGCCTAAAAAGACGGAAAGCCTTTACTAACTGCCTCCACGGCACTCCTGCAGATGGAGGAAGCCTCCTCTCCCCCGTATCCCCTTCAATGAAAATGAAATGAACAGATCAATAAAAGTATTTTTAAAAAGTTAAAGAATTTTTTTTAAAAAGTTGAGAATATTTATATAAAGCACACAATAAAAAGGTGAAGATTATTTTTATGAAAGACACACAAAAATGAACCTTAGGAGCGGCGATCAAAAAACGCGCTCTCCTCTCCCACTCAGCCGCTCATTCTGGCACATTTTTGCCACAGGAACGAGGCCCAGACCGAGTAGTCACCAACCACTAGACCGCTAACTTGCGGTACAAACAGGAAGGAGGGCTCTTACTGACCCTCACTTCCAGCCATATGCCAAAAAAGAAGGAAAGGCTTTGCTAACTGCCTCCACTGCAGTCCTGCAGATGGAGGAAGCCTCCTCTCCCCCATATCCCCTTCAATGAAAATGAAATGAACAGATCAATAAAAGTATTTTTAAAAAGTTAAAGAATATTTTGTAAAAAGTTAAAAAGTTGAGAATATTTATAAAAAGCACACAATAAAAAGGTAAAGGTTATTTTTATGAAAGACACAAAAACGAACCTTAAGAGCGGCGATCAAATGACGCGCTCTCCTTGCTCTTATCTAGGACCATCCAAGATCACCCCAGCCTTAGGGCCAGTTACAATGAAGCTGCAACTACCTCCCGAATATATGGTACACCCAGTATTTCATGGATCTGTTAAAACCCTACCAGCCAAACACTAGACCTGACTCACCACTCCTTCTAGTCATTGTCAATGGGCATTATGAATGCGAAGTATGTCGCGTTTTAGACGCTAAGCGAATCCATGGTAAATTGCATTATCTGATAGACTAGAAAGGAAATTATCCTTCTGAGTGTTCTTGGGAACCCGAATCTTTCGTGAATGTTTCA
Organism: Pleurodeles waltl; assembly: GCF_031143425.1. Lineage (NCBI taxonomy): Eukaryota > Metazoa > Chordata > Amphibia > Caudata > Salamandridae > Pleurodeles > Pleurodeles waltl. The sequence goes on from NC_090446.1 coordinate 232,508,344, forward strand.
TCTGTTAAATCCTATGAAACCATGCCCAGCACGTCAGCATGGGGGGGGGGGCTGCTGTGAGTACACTAGTACATCCAAGAGCTTGATTGCAGTAAGGTACTGCTGCTTGCAACATTCAGACTCATTTGGATATATTTAGTACATGCTTGAATATCAAGTTTGCAATAACCAATGCTTGTTAAATGTCTCATTTATTATAACAAATGCTTGTTGATTATGCACTTTGTATCCCACCTGCTAAACTTGTGCCAACTATAACTGCCAAAACATGTTCTTCACAATGTATTCTGTATTGAACATGTGCCGCAATCATGAGGATAATTGCTAATTTCCTTAACCAAGCAGCCAACTGCCTTTCCACCTACTCCAGCTGTAACTGCCAAAATATGTGCTCTTCACAATATTATCTGTATTGAACATGTGCCACAATCAGGAGGATAACTATTAATTTCCTTAACAAGCAATCAACTGCCAAAAGGCACATGTGCACATTTGAATATTTAAGGAGGCTTGTGAATCTAGGGCTTGCTTGGCTTCATACCTATTGTTCTGCTTACCTGTTTCCAGTGCAAGTCAAGTTCCTGATCCTCTAGCCTGCCTCCAGTCGAGTTCCAGTGTTCCTCATTCTCTGACCAGCTCCCATTCGAGTTCCAGCATTTCTCTTCTTACGGACAGCCTCCGGTTGATTTCCTTTGATCCTCGCCCTCTGATTGGCTTCCTGTGGAATTCCAGCTCTTCTCTTCCATCTTCTGCTGATGATCCTTTATTTCCTGTAAAAGAGAGAAAAGAAGAAAGGTGAAGAGTGGCTTCTTTTGAAATTTTCAAGCAAGTAACTTCATTTCAAGGTAACACAAAGATGAATTGCTTAAATGAAACTATACAGAGCTCTGTCTTTTAAATAATTTATGACAATAAGAACTAGAGTGATTTATCTTTTGGGTGGGAATCCAAGATACTTCTAAAAAGACATTAAGAAAAGACATATATCCTGTGACCAGCACTCCTCTGAGATTTAGGAGATTAGAAATAGAGCAAGTTTTTCAAAACTATTATTGGCAAGACATTAAACCAGAACGCAAAGAAGCCATTTATTCAAGTTGATTGTTTTAGAGTTTGGACATTGCTTCGGAGGCTCTAAATGCATTGTAAAAAGAGGAAAATACTTAGTCAGCCATATAGAAACGTATGCATAATTTGTCACCAATGTATAATTTCACAATAGTTTATGCAAGTTCAATGTATTAATGAAGTAATTCATTTGCAGCTTATAATCCTAAAAACCAAAAACCTAGTATTTTGAGAAATCAGAAGTCCTGACACCCAACAGGACACGCAGCTCAGGGTCCAGCAGTCGGTTCTGCAGTCCACGAAGCTGAAGCTGGTATTTTATCTTCTTCTCTTTCTAAACCCCTTTTTCCTTAAAGACTTGCGAGGGGGCAATGTACTCTTCATCGTGGTCAGGTTAGTCCTCACGGGGATTGGGGAATTGTCATCACCCCATCAGAACGCCTGGAATTCAGGTGAGTGGCTCGCACAGAACAAGCACTCCACCAAATTAAAGATAGTTCTGATTGTATAGCTGGATAGGTAACCTGCTGTACCTCTATCCATCAATTTGGTTTGGAAGGCCCAGTTTTCTGCTTTGTTACCCCTACTAGGACTGAGACCCTTGAGGGGGAAGATTCCTCTTATATGGTGGTATAGCCACCCTTAAGTAATTTGGCCATTCTCAGAAGCTTAAAGCCCTGCTGTGCATCATTAGGTCTATATCCAAACATTCTACAGAAATTTGGAATCTGATATCTTTTTCCTCTCCAGACCTATGCTTTTTTACTGAAACTTGGATTACTTTGACGCATGGCGCCGCAAACCACAGGTGTAAGTAATTTTTTTGACGCACACCGCAGAGTCACGTCGTAAAGGTAAACGACGTTAACGTGGCGGAAATGACTGTGAGACGATTTACGACACCGCAAACCGGGTATGCAGTGTTTTTTGACGCTATAGCTTAAAAATTCCCCACAAACACAGCCATTTCAGCAGAGGAGAGCCAAAATGGATTCCAGATGCCTGCACAGACCCCAGGAAGATGACAACAGACCAGGAACCAGCCAGGAGGACCCACACAAGAACCATGACAGAGAGAAGAAGAAAAGAAAGTGTCGCTTCAGTGCAGTGGAGCAGGAAATTCTGGTAAAAGAGGTGACGGAACACCAGCACCAACTGTTTGTCACCTCAAAGTTGCCAATCAGTAGGAGAGAGGCAATATGGCAACAAATTGTTGACAAATTAACAGTGTGGCAGAAGCACGCAGAACAGTCATCGAGTGCAAGAAACGCTGGCAAGTGCAGGACCAAAGAAAAGATGGCCAGGAACAGGAAGGCAGCACTGCAGACTAGAGGTGGGAGTCCAGCACACCAGGAGCCCCTGGACCACATGGAGGAGATGGTCACAGCAGTCATCCCTGAGGAGATCGTCACAGGGATTCAAGGACAGGACAGCTAAGACTACCAGGAGACAACACACATGCAGGGTAAGTCGCATGGGAAACTAAAATGTACTAATGATGACTGCAGCCGGGGGGGAATACCTAATACACAATGCATGTAAGTCATCATATACATGAAGTGGCATGGGTAAAGGGGTACGGCACGGGGGCATGGCCTGTACAGAGAAAAGCTGGGGCACACCATTACACAACATCAACTACCTTTCCATGGGGGTAGGCTGCCATGCCAACAGTGTTGCAAAGGTAAAGCCGGGCCAGGAGAGAAGGGCACACCGTCAAACTGACATCCCGTCACACGTCAGCCACTATACCCCCTACGTTAACTAGGGCCCAATTAACAACCTCTAGCCATACCGACAACTGGAATGTAACATTGACAACAGTTGCCACTACTACCTCCGCTGTGTGTGCTGGTCAAGTAGCCAGTGGCAGTAACGTCCCCATGGATCATACACACCCAAATTAGAGGGTTTAGGATGACAACGTTAACAATGCCCTGAAACACGACAAATGTTCCAGTCCTGTCACATGTGAATGCTCATAGTTGCCGCAAACATCAGCCAATGTCATCAACATTAGGAGGTGCACAGCACTAATGTCACACCCATGCTACATATGTCAGGGTCCATCCTGTGCCTGGGTCACAATGCAACATCCCAAATGTCATACTGCTCAGACAACAGCATTGAGGGGGAGGACACATGTACCTGGTCACAGAAATACACCTGCACAGTCAGAGGAGGAAATAGGATACTGCTATGACAATCAGGGCAATCAAATGTACCACACACTCCCCATCATCAGCTGTACACATTACCAATGCTGACATCCATATCGTGCCATAACAATGCTATGCATAGTATACGCTGCATTTCAACTACATATAAGTGGATGTCAAAGATCAGAGACTGGGGCAGGTCCAGATTGTTAGGTCTGCTTCTAGTGCCATCAGAGCACCCACAGCCAGTGAAAGGTGTCACCATGAGAATGGAAGCAGGGGGAGGGTTGAGTAGGACAAGAAGGTGGCAATTCACTATTTGGCCAAAACAAACACCTAGAGGATGTGATGCTGACAAGTCCACTAACTGACCACAATACATGTGACATGCAGATGGGGCATAGGCCTGGGAGAATGCCCATCTGAAAGTCTGGATCAATGAACAGGAATCAATATCACAATATGAAATCATCACAAGGCAGGCATGTCACATCACAAATGCCACAGCACAGACACACTAATTGGACCCTATTTCATTGCAGAGGATGATGGATCTCCTGCGAATATGCCTGTCCAGAACTACCCTGATGACATGGATGACGAGCTGACAAACATCAGTCAGCAGTCCCTCCAAGATGTCCTTGGATCCCTCCAGACCACACCTTCAGTCACAAGGAGGAGCACAGAACAAGCAGCCATCACAGAGGACCCACCCACAACCCCAATTGTACAACCTGCCAGCTCCAATACAGCTGAGGACTCAGACGACACAGGCACCAGCTTTGAGAGAACTGTAGTGGGAATACAGCGGAAGCTGGCCAAGGAGGTGCAGTGAGGATGCAAAATATGGCAGCCAGCCTTGAGGGGATGCATTTGTGCATGATGTCATCTGCAGATCAGGCAGCAGCCTCGCAAGCGCTAACATCCATCCTGCAAGACTACAACAAACTGTAAAGGAATTCACCACTGCAGTAAGGGAGTTGCCAAAAAACCTCGCACCCCAAACCTTCCACTGCATGCCGAATACAATCATGACCCCCTCAGGGCCGACCTGGCAGCCTACCATCGTGATGTGGCTGCTACTCTTAAGAACCACCAGATCTTCCTTGCAGCAGTACTGCCCTTAAGACACCCACAGGTAGCAGCTAGCGGGATGTCTGACTCCACGTCTACGTACACTGAGGTGTGTGTTGCCCCTTCACAACCACCACCACCAAGGGCAGAGGAGGCAACACACACATCAGAAGATGAAGACCAGGAACAGATCCCCTTCACACGCAACAGTAGACGGAAGCACTAGTCCCTGCCACATGGACACTTATTACCAAGGTCCTGCGTTTCGTAACATGCCAGTCTTGCAACAACTGTACCCAAGCACTGTTCTGCAAACCACTGTCTATCTTGTCAGCCTGCCCTGTGATTTTCTCTCACTAACTCATTGGCAAATCCTGTCCCTCTGCACTGTCTGACACTTCACCCCAGCATGTCCAATGAAATGTCCTTTTGCACTTGTGTAAGATCACAATGGAAGATGTCACTATAAGGGACTCACAATCATGGACAATGTACATATAGCACTACAGCACTTTTCAATAAATAGCACTTACACAACCACTTTGTCTCTGTGTAATATGACACATCAACCATGCAGTAGATCACTGAATTGTGCCTCCTGTCAAATAACATAGCTTGTCAATACAACTGTCCTGAAATAATGTAGGCTGATAACTATGCACAGTGGCCTGGATTCTACCATACTCTGCCCTTTTTTAGGGTAATATCTGAAGAAAAGAGAAACTATACACCATAATGCTGTGTTGGACAGAATAATGCTTCCTCAGGGATATCTAAACCATAAAATAGTGCCTTCAAAATGTTGCTTCAATGCAAAAGTAACACATGTAACATTTCCCACAAATATAAGCAAACAGTCACCAAACTGCATGAATGGAGGTGTATGCGTTTACATCCAAATAAGTAATCATGCTGAACAGTGTAACAAATGATTTTTGTGAGTTATGTACACTATACTACAAGAGAGCTTACTACTACTCACCTTATAAGGGTTTCCTTGGACATCAGACTGCAGTCAGACATAACACAGTGCCCCCAATCATAAATCTAGAAGCACTGTATGTGACATTGAAAACATACATTATGAAAAAAACACGTTGGGATCCATAGGAACTGTGATTGGTGGTTGCAATGAATGGTCTAATCTTTGCAAGGTAGCTTTGGGGTAGCTGCCAATGTTACAGCTCAGTTGGGATTTGTTAGCAGCATATGACACAAAATGTAATACAAAATAAAACTGTACACTCATGCCAAGGCCCTGATCTACAAGCATGTAAACCATACTGTAAAGGGTTTACTACATATTTATTAAACAGCAAGAACAGAAGTGAAAACTCAGGGAAAAGTCTTACCTACCCTAATCTACTCTAACTACTCATTACCCACAACTGTCCCTAACTAACCTAAACTAAACTTACTCATCACATTTAACGAAACGTTCTAAACATCAACCCCCTACCCCACCTTATGAGACGGGACACATGGAGGACAACAGATACTAACCTAAACACATACTATCCTACATTAAACAAATATATATTTTGGGGTTTTTTTTGTTTTAATTTTTATATTTTTTTGTTTTTTTTAAACACACAAGAACCCCAACATTGCCCGACACTTAAAAATAAACAGTAAAAATATTCAGGACCCCTCACCCACCATCACTAACTAAACTAACATCCTATACTAACCTAACACTGTGCCCCCTAAACCCACAAAGTATAAGAATCAAGAAAGAGGAGGGAGGGGAGGGAATCATTTCAGCCAAAACTGCTACAGGTTGGCCCTCCAGAGGGTCCTCTTGATTGACCGCACCCGCCGATTGACATGTCGCACCTCCTGCTGCAGTCGAATCATCTTCCGCAGGACATGATCCAATTTATGCTGCATATGTCCAAAAGCAGCAGGGTCTATGGCTGCAGCAGGGGTGACTGGGTGCCAGGAGAGGAAGTGTGGGGCCGTGTAGTGTCCATGGCTGTGGGCTGCCCTGCAGGTGGTGCTGTGCTTGGGCCTGGAGCACTTGCTGAGGATGTTGCCGCAACGATCCCAGCTGCTGGTGGTGCCACCTGGGTGGTAGTGGTGGTGGTGCTGGTGGTGGCTGTGGTGAGCAAATAAGGGCTGCCTTCTGGAAATGCCCTCCAGGCTCCGGAGGCCCGTTCGTGCCGGTATCTGTGGGCCATTTTTCGGTACTGAGACTCTACTTGAAGTATGTGCTGATATCTCATTGCCCGCCGTTGAAACTCCCTGACCTGGATAGGTGTCATATTTGCAGCTGTGAAGACAAATAGAAAATCTAACACTAGTAACTGCATTGTGTGAAATGGCACAAGAAGTAAATCAGACAATGCATCAATTGTACTTGTAACAGCTGATATCATCAAACAGATCAGTGATTGTCCCTGAGGAAGTACATGGCAAGCCAGCCTACAAAGTTTCTATCACACATAGCACATCCAAACCCTACAAGATGGGTAACAACTGGAATGATTTTGGCATCTATTTTCTGCCAGTTGTCAGCTAACAATCATGCTGCACATCCTCTGCCAATGCCAGGGCTACAAATGTCATTGTACGGGATGGAAATCTAGGGCCACATGATCTGCAAGTTGTAAATGGACTTGCTAGTATAGTACTCATGTGCGAAACATGAGTGCGTTTACTAGGTTCAGACAAAAGATTCACTGATTTACATGTCTGTGTACCAAACTTGTATCATCAGTCCTAGGTACACTATTCACAAACCTATGCATGTGTTTGAGGGGGGGGGTGGACTAACAACTAATAATTTCAAACAACAAGGACACCCAGGAAGCTTAGGAAAGCTGGATATGTGTTTGGCTCAACACACACACCACAGATAAGGAATATCTCCAAATAGGAGACCAATCCCAGCACCACACATGTTTGGAAATGCAGACCTTTGTCCCCATCATTTACTACCAGTAAGCCATGACTTACAACAAACACAGAGATGCAAGAACACCCCTGGCCATGAGTTGCATGCATACCTAGGCCATTGCACTCAAGTGCCACATACTCGTAGCAATACATGTGGAGCTACATCTTTCTAGGAAGTTCAACCTACAGTTTAATCAGTACATTAGTGAATTGGGGAGCAGACGTCTGTGGGTAAGCATTTTGCTGTCCCATTCTGGGAGAATTTGGGTCTGACTGGCTGACTAAATCACAAATTAGGTCAAGTGCGACTCTTTCTGATTCAAGTGTTATCCACATGACTCATCCCTATTCACATTGCGGGGCCTACAGGACTGACCTCGAATCCCTAAATAAGACAATAGGATAAGGATTGGCCAACTCAAGGATGGTGATAAAATGAAATTCCACTTATGGAACAAAACAAAAGATTGGCCAGCGCATCACACCTTGCTTTGTGTCCAACACACAGGAGTCCATCACATATCACCAGCAAACACAACACATAACAGACATCAACAATTACTGGAGTTGTCTGGGTCCTCAAATCAAGCCACATCACCAACAGTGTAGGGTGCCAGTCCACCTGTAAGGCATGGAAGGGAGAAATGTGCTCAATGTCTATGCACTGTACAACAATTCTAAAGACAAATACTATGTGTAAGATTACATAAGAAAGTAAAGCCACTCAGACATGATGATACTGCATCCGATATAGCACGCCTAACATGTACATACCATGGGTCTCCAGTGAGTGTTACACACATATCTGTACACATGCAGTGGCCCTAACTATCATGTGGTGGCAAACATGTTCCTTCATTAGTGAGCAGACATAATAATGGAGTGTATTCATCTCATCATGTGTATCCAAGAGAGACATCCAAAGCCACTTTCCGTGAGGACTGCTTCACCAGTCAACCAGTCATTGTGACCATGACAAATGTATGACACACAGTTACAATGTACAGGGGGCAGGGACAGTTGTTAGCCATCATGTTGTTACAGTTTCTTCATTTGATGTGTCCCAGCAATGATGAGTTGCACCAACCATAGAGATATTGTAGTGTAGCCATTTTTAATGTAGCTTTATGCGCGTTTGCTTAACGTGTTAGGCCTCTGTGCACTTTGCCCTAGATGCATTTTATTTAGCCTCGCACTGTTATTCTACTATAACCTGTTTCACGGTCTTGTTTTATTTCCTTCTATCACACTGTTTAGCTTACTTCAGCACTGAGTTTGCAAACAATACATTCTTGCTCACTCTGTGCTTCAGTCAAGGATACAGTCTGGTACATTGCTGATAGACGTGGTAGAAGTTTAGTCTTTGTGGTTCGTAGACGGTACACATTCTTACGCAGGAACATCGGGGTGTTAGTTCACATCAATAGTATAAAAACACGCTCTAGTCCCAGTACATATAAGAGGGAGATTCCGACCAGGAACCCACAACTAGACGCTGACTGCCCAGTTGCAGATGCTGATCCCGATCTCAGGCCTTTGCTCAGGTATGAGGGTCGATGTCCTCCCGGGGGAACCTGAAAGGCAGGGTTAGAGCTTAACATGCTGTGCTTAAAATAGAACTTAGGAGAGAGAACGTAATCTAGTTGCATTATGATAGCGTTATTCTTATGTTTTACTCTCCTCGTTACTATTTCAATCCTACTGTGTTGTATGGTTCTGGTTTTTGCGGCTCACGCCTTGTTATCTAAAATGCAGTCGTTTTATTAAACCAATCTATAAAACTCAAACTGCCTTTGTCATTTATATATGAGACCACACTGTGTATGAGGGAACTGGTTGGGATCTGAGTGACCACGACTTCCCTGAGAAGCACTAAGATGTCATGCGCTCGGCTGCCCAATTGTCCCTTCCCTTTGTGAGAGATGAGGCACTGCTAGTTAGCCGGAGCTCAACCCGGATTTGGGGTGACAAGGGTCCTCCGCCGTGGGTTAGACTTAGTCCTCCACACTGCAAACGATCTTGCCACCCAAAAATCCAGTAGTCTCATTAGGATAATGAGAGCCTACGCGACAATATGAAACCATGTACATACCCTTGGCCAGCCATCCCTAAACGAAATGTGGCAGAACAAACTCCAAATACCAGTCTAAGATGTTAGCTGAGCGCAGCTAGAACTTGTTCCCTGTGTGTCCAAATCCAGATCTGACATGTATCCGAAATGAAGGAGGGGCACAATTATCCCTAAGATGTTTAGAATTTCCATGATCGGTTTCCTTACACACTCACCAGACACACATGAGACATATGTTTGGGCCACATTGCTATCATCAATTGATGTGAAGCCTGCACTCATTTTCAGCCTCATGTAGTGTTTCAAAAGTCAGTCTAGCTGATGCGTCAACAAATGTTGGTAATGAATTGGAAATTTCTATACCTCACAGGGAAATGTGACCTGTATCTATACATAATTGTCTCCTGATTTGTGTTGCAGTTTGACAGAAAGGCGGCACTAACTTACATAATGCAAAAGTATTCAGTAAGTTTTCAGAGCTCTTGCTTCCTAACACCTAGCAATTGTGGTCCTTAACAAAGTAGATATATGACCCTGTATGTTTCAGAAGCATTCCACACACTCAACAACATTGCCGGCAGATATTGTAAAAATCATCTGATGTCACTACAGAGCATTTAATTGTGCACATTTACATGATTTATACTCACCAACAGGGCCACCAATCACAATCCCCAGGTGGTCCAGCAGATCTTGCTCCCTGGAGATAAGGTCAGCCCAGCGGTGCTTCAGCTGGTGGTGATTGCTTGGTGTCCGATAAATGTGTTGCAGGTGATGCAAGACCTTTGCCCACCGGAGCCTCCGTGTCTCAGTGTGATACCCCTGTATCACACGCCCACCTGCCTCAATCATAAGGAGTAGGAAATGGCACACCAGCCATATAAAACCACCCAGCTCCTCCTCACCCATCTTGCCAAGACGAGGCCTACCCAACATCTTAGCAGCAAAAGATAAATAGGGGATAAAGGGAAACAAAGGGGAATAGGGGGAAAGTAGAATAGGAAAAAAATTAAACTAAACAACTAACACAGCCCAATTATACCCAAACTAACTCTACCCACAACAGACTCCCAACAAAACAAAGACAATACTATACAACACAATTGTACACAAAAAACACTCAGACAGGATACAACCACAAGTTATTCACAAAAATACAATAAATAGACCACACAGGAGACAAAAGTACAATTTGACCAGACAAAACTCTCAAAACAACCACACAGTCAGGAAGTATCACAGACTGCAAAGTGAAAGTGAAAGTACACCCACTGTACATAATCTGTAAACAGGATGTCCTATTACATTACTTCCTGCCTAAAATGGCGGACGTTTTTATCGTTATGCATCAAAAAAAAAAACGACGCATACAGTCTGCGCATCATTTTTTTTGAAGCACTGGAGTATAAATGAGCCCGCATCCATATGTTTGGAAATAGTTTTACACTTAACCAATTTTCTGAGGTACAGTGTGGAACATACAGATCAGAGGCAATGTTTTTTTCAGGGCATTATGCGTAATTTTTCGGGCATAAGCGGCATTTTTTGACGCTTGTGCGTCATTTTTTACATGTATGTGTCAACATTTCAGGCATAAACTGGGTTTGGGTCATTTTACCATTTTAATGTTATATTACATTTGTGACAAAACTGAGATAGGCTGATTGCACCCACTTTGGTCATGACGGTGTATGGGCACATGTGAGACATCATACTACTGTGGACTCTGATCTGCTACTTCATTTACTGGATTTTTACTCTTGACTGACGCACTAGATGGCCAAACGTGTGGCCTACATGTCTGTATTGCACAAATTGGGCATGTTTGGCGTCAGGAGAGGATAGCAAGGTGACGCACATAAGTACCATACCTCAATGCCTATGGCTCAATGTGTGTGCATTGGCTACTAATGTAGTTGTTGACCCACTGTGTGTTCATCACAAGATGCATCATTGCAAATATGCTTGTATGAATGTGAAGTCAATTTGTCCAACCCTCAGATGCAAGTCAGTGTGGAAATGAGAGAGGACATGTGCTAGTCATACATGTAGCAACATCTGTTGTGTGCACTTCCTAGTTTTTGGGTAACGTAAACACTACAAATGATAAAGCATGCACCGGATAGATGGCAGATGCTTGTTCATGTCAATGGTCCAAAACTTGCCCATCACTTGTCCCGTAAATTTGGATACTGCTTCCTAGGCACTTGTTGGTGAACCCACCGTGAGTCAGGCATATGTACAGACTAAGTGGCTACCACGTTATTGACACAGAAAGCCAAAGGTGAACCACAAATGTAATATCACGCCACAGTTGTGGTCATATGACTGAGCCACAACTCTCCTGTGGCAGTGGACCAGCAGACGAAGCAGCACGTGGCCACATATTTCCAGTGATCAATTGCTCAGAGGTGTCTGGTTCATGTGTGTGGTCCAATGTTGATCCTGTATATTTTTAGGGGTATATGTTGTCACAGTTACGTCCAGGTCTCATAATGATTCAGTGGCGGCTATTCCTGTATCTACTGAGTATCCTTCGGAGATCAATGGAAGTAAAGCCAATGAGGACATAAGAACCTACAAGGGGATGGTCCCACCCTGTCACTGCAGACGTGTTATGAGACTGTCAACAGGGCAAGTTTGGTGTGCTGAGTGAGATCATATCTCAGGAGTCATGTTCCGGCAGGTGTCATTACAATATTTGTACACAGGTTGGCCTGTAAAGTTCCCACTGCATCTGGCAAAATTATAGCCTCTGTGTTGATTAATCTTGCAGCTATTCAGCATGCACAGCCCATCAATATGTTGTGAGGAATGTGATTCAGCGTGTGAACTGTCAGGGTCCTAACATGTGTGGACTTTTCATGCACATTATCTGACGTTGCTGGTTCTGCTGGAGGCACCATACCCAGTCCCTGTATACGGCCATGGTACACTGTCACACTTTGTCACTCATGCATACATGAGACCCAGACAAGGGATAGGCCATGATTTGGGTATTTGGAGACGAGTTCCCAATCATGGTACGGTAAATAAGCAGATTATGCTAAGTACCTTTTTTGAGTATGCATTGAAGAACCACCTGACAGAATACCCCTGGAGGAATGTGAGGGTTGGGAAAGCAAGTATGATACATATGTAGCCACAAGGAACCTTTAGGGTAACGCACAGACAGGTGCCAGTCAGACTGACAGGACGCAGGGTCAATCAGGATCCAGCAATTTCACAGGGTACATACTCAGTGGTCTGACTAAGACTGGTCGGAGGAAGAACAAGACAGATGAGATGGAAAACTGTGTTAGTCCTGTGTTTTATAAGGTGACACATAAACCCAAGGGATGTGTTACACAGCTTATTTTTCTAGCAATGCATAACAGTGTAATCAACAAAATGGCAGCTTCTATGCTGTTCCAAGCATCTGCAAGGGCAATGCATGTTCAAATGGGTGGTCTGCATGGAGGAGCTCACAGGTGTGTGCTGCATCAGTTTCTCACAAGTCCTGTAGGTGAGATTTGAGTTCAAATGGCCAACAGTACCTTTCACATTGGAAGCAAACTACAGGTGAGAACAGGTCTTAGAGACTACAAGCCAGTGCATTATTTAACCTGACCTCCATGCAAACAGATGTACCATGACTATGGCATACCATCCGAAAGGGTGAAGCACACTGGATTACTATTGTTAGTCTGTGTATGTGTAGAGGAGGGAATATCTGGGAATACATATTACCATTCCAGGGACCTCTTAAGACAGGTGGGGTGAGACCAGGAGCATGGCTGTGTCAGTAATTAGGACATGGAATGACATGGAATGTCATGGGCGCAATGCCTGTCATACGTGTGGTATTTGTGCTGTCTATGTTCTGCTTATATGGAATTCTAGTCACAGATAGTCCTTGCAAAGATTGGTGCTGTACGACTTACTGCTGTCAAGGGTCTGGTCATACATTCCTGTGGCCAAGGCAATAGCATATCCACTGCCTCATGTATGAGGCTCTTTTTTCCCTTATTGACTGATGGTGTCTTACTTGAGTGCCATATGCTGCGACGAACCATGTTGCCAACATGTATGTGTGAAATAGGGGAGGTCCTCTGCTATTGCCCTTCAAAGGTGAAATGTACCGGGTATATGTCATTTACAGTGTGTGTGAATGTGACTGTTATATAATACGCATCACAATTGCTTTGGAAATTTCTGTGTCCTGATTGGTATGTCAGCAATGCTCCATGAGGCTACACTCTTATTCTGATAGTTAGAGATAAAGGTGAGCAAAAATGATTACCCAGACCATGATATGGTGATTATTATAGGTGTTTATTTACATATGTTGATACAGTGGTGATAGTGAGTTGTTTCAAAAGAAATTGTTCACAATATGTTGGCGCCTACGCAATCCAGCAGCTGTGTTTTGTTGGTCCCCCTCATGTTGCAGGACAGCATCCTCCTCTTCCTCTTCTTCAGGCATTTGTGGCTCTGGTTCTAATAGGGGAATGTTCCTTCGTACACAAATGTTGTGCAGGATGGCACATGTTAAAATGATCTTGCGGAACATTTCTGGTGAGTATAGGAGGCTGCCACCAGTGATGTCAAGGAACCTGAATCTCGACTTGAGGATGCCAAAGGTCCTCTCGACTATGGTGTGTGTCCTCCTATGTGCCTCATTGTAGGCACGCTTTGCTGCAGTGCTTGGGTTGCCAAATGGTGTCATAATCCATAGCTGGATCCCATACCCCTGATCAGCTGAAAGAGAAAATGATTGGGATCATGTTGATGAAGCTTGCCCCATTAATATCACCTTGCATGGCAGTAGCTGTCTTGTGTTGTCTGTGACTCTTTTGTGTTATTGTGTTGATTCCTAGGCTTCTAGGATGTACCATCTGCATTGGGTTGTTTCTTGGCTGAACAAGTGTTTGCCTGCTGACCGGTTGTCAGCAGTATGTTTTGGGATTTGCAGTACAATGTGCACTCCCTAGCATTGTGACTTGTGATACAGGAGTTTGTGTGTCTTCACTGGGGGTGAGATGATAGTTCCATACACAAATTCAATTTGACAGTGGTGGTAACACGTTGGCATCTATGTACCCTGGACAACTCATACTTTTAGACATATGCAATGGATTCATTTAAATATCAGTGAGACGCTTACATTTTGCAAGGTGACAATTAGCCAAACCTCTCCATACATTGTGATCATTGACGTCTTAACATTATACTGTACACTAATTTCAGATGTGTGACAGGTTCACTGCAGACCTATCAAACATGCCTAGCGGTGTCACGACCTCAGTGTGTTCCTGTTCACATGTTGCTGTCATGGTGTATGTGTTGTTTGTCCTAGAGGGATGCTGTGCAGTGTGTAACTAAGTAGGTTTCTGTACTTACCAACAAGTAGTCCATTACCATATCATCCATCCTGGAAGTGTTGATTGATGGTACAGTGACAGAAGATGAATGAGTCATAGACACTCCCAAGATACTTTGCCACGATGTTGGTGATCAATCCTGCAAATTGATGGAGTGTGTGTGCTTCCTGTTGCGGTATAGGTGTTCAGTTGCAGCAGGTGGCACAAGGCGTATATGTGTGCAGTCAATGGCACCAAGGACATGTGGGAATCCATTAATGAGGTAAAACACCTGTTTTGTCTCCTGCTGCTTCTGCTGTGTGTTTGGGAACCAGATGTGGCAGGGTGTGAGTGTGATGATGGCATCCAGTACCTTGTGGAGGAAGGCGGAGAATTATGGCTGTGATATCCCAGCAACCAGGGCGCCAGTGGTTTGAAAGT
The DNA here is from genome assembly GCF_031143425.1 of Pleurodeles waltl. Lineage (NCBI taxonomy): Eukaryota > Metazoa > Chordata > Amphibia > Caudata > Salamandridae > Pleurodeles > Pleurodeles waltl. The sequence continues at coordinate 232,523,397 of NC_090446.1, forward strand.
AGCCACTTGCCAACATGTGTAGTACAGCTAGCAGCTTGGTTTCTGTTGGGATGGTGCGAGGTGTAAGCAAGCTGGGTGCCAACTGTGACTCAATGTTGCGCAGCAGCTGCTGAATGGCTTGCCAGTTCAACCTGTACCTCTGAATGATGTCTTGTTGGCGGCGTCCAAGAAGGGTTGTCCTGGTGAGGAATATCCTCTCCTGCCTTCTGTGTAGCCTTTGGGGTCCCTGCTGGTGTTGTGGTTGCTGCTGTTGTTGTTGCTGTGCTCGGCGTCTGCCTGCACGCTGAATGAGAAGCACCTCCATGTCTCCCTTTTGCTGCTCTGCTGTTGCTTCTGTGTGTTCTGATTAAATACAGGTGTGTTTGCCCCATTTTAACGCCTGCCCTGACCCAGGCGTTAATTTTTTACGCAAATCGGCCTGTGCATCATTTTCCGCCTCCGCCTCCTGGCCGTGCGGGATTTTTGCCCGTTAGCATAAATACGACGCACGGGCGTTTAAGTCATTTTTTGGACGGGAACGCCTACCTTGCATATGATTAACGCAAAGGCGGTTTCCCGCATCCAGAAAATGACGCAGACGGCAGGGTTTTGACGTCCACGGGCTCGGGCATCAAAATTTAAATATGGGGCAAGGTTTGCGCCGAATGTGCGTGAAAAATGTTGACGCACATTCGACGCAGACGGAGTATAAATATGCCCCCAAGTCTTAAAAAAGTAGCTTCCATTTCTGGCATACTTCAGGCTCCGTGGTGCAAAGTGGAGATAAGAAGCAAGAAAGCTTCTTGTAACAAACTTGAAAGAAGATGGTGTCAGACAAATATTTTTGAGGATAAAGAAGCCTAAAATATAATGCTCACTGGCTATCACAGGAAACTTAGACTGGCTCATAAAAGTCATATTATTACTAAGAAAATTGAGCAAGCTGGCAATTCAGCTAAAGAACTAGATAAAGGGCTTCATTATTTCACCAGGCCTTGAACATGCTCCCATGCCATCCCAGCATCCCAAGAGTTATGTGACTCCCTGTTAGACTTATCTGAGGATAAAATAAATGTAATATATCAAAACTTTGCTAACCATCCTAGGCAGTCAGATGACCTAGCTAGCTTTAACTCACCCCCCCAACACTACATTCTATTTGGGCAGATTCTAACCTGTCACTTTACACTAAATTCAGAAGATTTGTGAAAAAGCTAAATCCGATTCTCCCTGCGACATGTGCTCTCCTAGAATTACTACCAGTCTATTGAACCTAATTTCACCATCCATTTTGTCTCTCTTTAATCTATCCTTGAAAACAGCCAAATTTCAATTGACTTGGAAAGTTGCATTGGTCTCTCCAGTATCAATTCCTAACTATCCCCCCATCCTGCTTCTCCAATTGTTAGGTAAAATCTTGGAAAGCCTGACAAATAAATAGCTCATGGCATGCCTGGAAGATCATGAGGTCCTTGATCCATCTCAATCCTCATAGTTTTTCATAGCACTGAGAACACGTTGGTGGCAGACTCTGATACCATCTGACTAGCTCTCGATTCTGACACTCCTGCCATGTTGGTGCTGCTGGATTTGTCATCAGCTTTCAACACAAGTCTCTCATACAATACTGTTAGACCTAATAGCCTTAGGATGGTCAACCCTAACTTTTTGCCTGCCTCCCTCCACTCTTTAGATACTGTTTTTGCTGGTTTTAAGACTCTGCACACTTTACCACTGCTAACCAGTCCCAAAGTGCATATGCTCTCTCCCTTTAAACATGGTAACATTGGATCATACGCAATAGGACTATTTAATTTACTTAGAAGTCTCTAGAAGAGTGCACTATAGGTGCCCAGGGCCTGTACATTAAATGCTACTAGTGGGCCTGCAGCACTGGTTTGTGCCACCCACTTAAGTAGCTCTTTAACCTTGTCTCAGGCCTGCCATTGCAAGGCCTGTGTGTGCAGTTTCACTGCCAATTCTACTTGGCATTTAAAAGTACTTGCCAAGTCTAATACTCCCCTTTTTCTACATATAAATCACCTCTAAGGTGTGCCCTGGGTAACCCCTAGGGCAGGGTGCTCTGAAGGCAAAAGGCAGGACATCTACTTTTGTAGTTTACATGTCCTGGTTGTGTAAAACTCCTAAATTCGTTTCACACTGCAGTGAGGCCTGCTCCTTTCATGGGCTAACATTAGGGCTACCCTCATATACTGTTTGAGTGGCAGATTCTGATCTGAAAGGAGTAACAAGGTCATATTTAGTATGGCCAGAATGGTAATACAAAATCCTGCTGACTGGTGAAGTTGGATTTAATATTACTATTTTAGAAATGCCACTTTTAGAAAGTGAGCATTTCCCTGTACTTAAATCCTTCTGTGCCTTACAATCCACGTCTGTCTGGGTTAGTTGACAGCTCCCTTGTGCATTCACTCAGACGAACCCCAAACACAGGATGCTCAGTCATACTTGCATACATCTGCATATTGAATGGGTCTTCCTGGGCTGGGAGGGTGGAGAGCCTGACACTTACATGTCAAAGGACAGTAGCCTGCCCTCACACAAAGGACTGCCACACCCACTACTGGGACCCTAGCAGACAGGATGGAACTGAAAGGGGACCTTGTGCACTTCTAAGCCACTCTTTGAAATCTCCCCCACTTCAAAGGCACATTTGGGTATTTAGGCAGGGTCTCTGACACTACCAACTCAGTCCTGGACTGCTTTTCTGAAAAGGACTGCTGCCCTGCTGCCTTGCTGCTCTCTGGCTGTGCTGAGAAGTGCTTTCCAAGGGCTTGGGCACAGTTTGCCTCCTGTTACCTGAAGTCTCAGGACCCAAAAGACTTCACTCCTGCAAAAGAACTCCTTGTGTGTCGAAAATTGACGCACAGCCTGAAAGGAACGACGCACAGCCTGCATCGCGGTGAGAAAATCACTGCACGTCGAACCGAAACAACGCAGCCCAACTTTTCAAGGAGAAGATCGACGCAGTGCCAGCGTTTCAACCGGAAATTAGAGGCACAGCCCACTGGATCGACGCACAGCTGAGCCGGAACAACGCAGCCCGACTTCCTGAGAAGAATCAATGCAGCGCTTGCCATGCGGTAGAAATTTCCATGCATCGCCCTCCGGATCGATGCAGTCCCTGTGACTTCATCATACAAGCACCTGATTTCAAAGCATTGTCCCGAGGCGTGAGATAACCCTGCAACCCGAATGCAAAGCCTTCCCTGTGTGAAAAACAACGCTGCATCGTCTGTGTGTGCCCGGAGAAATTGACGCACACTTCCCTGTTTTCCACGCATCTCCTCCTTTGCGGTTCCTGGTGGAGATTTTGAACGTAAACCAGGTACTTTGTGCTTGCAAGAGACAGTTGTTGCTTTTAAGAGACTTAAGACACTTTGGGGGTCATTCTGACCCTGGCGGCCGGTGACCGCCAGGGTCACCGACCACGGGAGCACCGCCAACAGGCTGGTGGTGCTCCCTCGAGCATTCTGACCGCGGCGGTTCAGCCGCGGTCAGAAACGGAAAGTCGGCGGTCTCCCGCCGACTTTCCGCTGCTCGGTGGAATCCTCCATGGCGGCGGAGCGCGCTCCGCCGCCATGGGGATTCTGACACCCCCTACATCCATCCTGTTCCTGGCGGGTCTCCCGCCAGGAACAGGATGGCGGTAGGGGGTGCTGTGGCGCCCCTGGGGGCCCCTGCAGTGCCCATGCCAATGGCATGGGCACTGCAGGGGCCCCCGTAAGAGGGCCCCACTTAGTATTTCAGTGTCTGCTTTGCAGACACTGAAATACGCGACAGGTGCAACTGCACCCGTCGCACCTTCCCACTCCGCCGGCTCAATTCTGAGCCGGCGTCCTAGTGGGAAGGTTGATTTGCCCTGGGCTGGCGGGCGGCCTTTTGGCGGCCGCCCGCCAGCCCAGGGCTAATCCCAAAATACCCTCAGCGGTCTTGCGACCGCGGAGCGGTATTTTGGACGGGGAACATTGGCGGGCGGCCTCCGCCGCCCGCCAATGTTAGAATGACCCCCTTTATATAATTTTTGCAGTGATATTTCAACATATACTTATTGCATCTTGATTGTTTCGACCTGCATCTTATCAGATAAATATTATATATTTTTCTGAACACTGTGTGGTGCATTTTTGTGGTGTTCTACCGTGTTATTGCATGAGTTATTGCACAAATACTTTACATATTCCCTTCTAAGTTAAGCCTGACTGCTCAGTGCCAAGCTACTGGAGGGTGGGCACAGGATAATTTGGATTGTGTGTGACTTATCCTGACTAGAGTGACAGTCCTTGCTTGGACAGGGGGTAACGAGACTACCAACCAAAGACCCCGTTTCTAACACCGTCTGTCCCATGTGTTTTCAAGGTCTTCAAGACTGGTACTTGTTTTACTCAATATTGCTTTGTCCTGACACTTGGTACCCCTAACAAATCACACTCCTCTCCCTCTCCAAAGCCTTAAGCTTCCAGCTTCCATCATGCCCTGTTTTTCCTATTAATTATTTAAATGGCTATGTCAAAGTGATTTTTAGAAAATGTGAAGACTACTGCTCCCCAGCCTAACCAATATATGCCCCTGGTTTTGAAGGCACAGCTATTCCCAACCCCCTGTGCCTTCGTCTGTCAAACTCTTTGTTCTAACTCATTGGGATGAACTACAAATAGGAATTATAATTCCTCACACCTATATCGCCTGTGTTGAGATGAATGACAGCTAAGCAGCTGTACTTTCAATTTCGAAATTGCAGTGGATGGCATCTGTTTTTGTGAACCCTTTCTGACACGTCCATACGAACCTGGCCTTTCTTCAGGCGATCACATCCATAGATTTGAGCCTCCCTTAAACTCTGAAATCGGGGCCCTGATCTGCAAAGTTGAATATGATCTTAATGCATCTTGATGCATAGGTAGGAGCTGCAGTTTCAAACAAGCATTGGCAAAACCACCAGGTCTTGTGTCTGCTGCCAACATTTCGCTTTGCCATTGTTTGTTTGTAAAATGGTACAAGGATACTTCTTCTTCTGTGTAAGGGAGCACTGTGCAAGATCAGAACAATGTCACTCATTAAGTAAGCCAGTGATTGAAGTGAGCCTTTTCTCATGCTGATGTTTAAGGAACAAAAATCTGAATGAGACCCTGGCAAACCAATGGATAAAGATGACTGGATCAAGGCCCCTTTGAGTAAGAGTAGCAGATTTCTATATTAATAAAATAAACAGGCTTTGACTCCTGCTAGCCCTAAAAATATGGCTAACTGCGGAAACATAATACTTTCCATCAACAGTGTGAAGACATTCAAATTAAAACTTTCTTTAATTAAATACTGGGCAGTGGACTGCTACCTTTGCATACAAATATATCTTGTGAATGTTAGTGTTAACAGAACGTTTTCACTGGTCTGTTCCCACTGTGAGCCCTCTTGTCCATTTAGCACCAGGAAACTCTTTTTGGGGCATTAGGGACATCCTGTAAGTATGCCTCATTCATGCATTCATCCTATTGGTACTTTAGGAGGAACGGGCAAAATAACCCATTGATCTTGCATTATAGACCATGTGCCTTTGGCACTAACAAGTGTAACCACGGCACTCATATTGCGTATTGCTCAGATATGGTACATAGAATTCTGGAACATAGTAAATTTATAAGAAAATCATTCAAGGTCCATTCCTTTAGTACTAATGCTTCCATGTTCCATTTCAGATACTTCCAAATTACCAGGGCTCCTGAAATGCCTCTTTCAGTGAGAGTCCTCCAATCCCACTTTATGGACTCATCCCAGAAAACAGGATTTAACCCCAGAACCATTCCTTGCTAGGGGCCTGATTTAGATCTTGACAGAGGGAATATTCAGTCACAAACATGAACCACCTTACTAAGATCCCCATTGGATATAATGGGATCATAATACGCCAGACGGGGGAGTATTCCTCTCTGTTGAGATCTAAATCAGGCCCTAAATATCTTCACTGTATTCGGAGATTTGTTTTAATCACTCCACTGAGCCCTTAAGAGGTTTTATTGTGATGCCCTATTATTATTATTATTATAATATTTTAGGTTCTTTCTAAACAATATAGTTTTATTTTCCAGTAGTAGAATTTAATGTCAACTTTCACCTTACTTCGGAAAATCGTATTTTAATGCATTTCTTTCATAAGGTCATTTTTTTCGGCAGGTTGACAATCTAGTTTCACAATTTATTTTAACTTTACCTTTCTTTTGTTCGTTTGTTCAATAATTTATGGTTGCTGCTTCAATACCCAGCTGGCCTGCTCCTGTTATATAAGTAGAACTGGTAACCCTGCTCTGCGGCCTGAGAACTCTCCAGGCGGAGTGACTTATTTGCCGCTGTACAAGAAAGTCCTGCGTGCAGTCTGTGTGAAATGAAAATAAAATGAAAATAAAATGAGTCACAATGCTATAACGAGTTCCATTATACATCCAGCTGTGATCAGATGAAGAAACGTAACCTGACATAAATGCTGAAGTGGAGAAACACTAAAGTAACAATAAGCATATGTTTAATTTTCGTTTGCAGTAGCTTGAAAGCAGGTTTTCAGAGTAAACAGGCTGTGGAGACAAGTACCAATAGTCATATTTCCAAACTAAATACAGCTATAATGTAGGTATTCACGTATGATTCAGGTACAGTGTGGCACTTTCCCAAGAACATTTCACACTGACAGATTTCGCCGCAATTCTCATTTTCGAAAATCGTGCAGATTTCATTGGCACCGGGCTCTCCACTATCATCCTCCAATCCACATGTATATGTTATTTTATTGTCACTCAATATAGTGACTCACACCGAAGGTGTATCTCGGTCCTCACTAGCATAGGGCAAGCCAAATGATTAAAAAAGCCACGTCTTCAAAAGTTTTTGAATTGACGAAATCGAACAAGAGCGGATATAAAATGAACGTTTTGTTCCAGCCAGAAGGGTCCAGGTAGGAAAAGGATTTACCACCATATCTGGAGGTACGAATGTTGGGCACATTAAACAGCCTTTGTTCTTATACCTAAGATGTGCTGGGGGATAGTAGTAGTTGAGTTTTCCCTGTAAGTAGATGGGACCTTTACCCATCAAAGACTTGTGACAATGACAACAAACCTTAAAGACAGAACGCTTCCTGACCGGCAGCCAATGTAAGGCTCTCAACATGGGAGCCAAAGGGCAACCTTAAGGAAGGTTGAACACGAAGCATGCAGCGGTGTTCTGCACCACCTGTAGCTTGGACAGCAATGAGTCCTTGACCGCTACTAGGAGTGTGTTACTATAATGCAAATGACTGATTAGGGCTTGGAAAAGAGTTTTCCTGGTGGAGGATGGAAGCCAAGGGGAGACTTTTCTTAATAAACACATAGCCCCTCATTATGACATTGGCGGCAAATGCCACCTACCACCACCGCGACGGCCACCAACATACCATTGCTGTGGCTACCAGTCGCCAACCGCATTATGACCATAGGCAGAATTCTGCCAGAAGGCTGGCGGAATTCCATCAACGGTCATGGTGGCGGATGGCGGTAATGTAACAGCGCCATGCCAGCAAAACACCACCTACCGTATCATGTTCCATGATAGGGCCTGCTGGGGTTTTGCTGGCGGACTCTGCTGCTGGAAGCAGCGCCGCATCCCGACTCATGCTGGAGGACTCCCTGCAAGCAGGTAAGTGGGGTTCTTTGACAGGAGAGGGGGGGTTGTGTGTGTGTGTGTGGGGGTGTTGTGTGTGTGTGTCTGTTTTTCTATGCATGCATGCGGGTGTGAGTCACGTGGAATGTGTGTGTGAATGACTGAATGTGAGTGTACATGTATTTTGTGTGTTGTGAATGCATGTGTGCGACAATGTATGTTAGTGTGTTGTAGTGTGTGGGTATGTATGTGTGCATGCGTGTGTGGATATGGGTATGTGTGTGTGTCTGAGTGTGTATGTGTGTGCGTGTGGATGTTGGGGTTGTCAGGAGGAGGAGGGGAAAGGTGTGGGAGGACTCTGTGGAGGGGGGATGGGAGACCCCTATCAGTGCCAGGGGAGGAATTTCCTGACACTGATAGTGCCTACCGCCATGGTTTTCGTGGCGGTAAAATTACTACCAAAACCATGCAGTAGGCGGGGTCATAATCCCAAAGGTGGGATTGTGACGGCCGCCTGGCTGGAGACTGAAGTCTCCAGCCTGGTGGCTCTTACCACCCTGGCGGACGGAGTTAGGGGTGACCACCCTAAGGCTGTCAGGTCTAACATGTGTCCCCTCCAGTTGAAAGTGGGGAGAGCTACCCAACCTCCTGGGAGCTCTCATCGCTAAGGTGGAAATATCCTTGAGAGACCATCAGCGTTGGCGTGGTCAATGCCCGGGAGATGCTCCACCGTAAAGTCCATCCCCTGTAGGGAAATGAACCACCTCAAGAGTTTAGGATTCTCACCCCTCATCTGCATGAGCCATCTGAGGGGCCTGTGGTCTGTCTGAACCCGAAAGTGAGTCCCTAACAGGTATTGCCTCAGCTTCTTCAGTGCCCAGACCACAGCAAATGCTTCTTTCTCAATAGCACTCCACCTCTGTTCCTGTGGTAATAGCGTTCTGCTAATAAAGACTACCGGTTGGTCCAGGCCCTCCTAATTTAGCTGTGTTAGAACAGCCCCTATGCCATGCTCTGAAACGTCTGTCTGCACAATAAATTCCTGGGAGTAGTCAGGGGCCTTGAGCACGGGGGCCGTGCACATGGCTTCCTTCAGGGAGTCAAAGGCTTTCTGGCAAGCCTCTGTCCAATTCACCAACTTAGGTTGCTTTTTGGAAGTAAGGGCCAGATGTAGCAAGCCGTTTGCATGGAGCAAAATGTGATTTTTGCAGTTTGCGCCATGCAAACGGCCGAACGCGATGCTCATTCCCAAATTGCAATTTGGGAATGCGACTCGCAATGCGACTCGCAAATAGGAAGGGGTGTTCCCTTCCTATTTGTGACTCGCATCGCAATTCGGAGTTGCTGTGTGACCGCGAATGCGGTCGCAAACCAACTCGCAGTTACCACTAGTGTCACACTGGTGGTAACTCATTCGCAAAAGGGAAGGGGTGAGGTACTGGGTTTTTCAGAACCGGTACTGATCCGGTAACCCAGCGGTGCCAGGGTACACCCAAAGATCTCAGGTACTTTCCTGATTCAGACCACAGAAACTCAGAGTCTTCTAGGTGAAGTCAAAGATCGAATTTATTAGCTGCAACCAAGTGACAAGCGTCCTAGAAGTACAACAGCACGGTTTGTATGTTCTCAGGAGACTGTGTTTCAATGCAAAGTCAGGTTTCCTTATATACAGTTTTTTAAGCTTCAGGCAAACATTCTTGACATTTTGGTTGGTCATTCACATGTTTTCACTACAAAGGAAAAAACAGTGTCATGATGAAACCTCATATTTCATGTCATCCAACCCATAATAAATTACCCGGCAAGGCCTAGTATTTTACATCAGATAAGTGTGGACCCCCAATAAAAACGGGCACCTCCCCCTCGTAAAGTAAGAAGAAGAAAAGAGCAGGTGCAGGTGTAAGCAAGATTAGGCAGGGTGTGTGAGCGATAATAAGGGTTTTATGGCATTTTGTGCCTTGATGCTATCTGATTCGGCCAGTGGGAGAGGGACTGACCAAACAGGTTTGGCCTGAGGCAATGGTTCCAGCTTGCCCAGGTCAGAGAAAAGTCAATCAAGGTGTACGTGTCCTTGGAATCAAATCTGACTGTATTATAAGCCTATGTGAGGGCAACTTTTAAAAATGGCTGCCGTGTATAAAATGGGAGCCACGAGTGCAGGACGAAAATGGCGATTTCGAGGTGAACACGCTGCTGGAATTGAGCGAAAATGCTCATGCTTAGTGTACTAGTCATTATCGTCTTTTGATACTAAAATCGTACTGCTGTGGCAAAGTAAATTACATGGGTCCAGAATTTTTAGAACCACAAACCCTCCTTTTGCCCTTACAGAGGCAATAAACCTATTCTCATGCTAATCTGAGTCCAGGTCTATGTTTCTAAAGTCGTTGAGATGTTGCTGTAACATCATCCTAGTATTTAGCTCGTCTCTTGGTGCAGGTTTCCTTATGCATGATGTAACACAGAGGCCACATATGGCAGGACAAAGTAAGGAATACCTCTATCTGCAGTAGGTGGCATAAGATCACACACCCAACAATTAGTGATGTTCACTACTAACTAGTGTTGATGCAGAAGCTGTACAAAAGAATTGCTTACGAATTCTGATCTTCTAACCTGCTCATGTTCAGGAAAAGGGTGAAAAGAGTGCAAAGAAACAATAGTAGGAAAAGACATAGGTTGGGAAGTGGGTGCAGAAGTCAATTGAGTAGAGAAAAACAATCCCACCCATAAATGACAACGTCATGTTTAAAAGACACTAGAAAACACGTTATTAAGAACATATAGACAACGGGAGAAAGTAGTGACCACTATTACAAATGAAATAATAATTTTTCACAACCCTAACCAAAAAGCAAATCCTAAAATTATCTAGTAACATTTTTAGGCCTCCTCTGCATTTCAGTAATTTTGGTATGTTCAGGTGGAACAGTGGTGACTCTCATCAATGCTCTAAGGTGAAAAGGGGGTACTCTTTCCACAGAAAATGGACTTTATTCTGCTTTTACTAAACAGAATAGTACTTTAAAACAATGCCAGCAAAACAATCAGTCTCCTAATACCTAGTCTATACAATCACACGGAAACCTCTTGTGAAACCAACTATGCCCAGAGTCCGTTCAAAAAGCCTCTCTGGCAGGCTTCTATTGTCCATCAAATTTTCTTTTGTTGTTTTCTTTCGCATGGGCCTCTCAATTCAGGCCTCTTCGTGAGAAAAGTACTGCTTAGTTGGAGTGCCCTCCTGGCAAACACCCACAGCTCACTCGAAAGTCTCAATGTCTTAAAGCAATGCACCAGTGTCTCTCCTCTGTGGCAGACACTACAAACAATGTGCTCTTCATTGATCAAGGGCACAAATCATCTCGTGCAGACCCAAGCACCATTAATTGGGAAATAGCTCAAGCTCAGCAGCACTTTCAGACTCCAACACTCATTATTTAGTGTCAGAGGACGCTCAAGCTGCTCTTTCATGGGCACCACAATATAGTGCCTTTTTCCAAACTTGAAATCTCCGGTGCACTGCCCTTCTTCCGTTGGAGCAAAGAAAAGGGGGTGTGTGGCCAAAACTCAGGCCAAGGGGCTCAAGGGATTGCACACTGTCAGAGGTTACCAGCACATGACAGGTAGAGAAATGAAACCTCAAAACAGCTCTGCCATCAACAACAGGAATCCTTCTCTTTAGCTCCTTTACACTGAAACTTTGGCTCTGCGATGTCCAACGCCATCTGATGGAGCAAGTACGATACCATGCGCTGGCAATCGCTGTCCAGCTTTGCTACTTTCTGGGTGCTGAGACTGTAGGGCCAAAACGTCCGTCTTTCATCTGTAGCTGTCACTGATGGGAATTAGGCTTAAATCAATGTCCTGCAGGTTATTATGACTTGATACCCGCAGAATCTAGTGACGTGGGAACTGTGCCACAGTTGTTAGTTCCCTTCAATTTAGTACAAAAACAGTTCATGGTTTTTAACAAGGGGACTGCAAGCAGGTGGTCTGCAATCTTCAAAGGAGTAGCCATACACCATGGGCATAAAATACAAAGACAAAGGCAGAAGGGCAAAACAGGGTCTCTAGCATCTTTAATTGGGTTCTCTCCATTATTCTCTGCCATCTATAGCTACATGAGAATTCTATCTGAATGGGTTTCCTCACACAGTGGCATTGTCTAATGGGGTAAACACATATTTTCCTCAATGATTAAGTCTAGGTGTTCCTCCTTACCTTAGAACATCTCAATAGAGAAATCACATGATACCGATTATCAGGGACATGTAGAAACCTTCCTTTAAAAACTGTACATCAGGTGCACTACGCAATACACAGGCTAATAGTCAAATGTGCAAACAAAAAGACAAGAACTAGAGGGTCCTGATATTTGCATGATTAGGACACATCTGATCCCACCAAAAATTAAAGTATCAGGAACAGAAGGGAACCGAAAACCAAATTAAAATAGACATTGAAAATTCGTCATGTTCAAAAAGGTAAACATAAGATATCTCCTATTGAAATGAAAAACTTGTCTTACTATAATATTGAGTCAGTTAACCAGTCTATCGCTACCCTGACAGTCAGGCTGGAAAACATTGAAGCAGGCCTAAGGCAAATTCTTGAAAACCAGTCTGGTCATACCAAAGGGAATTATACATAACATGGGGGTCACTGGTACATCACTGCAGTCTGGAAATGTGAACCTGAACAATACATCAATAATAATAAAAGGGCTGACTGGTGAAAGGAATTCGAAAAAGAGAAATGGGACTAGGACATAGCTAAATTCTCAATAACTAAGCATGATGCGACATTGGTCAGGGGAAGTAACAAAAGAAAAAAATCTATAGGAAGAACAGAAAAAATTATTTGGGTGATAGGCATGTGACACAACACCGAGAGTACGGGTGATACACAAAGGCCAAAGTTACACAAATTTTAACTCTACCGTTGGCGACTACACCATATACGGTACTCCTAACTAATGTTTCAGTTCCTTCTTCAGGAAAAAATGAAAACCTGGTTTTCTTTTAAGGAACAAAAGCCATATGCTACTTAGGAAACAGAACATCATTAACTAATGTAATATAGAAATTAGGCCACCTTGAGTCACAGATCTATAATTTCATCCTTAGGTCCAATCAAGGCTACATAAATGTAGGGCTGCCTGTTCCTTTAAGGGAAGGGGCAGTAACGTGACTAACTGCAGGTGACACACTTTGATCCTGTATATCTCTTTTTATTTTCCTTCAATACCATTATAGCCAAATAGACATGTACTGGTGAAGTGTTGTCTCTTATGTTCACAGCATGAAATATCATTATCTGTGGAATTTAGTAACCAGAACAAGTTCAACCAACTGTTGCGTAGCGATGGGCATCGTCATGACCATCCCCTCACAACACAGGGGAGCTTGTAATAGTATCAAAAGCAGCAACAAACATGCAAAAAACAAATAAAAAATCATAAAAACGCACAAAACGTCAAGCCATCAGATATACTTGCTGTGTATCAAGCACAAAAAGCATACACAAAACAATAGCATGTGTGAATAAGCGGTGACACACAACACCATGTCATGTACTTTATGCACTGTAAACCTGCAGCCCAAAACCCAATATTTGGGCCTTTTTAATTTGTCAGGTTTAAAATCCTTACCCTCCTTTTGACAGTAGATCACCTGGCAATGGAAATCTGCTGTCAAATATAACTTTACTGTTTCTCTTCTAACATACAGGACCAGCAAGAACAATTCATGATAGGACCTAATACACGAAAATAAATTTTCATTACTTAACTGTTACCCTCTTGTCAGTTACTTCGCAACATCAAGCCACGTTAGTTTTACCTTTCTAAAAGTAAAATTGTTACACTGACACTCCATATTAATTTGGCACCTACAATTTCCACTGTGAAAAATAAGTCTTAATTGGTAAATCGTTCTCATTAAGGCATGTAGCCTTCAAAATTTTAGAAAAGGGCTGCATCTTATTTTCTGTCTAAGACTTAATGCAACACTTCGTTTTCTGTCAAATAAAAGCAACTAGCAGGCATCATTTTATTTTTTAGAGCGGAGACACAAATGTATCAGTTCTGCAGAGCATTTGACATGATGTTGGGACTTTCGAAGAAACCCCTTTTTTTATATTTTCCCTTTGGAATTAAGTTTTTTAATTGTATTGATGTTCTTCTGGAGAAACCAGAAATCCCACTTTTAGAAGCCCATAGGGTCATTCTGCATTTCACAGAGACAAGGCCCTAATTTATAAGGTCACAAGTGTCAACATGACAGCCTCCTCCATTGTTTATGGGAAAACTAAAGATAGCATCTCAGCAGCGTGACTTGAGCCAGCCTCTGTAGCTCTCCTAGCTTCTGCCACTCTGAATCTGTCAAAGACAGTAGGCCTTCCTATTTTCCTTCTAACCTGCAATAATTCACTCTATTTAAAAAAAAAAAAAATTCCTTTTTAGGCGCTAAAAAAAATGATCTCTATTTCCAGATTATTAAACTACATTTACTGTGAATAATTCACAAACCTTAATAACACACATACCAGTTGTTAGAATAAATGCTTGTTGCAATCCCATGCAATGGTACATATTTCATCAACCTCGAATGAATGAACGTCTCAGTAGGCCCAGCTGAAGTTAGAACCTTCAACCTCGATATTAAAACAAGCCTTTGTACTGGCACATTGACTCATTGAATCATAACAAGGCACAACCTGCAAATATATATCAAACCTAAATGTATGCATTTACTGAAGCCTGAGACACTTTAAAAAGTACTCTGAATGAAAGAAAATGCAGTTTAAACAGTGCTTTTGCCCAAAATCGACTTTGATATTTTAGGCATTAAAAATCAATATCCTACAATTTTCTTGCATAATATGCATTACCAGAATGTCTATTACACAATCCACGAGTCAGCCATTGAAAATATTAACTTATACTTTATAGAAATTAGCTTGTTTGCTCCTGCGCCAAGGAAAAATTGCACATACAAATGTCATTTTAGCGGTGCAACATAAGTTAAATTAAATTTTAATGTTAGGAGGTCATAGTATTGGTATTAAGCTTTATAAATATAAAAAAACGATTTTGAAAGGCACTTATTTTTTTAATAATTTTTCCATTATTAATAATTTTCTTTTAAAAAATAAATAAAAACCCAATTATTCTTTTTTTTGTGATAATTCCACATATAAAAGCAAGCTGCATCCCTTGCCTATTATTTGGGATACATTAACTCACAAGCCTAAGCGCATAAGCCTAACTTGAAATGCTTCACATTTTTGCGCCACTTTCATTTAAAAGGAAGGTTATGCAAAATTTCACCCATGTTTAACTGGGAAAGTGCTGGCTGAATTGAACATTCCTATCAAATATACTGCAGCTGAAAAGTTTGCCTGTGAACATCTAATACAATGCATCTAAGAAAAATGCTGTAAATGTATTATTATTATTTTTTTTTTGCAAAAATAGATAATTTTTTTTTTTTTTTGGGGGCCCTATTTATATCTATTGAATGTGTTTTCTAATGTATTAAGCATTTAACGGCAGTTTTGTATATGTGCACAATTGCTTATTCTATAAACTAAAGAGCAACATATAGCTATGTTAGCACATCACATGGTTAATTTCTGGATTTTTTCTAAGTTTCTACTTAATAATAATTAACCAACATTTTACTTAACAAACTGAAAACATCAAGAAGACCCACAAACACACATTGAGCTCATTTCAGATATAAACAGAAAACACTCAGGACACACAATACAGCGCGCTTTAGCCATTTTTCATAAATAGCGCCGTCGCAATTTACTTACAGAACCGTTTGTAGATCCTAGTTGTAAGTCATATTTACAAGAGAAAAGAAAACTTTTCTCAATAGTGTTCCAAAAAACTGCAAAAACAGCCTCACAGACATTTATTTCCAAGAATAGCGGACCCATACTTTATTAAACGTGATGGGGCCCACTCCGTGCTTCACATATAGTTCATAGGTTGCAGTTCCAATCGGAGGAACCGGACATGAGTCCTCCAACCTGGAGTCCCTTTTACAACCAAGACAAAACAAATTTCCAAGTCTGCTAAGACCAGGCATCTTCGCTCACTAGTCTAGCTTCAAACTTCAAAGGATTATCGTTTACGATAGTCTCGTGAATACACGAGTCCTTCGGCTTTGGTACTTGCAAGTTCCAAATCAAAGTGATCCCGAAGGGATACCCAACCAAATGTCCAACTAAGGACCAAACCAAGTGTCCAACTAAGGACTGGGAGACGCTCCACTTATACTTAACTGAAAATACCGATGACGTCACCAGAAGACTCGTCTTATCGTTTCGCTCTACCAAACATCAAGGGTCCAAATCAGGGCGATAGCCAGGGCAGCAGTCCTTCGTAGCCGTCGGGAAGCGGGGAACTTCGCAACAAAGACTTTCGGACCAAGTCGACATGCAGGGGTCGATGAAGTGGCGGCCTTCCTCCAGAATTTTCACACGAAGCTTCCCACGGACCTCAGGCTTGGACCGGTACCGCTGGTATCGCCCCACGTTGGGCGCCAACTGAGGTACTGGGTTTTTCAGAACCGGTACTGATCCGGTAACCCAGCGGTGCCAGGGTACACCCAAAGACCTCAGGTACTTTCCTGATTCAGACCACAGAAACTCAGAGTCTTCTAGGTGAAGTCAAAGATCGAATTTATTGGCTGCAACCAAGTGACAAGCGTCCTAGAAGTACAACAGCACGGTTTGTATGTTCTCAGGAGACTGTGTTTCAATGCAAAGTCAGGTTTCCTTATATACCGTTTTTTAAGCTTCAGGCAAACATTCTTGACATTTTGGTTGGTCATTCACATGTTTTCACTACAAAGGAAAAAACAGTGTCATGATGAAACCTCATATTTCATGTCATCCAACCCATAATAAATTACCCGGCAAGGCCTAGTATTTTACATCAGATAAGTGTGGACCCCCAATAAAAACGGGCACCTCCCCCTCGTAAAGTAAGAAGAAGAAAAGAGCAGGTGCAGGTGTGAGCAAGATTAGGCA
This sequence comes from Pleurodeles waltl, assembly GCF_031143425.1. NCBI lineage: Eukaryota > Metazoa > Chordata > Amphibia > Caudata > Salamandridae > Pleurodeles > Pleurodeles waltl. The sequence continues at coordinate 232,540,071 of NC_090446.1, forward strand.
GGGTGTGTGAGCGATAATAAGGGTTTTATGGCATGGTGTGCCTTGATGCTATCTGATTCGGCCACTGGGAGAGGGACTGACCAAACAGGTTTGGCCTGAGGCAATGGTTCCAGCTTGCCCAGGTCAGAGAAAAGTCAATCAAGGTGTACGTGTCCCTGGAATCAAATCTGACTGTATTATAAGCCTATGTGAGGGCAACTTTTAAAAATGGCTGCCGTGTATAAAATGGGAGCCACGAGTGCAGGACGAAAATGGCGATTTAGAGGTGAAAACGCTGCTGGAATTGAGCGAAAATGCTCATGCTTAGTGTACTAGTCATTATCGGTCTTTTGATACTAAAATCGTACTGCTGTGGCAAAGTAAATTACATGGGTCCCGAATTTTTAGAACCACAGGGGTTCCCATGGGACCCCTTCCCCTTTGTGAATGTCGACATAAATATTTTTTTAGAGCAGGCAGTGGTCCTATGGACCACTGCCTGCTCTGAAAAAAACGAAACCAAATGGTTTCGGTTTATTTTTCATTTTGCAACTCGTTTTCCTTTAAGGAAAACGGGCTGCAAAATGAAAAAAAAAAAACTGCTTTATTTATAAAGCAGTCACATCCATGGAGGTCTGCTGACTACAGCAGGCCACCATCCCTGTGAGTGCAGGGACACGCGATGGGGTCGCAAAATGCGACCCACCTCATGAATATTGATGAGGTGGGTCTTTGCGACCCCATAGCGAGTTGCAGAAGGTGTCTGAGAGACCATTCTGCATATGTTTTGCGAGTCTGAAATTGCGAGTCACACCAACTCGCAATTTCAGACTCGCAAAAGCATATCTTCCTACATCTGGCCCTAAGTTCTGTCAAGGGTGACACAATGGTTCCATAGCTCTTGACAAATATACAGTAATATCCTGTGAGGCCTAAGAAGGCTCTCACCTCTGTTTGTGTTGTAGGTGGTTGCCAGGCCTTGATAGTTTCAATCTTGGCCTGGAGGGGCTGCACCTTGCCACCACCTACTAGGTGTCCCAAGTACACCATAGAACCCTGCCAAATTTGGCACTTACTGGCCTTGATGGTCAGGCCTGCCTGTTGCAAGTCCTAAAGCACCTCCTTGAGGTGGAGAAGGTGTTCCTCCCAGCTGGAACTATAGACGGCTATGTCATTCAGGTAGGCTGCACAGATGGCATCCCTGCCAGCTAGGACCCCGCTAACCAACTGTTGGAAGGTAGCGGGGGCATTTTTCAATCCAAAGGGCATTACTTTGGTTGGCAATGGCCCTCAGGAGTGGAGAAAGCAGATCTCTCTTGAGCCCCTTTACTCAAGGCTATCTGGCAGTGCCATGACGTGAGGTCAAAGGTATTAAAGAACTTGGCAGCGCCAAGCCTGTTTACAAGCGCATCAGCTCTGGAGATGGGGTGAGCATCTGTCTTTGTGACAGAGTTGAGACCCCGGTAGTCTACACAGAACCTAATTTTCTGGCATTGCACCGGCAGCAGCAGCCTTGGGAACCAACACCACTGGGCTGGGCTAGGGACTGCTGGACTTCTCTATCACCCAAAGAGCCAGCATCTTGGAAACTTCATCCTTGATACTGGGCCTCACTTTGTCTGACACCCTGTAACTTTTATTCTTCACAGGTGGACTGTCTCCTGTGTCAATGTCATGGACACAAAAGTGTGTGAGTCTAGGAGTGAGGGAGAACAGGGAAGAGAACTGCTCCAACAACTCATAGCAGTCTCCTCTCTGATCTAGAGTCAGGGAGTCAGAGAGATTGACACCCTCCACTGACCAATCATTTTCTTTGCCAGAGAGGAGGTCAGGAGAGGCTCACCATCCTTTTCCATGCCCTCATCTGTCACAAGGAGCATACTAACCTCAGACTTCCCAAAATGAGGCTTCAGTTGGTTGTGGTGGATAACCCTTAGGGGGTGTCTAGTGGTCTTGAGGTCCACTAGGTAAGTGGCCTCCCCCTTCTGGTCCTTAATTTCAAATGGGCAGTCCTGCGGTCCTGGAGAGCTCTAGGCTCTACTGGCTCCATCACCCAAACTTTGTCGCCAGGTGAGAATTCAACAACAGTGGCCTTCCGGTCATACCACTCCTTCATCACCTCTTGACTGGTCTCGAGGTTGCTCTTGGCCTGCTTCCAGAAGCGTTGTGTCTGGTTGCGGAGGGCCAGCATGTAACTAACCACATCCTGGGGAGGTTTCTTGGGAGCTTTCTCCCATCCCTCTTTTACTATGCTTAGTGGTCCCCTGACAGGGTGACCATAGAAAAGTTCAAAGGGGCTGAACCCCACCCATTTCTGGGGCACCTCCCTATAAGCAAAGAGAAGGCATGGCAAGAGGACATCCAACTTACGCCTCATGGCCTCAGGTATGCCAGTGATCATGCCTTTTAGGGTCTTGTTGAAACTCTCAACAAGCCCATTGGATTGAGGATGTTAAGGGGTGGTAAACCGGCAGGTTACCCCAAACTCATCCCACATGGACTTCATGTACGCTGACATGAAGTTTGTGCCTCTGTCAGAGACAACTTCCTTTGGGAACCCCACAGGGGTAAATATTCCCATCAGAGCTCTGGTCACCATCAGTGCAGTAACTGTCCTCAGAGGGATTACCTCTGGGTAATGGGTGTCATGGTCCACCAAAACCAGGATAAACCTGTTGCCTATGGCGGTTTTGGTGTTCAAGGGACCAATGACGTCGATGCCCACCCTTTGAAAGGGGGTGCCAACGATGGAGAGTGGGATCAGGAGGGCGTTAAGCCTTTTCCCTGTCTTCCCACTAGCCTGGCAGGTGGGGAAGGCCCTACAGAAGTTATCTGAGATCATTCTCCCAGTATATATGGTGATCACCAGAGGCTTCACCTGCTGCCTGGGCTGAGGCCTGTTGCCTCAGACCCTCAAGAGTGGGGCACTCCTTCTGCGCATTGCAGAATTCTTCCCTCGGCCCACCCTCTACTTGCCAGCCACTAAGTTCAGGCAGGTTACCCAGGTTGGCAATATCATCCCCAGTTGGCTCAGGAGCCTCCTCCTCTGGGATCCCATCCACCACTGTGGGAATTTTTACAGCTGGTTTCTTCTGCCTCTCGCCCTTCCTCTGTGCAGCTGTCTGGGTCATTGTTCCAGGCTCCAGACGCCCTTGACTCCCTTCCCGGGCAGCCTTGTGGTCATGCAGACCCACTTAGGCAAACCTAACATCTCCAGGTGGGATCTGAGCTCTACCTTCTTCCAGGCAGTATGCTCAAGATCATTGCCTAACAGATAATCTACAGGCATGGCAGGACTCACAGCTACCTTTAGAGTACTAGAGACCCCCCACTCACTCAAAGGGAACCTGAGCCACCGGTAGGTGACTCTCACGATTGTCAGCGACAATGACCTGTGGAATGTATTCAGGATGATCTGCTCTGCTGACACCAGCTGACTCTTGACAATAGTCATACTGGCTCATGTGTCACGCAGAACCTCCACCCGTTGCCCATGAATGGTGACCCACTGCCTATACATGGAAGTATTGTCAGGCATGTGGGCTTTTGTCACCATTCCCTTATCTCCCAGGGAGACACCTCTATCTGCTCCCCAAAGCTAACTGGGACTGTCTCCACCCAAGCGCTACACTAGCCAACCCCGGTGTCTGCCCTCCAGTGGGGGTCTGTGCCCTCTTGAGACACTGGGAGTCACCCTTAGAGTGTCCATGCTTGAAGCACTCTAAGCATTTGGGGATACATTTCTCTTGCTTTGTATCAAAGTATCCTGGCTTTCTCTCAAATGCAGGTTGGGACTGACAATTGTTTTGGGGACTTTGGAGAACTCCTTAAGGTTAATTCCCCCCCCTCTCCTTCTTCTGTTGGGAGCCCTGACCACCTTTGTGGGTGTCCCCCCCCAGGTACCTTTTTGGACACTCTGGTGCCAACCCAGAGGTCTGCCTCCTCAGCAGGCTTCCTAGGATCAGTCAACTTACTGTCTAATAAGTGCTGGTACAACTCTGTAAAACAAATACTGAGCATATGCTCTCTCAGAATTAAATCACATAACCCTTTGTAATCATTTACTTTGCTGCCCTGCACCCATCCATTCAGTGGCTTATTGGAGAAATCAAACAGCTACCCAAGTTTGTGTGGAGCGTTTGGTGCTGTCCCTGAACCTCTGACAGTATTTCTCAGGAGTCAGCCCAAACTTGGCAAGTAAAGCAGCTTTCATGGGTGCATATACATTTTGATCGTTTGGATCTAGTGTAAGAAATGTGTCCCTCCCCACTATTGGTACATAAAACCACAAGGCCGCCCCCCATTGCTCCTCAGTGACCCCATGAGCCCGTAGTGCAACTTCATAAGCAGCCAACCACTTATCAATGTCATCTCCCACCACATAACTTGGCACTACACTTTTGGGTATATGAACCTCCTTTTCCCCAACAGGTTCTGCATGTATGCTGCCACCATCACTGCTGGACGCAGACAGCCTCGCCTTGATATCCAGCTCTTTGAGACTCACATCATGACCCAATACAAGTTTTGTTTTCAGCCAGGGCTCTCTCAGCTTCTCTCTGGTTTACTCTCCTCTGCTTCCATGTTTAACTTTGCCATCTGTAGTTGGAATTCTATCTCCTCCCTCCTTTCCTCTGCGGTCAGGCCATGGCTAGAGACACTGCTCCCTGGTCTCCTATGGGGCCCAAATCCAGGGGGAACAACCCCCACTTCTGGTAAGAAATCCTCTGAGGGGCCATCCTCTGGTTCCTCCTCCTCAACATCCTCCTCTGAATGGGCTCCTGCCCAGGCCTTCAGCGCCATTTGGAATTCCTCCATTCTGGAGGCATTTTGGGTAGGTACTCCCATATCCTTGTAGAACCACTTCAGCTGTTTAACAGTATATGTCTCCAGCATGGCTAAGCCAAAATCTTCATCTCCTGCTTGAGACCCAGCCAGAGATATGCTGAGTGAGGTTTAGTTAAAAAAGTCAGGTAGAAAACAAAATTGCAGAAAAAGATAAAAAATTCAAGGTGACCTTTCAACTGTGGGCAGGTAGTGAACACTTAGCTATTGTATGTAACTGCACAAATACAAGTCCTATCCTCATCGCTGATCACTGATTTTCGAAAAGAGGTCTTTGGTTGGTAGTCAGGTTACCCCCTGTCCAAGCAAGGACCCTCACTCTAGTCAGGGTAAGTCACACACTATTCAAATATACTGTGCCCACCCTCTGGTAGCTTTGCACTGAGCAGTCAGGCTTAACTTAGAAGGTAATTTGTAAAGTATTTGTGCAATAGCTCATGTAATAACACAGTAGGATGCCACAAAATTCACCACATAGGCCCTCATTCTGACCCTGGCGGTCGGCGGAGAGACGGCGGTCGGACCGCGAACAGACCGGCGGTATTAAAAATGGCATTCTGACCGCGGCGGTCCCCGCCGCGACCGACCGCTACTTCTCCACTCCGACCGCCGCGGCGGTCATGACCGCGGGGCTGGAGTTTGCGCACTCCGTCCCAAGACCGCCAAGGGTATTATGACCCTGCCTACCGCCGCGGTTTCTTGCGGGCGGGAACCGCCGTGCGAACCATGGCGGTAAGCACTATCGGGGCCAGGGAATTCCTTCCCTGGCACTGATAGGGGTCTCCCCCACCCCCCACTACCCACCCGAGTCCTCCCTCCACACCCTCCACCCCCCTGCCACCCCCCAGAGGTGGTACGAACCCCCTCCCCACCCCCACCCCGACATGCACATACATGTACCCCGACATGCACACACCCCCAACATGCACATATACACACCCCCTACACACACATACACAACGGGGACACATACCCGCACACATACATGCCGACATGCGCACCTGCCGAACAGCACACATTACCCATAGACACAGCAGCACCCCCCGCCCGCATACACGCACTCACACACCCCCTCTACACACTCACACGCACACCCCCATGCACGCCCACATCACACAACACCCCCCCACCCCCTCCCCTCACGGACGATCAACTTACCTTGTGCGTTGGTCCTCCGGGAGGCGACGGGAGCCATAGGGACGTGACCGCCAACAGAAGACCGCCAACAGAAGACCGCCACACAGAAATGTGGGTCGTAATTCTTTGGGCGGTGTTCTGCTGGCGTGGCGGTGGAGGTTGACCAGTCTCCACTTTCCCGCCGACCGCCAGTGTGGCTGCTGGCGGTTTTCCGGCGGAACGCTCCCAGCGGTCAGAATGCGCACAGCGGCATACCGCCGCAGTCGGCGGTCTTCACCGCGGCGGTAACTCAGCGGTCTTGCGAAAAGACCGCCAAGGTCAGAATGAGGGCCATAGTGTTTAGAAAAATATATAATATTTATCTGATAAGATGCAGGTCAAAACGATCAAGATGCAATAAGTATATATTGAAACATCACTGTAAAAATGATATAAAGGGGGTCATTACAACATTGGCGGTAAAAGCCGCTTACCGTCGTGCAGAAGACCGCCAACACACCGCCGCGGCCGCGGAATTCCGCCACAGCTATTATGACCCACATCTCGGAATCCGACAAAATTCAGACACCCACACAAGTCCGCCACACCAAAGGTCAGTGATAAACTGGCGAAAACAAAACCTCCACCGTCACGCCAACAGGAATACGCCCACACTATCACGACACACGAATCCACGCGGTGGTCTTTCAACCGCGGTATTCCATTGGCGGTACACACCGCTGCGCTCAAAATACACACACTCTTACAAAACACAGCCACATTGGACAATTCCAAATACACACACATGAGACACATACACACACCACTCCCACACACCCAATATAATACAAAACACACACCCACATCACCCACAAACCCCTACGACCACAATTACAGAGAGAAGGCCAGAGAGAGACACCACCATCAACAAACTAGCATCCACATGCACACAACACCATCACCCACACAACATCCACGCACCTCACACTACACACCACTACATATCACCACACTTATCACCACAAACACCACCCCACACATCACCTACACCACCCCATGGCACGGCAAAGACACCCCAGGTTCTCGGAGGAGGAGCTCAGGGTCATGGTGGAGGAAATCGTCTGGGTAGAGCCACAGCTATTTGGATCACAGGTGCAGCACACCTCCATTGCAAGGAAGATGGAGCTATGGCGAAAAATAGTCGACAGGTCAACGCAGTGGGACAACACCCAAGAAATTGGGAGGACATCAGGAAGAGGTGGAACGAACTATGGGGGAAGGTGCGTTTCGTGGTCTCAAGACACCACCAGGCGGTTCTGCGGACTGGCGGCGGACCCCCACCTCCTCACCCACAACTAACAACATGGGAGAAGCAGGTCTTGCCGATTCTGCATCCTGAGGGCCTCGCAGGAGTCGGTGGAGGAATGGACTCTGGTAAGTCAAATCTTAACTATTACATCCCCCACCCTACCTGCATGCTATCACATACCCCCACCCTCGCCCCCACCCCTATCACTCCAACTCCTCACAAATGTACCAATATCACAAACCACACATCCCAACACCAAGCCCTGCATGCAACAACAACGCATGGACACCCATCACTAAAGCATGCCCACTGCACTTACCCATACACCCCCCTAAACCATCATCACACAAGCTCACACACAGGAATGCCAGCACTGGGGTACACGGTCACCCACCCATTGCACACCATGACACACACAGATGCAATAATCATACCTTTCCACCCCTGCAGGACCACTACCCAACGTCACCAGACAGGAGGGTCCAGACATATCCACTCCACCCACAGAAGAGGCCCACAGTGATGACAGCACATCTGTCCACATGGATCTAGATGACCAGCCTGGACCATTGTGGGCCTTGGGACAGTCGGTTCCCCTCACACAGGCACAGGCCACCACAGACCTTCCCCCCTCTGGAAACACCAGCACAGCACCCACCCAGCGGGCCCATCCCTCCGTACCCAGGACACGTCAATCAGCTGTGTGTCCACCACTACATGGAACCCAGGATAAACCACCACCCCAACAACAAGAGGGACCTGGGGCAGTGGCAGTGGGCACACGGTCCAGGGGACGGAGGCCCAGGAACACAGGGGAACTGGGAGGGTTGCTGTGCAACAGGGGGCGGACAGGCCAAGGGAACCCACTCTCCACGAGGCCCTCTCCTCCATCATGGGAGCATACCACCACTCCCAGGAGACGATGGCAACGGTCCTGGCCAAGTTTCAGGAGACCCAGCGCATGCAGGAGGAACAGTGTTTGGGCTTCAGGGAGGAACTCAGAACCATCAGCTCCGCCCTGGGCACCATCAAAGGGGTGCTGAAGGAAGTACTCAACACCAGGAGGGACACTGTGGCACTACAAGGGGCCCCTGACCGTAGCATGGGCGATGAACTGCCCACCACCTCCGCCGTCGCTAGTGGACAGGATGCCCCGCCACAGGACCACCACACCAGCACCCCACCCCCTGCAGACGGAGAACCACTCCGCAAACGTTCCCTGAGATCCAGGAACAAGACAGAGCACGATACCAAGACCCCCGTCAAGAAATGAGACCACCCTAATTGTCATCCCACTGTCCCACTTTGTCACCCTGTCCATATTGAAACGGCCCCAGCTCCACTTCCTATGCCCATATGGACAACGCACCTGTGAGACTAATAGACTGGACTCTGCCATTGACATTCATCCACCATCACCCCTGACCATTTTACAACCCCCTCCACTATTTGGCACTTAAATAAACACCCTTGAATCACAAAACAATCTGGAGACAGTCTGTGCTTTCACAAATGTGTATTTGCAAAAACAGAGGAAAATAGCAATGTCCATTCTATTGTCAACATACCTATGTCACACAGCTCTAGTCCATGAGGAATCTAAGCAGATGACACACGTTGGGACCCACACCTCTGAAGCCGTAAGGGAAAGTGACAACTCAGTGACCAAACACTGGGTGAAATCGACTGACAGGAGAGAGGTAGAAGTGTAAAAGTACATGTAGTAGGCAGGAATGATTCTCACCTGTGTTTCACTGGAAATATTGCTCGATCACTGAGTCCCTGTTCTGCATGTCTTCTTCCTCTTCTTCCTTCTCATCACTGTCCACAGGCTCCACAGCTGCCACAACACCGCCATCTGGACCATCCTCCTCCAGAAAAGGCACCTGTCATCGCAAAGCCAAGTTGTGAAGCATACAGCAGGCCACGATGATCTGGCACACCTGGTGAGTAGAATAGGGATCCACCTGTCATATGCAGACACCTGAACCTGGCCTTCAGGAGGCCGAAGGTCCGCTCGATCACCCTCCTAGTTCGCCCATGGGCCTCATTGTAGCGTTCCTCTGCCCTTGTCCTGGGATTCCTCACTGGGGTCAGTAGCCATGACAGGTTGGGGTAACCAGAGTCACCTAATAGCCACACACGGTGCCTCTGGAGTTGACCCATCACATAAAGGATGCTGCTATTCCGCAGGATGTAGGCGTCATGCACTGAGCCATGGAACATGGCATTCACATGGGAGATGTACTGGTCTGCCAAACATACCACCTGTACATTCATCGAATGATAACTCTTCCGGTTCCTGTACACCTGTTCACTCCTGTGGGGGGGGTACCAAAGCCACATGGGTCCCATCAATGGCACCTATGATGTTGGGGATATGTCCAAGGGCATAGAAGTCACCTTTCACTGTAGGCAAATCCTCCACCTGAGGGAAAACGATGTAGCTCCGCATGTGTTTCAGCAGGGCAGACAACACTCTGGACACCACGTTTGAAAACATAGGCTGGGACATCCCTGATGCCATGGCCACAGTTGTTTGAAAAGACCCACTAGCAAGGAAATGGAGCACTGATAGCACCTGCCCTTGAGGGGGGATTCCTGTGGGATGGCGGATTGCTGACATCAGGTGTGGCTCCAACTGGGTACACAGTTCCTGGATTGTGGCACGGTCAAACCTGTAGGTGATAATCAAATTCCTTTCCTCCATTGTCAACAGATTCACCAGCGGTCGGTACACCGGAGGATTCCGCCATCTCCCCACATGTCCCAGCGGACGGTGCCTATGAAGGGAGCACAGAGTTAAACAACTCAGAGGTATGTACCCACAGTCTACACAGAACACCATTCATACACAAAATGTGGTCTGTATTTGTGTTGAGACTAGGCCTAGGTATGTGTGACGCAGTTGGTAATTATGGCAAGGGGCCCCTGAAATGGCGGCTGCCTGACCTGTAAAGTGGGACAATGGGATGAGAGGTAACTGCGCTCGCGTTGTACACCGTCGCGGTAGGCGGTCGAAGACCGCGGCACAATCCTGCATTGGTTAATATTGGACCCTATGGGTCCCAGGAGCCAATGACGATCTACGCCGGCGGTGATGGTACGCACCGCCGTGGACGTGACCGCCATTTTCTAGCTGTTGAATCGCTCGATACCTAATCTTCGACAGGAGAGGACCTACACTGCAAGTGCTGCTGTGACCTCGGTGTGGAAGAGACAATGGCTCGTGCGTCTGGGGAAAGGGCACCTGCCTTCACATCGGAGGAGTTGGAGAAGCTCGTCGATGGGGTCCTCCCCCAGTACACGCTACTCTACGTTCCTCTAGACCAACAGGTAAGTTCACAGGGAGCATGTTGTATGGGCTTTGCCTGTGTGGAGAGGGCTGGTTGTAAGAAGGAAGGGGGCAGAGCTATGCGGGCATGAAAGACGGTGGGTGCATGTGCCACATGGCAAGGGTAGGAATGGGGGCCACTCACCTTGATGGCGCAGTTGGTAATGACTTCTCTTCGTACCCTGTACATTTCATGTAGGTCAGCGCCCACCAGAAGAAGGATATTTGGCATGCCATCACCAAGGGCGTCTGGACCCTGGGGGTCCACCACAGAGGGAGCACCCACTGCCGGAAGAGATGGGAGGACATTTTCCGCTGGAGCAAGAAGACGGCGGAGGCTCAGCTGGGGATGGCCTCCCAACGTGGGAGGGGTGCCCGCAGAACCATGACCCCCCTGATGTTCAGGATCCTGGCGGTGGCCTACCCGGAGTTGGATGGGCGCTTGAGGGCATCACAGCAGACACAAGGGGGTGAGTAGACTTTCATTCAGCTGACTTTGCGTGCAGTGGAAGTGGTGTCTGGGTGGGGGAGGAGGGCTGTGGGTTTCCCTAGGCCAGGGCAAGTTCCGTAGGCTAGGCCCCTCTGTAAGGCATGGCCCTGTGGCCTCCTCACCCCACCTCTGTAGAGTGCCAAGTACAGCTATTCATACACCTGTGTCATCTATGTGTGCAGATGTCGTCCATAGCCTTGTAGGCCATTTCCCAGGAATTGCACTGTAGAGCCCAACAGCGTGACGTAGTGCAGGGGGCTTCTGTGTCTGTCTTGTCCGCCAACGGTAGCGGTAGTCCACGCACTCAACATGTCTTCATTCTGTCCCCCCCCCTTCTTTGCGGTCTCCCTGTTCTTGTGTGCATTAGCATCATCAGGCGGAGGAGCAGTGGCACCGGAGCATGAGGGCGCTGCATCCCACATGGCCATGGAGGGCCACACTACGGACTCAGAATTCACCAGTAGGATGGAGGGCGAGGGGAGCACCATGATGGGGACAGGAACTGAAACCAGCGACACGGACTCGTCCTCCGATGGGAGCTTCCTTGTGGTGGCGGCAACATCTGAGCCCCCCACTTCTACAGGTACAGCCCCCACCCCCCTTACCAGCACCGCCCTCCCAGCAGCCCCTCAGCCTTCGCCCCATGCCCGCTCACCCAGGAGGGTGGGCATCACCTTTGCCCCAGGCACCTCAGGCACTGCCCCAGTCACCCCTGCTGCCCTCAGTGAGGAGGCCATTGACCTCCTCAGGTCACTAACTGTTGGGCAGTCTACCATTGTGAATGCCATCCAGGGTGTAGAAAGGGAGTTGCAACAAACTAATGCATTCCTGGAGGGCATTCATTCAGGTCAGGCGGCCCTTCACCGATCCTTTCAAACTCTGGCCTCAGCACTGTTGGCAGCCATTGTCCCTGTGTCTAGCCTCCCCCCTCCAACTTCCTCCACCCGACCCAATCCCCTCTACCTCTGCCTATCCCAAGCACACCAAAAGACCAGCCTGCACACACCTCACCACACAAGGGAAGCTCAGGCAAACATAAGCACCACACATCCCACAGGCACTCATGCAAGCATCTCACACATACAGACACACCAACATCCACTGCCTCCACTGTGTCCCCCTCCTCGTCATCTCCCTCCTCCCTCCCAGTCTTGTGTACACTCACACCTGCATGCACAACCCGCTCGCCTGCAGTCACCACCCCCACTAACATTCACACGTCCCCTGTGTCCTCTCCCAGTGTGTCTGTGACGCCCCCTCCCTAGATACACAAACGCATGCACACACCCACCCAACATACATCCACCTCACCACAGCCTCCAGCGCATGCACCTGCACCCAAAGCCACAAAACGTACACCTCCTACAACCCTCACCTCTTCCTCCACTCCCAAACCCCCTCCAGCTACCCGTCCCAGTGTGTCCAAACAACTTTTCATGTCCACCCTTAACCTATTTCCCCCCGCTCGTCCAACTCATAGGTCCCGAACTAGCACCTCAGCCACAAAATCTCCGGGACCAGTGGTGCCTGTTGTCTCAGGTATGCGGAGTGCACCGGCCATCAGGACAGCCAGTGTGTCACGGAGTCACAGCACAGCCAGTCACCCCCGTGAAGGACCAGAAGTTGGCCGGTGCCCGGCGGGAGAGGGGGAAGACTCCAGCCACCCAAGCCACTCCCAGGGGTCCCAGTGGGAGTGTGGACTCAGCTGTGACTCCTCCCAAGGTGGGGAAGGGCCAGAAGAAACCCGGCAAGTCTGGGAGGAGCAGCACGGCGGAGAAGCCCGCCATCATCCCCGCTGCCCAGGAGGCCACTGCCAGCCCCATCGTCGCTGCCCAGGAGGCCACCGGCAGCCCATCGTCGCTGCCCAGGAGGCCACCGCCAGCCCCATCGTCGCTGCCCAGGAGGGCCCCGCCAGCCACAGCCCACCTGCCCAGGAGGGCCCCGCCAGCCACAGCCCACCTGCCCAGGAGAGACCCGCCAGCCACAGCCCACCTGCCCAGGAGAGCCCCGCCAGCCACAGCCCAGCTGACCAACGAAGGACCGCCAGCCCCAACCCAGCTGGGCAATGAAGGACCGCCATCTCAAGCACCGCTGCACAGGGCAAGCACCGCTGAACAGGGCAAGGACCGCCGACTCAAGCACCGCTGCACAGGGCAAGCACTGCTGAACAGGGCAAGGACCGGCAACTCAAGCACCGCTGAACAGGGCAAGCACTGCTGAACAGGGCAAGGACCACCAACTCAAGCACTGCTGCACAGGGCAAGCACCGCTGAACAGGGCAAGGACCGACAACTCAAGCACCGCTGCACAGGGCAAGCACCGCTGAACAGGGCAAGGACCGCCAACTCAAGCACTGCTGAACAGGGCAAGCACCGCTGAACAGGTCAAGCACCGCTGGACAGGGCAAGGACCGCCAACTCAAGCACCGCTGCACAGGGCATCACCACTGAACAGGGAAAGGACCGCCAACTCAAGCACTTCTGAATAGGGCAAGCACCGCTGAACAGGGCAAGGACCGCCAACTCAAGCACCGCTGCACAGGGCAAGCACAGCTGAACAGGGCAAGGACCGCCAACTCAAACACCGCTGCACAGGGTAAGCACCGCTGAACAGGGCAAGGACCGCCAACTCAAGCACCGCTGCACAGGGCAAGCACTGCTGAACAGGGCAAGGACTGCCAACTCAAGCACCGCTGAACAGGGTAAGCACCGCTGAACAGGGCAAGGACCACCAACTCAAGCATCGCTGAACAGGGCAAGGACCGCCAACTCAAGCACCGCTGCACAGGGCAAGCACCGCTGAACAGGGCAAGGAACGCCAACTCAAGCACCGCTGCACAGGGCAAGCACCGCTGACAGGGCAAGGACCGCCTAATCAAGCACCGCTAAACAGGGCAAGGACCGCCAACTCAAGCACCGCTGCACAGGGCAAGCACCGCTGAACAGGGCAAGGACCGCCAACTCAAGCACCGCTAGCCCACGAGCGGCAGGGGAACTGACGCAACAGGGACTGTCACGGGGTGAGCGATGCACTCTGGGCACCAGTCCCCCTCCAGAACCAGTGCAGACATGCATCCACTGTCTGTCCTTCACAGGATGAAGCACTCTGGGCACCAGTCCCCCTCCAGAACCAGTGGAGACATAAATCCACTCTGTCTGTCCTTCACAGGATGAAGCACTCTGGGCACCAGTCCCCCTCCAGAACCAGTGGAGACATGCATCCACTCTGTCTGTCCTTCACAGGATGAAGCACTCTGGGCACAAAGCCCCCTCCAGAACCAGTGGAGACATGCATCCACTCTGTCTGTCCTTCACAGGATGAAGCACTCTGGGCACAAAGCCCCCTCCAGACACCAGTGGAGAATGTTATCCACTTGAGAGACTGTGGCTTTGCACTCCCCAGGATTGTTCAGTGGGCAAACCACCCACTGTAGAGACTTGAGAGACTGTGGCTTTGCACTCCCCAGGATTGATCAGTGGGCAAACCACCCACTGTAGAGACTTGTGAGACTGTGGCTTTGCACTCCCCAGGATGGTACAGTGGGCAAACCACCCACTGTAGAGACTTGTGAGACTGAGGCTTTGCACTCCCCAGGATTGATCAGTGGGCAAACCACCCACTGTAGAGACCTTCGAGACTGTGGCTTTGCACTCCCCAGGATGCAGCAGTGGGCAAACCACCCACTGTAGAGACTTGTGAGACTCTGGCTTTGCACTCCCCAGGATTGATCAGTGGGCAAACCACCCACTGTAGAGACTTGTGAGACTGTGGCTTTGCACTCCCCAGGATGCAGCAGTGGCCAAACCACCCACTGTAGAGACTTGTGAGACTGTGGCTTTGCACTCCCCAGGATGCAGCAGTGGGCAAAACACCCACTGTAGAGACTTGAGAGACTGTGGCTTTGCACTCCCCAGGATTGATCAGTGGGCAAACCACCCACTGTAGAAACTTGAGAGACTGTGGCTTTGCACTCCCCAGGATACATCAATGGGCATGGAGGTCCCTCGTGGATCTGGCGTCGTGCACTCATCCGGCCCCCCTTCCGTTCCCCCTGAGGTGCCTGTTGTATTTCTATCTGATGCCCCTGCAATGTTCTCTCTGTTTTGATCTGGTATCGCGTGTGGGCCTCGCCCATGCATTTTGGGACCAGTGGTCCACAGACTATGAATGGGTCAATACCTGGACTAATAATCTTGGTGTATATTTTGTTAATAGTTTATATATGTATATTTTTGCTTACTGATTTTTGATATATTACAATGGTTACACTCATTTCATGTTGTCTTTGCATTCTTCCGGGGGATGGGGGGTGTAGGTATAATGCATAAATATGTATTAGTGTGTGTGTTGTCGTGGGTGGGGGTGGGGTGTAGGTGTTGCGTGTGTGTGTCACTGTTTTTTCCCTCCCCCTTCCGCTGTGTCGTAGGTGCAGTACTCACCGTGGTCTTCGCCTCCGGTATTGGTGCTCCTGGTACAGGAGCAGGAAGACAATCGCAGGGAGAATTTGGAGTTCCGGGTCCATGGTGTCCTCCTTCCTCGTGGAGTGTGTAGAGGTGAGTGTTTTCCCTTCGAAATTCCTGTTTCTGCCATGTTTTTATCCGCGGTGTATCCGCCCCGGAAAAGGTGGCGGATTGGCCTGTCATAATAGTGTGGGCGGTACATTGTCCTCCGCCTGTCTGTTGGCGGTGACCGCCGAGCTGTTTGTTTGTACTGCCATGGCGGTTGGAGTGTTAAAGTGGCTGTCTTTGTTGGCGGTTTCCGCCACGGTCGTAATTCCAAAATTTTTACCGCCGCTTTAACACCGTCCGCCAGGGTTGTTATGACCACCAAAGTGTCTTTAGTCTCTTAAAAGCAACAAATGTCTCTTGTAAACACAAAGTACCTGGTTTGCATTCAAAATCTCCACAAGGAGCGCAGAGGAGGAGATGTATGGAAAACAGGGAGGTGTGCGTCGATTTCTCTGGGTGCACACAGACGCGTCGTTATTTTTCATGCAGGGATGGCTTTGCGTTGATTATCGGCACGTGGACTTGGATACTCTTTGGGTTGTGGGGTTTTTGGACGCCTCGGGGACGATGTGTTGAAATCCGTCACTTGCAGGATGAAGTCACAGGGGCCAATCCGGCGGGTGAGGCGTGGGAATTTCTACCACATGGCAGGCGCTGTGTCAATTCCTCTCAGGAAGTCAGGCCGTGTCGTTCCGGCTCAGCTGTTCGTCGATACAGTGGGCCATGCGTTGAATTTCTGGTTGCAACACTGGCACTGCGTCGATCTTCTCCTTGCGAAGTCAGGCTGCGTCAGCGTGCGGTGATTTTCTCACCACGATGCAGGCTGTGCATTTTTTCTTGCAGGGTGTGCGTTGATTTTCACTGCACAATGAGTTTTTTTGCAGGAGTGAAGTATTTTTGGTCCTGAGACTTCAGGGAACATGAGGGAAGCTCTACCCAAGCTCTACAGGCAGTTCTTCTAGGCAGGTTGCAGGTTCTGGCTCAGGGTTCTTCTCCAGTGCTATCTTGTCCAGAAGTGTCTAAGTTGGTAGGGTCAGAGACCCTGCTTAAATACCCAAATGTGCCTTTGAAGTGGGAGAGATTTCAAAGAGTGGCTTAGAAGTGCACAAGGTCCCCTTTCAGTTCCATCCTGTCTGCCAGGGTCCCAGTAGGGGTGTGGCAGTCCTTTGTGTGAGGGCAGACTACTGTCCTTTGACATGTAAGTGTCTGGCTCTCCACCCTTCCAGCCCAGGAAGACCCATTCAATAGCCAGATGTATGCAAGTGTGACTGTGCATCCTGTGTTTGGGGTTTGTCTGAGTGAATGCACAAGGGAGCTGTCAACTAACTCAGCCAGACGTGGATTGAAAGGCACAGAAGGATTTAACTGCAGGGAAATGCTCACTCTCTGAAAGTGCCATTTCTAAAATAGTAATATTAAATCTAACTTCACAAGTAAGCAGGATTTTGTATTACCATTCTTGCCATATGACATATCACCTGGTTACTCCTTTCAGATCAGAATCTACCACTCAAACAGTATGTGAGGGTAGCCATAGTGTTATCCTATGAAAGAAGCAGGCCTCACTGCAGTGTAAAACAAATTTAGGAGTTTTACACTACCAGGACATGTAAACTGCACAGGTACATGTCCTGCCTTTTGTCTACACAGCACCCTGTCCTATGGGTTACCTAAGGCCTACCTTAGGGGTGACTTATATGTAGAAAAATGAGAGTTTTAGGCTTGGCAAGTACTTTTAAATGCCAAGTCGAATTGGCAGTGAAACTGCACACACAGGCCTTGCAATGGCAGGCCTGAGACAAGGTTAAGGGGCTACTTAAGTGGGTGGCACAATCAGTGCTGCAGGCCCACTAGAAGCATTTAATATATAGGCCCTGGGCACCTATACTGCACATTACTAGGGACTTATAAGTAAATTAAATAAGCCAATTGGGTATGAACTAATGTCATAGTACACAAAGAGAGAGTATAAGGGAGTAAGAAAAGACACCCATCGTACTCGACTCCCCAAACACAATACTAAGTTACAAAAGAGAGTACGGGGTTTTTTGGAAATACAAATGGATTGGAAGTGTGCTAATTGCGTCACCATACCAGTCCTAAATCTCAACTAAAGATTCCAGAAATCTAACTAATTTACGCACTCCCTCCTGTTCCTTTAACAGCGAGGTTGAGTCCGCCCAGGTGGTATTGCCCTACCTGGGTGGGGCTAGGTGGTCATATGATGAAGCATGACACTATATAGTGTGTGAGACCACCTAGTCCGTAAAGGACATCCCCCTCCACAGACCTTAAACCACCCCTCGTTGTATCTTTAGTTGAGATTTAGGACTGGTATGGTGACGCAATTAGCACACTTCCAATCCATTTGTATTTCCAAAAAACCCTGTACTCTCTTTTGTGACTTATGAACTAATGTCACCATGTTTTAAGGGAGAGGGCATTTGCACTTTGGCACTGGTTAGCAGTGGTAAAGTGCGCATAGTCTTAAAACCAGAAAATACAGTGTCCAAAAAGTGGAGGGAGGCAGGCAAAAAGTGAGGTGTGACCACCCTAAGGCTGCAATGTCTAACAGATGGTATATATAGAGAGATTGACCTCACATCTCAGAATCAGAGCATCTGTACCTAACTATTTACTTCAGAATGCATGTAGTGCACCAAACAACCCTATTGATGCTACGCCCTTTCAACACATCCCATTAGCTTAAAATTTGGTTTTCATTAACTTTAATGAAAAAAGTTAATTGAATCAGCATAAACCTAAATGTTTTCATTTTCAGTTCTCAAAATAGGAGCCTGGCCTTCGTAAATATAAAATGAATACCTCTGGAGCGCCAGGATCTTGTTTACTGGCAAACTTAGGGCATTCTTACATTTTCGTTGTCCAGCCTTACCAAAGCATGAATCATGATCCTTAACAGCAAAAAAGACGACGGGCATGGAGTTGGAAGTCTCACTCTAAATTGGGTTGGTCTTCCAATATAATTTCTATTGGGAATCTGCCCTCATCAGGATTTTTACTGATAGCAGAACCAGTGGCACCCCAATCCTGTTTGAAAGTGGAACCCCTGGGCACAATTACAGCCAATTATTTAGTTGCAAGGTGGTTGTTATTCAAACCATGAATGAACTGGAATTATGCATTATGGTCATATCTCTGTAACCTCTTCCTGGATTTTTTTGCATTTGAGTGAGACATTGATTGCTTTTCCATTTCAGGTTCTCACTCTTTAATGGAGTGAAGGCCTGTGTTTTTATGAAAGAGGTGGGGCATTAATGACGCAGAAGTTGGCGTTTTACTCTTGAGTCTCTGTCGTGAATTTTGGCAACAAACGCTTAATCACTAGGGGTGTGAAGTACAATGCTGAGGGCAGAAATCAGACTAGGTCCTCCGGTTCCAAAGTGAGTAGGTTAGACAAAATCTCCTTTGAAAGCATTGCCAGACACAGGTGCTTGTAATAAGTAACACTTCTTTTACAAGCCCTGGTTCCTCTGAAACACTCAAGAAAAGAGCTGCTACGAACATACACCTGTTGCTTACTATGGTGGTCATTATGACATTGGCGGTGACTGCTAAAGTGGTGGTAATACTGCCAACAGGCTGGCGGTAATTACTGGCAAACTATAACTATAGTAGTGATAACTCCCATAGACAGCCAATGTACCACAACATCCGCCAGGGCGTAAACATCATGGCAGAAGCCATCAAAAGCCAGATGGAAGACAAGGTACCACCCACCACATTATGACACATCACAACACCACAATTTCCGGGGCAGTACGAATGCCATCAAAAGCCTGGCGGAAACACATCACAGAAGAACAAAGACTCACCAACAGAGACACAGAGAAGATCAACGCCGCCATGGAACTGAACTTCAAGTCTTCCCGATGCTCTTGTATGCCATGCTCCACCTGGAACACTAACACCAGTGAAGACGATGACGGTGAGTACAGCTGCCTAGCACACAAGGGAGAGAGGGAGGAAAAGGAGAGTGACACACACATGCACAACACACACCAGACACACACACCATACACACAACCAGCTGCAGAGGTGTTTTGCTTCACTTTTGACTAAGCCAAAATATACACACTGAAAGGAGTCGAAAAGATTCTCTGGATTGCACTTTCTGAAGAATACATTTATTATAGCTTTTTGCGAGGTTCGTGAAGGAAGGTTTGAAGAGTAAATATTGTACTTTCAAAATGTGCAACAATGAAGTAAGATCATGTATGAAGAATCTTCAATCTATAAACAGCAAATATATACACGCAAGGACACAAGACGCTGACCCCGTTCAACTGCGAAAAACAGATCTCCACCCTCATGGGACAGATGTCAGACATGTGACGTCTAAATCCTGACCGTGGTCTCAGACTCTAAGACTGCTGAGCAGGGCCATCTTTTATATCTTAAAAACCCGGAGAAGGGGCTTTCTATAAAAAACCATCCCATAAAAAAGAAATATTAAAAAATGCTGGCTAGTTTAGGTAAGCTTTGAAAGAAATGTGTCGGGGTCTGGCCACAATCCCAAGGCACCCCTCCCAAAGTCAAACCGTTCCCTGCTTTCGCTATAAATATCATTTTGGAACATTCTTATCGTGCTGTCTCTCTAACTCCTCCATATTATGTACTAGTTCTTAGGTGATAATATGTCCTAGCTCTTTGGTGAGAAAGAGAACACGCAGAAATATAAAACACATTGCATAACATGTTTGTACAGAAAAGTACTTGCACCTCTAATGTGGCAGTGAGGCTAAGCTGAACACAAAATGAAGTCTAAACTGAATACAAAATGGAGTCTATAACTAGTGACCACTAAAGTGACAGTGGGCAGCTAAGTCAGGTGCAAAGTGGTGCAACACGAAATCAGTGGTCATCACAAGAATATCCCTACAAGAGGAAAACCAATGGCACACAACAGAAGGCATAATAATACAAGGACTAGAGGTCGGAAGTACTGAAAATGTATTTGCAAGGCAAAAGCCACCATATGAACCAATTTTGAACATACAGACATAAACAAATGTACAGAAAGGGCCAATGCACATTTCAAAGTACAGAAGGTCCACATGGCCACAGGGCACAGTACAAGCCCCAACTTGACCCTGACTAATTATGTACAAAACTGTGCAGGGGCATCATCACGGAAGTGGACAGGCACCTCAGGGGGAAGGGAAGTGGGGGGCACCTCAGCTGAAGTTGGGAATTAGCCCACTGGTTCTGGAAGGGGCTCCATGCCCATTTCCCAATGCTGGGGAGTGGAAGGTCACAGTCACTGAGGTGGGGAACATGCCCACTGATCCTGGAGGGGGCTCCATGCCCATTTCCCAATGCTGGGAAGTACAAGGTCACAGTCACTGAGGTGGGGAACGTGCACAATGATCCTGACGGGGGCTCCATGCCCATTTCCCAATGCTGGGGAGTGCAAGGTCACAGTCACTGAGGTGGCGAACGTGCCCACTGATCCTGGGGGTGGCTCCATGCCCATTTCCCTGTGCCTGGGTGTGCAAGGTCACAGTCACTGAGGTGGGGAACTTGCCCACTGATCCTGGAGGGGGCTCCTTGTACAACAGTCCCTGGAGGGAGGCCTACATGCCCTTTGCTGGTGGTGAGGGCTGCTGTGTCTCAGTTGGAGGTGGGGGCTGCATTGTCTCTGCTGGATGAGGTGTTACCTGGGCAGCCTCGGCTGGAGGTGAGGGCTACATTGTCTCTGCTGGGGGAGGTGTCACCTGTGCAGTCTCTGCTTGACGTGAGAGTGGCATTGTCTCTGCTGGGGAGGTGTCACCTGGGCAGACTCTTTTGGAGGTGAGGGCTGCTGAGTCCCAGCTGGAAATGAGGGCTTCTTGCCTGTCATTGGTGGTTGAGTGGGAACCTTTTCTTCCATTGGTGGTTGAGTGGGAACCTTACCCCTCCTGGCTGGTGAAGTGGGATCCTTCCCTTTCCTGGCTGGTGGAGTGGGATCCTTCCCTTTCTTGCCTGGTGAAGTGGGATCCTTCCCTTTCCTGGCTGGTGGAGTAGGATCCTTCCCTTTCCTGGCTGGTGGAGTGGGATCCTTCACTGTCTTGCCTCCACAACTAGGAGGTTCCTCCACTGTACCCATGGACTGTTTGGCTGAGGTGCTGAGCTGGGTCATTGGGACCCTGCTCTTACAGACAGGACGGGGGAGGGGTAGGGAAGAGGTCAAGACGTTCAAGGAAAAGTTTCTTAGGGGCATTCGGGCGGGATGTGGGAGGAGGGATTCGAGTGGAGGTTGAGGGAGTGGTTTTTGGAGGAGCATGTCTGCTGGACTTGAGTGCAGGTGCATGGGCAGTGTGCTGATGTGAAGTGGATGGCTTTTGGGTGTCTGAGTGCCTGCATTGGTGTCCTTTAGGAGGGGCGACAGGCAGGGTGGGGCAGGACACAGAGGACGCGTGGATGGATGTTGTGGAGGTGTCTTTAGTGAGGTGTCTGTGCTGCTTGGTGTGGTGATGCTGGTGGTGGCTGTTGAAGCAGTGCATGCAGGTGTGAGTGTGGATGTGATTGTGAGGGAGGTGGACTAGGAGGAGAGGGAGACAGTGGGGGCAGTGGATGTGGATGTGTGAGCAACTGTCTGTTGTTTGTGTGAGTGCTTCTGGACTTAAGTGTGGTGCATGTGTTTGACTGTGCCACTCTTGTGTAATTTCTTGTGTACATGCTTGTATGTATGTGTGCATGGGATGGGTTGGGGTTGAGGAGCCTGGGACTGGGAAGTGGTAGTTGGAAGGGGGGAAGTAGGAACAGGGACAATGGCTGCCATCAGAGAGGAGGCAAGAGCCTGAAACGATCTCTGTTGGGCCGCCAATCCACTGAGGATGCCCTCCAGGAATGCATTGCATTACTGCATCTGGGATACCAGCCCCTGGATGGCATTCACAATGGTTGACTGCCCTACAGAGATGGATCTCAGGAGGTCAATAGCCTCCTCACTCAGGGACGCACAGCTCACTGGGGCAGGGCCTGAGGTACCTGGGGTGAAGGAGATGCCCACCCTCCTGGGTGAGCAGGCAGGGGCAACTCGCTGAGGTGCTAATGGGAGGGAGGTGCTGGTACGGGATGGCAGCTGTAAATGCAGCTGGGCTGGTCACAGAGGTGTCCACCACCACCAGGGAGCTTCCATCGGAAGAGGTATCTGAGTCAGTGTTGTCACCTCATGTCTCCGCTGTGGTTCTCCCGTGGCCCTCTGTCCCACTGGTTCCCTCATTGTTGGTGGACTCTGCCTCCTGGGACCTGTGGGACGCAGCTCCCTCTGCTGCCAGTGTCCCTGCTCCTCGGCCAGATGATTTTAATGCACACATGGGCAGGATGACAGAAGGAGAAAGGAGGGTAGGGAGAGAAAGGGAGCACTGGGTCAATTACAGCATCAAAACCACAGTTGGCATCCACAGCACCATCACACATAGGGATCAGGATTGAGGACTATGCATTGCCCTGGCATTGGTTTAGCTAGATACCCCAGCAAGATGAGGACCAAACACTGCCAACTGTACACCTCCTGACTGACATGGAATGCAAATGAGTTAGGTTGCCTGCATTTGTCACAAACCCATTACCCTTGAGCTGGATCATGCTGCAATGTCTGCCTGGCATTAAGGTGTACCCATTAACTCACATGCACCACCCGGATCCCATGCCACCTACCAATTATTGTAGTAATGCCCACTGTACTCACCCCCTTGTGGCTGCTGTCTTGCCCTCAAGTACCCATCCAGCTCTGGGTAGGCAACAGCCAGAATGCGGGGCATCAAGAGGGTCAGGTTCCGATGGGCACACCTTTCTCTTTGGGAGGCCATCCACAAACTGGGTCTCCGCGGTCTTCTGTGCCTAGCGTCTCCGGTCCTCCCACAGTTTCCTGCAGTGGGTGCTCTGCCTGCTGTACACTACAATCCCTTCTTTTGATGGGCGCTGACCTGCAGATGGAATGCAGACAGGAGGACACCATTACACATACAATCCAGCCTGTCACACATATGGCCCACAAATTCCGTGTCCAAATCCATTCGCACACACATCGCCTGGCGCCCACTATGTACACTATGTACAGACATCCCCCCCAAATGACATGATGCCTGCACACATATCTCCATGCAACCTTACCACTAGCATCATGCCCAATTTGTACTCACCTGCTGGTCTGGAGTCCCATCCAGCTGTCCATACATGGGTAGGACCCCATCCTCCAAGCGCTCCAGCTCCTCTGGAGTAAAGACTGGGGCCCTTTCTCTGGTCACACGGGCCATTGTAGGTTCCAGACATAGGTCACAGCAGCACACACAGTGTTGGTATTCTCCTGTGGAACGTCAGGAATCAAGTGAAGTTATAGACATAAAATGGCGGTCACGTCCGTGGCGGTGTACACCATCACTGCCGACGCTGATCCCCATTGGCCACTATACTCCATAGAGACCCATATTAGCCAATGAAGAATTGCACGGCGGTACAAGACCGCCTTCCGCCACGACGCCCAACGTCAGCAGAGTTACCTCACTTCCACCTGTTCCTAGGTACAGGACAGGCGGTTGGCATTTCATGGTGGTGGACTACTTACAGATCTTCCATAACTGCGTTGTTGCTGAACATTGCACATACATTGCCATTACCACTGTCCCAGCACATTAATGCTGTATGCACACTGAGTTGTTGGTTCCATTGTTCAAATTTTGATGGCCTACTCACTCTTGTGTCCCTTAAATACCTACCACTGTGGATGAATAGAAGGAGGAGACAAACCCCCGTGTACAGACCTCCTGTGGACTTGGCTACACTGGAGGACAGCCACATTATACTCACTTATATGCTAGATAGGGCCACAATCACAAAGCTGTGTGCCCAATTGGAGCCTGACCAGATATCATCTACCCGTCATCCCACTGGAATCCCCCCTCTTGTGCAGGTTCTATCAGTGCTCCATTTCCTGGCAACTGGCTCTTTCCAAGTGACAGTGGGCTTGGCAGCAGGAATGTCACAGCCAATGTTCTCAATCGTGCTGCCAAGGGTATTGTCTGCCTTGGTGAAACACATGTGCAGCTACATTTATTTCCCCCAGGTGGAATATTTGGCCACTGTGAAGGCTGGATTCTATGCAATGGGACATATACCCAATATATTTTGGGCGTTTGATGGTGCACATATTGCGTTTGTCCCCCTGCCCGAACGAACAGGTGTTCAAGAATCACAAGAGCTTCCACTCACTGAATGAGCAAATGGTGTGCCTGGCAGACCAGTCATTTCCCACATCACTGCCAAGTATCCTGGGTCGGTGCATGACGCCTTTGTTCTGAGGAATAGCAGTATCCCAAAAGAGGCACAGGGTGTGGCTAATTGGTGAGCCAGAGTCCCCACCCACTGTATGTCAGTGTATGCCTTCAACGGTTACCCCCATAGGATTGTGTGAGGCTAAATTTTGTCCCTCATTATTTGCAGGTGACTCTGGCTACCCAAACCTATCATGGCTCCTGACCCCTGTGAGGAATGCTAGGACCGGGGCTGAGAACTGTTACAATGATGCACATTGACGAACCAGTAGAATAATCGAGAGGACCTTCAGCCTCCTGAAGGCCAGGTTCAGATTACTGCCTCTGACAGGTGGATCCCTGTGCTACTCACCGAGAAGGTCTACCAGATAGTAGTGGCATGCTGCATGTTGCACAACCTGGCCCTCAGGTGACATGTGCCTTTTCTGCAGGAGGAGGGGACTGGAGATGTGCCTACGGCAGCAGTGGACCCTGAGGACATTGAGGATTAGGAGTGAGGATGTGGACAACAGAATATCAGTTATATGTCAATACTTCCAATGACACACAGTTGAGACAGTGCAACTGACCATTACTCTGACTATTGATGTTTCCTGTGTGGCTGTAGTATGAAGATATTCATGTCCTTTGCATCTCAATTTACTGTCACCTATGGCTTGTCCTTCTACAGATGTTGGTGATATGACAACGGTGACAACTGTGTCCTGATGTGTTTACTGCAGATAGCATACAGCTATTTGTATGCTATCACAGTGTTCAGATAATTTGCACTCATTGTGGTTGTGCCTATAAATGCACATTTTCAACACATAAAATGGTATCCCTCATATTGTGTTCAAGGGTGTTTATTGTAGTGCAAATGATTGAATGAAAAGTGCAATGGAATGGGGTGATGGTATTGGAACATCCAGGGTATTGTTCCAGTCTGTTTGTAGCACAGGTCCATTGTCCAAAGGGCCATAAGAGGGGGAGCAAAGGCAGTTTAAAGTAGACAAGTTGATAGGGTGGGACACAAGGGGGAGAATCAGGAGAGTTTCATTTCCTGGTGGTGGTTTTGATCTTGGCAAGTGTCTCTGGCTTCTGTCTGCGTCGCAGGGAACATTTGTGCAGTGGTTCACCTTCTGCACTGGGAGGTGTACTGGTGGGCTGTTGACCCTGTGGTGGGGCCTCCTGCCCACCAGCTGCAGTGGAAGTGGAGGGATGGTCAATAAACTGGCTAGTGGTAGGGGCCCGCTGGTGGTGTTGAGAGTCTGCAAGTCCTCCCTGATCTCCTGATGGTGTTCCTCCTGCAGCTGTTTGTTCTTCTGCATGTTGGTAAGGATCTGGTCCATCGTGTCCAGGGATTGTTGGTAGGCCCCCAGGACCTTGGTGAGTGTCTCTTGGAGAGTCAGTTCCCTGGGACTGTCCTCCCTCTGGCGCACAGTGGTCCTCCCAGTGTCCCTGTTGCCCTGTGCCTGTGTCCCCTGAATGGTGTGCCCACTGATCCAAGGTCCCTGATTGTCTTTGGTGTGAGGTGTGGACTTGGGTCCCTGTATTGGTGGGCACAATGCTGATTGATGTGTCCTGGGGCCAGAGGTGTGGGGATGCTGGGTGGGTACAGTGGTGTTGGATACTGTTGGGGGAGGCTCTGTGGTTGAGTGGGCTGGGGTGACCGACTGACCAGTGGTCTCTGATGGGCCAGGTAGTTCATCCAGATCCTGAACTCTAGAGTTACTGTCATCAGTGGGGGCATCTTCTGTTGGGGGACTGGTTATTCATGGCACCTCCTCTCAGCTGCGAATGGCTGGGGCACCTGTGGGAATGTAAGTGATGTATTATGCTTCATGTCTGTGACATATTGTACATCCCTAGCTTCCCCTCTATCAATGCTGTTGTCCTGCCACCTTTGTTTGTGTATGGTGATGTATAGTGGGATTGTTAGTTCTCCATGCTGTGCCTGCTTTTGTGACGGGTGTCCATACAGGGTTGGGAGGGCTGTCCATGCATTGGTATAGCAATCAGGGCTTAGCATTGGGGTTAGTAAAATGTGTAGGTGCAGTGTGTGGGATGGAGTGGAGTGACGGGAGTGAGGGTGAGGATGTGAGGTGGCATGCAGGTATGGGGGTGATAAGTAGTAAATGTTGACTCACCAGTGTCCAGACCTCCGGCAACTCCAGTGAGTCCCTCAGGATGCAGTAGTGCCAAGACTTGCTCCTCCCATGCAATGAGCTGTGGGGGAGGAGTTGGGGGTCCGCCACCAGTCCTCTGTATGGCGAGCTGGTGCCTTGCTGCCATGGAAAGTATTTTCCCCTGTAGGTCATTCCAGCTCTTCCTGATGTAATCCCTTGTACTTGGATGTTGTCCCATGGCATTCACACTGTCCACGGTTCTCCGCCATAGCTCCATCTTCCTGGCAATGGACATTTGCTGCACCTGTGCTCCAAACAGCTGTGGATCTACCCTGACTACTTCCTCCACCATGACCTGCAACTCCTCATCTGTGAAATGGGGGTGCCTTTGTGGGGACATGGGTGTTGTGTGGTGTGTGTAAGCGTGTGGGTGTTGGGTACTGTGGTTGGGTGTGAGAAGTGGGGCGCATGAGGTATGTATGGGTGTCTGTGTCTATTTGTCGCAGTGGTCTTTGGGTCAGTCTGGTGGCAATAATTTGTCTTCGTAAAAAGTTTTGGGGGTGATGTGGGTGTGTGTTTTATAGTGCTGTGGGTGGGTGGTGTGGTGTGTGTGGTGTGTGTATGAGTGCCAGGTGTTTGTATTTGGTATTGCCCAATGTTGTTCAGTTTAGTATTTCTGAGCGCATCGATGTGTACCGCCCATGGTTTACCACCATTAAGGCCCATATTTATACTTTTTGACGCTAAACTGCGCTAACGCAGTTTAGCGTCAAAAAATTTTGCGCCGTCTAACGCCATTCTGAAGCGCCATGTGGGCGCCGTATTTATGGAATGGCGTTAGCCGGCGCAAGCAGACCGGCGCTGCCTGGTTTGCGTGGAAAAAAGCCACGTACACCAGACAGCGCCGGCGTAGGGGGAAAATGGCGTATGGGCGTCTTAAAATGGGGCAAGTCAGGTTACGTCGAAAAAATCGTCGTAACCCGACTTGCGCCATTTTTTTTCGACGCCCATCCCCCATCAACATGACTCCTATCATTGTAAAGATAGGAGTCATGCCCCCTTGCCCAATGGCCATGCCCAGGGGACTTCTGTCCCCTGGGCATGGTCATTGGGCATAGTGGCATGTAGGGGGGCACAAATCAGGCCCCCCTATGCCACAAAAAAAAAAAAAAAAAAACTTACCTGAACTTACCTTAATGTCCATGGAATGGGTCCCTCCATCCTTGGGTGTCCTCCTGGGGTGGCCAAGGGTGGCAGGGGGGGTCCCTGGGGGCAGGGGAGGGCACTCTGGGCTCATTTTGAGCCCACTTGTCCCCTAACGCCATGCCTGACCCAGGCGTTAAAAAGCGGCGCAAATGCGCCGTTTTTGGCCACGCCCACTCCCGGGCGTCATTTTTGCCCGGGAGTATAAATACCACGTAAAGGCCTGGGAGTCATTTTTTAAGACGGGAACGCCTCCCTTGCATATCATTAACGCAAGGAAGGGGTTCACGCTAAAAAATGACGCACACTCCGGGCACTTTGGCGCCCGAAGCGTCTAACGCCATAGTATAAATATGGCGTTAGTTGGCGTTAGTTTAGCGTCGAATTTGCGTCGAAAAAAACGACGCAAATTCGGCGCAACCAGAGTATAAATACGGCCCTAAATGTCCGCTGTGGTGATTCGTGGGTCATGATGTGGTGGGCGTTGTTTTGTTGGCGTAACAGTATGGGTGTTGGTACCGACACTTTAGCACTGATCTTTGGGCTGGTGAATTTGTGTATGTGGCAGTATTCTTTCGGATTGGTGTGTGTGTGTTATAATATGCCGAACGGATAGTCGCCATCACGGCGGTATGTTGACATCCGTCACTGAAACGGTAAGCGAGATTTACCACCAATGTCACAATGAGGGCCTATATCACACACATGCTTTCCATCTGCACCCACCCAACCCTTTCACCAGAATTTACAATCTCTAACTCATGTGGAAGTTTCATAGTTCAGCATTTGTGAAAATTATTTTGCCCAGGGTTAGTGGTGACTCACTCTTCTTCCTCTCCCATGTCCCTTTTTCATGTTAGCTTACTGTCACGTGAATACAGGCCTGTTTCAGGATCTACACTTCCCACAGGAGATTCCCAGGGGCTCATCACACACTTTTGTTCACTAGGCAGACTTCAATTCCAGAACTGTTGAGGTAGAATCAGCAGTATTAATGTCATTCATCTACTTGTCTCTAGGGAGCAATGTAGTGATGACACCTGATGTTAGCCATCGCTGAGTGCATGCTTATCACCCTTAACCCTTCTACTTGAGTCTCTGTTTCTCACACAAGCAAGCAGGCGCATTAGTGGGTGGGAACTGGGCAGCTGAGGCGCAAAGGCACATGTGTGTGGCTCACCTGTCACAAACAATATAAAATTGAATGAAAATGGAAATATCTTCAGCACAGTGCTTCTAATGAGTTTACTTGGGATGCTGAGACGAAGTAAAAAATGTCAGTGCAGGCAGAAAAGTAAGAGACTCAACAGAGAGGCAACTGAATGACATCAATAAAAAACTGGGGGCCATATTTATACTTTTTGATGCAAAACTGCGCCGACGCAGTTTTGCATTAAATATTTTAATGTCGGCTAACGCCATTTCTTAGCGCCGCTCGGGCGTCAAATTTATACTTTGACGCACAGCGGCGCAAACCACTGGTGTGAGTCATGTTTTTGACTCAAACCAATGTGTCATGTCGTAGAGAAAAATTACGTTAATGCAGCGAAAATGACTTTGATCCGGTTTACGACATCGCAAACCCGATGGGCGCCATTTTGTGACTCAATTGCGTAAAAAAGCAATACAAAAACAGCAAAATGTGCAAAGGAGAGGCAAAATGGATCCCAGAAGCTTTGAGAGACCCCAGGAAGATGACAACCGACCAGGAACCAGCCAGGAGGACCCACACAAGACCCAGGAGAGGGAGAAGAAGAAAGGGAAGTGTCGGTTCAGTGCAGAGGAGCAGGAAATACTGGTGAAAGAGGTGACAGAACACCAGCACCGACTTTTTGTCACCTCTAAATTTCCAATCAGTAGGAGAGAGGCAATTTGGCAACAAATTGTTGACAAGATAAACAATGTGGCAGAAGTACGGAGAGCAGTCATCGAGTACAAGAAACGCTGGCATGACTGCAAGCGCAGGACCAAGGAAAAGATGGCCAGGAACAGGAAGGCAGCACTGCAGACTGGAGGTGGGACTCCAGCACCGCAGGAGGCCCTGGACCACATGGAGGAGATGGTGGCACCCGTCATCCCTGAGGAGATCATCACAGGGATTCAAGGACAGGACAGCACAGACTACCAGGAGACAACACAGATGTAATGTAAGTGGCATGGGGAACTAAAATGCCTATTTTAAACTGTATGTGGGGGGCCATACCTACTACACAATTCATGGAAGTCATGATATTCAGGGAGTGGAATGGGCAAAGGGACACAGCACGGGGCATGGACTGTGCTGGGAAAACCTGGGGCACAGTACTACACTACACCAACAACCTTTGCATTGGGGTATGCTGCCATGCCAAGGATGCCGGAAAAGTAAAGCCAGTCCAGGAGGGTAGGGTACAACGTAAAACTGGCCTGCTGGCATACGACAGCTGGTATTGTCGCTACATGAACTAGGTCTCAATTAACAGTTTCAGGCCATATCTGCAAGTGGAATTTAACATTGACAACAGTTGCCACTACCACCTCTGCTGTGTGTGCAGGTCAAGTAGCTAATTGCAGTTACGTGCCCACAGACAAACACACCCAAATTAGAGAGTTCAGGATGACAACGTTATCAATCCCCTGTAATCAATAAAAATGTGCTAAACCTGTCAAATGTGAATGTCCATTGTCGCTACAAACATCAGCAATTGTCATAAACATTACGAGGTACACAATAGTAAGGTCATACCCATGCTGCATTTGTCAGGGTCCACCCTGTGCCTGGTTCACAATAGCTGCAATGACACCATGCAACATCCCAACTATTATACTGCTCAGACAACAGCATTGAAGGGGAGGACAGATGTCTAGTGAAATAAACCCTCACAGTCAGATGAGGAAATGGAACACTGCTAGGACCATCAGTGCAATCCAATGTAGCACACATTCCCCAACATCAACATTACACACTACCAATGCTCACATCTGTAGTGTTCCATGCAAATGCTATACATAGTATATGCTAGGTCTCGGCAACATATAGCTGGATGTTAAAATATCAGAGACTGTGGCAGTTCGACATTGTTAAGTGTGGTGCAAGTGCCATCAGAACACCCACACCCAGTGCAAGGCCACAACATGAGAATAGAAGTAGAGGGAGGGTTGAGTAGGACAAGAAGGTGGCAACATACAATTTGGGCAGAACCTACACCTAGAGGATGTGATGCAGACAATTCCCCAAACTGGCCACACTACATGTGACATGCAGGTGGGGCATATACCTGGGAGAATGCTAATCTTTATGACAGGAACAATGAACAGGAACCAAGATCACAATGTGCAACTAATAGGAAGTCAGGCACGTCACATTACAAATGCCACAACACAGACACACTAATTGTACTATATCTCATTGCAGAGGATGATGGCTCTCCTGTGGATATGCCTGTCCTGGACTACCCTGATGACATGGATGCCGAGCTGACAAAGATCAGCCAGCAGACCCTCCAAGATGTCCTTGAAGCCCTCCAGACCCCACCTTCAGTTGCAAGGAGGAGCACAGATACAGCAGCCATCACAGAGGAACCACCCACCACCGCAATTGTACGACCTGCCAGCTCCAACCCAGGTGAGGACTCTGAGGACACTGGTACCACCTTTGAGAGGACTGTAGTTGGAGTACAGCGGGAGCTGGCCAAGGAGGTGCGGTGGGGATGCAAAATATGAGAGCCAGCCTAGAGTGGGTGCGTTCGTGCATGATGTCAACTGCAGAACAGGCAGCAGCCATGCAAGGGCGAACATCAATCTTGCAAGAACTGCAACAAAGTGTGAAGGAAATCAGCACAGCAGTAAGAGAGTTGACACAACACCTCCAACAACAAACATTTCAACGCGCGTACGAATGCAATATTGACCACCTCAGGGCCGACGTGGAGGACTACCACAGTGATGTAACTGCTATCCTTAAGAACCAGCAGCTCTTCCTTGCTGCAGTACTGCCCTTAATAGCCCCACAGGTGGCAGCTACTGGGGTTTCTGACTCCACGTCTTCCAACATTGAAGTGTTGGTTGCCCCTTCAAACCCACCACCACCAAGGGCAGAGGAGACAACACACACATCAGAAGATGAATAAGTGGAACAGATCACCTTCACCCGTAAGAGTACCCGGTAGCACCTGTCCCTGCCACATGGGCACATATAACCAAGGTCCTGTGCTTTGTGACATGCCAATCTTGCAACAGCTGCTCACAAGCACTGTTCTCCAGCCCACTGTTTATCTTGTCACTATGCCATGTGATTGTCTCTCAGTACCTCATTGGCAATTCAGGTCCCTCTGCACTGTATGACACTTCACCCCAGGATGTCCAATGACATGTCCTTTTGCACTTGTGTCGGATCACAATGGAAGGTGTCATACTAATGGACTCACAATCCTGGACTCTGTAAATATAGCACTACAGCACTTTAAAATAAATAGCACTTACACAGCCACTTTGTCTCTGTGTAATGTGACACATCAACTGTGAGGAAGATTAGTGATGTTTGCCTCATGTCAATGGCCATAGTATAATGCTGTGTTGGACAGAAAAAGTCTGCTTCAAGGGATGTCCAAGCAGAAATTCATTTTCTTCAAATTTTCCTTCCAGACAATCTTTATGTATGTGACATTTGACTCAAATGTTTCATCACACACACCATACAGCAGGAATTGATGTGTATGAGTGTACGTACAAATAAGTAACCTGGCTGTACAATGGAATAAATGATAGGTGTGAGTTATGTATACTATACTACATGAGATTATACCATCACTCACCTTATCAGGGTTCAGATGAACATCAGGCTGCAGGCAGACTTAACACAGTGTTCAAAATACCAAATCTGGTCTCAAAGTATGTCAGATTGAAAACATACATCCAAAATTAACAACATAATGGAAACCATAGTAACCTTGAGTGGTGGGTGCAATGGATGACAGATTCCTAGGGAAGTAGCTTTTGGTGTAGCTACCTGTGTGACAGCTCAATTGGGATTTGGATGCAGGATAGAACACAAATGCAAATACTAAATTGACACTGTTCACCCATGTGAAGGCCCTGATCCCCAAGCATATGACACATACTGTAAAGGAGTACCTACGTATTTATTAAAATGCAAAAATAGGATACTAAAACAAGGGTAAACACCTTAACTAACCTCACCTATCCTAACTACACATTACCCACAACTGACCCTAACTACCCTAAGCTAAACGTACTTATCACATTTAACTAAACACTGTAAACATCTACCCCCATTATATGACGGGACACATGGAGGACAACATATACTAACCTAAACACATACTATCTTATACTAATCAATTATATATATATATATATATCTCTCTCTCTCTCTCTCTATATATATATATATATATATATATATATATATTAATACACATATATATATATATTTTTATTTAATACACAAAAACCCCAACATAATCAACATAAAAACAAACATGTGAAAATATCATACCCCCACCCCCCAACCCACTACTACTAACAAAACTAACAGCTGATTCTAACCTAACACTAAGCCCCCTAAACCCACTAATTAAAATAACCAGGAAGCGGAGGGAGGGGAGGGAATCATGAGTGAGGGTATCAAATTCGCAGGTTCGTCTTCTTAATAGCATGCACTCTTATTTATTTGTGACACCTCCTGCTGCAGCCTGTCCAGTCTGCACAATATCCTTTGCATGTCACGTTGCATAGCACGAAAATCACCAGTGTCAAGGACTGCAGCCTGGGTGGTCTTAGTGCCAGTTGTCGAGGGTTGTCCAATTCGTGGTGCCATGCTTGGAGGGGGAGGTGCATGTGCTGCTGTCAGTGGTCCAGGAGCTGGGGAAGTTGATGGTCCTGCAGTGGTGCCTGTCATCCTTGGTGCCACCTGGGTCGTAGTGGTGGTGCTGGTGGTGGCGGTTGTTGTGGACACTGAAGGGCCCCCTTGGGCAAATACCCTCCACACCCCTGATGCTCTTTCATGGCGATAACGTCGTGCCATGTGGTGGACCCCAGACTCAACATCCAGAATGTGGCGGTAACGCATCGCACTCCGCTGAAATTCATGGATCTGGCTGGCATCCATATTGGCTTCTGTTAAAAAAAATTAAGCCAAACATTAGGTACATCATTGTGTGATACAGCTACTGAAGAGAATCAGACAACAGATCTAATGTAGTTGAAACAGGCCATATCACCATACAGATCACAGATTCTCCCAGAGGAAGTACATGTCAACAAAGCCTACACATGTCCTATCTAACAGCACAGCAATGCTCTAAAAGATGTGTACCAACTTAAATGATCTAAGCATCATTGTTCAGCCATTAGTCATTTAACAAATGCTGCAAGTCCTCCACATGTGACAGGCCAACTAATGACTATCTTCTGGATGACAATCAAGGGCCACAAGATCTGTGATTTGTAAATGGAATTGCCAGGATGGTATGCAGTTGCTAATCAAGAGTGGGTATCCTAGGTTGGGACAAATGATTTGCAGATTTACATGTCTGTGTACTACACTTGGATCATCACACCTAGGTACACATATTTCATAACCCTAAGCCTGTGCCTCAGGGGGGATGGACAAGCAACACACAATTTCAAACATCAAGGACAGCCAGGAAGCTTTGAATAGCTGTACATGGGTTTAGTCAGTCCACCACAGGTAAGGAGGGGGTCCAACTAGGATAGACACAAACCTTGGACAATCCCATCCACGTTTATGTTTGTAATTTGTATCATTTGATACCACCTATACCTGTCCTACAAGAGCAGCTAGATGCAAGCACACATCTGGGCATGAGCTGTATGCACACCTATGACATTGTACTCAAGTGCCACATACACGTAGCACAACATGTGGAGCTAGATGCTGCAAGGAAGTTAAACATACAGTGGAACATGTTCAATAGTGAACAGGGAGGTTCAAGTCTGTGGGTAATACTTTGGCATCCCTATTCCGTGAGAATCAGGGTATGACTTGCTGACTAAATCATGAAAATGGCCCTCTGCTAAATTTTCTTTACAAGAAATTTAACAACAAATGTTACCCTAATCAAATGCCCATGCCTACAGGGCTGCACTACAATCCCCAAATATGACTCTACACTACTGATTGTCCAACTCAAATATGGAAAAAAAGTGAAACTCCAGTTACATATCAGATCATGTGCCAGCACATCCTACCTTGCTATGTGTCCAACACACAGGAGTCAATCACACAACAGCTGCAAACACAACACAGAACAGAAATATCAACACTTTCTGGACATGTCTGGGTCCGCAAATCGAGCCACTTCGCCAATTGTGTAAGGGGCAGGTCCACCTGTAAAGCATGGAAGGGTGAAATGTGCTCAATGTCTGTGCACTGTACAACACTTTCGAATAAAATTACTGTGTGTGACATTATGGTGGCCATTACAACCCTGGCGTTAAAGACCACTGAACGCCGTGGTGACGGGCAACAACATACCGTGGCCGCGGCAGAAATCCGCTACAGGTATTATGACTCACATTTAGAAATCTGCCGCAATACAGACACCCACACAAGTCTGCCACACCAAAGGTCAGTGATAAACTGGCGATAGCAAAACCCACACCGTTATGCCAACAGGAATACGCCCACAGTATCATGACCCACGAATCAATTTGGCGGTCTTTCAAACGCAGTAAACCATTGGCAGTACACACCGCCGCGCTTAAAATACACACACCTTTACTAAACACAACCACATTGGACAATTCAAAATACACACACCTGACAAACAAACACACACCACACCCACACACCCACAACACTATAAAACACACACCCACATTACCCACAACCCCTTACAACGAACATTTTGGAAGAAGCAGAGAGAGAGAATAGCAAGGACAACACCAGCATCCAGAGGCACACAACACCATCACTCTTACACCATCCACGCATCTCAAAGAACACACCACAAAACATCACAGCACACATCACAACAAACATCACCTCACACATCACCCACACCACATCATGGCACCCCAAAGACACCCCAGGTTTTCTTAGGAGGAGCTCAGGGTTAGGGTGGAGGAAATCATCCGGGTAGAGCCACAGCTATTCGGATCACAGGTGCAGCAGACATTCATAGCAAGGAAGATGGAGCTATGGCGGAGAATTGTCGACAGGGTCAACGCAGTGGGACAGCACCCACAAACACAAGATGACATCAGGAAGAGGTGGAATGTCCTACGGGGGAAGGTGCGTTCCATGGTATCCAGACACCAGGTAGCCGAACAGAGGACTGGCGGTGGACCACCACCTCCTCCCCCACAACTAGCAACATGGGAGGAGCAAGTTTTGGCGATCATGCACCCTGAGGGCCTTGCAGGAGTAGCAGGAGGACTGGACTCCAGTAAGTCACATTTTTACTATTATATCCCCCACCCTACCTGGATGCCATCACACACTCCTACCCCTACCCTCACCCCCAGCACTCAACCACCTCACATATACCCCACTATCACACTCCACCCATCCCAAAACCAAACCCTGCATGCAACAACAATCCATGGACACCTGTCACAGACCTGCATGGACACCCATCACTAAAGCATGCACATTAGAGAGAATCACCTAGCCCACAAAATCACAAATCACACAAGGCAAAGCTGACAGGGCAATCACAATGATACAGGGAAACACACCCATGCACAAGGTGGCACATGCAGATACAATAACACTGCATTTACATCCCCACAGGACCCCCACTCAATGTCACTGAGGAGGAGGTGCCACCAACATCCAGCCCCCCCCAGAAAAGGCCCACAGTGATGACAGCAGCTCAGCACGCCTGGATCACGATGACCAGCCCGGCCCATCAGGGACCTCTGGACAGTCGGTTACCCTGCCACACTCCCAAACCACCACTGAACATCCCCCCTCCGGAAACACCACCACAGCACCCACCCAGCTGACCCATGCCACTGTCCCCAGGACACGTCAGTCAGCAGTGTGTCCACCACTACAGGGACCCCAGGCAACCCCACTGACCCAGGACGATCAGGGATCTGGGGTCAATGGCAGTGGGCACACGGTTCAGGGGACAGAGGCACAGGACAACAGGGAAGCTGGAAGGACTGCTGTGTGACAGGGGAGGATAGGCCCAGGG
The DNA here is from genome assembly GCF_031143425.1 of Pleurodeles waltl. Classification (NCBI taxonomy): domain Eukaryota; kingdom Metazoa; phylum Chordata; class Amphibia; order Caudata; family Salamandridae; genus Pleurodeles; species Pleurodeles waltl. The sequence goes on from NC_090446.1 coordinate 232,577,408, forward strand.
AACCCATTCTCCATGGGGCAATCTCAAACATCATGGGAGCATACCACCATTCCCAGGAGACCAGGGGCACGGTACTGGCCAAGTTTCAGGAGACCCAGCAGCTGCAGGAGGGACAGTACCTGGGGATCAGGAAGGACTTGAAGTCCATTAACACCACCCTGGTCATCATAGCAGGGGTGCTGGCAGACATGGCCAACACCATGAGGGAGACAGTGGCACACAAACGGGCCCCTGACACTAGCCCGAAGGATGAGCAGCCCTCCACGTCCGCCGGTGCTAGAGGACAGGAGGTCCCGCCACAGGACCAACAGGCCAACAGCACCCCACCCCCTGCAGAAGGAAAACCACGTCGCAAACGGTCCCTGCAATCCAGACACAAGACAGAGAGCATTGCCAAGACCTCCACCAGGAAATAAGACTCTCCTGATTGTCTCCCTCTGTCCCACTATGTCACCATGACCACCTTGAACTGCCATTGCTCCACTTCCTATGCCCCCTTGGACAATGCACCCGTGATACAAAGAGACTGGACTCTACCATGGATATTCCTCCACCATCACCCCAGCCCATTGCACAGCCCCCTCCACTTATTAGCACTGAAATAAACACCCTTGAATCACAAAACAATCTGGAGTCAGTCTGTAGTTTCAAACATGTGTTATTATAACCTCTCTGACAAATATCAATGTGAATTTTCATTTGCAAATACAAAGTATGACAGTTGTTGGGCAGCAGTGAATATAGCACAAAGCAGAATGTGGTACCCAGATCTGTGAAAAGTAAAGGCAAAGTGAACTGTCAGGGTCCATACACAGAGGTAAAAAGGCAGACTTATACAATGTCCCACAGTAGTCTGATATGAGAGGAGCAGTGCCAGTCTCTTACCTGTGTCTCACTGGAAGTATTGCATGATGATGTTGTTTCAGTTGTCAATATCTTCTTCTTCTGCCTCCTCTTCCTCACTGTCCACAGGCTCCACAGCTGCCACAAGACCAGCATCAGGCCCATCCTCCTGCAGAAAAGGCACCTAGCGTTGCAAAGCCAGGTTGTGCAACATACAGCATGCCACGATTATCTGGCACACCTTCTTCAGTGAGTAGTATAGGGAGCCACCTGTTAGATGGAGGCACCGGAATCTGGCCTTCAGAAGGCCAAAAGTCCGCTCTATAATCCTCCTAGTTCGCCCATGTGCCTCATTGTAGCGTTCCATTGCCCTTGTCCTGGGATTCCTCACTGGGGTCAGTAGCCATGACAGGTTGGGGTAACCAGAGTCACCTGCAAATATCGAAGGATATCTGTTAGACATACACCAACCCTTAGGGACTCTCCCACACCCAGACACCTATTCATACTGTGTGGGGACCTTGGGCTCACCTATTAGCCACACACGGTGCCTCTGGAGTTGGCCAATCACATAAGGGATGCTGCTATTCCTCAAAATGTAAGCATCATGCACAGAGCCAGGATACTTGGCATTCACATGAGAGATGTACTGGTCTGCCAAACACACCATATGCACATTAATAAAATGGTAGCTTTTTCGATTTCTGTACACCTGTTTATTCTTGCGGGGGACGGGAGAAATGCCACATGTGCACAATCAGTGACACCAATGATGTTGGGGTTATGTCCAGGGCATAGAAGTCACCTTTCACTGTGGGCAAATCCTCCACCTGGGGGAAAACAATGTAGCTGCGCATGTGTTTCAGCAGGGCAGACAACACTCTGGACAACACGTTAGAGAACATTGGCTGTGACATCCCTGATGCCATGGCCACTGTTCTTTGAAAGGAACCACTGGCCAGGAAATGGAGCACTGACAGGCCCTGCACTAGAGGGGGAATACCTGTGGGTTGGCGGATAGCTGATATCAGGTCTGGCTACAATTGGGCACACCGTTCTTGGATTGTGGCACAATCAAGTCTGTAGGTGATAATGATGTGTCTGTCTTCCATTGTCGACAGGTCCACCAGGGGTCTGTACACCGGAGGATGACGTCATCTCATCATCTGCCCCAGCGGATGTGCACTATGGAGGAGAATGGTGAGCAGAGGGTCTTATACTACATAGGTTGCACAAGGGTGTTTTTGCACTAATGTTATTTAATTGGTGTGTGGCGCTGTCTGTCCGTATTCCTGCTCAAATGTGCTGTGACGCAGTTAGGAGCCCTGCCATGTGCCCCCCTGAAATGGCAGCTGCCTGACCTGTAAGGAGGGACAAGGGGAAATGAGGTAACTGCGCTGGCGTTGTGCAGCGTTGCAGTAGGCGGTCGAACACCGCCACGTAATTCAGCATTGGTTATCATTGGGCCCTATGGTTTCCAGGAGCCAATGACGATGTACACCGGCGTTGACAGTACGCACCGCCGCGGACGTGACCGCCATTTTCTATCTGTTCACTCACTTGATACCTGACCTTCAACAGGAGAGGATCTACACTGCAAGTGCTGCTGTGACCTGAGTCTGGAAGCGACAATGGCTCGAGTGTCTGGGGAAAGGGCCCCTGCCTTCACCGCAGAGGAGTTGGACAAACTGGTGGATGGGGTCCTCCCTAGTATACCCTACTCTACGGTCCTCCAGACAAACAGGTGAGTACACTGTGAGCATGATGGATGGGACATGAATGTATGGAGTGTTCTGGATGGGAGGTACATGTGGTGGGGGGTTGTGGCCTGCATGTGAGGATGGTCAGTGTATGTGTTTCAGGGCATGGGTGGGAAGTGGTGGCCAATGAGTAAGAAGAACCGGACGGGGGAGTAAGTTCCATTCTTACTTTACCTTTCCTGTAGGTCAGCACCCACCAGAAGAAGGGTATTTGGCGTGCCATCGCCAAGGAAGTGCGGACCCTGGGGGTCTATCATAGACGGAGCACCCACTGCCGCAAGAGATGGGATGACCTGAGCTGCTGGTGCAAGAAGACGGCGGAGGCCCAGCTGGGGATGGCCTCCCAAAGTGGAAGGGGTGCCCATCGCACCATGACCCCCCTGATGTACCGGATCCTGATGGTGGCATATCCGGAGTTGGATGGGCGCTTGAGGGAATCACAGCAGCCACAAGGGGGTGAGTACAGTCTCATTCAGCTGACTCTGTGCGCTTTACAAGGTGTATGGGTGGGGGATGTGGGCTGTGGGTTCCCCTAGGCCAGGGCGAACTTGGGAACTTGGGAGTTCATGGGCTAGTGCATAGGGCTGCTCCCTGTGTGTTGTGTTCACCAACAGTAGTGGTGTTGCTGGATTGACCATGTGTGTCCTCTGTCTTCCCCCCTTTTTGTTTTGTCACCCTGTCCTTGTGTGCATTAGCATCATCTGGCAGAGGAGCAGTGGCACCAGAGCAGGAGGGAGCTGCAGCCTACATGGCCCAGAAGGGTGAATGTACGGAGTCTGAAGGCACCAGTGGGACGGAGGGCGAGGGGAGCTCCATGACGGGGACAGGAGGGAAAACCAGCGACAGCGACTCCTCCTCTGATGGGAGATCCCTTGCGGCGGCAGGCACATCTATGGCCCCGCAACAACAGGTACAGCCACCACCCCCCCTACCAGCACCGCCCTCCTAGCAGCCCCTCAGCATGTTTCCCGTGCCCGTTCACCCAGGAGGGTGGGCATCTTCTTTGCCCCAGGCACCTCAGACCCAGCCCCAATTAGCCCTGCTGCCCTCAGTGAGGAGGCTATTGACCTCCTGAGAACCCTCAATGTTGGGCAGTCAACCATTTTGAATGCCATCTAGGGTGTTAAGAGGCATTTGCAACAAACAAATGCATACCTGGAGGGCATTCATTCTGGCATGGCGGCCCAACAGAGAGCATTTCAGGCTCTGTCTTCAGCACTGATGGCAGCCATTGTCCCTGTGTCAAGCCTCCCCCTCCAAACTCCACTACCCAGACCCAATCCGCTCTACCTCAGCCTATCCCAAGCACAACATCAGACTAGCATGCAAACACATCAACGCACAAAAGTGGCTCAGGCAAATAAAAGCACCACACATCCCACAGGCACTCACACAAGCACCATGCCCATGCAGACACACCAACATCCACTGCCTCCACTGTGTACCCCTGCTCCATGTCCTCCACCTCCCTTCCAGTCTCGTCTCCACTCACACCTGCATGCACTGCATCCTCACCCACTACCTCTATCACCAGCACGCCCATCACCACACACTGCTCATGTGCAATTACCACCACCACTACCATGCACACGTCCCCTGTGTCCTCTCCCAATGTGTCTGTGAGCCCTCCTCCCAAAGTACACAAATGCCGGCACACACCCACTCAACAGCCATCCACCTCACAACATCCTCCAACCCATGCACCTTCACCCAAACTCAGCAGACGTACACCTCCTACAACCACTACCTCTTCCTCCACTCCCAAACCCCCTATATCTTCCCATCCCAGTGTGTCTAAGAAACTTTTCCTGGCTAGCATTGACCTCTTCCCTACACCTCCTCCCCCCTGTCCTTCCACAAGGGCCAGGTTGTTTCGAGCCCTGACCAGCACCTTAGCCACCAAATCCTCATCCAGTGTGGTCCCTACTAGTCAGGGAACATTGAAGGGGGTACCCATCAGGGCTGCCAGTGTGCCACCTAGTCAAGCCAAGGACCCCCCTATTCTGCCACCTGCCAAGGTAAAGAAGGGGCCAGCATGCCGAAGAGAAAAGCTGCACCAACCACCCAGCAAGGCCTCTTCCAGAACCAAAGAGGACAGTGCCAAGGTCCCAGCAGTGACTTCCAAGGTGGGGAAGGTGGGGACACAAGGGCAAAAGGAAGTCAGCTCAGGGCATGGAGCCTCCGGGTGAGGGACTGGTGTCACCACTTTTGCAAAACAGCCCCCCACCTGCACCGCCACCAGCACCGCCATCTGCACTGCCACCTGCATGGCTTCTGCCTCTACTACAGTCACCAGCATCATCCCCAGTGGGCAGCCTTCCGAGGCTGCAGGAGACAGCCTGGTGTCTCCCTCCACAAGTGCAGACACCTGCACCACTGGCAGCAAATCCACTGCAGACACCGCCGCCCCGCGACGTGCCCAGTCAGTGCCACCACAGCGGACATCAGCAGCATCCCCAGTGGGCAGGCGTCCGAGGCTGCAGGAGACGTCCTGGACCCTGCACAGACTACATGAGGCACCACCACCAGCACTGGCACTACCAGCAGTTTGCAGCCTTAGTCGTCGCAAGGAGGAGTGTGGCTCTGCTTCCGTGGAGTATCATGCTACCTGTTACGGGTAAATCTTGTGGCTCAGACTCCCATGTAAGGGAATGGGAACTGCCAGACCGCTGGTGCAGCATCCCTGGGCACCAGGCCCCCTCCAGAACCAGTGGAGAACAGCATCCACTCCCCCAGGCCTTGGCAGGATGAAGCACTCTGGGCACAAAGCCCCCTCCGGAACCAGTCGAGAAGAGCGTCCACTCCCCCCAATTCTTGACAGAATGAAGCACTCTGGGCACAAAGCCCCCTCCATAACCAGTGGAGAACAGCATCCACTAGAGAGACTGTGGCTTTGCACGCCCCAGGACCAAGCAGTGGGCAGTGAACCCACTTGAGAGACTTGAGAGACTGTGGATTTGCACTCCCCAGGAGCAAGCAGTGGGCATGGAGCATCCTCGAGGAGCAGTGGCATCGTCCCATCATCCGGCTGAGGTGCCTCCCGTCCCCTTCCCCCTGAGGTGCCTGTGTTTTTTTTCTCGAGCTGATGCCCCTGCAGTGTTCTCTCCGTTTTGAGGCAGGTGTCATGTGTGGGCTTCGCCCATGCTTTTCAGGACAACTGGTCCATGGACATTTAATGGGACAGTATACGGACTTGTGTACTTGCTGTAAATATTTGTATATACTGATGATTTTAAGTTATCTTGGGCTACCTCATTCGATTATTACACTTGTTCAACTCATTTCATTTGGTCTTTGCATTCTTCCAGGGGGTGACAGGTGTATATGTGATGTTATTGGATGTGTGTGTGTGTATATTGTGGTGGGTGGGGGGTTGGGGTGTTGCATGTTGTGTGTGTGTGTCACTCTCTTTTATATCTGCTTTAGATATAAACATCTAAGAACGCCTCGGGATAGAAGGACTCTTCTGTCCTTTCTGCTATCTTGCATGAAGATATTGTGTTTATACACTGTTAGGGGCACAAGCAGGATAACTCGGACTACAATTTGGTGATTAAAATTTTTGTTTGGACACTCGGGAAAAGGACTAAAAACTATATTTAATCTGTTCTCCTTGATTACTTTACGTAAGCCCTGATGAAGTCTCTGAGAGCTAATCCTCTCACAGGACGAAACACGTGTTGGCTGTTTGTTGTAATGAGGGCCTATATCTGAAAGTCCAGCCTCTCAGGCATGATGATACGCCAACATACATAGCACTGCAAATATGTATCGACCCTATCACTCCAGTGAGTGATACACACACATATGCACACATGCAGTGGCCCTAACTATCATGTGGTGACATACATGATCCATCAATTGGTTGCAGACTCATTTATGGATTGTACTCCTTTCAGCATTTGTTCTAATGAGAGACATGCAAAGCCACATTTTTGGAGCAATGAAATACCAGTCACTCAGGTATTGTGGCTTGTGCATCAAGGGACAATCAGTTACTGTGTGATGCCCATGTGGGTTGTTTGAAGGTCATGATTTATTATGCTTTCTATGGTCCCCTACATGTAGGGCCTGTGTTGTGTGTAGGTTACATATGTTACATTTACAGTGTACCCTGAGCCACATATGCCCCTATCACACCATAATGGCATGGATCCTGTGTGTTACTTGGTGATAATCTGAGGCAAAACATGGATTGGCCATTTTCTAAATTTAATACAACAACAAAATATATCCTGACAGTGTATATTGTGGTCATCCATCACAGAATGCATGGGCACAGGTATAGTTATTGCACTTGAAATGTGTCACTCATTGCCCTGTGTACCCATATTGGGTTTTTGAAATCACAGTGAGCCACATTCATCATCTTACATTTGCCAAGTTGGGAGATCAGCGGAAATACAGCAAACTGACACTGTCCAATTATTGAAACATGGTTTAGCAAATGTCCTACTGTGTCAATCATTATGATGTAGGTTTCAATTTGCATGTACCTTCGGAATGGCAGCAGTCACAGGAATGCTGGTCTTCTGATCTTAGCATACACCCATGTCTGTGATAGCCTCCATACTGGGAAGTTAGCGGTTGTACATATGCTGCACTATATCTGCAGGGGTGTACCAAACATAAACTAGCAAAGTATTAGGGAACTTTCTATGTTTGATGGAATTGGTCTGGGGTCCCTTGCACAACATCATGCAAGTAATACATTGTGACCATGCCTTCCCCAACGTCAGGTGTCCCATGATGACCCAATAACTTATGAGAAGTGCATGGCTATAGAGTAACACAGATGGGAAATGCATCAGCTCTGTTCCAGCTATTGTGCCCAAGTCCAATTTAAAACACACAGGTACAATGAACAGAGGGCAAGGGATAGTTGTTAGCCCACAATTTGTATCAATTGCTTCATTGTTTTACGCTACAGCTATGGAAAGTAGCACCAACCTTTTAGATATGATCCTGTGTGCATTACTTTGGCATCCATTCCTAATTTAATTGCGGCAGAACCAAGTCAAATTATCTGCCTAAGATATTACTGGAGGTTAGAAAGAAAATGGTATGTATGGGCCAGATACAGTTCAGACATGTATTCAAAATAATTGGGCAATACATTCATTCTTTACTTTAGCTTGTGAAAAACATCTGTTTCCTGGTACACTCACAGACCATGGATAAAACATATGTTTGAGCTGCAGTAGCATCATCTATTGACCTGAAGGTAGCACTAAGTTACAAGATCAAGTTGTGTTTTGTAAGTTAGTGCAGCTGTTGCGTCAGCAAATGACAGTAATGTATAGAAATTATTGTATGACTCAGGGCCACTGTATGTTTAACTTGCATTCCACATGTCCAAAAACATTGCCTGCAGCATATTAACAAATCAGCTACTGTCACTACAGAACATTTAAATGTGCACAATACTCTGAATTGTACTCACCAACAGGGCCACCAATCACAATACCCAGGTGGTCGAGCAGGTCTTGCTCTCTGGCAACAAGGTCAGCCCAGCGGTGCTTCAGTTGGTGGTCGTTGCGTGGAGTGTTGAAGATGCGACGCAGATGGTACAACACCCTTGACCACCGGAGCCTCCTCGCCTCTGTGTGATACCTCTGTATCACCCTGCCACCTGCTTCAATCATCAAGGGGAGGAAGTGGCACACCAGCCAAATTAATGCCCCCATCTCCTACTCACCCATTCTCCCCAGACGTGGCCTACCCAAAATTACCGAAATAATAGGAAAAATAAAGGGTACAGAGGAAAATAAAGGGAAAGAAGGGAGGAAAATGAAAGAAAAGTAACCCTCAAACAGTCCAACTATCTACAAACTAACAATACCCACAACAGACTCCCAACAGTACAAAGACAAAATTAGACTCCAAATATGACAAATAAACACTTACAATGAGCAACTGAGACAATTACAAATAAAACAGATGACAAATAGGATGGCACACAGGAGACAAAAGCACAATTGGGACAGACAAAACTTTAAGCACAGCCACACAGTCTAGAAAAATCACAGACTGCAAAGTGAAAGTGAAAGTATACCCACTGTACGAATTCTGTAAACAGGGTATCCTATTACATCATTTCCTGCCTCAAATGCGTTTTTATTATTATGCGTCAAAATTTTATGACACTTACAGTCTGTGCGTCCATTTTTTTTAACGCAAATCTTTAAAAATTACCCCGCATCCATAGTTCTAAATATTTAGCATTCGTAACCAATTTCATGGGATACAGTGTAGGAATTACCACTCGGGGCCAATGGATGTATCATGGCTGTGAGCGTAATTTTTCTATGCATATGTGGTGATTTTTGACGCATATGCATCTTTTTTGACGTTTGCGCTTAAAAAATTATGGTGGTCATTACAACCCTAGCGGTTGGTGTTAAAGCGGCGGTTAGACCGCCAACAGGCCGGCGGTAAAAAAAATTGAATTATGACCGTGGCGGAAACCGGCAACAAAGACAGCTACTTTAACACTCCGACCGCCACAGCAGTACAAACAAACAGCATGGCAGTCACTGCCAACACTCAGAGGACAATGTACCGCCCACAGTATCACAACATACCAATCCGCTACCTTTTTCGGGGCGGATTCACTGTGAACAAAAACACGGCAGAAACAGGACTTTGAAGGGAAAACGCTCACCTCTACATACCCCACGAGGAATCCGGACGCCATGAAACCTAAGCTCCAGATCCTGCCAGCCCTTATCTTCTTGCTCCTCTACCAGGAGCACGAACGCCGGCGGCGAAGACCACAGTGAGTACTGCACCTATGACACAGGGGTGGGAAAAAACAGGGACACACACACACGTAATACCCCCACCACCACCCTCACCCACTACAACACACACACTAATACAGCATGATACATTACAGTTACACCCCACAAACCCCCCGGAAGAATGCAAAGACAAAAAGCAAATGAGTGTAACCATTGTAATATATTAAAATCCAGTAAGCAAAAATATATGTACACTATTAACAAATATATACACCAAGAATAGTAGTCGAGGTGGTGCTCCATTGAAGTCCGTGGAACACTGGGCCCACACGGCATGGGCGAGGCTCACACTCAATACCCAATCAAAACGGAGAGAACACTGCAGGGGAATCAGATAGCAATAAAACAGGCACCTCAGGGGGAAGGGAAATGGGGGGCACCTCAGCCGGTTAAGTGAACGACGCCAAATCCATGAGGGGGCCACATGCCCACTGTTCAATCCTGGGGAGTGCAAAGCCACAGTCTCTCAAGTTTCTACAGTGGGTTGGTTGTCCACTGCCATATCCTGGGGAGTGCAAAGCCACAGTCTCACAAGTCCCTACAGTGGGTGGTTTGCCCACTGTTCAATCCTGGGGAGTGCAAAGCCACAGTCTCACAAGTCTCTACAGTGGGTGGTTTGCCCACTGCTATATCCTGGGGAGTGCAAAGCCACAGTCTCACAAGTCTCTACAGTGGGTGGGTTGCCCACTGCCATATCCTGGGGAGTGGAAAGCCACAGTCTCACAAGTCTTTACAGTGGGTGGTATGCCCACTGCCATATCCTGGGGAGTGCAAAGCCACAGTCTCACAAGTCTCTACAGTGGGTGGGTTGCCCACTGCCATATCCTGGGGAGTGTAAAGCCACAGTCTCACAAGTGGATGCCTTTCTTCACTGGTTCTGGAGGGGGCCTTGTGCCCAGAGTGCTTCATCCTGCTCGTGACAGACTCAGTAGCGTCAGTGCCCTTGGCGCTCATGGGCCAGCGGTGCTTGTTGCGGTAGTGTCCTGTTCAGCGGTGCTTGTGGCGGCGGGGTCCTTGGCAGTGACTCAGCTGCTGGCGGTCCTGTCTGGCCCAGCGGTGCTGGTGCTGGCGGTCCTTTCTGGGACAGTGGGGCTGGTGCTGGCGTCCTTTCTGGGCCAGAGGGGCTGGTGCTGGTGGTCCTGCCTGGCCCAGCGGGGCTGGTGCTGGTGGTCCTTTCTGGGCCAGCGGGGCTGGTGCTGGTGGTCCTTTATGGCCCAGTTTGGCTGGTGCTGGCGGTCCTTTATGGCCCAGCGGGGCTGGTGCTGACAGTCCTTTATGGACCAGCGGGGCTGGTGCTGGCGGTCCTGTCCTGGGCAGCAAGGCTGGTGCTGGCGTTGGCCTCCTGGGCAGCAGGGCTGGTGCTGGCGGTGGCCTCCTGGGCAGCGAGGATGATGGCGGTGGCCTCCTGGGCAGCGGGGCTGGTGCTGGCGGTGGCCTTCTGGGCAGCGGGGATGATGGTGGTGGCCTCCTGGGCAGTGGGGATGATGGTGGTGGCCTCCTGGGCAGCAGGGCTGGTGCTGGCGGTGGCCTCCTGGGCAGCGGGGATGATGGTGGTGGCCTCCTGGGCAGCAGGGATGATGGCGGTGGCCTCCTGGGCTGCAGGGCTGGTGCTGGCGGTGGCCTCCTGGGCAGCGGGGATGATGATGGTGGCCTCCTGGGCAGCGGGGATGATGGCGGTGGCCTTCTGGGCAGCGGGATGATGGCGGTCTTCTCCGCTGTGCTGCTCTACCCAGACTTGCTGAGTTTCTTGTGTCCCTTCCCCACCTTGGAAGGTGCCGCAGCTGACTCCACACTCCCATCTGTACCCCTGGGAGTGGCTTTGGTGGCTGGAGTCTTCCCCCTCTCCCACCGGGCACTGGCCAACTTTTGATGCTTGACAGGTGGGGACTGTCCATGCTGTGGCTCTGTGCCACACTGGCTGCCCTGCTGCCCGGTGCACTCCAGATTCCAGTGACTACAGGCACAACTGGTCCCGGAGATGTTGTGGCTGAGGTGCTAGGTTGGAACCTGGAGAGTCTGGCCCTAGGAGACTGATGGGGTGGGGGAGGTGAGGGAAAGAGGTTAAGGGTGGACAGGAAATGTTTCTTGGGAACACTGGGATGGGTAGCTGGAGGGAGTTTGGGAGTGGAGGAAGAGGTTGTGGTTGTAGGAGGTGTTCATTTGGTGACTTTGGGTGAAGGTGCATGCGTTGGAGGCTGTCGTGAGGTGGATGGCTGTTGGGTGGGTGTGTGGCTGCGTTTGTGTACCTTGGGAGGGGGTGTCACAGACACACTGGGAGAGGACACAGGGGACGTGTGAATGGTAGTGGGGGTGGTGACTGCACGTGAGCGGGGTGTGGTGGTGGGTGTGCTGGTGATGGAAGTAGTGGCTGTAGATGTAGTGCATGCAGGTGTGAGTGGAGACGAGACTGGGAGGGAAGAGGGAGATGAGGAGGAGGAGACACAGTGGAGGCAGTGGATGTTGGTGTGTCTGCATGTGTGTGATGCTTGCGTGAGTGCCTGTGGGATGTGTGGTGCCTATGTTTGCCAGAGCTTCCCTTGTGTGTTGACGTGTGTGCATGCTGGTCTGAGGGTGTGCTTGGGATAGGCTGAGGTAAGGGGATTGGGTCTGGGTGGAGGAAGTTGGAGGGGGGAGGCTAGAGACAAGGACAATAGCTGCCATAAGTGGTGAGGCCAGAGTCTGAAAAGCTCGCTGAAGGGCTGCCTGACTAGAATGAATGCCCTCCAGGAATGCATTTGTTTGTTGCAACTGCCTTTCTACACCCTGGGTGGCATTCAAAATTGTAGACTGCCCAACAGTGAGGGACCTGAGGAGGTCAATGGCCTCCTCACTAAGGGCAGCAGGGGTGACTGGGGCAGGGCCTGAGGTGCCTGGGGCAAAGGTGGTGCCCACCCTCCTGGGTGAGCGGGCGCGGGGCAAAGGCTTAGGGGCTGCTGGGACGGGGGTGCTGGTAAGGGGGGTGGCGGCTGTACCTGTAGATGCGGGGGGCACAGATGTTGCCGCCACCACAAGGGAGCTCCCATCAGAGGACGAGTCCGTATCACTGGTTTCAGCTCCTGTCCCCGCCGTGGAGCTCCCCTCGCCCTCCGTCCCACTGGTGAATTCTGAGTCCGAAGTCTCGCCCTCCAGGGCCATGTGGGATTCAGCTCCCTCCTGCTACGGTGCCACTGCTCCTCTGCCTGAAGATGCTAACAGGGAGACCACAAAAGGGGGGGAACGACAGAAGAAAGACATGTTGAGTGCATGCATTACTGCTACCGTTGGCGGACACAACAGACACAGAAGCCCCCTGCACTACGCCGCGCACTTGGGGTCCACTGTTCAATCCCTGAGACATGGCCTACAAGGCTATGGCCGAGATCTCTCACACATGGATGTCACAGGAGCCTGACTAGGTGTAATTGGCACTGTACACAGGTGGGGTAGGGTGCCACAGGGTCTGCCAGAACAAGGGGACCTAACTAGCACACTCGCCCTGGCCTAGGGAAACCCACAGCCCACCTCACCCACCCAGACACCTCCACTGCGCGCAAAATCAGCAGACTGAGAGGGTACTCACCCCCTTGTGGCTGCTGTGATGCCCTCAAGCGCCCATCCAACTCCGGGTACGCCACAGCCAGGATCCTGACTATCAGGGGGGTCATGGTGCAACGGGCATCCCTCCCACGTTGGGAGGCCATCCCCAGCTGGGCCTCAGCCGTCCTCTTGCTCCAGCGGCGAATGTCCTCCCATCTCTTACGGCAGTGAGTGCTCTGTCTGTGATAGACCCCCAGGGTCCAGACGTCCTTGGCGATGGCATGCCAAATATCCTTCTTCTGGTGGGTGCTGACCTACAGGAATAGTACAGGGGAAAAGGAGAAGATATAACCCTCCGCACCGTCACAGTCATTGGCCCCCTTCCCTACCCTTGCCCTGTGGCACATGCACTCACCGTCGTATCATGCACGCCTCAATCTCCCCCCCCCCATCTTTCATCCACCCCACTCCACACAGGCATAGCCCATACAGCATGCTCCAAGTGTACTTACCTGTTTGTCTGGAGGACCGTAGAGTAGCGTGTACTGGGGGAGGAACCAATCCACGAATTTCTCCAACTCCTCCGATGTGAAGGTAGGGGCCCTTTCCCCAGACGCACGAGCCATTGTCTCTTCCAGACCGAGGTCACAGCAGCACTTGCAGTGTAGATCCTCTCCTGTCGAAGATCAGGTATCGAGTGATTGAACAGATAGAAAATGGTGGTCACGTCCGCGGCGCGTCATTGACTCCTCAGACCCATAGGGTCCAATGTTAACCAATGCAGAATTGCGCTGCGGTCTTCGACCGCCTACCGCAACGGTGTACAACGCCAGCGCAGTTACCTCACATCCCATTATCCCACTTTACAGGTCAGGTATCTGCCATTTCAGGGGCCCAGATGGCTTAATTTTGAACTGCATCACACATACCTAGGCCTTGCCTCAACACTCATACAGGCCTAATTTCGGTTTATGATTCGTGTTCTGTGTAAGCTGTGGCTACGTACCTCTGAGTTGGTTGACTCTGTGCTCGCTGTTGTCCTTCATAGGCACCGTCCGCTGGGACAAGTGAGGAGATGGCGGCATCCTCCGGTGTACAGACCGCTGGTGGACCTGTCGACAATGGAGGAAAGACATGTGATCATCACCTACAGGCTTGATCGTGCCACAATCCTGGAACTGTGTGCCCAGCTGGATCAATACCTGATGTCAGCTATCCGCCATCCCACAGGAATCCCCCCTTCTATTGCAGGTGCTGTCAGTACTTCATTTCCTTGCAAGTGGGTCATTTCAAACAACAGTGGCCATAGCATCCGGGATGTCCCAGCCTATGTTTTCCAATGTGTTGTCCAGAGTGTTGTCTGCCCTGCTGAAACACTTGCGGAGCTACATCGTTTTCCCTCAGGTGGAGGATTTGCCTACAGTGAAAGGTGACTTCTATGCCCTGGGACATATCCCCAACATCATAGGTGCCATTGATGGGCTTTGGTACCCCTGCAGGAGTGAACAGGTGTACATAAACCGGAAGAGTTATCATTCCATGAATGTGCAGATGTTGTGTTTGGCAGACCAGTACATCTCCCATGTGAATGCCAAATTCCCTGGCTCAGTGCATGATTCTTACATTCTAAGGAATAGCAGCATCCCTTATGTGATGGGGCAACTCCAGAGGCAGCGTGTGTGGCTATTAGGTGAGCACCTGGAAGCAAGTCAATGGTAATGGTTGTCTGGGTCTGTGGATATCCCTACAGGTTAGTGTGTGTCTAACAGTTGTCCTCTCCATTTGCAGGTGACTCTGTTTACCCAAACCTCTCATGGCTACTGACCCCAGTGAGGAATCCCAGGACAAGGGCAGAGGAACGCTACAATGAGGCCCATTGGCGAACTAGGAGGATTAGAGAGCGGACCTTCGGCCTCCTGAAGGCCAGGTTCAGGTGTCTCCATATGACAGGTGGATCCCTATTCTACTCACCAAAAAAGGTATGCCAGGTCATCATGGCCTGCTGTATGCTTCACAGCTTAGCTTTGCGACGACAGGTGCCTTTTCTGCAGGACAGTGGTCCAGATGGCGGTGTTGTGGCAGCTGTGGAGCCTGTGGACAGTGAAGACGAGGAAGCAGAAGAAGAGGACATCGACAACAGGAACTTGGTTATCCTGCAACACTTCCAGTGAGAAACAGGTAAGAATACATCCCTGCCTACTACATGTACTTTAACACTACTACCTCTCTACTGTCTGTCGTTTTCACCAAGTGTATGGTCACTGAGTTTTCACTTTCCCTTACGATTTCACAGATGTGGGTCCCACTGTGTGACATCTGCTTTGTTTCCTCATGGACTAGAGCTGTGTGACATAGGTATGTTGACATTACATTTGAAAGAGCATTTTGTCACTGTAACTGCTAATACACTATTTCGAAATCACAGACAGACTCCAGATTGTTTTGTGCTTTAAGGGTGTTTATTTAAGTGCTCAATATTGGAGGGGGTTGTAAAATGGTAAGGGGTGATGGTGGAGGAATGTCCATGGCAGAGTCCAGTCTATTAGTCTCACAGGTGCATTACCCAAATGGGCATAGGAAGTGGAGCCGGGGCAGTTTAAGTATGGACATGGTGACAAAGTGGGACAGAAGGATGACATTCAGGGTGGTCTCATTTCTTGGTGGGGGTCTTGGCATCGTTCTCTGTCTTTGTCCTGGATCTCAGGGACCATCTGTGGGGTGGTTCTCCATCTGCAGGGGGTGGGGTGCTGGTGTGGTGGTCCTGTGGTGGTGCCTCCTGTCCACTAGCGCCGGCAGAGGTGGTGGGCAGTTCATCGTCCAGGCTAGTGTCAGGGGCCCCTTGTTGTGCCACAGTGTCCCTCCTGGTGTTGAGGACTTCCTTCAGCACTCCTACGATGGTGCCCAGGGTGGAATTGATGGATCTGAGTTCCTCCCTGAAGCCCAAATACTGTTCCTCCTGCAGGCGCTGGGTCTCCTGAAACTTGGCCAGTACCGTTGCCATCGGCTCCTGGGAATGATGGTACGCTCCCATGATATTGGAGAGGGCCTCGTGGAGAGTGGGTTCCCTGGGCCTGTCCTCCCCCTGTCGCACAGCAGCCCTCCCAGTTCCTCTGTGTTCCTGGGCCTCCATCCCCTGGACCGTGTGCCCACTGCCACTGCCCGAGGTCCCTGTTGTTGTTGGGGTGGTGGGTTAGCCTGGGTTCCCTGTAGTGGTGGACACACTGCTGCTTGATGTGTCCTGGGGACAGAGGTATGGGCCCGCTGGGTGGGTGCTGTGCTGGTGTTTCCAGAGGGGGAAGCTCTGTGGTGGCCTGTGACTGTGTCAGGGGAACCGACTGTCCAGAGGTCCCCAACGGGCCGGGCTTGTCATCTAGATCCAGTTGGACAGAGCTGCTGTCATCACTGTGGGCCTCTTCTGTTGGTGGTGTGGACATGTGTGGGCCCTCCTGTCCGGTGACGTTGGGTAGGGGTCCTGCAGGGGTATAAAAGGATGTTTATTACATCTGTGTGTGCCATGGGGTGCAATGGGTGGGTGACCGTGTACCCCAGTGCTTGCATTCCTGTGTGGGTCCTTGTGTGATGGTGGTTTAGGGGGTGTATGGGTTTGTGCAGTGGCTATGCTTTGGTGATGGGTGTCCATGCTTTGTTGTTGCATGCAGGGCTTGGTGTTAGGATGTGTGGTTTGTGATGTTGGGACATTTGTGAGGAGTTGGAGTGATGGGGGTGAGGGTGAGGGTAGGGGTATGTGATGGCATGCAGGTAGGGTGGGGGATGTAATAGTTAAGATTTGACTTACCAGAGTCCATTCCTCCAGCTACTCCTGCGAGGCCCTCAGGATGCAGAATAGCCAAAACTTGCTCCTCCCATGTTGTTAGTTGTGGGGGAGGAGGTGGGGGTCCGCCGCCAGTCCGCTGTACTGCAAGGTGGTGTCTTGAGACCACAGAACGCACCTCCCCCGTAGGTCATTCCACCTCTTCCTGATGTCATCCCTATTTCTCGGGTGCTGTCCCACTGCGTTAACCCTGTCCACTCTTCTTCGCCATAGCTCCATCTTCCTAGCTATTTAGGTGTGCTGCACCTGTGATCCGAATAGCTGTGGCTCTACCCGGACGATTTCCTCCACCATGACCCTGAGCTCCTCCTCAGAGAACCTGGGGTGTATTTGCCGTGCCATGTGGTGGTGTGGGTGATGTGTGGGGTGGTGTGTGTAGTGATAAGTGGGGTGATATTTAGTGGTGTGTTGTGTGAGGTGTGTGGAAGTAATGTGGGTGATGGTATTGTGTGCCTGTGGATGCTTGGTAGTAGTTTGTAGTGTCTCTATCTGGCCTTCTCTCAGTAATTTTGTCGTAGGGGGTTGTGGGTGATGTGGGTGTGTGCTTTATACAGTAATGACTGTTTGGGTGTGGTGTGTGTATGTGTATCAAGTGTGTGTATTTTGAATTGTCCAATGTGGATGTGTTTTGTCAATGTGTGTGTATTTTGAGCGCGGCGGTGTGTACCGCCAATGGAATACCGCGGTTGAAAGACCGCCGCGTGGATTCGTGTGTTGTGATAGTGTGGGCGTATTTCTATTGGCATGACGGTGGAGGTTCTGTTTTCGCCAGTTTATCACTGACCTTTGGTGTGGCGGACTTGTGTGGGTGTCTGAATTTTGGCGGATTCCGAGATGTGGGTCATAATAGCTGTGGCGGAATTCCGCGGCCGTGGCGGTGTATTGGCGGTCTTCTGCACGGCCGTAAGTGGCTTTTACCGCCAATGTTGTAATGACCCCCTAAGTCTCTGAAGCGTTCATGCAAATAAAATTGACAGTGCATAAGGGGGTCGGTTTCTTTGTTGTTTCTTTTCAGTAGGTAAGACACTCATAGTAATGATGCTTTAAGTTGCTGAGGTGCCCCAGAACACATGTGACTCTTTACAAAAAGGGCTGCTGGTTGCCTGGGTTATACTGTACAAGGATTAGTATTGGAACACAAACTTTCCTTTTAGTGTTATTGTAAAGGTATACAGTGATGCTTTACCAGTGTTAATTTCTCATCAGGGCTCTGGGTGGCCTTTCTGGCATCAGGCCTGTAGTAGTAGTAGGCAAAATGGTGACTGGTAAATCTTGTGAGGTGAGAGGGGGCACATTCGGATCTGGCGAGCTGTGGGTCATATTGACCGTTGCAGAATTCCGCTGCCGCGGTGGTGTGTTGGCGGTCTACTGCACGGTTCTGTAATGTTGTAATGAGGGCCTATGTCTTTTACTGGGTTTGTGTAATTTCTCACATTTTTAAAGTAAATGACAGCTGTAACTGTACAGGCATAGGCTGTTTGCACCTGCATTGTATATTCCAGTGTTTGGGCACATGTGGCAGATCACACTACTGCAGACCATGATACTCCAGTTGTTTTACCGGATGAGCACTCTTCACTGTCGCAATAGATACCCAAACTTTTGGAATACAAATTAGTATTACCCAGGTTGTGCTTCAATAGAGCATAGCAAGGCTACGCAACTTAATACATTAACTAATTCCCTGTGTGTCAATGTCTGTGAATTGGCTATTTCAATTTTAGTTGGGCCTCTGTGTGAACGTCACAAGACGTGCTTTCATTAATGTGCTTGTATGTGTGTGTTATAAATGTGGATAACCATCAGATGCTATTCAGTGTGGCAATGAGTCAGGATATGTGTTTGTCATACACGTAGCAACTAATGCTGTGTAAACTTCCCTGACTTTTGGGACAAAACATCTCCCATGACAAACTATGCACAGGATGGATAGAGGATGGTTGATAATGGCAATGTTACAAGAGTAAGCCATCACATGTACTGGAATGTTGGATACCACTTCCTGGTCACTTGTTTGTATACTACCCATGAGTCAGGCATTTGAAAATGCTATGTGGGTACAGTGTTTGTGACACAGAGTCCCAAAACCAATCCAACAATGTAATGTCACTCCACAGTTTGAGTCATATAAATGGCCTATGTTTCTCTTGTGGCAGTGGAGGACCAGCCGACCAAGCTGCATGTGTTCACATATTTCCAGTGGTTAATTGCACAAAGGTGTCCAGTTCAAGAGTGTGGCCATGTGTACCCTGTGTCTTTATTGGCCTCCATGTTGTCACTGTTACGTGTTACTGTCTAGTCATGAGTCTGTGGAGCCATTCCCTGCATTAACAGAGTATCCTTCAAAGCAGAATTGACCGAAAGCCAAAGAGGAATTGACAATACACATGGGGATAGTCCAGCTATTGCACTGCAGACGTTTTATGAGACTGACAACAGGGAAACCTTGGTGTGCACACAAAGTTAATGGATCAGTAAATTAAAACCGGCAGGTTTCATCACAACATTTGTACACAGGGTGACCTCTAAAATTCCTACTGCAACCGGGAACATCAGTGCCTCTGTGCTGATTATTCTCACTGCAAACACCACGCTCACCACGCAAGCACCATCATTGGTTTGCAGCCAATGTGAATCTGTGTGTGGACCATCAGGAAACAAACATGTTTTGTCCTTTCATGCACATAAGCAAACGTTGTTTGTTGTACTGGAGGCACCATACCCAATCCATGCATACAGCCATGGAACACTGTCACTGTTTGTCACTCATGCATACATGAAACCCAGACAAGGGATAGGGCCGGAATTAGGCTATTTGAATACATGTCCCAGGCCATGATATTTTAAGTAAACTGATTAGACAATACAATTTATTTCAGGATTCATCGTAGACCTACCAGACACAATACCCCAGTAGGAAAGTGAGGGCATGGAAAGCAACTATGAGACAAATATAGCCACAGGGAACCTTTATGGTAACACAGAGGCAGGAACCAATCAGACTAACAGGATGAAGGCTCTGTCAGGAACTAACATCAACAAGGCAAATACACAGTGAGCAGACTTTGACTGCGAAAAGCTGGAACAACACTGTGGAAAATGAAAACTGTATTTGTGCTGTGGGCTGCAACGTTACACAATAACCCAAGGCCTGTGTTACACAAGTGATTTATACAGCAAAGCACAACAAGGATATACATAAAATGGCAGCTTCTAAGACGTTCCAGGCAGCAGCAAGGGTAGTGCAGTTTCAAATGGCTGGTCTGCATGGAAGTGCTCACAGGTGTGTGCAGCTTCAGTCTCTCACAAGTCCTGTAGGTGAGGATCAAGTTCAAAGGGCCAACTGGACCTTTCACATGGGAAGCAATGGACAGGTGATTACAGGTCCTACAGACTACCAGGCAGTGCACTATCGGACCTGAAGTCCGTGCAGACAGATGAACTAAGACTATGGCATGCCATATAAAGAGGCAAGCACACTGGAGTCAGAATATGAGTCTGGGTGTGTGTAGATGAAGGATTATCAGGGTACAAATAGTCCATTTACAGGGCCCCCTAGAGAAGGGTGGGGAGAGACTTACAACATGCCTGTGGCAGGACTTATAACCTGGGATGGCATGCACAGGGTATGTCTTGTGAGCAATGCTTGTCATACCTGGGGCACTCGTGCTATCCATTTGCAGCTTACACGGACTTCTTGTCACACATACTCCTTGCAGAGATAGCTGATGTCACACTTACTGCTGTCAAGGGTCTGGTCATACATTCCTGTTACCAATGCAATAGCACATCCACTGCCTCATGTATGAACCAGTTTTTTACCTTATGATTGATGGAGTCTTAGTTGTGTGCCGTATGCTGCAATGAACCATGTTGCCAACATGGATGTGTGCCATAGCTGTGCTACTCTGATATTGCCCTTCGAATGTGAAATGGACAGGATATATGTCATTTACACTGTGTGTGAAGTTGGGTGTACATTCATACCCATCAAATGTGATGTAGCTTTTTCAGTATCCTAATCTGTATATCTGCAATGCTCCATGAGGCTAAACTCTGATTATGATTCCTAGGGATCATGTGATGCATAAATAATTACCCAGACCATGATTTAGTGATGTAGTGAGGTGTTTATGACTAAAGTTAAAAGAAGTTTTGTACAATGTGTTCTCTCCAATGCAATCCTGCTGCAGTATTTGGATGGTCCCCCTCATGTTGATGGACAACATCCTCCTCTTCCTCCTCTTCGGGCATTTGTGCGCCTGGTTCATAAAGGGGAATGTTTCTCCTTACACAAATGTTGTGCAGGATGGCACAGGTCAAAATGATCTTGCAGACCATTTCAGGTGAGTATAGGAGGCTGCCTCCGGTGATGTCGGGGCACCTGAATCTTGACTTCAGGATGCCAAAGGTCCTCTCTACTATGGTGCGTGTCCTCCGATGTGCCTAATTATATGGATGCTCTGCTTGCAAATGAGGTCATGATCCTTGGCTGGATCCCATACCGCTGATCAGCTGAAAGAGAAAATGAAAGAAATATTTTGATGGAGCTTGCACCATGATTATCACGGGCTTCTAGGATGTACCATCAGCATTGGGATGTTTCATTATCTGAACTTGTGTTTGGCTGATTGACCGGATGTCAGCAGTATTTTTGTAGACTTGCAGTACATTGTGTAATCCCATGAATTATGTCATGTGAAAGAGGTGTCAATGTGTCTTAACTGGGGGTAACATGATACTTCCATACTCAGAATCAATTCCACAGTGGTGGTAACACGGTTGCATCCATATGGCATGGACATCCCATCCAATTTAACATATGCAATAGAATTCGTTCAACATCAGTGAGGCCCTTTGATTTGACTAGGTGACAATGTACAACACATCTCCATAAGTTGGCAGCAATGATGTGTTGACAATTGACAATGCACAAATATCCCATGTGTGACAAGTTCTATGCAAACCTATTCATCTGCCCTCCCCGAGTTGGGTCATGTTCAAACGTGTACCTACACTACTGAACCTGGTGTAGATAACCTGGCTAACTTGGTTGTGGGGGTGAAGGTTTAAGTGTCAGAAGGTCCATGTGCCTGTACATCTGTTGTGCATATGTGTAATTGCCTCAATCTGTATGTGTAGCAATGTGCACTTTGTAATATTGCCACATCAATATGTGTTCTTAGCACAGTCCACTTGCTTATTGGTAGTGGGCAATGTCAGACCAGGAGTGATGTGAGATGTTGGTACAGCCTCAATGATCCCATTTCCCATTCATTGGAGTCATCATCATCATGTTATGTGTGTCATGGTGTTAGACCTGCAGCAAAACACATTGCATACCTCTTACACAGTACATATTGTTTGGAAGGGTGTGTGAATAAGTGTTATTGACGTGATATTGTAAGATTCATCTTCCAAGTTGTACTGGAAGTGAAGGCCATGTCATTGTCACTGTGTGGTTTTAAAATTGGTCCCTTGTGTCTGTGGAGAGGCATCTGTTGTTATTTGCATCTGTCATTTGTCCATAGGTGTGTATTCCATTGGGTCAGAATATCAAACATGATTAGCAGTGTCACAACCTCAGTGTCTTCCTGACCACGTGTCAATGTAGTGGTGTATGTGTTGTGTGTCCTACAGGGTTGCTGTGCAGTGTGTATATAACTGGGTCTCTGTACTTAGCAACAAGTAGGGAATTTCCATATCGTCCATCCTGGAAGTGTTGATTGATGGTGCAGTGACGGAAGATGAATGAATCTTGTACACTCCCAGGATACTTTGCCACAATGTTGGTGATCAATCCCCGGTGATCCACAATGGCCTGCACATTGATGTAGTGTGTGTGCTTCCTGTTGCGGTATAGATGCTCGGTTGCAGCAGGTGGCACAATCCGTACACATGTGCAGTCAATGGCACCAAGGACGTGTGGGAAGCCGTTGATTTGGTAGAAGCCCTGTTTGGTCTCCTGCTGCTTCAGCTGTGTGTTGGGGAAGCTGATGTGGCGGGTGTGAGGGAGATGATGGCATCCAATACCTTGGGTAGGAAGGCAGAGAATGAGGGCTGTGAGATCCCGGCAACCAGGGCACCAGTGGTTTGAAAAGAGCCACTTGCCAACATGTGGAGGACAGCTAGCAGCTTGGTCTCTAGAGAAATGATGTGGGGTGTCTGCAAGCTGGGTGCCAACTGTTGCTCAATGTGGCGCAGCAGCTGCTGAATGGCTTGCCAGTTTAGTCTGTACCTCTGGATGATGTCATGTTCCCTGAGGCCCAGAAGGGTTGTCCTGGGCCAGAATATCCACTCCTGCCTTCTGCGTTGCCTTTGGGGTCCGTGCTGGTGTGGTGGAAGCTGTTGCTGTTGGTCCTGTGCTCTGCATCTTCGTGCATGCTGGATGAATAGCAACTCGATGTCTTCCTTTTGAGCTCTGATGTTGATTCTGTGTGTTTTAATTAGGTAGTGGTGTGTTTGCCCCATTTTAATGCCTGCCCAGACCCAGGCATTGTTTTTTTGACGCAAATTGGGCTGTGCGTCATTTTCCGACTCCTCCTCCCAGCCGTGCGGCATTTTTGCGTGGTAGGATAAATATGGCACGCGGGTGTTTAAGTCATTTTTTGGACTGGAACGCCTACCTTGCATGTCATTAACGCAAGGCGGTTTCACGCATCCAGAAAATGACGCACATGGCGGAATTTTGGCATTCGCGGGCTCGGCCGTCAAAGTATGAATATGGTGTAAGGTTTTTGCTGAATTTGCATCAACATTTTTGATGCAAATTCGGTGCAGACAGAGTATAAATATGCCCCTGAATCTTATTCAAATTTAGAAGAAATTAGGAACCCTGTGGAAAACTGAGAATAATTGCAGTCCCAATCTTATGTCCTATTTGTGCGGATTACCTTAACTGGTGCTAGAAGTGGCTAACCTAATGGCAAGGGCAGACACATGTTGGCAGCCTGGTCTGTATATTAACCATCTTCAAACCAGCAAAGCATGCGCTGGAACAAGAATGGTGGACCACATTACCTTTTCAGGCCCTGTTCCTGATATTTTTCTGTTAGTTCAAAGTGGGAGCCAAGGTAAGCACATTTGATTTGTCCCGTTTTAGTCCATGCTCCAGCCATCCTAACAGGATAAAAGGGCATTGGCAAGGCCTTTTCACTGTCCCTACATTGCTCATCATATAACCCAATCCCAATGCTGCTTTCATGCAGTTTGGATAGGTGAACAGTATGACAGCAGCACCCAGATTGGTTATAGCATTGTAGATACAGCGCTCACACGTCTAGGTTCCTCTTGGCTCACTGACACATCGCTACTTAGGAGGACTGAAGTACACATGTCAGATTGGCCATGGCTAAAGAAATGTTCAGACTGACATGCACAGTTCATCACAGTAACGGACAGGTTGGCTGCCAATCATCATGCCTGGAGCAGTTCTCCATCATCTAGCGAGTACGACCCAAGTAAAATTGCCAGAGAAAGAGTAAATAGCAGCTTTCTCATATGTGGCTTCTTGCTCGCACTGTGACTAGTGGGTCAAGGCTCAACACTCCTCGGGAGAAGCCACCCCTGCTTTAATGGGACTCACTCCAACAGATATATAGGTGGATAATTCACCCAGGAATGCGGAGCTACTCCACCACCAATTCCCTTGGTTGACACTGTGATGCTATCTCTACCAGTTGGGCATACACAACTCCAGATGAAATGGCTCTAACTATGGTTTGGTTTAGGGAGAATCTGTGGTTTTGGCAGGACTTCCGTTACTACTTTCATTCAAATTACGTCTGTCACCTCTTCTTTTTTTACAAGGATCAACTGACCCAGGAAGGCCTTCAAATGGGTTTGTTAATTCCTTTTTACATTGAACTGTATTTTAGCCATTACCTTTCTGATTCTACCTTCCCTGCCTCTGTGATCTATGTAAGCGTTAGTGTCATTCACTCAGGTAGTATGTACTATAAGTTTAATATTATTGTGTTCCTGGTAGCGCTATATATTTTACAAAAAACCTGAGACATCACAATAGAAGGTTTCAGTTATAAATTCTAATATCCAAACACATTATGGTCATTGTATTTCTTCATGTGCATTTTGATTCAGTGGAACTTCAACTAGATTTGTCACACTTTTATTGCCCTTAGGAGGTGTATAACAGTACCAGCATGCTGTACTGTGAAAGGAAATCTCTCCCAGCTCATATCCACACACCCCTAAGTAGCACAAACACAATTCTTACTGGAGGAGGCTGTCCTGGTTTGTAGTGGGTACCTTGGGTACTTACATCTTATACCAGGTCCAGTTATCCCTCATTAGTGAAGTAGTAGTGTTCTAGCAGCATAGGCTGATAGAGGTAGCTATAGCAGAGCAGGTTAGGCTGAACTAGGAGACATGCAAAGCTCATGCAATACCACTTATAGTTACACAGTACTTATACACAAGTAAAGACAATACTCAGTGTTACCAAAAATAAAGGTAGTTTATTTGATGTGGCACAGTACCAAAAATATCTTAGAGGCAATACTTCTTCTTGAGGTAAGTATTATACACAATATATACACTAGACACAAAAAATAAAGTAAGTCATTAGACATAGGATAGTGCAAACAATAGGAAATGCGTTAGAATGCAATAGGAGAAAATAGGTCTAGGGGCAACACAAACCATATACTAAGAAAGTGGAATGCGAATCACAAATTCCCCCCTAGACAAGTGTAGTGTGTGCAGAATCACTGGGAGAGTAAGAATATGGTAAAGGTAAGTAAATTACCCCACCCCAGAGCCCAGAAAAGCAGGAGAAAAGTACTGCAAGTTTCCTTAGGACACACTGCACCTCATGATTGGGATTATTGCAATAACCAACCAAGTCTGCAAACGACAACTGCTGGATTCCTGGACCTGAAGACCTGCAAAAGAAGAGGACCAAGTCCAGAAGTTCAAAGAAGTTCCAGGAAGGGCAGGAGCCCCTGTCAACCCAGAAGAGGGTGCAAAAGAAGAGTCCCTGGTTGGATGAAGAATGCAGAAATGCACCCTAGGAAGATGCCAGCTGGTTCCTGCATGATGCAAAGGATGTCCCACGATGTGAAGATGGATGCAGACATGATTTTGTGTTAGAAGTCGCCAACAAGCCTTGGTTACGACAAAGTTACATATTGCATAAAAATGGTGATGACTGGACCCAGGAGGGACCAGGGGTCCTCAACTCTATGTGAGGAGGAAGAAGGGGCTCTCAGCACTTTAGAGAGCCCTCAGGGTGGCAGAGAGCACCAACAGGAGTCCCAGGACATGGGGACAAAGGAGGTGCAAAATGCGTTTGGTGCAGCACTACAAAGAAGGGACCCACACCGCCAGAGGTCAACTCAGCGAGTTAAGCGTCACAGGATAGAGTGCTGGGGACCTGGGCCAGGCTGTACACAAAGGAAGTTTACAAATAGTGCACAGAGGCCTCAGGAGGTGAAGAAGATGCAGTGCACAGGGGTACTATCGCTCTCAGAGAAGGCAAGGTCTTACCTCCTCCAAATTGTGTCAGCAGGACCTCAGGACAGTCTGTGTCGATGGGTTCCACCCTCTGTGTTTCCAGGAGCACGCTTGTTGCTGTGAGAGGAGTCCAGGAGTACCGGTTGTTGACTTAGAAGGTGCCTGTCTGAGCAGGGGAGTGACTCTGTCACCCCTCAGAAGATTTCTTCGGTCCTTCTGTGCAGCATGAAAACAGGCAGTTCTCAGAGCGTACACAACATGGAAACTGTTGAGGTTGCTGGCTGTAGCTGAAGTTGTAGAAGAAAAGTATCCCTTGTGGATACTTTGTTGCTGTTACAGTGGTTACTGGAGCAGGCTGCGGTTGATCCGAGGTCAGAGGATGAAGTAGTAGTTGTAGAGGAGTCCTGCTGGAAACTTGCAAGTAAAATCTGAAGAGAACCCACAGCAGAGACCTTAAAGAGCCCTGGGAGGGGGATTGGCTTTCTTATCAGGTAAGGACCTATCAGGAGGGTTCTCTGGCATCACCTGCTGGCACTGGCCACTCAGAGCCCTCCAGAGTGCCCCCACACCTTGCAAAGCAAGATGACTGAAGTCTGGGACACACTGGAGGAGCTCTGGGCACCACCCCTGTGGTGGTGATGGGCAGGTGAGTGGTCACTCCCCTTTCCTTTGTCCTATTTCACGCCAGAGCAGGGGACAAGGATTCCCTGAACCGGTGTGGGCTGGCTTATGCAAGGAGGGCACCATCTGTGCCCTTCAAAGCATTTCCAGAGGCTGGGGTAGGCTACCCCTCCAAAGCCTGTAACACCTATTTCCAAAGGGAGAGGGTATAACACCCTGCTCCCAAAGGAAATGCTTTGTTCTGCCTTCCTGGAACTGAGCTGCTCAGAACCCAGGAGGGCAGAACCCTGTCTGTGAGGTGGCAGCAGCTGTAGCTGCAGTGCAAGTCTCAGAGAGCTGGTTTGGCAGTATTGGGGGTCAATAGTGGAGCCCCCAGAATGCACGGAATTGGCTCCCCAATACCATATTTGGAATGAGGGGACAATTCCATGATCTTAGACACCTTACATGGCCATATTCAGAGTTACGATTGTGAAGCTACATATAGGTATTGACCTATATGTAGTGCACGCTTGTAATGGCGTCGCCGCACTCACAATGTCCCGGGAAATGGCCCTGAACTATGTGGGGGCACCTTTGCTAGTGCAAGGGTGCCCTCACACTTAGTAACGTTGCACCTAACCTTCAGCAGGTGAAGGTTAGACATCTAGGTGACTTAAGTGCAGTGAAAATGGCTGTGAAATAACATGTGCGATATTTCACGCAGGCTGCAGTGGCAGTCCTGTGAAAGGGTTTGTCTGAGCTCCTTATGGGTGGCAAAAGAAATGCTGCAGCCCACAAGGATTTCCTGGAACCCCAATGCCCTGGATACCTAGGTATCATATATTAGGGACTTATAAGGGGGGGTCCAGTGTGCCAATTGAAATTTGTAAATGAAGTCACTAGCCCATAGTGACAAATTTAAAAGCAGAGAGAGCATAAGCACTGAGGTTCTGATTAGCAGAGCCTCAGTGACACTGTCAAGCACTATACAGACACACACATTAGGCCATAAACTCTGAGCACTGGGGTCCTGACCAGCAGAATCCCAGTCAGACAGGCAAACACGTACTGACATACAGGTAAAAATGGGGGTAACATGCCAAGGAAGATGGTACTTTCCTACACTTACCCAACCTGTTGTTTACAGAGCTCAAAAAACAAGTATTGATGTGGCTAAAGCTAATACCTTATCTTAAGTAGTCCTTCCTTTCTTTCTGAAATTTTGATATAACGATAAATTGTGTAACAAGCCACCCGAGTGCAGTTGAAATGCTAATACAGCCAATATTAACATGGTGATATTGATGTTTTCTAGACCTCAAACAATATTGCACTGGTAATATACACATGACTACGAGCTCACTAAAATCTAGCTGACAAGAGAAACTATGAACTATGGTACTAAGGGGCAGATTCAAGAGCCCCTAGCACCTTAGCACCGCCACAGTGTAATTTTTTATGCTAAGGTGGTACTAAAATGGCATTTTCCCCGCGCCATATGTACAAAGTGGTGCAATTATTGCATTGCACCACTTTGTAAACCCTTATGCCACATTATGCCTGCGCCAGGCTTAATGTATTCAAGGTGGGTGTTCTCCCGTTAGAGGGCCGAAAAAATGGTGCAAGGAAATCTAAGAGATTTCTTTGAGACACTTTTTTTGTCACTTTTAACAACTGCTCAGAGCAGGAGTTGAAAAGGGGCTTCCATTTTTTATAATGGGCCCCTATGTATTCTGCAGGAGTAGTGCCAACATTTTGGCGCTACTCCTGCAGAGTACATCAATAGCATAAAAAATTATGCTATTGCCCCCTACTCTGCACCATTGTGCACTGTATTTTAAATGCAGTGCACACATAGTGGCAGTATGGGGGGCTAAGGGGTGCAAGGAAACTGGCGCTGCACTAGGTGCAGCACCACTTTTTAAAAATCTGCCCCTATGAGTCCTCCACCACCACGAGAAATAGACGTTAGAAGTAATATAAACTGCACCACATCTGTCAGAATCAAGTTAGATCATATCCAACGTTACATTACATACCAAATTAGTATACATATTTAGATATATTAGTGTGCAAACAAGTCTAGAAATATGCATGCACAATCCTAGTTACGTAGCATTTTTTTTTTTTACCATGGACCATTAATTTTATCCGAGCACTATAAATAATACCTCCCTCCCACTACAGACACAACCAATTATTAGCCTCTAAGAATTATGAAAGGACTCTTACCAATAACACTCATTCTTAGCCAATTTAGGTTATGGGTACTGCCTGACTTCTCGTAACTGCTGAACCACACTTGACACTGAATAAAAACAATAACATTCCACCGGAGTGGAATATACGATGCCCAGGATTTACATAATAAGACTGACTCCCCACAACACAATTTGGCCCAGTTACCTGATGTATAGTTTCATAACATTAACGTGATGAATGTTAATCATAGTGGCCATTGTGAAGAGATGCATCACAGTTTACTGATTTGGACAGATGATACCCAACTGGTCTACTACTGACAGTATCACAACAATGTGCGGTACCTCTTATAAAATTCGTTAGAATCCAGTCTTAGTTTTCAACTGAAAAATCGTACTCGCAACACGGCGTCTTTCTACTATGTATGCCGGTTTGGGATTTTGTCGAGAAGTACTCAGGTAAACACATGGATATCATGCAACGTTATTGTTAGGCTTTTTTTATTTGAGAAAAATTATTAATGACAAAAACTTTTCTACATAGATGCGCTTGTGGTTTTTGGACTGACACATTGTGTGTACTCGTCACATGGCGTCCTGCATTACTGACCACTGATTCAAATATTCGTTTGTATTAGTCAGGTGAGCAATTAAGCTAGGGCAGTTTCATTATAGAGATTACATGCAATTTGGACGATAATTAATGGTATATTTTTGCATTTTAGAACGACAGTGGATTTTTTTCTGTGTAAAAGCTTTGAAGAGAACTTAATTATTGGAAGATCTAACGGAGGTATCATATATGTAATTACTTTTATTTGAAGGAAACAGGACTTTGATTACAATATGGAGTTATTTCATTGAGACTTGTTTGTTGTTGTTTTGAATAATAGAGACAAACAAATAAAGACGAGTGGTGAGTAGCTATTTAACTTAAATTGTCGTAGCTAATATAATTGGCACCATTAAAAGATGGGTAGTTTGGTCATTTTAGTCTAATACGTTTTGTTGATTGCGTGCAGTACATAGATGCAATTAACGACACAAAAGGATTCTCACTTATTACTTGGATGAATATATTGGGCGTTGTTTATCACTGTGTGATATTAATGCATGACGTTAACACAATCCCCCTTTCTAGATATTCTATGGTTGTTTTGGGGTTGTGTGATACCACATAGGTGTTTGATCTTTTACTTTCTGTTATTTTCCACACATTTCAAATATCCTTTTTAGTTTAAGGTTGTTCTTTCAGATTCCACCAGAATCTGCTAATTCTTTTTTTCTCTTTTGGGTCCTTTGGAGACTTTTTGAATTCTTGAATTTTTAGAATTTTGAAGTTGGAGCATTTTGGTTTCATTAATCATTTTATATTCAACCTGCCTATAAAAATCTTTTCAGCCCTGAAGAAGTCGTTTGGGATGAGAAATAACACTGTCCCGAGACGAAACACGTGTTGGCTGGCTTGAACTATGGCTTGATTATAATAACATGACGGATGAACTACAATGAATCGGATGTCACAAATTGGTTTGACCTGTGATAAGTTATAATAAGTTATGATGTATGCACAACAATAAATGTTTGGATTTGACGGACGAACTACAAATGAATTGATTGTCACAAATTGGTTTGACCTGTGAAAAGCCATAATAATTTATGATGTATGCACAACAATAAGTCTTTGACTTCTGATTTTTGATTGGTAAACCAAAATTATATTTGAATGGATTTTTCAGTTGAAAACCAAGACTGGATTCTAACGAATTTTATAAGAGGTACCGCACATTGTTGTGATTAGTTTTGATGTTCCTTTGGAACTTGTTGGAGGGTTGGGTGATTACCCTCGTGCAGGCATCCTCTTCTCTTGAGATCTTCGGTCTATTTGAATCTTGAGCGCCTTGTGAATCCTAGCATTTCACCCCATTAGTAAGTCTACTACTGACAGTATGCCTATTTCCAAAACTGAGTTATTTTCAGCTAGAGTATTAGTACCTTAGGATTTTTCACAACCCATGGGTTTTTTAAATCCTAATGCAGTTTATGGATTAATTTAGTGTGTAATGTAGGCCAGCTCAGCACATTCCCCAACATTGCCCAGTTATTGAAGTCAGGGCAAAATCATGAGTCATCATTGACCTCGCAAATGTGGCTGGAGTTGTTGAATGAACCCACACCCCACTTGTCCTGTCAAAAGCTAAGGAGAACTGTATTTGGCATCTCAGATGTTGCTCACTCTGAAGGTGCAGATGACTCAAAGTGTTTGTCTGAAAATTGTATTGGCCTGCCTGATGGCCTTGCTCAACCCAAGATACTATGGTCCTCATAAAAAGGTACATACAAGATACCACTCAAATACTCAGTTCCCAACGGGGTTGGCAGCAAAGTACATGTGAAAAAATTACCATCCACCTACCCAGACCTGCAACACCTCTAATCACAGCTATTTTGAACCTCAGATCATAATTGGGTCCATTGCCTTCTTCATTATGCTATTCCATGTAGAGATGATAGAGTAATGTGTGATGCATTGGCATGGGATTACAAGGTTTGGCATAGTTGTTTATTAATTTTATTTTTTATTCATTTTATTAAGTGTTTTCTTCAAAGAGCAGGACAACATTTAAGAATGCAAAATAAAAAATGAAATCAGATGTTATGCATAGCCTACAGAATGCCAAAGGTACCTTATGAAGCTTAGGGTAATGGATCCCTTCAAGGTGGAGATACATTTAGACAGTGTGGCAATAGTACAAACATAAATAATAATACAATTTCAAAGTCTTACAAATGATAAAACAACCAGAAAATAAGCAGCACAAAGAGGGCTAGTTTAAAAAAGGGGGAATGATGTTATGAACATACAATTCAAGCCAGTTAATTAAGCCCTTGGCTGCTCTATGAAAATCATTAGATACCTTATAGAAAAGTGTCCTCAGGACACCCTTATGATATCTGTGCATGCAAGCTATGGTGCCAGCACAAGGTTAGCCAAATCAGATTTAAGCAGATTCCTGAATTTTGTAAAATATGAATTTGCTGAGAGTTCTAAAAGATTAAGGGCCAGACTTATTAAGCTTTCATGCAACACAGTGCAGCAAGGCAAAATGCATGGGTGAGAGCAGAAATGTGCCATATCTGCTACTTCTCTCTCATAAAGCTGGTGCACTTTATGCAGCCAGCCCAGCAACAACACAGGCATTCTTGCACCACAGTGCAAGGGTGCCTGTGGTACAAGAAGAATTGTTTTTATGTAGGGAGGAATTCCTTCATGCATGAAAACAACTTCTCGAGGCATTTTCCTTTTTCTCTGTGTACTGCAGATTGCAGCACATATAGAAAAAAAGTAATTAGGGGAAAATAGATTTTTCTCCTTGTTACGCCATCCTCTGGGAGGAGTAGATTTAACACAATCCCAGGTTTACAAACCTTTGTAAATCTGAGATTGCATGGAATCCATTTGAGGATGCATGGAAACACCCAAGCTACTCTCAATCAATTATTTTATTTATGATTTGGAACTCGACTGAGGTCCACATAAAAGAAGAAAGCAGAAAAATCACATTTACCGTTTACATCTAGCTGAGAACCACATAAAATTTACAATATTGGGGAGCAGAAGGTCGGATCTGCAATTTACACTTTACATCCAATCGAGTACCAAAAGGTGAGATAAATGAAAAATATAGTGAAATGTTGCATCAAAATCCTATGCCACCTGACATGCCTTACAACGAATGTTTCTTAAAATAAGCTTAAAAAACAATTAAAAAAGTTAAATATTTTAAAACAAAAACTTTCATTCGGAGGATCATACAGGGCTTGGAGAAACTTGGGCACTGACAATAGAGAAAACTGAAGACGGATTGGATCTAGCCATTTACGGCGAAATGAGGCAAGAGAAGGGCAGACAAATAATAGATGGTGTAAATCTTGGGAATCCGCCAGACAGAAGTTACACTCTTTTGCAGTACCGTACTATTTTGCCAATAGTGTATTCAAAGGGAGCAATTCCTGTCGGAGCAACGTCCAAAAGCACCTAACACTATGGGGGATGTTCCAAGTGAAGTACGGTTGTGTTTTTTTTATTACTAGAGTGTTAACTATATTTGCAGAAAAACTTCTTTTTTTACAGCACTCCAAGTCTTGGCGGAAGCTCAAGGCCCACATTGCACTCTTCAAAGTCACCCTCAAGAGCAATAGGGAGAGTTCTAGAACTTGGCTGCGATCCAGCTCCAGCATTTCCAGGGCAGTAGAAAAATTCTTACAAAAGGCAAATTTGGGCTTGCTATTATCTAAGAAAAGTTCTTTCTTCAAAAATGATCTTAAAGTGTTTTCCTTACTCTTTAAAATTGAGATAGCCAATCGTATAACCTCTGCTAATCCTTGAGCATACGCGCTTCAAAGCCCCATTTCCATCCTCAGAGCCGCCACTGAGGCTGCCGTATTAACAGCTAGTAATTTTCGGAGAATTTTACCTTCTGCCTGATTTAAGAACCCCTATTTGGAGGTATCAATGAGTTCCACCCCATATAGCCGGGATGCAGGAATTTTAACTCGATAAGCAGATAGAAGGTAAGAGAAGTGCCTTCTCCCTGTAGCTGTAAAAAAGGGCCCCCAAACCTCTTGCCTGACATTCAGCCTTTGCTTTATTAGAGGCGATGTGGGCAACATCACTAAGGTTCCCGCTCACTATTTTCCCTAAACAGGGATAAGATTTGACGATTTCAAGGATTTAGTTGCCCAATGTTCACTGATAATTGGGGAAGGTCATCTTTTTTTCCCCAAGAAACAAAGGACCTTACTTTTAGATACGTTAACCTTCAAATAATGTAGATCAGAATATTTTGATAAGCGCTGCAAGCGGTTCTGTAGGCCTTTGGGGGTTAAATGAAGTATTAAGATGTCGTCCGCATACAACAGGCAACAACTTGGACGCCCACCCACCAGTGGGGGAAAACCCTTGCCCTTGGACAAAAAGGAGGGGAGATCTGAAATATAGAGGGAAAAGAGAAGGGGAGCCTATAGGCATCCCTGTTTTAACCCATTAGGTGTAAAAATCTTATGGGATAAACCTCTATCACCCCCAAGAGGATTCTGAACCAGGTGTTGGAGTGGAAGGCAATTATTAACTCCAGAAGTGGTAAAGGTATCCCCAGGCTGCATAGCTTAGTCTATAAAAGATCTCTGTCTGCTTTATCGAAGCCGTGGAGAAGTCTATAAAAGCGGCATAAACACCCCCCCCCTCTCAGTTTTACATATTTTTCAGCAATGGTTTGCAGCACCATGATGTTATCCAGAGTGCTATGTTTGCGTCTGAATCCGGATTGTTCCAAAGGGATGATGTTATTCTCCTCCGCCCAAGACATTAGTCTAGAGAGTAGACCTTTCGTAAAAACTTTTCCCACCGTATCAAGGAGGGCAATCTGACGATAATTACCAGGACAAGATCGATCACCCTTTTTAAATAAGGGTACAATTATACTGCCGACCCACGAGGGAGGAATACATCTGGAATAGAAGCATCTACTAAAGACCACATGTAAAATCTTGGTCCAAGAGCTCATATCCTGTTTTATAACTGATAAAGACAGTTCATCTGTCCCCATTGCAGCGGAGGGGCGCATTTCACCAATAGCACAGTCAATCTCTTTTATTGACGGGGGAGGGAAAGTGAGAATACCTGGAGACTCTGGAAACCAGAAAGGTACGACCCCATTTGAAGCATACAGGGAGGAGATGAAATCTGACCATCGGGCTTCAGAGATTGGAGTGGGGGGGGGACGAATTCTAGACCCACAACCTTGACCCACTAATGCCCAGAAACGCCTAGCCTGGCCCTTTGTAGCGGCTTCCCGCAGCTTAATCCAGAGCATGTCCCCCGCTTCTTTTGCAAGGCGGATCTTCAGCCACTTCTTTCTCCTTTTTAATAGAGCAACCCTGCTTTTCCTTTCCTCAGAGAAAACTAAGCTGGAGGAGATGGGAAAAGTTATCCAAGTTACGAGTTCTGTTGTGCATATAACCAAAACGTAATTAATGTATTGCTGTTTTGTTAATAATTGTTAACCTATCAAGAATGATATTAAAAAACAATCTTTGTAAGGCTCAATATTCATACCTAATCAGAAACTCTTTTTATGATATTTCATCCCAGGTCAGTTCAAATTTGTTAAAGATTATTTACATGTACTGACGCATTTATTGTATTCCAATTGTTCAATATTTTAATTTTCATTGGTAATTTTATGAATAAATAATATTTCCGTGACAATGTTTAAATAAATAAAGTGAAATAAAATAAATAATCAACCAGACTACAGAGTAATCTGTTGGATGCATTCTACACTAACTAGAGACAGTGTAACAATTTGGTGAGTTCAGCAAGATATATACCTTTTCCATAATATAACTGTGATTGAATTAGTGTGCTGATGAGTATGTGTCATTCAGGACTGATGAATGAAAAGAATTTCATCAGAGATTTGATATGGAGCATGCACGAGTTAATGAATTTTGAGATCGTATAGATCCCTATAGAGGTGGATACTGAGGTGTTATATGGACTTTGTACTGCTTGGAAGAGAGAGGTCTCATAATCTGGGGCTAAAAAGCCTTTCTTCATCTGGTGGTGTTCCAATGGTGAGCAGTATCTCTGTTGTGGTAGAATGTAGCTGTAAAATATTTTTCAGGCATCCACCACCATCTCACCTAATAGTCAGGATGCTGGCAAGGAAAGAGTGGCCCATGGCCCCTTTGTCTTTTGATGTTTGTTTTAAAAGACAAATAATCTGCTGAGTGTTGGTAAGCATACTTGTAAAACTGTAGGCCACTGAAGAGCGTAGATTTTTGTTTTTTATTTTTTACATATGTAACAATACTCATATTTTGACATATTAATCATTGTGTATTAATTTTTATGGAAAGTCAAGTTTTGTGATCAACTTATTGGCCACCATCAGTTGCAAGGCCTACTTTTTGTTTTCCATGCTAACTTAAGCTAATGAAATTATTCTGTCTTTTTGAAAGAGTGTGTTTCTTTACAAAAGCAAATGTCAGAATTAAACATGTATTTAGTGGCCCCTGCTGGACTAAAGCAGAAGCAGATTAAAGGTCATTGTAAAACGTTATCTGTATAAAATGTTTCTATTGTGTTCTCTTTCTTAGCTGAATTTCCATGGCCTACAGACTTCGTTCATTGTATTTGTATATTTTGCTTGTAGTTATGTTTCTAATGCTTTTTTCCTCGAGGGAGAGAATGACAGGATGAGAAATGTTTCTATATTTTGTAATCATTATCCTGTGTTGACATAATTGGAGTTTTAAACAAAGAATCTACGGATGAAACGGAAAAAAGGAAGAAGAAATTACAAATGTATTAGTTTGAGTTTCGTAAATGGAATAACAGCAGTAGAAAGTCTTAGAGCTAACATTTCATATAATTGTGATATTTTTTAGTGTTCTGATTGGACATAGTTTTCTCAGCATATTTCTCTGAGCCAATCAGAGTGTTTTGCAAGTTTAATTTAATGTTCAGTCACCATTGATTCGGGGTCTTATGGGCATTCGTCATTTTGTCATTCATTCATTATCAGTCTGTCTAGAGATGTTATTCTTCGTACTTTGCCAGTTGGTCTACTGACAGTGTTGGTGTTTATTAATTTTTTAGTTTATTTTTTCTGTTCAATATTGAACAAATGGTTTGATGGTTTAGTAATCTTAGAGTCCAAATTCTAAACCATACCCCTCATTTTGTTCCGGCTCAAAACCTGATGTCTGATATTGCTGTCCCCTTGATGAAGTAGCTCTTGTTGCTGAATACCTTAATGATTGGATACTTGTATGGAAATGCATATTGTTATTTGTCTTTTGTTTTTCAGGTACCAACTGCTGTTAACATTTTACTGCTGCTATTTTTGATAGTTCCTTAGCTAGATATTTTTCTACATTTGTGTTACTAAATTCTTTTACATGAAGCCCAACATGTTGATGCTAATTGGTGGTTGGAGAGGTGTTATTCTCACATACCTGGATGGTTATTGATTTCCTTTCTTTATTGAATTAAATGTATTCAATTTCTCTTGCTCAAATTCTATTGCTATGGTTTTGTGTAATAAGCATTGAGATACTGTGTTTGTTTGCATTGATTAAACCTAGGTTCATGTGTAGATTAAGTCAGCCATTGTTGTTTCTGTACATGTATCATCTGAGTCTGAGAATAATTTTCATGACTTTAGCATTGTTAATAAAGAGAAATTATTTTTTAATTTCTTAATAAATTGGTGTGGTTATCGAAGTACTAATTGATTACTATATGTTTGTTATATACTGTTTATGGCGTTTATATTATGATGTTATCCTTAAAGCAAACTGGGTTCGGTCTATTGGCCTACGGGATAAAATCCGCTATCTGGTCTGTCATGACTAGTTAGGATTTTCTACGTTAGCAGGAGTTTACTAAGGGATTTCGCTGAAACCTTGAAATGATTCCAGGCCCAAAGTATAAAGAATTTTAGCAATTACCTTTTGTTGTGTTACACTGACTACCTATGTTCAGTGTATATTTTTTTCCAGATTAGCATTCTGTTGTATGCCGTGAACGATTGGGTTCCTAAAATGTTGTCATTTGTGACTAAAATGGATTATCATTTTAAGTCTTAAAAAGGTGTTTGTGTGCCAAATGCAAATACTTACTGGCTGAAACAAATAAATAGTTTTATGGAATCAACTGCAATCACACTGCCCCTATTGTTTGCCAAAATCACAGGATGTGCTGATTGTGACCTTACACTCAACATTTTATGGATACCTATAATTGTTTTATCACTTTCATGGTATTTGTATTGTTTGATGCGCGGACATGTATCATTTTACAATGAATCCACTGCTGGTGACACAATTATAAAATATAGAAATATGGCATGTCCTCATGTGGTCTGAGATAGTCCCACAGTCGTCATGCGCCGTTATGCGCCCAGCTATCTGTAAAGCTCTTGTGAAGTACACAATTATCATGGCCTTTTTCCACAATGGCTAAAGGAGTAATTGTAGTGTGAAGTTCCCCCTTGTAGTCAATCCAGTGCACTTGTCTTTAGGTAGAGCCTCAAGCACTAGACACTTAGGGGGTCATTACAACATTGGCGGAAAAAGGCGCTTACCGCCGTGCAGAAGACCGCCAACACACCGCCGCAGATGCGGAATTCCGCCACAGCTATTATGACACACAGCTCGAAATCCGCAGAAATTCAGACTCCCACACAACTCCGCCACACCAAAGGTCAGTGATAAACTGGCGATAACAAAACCTCCACCTCCACGCCAACAGAAACACGCCCATGCTATTACGACCCACGAATCCACGCGGCGGTCTTTCAGCCGCGGTATTCCATTGGCGGTACACACAGCCGCGCTCAAAATAAACACACTTCTACAAAACACCGCCACATTGGACATTTCAAAATACACACACCTGATACACATACACACACCACTACCACACACCCAATACTATATAAAACACACACCCACATCACCCACTAACCCCTACGACCAAAAAATCACGAACGAAGGCCAGAGATAGAGCACAGAATAGACAACCCCACCACACAGAGGCACACAACACCATCACTCACACAACAGCCACGCAGCAAACACCACACACCACTACGCATCACCACACTCATCACCACATACACCACCCCACACATCACACACACCACCCCATGTCACGCCAAAGACACCCCCGCTTCTCCGAGGAGGAGCTCAGGGTCATGGTGGAGGAAATCATCCGGGTAGAGCCACAGCTATGTGGCTCACAGGTACAGCACACATCAATAGCCAGGAAGATGGAGCTATGGCGCGGAATAGTGGACAGGGTCAACGCCGTGGGACAGCACCCAAGAAATAGGGAGGACATCAGGAAGAGGTGGAATGACCTACGGGGGAAGGTGCGTTTAACGGTCTCCAGGCACAACATCACGGTACAGCGGACTGGCGGCGGACCCCTACCTCCTCCCCCACAACTAACAACATTGGAGGAGCAAGTCTTGACCATCATGCATCCAGAGGGCCTCGGAGGAGTCGGTGGAGGATGGGACACTAGTAAGTCAATTCTTAACTATCATATCCCCCACCCTACCTGCATGCTCTCGCACCCCCTCACCCCCTCCCCTATCACTCCAACTCCTCACTAATGTACTAATAACACAAACCACTCATCCCAACACCAAGCCCTGCATGACACAACTAAGCATGGTCACCCCTCACTAAAGCATGCTCACTGCATATACCCAGAACAACCCCCTAGCCATCATCACACAAACCCACACACAGGAATGCTTGCACTGGGGTACACAAACACCCACCCATTGCACACCATTACACACACACACATGCAATAATCATGCTCTTATGCCCCACAGGAACCCGAAGGACCGTCACCACACCAGAGGGTCCAGACAACACCACTCCACCCCCAGAAGAGGCCCACAGTGACAATAGCAGCTCTGCCCTACTGGATCCTGATGACCAGCCCGGACCATCGTAGGCCTCAGGACAGTCGGTTCCCCTTGCACAGGCACAGCCCAACACTGACCTTCCACCCTCTGGTAACACCAGGACAGCACCCACCCAGTGGGCCCAAACCTCCCTACCCAGGACAGGTCAATCAGCGGTGTGTCCACCACTACAGGGAACCCAGGATAACCCACCACCCCAGCAACAACAGGGACCTGGGGGCAGTGGTAGTGGGCACACAGTCCAGAGGTCGGAGGCACAGGAACACAGGGGAACTGGGAGGGCTGCTGTGCGACAGGGGGCGGACAGGCCAAGGGAACCCACTCTCCACAAGGCCCTATCGTCCATCATGGGAGCATACCACCACTCCCAGGAGACGATGGCGACGGTCCTAGACAAGTTGCAGGAGACCCTGCGCCTGCAGGAGGAACAGTATTTGGGGTTCAGGGAGGAGCTCAGGACCATCAGCTCCGCCTTGGGCACCATCGTAGGGGTGCTGAAGGACATACAGCAGACCATGAGGAACACAGTGGCACTTCAAGGGGCCCCTGACACTTGCCAGGAGGATGAACTGCCCACCACCTCCCACTGCGCTAGTGGACAGGACGTCCCGCCACAGGACCACCACACCAGCATCCCACCCCCTGCAGACGGACAACCACCACGCAAGCGGTCCCTGAGATCCAGGAACAGGACAGAGCAAGATGGCAAGACCCCCACCAGGAAATGAGACCACCCTGTTTGTCCTCCCACTGTACCACCTTGTTACCCTGTCCATACTTAAACTGCCCCAGCTCCACTTCCTATGCCCATATGGGCAGTGCACCTGTGAGACTAATAGACTGGACTCTGCCATGGACATTCCTCCGCCATCAGCCATCCTCTTTTTACAATCCCCTCACATTTCTGAGCACTTCAATAAACACCCTTGAAACACAAAACAATCTTGAGTCAGTCTGTGATTTACTAAATATGTATTATCAATGACAGTGTCATAATGCGTTTCCCATTGTAAGGCTAACATACCTATGTCACACATCACAAGTCCTTGAAGGATGCAAGCAGATGACACGTTGGTAACCACACCTGTGAAACCATAATGGAAAGGTACAACGCAGTAACCAAACAGTGATTGAAATTGACAAAC
Organism: Pleurodeles waltl; assembly: GCF_031143425.1. NCBI lineage: Eukaryota > Metazoa > Chordata > Amphibia > Caudata > Salamandridae > Pleurodeles > Pleurodeles waltl. The sequence continues at coordinate 232,618,099 of NC_090446.1, forward strand.
AGGATAGAGGTAGACGTGTGAAAGTTAATGTAATGTTAAACATGAAAATGTTCGCACCTGTGTGTCACTGGAAATATTGCTGTATGACTGACTCCCTGTTGTCTTTGTCTTCTTCCTCAGCTTCATCCTCATCACTGTCCACAGGCTCCACAGGCTCCACAGCTGACATAACACCGTCATCTGGATCATCCTCCTGCAGAAAAGGCACCTGGCGTCACAAAGCCAAATTATGGAGCATGGAGCAGGCGATGATGATCTCGCACACCTTCTTTGGTGAGTAGAATAGGGATCCACCTGTCATATGAAGGCACCTGAACCTTGCCTTCAGGAGGCCGAAGGTGCGTTCGATCACCCTCCTAGTCCGCCCATGGGCCTCATTGTAGTGTTCCTCTGCCCTGGTCCTGGGATTCCTCACTGGGGTCAATAGCCAGGAAAGGTTGGGGTAACCAGAGTCCCCCAATAGCCATACACAGTGCCTCTGGAGTTAACCCATCATATCAGGGATGCTGCTATTCCGCAGGATGTAGGCGTCATGCACTGAGCCAGGGAACATAGCATTTACCTGCGAGATGTACTGGTCTGCCAAACATACCATCTGGACATTCATTGAATGATAACTCTTCCTGTTCCTGTACACCTGTTCACTCCTGTGGGGAGGACCAGAGCTACATGGGTCCCATCAATAGCACCTATGACGTTGGGGATATGTCCAAGGGCATAGAAGTCACCTTTCACTGTAGGCAAATCTGCCACCTCAGGGAAAATTATGAATCTCCTTACGTGTTTCAGCAGGGCAGACAGCACTCTGGACAACACGTTGGAAAACATAGGCTGAGACATCCCTGATGTCATGGACACTGATGTCTGAAAAGACCCACTTGCAAGGAAATGGAGCACTGACAGCACCTGCACGTCAGGGGGATTCCAGTCAGATGGCGGATTGGTGACATCAGGTCTGGCTCCAACTGGGTACATAGTTCCTGGATTGTGGCACGGTCAAACCGGTAGGTGACGATGACATGTCGCTCTTCCATTGTCAACAGGTCCACCAGCGGTCCGTACACCGGAGGATTCCGCCATCTTCTCAACTGTCCCAGCTGATGGTGCCTACGAAGGACAACAGCGAAGAATCAGTCATTATTCCTCTAGGTATGTACCCACAGTTACACACAAGACTACACCACTCACAAAACCCTTCCTGTATGTGTGTTGAGTGTAGGCCTAGCTATGTGTGACGCAGAGGTAAATTAAGCCATGTGGGCCCCTGAAATGGCGGCTGCCTGACCTCTAAAATGGGTTAATGGGATTGTGGGGTAACTGCGCTGGCGTTGCACACCGTCGCGGTAGGCGGTCGTAGACTGTGGTGCAATGCTGCATTGGTTAACATTGGACCCTATGGGTCCCAGGAGCCAATGAACAGGTGCGCCGGTGGTGATGATGAGCACTGCCGCAGACGTCACCGCCGTGTACGTCACCGCCATTTCCTATCTGTTCAATCACTAGATACCTGACCTTCGACAGGAGAGGACCTACACTGCAAGTGCTGCTGTGACCTCGGTCTGGAAGCGACGATGGCTGCTGCGTCTGGGGAAAGGGCCCCTGCCTTCACTGCACAGGAGTTGGAGAAACTGGTAGATGGGGTTCTCCCCCAGTACACACTACTCTACGGTCCTCCAGACCAACAGGTTAGTACAAAGGGAGCACGTTGTATGGGCTAGGCCTGGGTGGAGAGGGCTGGTTGGAAGAGGGAAGGGGGCAGAGTTCATAGAACATTAATGCATGGGAATGAATGGGCCACATGGCGAGAGTAGGGAGGGGGCCACTCACAACGACGGTGCAATCGGTAATGACTGTTCCTCTTTCCTTGTGCATGTCATGTAGGTCAGCGCCCACCAGAAGAGGGACATTTGGCGTGCCATCGCCAAGGAGGTCTGGACCCTGGGGGCCCACCAGAGACGGGGCACCCACTGCCATAAGAGATGGGAGGACATTGGCCGCTGCAGCAAGAAGACGGTGGAGGCTCAGCTGGGGATGGCCTCCCAACGTGGGAGGGGTGCCCGTCACACCATGACCCCCCTGATGTTCCGGATCCTGGCGGTGGCCTACCCGGAGTTGGATGGGCGCTTGAGGGCATCACAGCAGACACAAGGGGGTGAGTACAACCTCATTCTGCGGACTTTGCGTGCAGTGGAGATGTCTGGGTGGGGGAGGTGGGGTGTGGGTGTCCCTAGGCCAGGGTGAGTTTGGTAGGCAAGGCCCCTCCGTAATGTAGGCCATGTGGCATCTACCCCACCTCAGTAGAGTGCCAAGTCGAGGTATAGTTGCCCCTGTGGCATCCATGTGCGCAGATGTCCACCATTGCCATGTAGGGCATATCCCAGAAATTGCGTGTGCAGAGGGCAGGAGTACGGCGTAATGCAGGGGGCTGCTGTGTCTGTCTTGTCCGCTAATGGTAGCGGAATGCCATGCACTAAAACTCTCTTTCTTCTGTCTCCCCCCCCCCTTTTTCTGCTCTCCCTGTCCTTTTGTATATCAGCATCATCAGGTGGAGGTACAGTGGCACCGGAGCACGAGGGAGCTGCATCCCACATGGCCATGGAGGGCCACACCACGGACTCTGAATGCATCAGTGGGACGGAGGGCAAGGGGAGCTTCACGTCGGCCACCGGATCACCAAGCAGCGTCACAGACTCGTTCGCCGATGGGGGCTCCCTTGTGGGGGCGACACCATCTGTGCACCCCACTTCTACAGGTACAGCCGCCACCTCCCCTACCAGCACCGCCCTCCCAGCAGCCCCTCAGCGTTCGCCCCGTGCCCCCAGTACCAGTGGAGACCTGCATCTACTTCAGAGACTGTGGCTTTGCACTCCCCAGGATGGCACGGTGGGCACCCCACCCACTGTAGAAGCTTGAAAGACTGTCGCTTTGCACTCCCCAGGATGGCACAGTGGGCAAGCCACCCACCGTAGAGACTTGAGAGACTGTGGCTTTGCACTCCCCAGGATGGCACAGTGGGCAAGCCACCCACTGTAGAGACTTGAGAGACTGTGGCTTTGCACTCCCCAGGATACATCAATGCCCCTCAGCGTTCGCCCCGTGCCCGCTCACCCAGGAGGGTGGGCATCACCTTCGCCCCAGGCACCTCAGGCCCTGCCCCAGTCATCCCTGCTGCCCTCAGTGAGGAGGCCATTGACCTCCTCAGGTCACTCACTGTTGGGTAGTCTACCATTGTGAATGCCATCCAGGGTGTAGAACGAGAGTTGCAACATGGTAATGCATTCCTGGACGGCATTCATTCTGGTCAGGCTGTCCTTCAGCGAACCCTGCAATCTCTGGCCTTTGCACTGATGGTAGCCATTGTCCCTGTGTCTAGCCTCCCCCCTCCAACCTCCTCCACCCAGACCCAATCACCTGTACCCCAGCCCATCCCAAGCACACCTACAGACCAGCATGCACACAAGTCAGCACACACAGGTAGCTCAAGCAAACATAGGCACCACACAACCCACAGGCACTCAAGCAAGCCTCACCCATGTACAGACACAGCAACATCCACTGCCTCCACTGTGTCCCCCTCCTCCTCTTCTCCCTCCTCCCTCCCAGTCTCGTCTACACACACACCTGCATGCACCACATCTACAGGCACCAGGAATCGCACAATGAGACCCAGCACCAAAAGCCGCTCACCTGCACTCACCACCTCCACTCCTATTTACACGTCCCCTGTGTCCTCTCCCAGTGTGTCTGTGACGCCCCCTCCCAAAGTACACAAACTCCGGCAATCACTCACCCAACATCCATCCACCTCACGACAGCCTCCATTACCTGCACCTGCACCCAAAACACCTAAAGTGACACCTCCGACAACCACCTCCTCTTCCTCCACTCCCAGGCCCCCTCCAACTACCCTTCCTAGTGTTTGTCAGAAACTGTCCCTCTGTAAAGTTGACCTTTTTGCCCCCACACCCCCTCCAATCATAGCGCCTCAGCCAAAAAGCCTCCAATACCAGTGGTGCCTGTTCAAGGTTTGTGGAGTGCACCGGCCAACAGGGCAGGCAGTGTGACCCGGAGCCAAGGCACTGGCCGCCCACTCCCTGTAAAGGCTCTAAAATTGGAGAGTGGACGATGGGACCGTGTGAAGACTCCTGGTGGGAAAACAACTCACATGGGTTCCAAGGGGATTGGATAGTCAGCTGTGACTCCACCAAAGGTGGGGAAGGGCCAGAGGAAGTCTGCCCAGCCTGTTGTGAGTGTCACGGCGGAGAAGTGCGCCATCATTTCTGGCGGTCGAGACACAACTGCCAGCACCATCGTCACTGGTCAGGAGACCACCGCCGGAGTCATTGCCCAGGAGGGCCCAAGTATCATCACTGGTCCAGAGACCACCGCCAGAGTCATTGCCCAGGAGGGCCCAAGTATAGTCACTGATCCAGAGACCACCACCAGAGTCATTGCCCAGGAGGGCCCAAGAATCATCACTGGTCAGGAGACCACCGCCGGAGTAAGAGCCCAGGAGAGCCCAAGTATTGTCACTGGTCCAGAGACCACCGCCAGAGTCATAGCCCAGGAGGGCCCAAGTATCGTCACTGGTCAGGAGACCACCGCCGGAGTCACAGCCCAGGAGGGCCCAAGTATCGTCACTCGTCCAGAGACCACCGCCAGAGTCATTGCCCAGTAGGGCCCAAGTATCGTCACTGGTCAGAAGACCACCGCCGGAGTCACAGTCCAGGCGGGCCCAAGTATTGTCACTGGTCAGGAGACCACCGCCGGAGTCACAGCCCAGGAGGGCCCAAGTATCGTCACTGGTCCAGAGACCACCGCCAGAGTCATTGCCCAGGAGGGCCCAAGTATCGTCACTGGTCAGGAGACCACCGCCGGAGTCACAGCCCAGGAGGGCCCAAGTATCGTCACTGGTCCAGAGACCACCGCCAGAGTCATAGCCCAGGAGGGCCCAAGTATCGTCACTGGTCAGAAGGCCACCGTCGGAGTCACAGCCCAGGAGGGCCCAAGTATCGTCACTGGGCAGGAGACCACCACCGGCGTCACAGCCCAGGAGGGCCCAAGTATCGTCACTGGTCCAGAGACCACCGCCGGAGTCAGTGCCCAGGAGGGCCCGGCTGCCACAGCCCAGGTGGGCTATGATGGAACATCATGCCACACACCAATGCCCAGTGTAGGGAACGTCATGCCACACACCAATGCCCAGTGTAGGGAACATCATGCCACACACCAATGTCCGTACCAGAACCACCATGTCAAAGCACCGCTGAACAGTCCTGAACCGCCACGACAAAGCACCGCTGAACAGTCCTGAACCACCATGTCAAAGCACCGCAGAACAGGGCAAAGACCGCCATGGCGAAGCACCGCTGAACAGTCCTGAACCGCCATGTCAAAGCACCGCTGAACAGGGCAAAGACCGCCATGGCAAAGCACCGCTGAACAGTCCTGAACAGCCATGTCAAAGCACCGCTTAAAAGGACAAAGACCGCCATGGCAAAGCACCGCTGAACAGTCCTGAACCGCCATGTCAAAGCACCGCTGAACAGGGAAAGACCACCATGGCAAAGCACCGCTGAACAGTACTGAATCGCCAAGGTAAAGCACCGCTGAACAGGGCAAAGACCGCCATGGCAAAGCACCGCTGAACAGGGCAAAGACCGCCATGGCAAAACACCGCTGAACAGGGCAAGCACCGGGTAGGAATGAATAGACCGCCACATCAGGCATCCTTATCCCATGTGCATCTGGGACAGTGACAGGACAGGAACTTTCACAGGGAGACTCATCCAGTCTGGGCACCAGTCCCCCTCCAGAACCAGTGGAGACCTGCATCCACTCTGTTTGTCCTGCACAGGATGAAGCACTCTGGGCACCAGTCCCCCCAGTACCAGTGGAGACCTGCATCTACTTCAGAGACTGTGGCTTTGCACTCCCCAGGATGGCACGGTGGGCACCCCACCCACTGTAGAAGCTTGAAAGACTGTCGCTTTGCACTCCCCAGGATGGCACAGTGGGCAAGCCACCCACCGTAGAGACTTGAGAGACTGTGGCTTTGCACTCCCCAGGATGGCACAGTGGGCAAGCCACCCACTGTAGAGACTTGAGAGACTGTGGCTTTGCACTCCCCAGGATACATCAATGGGCATGGAACCCCGTCATGGATCTGGCTTTGCAGTCATCCGGCAGAGGTGCCCCCCCTTTCTTTCCCCCTGAGGTGCCTGTAGTATTTCTATCTGATGCCCCGGCAGTGTTCTCTCCGATTGTGGTCAGGTATCCTTTGTGGGCCTCAACCATGCATTTTTGGACTGTTGGTGCACGGACATTGTTATGTACATATCTGCACTACTTCTCGTAATGTATATAATTATGACTGATTTTCATATATATCTGTATATTTTTGTACGACATGTATATTGCCATATTACAATGTTTGACCGAACATCGCTTTGTCTTTTCATTCTTCCGGGGGGATTGTGGGTTGTTACTGTGATTTTTGTGAATGCATTGGTGTGTATGTTGTATTATGCGAGGTTGGGGGTGGGGGTGGGGGTGTTTGGTGGGTGTCCCCCTAACTTTTGTCACCCCCTCCCCCATGTCGTAGGTGCAGTACTCACTGTTGTCTTCGGTGCCTACGTAGATGATGGTCGTAGAGGAGCAGAAAGACAAGGGCAGGGAGTATTTGGAGTTCCGGGTCCATGGAGTCCTCATTCCTCGTGGGATGTGTTCAGGTGAGCGTTTTCCCATTGCAAAAGCTGTTTCCGCCGTGTTTTTATCCACGGTGAATCCGCCCCGGAAAAGGTGGCGGATTGGCGGGTCGTGATACTATGGGCGGTACATTGTCTTCCGCCTGTCTGTTGGCGGTGACCGCCGCACTGCTTGTCTGTACCGCCGTGGAGGGCGGTGTGTTAAAGTGGCTGTCTTTGTTGGCAGTTTCCGCCAGGGTCATAATTCCCTTTTTTTGTCCGCCGGCCTGTTTGCAGTATTACCGCAGCTTTAACACCGTCTGCCAGCGTTGTAATGACCCCGTTAAAGTTGGCCATCTCTTCTTAACTTGCTCTGCTTCAAAGAATTTTGCAAACACAGCACTCATATTGAAGGTGATGATCTTTAAAATTGTGGCCCCTGTCCTGGATCTTTCTTTGGTCCTCATGCCTCCTCCTTCAACTTCTCCTTTGCCAGCACTAGCAGGTCTTTATCAGAGTATTTCCATTTTTCTGCCTTGATATACAGGTAGCAGATACGGGGGCTACAATATATTGTAAGTGACTTGATTTTGAGGTTGGTAATGAATTCAGAGAGGGTCTTCACAATGGTTATTTTGGTTAACTTTTAACTTTTGCTGCCGGTGGTACTCGATTAGTAGGAACCTCATTCTCAACCATGCAAATTATTTTTCTAACCCCATTCACGATTTTAATAAATGTGCAAAAGCAAGGCCCAGCCTTAAAGAACAACTTTTATGAAACCATTGGGCATTCATATATGGGTACACATTAAACAGTGAATTTGAAACATTCAGTGATGGGTTTCAGGACTGAATGACCTTCAGTGGGAAGAGACCATCACCAGACAGATCTATGTTACATCCTTGCTTTCTCTAGGCTTTTCACAGGGAGCACCAAGCAAAAGAGCAGCTAAATAGTGGTTTTGTTGAAATATTTTTGAGGTACACCAATAAATGTTGTTAACAATGTAGAAAAGAAAAACAATGGTTGGAGAAATACTCACACGCAACTGGTCAACAGACTATTAAAGTACCACACTAGTAGAAAATCCTAACAGTACTGCACAACTCACCTTGATACAGCATAGAAAATTGATGCAAAGTGAGTTGAGTGAAGATTTAAATTTAACCAGATGTTTCTGGGAACAGCCCTCTCAAAGTCAACTCTAGGTGGGGGGCATCAAATAAGATACTCTTATGTGATCCCCCACACCTAGAGTTTACTTTGACGGGCTGTCCCCAGAAGCATCTGGTAGAATTTAAATTTCCTGAATCACAGCGTTACCTACCAATTCCATAAACTAAAACAATGGTTGAAATAGCCTGATTGGTTTTTTTTACAAAGATCGCTGCAAATCAGTCAGGGAATTTCCAGTTCTTCTACATGTAATTTATTGATATGTTCTTGATTCTTTGATTTTTGTTTAGTTCATATTAAATATAAGTCAATGCAATTGAAAGATTCCGATTGACACACCTTGGCGTTCTTGTACCGAAAGTGAAGGGAGGTTTTTTTTTTTTGGGCGTTTGTCTCAATTGTAAAAGCCAAGTCTGTTACTGAAGGCAGCTTACCTGCCTGCTATGCTGCAGGACATGGCTACAAGCAGATGTCTATCAGTCCTGGATAGCCACAGACAACGCCGACCAGTCTATTCCCATATCACTGACCTGTACTGACATATACATGAGTAAGGGCTTCACAGGTCCTTAAGCACTTAAACAGTGTTATAGAAGGGAAAGTTGCATTGGGAACTTATCGGAATCGCTTGGCCGCAGCCAACTTACAATGATATATTCACCTCCTCACATGGACACCAAAGTTCACAGCCACGTTATTACACTCACTTAGACTCAGTACAGCCCACATGGGTGTGGTATGTAGATTGGAGGTACATCTAATTGACACAGACTGCTAGGACTAACAAGTTTAAACATTACCACATATTCTGGGGAAGAGGATTATAATCACAGTGTGAGAGGCTCAGGGGAAAACAGATGAAACCAACTAGCAGACTGGTCAGAAGAGAGACCACAGTGTCAGAGGCTCAGAGGCAATCAGATGAAACCAACCAGCAGACTGGTCAGTACTTAACTCTGTCACAAAGCTAAAGCCCACTGCAATGCAAGATACTTTAATTCTTTTCTGATTGAATATTGTCTTGTTGTTGTGACACTGCCCATATATGGTGTTGTGTTGATAAGAATGCTCTTTGAGGATGCATTGTGAGGGGTTTGTTTGTGCATTTGTGGTAGTGCTGTAATCAATAAGACTTACCTCTGTTTCTATGCTTCACATGGCAATCACACAAACATTTACCTTTGCTTGCACAATTGCAGCACATCAGCTTTAAGCAAACACAATCTGGAGTTTAGTACACATAAAACGGTATGAATGTGTTGAATTTTGAAGGTATGTGTTTAAAAACACAGTTATGTTGACACACTCACAGGTTCAAGGAGTAGTTTGTAATCATGTGCTTAGGATGAGAAAGGTTGCTGTTATGCTTGGGGTCGTGTGTGAGCAGGTGAGCTTTGATGGCAGTTTTGGATGTTGGGATCAAGGCAGTGGCCAGCGGAATGAAGGAGAGGCCTTCCCACTGTGGTAGGCACTGAAAGTAGAAGGCCCTGTCACAAGGACGCTGTGTGTGGCAGTCGATGAACATAAAGGCCCAAACCTTCTCAAACGTAGCTCAATCACAAAGTGACACATTTGGATTAACATATCAGCACAAAGAGTATTTTGCCCAGGAAAAGTACCTTTTCCCATCATAAAAAGTGCTTTGAGCTGCTTTATGCTGCTTTGAGTCAAGGGGTTGTTACTGGGGTGTGCCTTAGGTACATTAATGCAACCACATATATGTTTTGATGTAAAGCCCAATCGATTGAAATATACAGACTGGACTTAGTATAAAAAATAATGACTTCTTGAAGCAGGCATTAACAAGGGGAAACCTTTTAATTTCTCAAAACACATATGCATTACATATGTGCTAAAGATTAATCCCTTTCTTTCTACCTTCATCTAGGAGTTGGACTTTGTACTCTAAGGGTATGCTTCCAGTGAGATTCCTATGCTAGGCAGCACACAATCACCTCTGCACTATGGTGTCAGCCTGTGCATCAGGCAAGGCAGCCTAGTTGGAGTGCTGTCACAGAGATGACACCATCAGTTGGCCAATGTTAGTAGGTATGGCTCTACAGTTCGTTCCGCCATTTCACAAACCAGAAAATCAAATTTAGTTGATGTGATGTATTACGTGGCAAATTAGAAGATCTCACCTTGTTCTATGGTTCGAAAAATACTATGCTGCCTGGGAAGGGAGTATCAGCAAGTATCTTAGAGGTTACAGTTGTTTTGTGGACTGACATGAGTTGCAGAGGAGGAGTGTATACAAAGCTCAGGCCCATATTTATACTTTTTGACGCAAAACTGTGCCGACGCAGTTTTGCGCCAAAAATATTACCGCCGGCTAAAGCCATTTCTTAGCGCCGTGCGGGCGTCAAATTTATACTTTGACGCACGGCAGCGCAAACCACAGGTGTGAGTCATTTTTTTTTACTCAAACCACTGAGTCAGGTCGTAAAGGAAAACTACGTTAACGCGGCCGAAATGACTGTGAGCCAGTTTACGACACTGCAAACCGGATATGCGGCGTTATTTTGACGCAATTGCATAAAAAATCGCCACAAACATAGCAAATTGTGCAGAGGAGAGCCAAAATGGATCCCAGATGCTTGCACAGGCCTCAGGAAGATGACAACAGACCAGGAACCAGCCAGGAGGACCCACACAAGACCCAGGACAGGGAGAAGAAGAAAATAAATTGTTGCTTCAGTGCAGAGGAACAGGAAATTCTGGTGAAAGAGGTAACGGAACACCAGCACCAATTGTTTGTCACCTCAAAGTTGCCAATCAGTAGGAGAGAGGCAATATGGCAACAAATTGTTGACAAGATCAAGAGTGTGGCAGAAGTACGCAGAGCAGTCATTGAGTGCAAGAAACGCTGGCATTACTGCAAGCGCAGGACCAAGGAAAAGACTGGCAGGAACAGGAAGGCAGCACTGCAGACTGGAGGTGGGAATGCAGCACCAAAGGAGCCCCTGGACCACATGGAGGAGATGGTCGCAGCAATCATCCCTGAGGAGATCGTGACAGGGATAAGGACAGGACAGAGCAGACTACCAGGAGACAACGCACATGCAAGGTAAGTCGCATGGGGAATTAAAATGCACTAATGTTAACTGCAACCAGGGGGGTGGACATACCTACTACACAATGCATGTAAGGCATGACATTCAGGGAGTGGCATGATATTCAGGCATGATATTCAGGGGCACGGCAAGGGGCATTGCCTGTACTGAGGAAACCTGGAGCACACCACTACACAACACCAACAACCTTTGCATGGGGGTATGCTGCCATGCTAAGGATGTTGCAAAGGTTAAGCCAGGCCAGGAGGGCAGGGTACAACGTAAAACTGGCAGCCCATCACCCGTCAGCCAGTATACTCCCTACATTAACTACGGCCCAATTAACAACCTCTGTCCATACCTGAAAGTGGAATGTAACATAGACAACATTACCACCTTTGCTGTGTGTGCAGGTCAAGTAGCTAATGGCAGTAACGTCCCCATGGATCAAACACACCCAAATTAGAGGGTTCAGGGTGATAGTGTTATCAATCCCCTGAAATCAAGACAAATGTTCCAATCCTGTCATATGTGATTGCCAAAAGTTGCCACAAACTTCACCCATTGTCATTGACATTGGGAGGTACGCAACACTAATGTCATACCCATGCTGCATTTGTCAGGGTCCACCCTGTGCCTGGGTCACTATAGCGCCAATAACACCATGCAACATCCCAAATGTCATGCTGCTCAGACAACAGCATTGAAGGGGAGGACACATGTAACTGTTCACAGAAATACACCAGCACAGTCAGAGGAGGAAATAGGACACTGCTACGACTATCAGTGCAATCCAATGTACCACACATTCTCCAACATCAGCAGTACACATTACCAATGCTGACATCCATATCGTACCATAACAATGCTATACATAGTATATGCTACATCTCAACTACATATAGGTGGATGTGAAAGATCAGAGACTGGGGCAGGTCCAGATTGTTAAGTGTGGTGCCAGTGGCATCAGAGCACCCACAGCCAGTGAAAGGCCTCACCATGAGAATGGAAGTAGACGGAGGGTTGAGTAGGACAAGAAGGTGGCAATTCACGATTTGGCCAGAACCAACACCAAGAGGATATGATGCTGACAAGTCCACAAACTGACCACAATACATCTGACATGCAGGTGGGGCATAGGCCTGGGAGAATGCCAATCTGAAAGACAGGAACAATGAACAGGAACCAAGATCACAATGTGAAAATAATCAGAAGGCAGGCATGTCACATTACAAAGCCCACAACACTGACACACTAATTGTACCGTATTTCCTTGCAGAGGACAATGGATCTCCTGCGGATATGCCTGTCCAGGACTACCCTGATGACATGGAAGACGAGCTGACAAACGTCAGCCAGCAGACCCTCCAAGAGGTCCTTGGAACCCTCCAGACCCCACCTTCAGTCACAAGGAGGAGCATAGAAGTAGCAGCCATCACAGAGGACCCACCCACAACACCAATTGTACAACCTGCCAGCTCCAACACAGCTGAGGACTCTGACGACACTGGCACCAGCTTTGAGAGAACTGTAGTTGGAGTACAGCGGGAGCTGGCCAGGGAGATGCGGGTGGGGATGTAAAATATGGCAGCCAGCCTAGAGGTAGTGAGTTTGTGCATGATGTCAACTGAAGAACAGGCAGCAGCTATGCAAGGGCGAACAACTATCTTGCAGGAAGTAGAAAAACGGTTGAAGGAAACCAGCACAGCAATTAACCCAACACCTACAACAGCAATCCTGTCAACGCGTGCACGAATGGAACATTGAACCCCTCAGGGCCGACCTGGCTGCCTACCACCGTGATGTGACTGCTATTCTTAAGAACAAACAGATCATCCTTGCTGCAGTACTGCTCTTAAGACCCCCACAGTCCGCAGCTACCGGGATGTCTGAATCCATGTCTTCAAACACTGAGGTGTGTGTTGCCCCTTCACAACCACCACCACCAAGGGCAGGGGAGACTACACATACATCATGAAGACATGGAACAGATCACCTTCACACGGAAGAGTACCCGGTAGCACTAGTTCCTGCCACATGGCCACCTATTACCAAGGTCCTGTGCTTTGTAACATGCCAGAACTGTACTCAAGCACTGTTCTGCAACCCACTGTTTATCTTGTCAGCCTGCCCTGTGATTGTCTCTCACTAACTCATTGGCAAATCCTGTCCCTCTGCACTGTCTGACACTTCACCCCAGCATGTCCAATGACATGTCCTTTTGCACTTGTGTAGGATCACAATGGAAGATGTCACAATAATGGACTCACAATCATGGACAATGTACATATAGCACTACATCACTTTTAAAATAAATAGCACTTACACAACCACTTTGTCTCTGTGTAATGTGACACATCAACCGTGCGGTAGATCAATGATGTTTGCCCCCTGTCAATGATTATAGATTGTCAATACAACTGCCCTGAAATAATGTGGGCTGATAACTATGCACAGTGGCCTGGATTGTGCCATCATCTGCCCTTCCTTAGGGTTAATTCTGAGGGAAATAGAAACTATGCAGTATAATCCTGTGTTGGACAGAATAACGCTTCCTCAAGGGATGTCTAAGCCAGAAAATACTGCCTTCGATTGTTGCTGAAAGTGAAAACATTCGTATTTGACACTTGCCCCATTTTTACCCTAACACACACCCAACTGCATGAAGGGATGTGTATGAGTTTCCATACATATATGTAACCATGCTGAACATTGTAACAAATGATATGTGTGAGTTATGTACACTATACTATAAGAGAGCATACTACCACTCACCTTATAAGGATTTGCTTGGAAATCAGGCTGCAGGCAGACTTAACACAGTGTCCCCAATACCAAATCTGGTAGCACAGTATGTGATATTGAAAACATACATCACAAAATAACCACACTTTGGAACCCAAAGTAACCGTGAGTGGTGGGTGCAATGAATGGCCGAATCTTAGCTAAGTAGCTTTGGGGTAGCTGCCAATGTAACAGCTCAGTTGGGATATGGTTGCAGCATGGGACACAAAAGCTAATACAAAAGAGACAGTGTTCACTCATGGCAAGGCCCTGATCTACAAGCATTTGACACATACTGTAAAGGGTTACCTAAATATTTATTAAACAGTAAAAACCAAAGTTAAAACTAGGGGAAACACCTTACCTAACCTAATATACTCTAACTACACATTACCCACAACTGTCCCTAACTAACCTAAGCTAAACTTGCTTATCACATTTAACAAAACGATCTAAACATCAACCCCCAGCCCCCTTATAAGATGGGACACATGGAGGACAACAGATACTAACCTAAACACATACTATCCTATACTAAACAAATATATATTTTTTGGAAAATTTTCTTTTGTAATTTTTTAATTTTTTTTATTTTCATTTTTTTTTAACACCAAAACTCCAACATTGCCCCCACCCACCCACACACACACAATAAAAAACTGTAGAAATATTCTAAAATCCCCACACCCCACCCACTACTACTAACTAAACTAACAGCCTATACTAACCTTACACTAAGCCCCCTAAACCCCACTAAGTTTAAGAACCAGGAAAGAGGAGGGAGGGGAGGGAATCATGTCCGCGTTTATGCCTACAGGTTGGCCCTCCTCAGGGTCTTTTTAATGGCACGCACCCGCCAGTTGACCTGTGCCACCTCCTGCTGCAGTCTGGTCATCTTTCGTAGGACACGGTCCAAGTTCCTTTGCATTTCTGCAAAAGCTGCAGGGTCTATGGCTGCAGCAGGGGTGTTCTGGGTGCCAGCAGAGGAAGTATGGGCCCTTGTCAGTGCAATGTCTGTAGGCTGCAGGGCAGGTGGTTCTGTGACTGCTCCTGGAGCTGTTGCAGTTGATGGTCCCGCAAAGGTTCCAGCTGCTGTTGGTGCCACCTGGGTGGTAGTGGTGGTGCTGGTAGTGGTGGCTGTGGTAGACACGGAAGGCCCCGCTTGTGCAAATGCCCTCCACGCTCTGGAGGCTCTTTCATTACGATATCTTCTTGCCATGTACCCAGACTCAACATCAAGAATGTGGCGGTATCGCATTGCCCAGCGTTGAAACTCCAGAATCTGGATGGGAGTCATATTTGCAGCTGTTAAGACATATCGAAAACCAAACATTAGGTACTGCATTGTGTGAAATGGCTCAAGAAGTAAATCAGACATTACATCTCATGTATCTGTAACAGCCCATATCATCATACAGATCCCTGACAGTCCCTGAGCAAGTACATGGCAAGCCAGCCTACAAATGTCCTATCTACAAATAGCACATCCAAACTCTACAAGATGGGTAACAACTGTAATGATTTTGGCATCATAGTTCTGCCAGTTGTCATGTAAAAATCATACTGCATATGCTCTACCACTGCCAGGCTAACTAATTTCTATGTACTGGACGGCAATCTAGCGCCACAAGCTCTGCAAGTTGTAAATGGACTTGCCAGTATAGAAAGCATGTGCTAATCATCAGTGGGTATCCTTGGTTTGGACAAGTGATTTACTGATTTACATGTCTGCGTACCAAACTTGGATCATGTGTCCTAGGTACACTATTCACAACCGTACGCCTCTGTCTGAGAGGGGGTGGACAATCAACTAATAATTTATAATAGCAAGGACACCCAGGAAGCTTTGGAAAGCTGTACATGGGTTTGGTCAGCACACCACAGGTAAGGAGGAACTCCAAATAGGATATACCCAAACCTTGGACAATCCCATCAACACTTATCTTTGGAAATGCAGACCTTTGTCCACATCATTTACTACCAGTAAGCCATGACTTACAACAAACAGATAGATGCAAGCACATCTCTGGCCATGAGCTGCATGCACACCTAGGCCATTGTACTCAAGTGCCTCATACTCGTAGCACTACATGTGGAGCAACATGCTGCTAGGAAGTTTAACATACAGTCAAACATGTTCATTAGTGAATAGGGAAGCTGAAGTCTGTGGGTAAGACTTTGGCATCCCTATTCTGGGAGAATCAGGGTCTGACTGGCTGACTAATTCACTAATATGGTCCACTGCCACTTTTTCAGATTCAAGTTTTATCCACATGACTCATCCCTATTCACATAGCCGTGCCTACAGGACTGACCTAGAATCCCAAAATATGATAATACGATAAGGACTGGCCAACTCAAAGATGGTGATAAAATGATATTCCACTCATGGAACAAAACAAATGATTGACCAGCGCATCACACCTTGCTATGTGTCCAACACACAGGAGTCAATCACACATCATCAGCTAACACAACACAGAACATAAATATCAACACTTACTGGAGATGTCTGGGTCCGCAAATCGAGCCTCCTCTCCAATAGTGTAGGGTGCCGGTCCACCTGTAAGGCATGAAAGGGAGAAATGTGCTCAATTTCTGTGCACTGTACAACAATTCAAAATACAAATACTATGTGTAATATGAACTCAGAAAGTAAAGCCTCTCAGACATGATGCTACTGCATCCTACATACCACTGCAAACATGTACAGACCCGGGGACTCCAGTGAGTGATACACATTTATCTGCAAACATGCAGTGGCCCTAACTATCATGTGGTGACAAACATGCTCCGTCATTAGTGAGCAGACAAAATCATGGAGTGTATTCCTCTCGTCATGTATATCCATGAGAGACATCCAAAGCCACTTTCCGTGAGGACTGCAATACCAGTCACCCTGACATTGTGACTATGACCAATTTTAGACACACAGGTACAATGTACAGAGGGCCAGGGACAGTTGGTAGCCCTCAATTTGTATCGTTTTCTTCATTTGATGTGCCACAGCTATGGTGAGTTGCACCAACCATAGAGGTATGAACCCATGTGCATACCTTTTGCCAGCCATCACTAATTGAAATGTGGCACTACAAACTCCAAATATCAGTTTAAGATGTTAGCTGAGCCCAGCTACAACTTGTTACGTATGTGTCCAAATTCAGTTCAGACATGTTTCAGAAAACAATGGAGGGCCACAATATTTCTGAACATTTTCAGGATTTCCATGATCAGTTTCCTGACACATTCACCGACCACACATAAAACATATCTTTGCGCCACATTGCCATCATCAATTGACGTGAAGGCTGCACTAATTTTCCGGCTCCTGTTTTGTTTATGAGGTGAGTGTAGCTGTTGTGTCAACAAATGACGGTAATGTGTTTGAAATTTGTACATCTCACAGGCAACTGTGGCCCATATCTAAACATATTTTGTACCACATTTGTGTTGCTGTTTGACACAAAGGAGGCGCAAACTTACTAAATACAATTGTATTTTGTAAGTTTGCGCCACTCTTGCTTCAAAACAGGTCGCAATTGTGGTGCTAACAAAGTAGAAATATGGCCCTGAATGTTTCACTAGCATTCCACATGTTCAAGAAACATTGCCGACAAATTATGAAAAAATCGGCTACTGTCACTACAGAGCATTTGAACGTGCACATTACCCTGATTTGTATTCACTAACAGGGCCACCAATGACAATGCCCAGGTGGTCCATCAGATCTTGCTCCGTGGATACAAGGTCAGCCCAGCGGTGCTTCAGCTGGCTGTCATTTTGTGGTGTGTTGTATATGCTCTTCGGAAGATGCAACACCTTTGCCCATGGAGCCTCCGTGCCTCTGTGTGATAATCTTGGATCAAATGACCACCTGCCTCAATCATCAGGGGCAGGAAATGGCACACCAGCCAAATGAACCCACCCAGCTCCTCCTCTCCTATCCTGCCAAGACAAGGCCTACCCAACATTATGGTGGTCATTCTGACCCTGGCGGTCTTTGACCGCCAGGGCGGAGGACCGCGGGAGCACCGCCGACAGGCCGGCGGTGCTCCAATGGGGATTCCGACCGCGGCGGTAAAGCCGCGGTCGGACCGGCACCACTGGCGGGGTCCCGCCAGTGTACCGCGGCCCCATTGAATCCTCCGCGGCGGCGCAGCTTGCTGCACCGCCGTGGGGATTCCGACCCCCCCTACCGCCATCCAGATCCCGGCGGTCGGACCGCCGAGATCCGGATGGCGGTAGGGGGGGTCGCGGGGCCCCTGGGGGCCCCTGCAGTGCCCATGCCACTGGCATGGGCATTGCAGGGGCCCCCGTAAGAGGGCCCCTACATGTATTTCACTGTCTGCTGCGCAGACAGTGAAATACGCGACGGGTGCAACTGCACCCGTCGCACAGCTTCCACTCCGCCGGCTCGATTCCGAGCCGGCTTCATCGTGGAAGCCTCTTTCCCGCTGGGCTGGCTGGCGGTCTGAAGGCGACCGCCCGCCAGCCCAGCGGGAAAGTCAGAATTACCGCCGCGGTCTTTCGACCGCGGAACGGTAACCTGACGGCGGGACTTTGGCGGGCGGCCTCCGCCGCCCGCCAAGGTCAGAATGAGGGCCTATATCAGAAAAATAAAGAGGGGATAAATGGGAAAGAAGGAGAATAGAGAAAAGAAGGAGAATAGAGAGAAAGTAAGAAAGAAAAAATGCCAAAATACTACAAACACAGCCCAACTATAACCAAACTACCACTACCCACAACAGACTCCCAACACAACAAAGACAAATGTTGACAACACAAATGACCACAAAAACACTCAGACAGGATACCACAGACAGTTATGAAACACAAAAAGACAATTTAAAGACCACACTGGAGACAAAATCACAAAATGCGACAATTCTAGACACAGCCACACAGTCAGGAAATATCACAAACTGCAAAGTGAAAGTGAAAGTGCACCCACTGTCCCAATTCTGTAAACAGGATATCCTATCACATCACTTCCTGCCTCAAATGTGGTGCATTTTTATTGTTATGCGTCAAAATATTATGACGCTTACAGTCTGCGCGTCATTTTTTTTTACGCAGATGAGTAGAATTAACACCGAATCCATATGGTTCTAAAATGTTTCAAACGTAACCAATTGCAGGGGGTACAGTGTAGGAAATACCGCTCTGGGCCACTGGATGTTTCGGGGCATTGTGCGTCATATTTTGAAGCATAAGCATCATTTTTAGACACATGTGCGTCATTTTTTGATGCGTATGCGTCAAAATTTCTGCATTTACTGGGTTTGGGTCATTTTTCCAATTTAATGGTACATGACAGTTGTGACAATACAGAGATAGGCTGATTGCACCCACTTTGGCCATTACCGTGTATGGGCACATGTGACCGATCATACTACTGCGGACCATGATCTGCTACTTGGCGGGACGCGCTGTACCGGAGCTGGTTGGGGCAGGAGCCCTTTAAATCTTTGATTCGTGCTCCCGCCATCGCGGGAAGCGCTGCACCCGTCCAATAGGGCAGGAGCCCTTTAAAACTTGAACAGCGGCCCCGCCGTCGCGGGACGCGCTGTACCGGAGCTGGTTGGGGCAGGAGCCCTTTAAATCTTTGATTCGCGCTCCCGCCGTCGCGGGAAGCGCTGCACCCGTCCAATAGGGCAGGAGCCCTTTAAAACTTGAACAGCGGCCCGCCGTCGCGGGACGCGCTGTACCGGAGCTGGTTGGGGCAGGAGCCCTTTAAATCTTTGATTCGCGCTCCCGCCGTCGCGGGAAGCGCTGCACCCGTCCAATAGGGCAGGAGCCCTTTAAAACTTGAACAGCGGCCCGCTGTCGCGGGACGCGCTGTACCGGAGCTGGTTGGGGCAGGAGCCCTTTAAATCTTTGATTCGCGCTCCCGCCGTCGCGGGAAGCGCTGCACCCGTCCAATAGGGCAGGAGCCCTTTAAAACTTGAACAGCGGCCCCGCCGTCGTGGGACGCGCGCGGGCGGCGCCCGGGCGAAGCCCGGGCCAAGGGCGGGCCCGTCCTTGCCAGGAAGAGGCAGGGCAGGGCCACCCCCCTGACATCTCTTCAATAATCTCTGGACTGGACATCTATGAACATAGGGCTCCCTGAAGGTACTGTGACGCTTTGTTTGTTCTCCTTGCCTCTCAAACCGTCCCTGTTACTGTCGCGCTGCGTTTGCTGAGGGGGCAGGAGCCCTCCAAATCCAACTGTTTATCCGGACTGGCCATAAGGCCCATTCCACGAAGGAACCCTCTGTCCCCCGCTGTCACCAACGGGTAGAGATTTGTCCTGGGCCCCCCCCTCTGTACCCCTGTACCTTTGTGTTTCAACCCGGTCCCCTAGAGACTAGAGCCCTCTTTTTCCCTTTTTCCCTTAATATCAAAGTACTCTGCCTTAGATACACGAATATAGCTCTTCGAGCTACCGCCTACTACTTTAATTATGGGTAAAAGGAAGCACTCGAAACCAAACATTTCAACAAATTTAAAAGACAGTTCATCTATATTAAAATACATCTCTGGGGCGATGGGAATGATAGATAAGCAAATTGCTACTGTTGAAGGGAAATTGTCATTATCCAAAGATCAATCTCATGACTCATCAGGGTCTGCACTACTGCAACATAACTCTCCATCTAGTGAACTTGGGGACGGTAAATCAAAACCAAGGCTTACAAATGGTTGCATTAAAGACTCTTCAAATATAATCTACTCAATGGACGAAATATCCCCTGTTGCTAAGCGACCATGGAAACCGGAGACGGGCTTGGGGGACAAGACCTTAAAGAAAACGCCAGTGATAGACTTAATAATTACCCCTACTAAAAAAACTTCTAAAAAATTAACCCGGAAGAAGCCCCAAACCTTAGCAGGAGACACTGTTCGATCACTCCTTATAAAACTTCAGGAGACAGTAAACTCACTGAAATTATCTATCGGCGTCACTCTGGACTCAATGTCGGAGCGCCTTAAGGGGGTGGAGTCTAGTCTTGAGGCAGGCCTTGAAACAATAAAGTCCTTACAACGGGAAGTCATGTATCCTACAAGTAAGGATCCCGGAAACACATTGCGGTCCTTAGAACACGAGAACAACACACAATCTATTCCATTTAACAGGCCAAGTAGTACACATCGAAACGCTGACTCCCAGAAGGAGCCTCAACTTCACCCAAATGCTTCCTCTACGAACCAGCATAACCAACCCTCACTTCCACCTCATAACTTTCCCTCAGATAAAAAACTACTGAATCCTACCTTATGCAAGATAGCCAGTAGTGCTACGCGCAGGACAGCAAATACAAATCCCCACTTAGAACCGGGGAGAAACACAAATAGCTGGCCTAGATCAGCGAATCTTGCTTATCTCCCTAGTGACCTATTACATCTTCCCCCGGAGGCTACACCATATGTAGTGGTCCTGGCAAATGTCCCACCTATAGATGGCCAACAACGAGAAACTTGGACAGCCTTAAGAAATAAGGCCCTTAATTGGATCGGGGCCCGTATGAGCCCTGGAATGGTGAGGACTCTTTTTGATGATATAAAAATGGTCAGAAGAATTAAATGGATAGGAACCAGCAGGAAAGCACTGCTCGGAGACTGCGTGGTCCTTTCTTTTGGCTCACCACATTTAGTGAATAGGATTATTCTTGACCTGGGAGCCAGAAATCCTAATTCACAAGGAATTTCGCTATTACCCTTGGGATATTTTTATCAAAGACCAGAGGGGAACAACTCCATCTGCTCACAGAGAGCTGTAGCATCCTTATCTAGTCCCGACTTGTCTAAAATGTGCAACAGATTTTATCCCCTCTCAGCGATGGAAAATATAGACTGACTGGACATGAAACAGCTAGCACTCCAGGATAGAGAAGTACAGATAAAACATAGATCAGGGTTGGAACTACAAAAGGAAGATACATCACATAAATCGGTTCCTATAAGGAATGAGATGTTACCTCGTTTAAGCCAGGGCAATGATGAACTTAGTATTATACCAAATACCACTATGGGCAACATTCCCCCTCTTCCCCCAAAGAACCGGTCCTGCAAGCTTCAACAGAATCCTAACCAGAAACCTGAAATAACCCTATTATTCTGGAACATCGCAGGTCTAGCTAACAAATTAGGCAACGAGATCTGGGTTAATTGTCTAGAAGACTATCTATGTGCCTGCCTACAAGAGACGTGGCTTCTAACCCCTGTCCATCTAAATGGATATAAAACATTCCACACCCCTGCTGAGCAGTCAAGGCAAGGCAGACCTAAAGGGGGACTGTGTACATATATCTCCAACAAGCTGCCCCTACAGAACCTAGCAATGAAATTTATGAGTCCATATTACCAAATGATAGAGAGTGACTTAGATCGTAATACCCACCTGGTCATTATTAACTTTTATAACAATGCTCCTCCTGGAGAATTTTCCAATACTCTCGTGAAAATGGGAAATGACTTAAAAAAAATAGGTGAAAAAAATAACCGTGAGATCCTACTGATATGGGGTGGTGATTTTAATGTCCATCCGTGTAAAGTAAATTCAGATAAGATATGTGGATGGGACTCGGAAGGTATAGGTTCAAGCCTTCACTTCTCTCATAACATCCAAGGAGATGAAATGAATTTGCTAGCTCAAACCTATAACCTATCCTTTGTAAATGAACTACTCTCGGACGAACCACACTTCAAACCAACGTACAATGGAAGGGGCGCAAACACAGTGATCGATTATGTCCTAATGTCCACCCACTTCGCACACCATCTTACAAACTATACTTTGCACGACATCGCAATTAGTGATCACTACCCCCAGAGCATAAATCTCCTACTATCCCTCCCTTTAGTAGATAGGGAAGACAGCATCACACTGATAGATGACATTTCACTGGTGCCGTGCAATGGATACACTATGAAGTGGTCTCAGACAGATCCCAAGTCTCTATTAAAACAGGTTATATGCCAATGTAAACATGCTTTCGCAGATTGCCTAAGAGAAAACCCACATCCTGAACAATGTCTAAGTGCGTTTACGAGGATCACCCAAACCATCAAAGAAGCCCTCACTATTAGAAGCGACAAGATAGGGAAAAAAAGGATGTACGGATGGTTTGACCATAACTGCACTCAAGCACACAAGAGATTGAAAAAGGCCCTAAATGCCCCAAAAAGATGCATGAGTGACATACGCAAACGCAGACAGGAATATAAGTCAGCAATAAAGGAAAGGAAACTGTCTATAAAAACAAACCTGTGGGAAACCCTCCATATAGCAAGCCAGGAGAAAGATAATATACTTTTCTGGAAGACAATAAATTCCCCTGTGCTAGGTAATAGAGACACTCCTAGAATGGAAATTGCCATCTCTGAGGAAGAGTGGGTAGCACATTTCTCTAATATATATTCACTGACGAGTGCTGCATTAGATCATACACATGACCTCGACCATCAGGAAGGCCCACGCCTAGACCTAACCCCCCAATTTAGCCTCCAGGAAATAGAGGAAGCTATAAGTGACAGCAAACCAGGGAAAGCCCCAGGCCCCGATGGCGTTCCGATCGATATATTTAAGGCCAATATTGAGCTGTGGGGTCCTATACTGACGCAGACGTTGAGGGCCATCAGCACATGCGGACCCCCACCATCCTGGAGAGTCTCCAACATAATTCCAATATACAAAAAGGGTGACCGCCTTAATCCAGCGTGCTACAGGCCAATCTCCCTGCTGGACACAACAGCTAAACTAGCAGGGAGAATAATCCTGAACAGACTGCAATCATGGGCAGAGGAAAAGAACGTCCTATCCCCGGTCCAGTATGGATTCCGGAAAGGAATCGGAACAGTGGAACAAAGCCTAAACTTAAGCATCATCATCGCAAAGTATACCAAGATTAGAACAGGTAATCTGTACCTGGCTTTTATTGACCTATCATCAGCTTTCGATTGTGTAATCCATGACAAATTGTGGGTCATCTTAAAAAACATGGGGGTGGAACCAGCCCTCATCCAATTTATTCGCGAAATGTACACAGGGTGCAGAGCAAGAGTGAGGTACGGCCTAAAAGGGGAATGTACTCGCCTCTTTGGTCTACACAGAGGAGTGCGCCAAGGCTGTGTTCTTGCACCGTTTCTGTTCTCAATGTATATAAACAATTTAGACAAAGAATTGGCCACTAGGTGTAAAGATGTACCACAAATAGATAAGCAACCTGTCCCAGTATTACTTTACGCAGATGACGCAGTATTAATGGCCAGAACCCCAATAGCTCTCCAGAAACTTCTAACAACCTGTATTACATACATGACACAGTTGGGACTTACCGTTAATCGCTCTAAAACCTTCATCATGAACTGCGGAAGGAAGCATGGCAAGACTTATAACACCACCATTCTAGATAGCAAGGTGGAAATGACGCAAACCTTTTCATACCTAGGCATCACATTTGATAAACTGGGTTCCTGGGCCAACTGCAGGAAGATGAAGAGAGTACACCTGACCAAAACAACGACGGCACTTCGACTCTTCTCCAAAAGGCTTGGGGGGATTACACCACCCAACATGATAAAGATCTATAAAGCCAAGTGTATTCCGACCGTTACGTATGGGGCAGGAATTTGGGGACATACAAACTGTGATCTAGTGCAGACAGTGGAAAATGACTTCCTACGGCAACTGTTGAGGGTACCAAAAGGCACCTCATCGTATGTCACACATTCCGAACTCGGGGTTCCCTTTATTACAGACGTGATAAAGATCCAGCCACTACTATTATGGCATAAAGTCTGGACTTCGGAACACACCAGTTTTAATAAGGCTATCCTGACCGATTGTACGAAATCACTATATACATCAAGGGTACCATGGCTAAAATACATCATGACCTTCTTCGAAAAAATGGGCAAGCAAGACTATTATACCAACCCAGTTTCCTTACAGAAGATATCCAGGAAGGACCTGAGTATCCTGGCATTAAACTATCTAGAAGACACACGATGGGAGGGGGAATCAAAAAAAACCTCAGTCATTCATAATCAAATAATTTTGACGGCTGAGGGTATGCAGCCGTACTTGGTAAACATGGTATCTCCTCGCTACCGCTACGTTCTCACAAGATTTAGACTAGACACATTCCACCGTCTAGTTTCATTTCCAAGTATGAATGATTGGACCACTGTGTTAAATCCATGTCCCTGTGATGCAAAAACACCCCAATCTACAATTCATGTGGTTTTATTCTGTAATTTTTACGCCTATCAGAGGAAGCGTTTAGTCGCTCCACTTCTAAGGACAATTAATCTACCCCAGTGTCGCACAGCTTATGCCTGTCTCCAGTCATTATCTTCTTTAGAGATGTGTGGAATCCTAGCTAATTTTTTATGTTCTGTATTAAAGATAAGGAAATCTATGGAGGAGGCGATCGAATTGTAACTCATTGCGATAGGGCTTCTATTTTATTTTTATTTATTGACATATTAGACTGTTTTTATTGTAGGCTTTTAAATCTTTTTATTATTCTTACCATTTTTATCTTATCTCCTTGACTTTTTCTTATTAGTGAAATTGTATGTATGCATCATAAATGGAGTTCTTTTATGACTGTTATGTCTTTTATGACTTGCTGTAAGTCGAATAAAGATTTTGTACTACTACTTGGTGTACAGGATTTTCACTCTTCACTGACGCAATAGATGGCCAAACGTGTGGGCTACAAATATGTATTACCCAATTTGGGCATGTTTGGCGTCAAGAGAGGATAGCAAGGCGACGCACATAAGCACAATAAGTCAATGACTATGGGTCATTGTGTGTGCTTTGGCTACTACTATTGTTGTTTACCCACTCTATGACCATCACAAGAGGCATTGTAGCAAATATGCTTGTAGGCATGTGGAGTCAATGTGTCCAACCCTCAGATGCAAGTCAGTGTGTAAATTAGAGAGGACATCTGTTAGTCATACATGTAGCAGCAACTGCTGTGTGCACTTTCTAATTTTTTTGTAACATAAACACCACAAATGACAAAGCATGCACTGGAGAGATAGCAGATGGTTGTTCATTTCAATGGTCCAAAACCTGGCCAAAAAAAAGGCCTGGAATATTGGATACTACTTCCTAGGCACTTGTTTGTTAACCCACCATGAGTCAGGCACGGGTACATACTATGTGGGTACCGTGTTTGTGACATGTAGACCCAAAGATAAACCACATTTGTATTGTTACGCCACAGTTGAGGTCATATAACTGAGCCATGTCTCTCCTGTGGCAGTGGAGGACCAGCAGACTAAGCAGCACATGTTCACATATTTCAAGTGGTCAAATGCACAGAGGTGTCTGGTTCATGTGTGTGAGTCAAAGTTTAGCCTGTATAATTATTGTGATCTATGTTGTCACAGTTACGTGCAGGTCTAGTCATGAGTCTGTGGTGCCATTTCCGGTATCTACAAAGTATCCTTCGCAGATCAATAGAAGTAAAGCCAATGAGGATTTGAGGACACACATGGGATGGTCTAACCCTGTCACTGCAGACGTGTTATCAGACTGTCAACAGGGCAACCTTGGTGTGCTGATACAGTTAATATCTCAGGATTATTGTACCGGCAGGTGTCATCACAACATTTGTACACAGGTGGGCCTCTAAAATTCGCCCCTGCATATGGGAACATCATTACCTCTGTGCTGATTAATCTCACAGCTATTCACCATGCACGCCCCATCAATATGTTGGGAGCAATGTGAATCAGCGTGTGGACTGTCAGTGTCCTAACATGTGTAGACATTTAATGCACATTATCTGACGTTGTTGGTTCTGTTGGAGGCACCATACCCAATCCCTGCATACAGCGATGGTTCACTGTCACAATTTGTCACTCGTGCATACATGAGACCCAGACAAGGGATAGGCCATGATTCCCACCCTTGGTATGATAAACAAACTGATTATGCTATACAATGTATTTGAGTATGCATTGTAGACCCACCTGACACAATACCCCAGGAGGATTATGAGGGTTGGCAAAGCAACTATGATACAAATGTAGCCACAAGGAACCTTTAGGGTAACGCAAAGACAGGAGCCAGTCAGGCTAACAGGATGCAGGGTCAATCAGGATCCAGGCATTTCACAAGGTAAATACACAGTGGTCAGACTGAGACTGGGCAAAGGAGGAACAAGACGGTTGAAATGGAAAACTGTGTTTGTCCTGTGTTTTGGAAGGTAACACATTAACCCAAGGGCTGTGTTACACAGCTGAGTTAAACAGCAAGGCATAACAGTGTTATAGATAAAATGGCAGCTTCTATGCTGTTCCAACCATCTGCAATGGCAGTGCATGTTCAAATGGCTGGTCTCCATGGAGGTGCTCACAGGTGTGTGCAGCATCAGTCTCTCACAAGTCCTGTATGTGAGATTCAAGGTCAAAGGCCAACAGTACCTTTCACATGGGAATCACTGTAGAAGTGATAACAGGTCTTAGAAACTACAAGTCAGTGCATTATTTAACGTGACATCCATGCATACAGAAGTACAATGACTATGGCATACCATACTAAAGGGGGAAGCACACTGGATTTAGATTGTGAGTCTGGGAGTGTGTAGAGGAGGGATTATCTGGGTACCCATATTACCATTCCAGGGACCTCTGAAGACGGGTGGGGTGAGACTTGGCACATGGGTGTGTCAGGACTTAGGACATGGGCTGACATGTGCAGGGGATGTCATGTGAGCAATGCTTGTCATACCTGGGACACTTGTGCTATGACTTTGCTGCTTATATGGTAATCTAGTAACACATTGTTCTCGCAAAGATAGGTGATGTAACAGTTACTGCTGTCAAGGGTCTGGTCATACATTCCTGTTACTAATGCAATAGCACATTCACTGTCTCTTGTATGATGCATTTTTTTCCATTATTGACTGATGGTGTCTTAGTTGTGTGCCATATGCTGCAATGAACCATGTTGCCAACATGTATGTGTGAAATAGGTTTGGTCCTCTGCTATTGCCCTTCAAATGTGACATGTACAGGATATGTGTCATTTATAGTGTGAGTGAATGTGGCTGTACATTCATACGCATCTAACTAGTTTAGCAACTTTCTGTGTCCTAATCGGTATTTCAGCAATGCTCCATGAGGCTACACTCTGATGCTGATAGTTAGAGATAATGTTATGCAAAAATGATTTACCAGACCATGATATGGTGATTAGTATAGGTGTTTGTTTACATATGGTAAGATAGTGGTGATGGGTGAGTAGGGTCAAAAGAAATTTTGGGCAATATGTTGTCTCTGATGCAATCCTGCAGCTGTGTTTGGATGGTCCTCCTCATGTTGATGGCCAGCATCCTCCTCTTCCTCTTCTTCAGGCATTTGTGGGTCGGGTTCATAAAGGGGAATGTTCCTTCTTACACATATGTTGTGCAGGATGGCACAGGTCAAAATTATTTTGCACACCATTTCTGGTGAGTATAGGAGGCTGCCTCCGGTGATGTCAAGGCACCTGAATCTTGACTTCAGGATGCCAAAGGTCCTCTCGACTATGGTGCGTGTCCTCCTATGTGCCTCATTATAGGCACGCTCTGATGCAGTGCTTGGGTTGGCAAAGGGTGTCATAATCCATGGCTGGATCCCATACCCCTGATCAGCTGAAAGAGAAAATGAGTGAGAACATGTTGATGTAGCTTGCCCCATAAATATCATTGTGCATGGCAGTAGTTCTCGTGTGTTGTCTGTGAATCATTGGTGTTTGTGGTATTGTGTCAATTCCTAGGCTTCTAGGATGTACCATCAACATTGGGTTGTTTCCTTCTCTGAACGGGTGTTTGGTTGTTGACCGGATGTCAGCAGTATTTTTGGAGAGTTGCAGTACAGTGTGTACTCCCTTGCATTGTGGCTTGTGATATAGGTGTCCCTGTGTCTTAACTGGGGGTGAGATGATAGTTCCATACACAGAATCAATTCGACAGTGGCGGTAACACAGTTGCATTTATGTACCCTGGACATTCCATACAATTTGAAATATGCAATAGATTAATTTAACCATCAGTGAGACCCTTAGATTTTGCAAGGTGACAATGTGGAAAACATCTCCGTACGTTGTGAGCACTGACATGTTAACAATTGACTATACACTAGTTTCACATGTGTGACAAGTTCACTGCAGACCTATTTCTCAGCCCTTGCCAAGTCGACTCAGGTTGTTACATGTTCTAATACTACTGAACATGTTCAGGTTCCGATGGCTAACTTGGTTGTGAGATTGTCATTTAGAGTTTCAGAAGGTCCGTATGGCAGTACATCTGTTGTATGTGTGTTGATTTGTCGCTATGCGTATGTGTAGGAATGTGCAATTTCAACATTGTCCCATCAAGATGTGTTCTTCGCACTGTCTACTTGCTTATTGGTAGTGAGCAATGTGAGAGCAGGAGTGATGTGAGATATTGGAACTGCCTCAATGATTGCACATGACCTTTATTGTAGTCATCATCATGCTATGTGTGTCATGGTGATTGAGCTGCAGCCAAAAACATTACTCACCCCTTACACAGTACGTATTGATTTGAAGGGTGTTGGATTGAGTGTTATTGATGTGATATTGAAAGTTTAATCTCCCAGATGTACTGCCAGTTGGTGTCATGTGTTTGTCATTGTGTTGTTTTTAACTTGTTCCCTTGTGTCTGTGGAGTGGCATCAGTTGTTATTTGGAACAGTCATTTGTCCCTAGGTGTGTCTCCCACTGGGTGAAGATATCAAACATGCCAAGCGGTGTCACAACCTCAGTGTCTTCCTGTCCACATGTTGATAACGTGGTGTATGTGTTGTGTGTCCTAGACGGTTGCTGTGCTGTGTGTACATAGGTAGGTTTCTGTACTTACCAACAAGTAGTCCATTTCCATATTGTCCATCCTGGAAGTGTTGATTGATGGTGGAGTGACAGAAGATCAATGGATCATGTACACTCCCAGGATACTTTGCCAATATGTTGGTGATCAATTCCTGTGATCGACAATGGCCTGCACATTGTTGGAGTGTGTGTGCTTCCTGTTGCGGTATAGATGTTCGGTTGCAGCAGGTGGCACAATGCGGACATGTGTGCAGTCAATGGCACCAAGGATGTGTGGGAAGCCATTAATTAGGTAAAACCCCTGTTTTGTCTCCTGCTGCTTCTGCTGTGGCGGGGTGTGAGTGAGATGATGGCATCCAGTACTTTGGGTAGGAAGGCGGAGAATGATGGCTGTGAGATCCCAGCAACCAGGGTGCCAGTGGTTTGAAAGGAGCCACTTGCCAACATGTGTAGTACAGCAAGCAGCTTGGTTTCTGGTGGAATGGTGCAGGTGTTTGCAAGCTGGGTGCCAACTGTGGATCAATGTTGCACAGCAGCTGCTGAATGGCTTGCCAGTTCAGCCTGTACCTCTGAATGATGTCTTGTTGGCGGAGTCCCATAAGGGTTGTCCTGATGCGGAATATCCTCTCCTGCATTGCCTTTGGGGTCCCTGCTGGTGTTGTGGAAGCTGATGTTGTTGGTTCTGTGCTCTGCGTCTGCATGCATGCTGGATGAAAATCACCTCCATGTCTTCCTTTTGGAGCTCTGCTTTTTCTTATGTGTGGTTTCATTAAATACAGGTGTGTTTGCCCCATTTTAACACCTGCCCTGATCCAGGTGTTAGTTTTTGACGCAAATCAGGTTGTGCGTAATTTTCCGCCTCCACCTCCTGGTCGTGCATCATTTTTGCGCAGTAGCATAAATAAGGCACACGGGTGTTTAAGTAATTTTTTGGACGGGAAGGCCTACCTTGCATGTCATTAACTCAAGGTGGTTTCCCACATCCAGAAAATGACGCACACAGAAGGATTTTGGCATTCGTGGGCTCGGGCGTCAAAGTTTAAATATGGTGCATGGTTTGTGCCGATTGTGCGTCAAACTTTTTGACACACATTTGGCACAAACAGAGTATAAATATGCCCCTCAGTTTTTGATGAGATTGCCATTTAGCCTGAAGGCACTGATAAAATGCTGATTTATAGCAGAGGTGATTTACTCTGAACTAGGCGGTAAAGTTTGTGACTTTGTCCAGGGGAGCAAAATAATATTGTAATTGACCAACAAAGTGGCTGTTCTTAACTCTAACTTGCTCATAACAAATGCGTAGCTAAGTGATATGGCAATGGGGATCGCAATGTGACAATAATTTTGTTGATGTGCAATAGCCTGTTAGAAATTGGGCCTCTAGTTGGTAGAGTTATAAACCCTTGTCCAAGTAGGGACCACAATAGTTAGGGTAGGTGACTACACAACCTAAATTATCCTGTGCTCACCCCCAGGTAGCTGGGCACAGAGCAGGCAGGCTTAACGAAGAAGACAATGTGTAAAGTATTTGTACAATAACTAATACAGTAACACAGTGAAATCACCACAAAAAGTACTCCACACAAGTTTAGAAAAATAGAAAGTATTTATCTGAATAAAATAAGACTGAAACAAAAAAACAAAAATATGCACAAGTCACTATATCACTTCTTAAAAGTTTAAATGAGTTTCAATCCTTAAGAATCAGTGGTTGTATCCTTTTAGCACACAGTACCTGGGATGTGTCAAAAATAACAATGCAAACGGGCTGCAAAGGAGAAAATGCATTGAAAAATAAGGCGATGCTTCAGATTTTCCTATGCCAGAAAGATGATGAGTTGTTTCTTTCCACGGTGCAAGGCACTACATCACTTTTCCGCAGTACAGCCTTGGTTCCTCACTGCAATGCAGGGATATTTTGATGCCCAGGGACGAACCGTTGAAAATTCAGGATGCAGTGGTAGGAAGAAGCAGGTGCTGTGTTGATCGGGTAGGCAATGCAGCAATTTTCCCTGCACAAGGCGGGAGCTGCATCGATTTCTGCAGGAGTTGCGTCAATCTGGTAGGCGACACAGTGATTTTCCAGCCACCAGGCAGGCACTGCATTGATTTCTGCAGGGGTTGCACTGATTTTTTGAACCACAGGGATTTTATTCTCTTTGGTGGAGTCTTTGTTGGCCCTGAGACTGCAGAACAGGAGGCAAGCTGAATCCAAGCCTTTGGAGAGTACTTGTGGAGGAAGGCAGAGCCCTTCCAGCTGGGTCAGGGGCCAGGAGACAGCAGGGCAACAAGCAGGAGAGCAGTCCTTTCAACAAAGTAGTCCAGTTGAGCCCTCTGACAAAGTCCAATTGCACATCCAGAAGTGTGTGATTTGGTGGGGTCAGAGGCCCAGTACCTACACCCAAAGTGCCTTTGAAGTGGAGAAAACTTCAAAGAGTGCTTTTGAAGTGCACAATTCCCCTTTCAAACCAGCCCTTTCTGCCAGAAGCCCTGTGGGGGGGTATCAGTCCTTTGTGTGAGGGCAGGCCCCTGGCCTTTGAAGTGTAAGAGAGAGCCCCTCCACCCTTCCTGTCCAGGGGAACCCATCTGTATGTAGATGAATGCAGATGCAGCTGAGTGTTCTGTGTTTTTATCTGTCAGGATGGAATGCACAAGGGAACGTGCCAACCAGCACACACAAAAAAGTATATAAGGGAATTTGCAATGCTGGCCTATGAGAGAAGTAGACTTCACAGTAGTAAAGAATGACTGTAGGAGGCTGGTTTGAACTGGTTTGTAGTGGGTACCTAGGTACCATATACTAGGGACTTATAAGAGGGGTCCAGTGTGCCAATCTGGAGTGGAATATGGAGTCACTACACTTTAGTGACAAATGTATACACATAGAGAGCAAGAGCACCGGAGTTCTGGTTAGCAGGACTCTAGAGACACAGTCGAGCATACTGACAAAACAGTAAAAAATACTGACATATAGGCCACAAACTATGATCACTGGGGTCCTGACTAGCAGGATCCCAGTGAGACAGTAAAATCACACTGACAAACAGGTAGAAATTAGGGGTAACATGCCAAGAAGGATGGTAATTTCCTACACAACCCCCCCAAACGAGGGACAATAAGGATAACCTTTCCCAGATGAGTCTTCATTGTCTTAGTGGAAATATCTGGAGAGTCCATCTACATTGGAGTGGTTACTCCCAGGAATATGTTCCACTGTAAAGTCCAGCCCCTGTAGGCAAACCGACCACCTCAACAATTTAGGGTTTTCATCTTTCATATGTTTTAACTGTAAGAGGGGTGTGTGGTCTGTCTGAGGTATGAAGTGAGTCCCGAATAAGTATGGTCTCAGCTTCTTCAGGGCCCAGACCACAGCAAAGGCTTCCTTATCTATGGCTGACCAACACTTTTCTCTAGGGGTCAACCTCCTACTGATAAAAGCAACAGCTTGATCCTGGCCCTCTGAGTTTAGTTGTGAAAGCACTGCCCCAACCCCCAGTTCAGAAGCATCTGTCTGGACAATGAATTCTTGTACTGTA
Organism: Pleurodeles waltl; assembly: GCF_031143425.1. Taxonomy (NCBI): domain Eukaryota; kingdom Metazoa; phylum Chordata; class Amphibia; order Caudata; family Salamandridae; genus Pleurodeles; species Pleurodeles waltl. The sequence goes on from NC_090446.1 coordinate 232,651,178, forward strand.
TATTGGGATTCTTGGGACAGGTGCAGTACACATAGCCAGTTTAAGCTGCTCAAAAGCTCTTAGATAGCTCTTAGACAGCTGGCTGTCCATATTAGCTTTTTGGGCATTTTCTTGTAGGTGAGGTCATTAAGAGGGGCAACAATGGAGCCATAGTTCTTAATGAACCTCCTGTAATATCCAGTGAGACCAAGAAAGGTTCTGACCTGAGTCTGAGCACTAGGGGGAGCCCAGTCTAAAATAGTCTGGATCTTCCCCTGCAGAGACTCAATATGTGCCCACCAACTTAGGTGACCCAGATAAACCACTTTCCCCTGCCCTATCCAGCATTTCGAAGCCTTGATAGTTAGGCCTGCCTTTTGCAGGGACTTCAAAACTTTTCACAGGTGGACCAGGTGGTCATCCCAGGTGGAGCTAAATACAGCAATATTGTCTAGATATGCTGCAGTGAATGTTTCCAGACCTTGGAGGAATGTGTTCACCAGCCTTTGGAAAGTGGCAGGTGCATTTTTCAGGCCAAAGGGCATAACTGTGAATTGATAATGCCCTCCAATGGTTGAAAATGCAGTTTTTGGTTTAGCATCCTCTGATAGCTTGATCTGCCAATACCCTGCAGTCAAGTCAAAGGTGCTCAGATACTTGGCAGATGCCAGTGTATCTATCAGGTCATCTTCCCTGGGTATAGGGTGAGCATCTGTTTTTGTAACTGTATTTGTCTCTGACATGGTCAGGCTGCCTATAAATCTTAATTTTGACAGGCAAACTGTCTCCAGTATCAATAGTAAGTTCACACCAAGTAGTCTGACCAGGTATGAGTGAAAAGAGTTCAGAGAATTGGCCTAGGAGGATTTTGCAGTCCTCCTTTTGCTCTGCTGTAAGGCAGTCTGCAAGAAGACCCCCCTCCACTGAGACATCAGCTGCAGTGATGGAGAAGAGGTCAGGGTGAAGGTAACTCTCTTCTTCCTGCCCCTCATCAGTGGCCATAAGCAGGGTCAAATCTGCCCTATCATAGTAGGGTTTAAGGTGATTGACATGAAGTACCCTTAGGGGACGGCCTGGAGTGCCAAGGTATACCAACTAGGTGACCTCACCCTTCTTTTCCACAATAAGATGTAGTCCACTCCATTTGTCTTGGAGTGCTCTTGGTGCCACAGGCTCCAGTACCCACACCTTCTGTCCTGGGTGGTACTCAGTCAGGAAAGCCTTCTGCTCATGCCATTGCTTTTGAAGCTCTTGGCTGGCATGAAGGTTTTTAGTGGGCTTTTTCCTGTACTCAGCCATTCTAAATCTTGGGCCAAACACATAATCCACAATGTCTTGCTTAAGGGGCTTCAAAGATTGCTCCCACCCCTCTTTGACAAGGGCAAGTGGACCCCTAACAGGGTGACCAAAGAGGAGTTCAAAGAGGCTGTAGCCCACTCCTTTCCGGGACAGGCAAAAAGGAGGAATGGCAGAAGGACATCCAATCTCCTTTTGAGATTTTCAGAGATTCCCATGATCATGCCTTTGAGAGTTTTATTTAATCGCTCAACCAGTCCATTTGTTTGTGGATGATAGGGTGTGGTGAATTTATAAGTTACACCACATTCCTTCCACATTGCTTTTAAGTATGCAGACATAAAGTTACTACGTCTGCCTGATACTACCTCTTTAGGGAAGCCCACTCTGGAAAATATTCCCAGGAGGGCCTTTGCCACTGCAGGAGCTGTAGTGGTCCTTAAGGGGATTGCTTCTGGGTATCTTATGGCATGGTCCACTACTGCTAAGATGAATCTGTTTCCAGAAGCAGTTGGAAGGTCAAGGGGGCCAACAATATCAACCCCTTACCCTTTTAAAGGGCACCCCAACCACAGGCAGTGGGATTAAGGGGGCCTTTGGGGTGCCAACAGTCTTGACACTGGCTTGGCAAGTGACACAAGAGCGACAAACCTCTTTTGTGTCCTCTGACATATGAGGCCAGTGAAAGTGAGGGACAAGTCATTCCCAAGTCTTACTTTGCCCCAGATGTCCAGCCAGGGGAATATCATGTGCAAGAGTTATGAGGAATTCCCTATACTGCAAGGGAATGACCAGTCTCCTTGTAGCACAAGGTTTTGTGTCCCTTGCCTCAGTATAAATGAGATTGTTCTCCCAGTAAGCTCTATGTGAGTCACTGATATCCCCAGCTTGTTGCTTGACAGCTTGCTGTCTTAGACCCTCTAGTGTGGGACAGGCCTGCTGTGCCACCCTCAGTTTCTCCCTGGCAGGCCGCCTGCACCCAAGAGTTCAGCTGTGTCAGCCTGAAGCTCCTCTGGTGTAGGTTCCGCACAAGGAGTTGACTCCTCCTCATCAAAAGGGGAATCTTCTGGAGAGGGAGGGATAGTGGACAAGGGTTTGCCCTTTCTACCTCTAGTTTTTAGGAGCACTTGGTCCATTGTTCCAGGATCCAAGTTTCCCTGTCCTCTTTGCTTCTTGGCCTGAGCCCTGGCAAGAGAAAAGATGTACCCTGGAATACCCAGCGTTGCTGAATGGGCCTCCAACTCCAATTCAGCCCAAGCTGAAGTTTCCAAACCATTGCCCAGTAGACCCTCTACAGGTAGGTCAGTGGATATTACAACTTTTTCAGGACCAGTAACCCCCTCAGTTGAGATTCACAATAGCCATGGGGTGGCTAACAGTGTTGTTATGGGTGTCAGTAACTTGGTACTGATAACCAAGTAGATGTTGCTCAGTGGCACCCAGTTTCTCCATCACCATAGAGACACTGGCACCTGTGTCCCTGTAGGGGTCAACCTGAACCCCATTTATTATGGGTAGTTGCTTATACTTATCCATATTAAGCATATTAAGGGGGCACGCAACCAAGGTGGCAAGGTCAATGCCACCATCAGATACTAACACAGCCTCAGCGCTTCCCTAACTAGACCAACCCCCACTACAGTACCAAACGTGAGACCAGCTACACTCTTTGGCTATTTGTAGAGTTTTTCCCACCACCACTGCTATTACTGGGGGCAGTAGTGGAAGCAGTGGGGGTTGTGGTGGTGGGAGGTTTGGTGTTTCTCTTGGGACAAGTGGGGTCACTTGCCCAATGGCCTTTGATTTTACACAAATAACACCAAGGCTTTTTCTGATGGTTAGAAGAGTATTTGGGACCATCACCCCAGAGGAGTTTTGTGGGCCTGATGAAGACTCTGACTTTTTATCTTTGTCCCCACCCTTGTCATGTGACTTGCCATCCTTCTTCATGTTGTCCTTGTCACCCCCTGTATGAGCTTTTCTGTTCACTCTTGTTCTGACCCATTTGTCTGCCTTCTTTCCCAATTCTTGGGCGAGGTCAGATCTGAGTCCAGAAGATACTGGTGAAACAAATCAGACACACAATTGTTAAGAATATGCTCTCTCAAGATTAGATAATATAAGCTTTCATAATCAGACACCTTGCTGCCATACAACCAGCCTTCTAAGGCATTCACTGAACGTTCCATAAAGCCTATCCAATCTTGTGAATACTCTTTGTCTGGTTTCTCTGAACTTAATCCTATGTTGTTCAGTGGTGAAGCCAAGTCAATCAAAGAGGGCTGTCTTCAGAACATTGTACTTATCTGAATTATCTTCTCTGACAGTAAGGAGCCTATATCTCCCCTTGTCAGAGACAGACAAACCACAGAATAGCAACCCACTGCACCTGAGGGACCCTCTGAACTTTATAGGCCCTCTCAAGTGCATCAAGCCACTTGTAGATGTCATCCCCCTCCTTGTAAGGGAGAACAATTTTATGCAAGTTTCTAGAGTCAAATGTATTTTCTATGACATTGTACCTTCTAAAACTGCTATTGCTGCTTCCACCATGGGGAACTAACCCCAAACATTGTCTTTCCCTTTCCACCGCTAGGGATTCCCTATCTAAGGCCAACTGTTGCTGATGCAGCCTTAGTCTGGCCTCATCAAACCTCAGCTCTCTGAGTCTGAGTTCCCTATCTAGGGTGTTGTCCTCAGGGTTAGATGTGTGGGACACCTCTGAGACAGAGGTGACATAGGAAGAAGCAGAGGCTGATCTTCCCCTAACTTGTGTAATCTTAGTGACTAGACTAGGAGGTTTGTTAGTGGAAAGATTTGCGGAGGGACCCGCCCCTGGATCGTCAGGACCCTCTCCTGGATCTACCTGGTTAGAATCCCCCCAACCTCCACCTCTGGTTCTACATGACTATCAGAATTCTCCTGATCATCTTGCAAGAGGAGATTTAAGAGGAAATCCTTATTGGGGTTCTTCCCAATCCCTAAGCTTCTTTCTAAGCACAGTCCCCTCAGACTTTGGAAGTTAAGGTTCGCATACGTTGTCTTGATAACCGTAGGGGTGGCCTCAATTGAAGATATAGTGATAGAAAAAGTTGGGATAAAGTTGAGAAAAGAAGAACTACTTTATCTAACTTTTTAAAAGTTTTAACCCCTTCTGTGCCCAGGACGTAATGGTTACGTCCTGAGGCACAGTGCTGCTGTGCCCAGGACGTAACCATTACGTCCTGTGCACAGAGCCCAGAGGGAGCGCTCTCGCTCCCTCTGTGGGGTTCCCCCCCACCCCCCCAAGTCAGGGATGGAAGGGGAAGCCCTTCCCCTCCCACCCCCGACCCCCCCCCCCCAACCCCCCCTGTGACGTCAGCGCGCGAGCGAGCGCTGATAAGTCACAGGGTCTCCCCATCGCGCTGGAAGCAGAGCTTCCAGCGCGATTGAAAAAGAAATGCTTTTGCATTTCTTTTTCAATCCCATGTGGGAGGCCCCGAGAGGCTTCAAAGGGAAGGAAATGTATTTCCTTCCCTTTGAAGTCTCTCACAGGTTTCAAAAGCCGGATTGCTTGCAATCCGGCTTTTGAAACCCCACTAGACACCAGGGATTTTTTTTTTTTCCTTGAAATTGGCAAAAGGGAGCGACCCCTTGGGCAAGTGTCGCTCACAGGGGGGCATTTTTTTAGGAAGGCCTTTTCTGCCCCCCCCCTGGGGGCAGATTGGCCTATTATTAGGCCGATCTGCCCCCAGGGGGGGCAGAAACCTCTAGGCACCAGGGACCTTTTTTTTTTTTTTTTTTTTTTGTGATGATTTCTTTTTTTTTAGGTGGGGAGCGATCCCTTAGGCAAGGGTCGCTCCCCTACGGGGCAATATATATTTAGGCCATTTCTGCCCCCCTTGGGGGCAGATTGGCCTATTTTGATAAGGCCAATCTGCCCCCAAGGGGGGCAGAAACCATTAGACACCAGGGAGTTTGTTTTTGCGCGCGTATGTCACGCAACAAAGCGACCCCTTTGGCAAGGGTCGCTCCCAGGGGGGGCAATTTTTTGGGAAGGCCTTTTCTGCCCCCCCTGGGGACAGATCGGCCTATTATTAGGCCGATCTGCCCCCAGGGGGGGCAGAAACCTCTAGGCACCAGGGATCTTTTTTTTTTTTTTTCTTTTTGTTATGTTTTCTTTTTTTTTTAGGTGGGGAGCGACCCCTTAGGCAAGGGTCGCTCCCCTAGGGGGCAAATTATATTTAGGCCATTTCTGCCCCCCTTGGGGGCAGATTGGCCTATTTTGATGAGGCCAATCTGCCCCCAAGGGGGGCAGAAACCATTAGACACCAGGGAGTTTTTTTTTTTTGCGTGAATTTCACGCAAGGGGAGCGACCCCTTAGGCAAGGGTCGCTCCCTGGGGGGGGTAGGGGGGGGATTATTTTAGGCCATTTCTGCCCCCCTGGGGGGGGTAGATCAGCCTATTTTGATTCGGCTGATCTGCCCCCAAGGGGGGCAGAAACCACTAGGCACCAGGGATTTTTTTGTTTTTCTGTTTTACAGATGGGGAGCGACCCCCTTGGACAAGGATCGCTCCCCTGGAGGGGCAAAATGTATTTATGCCATTTATGCCCGCTTTGGGGGCAGATCGGCCGATTTTAGGTCAATCTGCCCCCAAGGGGGGCAGAAACCACTAGGCACCAGGGATCTTTTTTTTGCGCCGTCACACAAGGGGAGCGACCTTGTAGTCAAGGGTCGCTCCCCGGGGGGGGTAGGGGTGGGGGGGGCAAAATTATTTTAGGCCATTTCTGGCCCCCCTCTTGTTGCCAGGGCAAATTTTTTTTGTGTGTTTTTTTTTTTGTTTGTTTGTTTTTTTTTAGAGATGGGGAGCGACCCATCAGGCAAGGGTCGCTCCCCTGTGGGGCAAATTGTGATTAGCCCATTTCTGCCCCCCTTGGGGGCAGATTGGTCGATTTTAGGTCAATCTGCCCCAAGGGGGCAGAAACCACTAGGCACCGGGGATTTGTTTTCTGGCGCCAATGTCACGCAGGGGGAGCGACCCCATAGGCAAGGGTCCCTCCGGGGGGGGGGAGTGGGGGTTCAGGGGGCAAATTTATTTTAGGCCATTTCTGCCCCCCCTGGGGGCAGATTGGTAGATTTTAGGTCAATCTGCCCCACGGGGGCAGAAACCACTAGGCACCGGGGATTTGTTTTTTGGCGCCAATGTCACGCAGGGGGAGCGACCCCGTAGGCAAGGGTCGCTCCGGGGGGGGGGGTGTTCGGAGGGCAAATTTATTTTAGGCCATTTCTGCCCCCCCTGGGGGCAGATCGGCCTATTATTAGGCCGATCTGCCCCCAGGGGGGGCAGAAACCTCTTGTTGCCAGGGCAAATTTTTTTTTTGTGTTTTTTTGTTTGTTTGTTTGGTTTTTTTTAGAGATGGGGAGCAACCCATCAGGCAAGGGTCGCTCCCCTGGGGGGCAAATTGTGTTTAGAACATTTCTGCCCCCCTTGGGGGCAGATTGGTAGATTTTAGGTCAATCTGCCCCAAGGGGGCAGAAACCACTAGGCACCGGGGATTTGTTTTTTGGCGCCAATGTCACGCAGGGGGAACGACCCCATAGGCAAGGGTCGCTCCGGGGGCGGGGGGTGGATGTTCGGGGGGCAAATTTATTTTAGGCCATTTCTGCCCCCCCTGGGGGCAAATCGGCCTATTATTAGGCCGATATGCCACCAGGGGGGGGCAGAAACCTCTAGGCGCCAGGGCAAATTTTTTTTGTGTGTTTTTTTTTTTTGTATGTTTGTTTTTTTTAGAGATGGGGAGCGACCCATCAGGCAAGGGTCGCTCCCCTGGGGGGCAAACTGTGTTTAGACCATTTCTGCCCCCCTTGGGGGCAGATTGGTAGATTTTAGGTCAATCTGCCCCAAGGGGGCAGAAACCACTAGGCACCGGGGATTTGTTTTTTGGCGCCAATGTCACGCAGGGGGAGCGACCCCGTAGGCAAGGGTCCCTCCGGGGGGTGGGGGGGAGTGGGTGTTCGGGGGGCAAATTTATTTTAGGCCATTTCTGCCCCCCCTGGGGGCAGATTGGTCGATTTTAGGTCAATCTGCCCCCAAGGGGGCAGAAACCACTAGGCACCGGGAATTTGTTTTTTGGCGCCAATGTCACGCAGGGGTAGCGACCCCGTAGGCAAGGGTCGCACCTGGGCAGGGGGGGTTTGGGGGTCAAATTTATTTTAGGGCATTACCCCCCCCCCCACACCCCCCACCCCCGGGGCCGGCTGAGCTAGAGGCCAAAATCCACAGGTAGGCACTTTGCAAAAAACACCTCTGTTTTCTGTGAAAAAATATGTTGTGTTTTGGGCCATTTCTTTTTGTGGGCGCTAGGCCTACCCACACAAGTGAGGTACCATTTTTATGGAGAGACTTAGGGGAACGCTGGGTGGAAGGAAATTTGTGGCTCCTCTCAGATTCCAGAACTTTCTGTCACCGAAATGAGAGGAAAAAGTGTTTTTTAGCCAGATTTTGATGTTTGCAAAGAATTCTGGGTAACAGAACCTGGTCAGAGCCCCGCAAATCACCCCATCTTGGATTCCCCTAGGTCTCTAGTTTTCAAAAATGCGCTGGTTTGCTAGGTTTCCCCAGGTGCCGGCTGAGCTAGAAGCCAAAATCCACACGTAGGCACTGTTTTCTATGAAAAAATGTGATGTGTCCACGTTGTGTTTTGGGCCATTTCCTGTCGCGAGCGCTAGACCTACCCACACAAGTGAGGTATCATTTTTATCGGGAGACGTGGGGGAACGATGGGTGGAAGGAAATTTGTGGCTCCTCTCAGATTGTAGAACTTTCTGCCACAGAAATGTGAGGAACATGTGTTTTTTTAGCCAAATTTTGAGGTTTGCAAAGGATTCTGGGTAACAGAACCTGGTCCGAGCCACACAAGTCACCCCATCTTGGATTCCCCTAGGTCTCTAGTTTTTAGAAATGCACAGGTTTGGTAGGTTTCCCTAGGTGGCGGCTGAGCTACAGGCCAAAATCTACAGGTAGGCACTTTGCTAAAAACAGGTCTGTTTTCTGTGATGTGTCCACGTTGCGCTTTGGGGTGTTTCCTGTTGCGGGCGCTAGGCCTACCCACACAAGTGAGGTATCATTTTTATCGGGAGACGTGGGGGAACGCTGGGTGGAAGGAAATTTGTAGCTCCTCTCAGATTCCAGAACTTTCTGCCACAAAAATGTGAGGGACATGTGTTTTTTTAGCCAAATTTTGAGGTTTGCAAAGGATTCTGGGTAACAGAACCTGGTCCGAGCCCCGCAAGTCACCCCTCCTTGGATTCCCCTAGGTCTCTAGTTTTCAGAAATGCACAGGTTTGGTAGGTTTCCCTAGGTGCCGGCTGAGCTAGAGGCCAAAATCTACAGGTAGGCACTTCGCAAAAAACACCTCTGTTTTTTTCCACAATTTAGGATGTGTCCACGTTGCGCTTTGGGGTGTTTCCTGTCGCCGGCGCTAGGCCTACCCACGCAAGTGAGGTATCATTTTTATCGGGAGACTTGGGGGAACGCTGGGTGGAAGGAAATTTGTAGCTCCTCTCAGATTCCAGAACTTTCTGCCACAGAAATGTGAGGGACATGTGTTTTTTTAGCCAAATTTTGAGGTTTGCAAAGGATTCTGGGTAACAGAACCTGGTCCGAGCCCCGCAAGTCACCCCTCCTTGGATTCCCCTTGGTCTCTAGTTTTCAGAAATGTACAGGTTTGGTAGGTTTCCCTAGGTGCCGGCTGAGCTAGAGGCCAAAATCTACAGGTAGGCACTTCGCAAAAAACACCTCTGTTTTTTTCCAAAATTTAGGATGTGTCCACGTTGCGCTTTGGGGTGTTTCCTGTCGCCGGCGCTAGGCCTACCCACGCAAGTGAGGTGTCATTTTTATTGGGAGACTTGGGGGAACGCTGGGTGGAAGGAAATTTGTAGCTCCTCTCAGATTCCAGAACTTTCTGCCACAGAAATGTGAGGGACATGTGTTTTTTTAGCCAAATTTTGAGGTTTGCAAAGGATTCTGGGTAACAGAACCTGGTCCGAGCCCCGCAAGTCACCCCTCCTTGGATTCCCCTAGGTCTCTAGTTTTCAGAAATGCACAGGTTTGGTAGGTTTCCCTAGGTGCCGGCTGAGCTAGAGGCCAAAATCTACAGGTAGGCACTTCGCAAAAAACACCTCTGTTTTTTTCCAAAATTTAGGATGTGTCCACGTTGCGCTTTGGGGTGTTTCCTGTCGCCGGCGCTAGGCCTACCCACGCAAGTGAGGTATCATTTTTATCGGGAGACTTGGGGGAACGCTGGGTGGAAGGAAATTTGTAGCTCCTCTCAGATTCCAGAACTTTCTGCCACAAAAATGTGAGGGACATGTGTTTTTTTAGCCAAATTTTGAGGTTTGCAAAGGATTCTGGGTAACAGAACCTGGTCCGAGCCCCGCAAGTCACCCCTCCTTGGATTCCCCTAGGTCTCTAGTTTTCAGAAATGCACAGGTTTGGTAGGTTTCCCTAGGTGCCGGCTGAGCTAGAGGCCAAAATCTACAGGTAGGCACTTCGCAAAAAACACCTCTGTTTTTTTCCAAAATTTAGGATGTGTCCACGTTGCGCTTTGGGGTGTTTCCTGTCGCCGGCGCTAGGCCTACCCACGCAAGTGAGGTATCATTTTTATCGGGAGACTTGGGGGAACGCTGGGTGGAAGGAAATTTGTAGCTCCTCTCAGATTCCAGAACTTTCTGCCACAGAAATGTGAGGGACATGTGTTTTTTTAGCCAAATTTTGAGGTTTGCAAAGGATTCTGGGTAACAGAACCTGGTCCGAGCCCCGCAAGTCACCCCTCCTTGGATTCCCCTAGGTCTCTAGTTTTCAGAAATGCACAGGTTTGGTAGGTTTCCCTAGGTGCCGGCTGAGCTAGAGGCCAAAATCTACAGGTAGGCACTTCGCAAAAAACACCTCTGTTTTTTTCCAAAATTTAGGATGTGTCCACGTTGCGCTTTGGGGTGTTTCCTGTCGCCGGCGCTAGGCCTACCCACGCAAGTGAGGTGTCATTTTTATCGGGAGACTTGGGGGAACGCTGGGTGGAAGGAAATTTGTAGCTCCTCTCAGATGCCAGAACTTTCTGCCACAGAAATGTGAGGGACATGTGTTTTTTTAGCCAAATTTTGAGGTTTGCAAAGGATTCTGGGTAACAGAACCTGGTCCGAGCCCCGCAAGTCACCCCTCCTTAGATTCCCCTAGGTCTCTAGTTTTCAGAAATGCACAGGTTTGGTAGGTTTCCCTAGGTGCCGGCTGAGCTAGAGGCCAAAATCTACAGGTAGGCACTTCGCAAAAAACACCTCTGTTTTTTTCCAAAATTTAGGACGTGTCCACGTTGCGCTTTGGGGTGTTTCCTGTCGCCGGCGCTAGGCCTACCCACGCAAGTGAGGTATCATTTTTATCGGGAGACTTGGGGGAACGCTGGGCAGAAGGAAATTTGTAGCTCCTCTCAGATTCCAGAACTTTCTGCCACAAAAATGTGAGGGGCATGTGTTTTTTTAGCCAAATTTTGAGGTTTGCAAAGGATTCTGGGTAACAGAACCTGGTCCGAGCCCCGCAAGTCACCCCTCCTTGGATTCCCCTAGGTCTCTAGTTTTCAGAAATGCACAGGTTTGGTAGGTTTCCCTAGGTGCCGGCTGAGCTAGAGGCCAAAATCTACAGGTAGGCACTTCGCAAAAAACACCTCTGTTTTTTTCCAAAATTTAGGATGTGTCCACCTTGCGCTTTGGGGTGTTTCCTGTCGCCGGCGCTAGGCCTACCCACGCAAGTGAGGTATCATTTTTATCGGGAGACTTGGGGGAACGCTGGGTGGAAGGAAATTTGTAGCTCCTCTCAGATTCCAGAACTTTCTGCCACAGAAATGTGAGGAACATGTGTTTTTTTAGCCAAATTTTGAGGTTTGCAAAGGATTCTGGGTAACAGAACCTGGTCCGAGCCCCGCAAGTCACCCCTCCTTGGATTCCCCTAGGTCCCTAGTTTTCAGAATTGCACAGGTTTGGTAGGTTTCCATAGGTGCCGGCTGAGCTAGAGGCCAAAATCTACAGGTAGGCACTTCACAAAAAACACCTCTGTTTTCTTCCAAAAATTTGGATGTGTCCACGTTGCGCTTTGGGGCGTTTCCTGTCGCGGGCGCTAGGCCTACCCACACAAGTGAGGTATCTTTTTTATCGGGAGACTTGGGGGAACATAGATTAGCAAAACAAGTGTTATTGCCCCTTGTCTTTCTCTACATTTTTTCCTTCCAAATATAGGAGAGTGTGTAAAAAAGACATCTATTTGAGAAATGCCCTGTAATTCACATGCTAGTTTGGTCACCCCGGAATTCAGATATGTGCAAATAACCACTGCTCCTCAACACCTTATCTTGTGCCCTTTTTGGAAATACAAAGGTTTTCTTGATAGCAATTTTTTACTCTTTATATTTCAGCAAATGAATTGCTTTATACCCGGTATAGATTGAAAACGCACGTCAGGGTGCAGCTCATTTATTGGCTCTGGGTTCCTTGGGTTCTTGATGAACCTACAAGCCCTATATATCCCCGCAACCAGAGGAGTCCAGCAGACGTAACGGTATATTGCTTTCGATAATCTGACATTGCAGGGAAAAGTTACAGAGTAAAACGTAGAAAAACATTTATGTTTTTTTCACCTCAATTTCAATATTTTTCTTTTTCAGTTGTTATTTTCTGTGGGAAACCCTTGTAGGATCTACACAAATGACCCCTTGCTGAATTCAGAATTTTGTCTACTTTTCAGAAATGTTTAGGTTTCTGGGATCCAGCATTGGTTTCATGCCCATTTCTGTCACTGACTGGAAGGAGGCTGAAAGCACAAAAAACTGCAAAAATGGGGTATGCCCCAATAAAATGCCAAAATTGTGTTGAAAAATTAGGTTTTCTGATTCAAGTCTGCCTGTTCCTGAAAGCTGGGAAGCTGCTGAGTTTAGCACCGCAAACCCTTTGTTGATGCCATTTTCAGGGGAAAAACCACAAGCCTTTTTCTGCAGCCACTTTTTCCAATTTTTTTTTAAAAAAACCAAATTTTTCACTGTATTTTGGCCAATTTCTTGGCCTCCTTCAAGGGAACCCACAAAGTCTGGGTACCTCTAGAATCCCTAGGATGTTGGAAAAAAAGGACGCAAATTTGGCTTGGTTAGCTTATGTGGACAAAAAGTTATGAGGGCCTAAGCGCGAACTGCCCCAAATAGGCAAAAAAAGGCCCGGCACAGGAGGGGGAAAAGGCCTGGCAGCGAAGGGGTTAAAGTGAAAATTGGACTGCTAGGTACAGTTATGTATAGCTCTAAGCCCTAGAGTACACTTTCTTGGGGAAAGCACCAGTGACAGAGTAATAAGGCAATTGCAAGTTCTTATCCTACCGCTGCACCACCAATGTAGGAGGCAGGCCTGGTTTGTAGTGGGTACCTAAGGACCTTATACCAGGTCCAATTATCCCTTATTAGTGAATTATAGGCAGTGTCCAGAAGCCAGGTTGTCCAGAGGTAACTGTAGACAGAGCAGCCAAGGCTGAACTAGGGGACAAAACTCTTGCAATATCACTGTAGTCACACATTACTCACACACAAGAAAAGACAATACTCAGTGTTACCAAAAATAAAGGTACTTTACTTTAGTGTCAAAAGGCGAAAAATATCTTAGAGGCTATACTCCCTTAGGCGGTAAGTATTATACACACAATATACACTAGTACCCAAAATCAGGTAAGTGAACAGTCATAAAATAGTGCAAACAGTGAAAATCACCATAGGCTACAATGGGCCTAGGGACAACACAAACCAAATACTAAAATAGTAGAATGCGAAAGTCAGTTTCCCACTTAGGCAAAAGTAGTGTGTAGAAGGGCTCTGGGAGTGTAAGAAAACACCAAAGGTAAGTAATGTGCCCCATCCCAGAGCCCAGGAAAGCAGGAGTGACGTACAGCAAGTTTCCTCCAAACACACTAAGGGGGTCATTACAACCTCGGCGGTCTGCATGGCAGACCGCAGAGGTTGCGGGCACCAGAATACCGCCATTGCTGGCGGTATGGCTGGCTCCCTATTTTGACATTTCCGCTGGGCCAGCGGACGGTAACAGAGTTACCCAGTGGAAAAGTCACATCAACATGGCCGCCGGCTCGTAATTGAGCCGGTGGCAATGCTGATGTGCAGCGGGTGCAGTAGCACCCATTGCGGATTTCACTGCCCAAAATTTGGGCAGTGAAATGCGCGATGGGGCTCTGTCTGGGGGCCCCTGCACTGCCCATGCCAGGTGCATGGGCAGTGCAGGGCCCCCCAGGGGCCCCCTGAGTCCCCTTACCGCCAGCCTCTTCCTGGCGGTGCAAACCGCCAGAAACAGGCTGGCGGTAGGGGAGTCATAATCCCCTGGGCTGCGCTGCTTGCAGCGCTGCCCTGGCGGATTATCACCGTCGGGGCTAAAATGGCGGTATACCGCCGGCCCCGGCGGTGCGACCGTGGCGCTACCTCTGCGGTCCAAATACGCCGGGAGGCACCACCAGCCTGTTGGCGGTGCTCCCGTTGTTTTGGCCCTGGCGGTCAAAGACCGCCAGGGTCATAATGACTCCCTAAGAGTAGTGGTAAAGGATTATGCAAAAACCAAGCTAAACTGCAAGACACCAACTATAGATTCCTGGACCTCAAGACCTGTGGCGAGAGACGACAAAGTCCAAGAACAGATGAAGAGTACAGGAAGAACAGGTGCCCCTGCTTACCTGGAGGAAGGTACAAAAGTGGATTCTCCGGTTGGAAAAAAAGTCAGAAATGCACCAAACAAGACAGCTGCAGGTTCCTGCTTGGTGCAACAGGTGTCCCATGTTGAGTCATTGGATGCAGGCTTGGTTTTTGTCATTGGATTCCGCCAACAAGCCTTGGCTCATGCAAATGTTGTGATTGGCAGGAAAAGGGACTACCTGGGCCCAGGAGGGACATGGGGGTCTCAACTCAGATTGAGGAGACAGAAAGGGGCTCCCAGCACTTTAGAGAGCCCTCAGAAGATCAGGCAGCACCCAAAGGAGTCCTAGGACATGGGGACAAAGGAGTTGCAAATCACGGTCATCGCAGCACTACACAAAGGGATCCTGCGCTGCTGGAGAACAACTCAGGGAGCTGAGCATCACAGGATAGAGTGCCGGGGACCTGAGCTACACTGTGCACAAATGATTTCTTGGAGAAGAGCCCAGAAGCCCTAGGAGCTGCAAAACACGCTGTGCACAGGGGTACTGTCTGGCTAGGGAAGGCAAGCCCTTACCTCCACCAAATTTGGACAGCTGGACCATTGGTCTGTCATTATCACTTTGGTCCACCACCTTTGTTCCAGGGATCATGCTCATCGACAGGAGAGGAGTCCCAGAGTACCGGTTGTAGCTGCAGAGAGGTGCCTGCTGAAGCAGGGAAGTAACTCTGTCACTCCGCTGGAGATTCCTTCGGTCCTTCTGGTGCAGGATGAAGACAGGCAGTCTTCAGAGTGTGCACGACCTGGAAACTGTTGCAGTTGCTGGCAGGAGCTGAAGCTACAGAGTTGCTATAGCCTTCTTGGATACTTTGTTGCAGTTGTAGAGATTCTGGAGCAGTTATGTGGTTGATCCGATGTTAGAAGATGCAGTAGAGGTTGCAGAGAAGTCCTGCTGGAATCTTGCAAAAATGAATCTGAGGAAAAACCCAGAGGAGAGACCCTAAAAAGCCCTTAGAGGGGGATTGGTCACCTAACCAGGTAAGCACCTATCAGGAGGGATCTCTGACATCACCTGCTGGCACTGGCCACTCAGATGCTCCCAGAATTCCCTGACCATCCTGAAAACAAGATGGCAGAATCCACGGACATTCTGGAGGAGCTCTGGGCACCACCCCTGGAGTGGTGATGGACAGGGGAGTGATCACTCCCCTTTCCTTTGTCCAATTTCGTGCCAGAGCAGGGATTGGGGGTCCCTGAACCGGTGTAGACTGGATTGTGCAAGGAGGGCACCGTTCGTGCCCTTCAAAACATTTCCAGAGGCTCTGGGAGAATACCCCTCCAATGTCTGTTACACCTATTTCCAATGGGAGAGGGTGTAACACCCCTCTCCTAAAGGAAATGCATTGTTCTGCCTTCCTGGGATTGACCTGCTCAAGCCTCAGGAGGGCAGAAGCCTGTCTGTAAGATAGCAGCAGCTGGGGCTGCAGGGGATGCCTCAGAGCTGGTTTGGCAGTACTTGAGGTCCATGGTGGAGACCCCAGGGTGCATGGCATTGCTCCCCAATACCAGATTCAGATTGGGGGTACAATTTATCAATCTTAGACACCTCACATGGCCATATTCGGGATTACCATTGTGAATTACATACATGCATTGACCTATATGTAGTGCACACTGATAATGGTGCCCCCGCACTCACAAAGTCTGGGAAATTGGTCCTGCACAAAGTGGGAACACCTCTGCTAGTGCAGGGGTGGCCTCACACACAGTAACTTTGCACCTAGCCTTTGGGAACTGAAGGTTAGACATATAGGTATTGTATACATTACCTGGTTCAGTGAAAATGGCTGTGAAATAGTGTTTACACTATTTCACTCAGGCTGCAATGGCAGTCCTGAAGGAGTGTTTGTATGAGCTCATATGGGCGGAAAAAGAAATGCTGCAGCCCATAAGGATCGCCTGGACCCCAATGCCATGGGTACCTACGTATCATATACTGAGGACTTAAAAGGGGGGTCAAGTGTGCCAATCTGGAGTGGAATATGGAGTCTAATAGACTATAGTGACAAATTTAGATACAGAGAGAGCATGAACACTGAAGTTCTGGTTAGCAAGACTCAAGTGACACTGTCAAGCATACTAACAACACAGTAAAACATACTGACATATAGGCCACAAACTATGATCACTGGGGTCCTGACTAGCAGGATCCCAGTGAGACAGTAAAAACACACTGACAAAGAGGTAGAAATTGGGGGTAATATGCCAAGAAGGGTGGTACTTTCCTACAATGACTTTGTGAGCTTTTCACTACCAGGACATGTAAAACGTATAAGTACATGTCCTGCCTTTCATCTACATGGCACTCTGCCCTATGGGTTGCCTAGCGCCTAAGTTAGCGGTGACAGATGTAAGAGATGATGATGTCGATTAGTTTGTGTATCAAAATGTATCATTAGCATGGATGAATTTTTTGTCATCATACACATCGATATTAGTCAATATAATATTAACACAACCCATAACTATCATCTACACACCATATTCTCTATATTTATTTTAAAAGGAAGAGGCCATGTGCCCCCCGAGCCTTATTAGACCCTGGGGACCCAAAACACCAGTGACTTTTTCTATTAAGGGAGGGCATGTGTACCCCTCCATGAGCCTTTATAGGCCCAGGGGACTCAATACCCTAGGTTATTTTTATTTATTTAAGGGGAAGGGTATGCATGGGTTCACTCTCCAACCCTTATTCGGCCCTTGGGGACACCATACTCCAAGGGTTGTTTATTTTCATTAAAGGAGAGGGGACAACCAGGCTAGAGACGATAAATGCTTTTGCCATTTCCACAGCAATCTCTTTCAGCATAGGATTAGATAGTGCCATCCATGCTGAGTTGTATAATGACAAAAGCTGTTTGCCACTTCAGGCTCAATATTACAGCTTTGGATTGTTATAGCACTATACAAACCAAACTGGAATGGATCAAAGCAATGCTTAGCACATGTTTTACTGTCAATGCAGCTCTTCAAAGAGGTTTAGCTTTGTCCATACACAAGGGAGCACCAAGAATAGGTCAAATGTTGGAAAATGACCCTCTCTGAGGGGTCATTCACAAACATTTTGCATTCTTCCTCCTCTTTCTCTGAGCTCCTTTTTGTTGGCTTTAGGACTCTTGGCACTTTTCCACTGCTATACAGTGATAAAGTGTATGTGCTCGTTTCCTAAAACATGGTAACATTGGGTTGTACCCAACTGGCATATTTACATTTCTTGTAAGTCCCTGGTAATATGCACTTTAGGTGCCCAGGGCCTGTAAATTAAATGCTACTAGTTGGCCTGCAGCATGGATTGTGCTGCCCAGGTAAGTAGCCCCTTAACCATGTATCAGGCCTGCCATTGCAGGGACTGTGTGTGTAGTTTCCCTGACACGTCGTCTTGGCATTTAAAACATCTTGCCAAACCTTAAGCTCCCCTTTTTCTACATATCCATCACCCTTAAGGTAGTTCCTTAGTAACCCCTAGAGCAGGGTTCTATGTCAGTAAAAGGCAGTACCCCACTTCAAAGGTATTTTGGGGTATGTGAAGGGTCTCTGGCTCCACCAAATCAAAAACTTCTGGATCTACAACTGGGCTCTGTCAGAGGGACTGCCTGGTCACCCAAAGGACTCATCTGGACTGCTTTGCTGGAATGACTGCTACCCAGATTTTTGCTCTGCTGCCTGCTGGCCCCCGACTCTGCTGGAAGAACTCTCTTCCCCACCAGTGCTATTCGAGGGCTTGGATTGAGCTTGCCTCCTGTTCTGAAGTCTCAGGCCTAAGGGAATATGTTTCTCTCAAGGGAAAGAACTGATTTGAAAATGTCTCTACTCCTTTGTAACTATCGTCCGGCAGCAGTGTATTTTGAAATGGCTGTACAAATACCTTCACTAAACAGTTGCGGCTTAGGCAAAAGGAAGAAGCAGAAAAATATAAATCATTTAAGCGAATATTATGATACTTTCTGATAAGTTGATGTTTTATGATTGCATAATATCAGTCCATATGAAGTTTTTAGACAATCACAGGAGTTTAGGAAGTTTAATGTAATGTTTGAGAATCAGACATTCGGAGTTCAATGCTTCCTTCTTTTCAGAGACTTCACTTATCATTCTTATGATCTGTCACTTTGACATTTCATGCTTTGCCTGTCAGTCTACTGTCATTCTAGTATTTTATTATTTTGAGTTATTTCTTGTGCTCCATGCAATGATGGTGGTGCTTACTTTAAGGCTCAATGCTTAGAGCCTGTAGCACTTTGCTGCCTGCCTTAGACAATTAACTTGATGGTTCAGAGAACTTGGTCCCATATTTATTCCTTTTTTAGTGCTGCATTTACGTCACTTTTTGATGCAAAAGCAGCGCAAACTTACAAAATACAATTGTATTTTGTAAGTTTACGCCGCTTTTGTGTCAAAAAGTGCTGCTAATGCGGTGCTAAAAAAGTATAAATATGGGCCTTAGAGTCCAAATTCTGAACTGTCACCCTTTTCCCGGTCCCCTATCCTGATGCTGATGCTACTGTCCCCCTGATGAAGTTATAAACTGATTGCTGATTACCTTATGGAGAGGTAAATGTATGAATTCTGTGTGCTGTATTTGTCTTTTGTTTTCCAGGTTCCAACTGCTACTGTTTTAATATTAATGCTATTTGTTTTTTATAGCATTGCTAGCACCATAGTTAGTTGTTTTCTAAATAATGTTGCTTAACTTTTTGCATGAAACTCAAAATGCTAATGCTAATTTGAGGTTAGTGAGGTGTTTTTCTCTCTGCCTATGATTAGACATTGTTTTTATTGCTGAATCAAATGTATTTTATCTCTCTTACACAACTATTCATGTTATTGATTTGTGTTCTAACTATTGAGTTTATTGTTTTATTTGCTTTGTTTAAACTAAGATTATTCAGGCCAATCCGTCAGCCTGTGATGCTTCTTTATTTGCACCATTTGGTGTTGAGAATAATCTTCGTAACCTTGGCATTGTTAATCTATGGAAATAAATATTTTATTTTGATACTAAAGGTGTGGTTATTCGTGGCCAAATGGGTAGTGGTGCGTTGTATATTGATTCTTTGATGATGATTATTATTGATTAATGTTGTTGTTTTATGTGTCAATAATCAAAACATTATTAAATATAATTTAAATGAGTCAAAAGAATAATTGACCTTAGAGCAGCATCCAATCACTTACTATTATGAAATAAATAAGCCAATGGTGCGCTAACACATCGTAGTGAGGTACTAAGGTTGCGCTCCTGGAAATCAGTGCTTGGAAACCAACGACACATCTTTTGTGCCGCACGGGAAAATCCGAAACAGCGCATTATTTTTCAATGCATCTCCTCCTCCACTGCCCCGTGCATCATTGTTTTTGATGCATCCCCCATGTGCTGTGTGTTACTAGGATACAACCACTGATTCTTAAGGATTGAGACTCATTTAAACATTTAAAAAGTAAGATTTTTATTTGTGCATATTGGATTTTTGTTGGTATGGTCTTAATTTATTCAGATAAATATTATCTGTTTTTCTAAAATGGTGTGGAGTACTTTTTGTGGTGTTTTCTCTGTGTTATTGTATGAGTTATTGCACAAATACTTTACACTTGGCCTTCTAAGTTAAACCTGTCTGCTCTGTGCCAAGCTACCAGAGCCTGAGCACAAGATAATTTAGGATGTGTTGTGACCTACCCTGACTAGGATTGTGGTCCCTACTTGGACAGGGTGAATACTTCTGCCAACTAGAGATCCAATTCCTAACACCAAACCAATACCCTTCAAGGGTTAAAGTGACACATAAATTAAGCAAAAAACTCTGGGTAGTTCCCAAGTTTAGGTGGAGAGGAGCTCCTATATAGAGCACCTTTCAGCACCTGCAATTTGTTCACCTCAAACATCTGTTTTTCTAGCAGCGTTTTTAAGCATAGGATTAGCACAATGCCATCCACACCAAGCCAGAAAGGAACACAATGTTTTGCCATTTATACTGTAAAGTCTTTATGCATAGGATTAGCTAGTTTCCTCCATGCCAAGCTCTAAAACTACAAAAATGTTTTACCACTCCATGCACAGATTTACAGCTTTGAACTGGTCAAATACCATCCATGCCAACCTGAAATAAAAAAAAGCAACCCTTGACGTGTTTTGCTATGATTATAGATCTTCCGAGAGGTTTAGCTTTGCCCAGACGCGAGAATGTAACAGCATAAGTCAAAACAAAGCTAACCTAAAATGTCTGTTTTTCTAGCAAAGTTTTTAGGCAAAGGATTAGCACACAGCCGTCCAAGTCAAGTTACAAAGGGACAAAGTCTTATGCCATTTATACAGCAAAGCTTTTCAGCATATTAATTGTTGGTGCCATCCATGCTGAGCTCTAAAGTGACAAAAGGTTTTTACCACTTCAGGCACATTATTACATCACTGGATTAGTAAAATACCATCCAATCCATCCAGAAATGAAGAAAAGCAACTCCGACACATGTTTAGCTGTCAGTACAGCTGTTCAGAAAGGGCTAGCTACACATGGGAGCACTCAATATGTCAAAACAATACCTTTTGAGGATTAGAGTGATGCAAAAATTATGCAAAAAAGAACCAGAGATCTCTGGGCAGTTCCAAAGTTTAGGTGGAGAGCAGTTTCTATTTAGAGCAGCATGCAACACCAATGACACTTTAAATTTGCTCATCTCAAATGTCTGTTTTTTTAACAACGTTGTATAGGAGTAGGACAGTGCCATCCACACAGAGCTGGGAAGGGACAAAGGGCATATTTACAACTCCATGCGCCACTGGAGCATCACTTTTATTGATGCTCCAGGGAAAGGCTGCAGCCCATATCTATGAGGCCACGCAAAGCACTTTGCATGGCTTTCCATAGCCTTGTGGTTATGGAGTAAGGCAAATCGGTGTAAGTCGCTCAGTTGCCCTACTCTGCATCAAGGGGCCATTCCATGGGTGTTGCAGTGGTTTTTCCCACAAAACACCCATTAGTTTTGATGCAGTTCCAGATTTATAAGGAGGTTTAAACATAGGAATGCTTCAAAACCGTATGCCTCCAAAGGGGAGTTGTAGGGAGGAGAAATATCTTTATTTCTCCTAATTTCTTTGTCTTTCTGCGTGTGCTGTTTTCTGCAGCACACATAGGAAGAGGAAACAGCCTCCATGGATTATTTTTTTTGCAGGGAGGTGTCCCTTCCTGCAGAAAAACAATCCTGCATGCAATGCAGGCACCCTTCCACCAAGGTGAAAGGCTGCCTGCATTGGCACTAGGGAGCCAGAAGGGCTCCATCACAGGGGGAAAGGACACAAATACACCGTATTTGGTAAATAATGTGTATCTGTGCCCTTTCCCCATGGCACAGGGTAGTCAACCAAGGTTACTTGCTGTCCTGCCCCAGTGCCACTATTCTTGTAAATATGGCCCAAAGTCATTTGCGATTTATATACTAAATTATTTAAGCATAGGAATAATTAGTACCATCCATGCCGATCTGTAAAATGACTAAAACCTTATACCATCGCAGGTACAATATTACAGCTTTGGATTAGTAAAATACATTCCAAACTAACCCAAAACGAATAAAAGCAACTCCCTGACATGTGTTTTGCTGACATTATAGTCCTTCAAAGAGGTTTACTATTCTGCAGACAAAGAGAGTACTCAGTATAAGTCAAATAAATACTTTTCAATGTCAGAGTGGAGCATAAATTATGCAAATAATAGGCAGAGAACTCTGGGTAGTTCTTAACAGAGCCAAAAAATTGCTACTGACCGGAGGGAGCAGAATAAATAGCTGCTCTCTGTTGGCAGGAGCAATGTCGGCTCCAGCTGCATACGGGTAGCCGGTTGGACCGAGGGCCTCATTATCTGAAGTAATTATACCTGTCATCAATGATGTAATATGAAATGTTATCTGTGTTGTCATAATTTATGTCATAAAACGTGTTATGAGTGATGTAGTATGTGAGGTAAGAAACAGTGCATGGTGGGGGTGCAAGTTGTACTTTTCTCTGTTAATTATAACTGTTGAATTTCTGTGTTTTTTTTAGTTGAAAACATTAATGTTGTCACTGGTATATTCACCTAACTATAATGTTACTTTCTCCTATTTTTTTTTCAGTGAATGTCTAAGGTTTTTTTAAAAACAATAACAGATATGATTGTCACACCAAATTATAACTATACTTTAACTAAAACCTTGTTAGGCCCTTGGGACCATACTCCACAGGGCAATTTTTGTTAATCAGAAGAGGAGTGGGGCTGTGTGGCTTCCCTCCCCGAACCATGTTAACCTTTTTAATGCCTGGACACCCCAAACCAAAGGACCACTACTAAAACTAAAGGGGGCGGCACAGGGCCCACTGTCCAAGACTTTTCTGGCCCCAGGGACCACATGTTCTGGGGTCCACATCTTTAAAGATGGATGCCCTGGTGCCCTCCAAGGATCACCCACCATACATCCACTGGGTTGTGGGGGAGACCCAAGGCCCCTACCATTGCAGCCAGCTACTCACATGGACCGCGACCAGGCATTGCTACCACCCATAGGCAGTAGCTGCTAATGATCCTTCCTCCGAATGGGAGCAACATTTTTATCCAAAGTCTGCTCCCATCTGGCAGGAGCATTTGTAAAGCTCCTGCCTGGTGTTAGCATACTTGGTTTTTGCTCCTGCTTGGTAGGAGATAAAAAAATGCTCCCACCAAACAGGAGCAAACACAGGTTTCCCTGCCTGTGCCAGTGCAGGCAGGGAAACCACAATGTCCCGAAGTTGGGCTCCCTGGGACATAGCTCGTGAGTTGCCTGGAGGGATTTGGTGTCCCTGGGGTCGTTTATGACTGACGGGGTGCACTGAGGATGGGGTTCCCAAAGCACCTGGGGTTAGATGTATCAAGCTCCCTGTTTGCATTTCTTAAATAGGGAATTTTAAGAAATAGTTATTTGAGAAACACAAAATGGGATGTATGAAAATTGCTATTCGGTAATGGCGATTTCTTAAAAATGGCAATCGCTATTAGTGAAGTGCAATTAGGGACTGGGACTTCATTCATCCCTATGGGCCTATAGGCCCATAAATCAAACTGGTTTTGCATTTCTGAGTTTGCAAATTCCTGTTAGGAATTCACAAATTAGGTAAAGCAAATCCCAGGGTGCTGGTGGCTCTAGGCCCCCCCTTTGATGCACCCCAAACAAAAGTTTTGGGACATGTAATGTGCATACATGCCCTAGGGCAATGTGTGCTTCTAATTTTTTTAAATTGCACATGCTTACCACCACAATTTAACGTGTGGTAATTGCATTCCCTAAATGCCAAAATTGCATTTAGGAAATGCATGATACATGTGCACTGGTAACTGCAAATAAATATTCCCTATTTGCGATTACCTATTTAGGGAATCACAGTTTGTGATTCCCTAAATGGAGTCGCAATTTAAGGGAATCGCTATTTAAGTGATTCCTTGAAATTGCACTGCAAATGCCTTTCATACATTCTGAAAGGTATTTTTGCATTTGCAAATGGTGGAATTTTGTGATTTGCACCGTTTGCGAATGCAAAATCCTTTGATACATCTAGTCCCTAGAGTCTTGGGGAGGGGGGCCATGCATCCACCCTCCCTATGTACAATAATTTCAGCCCCGGCAGCGGGCTCCCCAGGGCCTATGAAGGTTTGGGAAGGGGGGCTGCACATCCCCCTCCACTTATTTACATTAGTAAAGGCCCTAGGGGCAGGCTCACCAGGGCCTGTAAAGGCCAGGGGAGGGAAGCGCACCACCCTCTTCATATACAATAATTTCAGTCCCAAAGGTGGGCTCTGGGGGCTGTAAAAGTTAGGGGAGGAAGGAGCACCTGTCCCCCCCAATATATAATAATTTCAGCCCTGGGGCTAGGCACCCTGGGGCCTGTAAAGGCTGGGGGAGGGGGTTGAAGGCACCAGCTGCCATTTTGTTTTCTTTTTAAGATCCCACAAGAGTACCGCGGAATCGCTACTATTATTGCTGACTTTTTTGTTTTTGGCCCCGGTGGTGTCAATCATGTGTCCTACTGATTCGTGGGATCCCTACCCTCTTACCTTATTTTTTTAGACATGTTCAGGACAGGACACTGAGTTCCAGAGTCCTGTAGTGGCTGCCAGCAAACTTTTTCTCATGTTCCTGGCAGCCAATCAGTCTGCTCATAGACTCCATCAGGAGTGAAATGGTCCAAGGGCAATAAATGTTCCTGGGCCAATCAGAATGCTCTTTTTAAAAAATTGGGTTTGAGGGGTCTCACAATAGTCATTTAAACACAACTGTCTGGATATCAATATTTTTTTCATCCTAATATCTCAAAAATTATTCAACAGATTTACAGCAAATCACAAAAAGCACTATCTACATACCAAGATCTAGCTTCCGGACAAATTTGGTGTAATTCCGTTCCCCAGTTTTTGTTGTAGTTTTGTCTAAAGAAGTCTATGAAAAATGCATTCAGATTTTGCGTTTTAGGTCTCCTCTTTTTTCTCTGCCCCTGCTTGACAGATCACCACAAAACATTTCATGTACAAATGTGTCAAAACGGAGCACCCTTTTGGATAGTTTTGTGGAGATTTGTCAAAAGTGGCCAAAGTTATTAACAACACAAAAAATGCTTTCCCTATGGAACAGCTAACCTAACTATAAATAAATAAATACATAAATCTATATATCCAAACCAAAGAGTCTCCAAAACAGAGATTACATGCTCACTTAAAGTAAATCCACATGCATAATTAAACAAAATGTAACACATTTTGACATTGCAGTCTTGCTTCTTTACTAATGCCTTAAACACATGCACACATGCAAATGTGTGTTTGTGTGTGTATATGTGTGCGTATGTGTGTGTATGAATGCCTAACACAGACACATATATATAATGCATTTATTAGCTATTTAGCAGCATTAATTTTATTATTTCTTAAACAACACTATTTTTAATATAATCTTTAGCTTCATTTACTCATTTTCACTTAATACATTTTAAGCATTTTAAACAAATAATATTAATATAATAATTAAAAATAGAGATAAAATAATCATTTTCTTACTGTTATTAAATTAATTTCATATATTATGTCTTATTCATTTTATATTATTTCTAATTACTTTTAATTAAACCAGCAATTAAACATTACATATTAACTAATAATACAGTAGTTTGAATTACAATTGTTTGTCAAAACATTCAAAATGTTCCATGTTATACAATTAAAAATCTGTTGCAGTAAAAATCCTATCACTGGAGCTCAGAAATAACATGAAAAACCTAAAGCAAATGACATATTTGTGTTACACAAGATTTCTCACTTTTATACCATGAAGTGAGTTCATGCATTTCATGCTTCCAAAGTAATGCAAAATTACAGATACATATTTTTCATATTTACATGTAATTTTGTGTAATTTCCTCAAAGGAAATTTTGCAACACTGCTACTTCTTCCTTTCTAACAAGAGCAGTGTGGATGATGAGCTTTGTCCAGCCTTTGGTAGTCTCCTTCAGAGTCCTCAGGGCAGGCCCAGAACACCCAGGCTTTCAGTTACTTGCAGGTGGCTGTGTGGTCAACATAATACCCACTTTGATGGAACCATAAGCAAGACAACTCTACAGACCTCCAAGGGGTGCCCTTTTTTAAGGTCCTTAGAATGTCTAACCCCTACTGGCCCCAAGTGGGAAAAGGGAGGGATAGTAACACTACCTGTGGAGACAGAGTTCATCAAGAATTTAGATGGTAGGAGTAAAGTGTGCCCTTGCACTTCAGAAAGGGGCTAAACCACATCCTGAGTCCGTCCTTCTATTTTTTATCTCCTCTTAAAGCATCTTCCCTATGTAACATTTATAAATGAGCATGTAGAACCCTAGTAGGTGGTAGTAACTATCCAATCCAGAGGTGGTACATCACCTCTCCACCACTGACTGGCGCTTCCAAGGAGCAGACCACGGGCGGTCTAATCCACTTGCGTAGCATTCTAGGAACTTTCCACATGTCAGCTTGAAGGAACATTAGAAAATATTCTTCTGTCTGAGTCCTCCAAAGTCTAGTTTCCTCATTTGAATCTTCAAAGAACAACCCTTGGTGGTGACTTAAGCTGGATGTCTTCCTGCGTTTCCTTTGCTTTCTTTGAAAATATCCTTCTAGTGGATGTCAGAGAGCGTTTGCCAATTACCTCATGGAAACGTGTTCCCACCCCGTTGTTCTCCAACAAGAAGGCTATTTTCTCAGAAAGGCTGTGTTGCTCAAGAAGTGCTTTAAACTGCCAGATGGACAACAAAGTAATACACTTGGCTGATCAGAGTTGTCCAAAGTATGCATTGCATTAAGGCTGGCTCAGAGAACTATGTCCAATTTTAAAATACAAAATAAACACATATAAAGTCAAACTAATTCTGGATTTGTGCTTGGGAGTCAAATTTAAGTAGTGCGTTAAGTGTAAATGTTTTCCCTCCTGTTAGACCTGGCATCCTTGGCGTGGTCTCCCACCTCTTCTTTTTTTATCTGCTTCCCATGCTTTGACTGTGTGCTGGACTCTGTAATTGCTGGTTTTGTTACTCTTGGCACGTTACCACTGCTGATCAGTGTTCCCTGTGTAAACTGTATGTGTAATTGGCTTTTCCATGATTGTCATATTTGATTTCCTAGAAAGTCCCTAGTAAAGTGCACTAGAGGTGCCCAGGGCCTGTAAATGAAATGCTACTAGTGGGCTTGGAGCACTGGTTGTTTCACCCACATGAGTAGCCCTGTAAACATTGGTAAGACCTGTCACTGCAATGTCTGTGTGTACAGTTTTAACCTGCCAGTTCGACATGGCAAGTGTACACACTTCCCAGTCCCAAACCTCCACTTTTTATTCATGTAAGGCACCTGTAAGGTAGGCCCTAGGTAGCCCCATGGGCAGGGTGCAGTGTATGCTATAGGTGGAACATGAACTGATGTGTGTTACATGTCCTAACAGTGAAATACTGCCAAATTTGGTTTTCACTGTTGCAAGGCCTATCTTTCTCATAGGTTAACATGGGGACTGCCTTTCAATATCTTTTAAGTTCAGTTTCCCTTTGGAATCAGATACAAATGTGGAGTTTGGGGTCTCTAAAGTCACAATTTAAAAATACATCTTTTGGAAAAGTTGTTTTTTAAATTGTCAGTTTGAAAATGCCACTTTTAGAAAATGGGCATTTTCTTGCTTAAACCATTCTGTGACTCTGCCTGTTTGTGGATTCCCTGTCTGGGGTAGTTTGACAGTTGGGCTGTTTGGACCTCTCTCTAGACAGTGACACAAAGGGAGATGGGGTGTAGCCTGCATATCCTGATGAGCCATCTGGGCTAGAATGGAGGGAGGAGTGGTCGCTACACCTGAATGGGCCCTTACACAATGCAGTCTCCAATGCCCTGGCGTCTGTATGGAGCCAGGCCTGGGCAAGGCATGATCTTGTGAACAGCACAGACTTTCCTTTGAGGTTTGACTACTTCAAAGGGAGAAAGGGGTATAAGTAGTGGACCCAAAACCCCAGATTTTCAGATTACTTCTGGAACCAAGAGGAACCTCTGCCAATGAGAGGAGATGAAGAGCTGGAGGAGGAGTGTTGTCTCTTTGCCTGTGACTGTGCTTTGTTGGATTGTCCCACAGTGCTGTTTCTGCCTGAAAGAGGACAAAGAGTGGACTTTGTGGTATATTCCTGCTTGTGAAAAATCTCCAAGGGCTGGAACTGAGCTGCCTCCTGTTTTGAAGTCTCAGGGCCATCAAAGACATCCTCTGCCAGCATTTGGACTGTCTGCTGAGGCTCCTGCCCTGCCAAGTGATGCCCTATCCAGTCCCTGCTGCCTTGAAAGGTGAAGGTGGTAGGAAAAGGCTGAAATCCACACACAGGATGCCGGGCAAGGAAAACTTTGATGTACCACCTGCATTGAGGCGGTAAAATCAACGCAACCCTTTGCAGCGTGGTTTTTCCATCACAGTGTGGCTGGATTTCACACACATTATCGCTGGGCATCAAAATCATCGTGAACCTGTGCAAACCTGAGGTGCCCAGTCCGGATATCAATGCATCGCTCTCTTGCGGGAGAGAAAAATTACACATCACCTACCCGATTTGAAAAGAAACGATGCACGCCCTCTCTTGCGTGTATGGAATCGACACATCGCTGACTTCCGATGCACACTATACAGTAAGACTCTTTTTACTTTAAAAATTCATAACTTTACTTGTGTATGTTGGATTTTTGTTATTTTGGTTTTGTTTGATTTAGATAAATAATGGCTATTTTCCTAAACTGGTGTGGTGTCAATGTTGTAGTGTTTTCACTATATTACCATGTGGTTTGGTACAAATACTTTACATATTGCCTTTGAGGTAAGCCTGACTGTTTGTGCCACGTTACCAAGAGGGTGAGCAGGGGTTATTCTAAGTGTGTATCTCCATTTCCCTGACTAGAGTGAGGGTCTCTGCTTGGACAGAGTGCAAACTGACTGCCAAACCAGTGACCCCATTTGTAACACTTCCTCATTCCTATCAAGAGTTATGACTTAGGCATACTTTATATATTTTGCACTTCAGTCATAAAGAAAGAAGACAATTATCTTTGGATTCTCAATTGAATTATAAGGGCCTAGCAAGTCATAACCAATTTATCCTGGGTTCCATCTGCCACATTACTACCTGTGTCAATATCCCTGGCAAGGTCACAGAACAGCCTCCATTGCTTAGCCTGCACTTGTTTGCATATACATGTGCAAACATTTTCACTCCCAACCTGCACAGAGCCTCTAACCCCAGCTGTATAGCTGCAGACATTGTTTTCCAAATTTGGCACTGATATTTATAGCTCAATTCCATTTAAACAGAAGCTTACAGTGAGTAGGACTATATTAGAGGGACTCATTCAAAGCAGAGGTCCTGAAGTAAGAGAAAAAAAGCAAAAAGAAACTGGTAAGTTTTACACTTTTGAATCCTCTTTTCCAAATACACCAACCCCAGCCTAGACTATAGAAGATCTAGCCAACAACTTACATGCTATTTCCTAATAAGTGGCCACACCTGTGAACAGTTTAGGACTATCATAGAACACAACAATTGGCCATGCAAGCAGGTGTCCTAATCTAACATCTTGGACCTCTCAGTAGACCTAACCATAAGCACACTTTTCGCTTAGAGAACTCTGACTGATATAAGGACTACCCTTGTTCCATTCAGAATACTATTAGAGATTTACCACATTCATAGCCAGAACATGTCAATATTCATCCTTGCCATTGATCTCACAATTTGTAGCTAACAAGGCCTCTGTCCGACATGGATGCAGCACGTCAGCACTGATGCCATCACATTTGAATGGTATTAATCCTGTCACAAGGGTCGCTGTCTTTTTCCTTCTGGAAGGTTTGCACGACTGTGCTTCATACCCACCATTAAGGGAATCCTAAACTCTCTCATTCCCTATTCTGCACTAACTCCACAAGGGCATTGTGGGAAAAGCTTTATGATCCTTTGCAGCCTTGAGCTGAACAAGATAAGCCACTGTCCACTCCCTCTACAGGGAATTACCCCTTGATTGTTCTTATATGCTTGAGAAAATCTCTCCTATTTTTTAACATATTTATTTCCTTGTTGAATTTTTTGAAGGTCCATGCAATTGAGTAGCCTTTGTGATCACAAGCACTAAAAAAATAAAATTAGGTAATTATTATTTAACATTATGAACATTCACACATTTTAGCAGGTATATAAATATTCATTAGGGAATTAGTGAACACTGACAGTATATAAAACAATCATTAGACCAGCAAAAGACACAGAATAAAACCAATGGCACTGTGCTTGCCATCTTTGGTAACCATTTATTTTTGTATTGTTTATTTAGCTTGCATGAACATTTACTGTGGTGTGTTGAATGGGAAAGTATATTTTTGGGATACCTTCTGTCAACCATACCACCCCCACAAATCTACATAAAATTTTGTAGAAAGTAATTTAGGTGAGAAAGAAAAACCATTATCCTTCAGGGTTCTGGAAGCTTTAGAGGCACAAAAGGACAAAGTTACTGCAGTCCGATAATGGTTTTCAAGAGAGGGATTATCCTTGCCACTACAAAACTGTTTTTGGATCACCAAAACGTCATAATCCACTGATCTTCTTGCTTCATGATTAAGTCCTGCCTGATGTGAGTTCTATAATGGACCCTTCCCTGTGCAATTGCCAGTGTCACAATGAACACTAATTCTGCTGCCAAAGTGACTGGAAGAGATTGGTTTTGACATGGATGCTGAGTGTAGTGAGCCTCTCCGTCTTTCTCCATCCTGACTGGGAATGAGCACTTCCAGAGATAACCACCCACGATGGGACACACTTGCACCTTGGAAACCATGCAGCCTTGTCCGATCCAGCCAGAAGGAAGCTTACTTGGAATGATACACCCAGTCTCTGTTGCAGGCAGGGCAGTATCAGTGATAACACCCACAGAAGAGGTACCTTGGCACTAGCCGATAGCTAGACTTTATGGAACACTATTCACAGACCCTAACATGCCTAATCCACACTGTCAGCCTATTCAAGGCCTCTGATCATCTCTCCATTACAGCACTCAGATGAAAAATGCAGCATAATCGTGATCACTGAGCAGTGCTTAAACGGAATTCCGCTGACACTGATGCTTGACAATTTGTATTTTACTCGGAATTGACCCATTGATGGTGCAGAATTTCTAGTAAGTGCTGAACCAGAATCTGATCTGGTAGTGTACTCACAAATGAGTGTCTACTGTGCTGCTCATACCGCAGTCACACAGAGGCCTGATATAAATTATCTGATCAAGTTGACCCACAACCATCTTCTAGCATTAGGGGAGATTTATCTTCTTTTCTGTTGAACCATGTAGCCAGCCACCACCATCATGAATGACTTTTTGATCTTTGTCTCTCCTGGGGCAGTCACAATGTTTCAATCCAAACAGCTATGCCAACTAATTTTTTCAGAGGCATCAAACAATGGCAAACAACCATAATCTACTGAATCGATTAAACAGCAGCCAATAACGCTTGAGACTATCATGAACCAGATTGCCCTAATTAAGTCAAAATCATGTAACGTAAATTCCAGGATCATTGAACTCACTTTCAAGGTCAAAATCGTGTGCTACGACATGTCGTCTTTCGTTAAGAATCTTTTAACCCTAGAGAAGAGAGAGGAAGTCACAGTGGGATGGCTGAGCAAAGTCTCAGACTGTGGCAAGGAAATGCGGCACCTGTGCCAGAAGGTGCTAAGCCTGAAAAATGGTTGAGGCATGACAACGTCTGCTTCTATGATATATTGGAACAACCGCAGAGATAAGACATGAAGAGCCTCCTGATGACTTTCTTACCCAGATTACTGAAATCACCTATTAAATTATCTGTGGAATTCCACAGAGAGCACAGAATTCAACCAATATCTTCTTGTGACTCTTCACATCCCAGACCAATAACAGTCTGATTTTTGAGACATAAACAAGCTCAACAAGTCTACCAAGCAGCATGCAGACACTTTCCCTACACTGTAGTGAATCTTTACATCCATGTATCAGCAGACTTTTTGCCTTAGACAAATGCTAATGGAAAGGCATTCTTAACCTTAAAACGCAGACTATGCTCAATGAAACTCAAATTTGGCTTTCCAAAACTGACATTAATGTGGATCACAATTGATGGTAAGTTCTCAGACCTCCATGATCTGGAGGACCTCTGATAGTCTTCACTTGGGGTTCATGCAAACCACTGTATCCCCGGAGCAATAGAGTCCTTCCTCTTTGTGGCCACAGCATAGAAGGGGGCGTAAGAACCATTTTAAACAATACTCCTATTAGAATTTGTTTTACAGATAAAGTCATTTTCACACTGTAAACATGTTAGTTAAAGACTGGGAAACAAATAAATTCAGTTCACTCTTGAAATCCTGAGACACTGAAAAGCCTGAATTGCAGGGGGATGAACAAAACACCATCATTATGACATCATTCTGACCTCAATCCCTCAAACACCACAATCCTACTAGGCTCCCACTCTGAGAATACACATGTAAATATGCACTGTATGTTTCTCATAATGATCCTTTCAAATTAGATGTCCTCTACCCGTCCCTCCATTTTTAAGGCTGGACCTTTACCCCTTCTACCTAACTCTTACCATGTCACTGTGTCAAGTACATCTTGTCTCTTCTGAACCCATGGCATTCTTCACCTCACCTTTCTCCCCTCTTTTCCTCTCCCACGAGGCCATAACTGCTGCTGCTGAATGGAGTCTGGATGAAGACCCATCTCCTGTTTTCTCTTCTTCACATTTTCTCTCCTGCCTCCTTCACCAATCACTTTGGCTGACTGCATTTATTCATAAGTCAACATTTATCATGGTCCTTTTTACCACTTTAGATCGTTATCTGGATTGGTAGCACTGCACTACTTGTCAGAGCCAGGCGACACCTTGGGCCCATAATGTCCTCTGCCTCATTCCTTGGCCTCCTTTGAATTTATATTCAGATTAAAATAATGATTGAGCTCCCTGGTGTCACCTGCTGTACAAGAGCTACTGGAAAGTTTAATCAGCAGATCAAAGCTTGATGCCCAAAACTGAATCTGAACTTGGTGTCAACCTATACCAGGCCCATATATGTCCCTCACCTTCTCTATGCCACTACCCCATCTTGTCCTAGACCCCCCTGCTCACACATGTAGCAACTCTTGTCCTCACAGCCACTGATACATTGTTGCTTGTGACTAGA
This sequence comes from Pleurodeles waltl, assembly GCF_031143425.1. Taxonomy (NCBI): domain Eukaryota; kingdom Metazoa; phylum Chordata; class Amphibia; order Caudata; family Salamandridae; genus Pleurodeles; species Pleurodeles waltl. The sequence goes on from NC_090446.1 coordinate 232,683,952, forward strand.
TGTACAAAGGAATGCCTGATGCAGCCTCAACTTGACTGCCTTCAATGAATTTAACTATCCTATCTCTCACAAATATTGACTTGTCTAGTTATACTATGAAAAAAAGATTCTGTCCTATTTGATATGCAGGAAGACTGACACAGCTCTCTTAAAAGTGACACACCAACTGACAATGGAAGCTCATAAATTAGAGCAAGATTGGGTGGGAAAGGTGATTTATAGCTGCTGAGCACCTGCCAAAATGAGTTCCATGGAGGAATCTGCCCCCAGCTCCAGGAAATGTGGATTTCCCATCCTGATTAAAAATCCTTACCATATGGGGTCTTAATGATATGGACTGAAACAGACAACATTTTATTTTTGCTAAACTTGTTCTTGCCTGATTGTTGGCACTGTCCATACATACACCAATCATATTACGCACAATTCCTGTCATATATTTCCACACTGCTCATGGAATTCAGCCAAACATTGTTGAACATAAAGAGTGACTACACGCTAGCCACAGCCTATATTATATGGTCAACTGGTACACCCAATGAAAAAATGGCAAAGACAGAGAAATGATTTGTGATAATGAGCTTGTAGATGCATTTGGGGCTCCTACACCCACCAGATGAGGGATACTCCTGCTTGTAGACAATGCATTATTCCCTATCAATAATAGATATTTCCTTACCACATCATCATCACTGACAATAGTCATTAGATGTGAAATTCTAGAAGGAGCAGTCTTTGGCCAAGCCCCAATATCACTGAATTTGGACAGTGGCCTCTGATGTGATACATGCAACTACAGCTGTAAGATATTGGATGTGATGGGCTAGCTACCCATCTCAAGTAATAATCACAATTGTCAGGGTGAACCACAAAAGTAAATAAATAAACTGTTGATAAACATCCTGTTAGCTATGGCACAGAGCAGACAGGCTTAACTTAAAGAAAAGTGTAAAGTATTCATGCAGTACCAAAACTGAAACAAAGTCAAAACACTACACAAGAAAACATCCAAACCAATTCAGAAATATAGAGTGCATTTGAAAAAATGAAATGACACCAAAAGAACAGAAATCTAAAATAGGACCCAGACATGTTAATTTACAAAGTTTTACATCAAAATGGTGTCAAAAACAGTTTTGTGCCAACTGCGGTCAAAGGGTTACGGTAGACTACCATTGAGGTGTGATTTGAGGCCAACAGTACTTGAGCACAGGTTGGAGACAGAAACCAGTCTTCCTTCAGAGGTAGGTCTCTTAAATGGAAGTCCAAATCTTCAGCATGGCAATGCAGCAGGCTGTGGCCAAAAAAGGGCTCTACAACTTTGCACAGCTATCAGACAAGGTCCCAGTGAAGCCACTGACTTTGGGTGAAAAAGCTCTGAATGGGAGAAATTTGAGATTTTCACCCAAGAAGAATACTTTTGGTGTTTTTGCCCGGTGAAGATTTCTATGTTTGCACTTTGATAGAAGTCTGCAGACTGTAGCCGAAGAGGGCTTCATAAAGCTGGACGTCTCTGCTGGGTCCCATTGAGTCAGATTTGCTGGTGCAGAAAAGCTCACAGTAGTGGAAATCTAAATCTTCAGCCCAGGTGCAATGCCCCTTCATTAGACAGGTTGATCAGGTTTGTCCTGGTACTCCAGTGGTCTTTGGAGCCTAAATGTTGAACTCCCAGGTTACTCAGAATGTTATCAGAAGTACGCTTTGACACAGTCAGGATTCTAGGCCCTCAGGAACAGAACTTGGGGGGGGGGGGGGACAAGGTTCACTCCGGCAGAAGCCACCAGCAGGGTTAAGCACTGATCTAGTTGGAACTGATCAGCTGGGGAATTTCATGAAAGGCCTCCTGTAGCTATTTGTGCCCCTATTGCTTGAACAGATGGTCTGCCATATGACTCTGGTAATCCATTTTGTTGATCTGGGTACAGGAGGAGAGCAGATCCAATCCTTCAGGTTTCTTCACAGGTCTCAGGCAGCATGTTTAATCCTGTTCTCATCTCCCACAAATCAAGTTGTTTTCTTAGGAAGAAACTGGGGATGCCACATTTATCAAATACACAAAAAGGTACTGGCTAGCAGGGGTAATGTGCACAGAGTTTTACAGCCAGCTGAAGCAGTTAAGGCAAACATCTGGGGGTACATCATAAAGGGGGGGTTTGGAAAAAAGAAACTCATACAGAAATGAAACACTGAAAGTGTGCCAAGCAGGCTAGTAAAATGTTGTTGCAGCAACTAGAGAATGTTTGCTGTAGGAATTTCATCTACAATTGCCCTCTCACACCACTATCAACACCACACCACTCTTAACATACACAGCGGACACACAAATCAGAAATGTAAACTCCATCTTCTCAAACAATACTCTGGTCCTGATTATGAATGGTTTATTACAATCCACAAAATTACTCTGCCACAGAATTACAATTACTAGGGTCTTTATAATTCTGGAGAGAAATAATTGCAGGAAATATAAAGTTTTGGCGAACCACACCTGGGGATCAGTATTTCTGCACCAATATCCATGAAGTGTTGACAAATGTTACACACTGAAATTCTGACTGCTGAAATCTCCATAGGGCTTATCTACAAAGGTAAATTTGCACATGTAGATTCACTTATGTGTAAATATACTTGGCCCCCTTCTTGTTTTAGGCTTTTTGGTTTTAGCACCTTTTGAAGTACAATATGTAACTAGCAATGGGCGTACTCTGTTGAGGGTGGTTGTTTGTATTTGCATGCCCCTCCCTAAACCCCTTCTTAACCAACACTTAGCCTCCCTTACTCTTTCCTAAGCCCCTCCTTACCTCTCTCTGCTCCCTTCCAATTTAGTAGTCAGTTTTGTAATTGTAATTGTATTAACATGGACCATAAAAGAGAGACCAATGCTGGAGTTTTTTAGTTAGTAAAGTAATGAAAAATATGTTTTTTTTTCATCTTGGATATTAATGGTGAAAGTTGTGTTAAGTAATTGTTCATTGAGATTTCGTGCCGGAAGTGTGTAGTTTTGAAGACACAGATTTGTTTTGATGGATTAATAGAGGAAAAATGTAAATTATTATTGGGAGTAGTGGACTTGTGCGCCTGTTAGTTGAATGAATAGGATAATGGAGCATTGCCCATTTTCCATTCATTTTTCCAGGTTCTTCTGAAATTTACTATTAAAGCATATTCCCTCAAGTGCAGAGATCTCTGCACACACGCTGAAGCTCTCCACATAGAAAAAATAGGATAGGTAAAGTTTTCCACACGTAGGTTTGTGAACAGCATTTTGTAATATGCAAGTAGTGCTATTATAGCACTATTAAACATACTAGAAAGTGCACTTTGCAAATAGCCTATAACTAATTTATAATTTTGATGGGCCCAACTGAGGTAACTGGCCATTCATAATAAGGACCGAATTGTAGATCCATATATCAAGAAGGTGACACTTACAGTATGTATGCCCATCTTGTGGTGAAGGAGATTAGGGCCCACTTAAGAACCTCCAATTTAGAAAGCACATTCTAGCTTAGTATTTCTTTTCTGATGGTGACCTTTTTACATGCATTTCCACTCATCGGACAATGTATTGAAATATCACTGTAAATGCAGCTTGTTCCTTGTCAGGGTTGCTGCCATCCAGTCTGTAAACTCTATCCAGGGACAGGCACATAGAAATACAATGTCCTTGGAGACAGGTCCTCCCTTGCAGGCATATCTGTGGAAACAGCTCCTAACTTGCAGGCATATCATTGCATTGGCTTTGCACCTCTAACAAAGTGCAACACGAAGGGTGATTGTATTATAAAAATGGCCTTCGTGCCACATAAAGCAGAGGAGCACTACTGCTAGCATTATCCTGGAACACAGTGCACAGTGACTGAGAGGTGGCCTTGCTGATTCTGATGCTGACTCTGACCTCTACCCTGCACAGGACAGTAGCCTGCACTACACCATACCACGTTCCTGGCTTCTGGTACAACTTACCCATGTAAGGGGGGTTCGGCTATCCCAATTGATCTAGCAGACGGCACTCCCACTATGCTCTCAATAGTGTAGGCAGTAACAGATAGGAGTTTGCGAACATAATAACATTATCAAGGTCTACCTTTATCTGTTTAACCATTTTCATAGTTACGTTTCTTTGTCTTGTTTGCCTAGCAATCGCAACTCATGTTTTTGCACTAGAAAAAGACTTTCAGTAATTTTTTTAAACAACATTCCTGTATATTTCAGGTGTCTCATCTTGGATATGCAGTGTGACAATGAAAGGGTAAATCTACTTTCATGATTTCCTTGGGAATCTGAGTAGTTATGTTTGAGGTTGAAACTACCACCTTGTGCCCTGGTGTGTTTGGTGGTTCAGATGGGGGACTGTAAGCTAGCTTGCGACTGTGTCACATTTACGTATGGTGTAGGAGATCTGCGTGCCTATTCACAGACGTGTATGTTGCCAGATACACAGTCCTACTTTAGTCACAGGAACCGTATAACAATCTTTTCCTGTCCTTTCAATATACTGTCAGATCTTTTGTGCATTTGTAAAAATGACAAATGATTACTTGTTTTACCACAGCTGGTAGTTATGGCATAAACCAACATTTTGCATTAAATAAAGAATAGCAATAACAATGGTGCCTCTGATTTCTTTGCAAATATTTGTGTTAGAACCAGGTTTTTTATAGGGAGACCACCTCAGCACAGGTCAGTTTGAACGCTGTCTCGACTGCCGACCTTTTCACCTACAATAATTGGTTTCAGGTGAGCTAGTCTAATAAGTTGAAGGGACGCACAACAAGACTACGACACCCAAAATGCAGTATACTATCACAGAAAAGTCTTGCATTGAAAACAATGCCATTAATGACCTAGTGGGATTGGTCGCCCTATTTTTTTCACGGCTTTCCAAAGTCAAATATGCCATAAGAGCATTGATAATGTGGTAAAAATGCATCTTTTAAAATAATGAAAAAAATATAAATGCGTTACAATCATTAGACCTTTCGTGAACTCCTCTATTTTTTAGTCTAATTAGCCATTTTGTATTCTTTTCAAACATATAACTAGTTTTTCAGATATTGACCAACCACTCTATTTTCCTAGTAATATCCGGAACACCCTTTGATGTCTGATAATTTCTTAGACCAACGTTTTTGTTAATAATGAGCACTGTCTTGTCAACATCCTCTCAGATCGTTGCGTGGGATTTGTTTGCATAAATCGTCTATTTTCAGAGTTTTCTATGCATGGCATATTCCCACTTGCAATCATCCACGTCTGGCTTTCATTTTCATCGCTTTTCTGCTTTCCAGTACACATACAGTTTATTCTGTGAATATATGGTATAGGTCACTGTGCGCCCTACTTCAGCCCCACGTCTCCATATATCAAGCCACACCCTTCTTTTAACAGGTCACTGTTTCATATCCACACATTCATTGCTACTCACTTTTGTAGGTCTTGCAGGGAGACATTTTGAAATGCCTACAGAAGCTTTGGTAATGAAAAACAAAATATAGCTTTTATTTAGCCTATTTTAGCCATACCTTTCATGACATTGTCACATATATTGGATCAACCCACATCAGATCTATTCGATGTTCGGAGTGTAAAATATGATGAGAGATGGCATTTTGCCTATTTATAACTATGTCCGGCCGGGGAAAACCCAACAGGCAAAGGACTCCACCTGTAAGAATAAAGGTGATCATCTTCTATGGAGTTTGCTTCGGTGCTGTGGTTAAATAAGAAAAGGGAAGGTTGAAGAGAGAAATCCATCAGAATCGCAATTGTAAATATGACAACTGATGGCAGGCTTTCGCAGCAGAAAAAAAGGACGGACAACATGTAGAAGTTTAATTCGTGATTGTAAACATGACAGCTATCTTGAAAGTTATATATTTTTGGGCAGCATATCAAGGCACATGCAGAAGATGAGTCTCCCCATGCTGTAGCATCTTTAGTGCAATAGCGGCAGCCAATAGGAACTGAAAGAAAAAACAGGACTCCTGTTCTATTACACCAATGGAACTTCTTGCCTGTCCTTGTTCCACTAGTGGACATGCTCAGGGGACCAGTGCTGATGTGTTGACTTGCACAGAGTGAACAACCCCCACACTCAGCACATTCCCATTTGTGCAAATTTCAAATCACTGTGTCTGAATAAACTAACATTAGCCCTGTGCTTGTATTTTGCTGTGGGAATACCTGGCTGCAGTTTCATTACATGCATGGGCAGTACATCACTAACCTCTAAAATCATAGTGGTCAGTGATATATCAAGATGAGAAGGCCATAAATGTTATTTACAGTGTCATAACTCGTTCTGAGTGCCACACACTCATAAATCATAACTGTGAAATAGGTCATAAATCATCTCCCCCATACATCAATCATTTTGACATTATCATAAAGACACTGGTGCCCTGACAGGTCATAGAGATAAACAGTTGACGTACTCAGTCATCTCTGCTATGTATCAATTGAGTATTTATCATTTGCTTGTCACAATTCTGCCACCCGTTATTGCTGTGGCCATCTTCCATGCTGCATTTTGGGGTCATATAGTTTTTGTTGGTCTTTTGTTGGTTCTTCCTCTAATTATGAGGCAATAGTCTCTTACTGCTGTTCAGCTCAACTCGCTACCTTGTCTATCCATTTTGTGCCAACCGGAGGGTCTGTTCTGTGAGTGCAGTGATCTGTTTACTCCCCATCTGCCTACTTACCCTGCCGTAAGACATCCCCAGGTAAGACGCCTTCCTCTGGCACACCCGCCTCTGGTGGGCCTGCTTTACCAACCAGCATACCCCTATTACCGCCTCTTGTCTGCCCTCTCATCTCTGCGCCAATGCTGCTGTTCTTGTGTGGGTCTTGCATTTCTTGTGCACTGCCCCTGCCCCCACGAATGTACTTTTGGCAGGGGCAGCACAGTCCTTTTAAACATTCCCTGTGCCCCAGCAAAAAGTGCAGTGGTGTTCCCCCATATGGAGGTTTAAAACCCAACTTGACTTTGCCAGGCCCTCATTGTGGTGGTGTATTCAGCCTCTGTGCAAACTGGAGCTAACTACAGGTACATCGTCCTCTGCTCTTCCTCTTGCATTTCTTGTGCCCTGCCCCCACAAATGTACTTTCAGCAGGGGCAGCACAGTCTTTTTAAAACCCTTCCCTTCGGTGTCCCAGCAAAGGGTGCGGTGGTGTTCCCCCATGGGGGGGGGGGGTAAAACCCAACTCGACTTTGCCAGGCCCTTATTGGCCCGGTGTCTTTGCGACACCCTTGGTGAGTTTTTCTTCCCATTGAAGGGGGAATGGTATGCCACTCTCCTTGTTGGTATGCCACTAAAGCAGCTTAATCTGGTCATTCCCGGGGCCCCAGCGGCTGTTATTGCACTGTCCCTTGATGCCCCCTTTGGAAGCTGCCTCTGCCATAACTGTGCTGTGATGACACAGGACGTCTGGGACCTCAGTGATCTGGCATGCAGATCCGAGGCCAGGTCGAACAAAATAGTGACTTGGTTGAATGGGATTTGGGCTTTTAAGTGGCCTCGCCCATGTAGGCAATTTTATGTATGATTGTGGCAGTGATTCATGTGTAACCAAAAACATGCCAGTGCCCAAAGCTATCTTTTGAAACATGCGGCTGCTGCATTTAAATGTGCGAGCCATCTCTGGCCAATTTATTCCTCTTACAACCGCTACCTGTCCCTCTGCTCACTCTTGCAGCTTTCTGCTTTTGATTTTTGTGACACTTTTTCATTTTTCTCTTCCTCCAACTTTTCCATTTGTGTCTTTTACTCACACTAAATGCCTGATGCAGAAAACTAAGTGCCAGGCCTCAAAAATAAGTGCTGGTGCCCACACCAGAAACCACCAGCTCAAATTAAGCACTGGATCATTGAATTATCTGGTTGTGATTTAATTTTACTTAAACTTACTTAGGTGTGCAGTGTCAGGAATAGCCTGTTGAAGTAACACTGATTACACTCCTGTTTTCTGAACTATGGAGTTTCCTCTTTTGTGTTCATTGTAAGTATGTAAATAACAGGATATAGACTGATATACTTCACTCTGTGAACCAGGGAGGGGGGTGTCATGATGCGTACCATTGTGTATGAGAAAACTATGTAGTAAAGCAGATATGTAAAATGTTAGGAAGGTTTTATTGCAGCTGAGTAGGCGATCTGTGAATTCCAGGGTATATAGAGGAGAGCTTTGTGTGTGGCAGTGTAAGTGCCGGATCAAAACCGGTTCCCGTGTGAGCAGATGACAACACAGCATACATCAGGGGTAGTGTGGCTGAGGCCACTATAAGCATCAGTGAAGTTGGAAGACATACGCATGACAAGGACAAGTAAAACACCATGGTGTATCATTTAGTAATATATCATGCAACGGAGTGCAACAACTAAAATTGCTGCTCTGTGTTGCATGAAAGGAAATCCAATTGCAGTGCCAAATCTACTAAGAAATGGCACTGCTGTTCTATTCCCAAGTGATGAGCACAATCAGGTTGGCTAGAGCCATGCACACACCTTTGTGCGAAAGTACAAGATGTGCATGTGATGTATACCAAAGGATTTGTACAAGAAAGGAACTCTTCCAGTACAAATACCATCCTCAGAAATGCATAAACCTTTTCCCACTTTTTATGTGTACTGCACAGTGTGGCCTTCGAACATGGAGATTGAAAATTTTGGAGAAAAAAAAAAAACTTTTCCCTTACCTTGCAACTGCCTCAAAGAGGCTTATTTCTTAGCACAGAGCCCTGTCTACTAATGCTAGTAGATAGGGCTTTGAGCCCATGGAATACTCTCTTAATTCAAACTAGCGCAAAGCACTATTTGGGTTACTTTTAGACAAGGTTCCATCTGGAAAGTAGCATGTCAAGTCTTTGTGCTTGATTGTGTCACTTTTTGGACTTTGTGCACATGTTGCTCCAAATTATTTTCAGCTGGAGTCAGTTTTCTCTTTCAGTTTCACTACCTTTACTTCTTTCCTTGTTTATTTCTCTATGTTTTATCCTGTCCCTTTCTCAGAGTGTCTCTGTTTCTCATTATTCCTCTGTGTCTGTTTTTTCAGTGTCGCTCTCCCCAGTACTGTGTTACCATATTGCTCTCTGTCTCTTTTATTCAAAGTCCCTGAATTTTTTCCATTTTGATTTTGTTAATAAATACACAAATGTTTCTCTCTTTGTCCCAGTGCCATACCTTCCAATTTTATTCTTTGTTTCACTTTCTTTCTTTCAGCGTCCTTTTCTTTTGGGATGGAAAATTCCTTTGCATAGTAATAGAGGTGCACCCCTGCTCTGAGTGCCCAAATGTACTGATGTCTGATCCCAAATGCTGAATTTTGTTGTCATACAAAAACACAGACCTTACGTGTGTGCCATGACATAAGCCTGTCCCATGGATTATTTTTTTTGGACTGGGAGGGTGCCCAAAGCGCTATCCTCATAACAGTGGAAGGCTAGTTCCTTCACCAGGAGGTAAGCAGCGTGACTGCTATGGGTGCAGCATGCCATGTAGTGATCAGTAAGAGTGACCATGATCTGACTTGTGTCACTGCAGTAAGGCCTAAAGGCTTACTAACTTTTTAAAGCTCTGCTGCTGTGTGCTGAACTCCCCCTTCGCTACATCTGAATGGTGTGAAATGAAGTGCAGATCAGCACAGAAGTGGGGTATCTACACTGCATGTATGGGTGCCAGGGGAGAGTGCCATACAGGGACAGTGCAGTAGTGAGTATTTTGTGCATAGTGTATACAAATGCTGGAGGTGCATGTGCCTAAGAGTGGTACAGTACTTGAAGGATGTAGTGCTGAGTAGTGCATGCAGTATAAGTGCATGTGCTGGGTGTATATGTACTTATGATTGGTACAATAAATGAAGTTAGGAGTGTGTGCAGGATAAGAGCATGTGCTGGGTGTATGTGTTCCTGGGAGTTGTATAGTATGTGAGTAGTGCAGTGCATGCAGGATGAGTGCATGTGAACCTGTGAGTTGTAGTATACACAAATGGTACAGTGCAGTGCAATGCTCACAAGTAGGATGCAAGTGCTAGATGTCTGTGTGTATGAGAAATAGGGTTGTTGGTTGGGGAGGGTGTAAGAAACTGGGTGACTGCTTAGGAAGTGTGAAACCCCAGTCAGACACTACCTCAATTCTCTATTAGGGTGAAGTCACAAGCAAACCCTAAATTAACCTGGGTCAAATCTCTGGTAGTTTGGCACTGAGCAGTCAGACGTAACTTAGAGGTAATGTGTAAATTACTTATGCAGCATTTCATACGATGTTAAAGTGACACACAAGAAAAATTCCACAATAATTCAGAAAAATTGTGTAAAAAGTAATCAATAATCTGCAATCAATAACAACAATTATTGAATCAGTAGACCTGGAGATATGCAATTTTAAACATTTAAGTGAAAACATCACCAAAAAGCACACGCCGCCAACTGTGGTCATCAGGTTGCAACAGACTGGGAGAAAGTCACAAGTCCAATCTTGAGTGTGATGAAGCACAGGCCGGCTACAGGGCCCTAGTTAGAACCACTGAACAAAAGTACCTTAAAATCCTGGTTGTAGAGCACTGCAACGTCCTGTGTCAAGGGTGCGTCACACATCAGAGGGGTTGTGTGGTCCAGGTGTGGAGATGCAATGTGTAGCTGTGGTTCAGGGAAGCTGTGAGGCTGTGATGCAAGGTCCTGCATTGTGGCTGGGGATTGCATTAATAAGGGGCTTGTGAAGCGAAGTATTGGGCCGAAGGAGCATCACATCCCGGTTGCTTCCTAAGAAGCTGTGGGGCTAGCAATGCAAAATCCTCCATCATCCTCAATGGTGTTGTCAATGAGGGTCTTGCAATGTGCTCAACGCTGGTTGATGAGGGGCTTGTGAAGCGAAGTATTGGGCCGAAGGAGCATCACACCCCGGTTGTTTCCTAAGAAGCTGTGGGGCTAGCAATGCAAAATCCTCCGTCATCCTCAAGGGTGTTGTCAACGAGGGTCTTGCAATGTGCTCAACGCTGGTTCCTTTGAGATTGCGGGCTGCAATGCTAAGTCCTGAGTCAGGATTTGGTCGCACAGCGGCTCTGTTGTGTAGTTTGATGAGATAATCTGTCAGGCTGCGACTCCAATGCAGAGTGTCTGGGAGAAAATTAGTTGGTTTTGCCAGATCCTCAATTTGGACTGGCAGAGCACCATCAGGCCTACTTCCAATGGTCCAGCACTGAGATGGCACCACTTGGGAGATCAGGACTCACAACTGGCAAAGTCCAGGTGCTGGGCTTGAGATGGAGGAAGCAGGTTCTGTCCCTGAGTCTTCTGATCAAGAGGCAAGCTAACTAGCCCTGGGAGTCACTCTGGTTGTCCTAGGTTTGTGTTGTCGATCCAGTCTTTCACTCAGGCAGCAGGGCAGCACAGCAGGGCAGCAGAGTGGCAGTACTTCTGGGAACAAATCAGCACAGCAGTCTTTCTTCTGAGAGTTCCACGGCTTCAGATGTGTAGTGAAGGGTTGGGTCTAAGGGTCCATTATTTTTTATCTTTAGACATTTCTGGAGATTTCCACTCCTAGAGATGTTTGGAATTCCCTGCCCTGGCCCCAGATTGTCTGAGATCACATTAGACTAGTGTCAAACCATGAATGAGTGTGCTCAGGCAGACCCTTTGTGGTGTTCAAGTGTGGTAGGTGACAGCTCTCCTCCCCCGATCAGTCAGAAATGTCTCTTCTTGCTATGACGTATTTCCCTTTGTGTTACTATCTGCAAATAATACCCTAAGACCAACTACCAGCTACACCTAGTCATGACCTAGAGAAAGGCTGCAAGTGCCAAATGGTCAGAACAAGAAAATGGAAACTTTCTAAAATTGGCAGTATCAAAATTGTGAATTTACCATTAAAGAGGACTTTTCATTACGAATATTTAGACACAAAACTTGACCTGTCTGCATGCCCCCAATTGAATGTTATCACTTAATAAATGTAATAAGGTAACTCCAATGTTATCCTATGGGAGAGGTAGACCTTGTAGTAGTGAAAAACAGATTTAGGAGTTTTTCACTACCAGGACTTGTCAAACTTAAAAGTGCATGTCTACCTTTTTAAATTCGCTGCACTCTGTTGTATGGGCTATTTCAGGTCTACCGTAGTGGTGACTTATATATATTAAAAATAAAGTATGAGGCCTGGAAAAAGTTTATTGTGCTAGGTCAAAATGGCATTTTAAACAAGCACATACAGGCTGCAGCAGACTGAAACATCTTTTACAAGGCTACTTAAGTGGGTGGCATAATTCAATCAGTTCTGCAGGCCCACTAGTAGCATTTAATTTACCACTTTAGAAAGGACCTAAGAGTAAATAAAATGTCCCAATTGAGTACAAGCCAAGTGTACCATTGTTAGGGGTGAGAGCAGAAGCACTTTAGCACTTGTTAGCACTGGTAAATTGTGCAGTGTCCTCAGGCCAATAAAAACAAGATCAGTAAAGATAGGATAGGTGAATGAAAAAGGTTTGGGGAAGACCACCCTTCTCAAGCAACAGACACGATCCTTGTCAGGGTGAACCACAAAAGTAACTTAATTGACGTATGCTTACCCTTCTGGTAGCTTGGAACAAAATCAGACAGGATTAACTTACAGGCAATGTGTAAAGTATTTCTGAAGCACACAAACAAGAGTAAAGTGAAAACACAACACAAGAAAAATCCCACACCAATTTAGAAAAATAGAGTACACTTTCATAAATTATAAGATACCAAAATGACCAGAGAAATTGAATTTCTAAGATTTAAGGTAAGTAATGTGCCTAGAAGCACTATACTCGCATGTAGGAAAGTCCCCTCTTTCTTGGCATGTTTGCCTCCATTTTCTGCCTGATGTCAGTGTGCTAAACTGTGTTCACTGCTATCCTGCTAAAGAGGACCCCAGTGATTATGCTCTCTCTCCCAAAACGCTGTATTTCACCCACAATTGGCATACTGGTGCCCCCTTATAAGTCCCTAGTATATGAAACCTAGGTACCCAGGGCATAGGGATTCCAGGGGGTCCTTAGGGGCTGCAGCATATATTTTGACACCCATACGGAGCCCATGCAAAGGCTTCTGCAGGACTGCCATTGCAGCCTGCGTGAAAAGGCGCAAGCACCCTTTTGCTGCCATTTTCACTGCACCAGGTCACTTATAAGTCACCCCCATAGTTGGCCCTCCAGCTCTGAGGGCAGGGTGCAAAGTACCTGTGTGTGAGGACATGCCTGCTCTAGGAGAGGCGCCCCCACAAACTCCAGACCCAGACTTCGGGAGCGTGGGGATGCAATTTTACTGGTGAACTAGACATAGGTCACTACCCATGTCCAGCTACTTAATAGTAACTCCGAACATAGGCATGTTTGATGTCAAACACGTTGGAATCATACTGCAAGGCTTTTGCAAGCATTGGTTGTATGATTCCATGCACTGTGGGAGCTCCTTAGAGGCCCGTCAGTATTGCCATTCCAGCCTTCTTGAGGTTTTTCAGGCAGCCCTAGCTGCTGACACCTGACAGACATGTATCTGCCCTCCTGTTGCTTGGAAAGCTTGGGTCCAGGGAGGCAGAACAAAGGATTTCCTTTGGGAGAGGCGTGTTACACCATCTCCCTTTGGAAATAGGTGTCACAGGCTTTGGAGGGCATTTGGTGCCCTCCTTGCATAAACCAGTCCACACCGGTTCAGTGGCCCGCAGTGCCTACTCTGGCACGAAACTGCAAAAAGGAAAGGGGAGTGACCACTCTCCTGTCCATCACCACCCCAGGGGTAGAAGCTCGGAGCTCCTCTAGAGGGTCCCTGGATTTCGCCATCTTGGATTCAAGGTTGGCAGGGAACTCTGGGAGCATCTGAGTGGCCAGTGCCAGCCGGTGACGTCAGATCCCTCCCATGATAGGTGCTTACCTGGTTAGGTGACCAATCCCCCTTTCGGGGCTGTTTAGGGTCTCTCCTTTGGGTGGTTCCTCAGATTTGGATTGCAAGACTCCAGCAGGAATCCTTTGCATCCTCCACTTTGACTTTTCACTGAAGTAACTGCATCAGGACTCCCCAGGAACTCTACAAGCTGCAACAAAGAATCAAGATGCCTTCTGCAACATTGTATCTCCGGCTCCTTAGAACAACGGCAACTGTCTCCTGGTCATGCATCCTCTGAAGACAACCCGTCTTCAACCTGCACCAGAAGAGTGAAGGAATCTCCCTTGGGGTGAAGGAGGCACTCCCCTGCTTCTGCAGGCACTAACTGTAATGACGACCTGCTGCGTTAATCCACTCTCCTGCTGAGCTGCATGGATCCTGCATCCCGGGTGGTGGACTGAAGTGGTCCAGACGGTCCTCTCTTCCAGCTGTCCCACTTTGGTGGAGGTAAGACCTTGTATCCCAAAGCAGGACAGTACCCCCATGTACTGTGTCTTTTGCAGCTGCCAAGGCTTGATGGCATCCTTCCTCCAAGTCTTTTATGCATCTTGTAGCTCCTGCCCCCAGCACTCTATCCTATGACGCACAGCTTCCTGAGTGGTTCTCCAGCGGCATGCAAGCGTTTGTCATAGTGCTTCTTGAGCCTCTTTTGCAACTTTCTTGTCTCCATGCTGTTGGACTCCTGTGTGCGCTGCCTGGTCTTCTGAGGCACTCTGAGTTTCTGAGGGCCCCCTCTGAGTCTCTTTCCTGGGTAAGAGTCCACCCGGTACTCCCTGGTCCCAGGCAGCGCCATTTTCCCTGAACCATGACCTTTGCATGTGCCAAGGCTTGTTGGTGGACTCTGATGACTCAAAGCCAACTGAAATCCTCCAACTGGCGTGCAACATCACTTGCACCCTCCAAGAACCCAAATTCATCTTCTTGGGTGCAGTATTGACCTTTCCTTTTGACCTGTGGTTCTCCTTTTCCACCTTCACCCGGGATAGCAGGGGCTCCTGCTCTTACTGGAATCTTCAGTGCTTCTTGGACTTGGTCCCCTTCTTCCACAGGTCTTCTTGTCCAGGTATCCACTGTTGGTGTCTTGCAGTCTCTTCTGGGTTTTGAAAAATTCTTCTTCTGGTTTCTGTGTCTGTCCTGGGAAAGTTACTGTGATTTACTTCTACTTTCTTCGTCACTGGGATGGGGTCTGGTACTTACCTTTGGGGTTTTCTAGTACTCCCAGAACCCCTCTACACACTACACTTGCCTAGGTGGGAGACTGACTTTCACATTCCATTTTCTTAGAATATGGCTTGCGCTCACCCTAGGCCCATTTCTAACTATTGTGATTTTCACTAATTGTACTGTTTTCCAACTGTTGTTATACCTATTTCTGCATACTAGTGTATATAATTTGTATATTACTTACCTCCTAATGGAGTAGAGTCTCTATGGTATTTTTGGTATTTGTCTCACCATAATAAAATGTACCTTTATTTCTGTAACACTATTTTATTTCATGTGTGTGAGTACTGTTTGACTACAGTTATATTGCATGAACTTTGCATGTCTCCTATGTAAGCCTTGGCTGCTCATCCACAGCTACCTCTAGAGAGGCTGCCTTCTAGACACTGCCTATGCTACAATCATAAGGGATAACTGGACCTGCAATAAGGTGTAAGTACCATTGGTACCCACTGCACACCAGGCAAGCCTCCTACATCGTGGTCATCTTGTCATGCTGGATGAGGTAAAATCCACACATTCAGGCTAACAGCGATGGAGCATGGACCTGGTACAGGGACCAGGTTACTCCTGCTGAAACAATTGGCATCTAAAGTTCAGCGCACAGAGTTCTGTGTGCAGTGGAGGAGGACTCGTGAAGCAGGGAGAGCATTGTGGATGGTAACCACTGTAGCGCGAAGAACAGGTAGGGTGGTGTTAACGCGTCCCTTTATGATTAATTTACTCACTTTGGGACTCATTTTAGGCCAATGAATCTTTTGACCCTGATTGAAGACACCTTAGGACGAGATAGCTAATCAACATGTCAATCAATATGTCAATAACGTCATCATTATTTATTAAAACAATACAATTCACCTTAGTCAATGACATTTAATGAAACTCAGAAACACCAAGACCTTTCAGTCATGAATAACAACACCAGAATAATATGAATTTTATGATATTTATTCACTATTGATTACATTTCTACTGGTAAGTTTATTAGTCTTAAAACTAAGAAACACATTAGCATAGTCACAATATGGCAACTCTGATAAGATTTCATCAAAGCAAGAATCACAAACATTAAAATATAACAAGCCGTCAACATAGGTAGTTCTAGCAGGGTATCATCATCACGTTATTCAACAAAGCATAGATTCGGTCATTTATCTATTTGCGTCAGTTTAGTGAACCCCTCTCAACTAACCTCATTAGCATGTTGGGCTTCATGCAAAACAATTTAGTAACATCAATTTGGAAAACATCTAAACTATGGTCTCTGTCACAAGAAGCAGTTGGTACCTAGAAAGGAAAAGCAAACAGACAATCACAATTTCACTGTCATATAGTTACCCTCCGATTGGGGTCAGCACTCAAGTTCGGTCTTCGTCCTCAGGACATCATTTGATTCGCCATCAGGAATTTAGCAATCAGGTAAAAGGGGCACTTCCCTCATAAGGAGGTAAAGTGTATATGGGCAATCTAAGGGCAAAAGATGATTCTAAGTGAAATTAGAACGTCACTAAGCAAAGTGACAAAGTCTCTGGATCATAGCAAAACCCATCAACATCTCCCCTCGCTATATCTAGTTCTAATTTACTTCCTGGTGTCAAGGGTTTTTATCCCATTTTCATTGTACATTCCCCTAAAATTTGATTGGACCAGGGTTTGCACCTCACTATCTTTAAACAATTAACTTTACATTAGCTCATTGAATTTGTCACCCCATAACAGTTCTCACGTATTTTATTGGTCCTTATGATTGACGTCTTTAGCGGGTGGAATGTCCGGTATGATTTCATACTCTTGTGGTCCTTTGCACATCTTCGGTCAGTGGCTCCATTGTCTGTACCGGTTCAGGCGACCTTATACCTACGACTGGTCTACAGTTTTGCATTCAACTACAATGTTTCTATAAGCAAGACGAATTTCATGAGGACGGATCTACTACAGTTACATTCAGCTTCTAGTTTAGAGAAAAAAACAAGAGTTCATGTCCTTCAGCAAGTCAGCACACTGCACATTAGAAAAACACATTTAATATGAGAGTCAGGCAGCAAGGCCTCGACCATGCTAACTAAGGCCTAGTGATTTATTAGCAAAACCTTTACATATACCTTTTATTATTAGTATAAAATCATATCATAACATATAATTTCAACATTATTCAGTTTTATTAGTTCCCGTATATATTGACGGCCACTCTCCATGGGCACATTTCAAGTGCACGTTTTACCAAAGTACATTAATACAGTTTCTATGCAGCATTATTACACATTAGTACATAAACATTTCATGTTAATATAGATTATATATGCTACGCTCTCTCAGTGGCATATACGGTCGTAGCAGTAGCGTAAGATTCATCTGATTCTACACCAATGGTTCAGAACTTGGGAGGTACTACTTGGGGATCAGGAACACACTCCAGCAGAGGCCAGACAGGTCCATTTGCAGGTCCAGGCAGATCCTATGCAGTAGGTTCACCTGGGGTGTTGCATGGTGACGTCTGGAGCTTATTGTGTCCCAGTGGTTCAGAACAGGATGCAGTCAGCTGACCCTTGGAGTCACTTCAGCCTAGGATGAAGGGTGCAGGTTCAGCCTTCTTTCTCAGACAAAAGGGCAAGCCTTAGGCAGGTCAAATTGCAGGTCCCATCCAGCAGGTCAGCTGTGCAATACTATTCTGGTATTCACAGGTCCAGGAATGTATTGAACTGTGGGTCTGAGGGGCCTCTTTTTATACCAGGTGCCCAGTTTAAATTTGGAGAAACTCCTGGACAAGAAAATGACCACTTTCGAAAACTGGCATTTTCAGAGTTGAGACTTGCAACTTTACCATAAAAGATGGTTTTAAATTACAGTTCCTCAGACATTATGGAAGAGATAAGTTTAGACCTGGCAAAAAAAAATGTTGCCAATTCCAAATGGCAGTTTAAAACTGCACACATAGGCTGCAATGGCAGGCCTGAGACATGTTTGAAAGGCTACTCAAGTGGGTGGCACAATAAGTGCTCCAGGCCCAGGAGCAGCATTTAATTTACAGACCTTGAATATGTAGAGTACCATTTTACTAGGATTTACAAATAAATTAAAGATGCCAGTAGGGTGTAAGCCAGTTTTACCATGTTTAAAGGAGACAACACAAGCACTTTTGCACAGGTTAGCAGTGGTATGGCGTCCCAAAGCTGAGAGTGGGTTTGGAAAACAGGAGAGGTAAAGACAAAAAATGTTGGGGGAGAGCCTGCAAACAGGGCCAAGTCCAACAGCGTGCCTCTGAATGTTACAGTACATGGAGGTCACATTATTGTGCAGTGTGTGGAATTTCTACAGCCTGACACCCAGGACATATTGTTTGGGGTCAACAACAACAAGTTATCAAATAGATTTTGTCCTTGGGACAAGTAGGCCCAGCCCCTGCAGCACAAACTATTTGGTTGTCAATTTTCTCTGTCACATTACAGAGAAGGTAGGGAAATTGTTTGCAGATGAGGTAAAATTTTTACATTTGTTATTTGTATCCAAATGTTAATTCTGTTCGAACTTGTTTTTATGGTTCATTAATGCAAAGCCTGTATTATTACGGCGAGTGCTCTAAATGAATGTTGTAAGTTCAGACTGTGCTACTGGCAGCGGTTCCAGTGAAAAGTATGTACATATGTTTGTAAAGTTTGACAGTATGAGGCTAGGTATAATACTCTCAGAATGCTCTCTGATTAGATGCAAATATATGCAGAAGCTTCATGTTGCTTTCAAAACAGAATGGTCACAAAAAATGCAAATAGGAAAAAAACATTTTGCTAAACTACAGTTAAATTTGAGGCACCATTTCTTTAAAGCATTATTTAGTATAATATATTGATTTATGATAGTATTTCCCAAAAATATTCATAACGGAAGGTCAGTGTAACCTGTTTTAACAACATTGTAGGAAACATGAAAATGAAACAGCATTGGCAAAGCCAATAGGTCGGACATTGGACGTCAGTCTTTTAGTTTTGTCAATGCGTGTCTTGTTGTGACATGAGTTTTGGAAAGCTTTATTGTCATGGGAGCTACTAAGCCCTCACTATTGTAACAAACGCTGGCAATAGCGAAAAATATTTCTGGGTCTCAAAAAGCACACGTTGTTACAGCATTGAACAAAACTACTTTGTGTCGATATGCTCCTTGTGAAAGCGCAGATTGCGATTATTCACTGAAGCCAGCAGATAGATGGTTAGGAAGAGAGAGAATTTTAATAGAAACAAAAGGTTTTGGTTCACTTCCAGACCTAATCAGAGGTCCAATTCATAAAGAAAGTTACAAAATCATACCCATTGTATGTCTCCGCATTAGTGCAGATTTACATATTTCATGACTTCACAAGCATTTACAGAAGTAGACCAGGAAATTGTACTTCTAGAAAATATTTGTGAACTGTATTTTAGCACAAGCAAATGAGCATGTGTAGATTTGTTAAACGTTTAAAAGTTCACTTTTCCTCCAACCACGTTTTTCCCTTCCCCAATCCCAGAAGAAATGTTACTTCTGACTCTGGTCAGGAGTAAATTTCCCACCGTTCATAGTATGGGAAGAGGTTATAGAAGAGCTAGTGAAAAGCTGTAAAACATGCAAGTCTGTTTGTGCAGATTCAAAAGGCCATTCCAACTCTGGAACTAATGCTTACTACTACTACTTCCATCCTCAGTATGTTGATCTTCAGGAAGGTGGCAAAATAAGGAAATTGCTAGTATTTAAGTCCTTCTATATAGTATGAGCCCTGGCACATTCAGAGAAGCTATTATCAGAACTCTTATTTAATTAGATTACTTCAATAATCTGTCGCCTCACTACATGGCACCAAAAGGACAAATAGATTTTTTATAGGAGATTTATGAAGCAACATATCCCATTGACAAGTAGATATTTTATTAAATTCAACACCTCTGTGTGTAGTCAGTATCCATGCATTGGGTGTATTAGAAATGGGGTTTCTGGTTGGCTAGGGTATGCACCTCAGCCAGGCAGAAGTTACCCACTCTAGTCAGGGAAAGGGAGTTACACGTCCAAGATAACCCCTGCTCACCCCCTTGGTAGCTTGGCACGAGCAGTCCGGCTTAACCCGGAGGCAATGTGTAAAGCGTTTGCACAACACACACAACACATGTGACGCAATATCCCCACCACAAAGGAAACACAACACCAGATTATATGAAAATATACTGTATTGTACACAATGTAATTATCAGACCAAACATCACATATCAGTACTATCCTGCTACCTTAGCAGTTGTCAGAACGTTACACATTAGTTACTCTGCAAACTAGCAGTAAACCCACATAACACACAGGTTACTTAGTATTCTGCAACATAAGCAGTAGTCAGGAAACACGTTATCACATTAGAACACTTGTCATAAGAATATCATAAAACAACCATAATAGGAACATTAGAAAACATATAGCAAGTTAGGGAAACATCTTAGCAAGTCATACCCATAAAAGGAACATTTGCATATGTATATGAAACACCATCAAAAACAGGTAGGCAATATATAAATCAGGAGAAGTCTCTAGTAAGAACTTATATTCTATATATTGTTACTTTAACAGTACCTGGCTTGATGAAGGCACCTCCAATGCCTAGAGGATGAACAATGGGGCCCTCGGCGCTCCTATGCGCAAAATGGGGACCTCTGACATCCTTTTTGCGGAGAAGATGGTGGCACGCACCTCCTCTATACTATTGACGGGCCCCTCCGGGGACCAGGATTACTGGGGGCCTCCCTAGGCCTCCACATGCCGTCATGAGGGGGGCCCCGAATCAAGGAAAATCTTGGAGTAAGGAGGGGGGCGCCACGCACCCCCTCCGATTTGAGAACGGGCCCCTCCGGGGACCTGCGAACTCCAAAAATGCCATTGGCCAATGAGGGGGCCAACCAGGGAGCCGGCGGTCCGGGCGAGCCTCCGGTGAGGCTGCTGCCTGGCCGCCCGACAACAGAAGTCCTCCGGGACTTCTACGGACGAGTGAGAGGCGTCCTCCTCTCCCTCCGACGACGTCCTGGCCCAAGGCAGGGCCTACGGTGCCCCAGGGGTGGTCCACGGAGCGGTCCTCTCCCCAGGGGAACCAATAGGAGCACGCTTGCTCCTGAGAGGAGAAAGGAAGTTTTCTTTGTGCCCCGGGGGCACCAGCAGGCACGCTTCACTCGCGCTGGAACAAAACAGCTTCCCGGGCTGCGGCGGTGATTGCCAGCCCTACAGCACGATTTTGGAAAAGCGCTCGGACTCCCAATGAAGCCCGGGTCACGGTGGTGATCTTCACAGCAGCAGAGCGCTAAGCAAGCGCTAAGGACATCCCCAAAGAGGCGCTTTCCAAAGCGCCTAATTCAGTGAAGAAAAGCACCTTTTGTGCTTTAAGAATGGATGCAGGGGTCAGGGGCCACAGCACCCTGCCCCTGGGAGCAGAGCTCAAGGAAAAGGCTCGGAGTCAAGCTGCAAAACACCAGAGTCATAAGCACAGATAAATGCGCACTTTCTAGAAGTGGTATTTCTGTGATAGTAATAAAAAATACACCCACACCAGTAAGCAGTATTTATTATCACCATCACAACCATACCAAACACGCCTACGCTACCCCTCATAAATCAGACAATACCCTTTACACATAAGGTAGGGCATTTCTCACGCAATCCTATGAGAAGGCAGCACTCACAGCAGTGAGACACCAAGTTAGGCTGTTTGTCACTACTAGGACAGGCCATGCAATATGGCACATGTCCTGCCTTTCTACATACATGGCACCATACCCATAGGGCTAGCTAGGGCCTACCTTAGGGGTGACTTACATGTAGTAAAAGGGGACTTCTGGGCCTGGCAAGTAAGTTTAGATGCCAGGTCCCTGTGGCAGAAAACTGCGCACACAGGCCCTGCGCTAGCAGGCCTGAGACAGGTTTGAAAGTCTATTTCAGTGGGTGGCGCAAGCAGCGCTGCAGGCCCACTGGTAGTATTTAATTTACAGGCCCTGGGTATAGAGATACCACTGTAAAAGGGACTTATAGGTAAATTAAATATGCCAATTATGTATAAGTCAATCATACCAACTTTAGATGGTAGAGCACCTGCACTTTAGCAATGGTCAGCAGTGATAAAGTGCTCAGAGCCCTAGAGCCAACAGCGAGAGGTCAGAAAAACCAGGAGGAAGGAGGCAAAAAGACTGGGGATGACCCTGCGTAAGGCAAAAAGTCCAACAGGTTGTATGTGTGCCTGGGACAGGCACAATACATGGAGGGTCCTGGCTTCCATTTTGGGAAACCCAGGTGTGCATAGTGAAACATGGAGTGGAAGAACAGCGATCTCTCCAGAGAGATTCGTGGATTGCTGCATTCTTGTGAGCTGGGTGGAACACACATTGGGAAGAGAAGGACCAGGCTCCCCCTGTATACTTCACAGGTTCTTCTTTGATTCAGAGAAAGATCACAAAGAAGGGGTCTGTGCGCATCTTGGGAAAGAGATGGCATTGATAGGAGAATCATAACGAGTACGCCTGGGAGCAATAGAATAACCTTTTGATGCACATATGACTGTGGCTGACATTCTGGTTTGAACTCTAGCTACTCCCTTGTCCTGGCTGTGGGACTATCAGCTTTGGAGACATTCCATCTGTGACAGACTGCTATTTAAGAGGAAGAGGTATATAAGAAGTATAGACTTCAAAAGAAGCAGAACCCTTACATAAAACTTCAAAGACTTAGACCCTAAATCACTTTTGGTGTCTGGAATCAGACAGTAAGAAGGGGAGGTGGAGACCTCAAACATGTTCATCACCAAGCAGCCAGAAGGGCTGTGTGATGAGAGAAAGCTGTGCAAGACTTCTGCCTGTGACTAAGACTTGGGGCCAAGGCCTGCTGATCCTCTGCTGGATGAGGGAATATCACCCAGGGAATTCAAGACCCGCAACCCTGGAGCCTGGAGCACCAACACCTGGCTGGTTGTCAAGACCAATGCAAGGAAGAGAAGAGAATTCGAGGGAGCAGGGTCCAGCGGGGAGCCCTTTCGAGTAAACTGCCTGTGCAACATGTGAGGAGACAGCTGCTGCACCATTTGGGCCACTGCCCATATGCAGGATTGAGTTGCAACCCCCTTATGCCAGTACAGGGCTGCCATGAGGATAGCTCTGGTAAAGATTGCTGTGTGAAAAGGGCTGAAGCCTTGTGCAGCAGTGGTGTGGCAACCCTGTATGGCAGTGGGGACTGCTATGGATATATTTGTGTGTTCATCTAGGCAGAACACATGGACATTAAGCAGTGGTAATTGGTAAGTCACCAGGAGCAACAAGTCCTGTGATTAGTTTGGCACCATTGGATGAGTGATGATGCCTTGGAAGCCAGTCACCCAAGTTTGGACCAAGATCAGGATCGTCATAGCCTTCTCCCCCATTGGGAGCGTGTATCATTGCAAGAGTGCAACCACGAGCGAGAGAGCTTGCACCCGCTGAGTGCAGCAGCTGCGCCCATATAAGAGTGATTCATCTGACATGGAAAGGAGTCACTGCAAGCACCTATGGACAGGGCGCACTCCATTACTCTGAGCGCTTCGCTTCTGCTGGAGTGCGTGAAACATGTTTGAGCCTGAAGGTCCAAAGGAATTTGCTGCTAAATTAAGTATGTGTGCTCTGGAACACTATTGACTTTAAATCTGAGTCACAGTGGACTCTTGAGACTTGGACTATTAGTGGGGCATACCCTAGATGTTACCAGTAGTGAATAACCACAACCGCTAACGCAAAGTGTGAGTGGGATAGGAACTTGCCAGAGAGACTCTAGAGCCCCAACCTCAGGGTTGGACTGTGTAAGTTGTTTGCAGATGTTGTATTCTTCATTTCTTTTGGTTGCATTAGAAATACAATACTTCTTTTTTTGTCATAAAACTGAGTATTTGGCTGGGCAATGAATAAATGCTACAGCTGCATGCAGTTTGAGTTTTGAGCCTCTGTTCATTAATCTGTATCCACACTCCCTGCCTATCCCGCCCCACGAGGGAGCCTTGGACTGTTCAGACCATACATACCCTGAGAGTCAAGTGCAGATGGGGTACTTGACCCAGTTACCCATGATCTGTAGCAAGTTGGGCCCCAGATCAGGAGTAAAATGCCTCAGCCACTACTGTTGGACTCAGTAGCCCCTGTGTGCCCTGTGGCCCTCTGATAATTTGCTTCTTTTGTTTTGCACCCCTAAGTCACTTTCACGTGCAGTGATTCTGGAATAATTTTCAGAAGGGGGTACTTGCATGGGTGTTACATCAGTGAAGTCAAAGGTATTGTGAAAAATCCACACACAAAGAACAAGTGTAGCAAATGAGTCACACCCATTCAGTGGGAGAGTTATAGGGGTGTGGTATGCAGTGCTGTATGTTGAGGTACACTGTTGCAACTATATCAATGCAGCATCATATAGTAGCATACTGTTATTTTCAGACAGCACATTTTCCATTGTAAAGACCACTAAATTTCCACAGACATGCAGTTTAATGGATAAAATGATATATCACACAAATGACAATGTTTCAGTCACAACTTTCAGTTTGGACATAACTAAGTATAGTGTCTTGATCTGCTTTTATCTTATTAAAAATCTTAGCATTCATCACACTTCAATTTACAAAAACAGTAATTCATTGATGCTTTGTTAACTGCTGGTATATTTTGAAATGTTTGTAAATTATATTTACTTGTATTTAAATGTTATTATGTGAGAAAGAAATGACATCCTATAGCCTTTCATTTTCCACTCCATGTACTCCAGGAAGATTGCTACTTAGTTCACTTTACATTTTCTCACTTTGCAGAGAGAAAATGAAAAGTAAACACCAATCTCAGTGTTAACCCAATGTAGCAATGTGTTGGAAAACAGCCTGACATTTGACCTCTGGCGTTGAATGCACAGCAAATGTACCAAATTAGAAATTGGAACAAATTAGAAAAAAAATGTCAGCACATCTTTATTGCTCATTCACCTTATGAATTGTAGCATGGTTATTTTGGACTGTGCTGCAGCACTCCCCCCGCACCTTTTTTTCTAAAACAATTAGGGCCAGATGTACAAAGGCTTTTACTGATGGGCCATTTGCGACCAATAAAAATGCCTTTTGGCATGTACCATCCCCACTTTACAAGTTGCCAACCAATTACTGGCTTGTAAAATGTGTTTGTAACTCGTCATTAGGAAGGGGCATCCCAAGGGCGTCCCTTCCTAATTCTGACTTGCAGGGGTACGTAAGAATGTTTTGCGACTGGGAATGCAGTTGCATATCATTCACAGTTACCACCAACTTCAAGTTGGTGGTAACCCATTCGCCATCAGGTATGAGTCCCCAATTGACCCATTCCCCTTTGTGAACAGAAACAAAAATGTATTTTCAGAGCAGGCAGTGTAACACGGACCACTTCCTTCTCTGAATAAAACAAAGAGAAGACTTTTAATTTTTCTTTTTCAAATGCAGGACGTTTTCCTTCCAGGAAAATGGGCTGCATTTCAAAATGAAAAACTGCGTTATTTAAAAAGCAGTCACAGACATGGTGGTCTGCTGACACCAGCAGGCCACCAATCCTGTGAGTGTGGCTGTTCCCAAATGAGGAGACAATTGTGACCTGCCTCATGAATATTAATGAGGCAGGCCCCTTGCAACCCATTTGGGATCCTCAAACAGTGTAGTTAACACTGTTGAACATTTTGTTCTGCAACTTGCACTTTGTGATTCGCAAACAAATCGCAAGTTGTGAGTTTCAAAACAAAGGCTCATATTTATACTTTTTTGTGCCGCCTTTGTGTCATTTTTTGATGCAAAAGCGGTGCAAACTTTCAAAATATAATTGTATTTTGTAACTTTGAACTGCATTTGCGTCATAAAATGACACAAAGGTCGCACAAAAAAGTGTAAATATGGGCCAAAATGCCATACATCTGACCCTTAGTTTTTGGAAAATTCACCCATTGTATAGTTTTCTGAATGCCCTTTTGTTGGTTTTGAGTGTCTGGTCGTATCATTGTTCTTAAAAGTTACCATTTCACTGTCTTTCTCTGACAGTTCACCCATATGCATCCGCAGTGACCAACAGATTCCTCCTATAACGCCTTCCATTGTGGTGGTGCAATGGCTATGTCTCTGGCCTCACGTTCTTTGCAAAGCTTCAAAGATTTTTGCACATTTTACAAAGATCAAGGGGGAAACTTACCTAACTTTAGAAGGTTTTATACTTTCTCGCATTTGCTCGAGAATTGTGACATTTGTGACAATTTATGTTACAAAACGTACAGTTGCTCAGAAACATTATGTATACATTTGCGTTTAAAAAAAACATGGGAAAGGTCAACTTCTGAAAAACATCTCTGACTTTGTTCCATTTTTGGGGGGTTTGGCTCGAATGAACATAGTCGTATTTGGTGTAAAAAATGATGGGACAATGAACACAAAAACTTTACGGATAAAGGCAAACTTAAACTTGCCAAGTTTCCAAACTACTTGAAGTGCGAGGAATCGGAAGTTCGTAAAATCTGTTGATGTAAAAGAAAAAACTTTCCACAGAACTTTTTAAAATAGTACTTACCTCAGTAGCTCATTTATTAATAACCTTGTAAAACTGTAATATTGTGTTACACTTAAGGATGATAATTATTTATTTCACTTCTTGTTCTCTATTTAGAGCCATCAGGACCAGATTCTGGTACGTGACCACCACCAATCCGGTAAATAAAAACATTTTAATTGTAATAGAAAAGAGTGGTTTCCTTTGCTTGATTTAGGAACATTCACAGTAATGGCAAGGTAAAACTTTGTCAGCTGTTCATTTATTGTAGTTGTGAGAAATAGATTTTGACTCATTAATAGACTGGATACATTTTTAATTACACTGGAGTAATTTCAATAATTACTTGTTGCTCTTTTGATGCGAAATTCCTGAAAATTATGCAATTATTCCCGTTTGCATAATTATGAATGAATTGGCACAAAAAAAACTCCCGCGGCTACTGCTGTTCATGTTAGGTTGCATTTAGGACTATTTTCTTAGTGCAAAATGCATCCTAGCGTCCATTTGGATTCAAGGGCGCATTCTAATAAAATAGCTCTAAATGCTGGGCTACGCTTCTCATATAATTCTGTGTAATATTGGGTACTTTTGCTGTACTATGTAATTACGCTACTGGAAATTATGGAAGTTATGCCCACCCTTTGGCATTGCTAAGTAAGATTGTTCATCTCATCTATACCTGCTTTCAGCACCACAGTTCTCTGAGAAGGCCAAGGCCTTTGCTGTGTCGTTAGCATGTTAAAGGCAAATTGAAGACTATCCATTTCAACTGCTCCTGCCCTAACATTTTCCATGAGATATTTTATCGTGAGCTGGGCCGGACTGAGAACCAAAAGCAGCGCTGTAAAATGTTTTCAGACTAGTCAAACCATACTGTTTGTGGAGTGAGCAAGCTCCAACAGGGAACCAAACTCTGCACAGAGGTTTGGCAGTGTTGTCCCCTGAGGAAGTTTTTCATAGAAATGTATTAAGTTTTAAAGGATAATATATGACGAACTTAACAGTGCACCCTGATTCTCAGTCATGATGTCAACAAGGAGTGCAAATGTTCTCTTTCCCCCACAGAGGACAAACAAGAAAGTAGGATTGTGCTGCAAGTTGGGAAACCTGCAGAAGCCTGGCATGGTGTACAACTATTACCCTTTTTTGCACTTATAAGATGTAAAACAAATGCTTCTCGGAGACTGGGAGGGAGGAGCTGCAGCACAGGAGTCGTCTTGTGCATTGCAGTTTCTGGAGCACTTATAGCTGTGGAAATGCGAATACAGTCATCTGTAGTTAAACATTCTTAAATGTGTAAATAATACCCATACTGTGGTCCTGTACCGGAAACATCCCTTTAATGGTTATTTCTTCCAATAATCTTAATATTGTCAGATTAGTGGACAAGTGCGCAAGGAGAGTGCGATTTGCCCAGGATAAAACAGTTTCATAAACTATAATACCTGAGCCTGCAGCACACGACAATGGCTGTAAATTAAATCCACGCTTGCGTCGAGGAACATACTATCAGAATGGGCACTGTCCTCCCTCCCCACGTATTTTCCGGTCCAGTTTGTAGCCACTCGTGCTACTAGCTTTTACAATGATTCCACATGTTCTCAGTCATGCCAAACAGGAAGCAAATGATCAAGCTCCAAAGGTGATCCCCCAAGAGCACTTTATCTGGCCAAATGGGAAGGTTAAGATTAATAACCATGTCTTCTGCTTTCACTTTCAACTAGTTGACTAGACCACGGCTGGGGTGGCAGAGATTCTGCTGGCAAGGCTAAGCGACAGCTCTTCCGATTGAAATGCGACTTTATTGTCGCCTCCTGCCTGGCTTTGCATACCTTGTTTATTTAAAGCATATTTAGCTAAAGTGATTCAATGAGATTAGGTGTCAATTATCTTAGGGCCAGATGTAGCAAAATTCTGGATTGCGACTCACAAATTGTGATTCAGACCGACTCGCAATTTGCGAGTCGCAATCCAGAATGTAGGATGGTGTCCCTGACACCATATGCGACTCGCAAGGGGGTCGCAAAGGCCCACTTCATTAATATTAATGAGGTGGGTTGCAATTTTTGACCCCCTTGCGAGTGGCGGCACTCACAGGGATGATGGCCTGCTGGAGACAGCAGACCACCATGTCTGTGACTGCTTTTAAATAAAGCAGTTTTTTTTTTGTTTTTTTTTGTAATGCAGCCCGTTTTCCTTAAAGGAAAACGAGATGCATTACAAAACGGAAAAATGAAACGTTTTCGTTTAATTTTTTCAGAGCAGGCAGTGGTCCATTGGACCACTTCCTGCTCTGAATTTTTTTTTTCCATGCCATTCACAAAGGGGAAGGGGTCCCATGGGGACCCCTTCCCTTTTGCGAATGGGTAACCACCAGTGTGACACTGGTGGTAACTGCAATTGCTTTGCGACCGCGTTCATGGTCACAAAGCATTACAGCATCGCGCGGTGACTTGCAATTAGGAAGGGGAACACCCCTTCCTAATAGCGACTCGCAGTCCCATTTTGTGAGTCGGTAACCAGGTTACCGACTCGCAAAACAGGGATTGGGCATCGCAATGTGCTTTTTGCATGTCGCAAACAGCGAAATTCACTGTTTGCGACGTGCAAAAAGTTTGCTACATCTGGCCCTTAGTTCCATGGCTATAGCATATCCATGTAACCACATCTAAGTTTGCGACCTGCCCACCCCCTTGACTTGCCCATCTTGTTGGGAGTCCTGTCAAGCTTTTGTATAGCACTCACTAACATATTTGAGTTTCATTCTAAGCTCAACCAATATTTTCATATACTGGGAGAAAGACATGAGAAGATTGCTAAACATTTACTTTTGATTCTGTGGCAGGCACTGGATACTGGGCAGTATCCGTGATGGATAGTGATGTTTACTATTGTTGCCTCTGGGTTTAAGGCTTGTCCGTCCAATTTGGATAAAACAGTTGTTGATTTTGTAAACTGCTTTCTCAAATCTGGCAATAGTGAGCAGTCAAGACTTACTCTAGTATGTCTCAAATGGTTTGGAACTCAAATGCAGTATGGATAGTAATCATACTTAATACAGTCAAAATCAAGCTGCATTATATCTTTTTTGAGCAGGCCTGAATTAGAGTAGCAGAATATAGAATGGGACTCCTAAAATGCACTACGGAACCCAAAATCCCCTGGGTCACCAACAAATGTCTTCACATGTTGCCCCTCATGCAAATCAGTCTCATGCATGCAAAGTGCTCTTTGGATGCATGAAAGGTTATGCTAGACGTCCAGGTGGTACTTTGGCCCGGAGTGGACTCACTTTCTCAACTAGTGCTGGGATGCCCCTGGGTCACCATGAACTTAATAAATCCTAAAGTATAGTACATTGTAGAAATGGAAAGTTTCCACCTTATACTGAGAACATGGGACTATCATACATAACCAAATGAAAAATGTGGCAGATATTGAATTGTATTTATATTTCATTTCTTACTTCTATGCTTTTTCAGACATTCACATGTTATATTATGGGGAAGTGCGTGGCTGTCACAGTGTTGCATTTATTGTAATTGTATGCGGGAAGCACTTTAAGTTTGTGTGAGAGCCACCAAAGTGTTGATGTTATTTTGGCTTGTGGCTCAACACTTAGAAGTGTGATTGAGTCGGAGGTGTGAGAGGCTGACATGTGTAAAGAGTATGCGGAGAGCCATTCGGGCTCTCCCTGTTTGTATAACATGCTCTGCGTGTCTGGGAGGGGCACAGAGCACGGGTATAAATAAAGGACGAACTGCGGTGACGCAGTTCCACATGTGTTAGCAGCCAAGCAAGGTCTCCGTGTGTTCATTGACACTGCGTGTGCGCCGAAGTTACATTGGCGACGAGCGGGAAACGGACTTACCACGTTTGTGATGCGGTATATCCAACAGTAATAGTGAGGGGAAGTCATTCTCCACCCTCGGTGAAGCCGTACCTGCGTGGATGAGGGTGCGGTGTCGAATGCTGTGAAGGCGGAGGCGCTGTGTAGCCCAGGTGATTGGGGCGGTCGCTGGTCCTGGCTCGAGAGAGAGCCCGACCGCTTTGTGTCCTGCCCGGAGGCTGTGCGGCTCGAGGGTCGGCCTGGCTTCCTGCCCGGGGATGCTGGAGACAGTGAGCCACGCCCCTGCCCCGAAAGGAAAAAACACGCAGAGTGAAGCGCTTCGTTGAACGCTCCGCCCAGAAGCGTCCTGTTGCCACGGGAGAGCAACAGTGAATGCCGAGTGCGCTCACGAGGCCGAGGAATCTCCCTTGCAGAGGCTCGGAGTGGGCGTTTCTCTGCATCAGATAACGGAGGCTGGTGCAAGTGGTAAGCTTGAAGCTGAGCTGGCAGGCAGAGACCGGAGCTCTAAAGAAAGAAAAGAAGTATAAATGAGTAGAGGGGTGTTGGACACTGACCACAAGGGGCATTTCAGAAGGAAAAAGAACACAAAGCACTAAAAAAAAAAAAAAAAAAAAAAAGAAGAAAAATAAAATAAAAGAGGGTGGAGTTCAAAGGAAAGAAAATAAGGATAAAACGTTAGCCTCTGCAAATCAGTGCCCCGCCCCAAGATTATGTCAATCCACCACCACCAGGAAATTCCCAGCTCCCGGCACAGGTAAACAACAGTGTTCACTCTTCAGTTACATCATTACCACCGTTTAGCCAACTGATTGACCCGGCCACTGCTGCGCCCAGATGGCGTTTGTGGATAAATCGCCTACAAAACTACTTTTGTGCTACAAGGGAAACGGATGGGGAAGTACGAAGGTCGGTAATGCTGTTGATGGGTGGGTGCTTTAAATAGACACTTTTATCCTCAGCTTAATTCTGATTACGAACGTTTCAAACTGAGACAGGCGCAACAAACAGAAGTCGAGTTGATGGACATGTTTTACCCCAGGTTGAGAAAGCTGGTGAGTTCGTGCACAGGACTCAACCAACAAGAAGAGATCCGAGCTCAGATCATTCAAGGCTGCAAGTCCAATGCCTTAAGAAAGCTCATTCTTCGACAGCAGGGTATGTCCCTTGACGATATTCTGATCCTTGCAAGGTCACATGAACTGTCTGCGGTACGGGCAGACGTGATGGCGGCTGTGAGAGGTCAGTCATTGGCCGCAGCGTCATCAACCCGTACTGTTCAAGTGAAGGAGGAGCAGGTGGACGCTGTCCAGACACGCCAGGTGGCGCCGCGCAAGCTGAACCCTGCCAGATCCAGCGAGAGGGCCTGTGGAAGCTGTGGCTATGAACACCGAGCAAATATGGGGTGCCCGGCAAAAGGGCAGTCGTGCAACCGATGCGGTAAAGCTAATCATTTCGCAAAAGTGTGCCGATCCAGACGGAATAAGCCAGGAGATCAGAAGGGAAAGGATGCTAACGTCAGAGCTGTATCCAAAAATACTGAGGAGATAAGGGATCACGTGATGTCAAGTGGCCCTGTTTTTGAGGAAGATGAGGAAGAGGACATTTTTGTAATCTCTTTCACGGGAGGGAGGCAACAAAAATGGAGACCGCCTCCCATGAGCGATGTACATGTCAATGGCATGTTGGTATCAGTACTCATCGACACAGGGGTGTCTGTCAATGTTATGGATGAAACACTTTTCCAGCAATTGACTCCTACCCCATCACTTACCCCTACGGCCACCAAGATATACAACTATGGAGGACGAGACCCCCTTCCTCTTAAAGGAACGGTGGAAGTGTCCGTGAACAGTGGGGACAGATCAACAGAAGCAAAGTTCTATGTGGTGGCTGGAAATCGCGGCACTCTGCTAGGATGTCACACAGCAGAAGAGTTAGAATTGGTGTTCTTTGCACGTCAAGTTCATGACACTCAGGTGGAACGCCTTCTCGACGAGTTCCCACAACTCTTTGAGGGGCTGGGATGCCTAAAAGGGAAGCGCATCAAATTGCATATCGACAACAGTGTGGCTCCTGTGGCGTTAAGGCATCGTCGGGTGCCGTTTCATTTGTGCCCGGCCGTTGAAAGAGAGTTGCAACTGCTTGAAGACCAAGGAGTCATTGAGAAGGTAGATGGGCCTACGCCCTGGGTGTCACCGTTGGTGATTGCACCGAAACCTAAACAACCTGGAGCTATTCGCCTATGTGTCGACATGCGGCTGCCAAATAAAGCCATCCGAAGGGAGAGACATATCAAGCCCACAATGGATGACATCATTGCGGATCTGAATGGGGCACAGTGGTTTTCAAAACTGGATCTAAACGCTAGGTATTATCAACTGGAACTAGATCCTGCAAGTAGGAACATCACCACTTTCTCGACGCATGTAAGGTTGAGAAGGTACAAGAGACTAAGTTTTGGAGTGTCTTCGGCCGCCGAGGTGTTTCAGAATATAATCAGAGAGACTTTGTCTGGATTGCCCGGAGTAATCAATTTGAGTGATGACATTTTGATACACTCCAGGACGAGAGAGGAACATCACTGTCACTTGAGAGAGACATTGCAGAGACTAGCCGAAGCAGGGTTGACACTGCACAAAAAGAAGTGTGCCTTTTATCAAACTTCTGTAGATTTTTTCGGATACATTTTTTCTAAAGATGGCCTGCAGGTTGACCCACGAAAAGCTGAAGCAATCCGACAAGCTCCTATTCCGCAAAATCCAATGGAAGTACGCAGCTTCCTGGGGATGGCCACGTATTGTGGTAGGTTCATACCACAGCTTGCCACCATGTCTGAACCCCTTCGACAGCTCACGAAAGGGCAACACCGTTGGGACTGGACTCCAGACGCACAAAAGGCGTTTGTGGACATTAAGGCCGCGTTACTGGATAGGTCTACGATGGTGTATTTTAACCCTAGTAGGCAAACTGAAGTGGTGGTGGATGCAAGCCTTGTTGGGCTTGGGGCCGTTCTACTTCAAGAACAAAGACATCAAGAATGGATCCCTGTTGCATATGCCAGCCTGGCTTTGTCGGCGGTGGAAACAAGATATGCGCAAATTGAGCACGAGGCTCTAGCTATTCGATGGGCATGCAGCCACTTTCATTTGTATCTGTATGGGCATGAGTTTCAAATAGTAACGGATCATAAGCCTTTAGTTTCGTTGTTTGCGGGTAACACACGCCTTGCACCTCCGAGAATTGAACGATGGACTGTTCTACTTCAACCTTATAGGTTTACAGTTATATATCGACCTGGGGCGAACAATCCTGCAGACAATTTATCTCGCCATCCTTCTCCGAAGGTATTTGATGCTCATCAAGAGCAGGATGAAGAGAGCACCGAGGTTTTTGTCAGCATGGTCGTGCAGTCAGCATGTCCTAAGGCTCTTCTCGTAACTGACATTGTAAGTGCTACCCAGGATGATGTGATGCTGAGTCATGTTAAAGAGGCATTGAACCACAAGAAATGGAAATATTTTTTGGAAAAGACAAACGTGTCCTGCCCAGGTCAGAAGCTGTCAATGCAAAGTATTTGGATGGTGCGTGATGAACTATCTACTGATGATGCGGGGCTGATTCTGAGGGGGAGGAGAATTGTACTTTCTCAGTGTCTCTGGTCTCGAGTGATTGAGTTGGCTCATCAAGGGCATCAAGGTGCTGCTAAAACCAAAACGAGGTTACGTGCCAAAGTATGGTTCCCTGGAATGGATAGTCAAGTGGATGAAATGGTAGGGAAGTGTCACTCCTGTATCATCACATCAGTGGAACCTCCAAGTTGTCCAGTGGTGACTGAGCCGGCTACTTTGAAACCATGGGCCAAGGTGAGCATGGACTTTGGGAGTTTTCCAGAGGGAAGATTGACCGCTGTTTTGATCGATTCCTACACAAAATTCCCTGTGGTTGAGGTTATAGCGTCCACGGCGTTTGAAAATGTACGGCCAGTTCTGCAGAAGGTGTTTGTGTTGTTCGGCCTGCCCGACTAAATTAGAACGGACAATGGTCCTCCATTTCAGGGGCAAGAGTTTCGATCGTACCTGGAGGGGTTGGCGATTCATCATCATAAGATAATGCCCTACTGGCCTCAGGCAAATGGGGATGTTGAGAGGTTTATGTGAACTTTAAATAGGGCCCTCAGGATTGGAGTTGAGCAAAGAGAAGACAGTGAACAGTGTTTGTATCAGTTTTTGAGCGCTTATCGTCAAACACCCCATAGCACCACTGGGTGTGCCCCCTCCGCTCTAATGTTCAAGGTGTCTCCACGTGACTGTATTTCATCAGGTCTGAGGTGGAAACCTCCTGTGCTGGATGTTAAGGCCACTCAAAGACGACGAGAAATCATGAATCAGAAGGCCAGTGTCAAACGAAGAGCCAAGTATCGTGGTTTTCGTGAAGGTGATCGTGTGGTGGTGAGATGTCGACGAGGTGGAGGAAAGTTCAGGACACCGTTCGAACCTGAGGTGTGGGAGGTTATTGGTGTAAAAGGGTCGATGATAACTGTGGCTAGAGGAAGACAGAGAGTGACACGAAATGTGTCACATTTTCGGAGAGCTGGCATGAGAGCGTCGGCTGAAGAAGAAGAAATGGATGACATAATATGTAGTCCATCAAGGATGTCTGGAGAGACTGAGAGTGTTTCCGGACCAGTGCTAACTGAGCAAACTAGGCCTGGTTTTGCTCCTGAGCACAGAGGTGTGCGCACTAGAAGTGCGAGGTATGACTTACGCCCCAAACCCGTACCAAGTAGTCAGCTGAAAGATTTTATCTGTCAAGCAGGCTGTTCGTGAGCTGTGTTTCGTTATCATCTTCCAGCAATGGGACACTGTGTAAGACCGATACTGATAGCTCGAGAAGGTGTCCGGATGTCTAAAGGGGACAGTATTTGTGGAGATGGGGACGTAGGTTGTTCCGGAATTTCAGCAGTTTGGTTTATTTGTTATTTCTATTATCTTCTTTCACTCATTCCCTGTGTGGGTCCGTGGGTTAACGTTGAATCGTTTCTTTGAATTTATTTGTTAATCCCTGTCCATGTGGAGTAAAACATGGGGGGGATGTAAAGAGTATGCGGAGAGCCATTCGGGCTCTCCCTGTTTGTATAACGTGCTCTGCGTGTCCGGGAGGGGTGCAGAGCACGGGTATAAATAAAGGACAAACTGCGGTGACGCAGTTCCACGTGTGTTAGCAGCCAAGCAAGGTCTCCGTGTGTTCATTGACACTGCGTGTGCGCCGAAGTTACAACATGCAGAATAAAACTGTAATCAGCAGTTGTCAGTTATAATTTATTCTGCAGGTCCCGTGTTTTCTTTAATTGTCTCTATTATGCTAGAGGCAGGGAAATGTGGCAGGAATCTACTTACATGATCTTATTTGCAGGGTGGACATACTGAGGGTCATATGGGAACTAATACACATTGTAAGTTACAAAGCAACGACCTAGCTGGAAGGGCAATGGCCTCCTGATTGAATGTGCCAAAAAGATAAAATGGGGTAATAATCAGAAAAGGCCTGGTAATCCGTATGCTCCTCGATGATGAAGCATGACACCTTTTTCGGGGTGTGAGGGCTATTGTTTCTGATCAGCTGGATCCCCCGATCCAGGTGATCAGCCTCCTCCCGACACACAGCTTCTCTTTTCTCTTCTTCCTTGTCTTGAAGAACAGCATCCTTCCGTGATTAACTATTACATTTAAGTAGCATGGGTGCTGGACCTGTTGAGTAGTTCCTTGTCCCTCTCCTGTTTCAGTTACTGGTAATCTATAAGACAACAGCTGCAAGGTAGATATGCTGTCAATGAGGAACATGATGCCAAATGGACAAGTTTGGAAACTGTGCCTGGAGAGTTTCCAATGTACTTTTTGTGTAAAGCAGGGATATCACCTACTGCTGGACAGATACAATTCTCGACCTAGGGAGCAGGTGGAAAAGCAATCAAAGTTGGCGACCTGAGCAGAAACTGCAAAATCTTTAAAAGAAACCCATGCTGCCAAGAGTATAAAAGCAATATGATCAGATAACGGCTGAGATGCTAGCCAGACTGACACACTGCACATGTGAGGGAAAGAGGAGACGTGACTTGTACATTGTGGCCCTGAAAGACCCAACTTGCCCTGTGTTTCCCTTCTGTCCTCATCCCTTCATGCGAGTTCAATAATTTTCTTAGGTCCCACAGACCTTTGCTCTTTCTTCCATGATGCAGTGAAGTGGCTGCAAGCTGAATGTACATCATTTTCAGAGAAAGCTAAAAACATGAAAATGTGATTCATAATTCCTTGCCAATTAAAAATGCAGAAACATGAATTTTCTTCAGTATTAGGTTTCTTTTGCAGTACGATTGCTCTTCTCTGAATTTTTCAAACCACTTCTGTTGGGAGGCTTTCCAATAAATGTTACCCTTTTTAAGCAACCTATTTTAATGTGATTCATGAGTTTCATTTCTTTTGACACATATCCTGAGCTCTAGATCTCTTTAGAGTCCGAGGAGGTAAAAAGGCAAAAAAGTCCTGCTAGTCGCAAGTCACTGTATAGAAAGACGCGCACACAATCCCTTTCCATATCCTTTTCTTCCTCACTACTCAGGCTCCATTTCCTATAAATTCACTGTCTGAAAATCGACTTCAGCAGTCCAGAGACTGGTTGAAAGTGAATGTTCACTTCAAGGTTTCCAATTTGCAGCTTGCAACTCTGATATTAAGAGATTGGATTGTTGAGTCACACTACCTTATGACCCAGGAGAGATGCCCCGTGCTCAGCCCTACACATTGAGCATGTCTGATAAGAAGAAATGTGACCACTTGAAGAGACTTGTCAATAAACCATCTGGGCACCGAACTGAAAGCCTTTAATGCAGCCTTCTACCTGGCAATAATCCGACTGGGAGAATTGTCTGCCGGTCTTCTTAGAGATAAACAGAAAATACGACTATATCTTGTTACTTATAGTCACATACAATGACTCAAAAGAGTTACATACATTATGTCATGCTGTTAGCAGCTTATTGTCAGTGCATGTTGTGAAAAAGTCATTTTTTTGGCCCTCATCACCCCCATTTTGTGACAGATACTGGTTGTTACTGATTCTGACTGTGTCCTGGGCATTGCTAACCAGTCACAGGGCCAGTGCTATATTTAAAAGGTATGTGCAATTTAGGCGTAAATATACTTGGCTTTGGCAACCCATCTGTAAGTCCCTAGTATATGGTAGGAAATGAAGGTTTGGGGACCCCAGTGGGGCTATGGCACTCATGGGTGCACTTCTGTGGTGTCTGGTGTCATTTTAAAGGCAGGTCATCCTTTCTGGCTGCTTTTAAATTAAAACTTACCCAAGTTCGACTTTGGAATTAAAAGTATTTCCAAAGTCTCAAACTACATTATTTTTATATATGTCAACCCTAAAGTCTGCCCTAAGTGCCCCAAGGGTTGGGTGCTGTTAGAACTTGCAACCTTGGTCTGGCCTCCCCTGTCTCTTTTGCCTCTGCTTCCCACGTTTTGACTTTGTGCTGGACTTCGTTTTTGCTGTTTTTGATTCTCTGGGCACTTTACCACTGGTGACAAGTGCTAAAGTGCAAGTGCACCCTCTGTAAATTGTATTTGTAATTGGCTTTTCCATGATTGGCATGTTTGATTTACTAGAACGTCCCTAGTAAAGCGCAATAGAGATGCCTGTATATCAAATGTTGTTAGTGGGCCTGCAGCAATGATTGTGCCACCCACATTGGTAGCCCTGTAAAGATGGCTCAGTCCTTCCACCACAGTGTCTGTGTGCGTAGTTTTAACCTGCCGATTTGACCAGGAAAATGCATCCACTTGCCAGACACAAACCTCCCCTTTTTATACATGTAAGGAACCCTAGGGTAGTCCCATGGGCATTGTGGAGTGTATGTTGAAGGTGGGACATGTACTGGTGTGTTGTACATGTCCTAACGGTAAAATACTGCATAATTCCGTTTGAACTGTTGCAGAGCCTATCTCTCTCATAGGTTAACATTGAGGCTGCCTTTAATTAGCTCTTGCGTGCAGTTTACCATTGGTAGCAGAACAAGATGTGGAGTTTGGGGTCTATGAACTCACAATTTAAAAATACAAATTTTGGTAAAGTTGTTTTTTAGGTTGTCAGGTTGAAAATGCCACTTTTAGAAAGTGGGCATTTTATTGCTTAAAGCATTCTGTTACTCTACTTGCTTGTGTATTCTTTGCCTGGGTCAGAATGACAGTTGGGCTGTTTGTGAATCCCTTCTAGACAGTGACACAAACGGAGCTCGGCTGTAGCCTGCATTTCCTAATGGGCCATCTGGGCTAGGGTGGAGTGGTCACTTACACCTGAAAGGGCTGTGCCAGCACTCACACAATGCAGTCTCCAACCCTGTGGTGTGAGTCTGGAGCCAGGCCGGGGCAAGGCAGGATCTTGTGAACAACAGACACTTTCCAATGAAGTTTGCATACTTGAAAGGCAGAAAGGGGTAAACATAAGTAATGGACCCAATACCCCAGATTTTCAGATTACTTCTGGAACCAAGATGAACCTCAGCTAAGGAGAAGACCTGAAGAGCTGAAAGAGGAGTACTGCCCCTTTGCCTGTGACTGTGCTTTGCTGGGTTGGCCTGCAATTGCAGCTTCTGCCTGAAAGAGGAAAAAAACTGGACTTTGTGGTATATTCCTACTTGTGACGAATCTCCAAGGGCTTGGACTGAGCACGCCTCCTGTTTTGAAGTCTCAGGGCCATCAAAGACCTCCTCTGCCACCTCTTGGACTCTCTGCTGAGACTCCTGCCCTGCCAAGTGGTGCCCTATTCAGGTCCTGGGCCCTTGAAAGGTGAAGCTGGTAGAACGAGGGCTGAAATCCACACACAGGAAGCCGTGCAGGGAAAATGTCAATGCACTACGTGCAATGTAGCTGTAAAAGTGACATGCCACCTGCCTCACAGCTGAAATCTAAACACCACCTATATCCTGGCTAGGAAATCAATGCACCACCTGTATCACGGCTGGAGAAACAACACAACACCCACTTGTGGCTGCGGAAAATGACGCAAACCCCATCACTGTGCAGCCGGATTTCTCATGCATCGTCACTGGCCATAAAAATCATCGTGAACCTAAGCACATCTGAAGTGCTCCTTCTGGAAATCAGTGCATTGCTCTCTCGTGGGAGAGAAAACAACACTTTTCTTACCTGACCGGAGAAGAAACAGTGGACAGCCTCACTTGTGATTAAGGAATCGACACATCGCTGACTTTTCCGACACACACTTGCCAGTATAGCTCTATTTTTGACACAAACCAGGTTCTTTTTGTAAAAACAATGTTTCCATTGTTTTCTATGGAGTAAGATTCTTTGTATTTTAAAAAATAACTGGACTTGTTGAATTTTTGTCATTTTAGTTTTGTTTGAGTTAGATAAATATTGCCTATTTTTCTAAACTGGTGTGGTGTCCATTTTGTACTGTTTTCACTGTATTGCTGTGTGTGTTGGTACAAATACTTTACACATTGCCTTTGAGATAAGCCTGACTGCTTGTTTCAAGCTTCCAAGGAGGTGAGCAGGGTTATCTAAGTGTGTATCTTCATTGCCTTGACTAGAGTGATGGTCCCTGCTTGGACAGAGTACAAACTGATTGCCAACCAGAGACCCCATTTCTAACAGGCACAGTGTAGATATAAAGGAGGAATGATAAAATATGTTTTATAAACCCTGGTGAGGGAGAAACTGCCACTTTTGTTTTGCCCTTTGCAGTGCATTAGCTCCATAGGCTAACATGGGAAGACTTTGTTTTAAAATAATAACTTCTCATTTTGCATAGGAAAGAGCTAAATATGCCTTTGTCAGCCTCTAGCAGCCTGAGCCACACTGCCTTAATGAGGTGGGAAGTGGCCTGGGGTGACAGAAAGAAAACATCTTGTGGGAGGAGAAGTGCTGGCAGAACAAGAATGAGGTAGAGCTGTCAAACTGGTGTTTAAAGGAGGGGAAACCATCTGGGACATAAACCAAAAATCCCCCATTTCCTGCCCCCCTAGCCAGATGGAAGCCCAAATAATTAGATTAGGAGAGCTGCTGAAAGGGGTGTGTTAGGGAAACTTAGTCACACCAGTGGTGGTCCTCAGCCAGATCCAACTTCGCAGGAGAGATTTTCTCCATCGTGGATTTTTGAAGAATGTTGCTTTCTGACTGATTTTTGTCACACTTCGCAGGAAGTTGTCACTCCAGAGGGTGGTGCCCTGCACCTCACTCGTCAGGGGTGACTCTCTGCTTTCCAATCCAGGAGCAAGGATAAATATGGAAGACCTGTCCTGCAATTCACATCCATGCTGTAGAAAGAGTGAACAAGAACTGCCATGCAGAACCCCTTGTCTACACCTGAAGGACTGCACCACCTGCACACTCTGTACTTAACCGCATGAAGGACTTTGCCTTACTTCTGAAGAGGCAGGAGTGGACTCCCTGTAAGCAACAGGTACAAAGGAGCTACCAAGAGTTCCCTGCATGAAGTCCTGCAAGAAGAGCCCAGCTGACCAGGTTCCACTGGCCTTTCAAGGTTTCTGACCAGGTGCATTCTGGGAATTGTTGTTCTAACTCACAAGGAGCAGCTCAGAGCTGCTGGAACCTTGGGCCAAATTTGTGGACACTGCAAGACCCAAAAAAGGGCTTCTAGAAGAATATCCAGAACTTTGGAGAACTTTGGAGCGCCTCTGGATAAAAGCCCCATAAGGTGACCAACTCAATGGAGAGAGTCAGGCCAGTGACATTGAACCACCTGGCCTGAATTTCAGGTTTGTGCCGCTGAAGATCCAGAGGTTTTCTCTGTTGACGAGACTTCTAGGAGTTTACCGGGACCTCGCTCTGAACCAAGCAGACAACATTGCATCGCAAGCCAACCTGAAGAAGAGCCTCGCTTGACTACAAGAGAAAAAGATACAGAAAAAAGAGTACGTCCAAAAATACAATTTTGACCGGGGCCTAGTGCTCCGGGTATCCAACTTGGTCTCCATCGCGGTCGGCCTCAAACTTTGACTTTACCCCGGTTAAGCATGACCTGATGTCATCAACTGGCGCTTTATGCTCTTAGGCACCAGAAAGCACATTTTTACATTTAATCTTTCAAAAAATAATTTTTCCAGTTCGCTACATTGAATTTTTGTCATTTTGGTGTCATTTTAAAGAAAAAATATATTTGTATTTGTTATAAATAGGTGTTGGATGTTTATTGTGTGTTGTGTCTTTTTTTATATTAAATGCTTTACACACATCTCTTAAGTTAAGCCTAACTGCTCATTGGCCAATGTAGGAAGGGTTGAGCAATGATTCATTTATTGATACTTGACTGGACGTTGTGTGAGAGAATGGTCTATTGCTAAGTGTAGGTACCTACCTGCCCTCACTAATAATCCACTTTCCAACATTTTGGTGAGATCCAAAACTTGTGTTTAATATCACAACTCAGTATTTAAGTGAACCAAATTAAAAAAAATATCTCAATTGTCCTAATTCGGAAATGTTTTCGATTTTTAATTCTGACTAATGTCTATTAATTCATTTTTTATTTTTCTAAATTACTGTCTTAATTTTTGCAAAGTTTTTTTTTGTGACCCAAAAGGCCTGGGGATTACCAGCAGCTTCTAATGTGAGAAAGACCAAACTGGTTAAGTCCCTTAGAGCCTTGACAGAGGCCCAAAGGGAAGGCACAGAGGGAAGCCCCACAGGTAGAAGGGGAGAGGGAGGATGACTCTTCCAACCACCCAGGGGAGAAGTACGTACTTATGAGGGGCTATATATTTTAACAATGAAGGAGCATATCTTGAGTAAGGGTACCTCAGAGAAGTTATGGCAGTACCTAGTGGACTTTAAAGTGCCTAGTCCCATGGACCTGGGAGAGACAGCTGATGAGTGGTTGAGAACCAGGGTTTCCAACAAACACCAGGGTAGGGTGATCAGAAGAAAGGAGGAAAAGCCCCCCCTCCCCCATTGAAATCCCAGGGGAAAGATGATAAAACATCAAAAGAGCACTTAGAAGAGCCACAAAAACCTGCACAGGTGGGGGGTGAGACATTCCACTTCCAAAGGGAACCACTTTGATCCTGTTAAGGCAGGGACGTTCTTGACCTCCCAAAGGCAGAGATGTGTTTTTGACTGTTTCCAGCCAGGACACAAAAGAGAAGATGCTGTCTGTTCCAAGTAGCCCCCCACTCATGGACAGTCCCAGGGCTTGCTAACGTAGGTGTGGGGGTGGAGGTTGGCCCAGAAATGGGGCCATGACATACAGAGGTACCCTTAGTGTCTGTGGTTGAGGTGCATATTGCAGCCCTGACTGCCTTACCTCCAAGTATACAGAGGCAGAAGTCTAAGATCAGCGGGACTGAAGTTGAGGCTCTGAGACATACAGGTGCTAATGTGACCATGGTCATGGACAAACTAGATTTTCCAGAGAAGATGCTACCTGGTGTATTTCAATATGTGACTTATGCAGACAGCAGAGCCACACTCCATCTCATGACCATGGTGAGCTTGGAATGGGAAAATGTCACAGGCCGTAAGAAGGTAGTTGTGTCTCCTGCCCCCTCCCTCAGCAGCGTTTACTGTGAAATGATCTTAAAACATCTGAATGATCAGAGGTGGAAATAAAGGTCCATGTGCAGATGCTGCACCTTCGTGAGTGAGTATGGGCTGTGTCCAGGTCACAGGCTGCACCACGGGAAAATGCTGGACACTAGTACCCCGTAACAATGGGCAAAGCCTCAAGAAGCATGTGAAAGTCACAGTGAGCCAAACAAAGGAACTCCAGAGATGTAGGAGGAATCCAGTCCTGAAGGGGAAGATATGACCTCTGAGGTAGGGATACCACCAATACAAGCTCTGCCTGACCTGGCAGAGTTGCAGGGGGCCAGTGGTCCCTCCAGAGAACAATTGTGCCAGGGACAAAGAGAGTTTCTCACTCTTGAAGGCCTGAAGCAGACTGCCTCGAGGCAAGAGCAGGGTGATGTCAGAGGATTCCACAGGGTCTACTGGGAGGATGGAGTCCTCTATAATGAGTCAAGGGACCCCAAACCAGGGGCAACCAGGAGAGTGGTGGTCCTCCAGATATATTGGGAATTCATCCTGACATTGAGGCATTACATTCCCTTGGCAGGACGTTTGGGACAGACCAAGACCTGGAATAGGCTGGTCAACCGTTTCTATTGGATCAACATGTCCACCAATATGAAGGAGTTCTGTAGCTCCTGTATCACCTGGCAGACCAGTGGCAAGACAGGGGCCAGACAAAGGCTCCCTTAATACCACTGTTAGTCGTTGGGACTCCCTTTGAGAGGGTGCAGATTGATATTACTGGTCCCCTAGACCCACCAACTGCAGCAGGCAACAGATACATTTTGGTGGTAGTGGACCATGCCATCATGTATCCAGAGGCAATTCCGCGCAGAACAGTTGCTACTCCCACAGGGGCTCAAGCCCTACTTGGTGTGTTCACCAGACTAGGTTTCCCAAAAGAGGTGGTCTTACATAGGGACACAAACGTTATGTCTGCCTATCTGAAGGTGATGTGGGATGACTGTGGTATTACTTATATGTTCAGAACCCCAACCCCATATCATCCCCAGACTAATGATCTGATGGTAAGATTTAGTAAGACCTGAAGTGCATGATTCTGGGTTTGTCTGACAAACTCAGGAGGAGATGGGATGTTCTCCTTCCATGTCTGCTCTTTGCTCACAGAGAGGTGCCATAAAAGGGGATTGGGTTTAACCTCTTTGAGTTGTTGTTTGGGTACCCTTTCAGAGGCTCATTGTGCTTGGTGAGAGGGTCTTGGGAGAAGGCTCTCAAGCAGTCCAAGCAGAATGCGCTTGACTATGTGCCATGCCTGCGGTCTTCCATGTCAGAGTACATGAAGAAGACAATCAACAGCCTGGAGGTCAGC
The DNA here is from genome assembly GCF_031143425.1 of Pleurodeles waltl. Taxonomy (NCBI): domain Eukaryota; kingdom Metazoa; phylum Chordata; class Amphibia; order Caudata; family Salamandridae; genus Pleurodeles; species Pleurodeles waltl. The sequence goes on from NC_090446.1 coordinate 232,728,416, forward strand.
CAACAGCACAATAAGCTCTGGCATGACCAGGAGGCTACTATGCCTGAGTACCATCCAGGTCAGTTGGTGTGGGTGTTGGAGCCTGGTGCTCCTCCGGCTCTCAGGGTGAAATGGATGGGGCCCTACCCCATTCTAGAGAAGGTGGTGGACCTTGGCACTCCCAGGTTCCCCACCAGATCCTGCATATAAACAGGCTTAAACCCCACCAAGACAGGGCAGATATGACCATGCTGATGGTCACATATGAAGAAAAGGATGAGGAGAGTGAACCTCTGCCAGTTTTCCTCTCTACCAATGTGCAAGATGGGTCAGTGGAGGCGTTTAACTCTCTCCTATGCTGACAGACCAGCAGTAAAAAACTGCGAACAAGTGTTGGTGCAGTTTGCTGGGCTCATCTCACTGACAGTTGGAATCAGCACTTGGTGTGTCCATGACAATGACACTGGTGACAGCTTACCTGTCAAAAACAAGTTGATCAGGCTTTCTGACCAAGTCAGAGTCAATATCAAGGCTGAGATAGCTAAGATATTGGAGCAAGGGGTGATTGAGCCATCTGATAGTCCCTGGGCCAGTCCAGTGGTACTGATACCCAAACCTAATCCCCAAAAGTGGGAAGAAGGAGTTGAGATTCTCTGTAGACTACAGAGGTTTGAATGCAGTCACCAAGATTGACGCTTGTTGGAAAATGGGTTATTGGTAGGGCAGGTAGGTACCTACACCTAGCAACAAGCCACTAACCTCCACCTAGGTACAGTTAGGTCTCAGTAAATTAATCCCAGCTCAACCCTTGGTAGCTTGGCAACGAGCGTCAAGGCTTAACTTAGGAGACAAAGTGTAAAGCATTCAAATATCACAAAACAGTAATTAAATAAAACACAGGAAACAGTTTAAAAATCCAAAACCAATTTATAAAAATAGTTTATATTTTTATCTTTAAAATGACACAAAAACGATTAAAATCGGTTCAGGGGAACCGGAGATATGAATTTTTAAAGAATTATTACTTTTCTAGCGCTTAGAAACAAAAAGCGCCAATCGGGTCATCTGGTTGCACCTCGACCGGGGCAAAGTCAAACTTTCAGGCCGACCGCGATGGAGCCCTGCTCGGCTACAGGTCGCGGGAGGCCTCGGTTAAAAAGTTACCTTCTGACTTAGTCTTTATTTTGAAGTTTTTCTTCACCGGGACGAACCTGCCAGTTGAATCCGACCTCCTGGAGCCCTTGTCCGGATACGCGATGTGGTTTTCCTCGGTGGAGACTTTTACCTTCGGACTTAGTCGTTTTTTCGAGATGAAAATCCTTCGACCGGGGTAAACCTGGATCTTGATCCGACGTCCATGGTGCCCTTCTCGGATACGATGGCTGGGAGGTCCCTGTCAACTTTTTACCTTCGGACTTAGTCTCTTTTTTGGATGTTTTTCTTTACCGGGACGAACCACGAAGTCAGGCCGGGTCGCGGTTGAGGCAAGCCGGCTAGAATTTCCGCGGCGGGTCGGTCCCTCTCTGGAGCTTTTTTCCAAAAATTCTCAAATCTTTTCCAAACTTCTGGGGCTTCACCCAGATGTTCTTTTAAGGGTCTTTTGGGGTCCACAGCTCACCCCAAGGGTCCAGAAGTTCTGTGACAGTCCTTGGGGGGTGCGGACTTCAACTCCCAGAATGCACCTGGCGCAAACTCCTTTTTGGCCACTGGACAGTGGTCAGCTGGTCGCTTTCTTCAGGAGTTGGTGCAGGGGACTCTGGTTAGCAATTTTTCACCTGTAGCAAACAGGGAGTCCCTCCTTGAACCAGTTGAAGCCAGGCAAAGTCCTTCTTGTGGTGAAGCCCAAGTGTGCAGCTGGTGCAGTCCTTCTGAGTGCAGGTTCCAGGTGCAGGCCAGGGGTCCAGCAGGGCAGTCCTTCTTCTCCTTAAGTTCTTTCTTCTTGAAATTTGGTGGGGATCTGAGGTGTGGGTGCAGGTCTGCCAGTTTTATCCTTGCTCCTGGGTGAAAAGCAGGGGGGCCCTGGTTCTCCAATCAGGGACAGGGTCGTCCCCCTGTGATGACCACTTCCTGGGAAGTGTGGCAAAAATCCATCCCAGAAGGCAACAGTCTCTAAAAATCCAACATGTATGAATCTGATTTTTGGAGGTTACATCTGGCTGAGCCCACCCACTGGTGTGGCTAAAAATCATAAACACACCCCTCTCCTGCCCTCTCCTAATCTAATCAAGGGGGCACCTAATTGTCTGGGGTTGCAGGATGTGGGGGTGTTGCTGGGTGCTCCAAATGTCCTTCTCTGCCTTTGAAGACCAGTTTGGCAGCCCTCCCCCTTCCTGCCTCACCATCTGCTGAGGGGAGATTCTCTCCCCCAAGCACATTCCTTTGTGTGAAGCCAGGCCACTTTACACCTCATCAAGGCAGCCTGGCAGAAGCTGCTGCAGGCTGGCCAATCAGAGCACAGCAGCAAAAACAATGCAGAGCTGAAATTGGCAACTTTTTAGGTAAAGTCTAAACTTTTTACCTGAACAAGTTATATTAAATCCAACAACTGGAAGTTGTGGGATTTATTACAACAATTAATTTGATACCAAATTCTTGGTATGTAACATTTAAGGAGACTTTAAAATTTAAAATAAAGTCTGCCCATTCTAGCCTATGAAGGCCATTTACTTCAATGAGGGAAAAACGAATTTGGCTGTTTTTACCTCACCAGGGCTTATAAATCTATTTGTATAAAGTCCCTGCTTATAGTTACATGGCACCCAGCCCTAGGGGCACATAGGGCACACCTTAGGGGTGACTTATATGTAAAAATAAGGTAGTTTAAGACTTTGGAAGTACCTTTAATTCCAAAGTCGAATTTGCATATAACTTTAATTTAAAAGCAGCCAGCAAGGCAGGCTTGCTTTTAAAATGACACTGGGCACCTCAGCAGTGCACCTAGGTGTGCACCACCTATGCTGTGGTCCCTAAACCTACATGCCCTACCATATACTAGGGACTTATAGGTAGGTTAACTTAGCCAATTATAATTAGCCTAATTTGCATATCCATTTTACACAGAGCACAGGCCCTGGGACTGGTTAGCAGTACCCAGGGCACCATCAAAGTCAGGAAAACACCAGCAAAAAGAGGAAAATGGGGGCAAAAAGTTGTGGGGCCTCTGCAATCAGCCCTGTTTTCTCACAACGCTCAACCCATACCTGGAGCTGATGAGGTAATTGATAGGTTGGGGCTGCTAGGTACCTGAGCACATTTGACCTAACCTCAGGATACTGGCAGATTGCCCCTAAGTCCAGGAAAAAAGAAGAGGTCAGCATTGTCCACTCCAGTGGGCAACTTTCAATTGAAGACAATGCCTTTTGGTTTGAAGACTGCCCCTGCCACCTTCCAAAGGTTGGTGAACAGAGTCCTGACTGGGGTGGAATTCTTTAGTGCAGCTTATCTTGATGGTTTAGCTGTATTCAGTTCCACCTGTAAGGATCACCTTGTCCACCTGAGGGAATCGCTACAGGCCCCACAACAAGCAGGCTTGACTACCAAGGCAAGCAAATGCCAGATAGGGTGGAGTTCAGTGGTGTACGTGGGCCACTTTGTAGGTGAAGGCCGTGTACAGCCTCTCCAGGTCAAAATCATGACCATCCTGGATTGGGAGGCTCCTAAAACCCAGATTCAGACCAGGGCATTTCTTGGCCTGACTGGGTATTGCAGGAGATTTGTCAAGAGGTATGAGTCCATCATGGATCCCCTGACAGAGCTCATCTCTAAAAAGCAGTCCAAAAAGATAATTTGGTCCACTGAGTGTCAGAATGCATTTGACACACTAAAAGAGGCAATGTGTTCATCACTGGTGGTACTGGTCCCTGACTACAGTGATGATTTTATTGTACAAACAGATGTTTCAGAGCAAGGGATTGTGGCAGTGTTGTCTAAAGTAAATGAGGGCCAAGATCAGCCAGTTGTGTTCATTAACAGGCGATTACTCCCCAAGAGAACAAAGATGGATTTCCATTGAGAAGGAAACCTTTGCTGTGGTCTTGTCCTTGAAGAAGCTGAGATCATACCTGTTTGATACTTTCTTCCATGTTCAAACTGACCACAGATCTCTCAGATGACTCATGCAGATGAGCGGGAACAATCCAAAACTGTTGGGGTGGTCCATTTCCCGACAGTGGTGATCACCTTTTTAGTGGAACACTGACGTGGGAGTGCTGTGCAGATTAACTGTCTAGGTTTTTCCACTTAGCTGATGTGGACTACCAGGGTGTAGGTTAGTATCCATCACCTGTCATCTGGGGGGCAGTGTGAGGAAGTTGTCCTTTTGGTCCTGATCACCTCCATTTTCTGACTGATACTGGTGGTTAGTGACTCTGACTGTGGGCTGGGCACTGCTAACCAGTCCCAGGGACAGGGCTGTGTTCATAAGGTATATGCAAATTAGGCATAATTATAATTGCCTCTGACAACCTACCTGTAAGTCCATAGGATATGGTAGGGCATGTAGGTTTAAGGACCCCATTAGAGTTAGGACAAACATGGGTGCACTGCTGTGGTGTCTGGTGTCATTTTAAAGGCAGGCCTGCCTTACTGGCTGCTGCTAAATTAAAATTAACCCCAAAATGAACTTTGCAAATAAAAGTACTTCTAACACCTTAAACCACCTTAGCTTTACCTATAAGTCACCCCTAAAGTCTACCCTTGGTGAAGTGTAGTTTTAAGCAGGGACATTATAAAATATGTTTCATAAGCCCTGGTGAGGGAAAAACTAGCAATTGCATTTTTCCCCATTGTAGTGCATTAGCTCCATAGGGTAACATTGAAAGCCTTTCTTTATAAATGATAAAGTCTCATTTCCGTTAGGAAATAGATAACAATGTCACGTTTGACATCAAATTCATAATTCAAATAAATCCAACAACTTGCCAATGTTAGATTTATTGTAACTATTACAGGGAAAAAAAAATTACAAATATTTCTGAAAGGTGCCAAAATTAGCCCTGAGGTGCCCTTTCCTGTTTGGTCAGCCTCTTGCAGCCTGGGACAAGCTATCTTAATGAGATGTGAAGTAGCCTGGGTTGAAATAAAGGACACATCTGGTGGGAGGAGAACTACTGTAGCAGATGGCAGAGCAGGAAGGAATTAGAGTGGCCAATCTGGTCTTCAAAGGAGGGAAAGCCACCTGGGACAGAAACCGGATCTTCTCCAATTCCTGTTACCCCAGCCAGATGGGATCCCCAGTAATTAGATTAGAAGAGGAGCTGAAGGGGGTGTGTTTGGGGAAACCTAGCCACACCAGTGGATGGGCTCAGCCATATCTAACCTCCCAAGAGAGGTTTTCTCCATCATGCATTTCTGAAGAATGTTGCTTTCTAGGATTGATTTTTGCCACACTTCTGGGGTGGCACCCTGGATCCCATTGGTCAGGGGTGCCACCCGCTTGCCAAACCAGGAGTAAGGATAAATATGGAGGAGCTGCCCAGCAATTAAATCCCTGCAGAAGAAGAAGGACTTCCCTGCTGAACCCCTGGCCTGCACATGAAGGACTGCACCCACAAGGACTGCAGATGTTGCACACTCTGGGCTTTACCACAAAAAGGACTTTGCCTTGCTTCTGAAGAGCCAGGAATGAATTCCCTGTAAGCAACAGGTACAAAGGAGTTACCAAGAGTCCGCTGCAAGCAGACCAGCGTCCAGTGACCTTTTGAGGATTCTGACCAGGTGCATTCTGGGAATTGTAGTCCCAATTCCTAGGGAGCAACTCAGAGCTGCTGAAACCTTGAACCAAGTTTGTGGACATTACAAGACCTCAGAAATGACTCCTGGAAGAAGATCCAGAAGTTTGGAGAAATTTTAAGCAAGTTTGTAAAAAAGCTTCATTAGGTGACCGATGACGAGAGTGAAGCCTGCGATGTCGAACTGTGACGTGGCCTGAATTTCAGGTTCATCTGGCTGAAGGTCTGGAGGTTTTTCAGGAATTGACTGGGACCCCAGGATGAGGCAAGTTGACAATGTCACATCGCAAGCTGGTCTGACTAGGATCCTCACTCAACAACGAAAGAAAAAGCTCCAGGAAAAATGACCATGGGCCTGATTTAGATCTTGACAGTGTTACCGCCAAGCCGGATTGGCGGCACACCCAAAAAAGTCCATCAAGCCAATGGTGTTCCATCTGCCATTTTTTAGATGTATTGTGGCTGAGCTGAAGACCACTACGATAGAGTGCTTTTCCTAGCTGTCATATAGACTGGTTCCCATGGACCATATTTAGAAGTTTAGCTGTGCAGGCTGTGTCATGCCCGTGATTTGCTGATGGAGGGAGACCCTCACTGTACCCAATGGACAACAGACAATGCAGCGGCTATGGATTACATATAAGTAACACACACACTCTACCTTTGCCATATGTGCCCCTGCACAGCACCTGACACAACACACCATATACCATCATCCATTGCCATTCCCACACCACACAATATGTACATACAGAGAACACCCATAGCCATGACACAACACACACACACTATTGACTCTGCACCCAAACTTGACACAAACACAACAAGAAACACAACTACACACTCAGCTACACAAACACATGCACGAGGCACAACTACACACATCATGACAACGTCCAGCACACAATATTCACCTGAATGTTGCGCACAGCAACACAACATGCACTATAACATCGATCCCACATGCAAGTGACACATATACAGATACAACCACCTCACCAACTCCAGCTCCCTCCATCTCAACCTGTCAATCCAATCGCACACACACATATACGTGCCTGCTGACATACACAACAGGAAGCACAACCTTACCAGTATCTGTCCCCTGGCAATACACACACATGGACACCGTTGACAAGTATGATTGCACTGTCAATGTGGTGCAGGCACTTATTTGGCTATGAATGATGACACCACAATAACAACTGTGTATGTGTGCGATATGCTTGTTGTGCCAGTGTCCCAATCCGTGTCTAACCCAAATGTGTGCCCGACATATGCATTATACAGTAATTAAAATGAGGCATCCCTACCTTTGAGTTTGGCAATTGGAGAAGGGCATGTTCTCACCATGGTCAAGTAACAGCAGCGATGGAAGCTCTTGTCCAGTCAAAAAAGGATGATGAATTGGAGGGAAAAGATAAGTCTTATATGAGATTGTGGCCTATTGCTAAGGGTAGGCACCTACCTGCCCTTACTTATAATCCACTTTCCAACACATGTCTACCATATGCATGGTCTCTTTGAGATTTCCAAATCTGGGTGTCCTTCTATGTAGTTCTGGGATTTATCTTTGATCTGAGTCATGGTAAACACATGTCTTTTTTTGTCAAGACAGTGAAGAGTGGATAGTTCATACATTGCCCCTACACGATTCTAGCACTACATGCAATGCACCAGAGGTAGGTGCACATAATTTCTAACTGTGGTGGTATAGACATTATACAGCACAGACGTATTGAGACTACATCCTACAAAGGTACTCTGGCGGCCTTACAGTGCAGCTTCTGCAGCATGTGCTGCTCTTGTTCACGAAGGACACTTCACAGTTCACAGTTGTGTTGTAAGCATGCCACCCAAATCACAGCATGCTCTGAGCCAGGGACCTGCTGGAAAATAACAGTGACAGAACATTTTTTCCCTTTACTGAGTGTCTCTAGACACACCTAGCTGTTGCTGCTAGATTTGTTCTAGTAAATAACGACTTTTTGGGGTTTTCTAAGAAGTGTTAATGTTGGATCATTAGAATTAGATATTCAAAGTTACATCTAAAGGCTGTATCCTCCTCTTACCCACTTTGCTGTGTAAGACAATGTTGTCTACATGGAAAAAGGAAGAAAGGCAGGAACTTTATTTCTATTCACAACTCTGTGCTTTGGCACTATGACATAAAATACCATCATCTTTTTTTGTTTTTTTTCAACCAACTGCATGTTATGTTGTTATGTTATGTTGTTATTTTATGTTATGTTCTGTCATGTTATGTTGAAGTTTTGCTTTTAACAGCTTCATGGTTGACTAAAACCCAGCATACAGAGTGCTGTTGGCTAAAATTACAGAATTGGGCATTTGTGAATGAAAGCCAATGTTTTCCTGTCAGCTTTGTTTTAAGATTTTAAGAAGTCAACTATTCCAGTTGAAAAAAAATGCTTGTCTCATGATTAAATCCAAAAGTAAACTATGATGATATATTTTGTAAGGGTTCACTCTTTAACCCACATCATGTATTAAAAAAGGCACTAGAAATGTGAATCATTTTTTCTTATGTGTAATGTAAAGTTTTAGACCGAGCTTCACAACACAATAAAGGTACAACATGGAAGGCAGCAGGGCACCCTTCCCCTATGCAAATAAGCTGCAGGCAAATAACAGTGGCAGAAAGAACATAACACTATTTTCTCACAAACACAGGACAGGTACAATACAGGTAGCTATCACCTTATAAAGTGAGTAAGAGGTGTTAAACGACTGTTGTACTATTTCATGAACCTCACAAGAGCGTCAAAATATCTGAAAGAAATAGCCAAACCTCTTATTGAATTAACATACATTAATGTACTCCTACAGGATGATGAATGCTCACCCATCTGGTGTTGTATGCTTCATTAGTGGGCTCAATTTCCCGCACTAGGAAGCATTCAAGAGTAGCACTGTTCAGTGGTTGTACAGTCTCTTAGTTATGAGGTCACTAGTCTGGGTGTTGTTTTGTTACTTATGTCGACTTTTATGCTTCTCCCTTATTAAAATGTCAGACCTATGTTACATTTGTATGAGCCTTTGCTGAAAACAATGTTTACTGGTGTCTTCCTACCACTAGGTTAAGGACAGGAGGGCTGAGCAATTGACCCTACTTGTTTTGGTGCTCAATATTGCTCCTTGGAGTCAGTCGTTTACCCCTTCAATACAGGCATATTATAAAACAGTCCTTTCTTCATAGTGAATGCTGAGCAGCCACAGAAGGGAGATGGGTGAGGCGTTGGGGCAGATTTTCTCAGGCCTAGCTCCTTGAAGAAGCCTCTCAATGTGCTACTGATGGATGTTAGACCTGGCGTCCTTGGCATGTTTTCCCCTGTCTTTTTCTCTCTGCTTCCTGTATTTTGTACTGTGTGTTGTACATTGTTTTTGCTGCACATAGTTTTCTGGGCACTTCACCACTGCTGACCAGTGCTAAAGTGCAAGTGCTTCCTGTGTAAAGTGTGATTGTGATTGGTTATCCCTGATTGGCATCTTTTATTTACTAGTATATCCCTGGTAGAGGGCACTAGAGGTACCCAGGACCTGTGAATCAAATGCCACTAGTGGGCCTACAGAACTGATTGTGCTACCCACATAAGTAGCACTGTAATGTGTCTCTCTCCGACCAGCCACTATAGTGTCTGTGTGTGTGCAGTTTTGCCCTGTCAATTTGACCTGGCAAGTGTAGCCACTTGCCAGGTGTTAGAAATGGGGTCTTTGGTTGGCAGTCAGATTACCCCCTGTCCAAGCAAGGACCCTCACTCTAGTCAGGGTAAAAGACAATCACCTTCAGATAACCCCCGCTCACCCCCCTGGTAGCTTGGCACGAGCAGACAGGCTTAACTTCTGAGTGCTAGGTGCAAAGTATTTGTACCAAAACACACAGTAATTCAATGAAAACACTACAAAATGACACAACACAGGTTTAGAAAAATAGAAAATGTATATCTAAACAAAACAAGACCAAAACGGGAAAAATCTACCATACACAAATCATGTTATTAGTTAAACTGCAAAGAGTCTTTGTGTTCTTCTAAACACAACACTAAGGTGGTTAGCATAAAAATGTACCTGGGTCACCTCAAAATAACCCGCACGGGTGAGTGTGCATCGAAAAAGGTAAGCGGTGCGTCAATTTCTCACCCACAAGTGAGGTCGTGTCGTGTGTTGTTTCTCCTTCTCCGGTCTGATCGGCATGCGTTGTTTCTTTCCCCACAGGAGAGAGATGCGTAGATCCGGACAAAGCACCTTGGGTCCAGGCAGGCTTGCATTGTTTTCCTGCACCCAGCCATGTTGCGTCATTGCAGCCTCCGTCAGCAATGCCGAGGTAGGAGACTGCACTGTGTGAGGGCAGGCACAGCCCTTTCAGGTGTGAGTGACCACTCCTCCCCTCCCTCCTAGCACAGATGGCTCATCAGGGTATGCAGGCTACACCCCAGCGCCCTTTGTGTCATTGTCTAGAGAGAAGTGCAAACAGTGCAACTGTCAAACTGACCCAGACACGGAATCCACAAACAGGTAGAGTCACAGAATGGTTTAAGCAAGAAGATGCTCACTTTCTAAAAGTGACCTTTTCAAACACACAATCTTAAAATCAACTTTACTAAAAGATGTATTTTTAAATTGTGAGCTCAGAGACCACAAACTCCACGTCTATCTGCTCCCAAAGGGATTGTACACTTTAATCATATTTAAAGGCAGCCCCCATGTTAACTTATGAGAGGGATAGGCCTTGCAACAGTGAAAACTGAATTAAGCAGTATTTCACTGTTAGGATACATAAAACAGCTTAGTAAATTTCCTACCTTAAACATAACTGCACATTGCCCACGGGGCTACCGAGGGTCTACCTTAAGGGTGTTTTACATGTAAGAAAAGGGAAGGTTTAGGCCTGGCTCGTGGGTACACTTGCCAAGTCGAATTGGCAGTTTTAAAACTGTGTACACAGACACTGCAGTGGCAGGTCTGGGCCATTTTTACAGAGCTACTATTGTGGATGGCACAAACAGTGCTGCAGGCCCACTAGTAGCATTTGATTTACAGGCCCTGGGCACCTCTAGTGCACTGTACTAGGTACTTACCAGTAAATAAAATATGCCAACCATGGATGAACCAATTACATACACATTTTGTAGAGGAGCACTTGCACGTTAGTACTGGTTAGCAGTGGTAAAGTGCCCAGAGTAACAAAAACAGCAAAAACAGAGTCCAGCACACATCAGCAACCTGGGAAACAGAGGCAAGAAGTTAAGGGAGACCATGCCAAGGATGAAAAGTCTAACACCAGGCCCAAACCTTTCCTTTTACTACATGCAAATCCCCCCTAAGGTAGGCCCTAGTTAGCCACATGGGCAGAGTGTAGTGCATTTAAAAAGTAGGACATGTGCTGGTGTGTTTTACATGTCCTGATAGTGAAATACTGCCAAATTCAGTTTTGACTATTTCACGGCCTATCTCTCCCATAGGTTAACTCACAATTTAAAAATACATCTTTTGGTAGAGTTGATTTTTAGATTGTCTGTTTGAAAATGCCAGCATTTTCTTGCTTTAGCATTCTGATCCTCTGCTTTGCTGTGGAATCCACATCTAGGCAGACTGACAGTTGGAATGTGTGTGTTTCTGTCAGTGAAACAAAGGGAGCTGAGGAGTGTCCTGCAGATCATGATGAGTCTCCTGGGCTAGAGTGTGGAGGGAGAAGCGTACATTTAAACCTGAAAGGGCTGTGCCTTTCCTTACGCAATGCAGTCTCCAACCCCCTGGTGTGTGTCTGGGGGCAGGCCTGGGCAAGGTAGGATCTTGTGAACAACAGAGACTTTCCTTTGAAGTTTGCCTACTTCAAAGGCAGAAATGAGTATAAGTAGTGGACCCAAAGCACCAGTCTTTTAGAATACTTCTGGATCAAGAAGAACCTCTGCTAAGGAGAAGAGCTGGAGAAGGTGTACTGCCCCTTTGCCTGTGACTGTGCTTTGGTGGGTTGTCCTACAGCTGCTGCTTCTGCCCTAAAGAAGACAAAGGGGGTGATTCCAACCCTGGCGGTCGGTGTTAAAGCGGTGGCCAACCCGCCAAAAGGCTGGCGGTCCAAAAAATGGAATTCTGACCCTGGCGGGAACCGCCAACACAGCCCGCCACCTTAACACTCCGACCGCCACGGCGGGACACACAAACAGCGCGGCGGTCACCGCCAACAGGCAGGCGGCAGACAATGTACCGCCCACACTATCACAACTCACCAATCCGCCACCTTTTCCGGGGCGGGAGCCCCGCCGATAAAAACACGGCGGAAACAGACTACGAACGGGAAAACGCTCACCTATACACACTCCAAGAGGACGGAGAACAGCATGGAACCCGAATTAAACATCCTACCAGCTATTGTCTACCTGCTCATCTACCACGAGTACGAACGCCGGCGCAGACGACAACGGTGAGTACTGCACCTACGACACAGGGGAGGGGGGAGGAGGAAAGCTTACGGGCACACACACATATGCGACCCCCCCCCCCCAACTATCTACACACCAATGCAGAGCACCAAGTCACAGTGACACCACCCAAACCCCCCGGAATAATGCAAAGACATAATTAAAGTGAGAAACAAAATTTATGTATAAAATAGGTTCTTTGAAGTCATAGTAAAATAGCAATATGAATTGTAAAAAATCAAGTAAGAACATTGCAAAACCGATAAACATAGGCAATAAGTCCTGCACAGTCACTTAAATTTCCACTGTCCGTGGGCCAAAGTGTATCAACACATGGGCAAAGCCCACACAGGAGACCTGAGTCCGTTGGAGAGAACACTGCTGGGGCATCAGATGACAAAACTACAGGCACCTCAGGGGGAAGCGAAGGGGGGGCACCTCAGCCACATGAGTCCACGACGGCAGATCCACGAAGGGTCCACCATGCCCACTGTGCCATCCTGGGGAGTGCAAAGCCACAGTCTCACAAGTCTCTACAGTGGGTGGTCTGCCCACTGTGCCATCCTGGGGAGTGCAAAGCCACAGTCTCACAAGTCTCTACAGTGGGTGGTCTGCCCACTGTGCCATCCTGGGGAGTGCAGAGACACAGGCCATCAGGTGGATTACAGACTTCACAGGTAATGGAGGAGGCAGGGTGCCCCGAATGCAGCATGAACACTAGCTCGACACAGAACCGGCACTGTCAATGGGCCAGCGGTGCTTGACAGGAAGGGCCCAGCGGAGCGGTGCTTGACAGGAAGGGCCCAGCGGAGCGGTGCTTGCCAGGAAGGGCCCAGCGGAGTGGTGCTTGAGACGGCGGGGCCCAGCGGAGCGGTGCTTGACAGGAAGGGCCCAGCGGAGCGGTGCTTGACAGGAAGGGCCCAGCGGAGCGGTGCTTGAGACGGCGGGGCCCAGCGGATCGGTGCTTGAGACGGCGGGGCCCAGCGGAGCGGTGCTTGACAGGAAGGGCCCAGCGGAGCGGTGCTTGAGACGGCGGGGCCCAGCGGAGCGGTGCTTGACAGGAAGGGCCCAGCGGAGCGGTGCTTGAGACGGCGGGGCCCAGCGGAGCGGTGCTTAAGACGGCGGGGCCCAGCGGAGCGTGCTTGACAGGAAGGGCCCAGCGGAGCGGTGCTTGAGACGGCGGGGCCCAGCGGAGCGGTGCTTGAGACGGCGGGGCCCAGTAGAGTGGTGCTTGACAGGAAGGGCCCAGCGGAGCGGTGCCTGAGACGGCGGGGCCCAGCGGAGCGGTGCTTGAGACGGCGGGGCCCAGCGGAGCGGTGCTTGACAGGAAGGGCCCAGCGGAGCGGTGCTTGACAGGAAGGGCCCAGCAGAGCGGTGCTTGAGACGGCGGGCCCTCTTCAGCGGTGCCTTTCTGCACGGCGGGGCCCTCTTCAGTGGTGCCTTTCTGCACGGCGGGGCCCTATTCAGCGGTGCCTTTCTGCACGGCGGGGCCCTCTTCAGCGGTGCCTTTCTGCACGGCGGGGCCCTATTCAGCGGTGCCTTTCTTCACGGCGGGGCTCTCTTCAGCGGTGCTTGTCGAGTCATTCAAGGGAGCCAGACCTGGCCAGGACTCCCTGCTTAGTCGCCCTCCGACCGTGCAGTTGCTGGACCCTTCTGTGACGGAGTCCTGGGCCCGTGGGTGTCCTCCCTCACACCCGGGATGGGGCTTGTGGGGCCCTCCTGGTCCGCGCCCCTGCTGGCTGACTTCTCCGCCCTGCTGCCCTTGCCCTCCTTCGATGAGGCTCTCTGGCCCTTGCCTCACCTGGATGTTGTGGCAGGTGACGAACCAGGACTTTGCTCCTTGGGGGCAGCCGTGTCAGTCTTCTCGCGGCGGCCCTTGATTTTATGGGTCCTCTTTCCAGGGGGGGGCTGGCTGTCCCCTTGCTGCTGGCCGATGTATCAGTGCTGGGAAAGGGTGGACTCCAAAACCCGTGCACAATGGTGACACTTGAAGCAGGGCTGGTGGTGGATGAGGTGCTCTTGGGACTCTTAGCAGATGGAGGGGGTGGGTCAGGTGGGGCAAAGAGGTTAAGTTTGGAGAGGTAAAGTTTTTTAGGACCAATGTAAAGGGTAGGTGTAGTGGGTATGGGAGTGGAGGAAGAGGATGTGGTTGTAGGAGAGTCAGGTGTGCTGTCTTAGAGTGCAGGTGCTTGTGACGTAGGCTGTCGTGAGGTGGTTGGCTGTTGGGTGGGTGGCTGCCTGCGTTTATGTGTCTCGGAAGAGGGGGTGACAGACACAGTGGGAGAGGACACAGGGGACGTGTAAATAGCAGTAGGGGTGGTGACTGCACGTGTGCGGACTGTACTGGAGGGTGTGCTGGTGATGGAAGTACTGGCTGATGGTGGTGTGCATGCAGGTGTGAGTGGAGACGTCACAGGGAGGGATGAGGGAGACGAGGAGGAGGGGGACACAGAGGTGGTAGTGACTGTTGGCATGTCTGCATCTGGGTGTTGCTTGGGTGAATGCTTGTGTGATCTGTGGTGCTTAAGTCTGGATGAGCTGCCCTTGGGTGTTGAGGTGTGTGCAGGCTGGTCTGATGGTGTGGATGGGATAGGCTGAGGAACAGGAGACAGAGACAGGGTGGAGGCAGTTAGAAGAGGGAAGCTGGAAACAGGGACAATGACTGCGGTCAGTGCTGAGGCCAGAGCATTGAACGATTGTTGATGGGCAGCCTGACCCGAATGAATGCCCTCCAGGTATGCATTGCTCCGATGCACCTCCCTCTCTACCCCCTAGATGGCATTCAAAAGGGTAGACTGCCCAACAATGATGGTCTGTAGGAGGTCAATGACCTCCTCACTGAGGGCAGCAGGGGTAACAGGGGCAGGGCCTGAGGTGCCTGGGGCGAAGGCGATGCCCGCCTTCTTGGGCGAGCGGGCACGGAGCGAAGGCTGAGGGGCTGCTGGGAGGGCGGAGCTGGTGCGCTGGGTGGCGGCTGTACCTGTAGAGGCGGGGGGCCCGGATGTTGCCGCCACCGCTAGGGAGCTCCCTTCCAAGGACGTGTCGGTGTCGCTGGTGTCACCACGGGTCCCGTTGTGGTGCTCCCCTCGCCCTCCATATCACTGGTGACCTCGGTGTCTGTACCATGGCCTACCGGGGCCTTGTGAGTTGCAGCTCCTTCGTGCTCTGAAGCCAATTCTCCTCCGCCTGATGATGCTAATGCACACATGCACAAGAAGATAAAGAAAAAGGGTGGGGGGAGAAATAAAAACAGGTTGAGTGCATGCATTGTCAACACCGTTGGCAGAGAGGACAGACACAGGAGCCTCATGCACTACGCCGCGCAATCAGGGTACACTACTCAGTACTTGTGACTAGGCCAACAGGTCTATGGACAACAAATGCGCACATGGGTGATGCTGGACCATCGATTGCTGTACTTGGCACCCTACAGAGGTGGGGGGCGGGGGCACAGGGCCATGCCTAAAGGAGGGGACTACACTACAGAAAGCGCCCTGGCCTAATGTCACCCACAGCCCTCCTCCCCCACCCAGACGCCTCCACTGCGTGTAAAGATAGCAGAATGTGCTGGTACTCACCCCCTTGTGTCTGCTGTGATGTCCTCACGCGCCCATCCAAATCGGGGTAGGCCACCGCCACGATCCGGGACATCAGGGGGGTCAAGGTACGACTGGCACCCCTCCTACGTTGGAAGGCCATCCCCAGCAGTGACTCGGCGGTCTTCCGGGTCCCGCGGCGGATGTCCTCCCACCTCTTTCAGCAGTGGGTGCCCCGTCTGTTGTGGACCCCCAGGGCCCGGACTTCCTTGGCGATGGCACGCCAAATGTCGACTTTCTGATGGGCGCTGACCTATTTGACATGTACAGGGTGGAATAAGAAATATCATAATTTTTCTGCATGTTAGATGTGATTGCCCCCCCCTCCCCAACCTTGCCATGTGGCACATGCTCTCATCTGTCGTGCCTTGCACTACTCATTCTCTCCCCACCCCACCATCTTACATCCACCATACACAACCCAGGCATAGCCCATTCAACGTGCACCCAGTGTACTTACCTGTTGGTCTGGAGGACAGTAGACTAGCGCATCCTGGGGGAGGACCCCATCCACAAGTTTCTCCAACTCTTCAGAAGTGAAGGCAGAGGCCCTTTCCCCAGTCGCAGCAGCCATTGTCTCTTCCAGACCGAGGTCACAGCAGCACTTGCAGTATAGGTCCTCTCCTGTGGATGATCAGGTCTCGAGTGATTAATCAGATAGAAAATGGCGGTCACGCCCGCGGCGGTGCGTGCCGCCGCGGTGCGTACCGCGACTGCCGGCGCACCTCGTCATTGGCTGCTGAAACTCATAGGGTTCAATGTTAACCAATGCGGCTTCGCACAGCGGTCTTCGACCGCCTACCCCCACGGTGTGCCACGCCAGCGCATTGACCTCACATCCCACTGTCACACTTCTCAGGTCAGGCAGCCGCCATTTCAAGGGCCCACATGGCTTAATTTTTACTGCGTTACACAGGCCTAAGCCTTGCATTGCCACTCATACAAGCCATTCAATGCATAGCGATTCATGTACTGTGCAAGCTGTGGTTACGTACCTGTGGGTTGCTTGACTCTGTACTCCATGTTGTCCTTCCTAGGCACCGTCCGCTGGGACTTGCGGGGGGAAGGAGGAATCCTCCCGTGTACCGACCGCTGGTGGACCTGTCGACAATGGAAGAACGACATATTATACTTCGATACCGACTTGACCGAGCCACTATACATGAACTGTGTGCCCAGCTGGAGCCAGCCCTGATGTCCCCCATCTGCCAACCCACAGGAATTCCCCCTCTGGTGCAGGTTCTGTCAGTCCTCCATTTTTTGGCAAGTGGGTCTTTTCAGACAACAGTGGCCATGTCATCAGGGATGTCTCAGCCTATGTTTTCTAAGATTTTGTCCAGAGTGTTGTCTGCCCTGATGAAATACATGCGGAGCTACATTGTTTTCCCTGAGGAGGGTGATTTGACCACTGTGAAGGGTGATTTCTATGCCCTTGGACATATCCCCAACATCATTGGTGCCATTGATGGGACCCATGTGGCTTTAGTACCCCCAAAAGACAATGAGCAGGTGTACAGAAACAGAAAAAATGACCATTCGTTGAATGTGCAGGTGGTCTGTTTGGCTGACCAGTACATCTCCCATGTAAATGCCAAGTTCCCTGGGTCAGTGCATGACGCGTATGTTATGCGAAATAGCAGCATCCCTTATGTGATGGAACAGCTACAGAGACAACGTGTGTGGCCAATAGGTGACTCTGGTTACCCCAACCTGCCTTGGCTATTGACCCCAGTGAGGAATCCCCGGACCAGGGCAGAGGAACGGTACAATGAGGCCCATGGGCGAACTAGGAGGATCATAGAAAGGACCTTCGGGGTCCTGAAGGCCAGGTTCAGGTGCCTGCATATGACAGGTGGATCCCTAATGTACTCACCAAAGAAGGTGTGCCAGATCATCGTGGTCTGCTGTATGCTTCACAATCTTGCATTGCGACGCCAGGTGCCTTTCCTGCAGGAGGATGCTCCAGATGGTGGTGTTGTAGCAGCTGTGGAGCCTGTGGAGAGTGAAGAGGAGGAAGACGACGGGGACGACACGGACAACAGGGACACAGTTATACAACAGTACTTTCAGGAGCACACAGGTAAGAATCACCCACGCCATTTTACATTTACCTCAGACCTCCTGCATCTCTACTTTCTGTGTTTCCCCCCAGTTCCTTTTAACAGATTTTTGACTTTCCCTTCCCTTTTCAGAGCTGTATGACCCACTGCGTGACTTCTGCTTTGTTTGCCCATGGACAAAAGCTCATTGACATTGGTATGTTGTCATCACAATGTAACTGAACATTATTGAACCGTTATGTGTAATACATTTGTTAAGAATACAAGCAGACTCCAGATTTTTGAAGTGCAATTAGTGATTTATTTTTAGTGCTACATATAGGTCCATGATAGTAAAACGGTGATGGGTGGGGGTGGAGTAATGTCCATGGCAGAGTCCAGTTCTCAGTTTCACAGGTGCATTGTCCATATGCCTGTGGAAGGATGGAGCAGGGGCTGTTTAAGGTTGGACAGGGTGACAATGTGGAACAGTGGGATGACATCAGGGGGTATCTTATTCTGGCGGGGGTCTTGGCATCCTACTCTGTCTTCTTTTGTGATCTCAGGTTCCTCTTGCGGGGTGGTTGTTCTTCAGCAGGAGGTGGGGTTCTGGTGGCCTGTCATTGTGTGGGGGCCTCCTGTCCACTAGCGCCGGCGGAGGTGGTAGGCTGTTCCTGGTCCAGGCTAGTGACAGGGGCCCTTTGGGGTGCCACATGGTCCCGCAATGTGGTGACTATCTGGTTGAGGGCCAGAGCTATGGTTCCCATTGCGGAACCGATGTTCCTGAGTTCGTCTCTGAACCCCATGTAACGTTCCTCCTGCTGTGCCTGGATCTCCTGGAACCTGGCCAGTACCGTCGCCATCGTCTCCTGGGAGTGGTGGTATGCTCCCATGATGGTGGTGAGGGCCTCTTGGAGAGTGGGTTCCCTGGGCCTGTCCTCCCCCCCCTGTCGCACTGCAGCCCTCCCAGTTCCCCTGTTTCCCCGGGCCTCTGTCCCCTGGACGGTGTGCCCACTACCACTGCCCCCAGGTCCCTGTTGTTGTTGGGGTGGTGGGTCAGCCTGGATGCCCTGTAGTGGCGGACACACCGCTGATTGATGCGTCCAGGAGACAGAGGCATGGGCCCGCTGGGTGGGAGCTGTGCTGATATTCCCAGAGGGGGTTAGGTCTGCTGTGGCCTGTGTCTGTGTGTGGGGAACCGACTGTCCAGAGGTCCCCGATGGTCCGGGCTGGTCATCAGGTTCTAGGTCGACAGAGCTGCTGTCATCACTGGGGGCCTGTTTTGGGGGTGGGATGGACAAATCTGGACCCTCTGGACCTTCCTGGCCGGTGTATTGGCGTTCGGGCCCTTCAGGGGTAAAAGAGTATGGTTATTGCTTCTGTGTGTGCCATGGCGTGCGATTTGTGGGTGGCCTTGTCCCCCAGTGCTGGCATTCCCTTGTGGGAGGAGATGTGAGGGTGGTTTGTGGGGGGGGGATGGGTATGTGCAGTGGTCATGCATAGGTGATGGGTGTCCATGGTTTGTGTTGGCATTCAGGGTTTGGTGTTGGGTTGGGTGGGTTGTGCTGGTGAGACATTGGCAGGGAGGATGTGTGCTGGGGGGTTGGTGGTGAGGGTGGGGGTGTGGGTTGGCATGCTGGTGGTTGGGGGGGGTGAAGTAGTTGAGATTAGACTTACCAGAGTCCATTCCTCCGGCTACTCCAGTGAGGCCGTCAGGATGCAGGATGTTCAAGACCTCTTGCTCCCATGCTGTGAATTCGGGTGGAGTGGGTGGGGGTCCGCCGCCAGTCTTCTGCACAGCGATGTTGTGTCTTGACACCATCGAGCGCACCTTCCCCCGTAGGTCGTTCCAGCGCTTTCGGATGTCTTCCCGATTTCTGGGATGCTGTCCCACAGCGTTGACCCTGTCGACGATCCTTTGCCATAGCTCCGCCTTCCTGGCTATTGTGGTGTGCTGCACCTGTGTGCCGAAGAGCTGGGGCTCTACCCTTATTATTTCCTCCACCATGACCCTGAGTTCTTGGTCCGAGAACCTGGGGTGTCTTTGGGGTGCCATGGGGTGGTGTGGATGAGGTGTGGGGTGCTGTTTGTGGTGATGTGAGTGGTGGTGTGTGGTGATGTGTGCGTAGATGTAGTGTGGGTGATGATGTTGGGTTCCTGTGTGTGTTGTGGTTTGCGTTCCCTGTGCTCTCTCTCTGTGTATTGCGCCTTGTCTCTGAATTTCGATTTGTGGGGGTTTGTGGGTGATGTGGGTGTGTGTTTTATATGATGATGGGTGTGTGGGAGTGGTTTGTGGATGTGTATCAGGTGTGTGTATTTTGAATTGTCCAATGTGGCTGTGTTTTGTATGTGTGTGTGTATTTTGACCGCGGCGGTGTGTACCGCCAATAGAATACCACGGTTGAAAGACCGCCGCGTGGATTCGTGGGTCGTAATGGCATGGGCGTGTTTGTGTTGGCGTGACGGTGGAGGTTTGGTCATCTCCAGTTTATCGCTGCCCGCTGATGAGGCGGCCTTCCGTGGATGTCGGGTTTTTGGCGGTTTGCCAGTTGGAGGTCAGAATGACCGTGGCGGTTTACCGCGGCCGCGGCGGTATAATGGCGGACTTCTGACCGGCGGTAAGGGCCTTTTACTGCAGAGGTCAGAATGACCCCCAAAGACTGGACTTTGCTGTATATCCTGCTTGTGAAAATTCTCCAAGGGCGTGTACTGAGCTTGCCCCCGGTTCTAAAGTCTCAGTAAAGACAAGCTACTATCAATTAGAGACCTGACCTGCTGTTTGTGTTGCTTCTTTGGTGTTCCATGTAGTGAGAAATAAATGTCACTTAATAGGCTGGTGTTATATGAAATAGCTGCACTACAATGTAACTGCGATGTAAACAGGCAGACGAGTACCAGCCTCTTCAAAAAGGATTTAAATGCATAGACACACTAGGTGCTGTGCAATCCCAGACTCAGTGCTGCACCTGGTTAAAACGTTGAGGGCTACCAGTGCAAAGGTACATGCATTTTCCCATCTAGCATTACTCATCCTACTTCAAGAAACATACAGTTGCCCAGTAGCAGTATGCATACATTGTTGAAAAGTCATATAAACAGCCTGCCCCAAAGATACTGCCACACACAACTTCCCCAACTGTATTATACACAGGAGTGCAGACCTTTTTCTGATACATACAGTATATCAAAATACCCACTTTTTTCTATAGACATTTACAAACTCAGCACAGTTACATGAATCCCCTCCCCCCTCCAGCAGCAGCAGCTGCACATCTTTAAAAATAAAACAATAATAAATGATGTATGTTATTGTTTTAGTTTTAGGGATGGGGCCATGGGAAGATTAAAGCCATGTAGGGACAGTGTGCATGTATGTTTGGCTGGCCATCTTGGGCCAGCCAAACACACCTGCGAACAGGACTCTCTCCAATGCGACACTGTGTTGCTGGGTGGAGAGAGCATGCAGAGACTTCCACTCTGCCTCAGAGCACCCAGCCAGAGTGCTCCAGCCAATCATAATACTGCTCTGAGCAGCATCAGGATTGGCCACAGGGCAGGATGGGAGCCTGTGCCTGCAGTGCAGCAAAATGCGGCGGTGTGGTCAAGGTAAGTATTTTTTTAAAAATGTTTTTGTTTTTGTTTTGTTCCCCCTGCCCTGCCCTGCCACTTTGCCCTGTTGCCAGCCATGACTGATGAACACACCTCCTCATTTTCCCAACTACAGTACACACACTGCCTCCTACAGGCGTGCCAAACCTTTCCTCTATTACGAGAAGTACAGTGTATCCTGAAGCAGAACACTCACTATCACCTGTAGAGCCATACAAACTAGATGCAGTTACATGACGCAATCCACACTCCTCCTCTCCCTCCCATCTCTATCAGCTATCTTTACAATACCTAACCTTAGATAGCGGAGCTGAGGTAGCAATCCTCCAACCTATCACTTCTAAGTCAGACGCAACAGCCCTCAGTAACCTCCACGCTCAGCTGTGTCTCCAGCAGTTTTTACAGATCTGCACAGCGTGTGCATTATTCCATAGGTCCTAAGTACTTCTATATTGGGTGGCACCAGCCACCACTTCTGGCAACAGACCCATGCCTCTACCACATCTTCAACCCAGAGAGGCCCAATATAGGCACGCACTCAAAACTGTTGTCAGCACTTCTATCACTAAAGCCACCTTCCCGGGCACATGGAAGCACGCCAAAGTCACCCCTCCTCCTCCAGAAACCACCCTCAAAATCTGAAATTCTCAGCAACTACTGACCAATCTCCCTGCTCCCCTTTCTTGCCAAAGTCATAGGAAAGACAATCATCCATCAGCTCTCCCACTACCTGGAACACTATGAACTTATGGGCAGCTTGCAAATAGGCTTCCACAGCAACCACAGCAAAAAGACTGCACTCATCACAGCAGCAGACATAATTTTCACTATAATAGTCCAAGGCCAGACTGCTGCTCTGATCCTCCTGGACTTTTTAACCTCCTTCGACACAGTCTCCCACCAGACAGTCATCTCCTGGCTCCAAGAAACTGGAATACTAGAAACAGCTCTCAAGTGGATAGCCTCCATCCTGACCATAAGAAATCAATAGATCAAGCTTCCTCTGTTCACCTCAGAACCCAAGGACTTCATCTGAGGAATCCCACAAGTCTTCAGTCAGTCTCACTCTCTTCAATGTGTACATGACTGCTCTAGCAAGCATCATTCGGACCCATGGACTCAACATCATGTCTTACGTCGACAACACCAAACTCATCCTACCCTTCTCAAAAGACACAAACACTACCGAACATAACTGTGTCTTTTCTGTGGTCCTGGCAGCTAGGCTCCTCTGCTGCTGAAATAGTGTTCACACAGAAAGCATCCCTTGTGGCTCTTCTCTCCTGCCACCTGGACACGGCTCACACAATGACCAACCCTAGCTGCTCTTCTACCCAGCTGCTGGGGTCCAGCTAGGGCAGTTGCCTTCTTTCTGGGCACATTGCACCTCTGTTATAATCCTTGCCGGACAGCTCCCTTCCCTTGCCACTGTGATACTGCATACACTATAAGTGCACATTTAGGATCATTTTTATGAGCCCCTTTGCATTGCTCTTCCACCACGCAATGAAGTACAAGAGTGACACAAATGAAAAATGCATTGGTGCTAGGCAGCCCATTGTGCTACAGCGTAGGGGAATGGACAGAAATGCGCTGTACAGCCTTAAATAAGACACATTCCTGCTCTTTCCCTGTCACACAGTGCAGCACAGTAGATTACGTGCTGTGCTGCCCTGTGTGGCGTGGCCATAAATATTGCCCTTAGTGACTTTGTTCAGGTTCACACAAACATTGGCAATGCAAATGGGTACGGCTTGTAAATCACAAAGGGAGTCTGATCTGTTGCTTTTGCCAATGTTGGTTATTTTTGTTTCAGGGGTCCTCTCCGAATTCTATCTCTACATTTTTTGCAGCATACAGTAAACAAGACCATTTGTTAACCTTTTCTTCCTAAGGTTTATTGAGCACAAAGCGAGTTTGACTTTGCTAACTGTGTTGCAGTGTTATCTGTTTGTGCCACTTACATTTTCATCAGGGATTTGGACTGTATAGTAGGGATGCTGCAGGAAGACAATCTTGTGTACGCTAAGTAAGGGATGGTATTAGGAAAGGTTCTCCAACAGAGAAGGCAGGGCCGCCATGATGTACATGAACAATTGAGGGGCACATTATAATGGGTCTTACCCAAATTTTCTCCTCAGAGTCACATCAATGGTATAGAAACAGTAGGGAAACAGGACATAATAACTATTCACACGTATTCACCCAAAATAAAGAAAGACAAAACACCTTCATTTTATATTTTCGTTGACATGGTTTGGTGAAAATCTTTTTTTTCTTTTATAGTTTTTACTCAATTCAGTTGCTGGCACATCTGATATTAAAAAAAGAATTGCATTTTTTTTAGATGAAAAAATATACATATGTTTGCTTGGGTGGTCTCTGAAAGTGGTGTGAGCAAGGAAGCGAAACTAGAAATCCCTTATGAAAGTCTTCACTTTTACTACAATAGACTAGAATGATGTTTTGAAAAATTCTTAGTCTCTCTAGTAGAAAGGTGCATTAATTTAAAATACATCAGCCAAACAGTGATATCAGAATATTGCTTAGTGGTTATCTGGGGATACCAGAACAACCCTATTTGAACTTGGGCACAAGCACTGTGCTTAAACATGGATCTCAATGGGGATACATTATTCTTGTTACTAAAACAAATTGCTAGGAGAGCCAGTGGCTATTGAGATGCAATTTATTATGTAACATCCTTAATATGGACTTTTCACACTATTGCCTATGCATTCCTGCTCGTTTTTCGCACCATAAGCAGTACTGTTGGATAACTCATTCTCCAGTTTATTCACATCATTTCACCATATTGTGCATACAAATATATTAATCGCCTGTAGGAGTCCTTGTATTTCGTTTTTTAGAAAATTGTGAAGGGATCCAATTTTGTGTAATGTCGAAGGTACCATTGAGGGTCTGTCCACCAGTATTTTAAAAAAATGCTAATATTGCTTTATAGTCATATCTCTTGGTAATCGTTTAGTTCTTCCTTTTTCTGGATGGAACCTCTCTTGCTCATACTTTTGACATATTTAGGCCAAATCATTCTGGCCACCTCTGGTCAAAATACCTTGAAATGCACATTCATCAATAGTGAGCTCTCTGCAGTTGCTATCCAAAGGTGTTTCATTGTAACTGCTTGGGCTCATAACGTGGACTTTGTATCGTTTAATACATGGGATATGAAGCATTCACTAACGGTGCTCATTTCCCCCCACCTCAGAGATATTCTGGCACCACTCTTCTGCTTTAAATATCTGTCAATGCCAGTGGCAGCTAGCTCTTATTTTCAATGGGAGTCAGGAGGGGGTGTTCATTAATAATAAAATAAAAAATAAAAAAACTGCACTTACCTTAGGACAGTCATCCTCCTCTCGTCGTCTCTCCTCTCCTGGGTCCAACGCGCAATGGGACCCAGGAAACTGTACTAGCCAGTCCTGGTGCTGCTTTTATGCTGATAACCGGAATGAAAGAAGCATCAGGATTTGTGGGCGTGACCTCACTCCGTGATTACAAGAGTGCTGGAGGCATGTGCACAGGTCAGGATGGCCGTCGCAAGACGGGTGGCCAAGGGGACATGTGCACTTTAAACAAGTGCACAGCTTCTTGCTGCCACTCAGCAGCAATTGCCCCTGACACTCGGTTCAGGATGGGGTGCTCAAAAATAAAATGGTAATAAACAACGTTTATTACTATTTTATATGACCCTTTTCTGGGGGCATTTTTATAAGCAATGCGACATTCTCCACTCTCATGGAGGGACTGCCCCTAGTCAATGCTCATGACGTCCTATTTATTCAGCGTGTAGCAAGGTTCCTAAATAAGCCAATAAGTTATCAAAGAGTAGTACTTATGTCCTAAAGATGACCAAGAGTGCAAAGGTAATCCTATGAAAAGACTATATTGTGTATGTTGCAAACATAAATTATATCTTAGTAGCCAATGGCAGCGCTAGTCTTGAGTAAAAAGAATAATTTGTCCCTATTAAGAACCTTATTTAAAAATGAATACTGCTTCTCAGGATTTTCAGATATCACTAAATTGCAAGTAATCTTACGTTTTTAGGCTTGCTTTAAGCTTTGTTGTATGGCTATTGGTTACAATGCAACAGTGGAATTCTGGATCCGCCTGATCATTTATCGTATAATATTCTCCATATTTATGTTCCTGCAGCCTGTTGAAATTAACTGATTGTTTAGTGGGAGGTTGGTAATTTGTGTTTTTAGCTAGCGCTTCACAGAGCGCTTTTGCCAGCTATAGGCATAGTGAATAATGAATTTGAATTAAACTTTCAGAAACAGTCAAATGTTCAAGCAACTTGACGTCCAACAGCTAAATTGTAAAGCTTGAAGACGCATTGACAAAGCAATGCATTTTTGTACCTGGTAATAGTTTTGATTGCACTGAAAAAATGACTTATTTCAAATTCAGTCTTTGTCCAGCCGGTTCCTTCTTTTGTGGGAAAGCACATGAAGAGGTGTTTAGAGGAGATTAATTAGACTGGTGCATAATATCAAACTAAGGTATATGCACATTGCACTTGAAATTGTAGCTTTTGTTGCTGGATATTCATAATCACAAATAAATACTCCTTCCCTGCTGGCATATTCACTCCACTAGAGAATATCAAAGCACTGCTCCCAGGATTTTCACCATTAGAGCAGGTGAAACTTGATGACTGTCTCCTTAGTTCTGTTCCTTTGCCTTTTCCTCCCTCTCCTCGTTCTATGTGTACACTTCTTTGGCTACACAATGATCTTTGAAGGTAAATGGGATAGGGTGGGTTATAGAAAAAAGGCAGCAAGGTATAGATAATGATATAGTGAAAGTGGTAGGTGAGGTAGTGTATGATGTTAAAGTTGAAGGAGCCAGAAAGAAAGATACAGATAGAAAGAGTAAGATGTAGTGTCAGAAAGAGGGTTTCAATCCGAGAAGGAGATGTCCTTGTGAATTTAATTATCAAAATGGGGTTAGATCAAAACACAATTCTGAGATAATCACTGCTTAACGTTGTTAGCAGTGATATAAGAGAAATGCATGTTAAAATCAAGCAGTACCAAGAACTTTAAGAAAACAACACAATAAATTTCCCAAACTGATTTAGTGTAATGTGGAAAAAGACACCAAATAATGTTTTGTAGTGGGAACAGAAGCTATGAATGTTTAA
Organism: Pleurodeles waltl; assembly: GCF_031143425.1. Lineage (NCBI taxonomy): Eukaryota > Metazoa > Chordata > Amphibia > Caudata > Salamandridae > Pleurodeles > Pleurodeles waltl. Next base: position 232,754,978 of record NC_090446.1, read on the forward strand.
AATGTAAGGCAAATCACTTACAAAACACAGACCCATATTTATATTTTTTTTAGCGTCGCATTTGCGCCGCTTTTTGACACAAAATCGGTGCAAACGTACAAAATACAATTGTATTGTGTAAGTTTGCGACGATTTTGCACCAAAAAGCGGTGCAAATGTGGCGCTAAAAAAGTATAAATATGGGCCATAGCGTGCCAGTCGAAGTTGCAGTTCACAGTTGTAAGCTGACCACAATGGAGTGGGTAACTCAAATATCAAAAGAGAGCTAACCTACATACAAGAAAGGGTAGACTCACCATCTGGAGGTCAGAACTCCTCTTTCAAACAAACTCTCATCCACATATTTCTGTGTGGCATGTTCCATCAATGAGTCCTCATCTGTCATGTTTTTATTGTATTGGGGAGCTCAAACCCTCTTGTGGGGAAAGCACTTTGTTGCTATCTGCAGATTCAGCCAAGAGGACTGGAGGAAGATATATTAAAAATGCCTAAGGCTGCTCATTATTTAAGTCTTAATATTAATCTAAAGAGCACCTTTGGCACCAATAATAACAGGAATGGGACATATACGGAAACCTTAATGCCCCTCCCACTAGGTCAACATATTTCAGCTGGTAATGTAGTAGCCAGAAATGTCATCCAGCTTCCTTTAGGACCATGTGAGCCCTGCAATGATCAATGATATATACATATACTGCCTTGATTCACATGGCTGTCAATTGGTGTTAAACACCCATACCATGCACTGACTTATGCTGTACCCTAATATCTCAGCTGTTGATATCCCGTCTAATTTAGGACTTCAAATTTTCTTTGAAATTTATTAAGGGGGCCCTCTTAGCCCCTTAGGATGTCAGTGGCAGAATACTCCCTGTGTCACACTTTCCTGATTGAAGTAGCACAACCTAGAACCTTGTCTGGTCTAATGATTCCTAAATGTTCATGAGGGAGTGGGCTCAGGTAGGCTAAGTAGGCTGCACAAGACAAAGTTTTTACCTTGATATTTTGGATCGGTTTAGACTTTGGTGGATGGTTCTCTGTCCATTGGGGTGGAAGAGAACATTACCTCACAAATTGATGGCTGAGATGGTGCCAACGTTTGTGGACAATAGTGAGTACTTTATGGGTGATTCTTTAATTGATCTGTTGCCAGTACAAGGATATCAACATCAGGTTGCGCTTCTCCCTTCTTGAGCTACTTGGGAGAAGTCTAGCTGCAGCATTATGAAAAACTGTAGGTGGTAAGACTTTTTCTCAGTGCAGCCAGGTAGATGGCATTGGTGAAGGCCAGCCTATATTGTATTCAGGAATTTACTACCTGTATAAGGCAATTCTTGTCAACAGAAGAAGTAGTTTCCTTAGGATCTCGAGTTGTCCATAACAAATACCTGACACTTTTGTCACTTCAGCCTTATGTGTGAGATATTGGTCCACAGTAAATACTGAAATTGCAGTTGGTTTCTAGTAATATAAAAAGGGGTTGCATAATCATAGGCCAGGCCGTATTAAGGAGGGATGGTGGGGTGTTTAGGGTGAGCAATTCCCTAGTTTTGGATAGATTACGCTTTAAAAAGTGTGTGGACATCCATCAACTTGTTATAATCAGTTGGTCAGGTAGGTGGTATTTTATTCCATGTAGAGGTTGTTCTTCGTATTCAACAGTCCAAATATAATTTGGCTGCCATTGGTGCACATGTAGGAATGGACACCTAGATGCCGAAGCATAATAGCCAATGGCTGCATGGACAGGTTGAACTACAATGGGCTACAATAGGGACAGGAAAGAAACATGTGGGCAATTATGGGGCAAGGAAAGTGGTCTGCTGGTGGTTAGGGATAAATGAGTGTAGGAAGCTTGCTCTATATATAGAGCACTCTAACGAAGTATACTGTACAGAGAGGTCATTGAATCTCTAATTGGTATTGTAGAGCCAAAGGCAGATGTGACTAATGCTCTATTTTGAGGTGGTGTGGGTGGGCAGTTAGTCCTGTTTCCTAATGAAAGCTATAGCCCCTTCTTAAGTTTTGTTCCTGACTTGGCACCCTTCCCCCTGCACCTTATTTGTTGATGGTAATTAATTAACATAGGAAATCAGATTAACATCTTATCACACAATGGCCAATGTTTTTAAAGTTAATTCTGTAGTTTATTTCCGGTGCAATGCACAGAATGACAATGAGAGATCGTACAATCACCTTATCACAATGCATCAACATTGCTCAGACTAATGTGCAGAAGGCAAAGCATGTTCCCACAGCCCTGCCTGGTCGTTTGCGAAGTTCTGGAGGTTCTCTTTAATCCTGATCGCTCTCTCTCTGGGTGTGCTGTCCAGACAAAAATGAATCACAACTATGGTTTGTTCGCGTTCTTAAAATCGCTCTTTTTTGTTATTTTAATATATGGCAAATATGAAGGAGCGGTTGAAACTTGTAGGCAGTTGTAGCTATGGAAACAGTACACACTCCTATGACGGCAACTTCCCCGCTGCTGGTGAAAATTGTCACCGTCCCGTCGCATCATAGTTCCTATCTGTCCGCAATATAAATCTGTAAAACACGCCTTCACAATTTTGTTTGGCACAAAAAACACTTTTGAGCAGAAATGTGCTTTTTGGGAAAGCCCCTGCGCAATAATTTCTGAATGTCAGCTATAGTTCACAGATGTTCATTGGCTAATGGGAGCCCCATCTACATGTAACCTTTGCATTGAATACAATACAACAAAAGACCTAGCGCCACCGGACTGTCACTTTTTTCTCACGCTCGTATGGGCCTGTGCATTGCGCCATATCTACAAGGCAGTGCTAAGCCACTTTTTGTGGCTTAACGCCGCCTTGTAAATGTGGGCCCTTCCGACGCAGTTTTCTGCATCAGAGGGGCGTGCAGTGGGTGTTGCAGTGGGTGTTTCACTGCAACACCCATTGCTTTTGACGCTGCCCCAGGTTAACAAGAATACGTAAATCTGTGGCAGCGCCAAAAACTAATGCCACCCCAGCAGTGGCGTTAGCATGGCTCAATGAGGATAAATACTTTTAGTTCTCCTTGTTTTTGCTTTTTCTATGTTTGCAGCATTCGGCAGCACACATAGGAAGAGCAAAACTCCATGAATGATTGTTTATGTGCAGAAATAGACACCTTCCTGTACATAAACAATCATTCCCTTCAATAGAAACACCCCTGCACTATGGTGCAAGGGTGCCTGCGTTGGTGCTGGCAGCTAAAAGAAACACATGGGTGCACCATATTTGTGTAAATACGGCACATCCCTGTGTTTCAGAAGTGACGTCGCTCGGTGCTCCCAATTTTGGCGAGCTCCACGCTTCGCCCCTTCTGTGTAAATATGCCCCTCAGGTTGGTTGCATGACACTACTAAAATAACGTCAATATCCACCTGCGATATTACGGATCACCTACAATGACCTACCCCTAAATTATAAGGTAAAATAATATATATTACTATTCTTAACTCCACCCATGCCTACCTTGGGCGGTAAGTGTAAAAGGAATAAGGAATAGTGAATATTCCTTTGCCGTACAATGTAGTAGTAAGTTAATATTCTGGATGTGATATTATTGCCATTCAGTATTTCGCATCCAATATAGCTACACCCAACTTTAGTCCTTTAACATTTTACTACTCCAAAGCAGAAGCTCTACTAAATTGAACTGTGTTAAACACCAGTACCTTCATTAGCACAACAAAGACATTGACATGCACATTTTATGTTCAAGTAATGAATTCCTGAGCTTAACAATAAAATTCTGGTACAAAAAAAACTTAATTGAGGCAAAGTGGCCATTTAGTCATCCATATATACATACATATATATATATATATATATATATATATATATATATATATTCATTAGGGGGCCTAATCCATTCATAAAATTATTGCTTGGCAGCTGTCAATGAGCTGCAGCCGCAAGCCACAGAATATGATTTTACACTTACTGGAGGTTGCCAAATAATTTCCAGCCCAGAAGGAAACTCTCTGAAGCACGCTGATGCCTCACTGTGCTCATCATGGTGAAGTGTCCTTTAACAAGCGAGCTGCTAGTTTTAAATGCACACCTTACAAATGCATGTTGTTCCTAAATGTGTGAAAAATAATTCTTCAATCCGCAGTCTAAACTATCAGCTATGAAAAGTTCAAAGTGCAAAGTGAGAGACCAGCTGATGAGCTTTGACTTGCACTCCGTGAGTCAAATAATTCTGCATTGCTGCTATTCAGACTAGCTCGGACGAGTACACCGTTTAATGGTGTAAAAACTGCAAGCTTTTGTTTCACAAAATTTTGCGAATTTTCATAAAATTCATTTGCGTATCTTGCCTGAGAATTGACTGCAAAGGTTTCTTCTTATTCGTGTCCTGCAAGATACCATCAAGACTCGAGGCTAAATTGGCTTCGAAAATACATCTTCTGTTCTATTCAGTGTCTTTTAAGACATTTTCTGCTCGGAGAAGTCCTAATAGAAAACATTTTAAAATTTCACACATCTGAAATTTGCAACATGTTGTTAATTTCATGTAACAGAACATTAGCATATGTCGTGAATTACACAGTCGTTTTAAAATTTTCACATTGGCCTTCATGTGGAGTCTTTCCGTATTCTAAGGCAGTAGTAGGTAGAAATGTTACAGTTCATTTTAAAATCCTCACCCCTCAGCCCTTGGTTACTGAATTAGACCCGTAGTTAGTGCACTGACAGACACCAGGGATAGGCACGTTTTTAAGGAGTAGTCATGCAGACTAAGGAATTCAGTGATGCAGAGTAGGAGCCATGAGTAACGAAAATAAAGATGGAGCTACTTTGGACATGCCCCTTTAAGTCAAAGGCAGCCCCCATCTCTCGACGCGTTCAACAATCACAGAGACTTTTCTCTTTTTTTTTTTTTTTTTTTTTCACTCGTCACTGTGCGTGCTGAGGCTTCAGGCAGCGGTGGCTACCTTGAACCCATGTCAAAGCTGAAGTAGTAAAAAATACAGACTAGAAACAGCCACCAAAATGCAGAGTGGAAAAAAGTGTTCATGAGGTCTAAAGCAATAACACGATTTTTCTTTGTAGCTTCCATAAACTAATGTGCAGCCAGCTACTGGGATTGGTTAATGGAAGAGTTTGGTGAAAGGTTGCATTTAATATGTAATAAGTTGTCTGTATTCTAGACGAACAATATATTGTAAGTATATTGTCTTGAGTTTGGCTAAAACTCTTTCTTTTGCCCTGTGGGGCATCCAAGTGCATGTGGGATAACCAAGTGCATGACTGGTGCAAGTTTATTAGGGAATCTAAATGAAAGACATTTTGCGATCTGTCTTCCATGATAATGGGGCTGTGGGTTTTGCTTCTAGGAACAATCTGGTATATTCTATGCTGGTAGCACCCTAGGCAGTTGCCAAGTATTGGCATAATGTTGCATCAGCCCTATCTAGGTGTGCAATACTCAGAATCCACTAGGCTCTGGATCTACTTTGTGGAGATAGATCAGCGTACCTACTAACTGTATCGACCTGGCAACTCCTGATTGACCTCTGGAAACACATAGGGGCATATTTACAAGAAAGTGGCACATCATAGGTTATGTGCCACTTTTCTTTTGCCCCCCGAGCACCTAACGACACCATGGTAGTGCTGTATTTATGTTACAGCACACCATGGCGGTTGTTAGGCTAACAGCATCAGAATATTTTATGCTATTGTGGTGCCTTGCTGCACTAGCGTCAAAATATTTGGAGGCCCATAGGTTACTATGAGTGCGTCATTTTAATGCCTGCTTTGATCGGGCGTTAAAAATTATGTCAAAAGTGGTGCGGTGAAATTTTGTAAATTTCACTGTTCCATTTTTGCAGGCCTCCTATCGATGGAACGCCCCCTTCATATATTATTCCAGGCGCAGGCATAATGTGATGCAAGGGATTACAAAGTGGTGCAATGCATGCGTTAAGTCACTTTGTAAAGATGGCATGGTGGCAATGCCTCCTTGATACCACATTAGCATAAAAGAATTATGCTAATGTGGTGCAAGAAGGCACCAAGGGTTTGTAAATATGACCCATATTTCTGTGTTTTGGATTTTATGATTGACTGCCATTTTGTAAAATCAGGGAGTGCAAAATAAAGTGATCCTCCCCCAAGCTTGCAGAAAGTCAAACTGAACAGGTAATGATAGGAGAAATAAGTCACCCGTTTTCAAGTGAACTATTTTTAGAAGTTTTCACTAATTATGTGCTTGCAATCTATTTTTTTAACCAAAATTTGCAATGGCATCTTATTTGTAGACGTTCCTTGGTCACTAAAGTTGACTGGTTAACAATGCAGAGAGGAGCTTACAGTTTAGATGTAGCCTCTGCTCTGCAGGCAACAAAATAGCTATGGCAGAGCAGACACGTAGGGCGACCACTTCGATCCAGGGCATCACGGACACAGCCCTGAACTCTTCACTCATAAATCATTGATTACATGTATTCCAATGGATCTAGTGCAATGGACGCAATTTAGGACTTCAACACACAGAGTGCATTAAAATATCAATTAAAAATATCACAGAAAATCCCAGTACAATGTCTCTAGTGACCTGAAGGAGTTGGTGGGTATATAGACATAATAGGTCATCAGCCAATGAAAGGCATCTACATACAATTTATACAAAGTTCAATGGCAAATGAAACTCAGCAGACTCAGCAGAATATGTAACACATCATTTTTGTTGAACCCCCTAACACTTACACTTCTCATTGGATGTTGGGCCCTAGTGATGGGACTCACCGACTGTCACATGTGTTCTCCACATAGTTTTTTAGCGGACATATAGTTTTCCTCATTTTCACACACACTGTGTCTAAAGGAACAGCAATGCAGTACGGGAGCAGCAACATCCACAAATGTACAGCTGAGTTCAGGGTAATAGCAAACAATGCATTGTTACTGAACGTTGTTTTCAAGGAACGCCCTGGTAAGTTGTATCTTTCACACAAGAGCAATGAAACACACTTAAGGCTTCTTGTTTCTAAGTCTTTTTAAGGTGGGGGTTGCAGCTAAGCAGGCACAATGATGTAACATCAGTCAAGGCTCCATAACATTCAACCATTGCCTTACAGAAGGACCAACGGTGTGTTAAAATAATTTGGTTATATGGTTGTAGGAGGCAGTTGCTTAAAAACACCAATTTGCTTCCCTCCTGCTATTTTGGTGCACTTTGAAAGTAAATGTGCATTGCCCTGATAAAATGCAATTTCACATGTTTTCTCAGTTCTGTGCATTTGCCTAGCAGCCCACACAGTGCAGTTATGATGCTGCTAACCTTCAGAAATGGCTTTTTTGACCTTGTAAACTTTCCTGATTGCCTAAAGCGTTACAATGCGATACAGCAAAAACATATTACTGTTGCAACAACAGAGGCAAGCAGGACCAATGAGCATTCCAACTTAAAAGTCACTTTTAGTGAAGGTAGCTCAGCATCGCTCTTGCTCATCACCCTCTATTTTTGGTGTCAGTTGAAATGTGACATTCAACTCAGACTTGTGTCTCATGTACATCCATTGGCAATCTCATACTAAGTGACTGAATGCAATATAGATAATACTGAATATGTGGCATACTAGCACTTTTTTCTCAGCTCACATGGGAATACCATTCAGCATTAAATACTCTTGGCAAAGCAGCATATGATCTCTGTGAATGTCTTGCGCATCTCCAAGCTGCGGAAAGCATAGATGAGGGGGTCAATGACAGAGTTGCACATGATCAGCACCAAGTAGGTGTTGAAATAGGAGGTGTATCGAGCACAGTAAAAGTTGGACGGGCATGAAATGATGAGGATGAGATGGAGGAAGAAGGGCGCCCAGCAGACTATGAAGACCCCCAAGAGAATGGTGATGGTGATGGCCCCCTTCATGCACGTCCTCTGTTGCACCTCCCCGTCTACAGGCAGCGCTGCAATTCGCTTCACGTGGAGACGTGCAAACAAGAACATGTGGACATAGAGGGTGGCCATGAGCACAAGCATGGTGAAAAACATAGTGATGAGGCACACAATGACTGTGGTGCTCTCGGAATAGACAATAAATACCACTCCGCAGACTATGCAAGAGACCCAAATGATGGCAATGAGGACAAAGGCTTTCCTCACTGTCATGATGCTATGATAGCGTAAAGCATAGAAAATGGTGATGTACCTGTCAATGGCAATGACCAAAAGATTGCAAATGGAGGCAATGAGCGAAATGCAAATCATGGTGTCGAACACATTGTCCATCTTTTGGAGGTGCTCGTCGTTGATCACCAGATATCCGTTGATTACCACTGCAATCATGATTGTCTCCAGAGAGTTTGACACACTCACAAGCAAATCCGCAACCGCAAGGCTGCACAGGAAAAAGTACATAGGGGAATGGAGGTTTTTGTTCTTTAAGATTGCAAGGATAACAAGGATGTTTTCTAGCAAGCTGATGATGCCCAATGCCAGAAAGATCTCAGTTTTATTGACTCCTTTCTCCGGGAAATCGATGATGCTTCGGTTGCCAGTGAGGGTGGTCTCGTTGACGTCTGCAGTGTCATTGAGGAGAATAGTTGGCAATGTAAAGATGAATTGTGTAGCATTCATTTTATGCTGGCTTAGTCAGATTAACCTACAACTCTATGGCAACACAGGTGCAAATCCCTTCCAAGGGGGGACCAAGGCTTTCCCAATAAATCTCTGCTGAACCTGCTCGTGCTGATTTTGCATCGGGGAAGCTAGAAGCTTGCTCAAGCGGTCTTCATTGAAAATGAAGTGCCTCAGACATCCGCACAAGTTGATCTTTTTAGAACAAGAGTCGGCAGCAGGACCCTCGCACTTTTCATCTTCTCAGTTGTTTTTCTGTACCTCCTCTCACTTGTCTTGAAGCATCAGTCGAGGAACATTGCTGCTCACAGTCCCACTCAAGTTCTGCGTGCTGGTGGAGTCGTGGTGGCAGACCATGCAGAACATCTTGCGGTGTTCCAGTCGCAGAAAGAAATGAAAACACTGTGCCATTTATAGAAAAGAGCAGGAGGTACAGAGGCTCCTCCTCAGCCCTCCGCACAACAAGCTGGCCACTTACCGAGCAGCCACCTCTTTGAGTGGCAGAGAAACCTCGTCTCGAGCAACAGGTGCGTCAATTCCACATTTAAATGCCTATGCAGCGGCTTCGAAAATGATTTGCTGCCCTCTGCAGATAAGATGGCAAATGTGCTAGCGCGCGATTCCAAGATATTCTCTTTTAGATTTCTCAAATGGTTGGTGATTGCCAGACTTTTTAAACTCATTATCTGACGCAGTATATATCTGTGTCAGGCGATGGCTTGATTAACGTTGCCGTAAAATTGTGTTTTTTTTTTTGTCGATCTGATCAGAAATCGAAAAAGCAGTAACTGACTCAGTCATTTAGGCATTTATGTTGGGGCTTTCATTTGTCACTGTGGAGAGTTAGAGACTACTTATCGAAGCAGATTTCGATGCACGGTTAAAGAATTGATACTGTGATTTTTATCCTTCGGCAGCCTAATACGTTCTTTGTGCATGCTCGATAGTGTCCTCCTGTGCACACAGAGCACAATCAAGCTGCTATGCTGGAAGAACTATTTTCGAACGGAGGGGCACTGATTATATGCGGTGACCCTATATGGAGACAATGCTGTTAGGTGGATGATGTTGTGTCATGAGCCCTAGGCCCACATACAAGATAAGGGAACACAGAGACGCCGCATATATGGCTATTAGAACTGGCCTCGAGCACGTGCATGCATTCAGGCTCTTTTAATGGCAGGGTCATCTGACCCGGTACGCCTGTTTTGGATGGGTGTGGGGTGGATTTAAAGGTCTTCCCTCGAGGACTGGCTGGGAGTAGCTGCATAACACCAGAATGTGTCCAGAAGGACACTACATTCCTCTTAAACTATACTAAAAATAAAAATAAGTTCAACCTGGGGTATAAAATAAAAGAACACTAGTCACTGACTTAGGATCAGATTTAAGAAAAGTGCAGCACACTTTTCTTGTGCCCCCTAACGCTCCCTAACGCCAGCATGTGTGCACCGTGTGTAAGATACGGAGCACCATGGTGGTAGTTAGGGATTTAGTGGCAACATTTTTTACGCTAGTTCTGAGCTTTGCAGGATTAGCGTTAACAATTTTGACGCTAATCAGGCATAGCCCATTGAGTTCCATTATGAATAATGGTGTGCCTTCTTTTAATGCTTGCTCTGAGCAGGCATTAAAAGTGGGGGAAAAATGATGCAAAGAAATCTCTTAGATTTCTTTATGACATTTTTTTGGCCCCCTTAATGGGAGAACGCCCCCTTACGTACATTATGTATGGCATGCATGATGTAGCGCAAAGGGTTTCATAGTGGCGCAATGTATGCATTGCACCACTTTGTAAATCTGGTGCTACGTTTTTGGCCACTTACCACCACATTAGCATAAAAAAATGAAATTATGCTAATGTGTTGCTATATGGTGCAAGGGACTCTTAAATGTGCCCCTCGGTCTCTCAGCCTCGAGAGGCAGTCCAGAAGACAACAGTGGACAAGTAGACAGGTGCAGCTGGGAGCACCCAGGCTTCTCTGCATACATCCATGGTTTAACCAGATATACAGGGCACGAACATGGTGTAGATGGAGTCCAGATCATTTGACAGTCCTTTGAATTTGGTCAAAGTCCATTCATGCAATGTTGATCGGTCTTACTTCCTCTCCCGGAGTTGGTGTCAACATTTCGAACGTGGTGCATCAGGAGCACTGGCGGAGTTCGCTGTAGAGGTTTCTCAGAGGGTATGAAGCCCCCATGGACTAAAAATTCTGCAGAGACTGGGAGGACATTAACAATGCTTGGACATCTTCTGCTGAGGCTCTGATGTCTCTTGGTACTTTGTTGGTGGAGCAGTGTCTAGACCATCTCTCATGCAGGGATTTTCTTGATGGGTTGTCACAGGACCACATGAACTGTGCAGGGATGCGTGTGTGCCATGCAGGGCCCGCTGTAGGATTGCTGACAGAACCCATGGCCAAGTAGTTCATGCAACCTTTAGGGTAGATGACACATGGTCAGTTGTACTTGCCAACAGGACCCAGGTGCAGGTGTGGCTAGCAGATAGGCCCATATTTATACTTTTTTGTGCCACGTTTGCGCCATTTTTTGACACAAAAGGGGCGTAAACTTACAACATATAATTGTATATTGTAAGTTTGCGTTGCTTTAGTGTCAAAAAATGACACAAATGTGGCGCAAATTTTATTTAAATATGGGCCATAGTCTCTGGATAAGTGGCCCTTCATGATGTCAGGATTGCATCCATGGTGTCTTAGTGGTTTGCAGGTGTTGGAAATGGCCTTTCGGCAGGGTCACCCCCAAACTTTTTGCATTCCTCCTCTTTTTCTGACCTCATTTTTGCTGGCTTTAGGACTCTGCGTACTTTACCACTGCTAATCAGTGCCAAAGTGCAGATGCTCTCTCCTTAAATCATGGTGACATTGGCTCATACCCAATCGGCTCATTTAATTTACTTGTAAGTCCCTAGTCAAGTGCACTACATGTGCTGAGGGCCTGTCAATTAAATGCTACTAGTGGGCTGCAACACTGGTTGTGCCACCCACATAAGTAGCCCCCTAACCATGTCTCAAGTCTGCCTCTGCAGTGCCTGTGTGTGCAGTTTCACTGCCCCTTCTACTTGGCATTTAAAAGTACTTGCCAAGCCGTAAACTCCCCTTTTTCTACTTATAAGACACCCCTAAGGTAGGCCCTAGGTAGCCCATAGGGCAGTGTGCTATGTAGGTAAAACGCAGGACATGAATATGTGTGTTCTATATGCCCTGGTAGTGTTAAACAACTAAAATCGCTTTTACACTGCTGTGAGGCCTGCTCCTTTCATATGATAGCATTAGAGCTACCCTCATACACTGTTTGAGTGGTAGATCCTGATCTGAAAGGAGCAGCCAGGTCATATTTAGTATGGCCAGAATGGTGATACAAAATCCTGCTTAATGGTGAAGCTGGATTTTATATTAATATTTATGAAATGCTTCTTTTAGAAAGTGAGCATTTCTCTACCCTTAAATCATTCTGTGCCTTCCAATCCACGTCTAGTTAGGTTTAGTTGACAGCTCCCTTGTCCATTCACTCAGGCAACACCAAACACAGGATGCTCAATCACACTTGCATACATCAGCATATTGAATGGGTCTTTCTGGGCTGGGAGGGTGGAGGGCCTGCCACTAACGTGTCAAAGGACAGCAGCCTGCCATCACACAAAGGACTTACCACACCCCCTACTGGGATCCTGGCAAACAGGATGGAACTGAAAGGGGACCATGTGCACTTCTAAGCCACTTTTTGAAGTCTCCCCCCACTTCAAAGGCACATTTGGGTATTTAAGCAGGGTCTCTGACCCAACCGATTTAGACACTTCAGAGGTAGACACTCTACTTCATCAGACACTTCTTGACAAGACACTCTTGTCACAGACACTTCCTCAAGAAGAGAACCTGAACCAGAACCTGTAACCTGCCAAGAAGAACTGCCTGGCTGCCCAAAGGACTCACCTGACTGCTTTCTGTGAAGGACTGCTGCCTTGCTGTTGCCCTGCTGCCTTGCTTCTCTCTGGTTGTGCTGAGAAGTGCTCTCCAAGGGCTTGGATAGAATTGGCCTCCTGTTACCTTAAGTCTCAGGACCAAAAATACTTCATCTCTGCAAGAAGACCTCATTGTGCGGCCAAAATTGACGCACAGCCTGCCAGAAATGAGGCACAACCTGCATTGCAGTGAAAATTCACCGCACGCCGAACTAGAACGACACAGCCCGACTTCGCAATGAGAAGATCGATGCAGCACCGGAAATTTGACGCACGCCACACTGGATCGACACACAGCCTGCCGTGCGGTAGAAATTTCCAAACAACACCCACCGGATTGACGCGACCCCTGTGACTTCGTCCTGTCAGCGCTGCATTTCAACGCATCGTCCCCGGGGTGTCTGAAAATCCTGCAACCTGAAGAGGATCCAAGACTGAGCACCGTAAATCAACACAAAGCCTACCCTACGTGAAAAATAAATGACGCATCGCAGTGTGCTGCCCAAGAAATTGATGCACACGTCCCTGTTTCCCTCGCATCTCCTCCTCTGCGGTTCTTTGTGAAGATTTTGAATGCAAACCAGGTACTTTGTGCTTGCAAGAGGCATGTACTGCTGTCACTTTATATAATTTTTACAGTGATATTCCAAAATATACTTATTACATTTTAATAGTGACCTGCATTTATCAGATAAATACTTTATATTTTTCTAAACACTGTGTGGTGTATTTTTATGGTGTTCTACTGTGTTATTGCATGATTTATTGCACAAATTCTTTACACATTACCTTCTAAGGTAAGCCTGACTGCTCAGTGCCAAGCTAAAAGAGTGTGGGCACAGGATAATTTGGATTGTGTGTGACTTACCCTGACTAGAGTGAGGGTCCTTGCTTGGACGGGGATAACCTGACTGCCAACCAAAGACCCCATTTCTAACAGCAGGGGTAAGGCTCCACTTTGGTGGTGAGATGCTTCTTCAGAAGTTGCATTGATGCACATGGCAATTATGGCGTTGTTGCCACTTGATAACCTGTACGACAGGCAGCAATGACTTGCATGTACTAAGGGTGACTGGAAGGACTTATCAGCCATGTGGCTCGTTGCATAGTTGGTGCATTTCTTCTCCTTCAGCATGTGCAGTTGATAGCAGTAATCACATCTGTTGCAAGCAGCCAATGAGAGATGCTTGAATGGTCTCACTGTGAAGCATGGAGCAGGTCTGGGGTCATGCATGGAGGTGGCTTTCTTTCAGTACTCCCGCTGAGCTTTCTCCAGTGATGTAGCTGCACCCCAGGGGATGGCTTGTGTTGGTGGGAGCACTCTTAGGTAGGGGTACCAGTCCTCGGTCTTGTCCCCTTGTTCATTTCTCCTGCACACCTGTGGTTGTTAGATTCTTCACTCTGACCGGATTGTTAAACACCTTTCTCTCCTCTTCTTTCCAATTCTTCTCATGGCAATATGACACTGTGCCATGCTCTCTTCTTTTTCTGGCCTGGTCTGGTCAGACCCACTTCTCTCTTCTCCTTTCTTTTAGTTCTTCCTTGCTATGATGTGGAATCCAGCCGCATGTCACATGTGTTCTCCGCACATGATGTGCAGTGGTTTCAGGCCATGTGTCATCATTTTTCTTTGCATTTACCTCTTGCAGGTCCTGTCCTATTCATCTAACTTGCATTTGGGGTGTGCGATGCTCCTTTTGCCTGTAATGGCCACTGGGTACTCTGTCTTAAGGCAGTGTGGGAAAGGACGCTCCCTGAACAGTCTCTGGCCCACTGCTGGACAGGACTAGTGCAGTTACGGTGAATATGATCTCCTTCCTACATTCAGGCCACAAGGGGCCCCTCCTCCAGGATCCCCAAGGTGCACTTCTTGGTGGATGGCGGGTAACCTCCCTTCAACCTCCTTTTCGCTCGGGGTGATAGCCTCTTTCATACAAACGTGCATTGTCTATTCACCTTCTTGGCATTGTCTCTGATTTATAAGTTATGGGCTGCCAGCAGGCAGAGAGCTTGCTGGGCTTTTCCTTCAAGTCCCTGGTATTTACTTGATATGTGGAGGCTATACGAGTCTTGCATTACTGTTCACTCTCTGGTGCGACAATGGAGTTCACATTGACTGGGCAAGGGTTCAGTGCTTTGCTGGCTTATCTAATATTCAAGACTCCAGACACATACAGGTGGTAGGGATTTCTGCTGCTCAATGTGCTGGTGTGGTACCATTACCCACCAGTGGGAGCATTAGCACTACTGGATATCTGAGAGTTCATGACATGGGTAGCAAGACTGTTGCAGGAAACAGTCTTCACCCTTCTCCACGTGTCAGCACACAGTCATGGACCGGTGCATCACACTCATGGGTAGTCTCTCTTTTGTTTGCTGCCTCAGGCCACTCTCGTGGTGTGCATCTGGTTTAGTTCTCTGGGCAAGGTCACAGGGCATTGCCGCTTCCTATCACAGCTGGCTCAGTTGGTGGCTGGGGAATTGCTGGGAAGGACCAGTTCTCTCTTTTCTTTCCATAATCCTTGGGCACACCTTCTGTCCTGTTGTTTCTGGTGCAGCGCTTGTGGTGCACACTTTGTGCAGCCCGTTCGGCTCCTTTCTCATACTGGGGAACAGAGCACTGAAGATATGGTACAGTTGCCACGGGAGCTGCTAGGTATTCTCACTCTGTCTTGCGGAGGTGGTATGCAGCCTCCATGGGCGCACAATACTTACTGCTCCCATCTCGGCTTCCTCTGCTCAACAGTTCTGCCAGCGACATTCTCATTCACCACCCCTTGGCCCTACCACAGCACACTTATCCCCCTGATCCACTGAGTAAGGACAGGCCGGGTGAGTTGAAAATGTTTATGATAGTGCTGCAGCCCCAACCGATAGAGCAACTTCGATGTGGTGCTGCAGCCCCATTATTGTTTCCCTGGTGGAAGGTATATGTAAGTGCAGTGAGGCTGCCTTCATTTATTCTTTGTGGCTGGCTGCTTGCACTTCTCATAAGTATTTGTTGCACCGCATCTTTATGAATCTTATGCTCCAAGTCAAAGTGGCCGATTGCGGTGCAGCAAATGACCGCTAGGTGACACTGCAGCCCTTCTTCTCATGCCGCAGCAGTTTTCAGGATTGTGGGCCACATTAGGGCTGGAGAT
Source organism: Pleurodeles waltl (assembly GCF_031143425.1). Classification (NCBI taxonomy): domain Eukaryota; kingdom Metazoa; phylum Chordata; class Amphibia; order Caudata; family Salamandridae; genus Pleurodeles; species Pleurodeles waltl. Next base: position 232,770,710 of record NC_090446.1, read on the forward strand.
GCCAGTGCGGGGCTTGAGTCATCAATGGTGTGGCCCCTGTCCTCTCCAGGTCAATCAGCAGGTAGCCAACAAACGGCACAGACCGCTCCTCTGACCTTTGGAGCGTTGTTGGGGGTGTGCACAGTTGGCGCTTTCAGCACTTGGCTTGCATTTTCACTTTACTTACCGGCCAGCGACGGCTGGTGCTGCAATGTTGCCATGGGGGGCAAACAGTCCCTTCTCCTCCCCGTGAAGGTGGTGGCAGACGGTCACCTGGGGGTGCACAGTGCACACCCTGGCTCTGCAAGTTACTTCTCCTGCGCTGGTTAGCTGAGTCCAGTGCAGGGCTTCCTTCAGGGTTGGTTTGGCCCCAAACACTTGGTCATGTACTTTTCACATGAGAGCGGGCTGAATGCAACTGTTGGCAGCAAGGTCGCATGGCAGGACATCTCTTGCCCTTGTCTGGTACACCTCATGTGGTGTTTGCAGGTAGGTGGCAGGCGCTCTGCAAAGGGGTTTCCATATGTGCCTCCTGTCCAATGAAACCTCACCTCCTTCTTGACAGTACTGCAGGAATTCACGTAGGCACATTGAGAATTTCTCTTATATCAGCAGGCTGCCAGTATCCCCAGAGGCACATGACTTTCAGGCACACTGCCCAGACATCAGGCTTACTGCCTGGGTGAAGGTCATCAGCGCAGACTCCACTAGTTCCAACACACGCCAAATGAATCTCTCAGCAGTCTGGTGCTTACGGATGTGGCACCTCGTCACCAGCCCGGTTGCTATTCTTGCGTCACCAGTTAATCAGGTAGGGACATCTTCTGCCATGGGCCCTGCTATACTTTGAGGGGTGTCCGGTGTCTGTTTTCTTATCAGCGCTGACTCCTCACTACTAGGCTGTCCGCCAATTCATGCTGTCTCTCTCTTCAGGCAGACAAATACAGCAGACTGATGGAGATAAACAGTCTCTTCCCTTTCTCCTCTTTTATGGTGAGGAGATGGTTCCCCTTTTCTAGGGGTGATGTGCCTGCTTCCCCGGGTCGGTTACTGCGGCGATGCAGCTTGAGGCAGCACAGCATGTGGGGTCAGACCTCTCGTCGCCATTGTTCTGTAGGCCAGCCCTAAAGGAGTGGATGGGAGTAGCTGCATAACAAACACTCGAATGTGTTCGGCCAGAAATTACAGATGAGTGAGCGCATCTAGTGGCTTTTGCTTAGGGTTTTGGGAAGCACTGAAGATTCCTCTCATTAGCTTCGTGTAATTGCTGTCAAGTGTGTGATTGCTAATCATAGGTTTCAAAGTTCTGTATGAGGGAATTATAATTCCAAATTTCTGATTTTTGTATTTTAACTTGCAGGAAAAAAGATCCGTCCAGTTGCAAGGAAAACACTTTTAAAGTTGAAAACAGAACCTTTATTTTCATGTCTGCCCACGAGTCGAAACGTTCAAAAGGTTGGGACACAGGATCAGGGCCATGTGAGTCCTCAAAAACATATTTGAAAGTATGCCAATAAAAAAAAATCCATCAAAGGACACAAAATAAAAGCCATAAAGGTTTATTCAAATTCAACAGTATATATGGAAGTCAAAAGTAGTTTCATATTTAGTAACAATAATACATAAAATCAATTGCGAGAGGTAATATTCTATGGTTACAGTGAAAAGCATTTAAAGTGGAATATCCTCCTCTCCCTCCCAGAAACAAGATTGGAAGCAAACTTCCAGTCTTCCTCCCATGGTGGCAGAAAGACCGTATTGCCCCCTTTTAGGGTGGAGGCATGGTCCTGTGCCAATGAGGGGGGCCACCACCCTTTGTTTATTTAGTAAATAAATCTCTGGTGTCTAGAAATCTTTCTAGCATCCTGGAAGAGGCAGACTGGAGTCAGACCCACCTCCCAGGTAGGGCAGAAAGACTGTACGGCTCTCTTTTGTCGTTAGGGGGGGGGGGTCCCAATGCTATGATGGGCCTCCACCACACCTTTGCTTTTTTGAAGAATTTTCCTGGGGTCTTGTGGACTTTCTGCCATCCATCATGGAAGCTGATAGACTTGAAATACTGGTAGGTTTTAGAGGTGTGGATAGGGCCTTGCCCAAGGGGACACTTCCCCTAAGACAAAATGCCTGGTGTCCAGTAGAAGTGCCAGTTGATCCACTGTGAGTGCTTTGCCAGGTAAAATGATAATGTTGGAAAGCTGAATTTGTCAGCATTCCATAGATACCTCACCTTTTGCACAATTCCCAGGAAGCATGGATAACAGGGCTGTTTGCTGGCGAGTCCGTGTCACGGGGAAACCAGGAAGCTGTTTCGTGGATGCTGGTCCAGCAAATTAAGTAATTGTGTCATTGATGCTCTTGCGTCACCTGCAGGTCCATCACAACCCTGGACTGGAGCAGGAGATTCTCCTTCTCAACCCAGAAGGACACACATCTGCAGCTGCTCTAGTGGCAGACTTTAAGATGTGACATGCACTACATGCTGCAGAGGGCCACAGGACTCTCCCAAGAGTTGTATTGGTGGCAGCCATTGTGAATTCATGGAGTACGAGCTCCTCTTGTTTCTGAGTGTTCCATGCTAGGCAATCAAGATTCTAACCTATTGCCAGTGGTAGGGAAGTGAATGTATATTGTCTGAATCAAAAGTCCAGTACTAATCCGTGTACGTTATGCTACAGTGGATGAACTTGTTACACTGATGACAGATTTAATTAGCAAACCAGTAAAGGTAGTTATCTACCTAGAAATACGTATTGCAGTTTAGATTATTTATTACATCTATTAAAAAGGTTTCATTTGTATTTCAGCTCTACAGTGTAACATATTTTCATTCAACCTTACAGTCATTTAGCAGAGATGTCCGGTAGGTGAATTATAGGTCATATATGCAATAGTGAATTGGAATGGAAATGACGCACTATGCGTTATTTATTAGTGTAGATATCAACATTTCTAATTATTCATCCCACTTATGTTATTTTAGGTTTTTAGAGGCCCTGAAGCAATCAGAGGTTGCTGGAAAGTCTCACTGATGATTACTGGTGATTACTGCGGCACCAGTCTTAAAGCACTCCATTTTGATACAGGTTATGATAGATTCCCCTTTGAGTGGCAGACTTAAGTTGGCAAGGAAAAAGGGGGTACAGACTCTGATACAAACATGACACACTAAATAACACATAACACCCTGAATGTCCAGTCAGAGCTATCACTTACAGAAAAATAGAAGTGTTTTACATGTGAGTGAAATAGGACCGTTCACATGAACAGAGACTAAGGAAATCATGAGTTTCTAGCAACCACTGAACGATAAGAATAATGTGAAATGTGTTTGTTGTTTGTGTATCGCTGGTTGTGTGTGTTTTTGACTTATGCTTTGGGCAACCGATGATTCTCGCAGGTCTGCGCAATGAATAATGTAAGAGTCGGTCTGTTATTTGTAGACAAATCGTATTTCAACATTCCACCTGTTTGATCACTTGTCTATATTACGAATGTAAATAGTGGTATTTTGTGTTTACTAATAACTATAGAAAAATGCAATAAACGGGTGAAATTGGGAGAAACAATTGTTTTTATATTTCATGTCCTGTTATTCTTCTATATACACCAAGATTCTGATTGTAAATCTGTTGGTAGATACGTCAGTAATTCGGCGAAAAAATAGCTTTTCCGACAGCTGATACCGAAAGCGAGTAGTGATTACCAATCATTAAAGATACAAGGAGGTCTTTGTTGAACAGTAACTTTGGGATAAGCAATGTTGTTGCCATCAATTATTTATGTGCCCCTGCCATGGCAATCATTAGCTGCCGGAGACATTTGTATATATTACTGAGATGTGTGCAGTACTGCTGTCACAACTAAAGGCCCGATTTCTAACTTGGCAGTAAGCATACTCTGCCACAATGTTGATGCAGTAGGCTCACTGCCAAGGTAATGGTTCGACACTTGATTCAGATGCTGGAGGACCATACGTTTGACTGCAGTGGTGACCAATCCATCACCGTCATAGATTAACTTCTCCAACAGCCTGATAAACATTGGGATTAGAATTACATTTCCTAATACCAATTATGATGATTGGGCAAACAGCCTTTTTATGAGCGGGCACAAAGTGCTCGTCCATTCTGTAATCTCTCTTTGGGCTTCAACCATGCCCATGCCAGTCAGTCACTTACATTGGTTCATGGGTGTAGTGTTACCGTGGGCCAGTCACTCCCCTGTGGACCCAAGGGGGGTTACAGGTGTTCCCCCCTCTGACCCTGCGCGAGTTGGAAAGCGCTGGTGATGACGGAGTGGAAGTTGGGAGGCGAGAAAGGGGATCTTTGTCGTGAAGAGCGGTCGAAGGAATAAAGCGGAGAAGTTACACTCACCGCACTGTGTCCACATTATTATTTCTAAATCGCTTGTGTGACAGGACAGTGGGCTTACCTTTTAAAATCCACTTGCTTTCATTTGTGAAAGACACGCGTACGTCATGCCTTTTCCGGTGTTTAGCCCACCTACACAGCACCGGTACAGTACCAAAAGCATATGAGGCCCGATATTTTCAGCCTGGAGTCCGGACTACTTTATCTGTTTATTTTACACGCAGCGCGATGGCGCTGCATTTTACATAGCGCCATCGCGCTGCATTTTTTTTGTGCTTCACAACGCTAATAGCTCTAACTCGAACAAATGCGAGAACATTGCATTGGAAATGCTCGTTTCTACTGCCTGACACCACAAGCAAACCCTGGCGGTTATGAATTCGGCTGGCAGTCCCTCCATCAAGGGGACAGAGAATGTACTTCAAAATACAATATAAATCAATAATTTTAATAAAGTATTCCAGACAGGTTCTTCCTGTTTGAAATGAAGGCCACTTTATTTGTGCCCGTGTTAAATCTCCTCAGACTGCCTGACCCGTCAATAAAGAAAACCTGTGTTTTTCTATCCTCCTTGGAAATATTTTACTAAAAGTTTCACCACTTGATTCATGAATTAAAAAAACCTGCCAGTCAATTGAAGGTTCTCTTCACTGAGGGATTTGAAAACACCACAACAGTAACACCTTATTCCGCTTAATCTGTGTCATGAGGGGCTATTAATAAAAAATGTATTCTAATAAATCTGTGTCACTCTTTTACCTGGGTAATACTGTACAGGGTTCTTCCTAAATGCTTTAAGTTTATGAGTTCATAGACGTTACCAATGTTTGGTAAAGTTTCGATAGGTCTTTAATTGACCGTGAGAAACACTTTCAAAGGCACTATATTTTCAATTAAGCAAAATCCAGACTGATTGATTTCACTCAGGGCTATTGCCGGGTACGTGACCACACCGCGGAATCACTACGTTCTCATCCTTTTTTTCAATTCACTTTAAGGACTCAGTGACAGCGGCTCTTGCCCTAAAAAACATACTTAATGATTTTTATTTGTATTTTTTATTGCTAGGGACCATTTCTAAAAGTTGAATTCTACACAAATTTGTACTGGGCTTGCAGAGGCTGGAATGCGAAACAGAGATGTAAAGTCCTGAATTGGATCTACTTTAGCCGAAGCACCAGTTTATCAGTAGCAGCCATATGGCCAAATAGCAGGACTGACATCAGCACGCATTTGATCATACCAAAATATCAAGCTAGTTAGTTGTCAGGGTGCACTGTATGAGTATCCCACCCAGAGACCAATAGTTTCTGCAAGTTAATGAATGACCTATAGCAGCACAGATGGAAAATGGTGAACAGAGATCACCTCTCTGTTTACAAATTGTTCTGTCTAAAGTTCATGTGTTAACTTGGAGAAATTCCAAGTAATATGTTTGAACTTTAGAAAACGTGCATGCAGAAAAACAGGCGCTCTGTTCTGAGCCGGCACTGTTCGTCATAATATCTCCACATGAGCTTAATAAAATCAACTTTACAATAAGCAACTTGGGTCTATATTGATAACACAGCAAATGCCAGACCTTATACGATCAAGAAAAATAGCTTTAGGAAGCACTACTGAGTATGGGTTTGAAAAATTTGTTAACTTGTGTAATTATGGGAAATTTAGTGAAAAGCAACAAATGGCATTTGGTACAGTATTTGAGTGTGTCCTCGCTTCCACTTTTAACATGAGGATGCATTTTGTGCCATTAAATAGTGAAAAAAAACAGAAAACCACCACACACAATAGCTGCTCACACTCTGGTCGCATTGTTCTGCCACGTTTGCAGTACATTTTTACCTCGAATGGTGCATAATTACAGGATGTGGCATTATAGCACAATTTCACACAGCAAGAGTTACAAAAAAATACTGAAATGATGTTAATTGCGCTGGCATAATGCAAATTTCTCCTATCAGCTACCGAGATACGCTGCGGGTTTACCCAAATGTTGACTGCCTTGAGTACAGGTTTTGTCTGGACAGAAATTGTCTGCTTCCGCTGAAGAAAGTTGCTCCTATCACAGTTTTTGGCTCCTTGGAAAGCTTTTGTGCAATACAGCTGGACTAAGTTGGTTATAATGACAAACTATTGCTCAAACCTGAAGGACTTATCTATTTATTATGAAATATTAAGTCAAATGCAGCAGGCCTGACTTAAATTTTGGGAAAAGCATATGCAAAAGTCAATAGGCCTTCATGATTGGATTGCCCTTACACTGTGTTAAGGCTTTCAGATTACCATAGTAGACAAGGGTTTGGATGTTGGTTAGTCCCTGTGAAACTCTAGGATAGAAGATATAGAAATGGAGAACCCTTGGTATACTGTTTTAGAAGAGTTGTATACTGTTTTTGCCAAGTAAAATTGTATGCATATTTGTAATTTCATGACTCCCTAGAGAGTGGCTTTGTATCTAACTGTTGAATCCCTTGAGTATAGTTTTTGACTCAGCCAAAGTTGTGTGCTTCTGCTGAATAAGACTGCTTATATGTCACTTTGTGCCTTGTGGAAAACAAAGCCTGACAATTGATCATGGTGACAAGTCACTGAACAAGGTTATATGTCAGACCTATTTATTTTGAAATATTATGAAACATGCAGTAGGTCTGACTTATTTATTGTGAAATTCATATTATAAGCCAATAGGCCTGCAAGGTAGGATTGTAATAGCTTGTTGACAGGCATTTTGTTACAGGAAGGTTCACTGATTTCCATAGAAGGCTGTGCTGATTACAGACAGTGGCATAACAAAGTCTCCCACAGCTCCCGCAGTGCAGGGGGAGGGAGCCAAGCTCCAGGGGGCCCCCTCAGCATAGTATACTGTGCACGGGTGGTAGGCCGTTTCTACCATTGGTTCTATTGATCTGTGAAAAGCGGCATTTTGCTTGCGCATATGTGCACTCCTCATAAGAAAGGGTGTGTGTCAGGGTCTGGGCTGGTGGCCAGTCCTTTAGTTTTCCATTTTCCTTTTATAATTCTCCTTTACTTCTTTCAGAGTCCTTCAGGTCTGTCAACATCCCTACAAGGCCACTCATTTGTTGCTGATGTCATCTGTTGTTTCGCAATCATGTGTCTATAATTTTAAACTGGATGGCTATATTGGAATGGTATTATCCATAGTGCATTATTGTGTTACCTCTCCACGGTAGACACCAATCTTTGAAGAATTGTCTCCCCGCCTAGCTCAGTGCTAAAGTGATACACCATATTTTTTAGGAACAGAAGATTTTTACTGAGCGGCTATCTTGGAATGGTATTGTGAATAATGTATAATTTTCTTATTGATCCAAGAAAGCCTACATAATGCTTTTTAAAGTTGCAGTTTGATTGAAACTTTAAAACAACAATACACTATATAAAGGACCGTGGCCACTTGCTACTATGTTTAATTTTATTTAAATAATGAGAGCACATGCCCACCAGTGGTGGCATGTTTTCTTTTTTATACTTTTTTTTTTTTTTTAGTTTGTGAAACTCTGTAAAGTTGGATGTTCTCACTACCACGACAATCCGATAGAAACAGAACTCCGGGTGAAGAAATTTAATATTTCTTTGCCTCAACACTTTAAAATATTCTGACCATCTTAAAAACACTTCCAGCTGGGTGCATTCGAGTGTACCTTCAACATCAGCGCCAAAGCTAATCCCCGGGAAATGGGATTTGCAGAGATGCTCATGCATTTCATTTTGCCCAAGCAGGAGTTGTTAACCTTACAACTCTCTTCTCATTTCTGGCTGGTAATACTGGAGGATTTAGCCAGGCCACGTTTCTCCTTCCCTCCTTCCCTCAGGAGAACACATACAACCGACTCCATTACCTCCTATAGAACAGAAGGATAAAGTAGCGATTTTCGAGTGGAGAAAAACAACAAACCACGTCGAAAGGAGACTATTATCTCTGTCTCCTTATGTGTCTAAGTCCATTGTCTCAGACCGTGTGTTTGATGTCAAAGTCTAACAAATATAAACTCGAGTATTTGAGAACTCTGTTCTTACTGGAGAGGTCATTGTCATGTCTGTTATACACATGCTTTGTAGCACACAATACCCAATAGATGCAGTCACTTCTCGTCAGGAGGGGGCATGTTATCTTCTATTACTCTTTTATTGTTAAAACACAAAGATAATATAAAAGCCTGGTGGCAGCAGCTGGAGGAGCATTGAAAGTTTCTGTCGCACACACAACAAGAACAACACAGCTACCAAACATGATAACGCATTGGAGGAGTACTGCAACCTCCTGCACTCACTGACAAAAACAGTTAAGGCATCAGTGCACTTTGCCTTCTGCACAGAACTCTCGAGTGGGTCCTTGATATACTTATTTGATTGCATAGGTAGATGGGAGAGTGGCTCTGCCGCTTTCATTTAGTTGTCATTCCGCTCCGCACACTTGCTGTCTTCTCTTTCGTGCTGCTTTCCCTCCTGGAGCGTTTAGTGATGGTTCTGTCATATGCTGAAAGGCTGTTGCTCTGCTCCTTCTAGACCTACTGTAATAATGATTATAATTATGTCATGTAATCTTGTTGCCCTCACTTCATGTAGATCCTACTGCTGCCATTCTCTGCCAGACCTTACTGCTGCAACCGCTATCAGTGCATCAAACTCCTGCTGCTATCACATCCTGCCATCCCACCTGTCAATCTGAGTTCTGCTGTGATTCCTGCTGTGTTCTTCTCCCGCATTCTTGCTGCCCTCACTGATTCCTGCTGTCAATATCTTGCTCTTCTAAAGCACCCCCAGTCACAGATCTGGTTTTAATCCATCGTTCTTTTGCTCACCATGCCACCCCAGTTTAGACCCAGCCATATGCAAATCAGTCTTGACCCTGTTCCTCATGGGAACAGTCCAGCCTGAACTGCCAGGGCAGGTCCTCCTGGACCGGAAACAAGCATCCTGGGACCGGTTTCAGGGTTTCACTCTTCCTGAGCCAGGCTAGCCTGAATCCAGTGGCATAGTGAGCCCAGGACCGACGTCTCGGCATACCCGGCGCACTTATGGCAGCAAAAGCAATGCAAAACACAAATGATGGACGGAATGCGGAACCAATCAAACATTCACCCTCAGTCACAAATCTGGGTTTAATCCATCGTTCTTTTGCTCACCATGCCACCCCGGTTTAGACCCACACTTATGCAAATCAGTCTTGACCCTGTTCCTCATGAGGACAGTCCACCCAAAACTGCCAGGCCAGGTCCTCCCTGGACCGGAAACAAGCATCCTGGGACCGGTTTCAGGGTTTCACCCTTCATAAGCCAGGCTAGCTTGAATCCAGTGGCATAGTGAGCCCGGGATCCACATCTGGTCATACCCGGCGCACTTACGGTGACAAAAGCAATGCAAAACACAAATGATGGACGAAATGCAGAACCACTCAAACATTCACCCCCAGTCACAAATCTGGGTTTAATCCATTGTTCTTTTGCTCACCATGCCACCCCAGTTTAGACGCAGCCAAATGTAAATCAGTCTTGACCCTGTTCCTCATGGGAACAGTCCAGCCCGAACGGCCAAGCCAGGTCCTCCCTGGACCGGAAACAAGCATCCCGGGACTGGTTTCAGGGTTTCACCCATCATCAGCCAGACTATCTTGAAACCCATGGCATAATGAGCCCGGGAGTAACCGGCACACTTATGGGGGCAAAAGCAATACAAAATACAAATGATGGACAGAATGCAGACCCAATCAAACATTCACCCCCATGGGGAACAGGGCCAAGACTGATTTGCATATGTCTGGGTACAAACTGGAATGGCATGGTGAGCAAAAAAAATAATGGATTAAACCCAGATCTATGACTAGGGGTGAATGTTTGACTTGTTCTGCTTTCCGTCCATCAACTGTTATTTTTGCATTTGTCACCCCAAGTGGGAAGGGTATGCCCAGACGTGGGTCCCATGCTCACTATGCCACCAGATTCAAGCTAGCCTGGCTGAAGAGGGGTGATACCCTGAAACCGGTCCCAGGATGCTTGTTTCTGGTCCAGGGAGGACCTGGACTGGCAGTTCGGGCTGGAATGTTCCCATGGGGAACAGGGTCAAGAATGATTTGCATATGGCTGGGTCCAAACTGGAATGGCATGGTGAGCAAAAGAACTGATGGGTTAAGCCCAGATCTATGACTAGGGGTGAATGTATGATTTGTTCTGCATTCCATTCATCAACTGTTTGCTTACCGTCATGCCGACTGCCGTCAACATAACGAGGTGGCAGCAGATATCCACCAAGCATATTATGACACACATATCAACCCGTCACTAAATGGCAACACACACAAGTCCACCAGCCCAAAGGTCAGTGATAAACTGGCGGTATCCAAATCCACACCGTTACGCCAATAGAACTACGCCCACAGCATTATGACCTACGAATCACCGCAGCGGACATTCAATGGCTGTAAATCATTGGTGGTACATACCGCCACGCTCAAAATACACACACTCAAACAAAACTACACCACATTGGACAATTCAAACTGCACACACCTGACACTCATACACACACCACACCCACACACCGACACCACTATAAAACACACACCCACACTACCCACAACCCTTTACAACTAGAAAGAATTGCCACCAGAGAGAGACAGCAAGAGCACACACACAACCAGAGCCACATAACATCATCAGCTATACACCATCCACGCACCTTACATCACACACCCCAACACATCACCCCACACACCCTCACCCACACCACTCATACTACACCCATGGCACCACAACGTCACCCCAGATTCTCTAAGGAGGAGCTGAGGGTCATGGTGGAAGAAATCATCAGAGTAGAGCTACAGCCATTTGCAGCACAGGTGCAGCAGACATCCATTGCTAGGAAGATGGAGCTATGGCGGAGAATCGTGGACAGGGTCAACGCCGTGGGACAGCACCGCAGAACAAGGTATGACATCAGGAAGAGGTGAAATGACCTACGGGGGAAGGTATGTTCCACAGCAGCAAGACACCAAAAAGCTGTACAGAGGACTGGCAGTGGACCCCCACATCCTTCCCCACAACTAACAACATGGGAGAAGCAAGTGTTGGCAATCATGCATCCTGAGGGCCTGGAAGGAGTAAGTGGAGGACTGGACTCTGGTAAGTCACATCTCTATTACTATCACCCCCTCTACCTGCATGCCATCACAAAATCCCACCCTCACTCCCATCACTTCATCACCTCCCACATACCCAACCATCACAACCCACTCATCCCAATACCAAGCCCTACATGTAACACCAGTGCATGGACACCACTCACAGACCTGCATGGACACTTATCACCACTGCATGCACACTGGAGAGCATCACCTAGGCCACCAAATAGCTACTCACTCAAGGGCAAATCTGCCAGGGCAACAACAACCATAGAGGGCAACACACCCATGCACAAAATGTCACACGCAGAAACAATAACACTGCATTTACATCCCCACAGGTCCCCCAGCCAATGTTACGAGAGAAGAGGTGCCAGCAACATCCAGTCCCCCCACAGAAGAGGTCCACAGTGATGATAGCAGCTCGGATCGCCTGGATCACCAACCTGGCCCATCTGGGATCTCCAGACAGTCGGTTACCCAGGCACAGTCTCACACCACCACAGAGCCTCCCCCTCAGGAAACACCACCACAGCATCCACCCAGTGGGCCCATACCTCTGTCCCCAGGACACGTCAATCAGCAGTGTGTCCACCACTAAAGGGACCACAGGCCACCCTACAAACACAGGACAATCAGGGACCTGGGGTCAGTGGCAGTGGGCACATGGTTCAGGGGACAGAGGCACAGGACAACAGGGAAGCTGGGAGGACTACTGTGCGACAGGGTGAGGACAGGCCCAGGGAACCTACTCTCCAAGAGGCACTCACTGTGATCCTGGGAGCATACCACCATTCCCAGGAGACGATGGGCCAGATACTGAACAAGTTGCAGGAGAAAATGCGGCTGCAGGAGGGACAGTACCTGGGAATCACGGAGGACTTGAAGGAAATCAACACCACCCTGCTCTCCATTGCAGGGGTGCTAGCAGACATGGCCAACACTATGAAGGAGGCAGTGGCACCCCATCAGGCCTCTGCCACTAGCCAAACTGATGAACAGCCCTCCACCTCCGCTGCCACTAGAGGACAGGAGGCCCCGCCACAGGAACAACAGGCCACCAGCACCCCTCCCTCTGCAGAAGGTGAAACACACCACAAACGTTCCCTGTGATCGAGGCAGAAGCCAGAGACTATTGGCAAGACCCCGCCAGGAAATGAGACTCTCCTGATTGTCACCCTTGTGTCCTACTCTATCACCCTGTCCATCTTGAACTGCCATTGCTCCCCTTCCTATGCCGCCTTGGACAATCCACCTGTGATACAAATAGACTGGACTCCAACCTGGACAAGGGGGTGAGTACAGTGACCCAATATACAACTTGCGCCTGTTGGGGTGGTATCCCGGTGGGGATGTGGGCCAGTGGGTGCCCCTAGGCCAGGCCTGACATTGCGGAGTAGGTCCTATGTTGGGCAGGGTTCTGATGTAAAATACCTACAACCAAACAAGTAGTCATCCACTACTGGGCAGGGGTCTGTGGGCATGCTGCAATTGGTGTTAGGTATCCTTATCCATGGGCTGGTAACTAGCATTGTGACTGGTAGTGCATTGTCTAGTGCGTAGGGCTCCTCCCTGTGTGTGTGTGTGTGTGTGTGTGTGCGGTGTACACCAACGATGGTGTTTTTGCCGCCATTGACCAAATGTTGTCCTTTGTCTCCCCCCCTTTTTGTTTTTGTAACCCTGTCCTTAAGTGCTTTAGCATCATCTGGCGGAGGTGCTGAGGCACTGGCGACGGAGGTAGTTGCATCCCACAGGGTCCAGGAGGCCACATCCACCGACCGTGAGGGCACCAGTGGAGTGAGCACCACAGCGGAGACAGAAGGGGACAGTTCAGACATGGATTCCTCCTCCGATAGAAGCTCCCTGGTGGTGGCAGACACCTCTGTGCCCACTCCAGCTACAGGTACATCTGCCACCCCCGTATCTGCACCACCCTCCCAGCAGCTCCTCAGCGTGTTTTCTGTACCCGCTCACCCTGGAGGGTTGGCATCTCCTTCACCACTCAACCCCAACCTATCGCAAGCACACAGTCAGAGGAGCAGGCACCCAGGACAACACATACAAGTAGACATGGCAAACACAAGCACCACACTTCATCCCACAGGCACTTACACAAACACCATCCAGATGCAGATACACCAACATCCACTGCCTCCACTGTGGCCCCCTCCTCCTTGTCATCCACCTCCCTCCCAGTTGCATCTAAACTCACGCCTGCATGAACTACATCCTCATCCACTACACCCATCACCATCACACCTATCAGCACACACCTCTCACTGGCAGTCACTACACTCACTTCCATGCACACGTCCCCTGTGTTCTCTCCCACTGTGTCTGTGCCCCCTCCTCTCAAAGTACACAAACGCAAGCACTCAGACACCCAACAGCCAGCCACCTCACAATAGCATCCAGCCCATGCACCTGGACCCAAGCACAGCAGACAGACACCTCCTACAACCACTCCCTCTACCTCCACTCCCAAACCATTTCCCTCTTCAAGCACCAATGTCCCTAAGAAGCTTTTCCTCTCCACCTTTGACCTCTTCACGACCCCCCCATCCATCACGTCAGGCCAGGGTGGTCAGAACCCAGCCCAGCACCTCAGCCACCCAGTCCTGGGGCACAGTAACATCTACAGCTAAACCAGGTGGGAGAGGATCCCGGGCACCAGGCAGCCACACTGATAGGGTGCCTGCACCAAGTGCTGCAAGGAAGGGCAAGAAGGCACTGCCAGCTGCTGCAAAGAAGGGCATGGAGGCACCCCCAGCTGGTAAAAGGAAGGGCAAGGAGCAATCCCCATCTGCTCAAAGGAAGGGCAAGGAGCAGTCTCCAGCTGCTGCCAAAAGGAGCAAGGAGCCATCCCCAGCTGCTGCAGGAGGGGCAAGGGGCCTGCACCAGCAGGCAAAAAGGACAAGAGGGCTGGTGCTGGGACTGAGCCGGAGCCCCCACCACCAACCATGGTGGTTCAGTAGTCCGAGGCTGCAGGGGACGGGCTGGAGCCTCCCCCACCACTGCTAGCACTGCCACCAGCACCACTGCCAGCAGCCCCAGTGGGCAGCCGTTTGAGGCTGCAGCGGAAAGGCTGGAGCCTCCCCCACCACTGACAGCACTGACACCAGAACCAGTGCCAGCAGCAGCAGCCCCAGTGGGCAGCCATCTGAGACTGCAGGGGAAGGACTGGAGGCTCCCCCACCACTGCCAGCACCGCCACCAGCAGTACTGCCAGCAGAAGCAGCCCCAGTGGGCAGCCATCTGAGGCTGCAGGGAAAAGGCTGGAGCCTCCCCCACCACTGCCAGCACCGACACCTGCACCGCCACTGCCACCACTAAGCAGCTGTCACCACCGGCGGACAGTATGCAGTCCTGCATCCATGTGCTGTTGAGCGGTCTGGCCTTTGCAAATCCTGTGGGTCTGATACCCAGTTGAGAGACTGTGACCTTGCACTACCCAAGGGAGAATAACTAAGGGGTTCCCTGATACGATGAGCGTAGCTCAGACAGGGAAATAACTAATGTAGGAAAAAACTACTAGACGAGCTACAACAATGGACCTGAAGAGATAATAGTCTTCAGGTATGAATCACTATGGATACGGATAATTACAACATGATATGCTGAAAACTAACAATAACACATGATTAAATAGGACGGCTGAACATGGATAAAAAATAATAAATAATAAAAGTGGATGTTCCGTCACAAAGATGTATAACTTTATTAAATAACCTTACAAAAAGTTAAAAAACATGAAAGACAAAAATAAAATGTTAATCAATGAACAACGGAATACCTATCTCAGACATACCGCACTCATACTAAATGTGATCAAACAAAGTAAAAGATACACAAGTGAAGGACTACACAGAATGTGTAAAATTTACATAATAATACAAAGACACTTTGTCGTTGGGGTCTGGTTCATACCAGTTGTCTGTTATTTTTTTTTTTCATTAGTACTATGTTTACTGTAGTCATGATTTAACATTATGAATTTTTTCTGCTAACGTCCGAAGTCACCTTGGAAATCATATCTTCAACCATACACTTTTTGCATTAAATATTTATACTTAGCATCTTCGTATATAGCACATAGAGTAAGCACCATAAGCTGTTGGGTTGTCAATACGGGATCCATACTATCATTCTCCTTCTCCACTTGATAGTCGGTGTGACCTCTCCTGTCATCTGCTTTGACTCAGCATGGAATCCATTAAAACGTTTGGATTCAGTGAAGTGGATCTAGCTAAGCTATTGGATCAGCCCAGATCAGGAACAGGGACATCAATTTCTATGAACCAGCCTAAAGAAGGATGGTACAAACTATTAGAATTAAAGAAAAAAGCTAAACGTACAGAACTACATGCTGATTACATCTTAGAGTACCTTAGAGCAGGGATTATTCCAGCGGGCCTAAGTGTAAGAAACATCTCTTTTCGTAGAGATCAGACAATTTTTAGAAAAGTGGCATCTAATCTCCAACCACTGCTCGCGGGATTGGATGATCCTCATAGTGGAGACTGTGAGAGAACTGATGGAGGTCCTCATGAAAGAAATTCAAACTCTAGAGGATGAACTGAAAACACAAGACTCGTTACAGGAAGCAAAGAAACAAATAGAGGCCATTAATCAAGATCTTGAATCCTTCAATTTATATCTAGTTAAGAGAAAGACAGACAAATTAAGGAAGTGTTGAAGTAAGCCTCAGCAAGGCCTACTAGTGCAAGGGGTTCACCTTTCTCTGCACAAAGTCCTCAGACCATGTAGGAAGAAGTTGGCACAGAAACTGAAATAAAAGACAAAGTTTATTAACCTCATGAGGTGGTACTACAGTTCAAACAGCACCCTTCGGTAATGTTTGAACTAGCACACTGAACTGAGAGAGCATGGTCCTTTTATACCCACGCACGGGCTAAAAGGAGGTGGTACAATAATAGAAGCAAGACTTCTATACATATAAGGTCATGTGGAAATGCACAGTCGACAGGTAGGAGGAGCTGACAGTTTTCAAGGACTAACAGCTGCAGACCTTACTGAGCATGTGCGAAAGTGGGAGATGCTAAATATAACTTGTCACTAGGCAGATTTTCAAGAGTAGTTAACAGAAAGGTAGGACAGAGCACATGGCAGCATGTGGCAAAGAAAATGGCTGCCATGAATACAAAATGGATTCCGCAAAATGTTCACAATAGTTACTAAATACAAGATGTCTTCTGCTAATTCTTAATCTAACCGCTGCTAAACTACAACAGGCAACCCTTTCAGCATTAGCTGAAGACATTAGTCTTTCTGGGATAATCTAAATATTCATCTTGTATATTTATGCTCATCATTTCAGCTATTTCCTTATCTAACATGTGTTGTGCTTTCATTTCTGTAATATTTCTTTTGGTAGGCATACAAGCAGTAATACACATGGAGCAGAACATTGGACCACACTGAATACAGATACAGCATGTGAAAAATATTGCAATCATTACACACACCTGACCTTCCAACAGGTAGTTGGTAATATCCATAGTTACCACAAACAAAATATGCATTATGTGAAGCTGTAAAACTACTATTATTTACACCCTTAATAGTTAAAATCAAGGTACAATCGCTTATCCCCACTGGAATTCGCCCAATGCTACGTATACATAAATCTGCTTTAGTTTTTGTAACAGAAATCACAAATTGTTCTTTCTTGTCAGAGTCTCTTATATTTTTGAAGACATATGGTATTAAAACATTTTACGGTTGATACTCTTCCCATCCCCATTTAGTTCTTTTGGCTTGGGGATACCCATCTTTGTCTTGGTAGCATACTTTATTAAGGCGAAAAAGAAGTTCGCCCTCTGTACGTTTTCCAGATGCAAACAAAAGCGTATACCAAGCTTGACAAGAACCATTGTGTGAAAAAGGAAGAGGAATGAAAGGTGTTCCTCCTTTCTTTTGATGCGCAGGTATCATTCCACATACCCAACAGTTAGTAGTATTTGTAGCATTATGAGTATAATGCAACATCTGAATGAAGGTATTATTGAAGTACGATTGACGGTGCTTCTGCTCCTGATAGGGAAGTGTAAAGTAATAGTGATCCTCTGGTACTGGAGTAGTGGCAACAAAAAACTCACGAGCAGGAGACTTCTTTTCAACAGACCAGGTGATTATTGCTATAACCACCAAAACAACAACAAACCCCATAGTACTAATGATCAGTTTGTTATTCATTTTAGCAACAGTGATAATCGACCCTTTCAGAAATGAATTAAAAACAATCGTTGGAGCTCTTATCCCTGGGCAGCCGCTGATTTCTTCACCACGGGCCAAGACGGCTGTCACTACTCTAATGCATGGCTGTTCCCCCCCCCTTGCCACATTGGCTCTCTGTTTCACTAACCCAGGGCAGTAGCTCAACCAGTTTTTTTAAAAACATTTTCAGATTCTTTCCTCGGTCTCAAATTATATCGCAACACTCCAGAAGTCGTATGGTCCGGGAAGACCTCTGCAGATTCGTCAGGTGATATAGCACGGCCTTTCTCCGTAGTCAAAATCTCTCGATGATCAGTCAGCACAGCAGGTTCCACAAAAGTAGGTAGCACTCTCTTGCAGTGAGTACTATGGACACAATTCTTTTGTTTCGTCACTCGAACTGCTGTCCTTGTCGCAAGGAGCACCTGTTCTGGGCCTCACCACCTTGGTTCCAAGCTGCTTGATCTTTCAAAGGACTTAATCATAACCTGGTCACCAGGTCGGAGTTCATGGCCTTCACCTGTAGATCTGTCAGGAAGTGCTTCTCGAACCTGTTGATGAATAGAAACCAACTTGTCGGTTAACTGTGCCAAATAATCATTCATCAGGACACAAGGTACATCATATACAGAATTTGGCTTAGGAACTCCCCAAATGTTTATTGGCCTTCCAAACACTATATCTTAGGGAGTAAGGCCAATTCAAGAGTATGGCACTGATCTAATAGACAATAATGCCAATGGTAATGCATCCGTCCAAGTTAAGGATGTGGAAGCCTGTATCTTCGCTAACTTCAGCTTCAAAGTAGCATTATACCTTTCCACCAACCCTGCTGATTGTGGGTGGAAAACCGCATGGAACTTCTGTTTGATCCCTAATCTTTTCAGGACATACTTCCCCAACAAAATGAGGTCCGTTATCATTCCATAAAAGTCTGCAAACACCAAACCTAGGGAAAAACTCTTTCAAAAGTACCTTCGCTGTGGTAATGGCAGTATTATCCTTTGTGGGGTATGCCTCTATCCATTTACTGAAGGCACATACCACCAGCAAGACATACTTTAAATTGTTGCAGTGTTCAAGCTGAACATAATCCATTTGTAGAACTTCAAAAGGTGCAGATGGTGTAGCAAACCCTCCTGCAGGAGTACGTGTCCCTTTTCCAGGATTGTATTGTAAACAGATCAAACAAGACTGTACTACTCTCTTAGCTGTACTGGAAATTTCTGGATACTCTCAAACTTGCATAAGCAACTTTGTTATTGTTGAAGCTCTAACATGTGCCAGCCCATGTGCCATCTGAACCATAGGTTGTACAAAAGCTATAGGCAATTTCCATTTATCCATCTGCTTATTCCGCCAACAGCCCTCATCATCCAGTTCTCCATCTTCAGACCATTGCTCACGTTCTTTCACAGAAGCAGATTTCGGTATATCTAATACGTCTTGTCTAGCATTATGCCAACGTTCAGCTTGTGAGTTCACTACATACATAGAAGTAGCACTTCACTGCATCGCATATTCACGTGCTACGTGGCCCGCAAGGGCATCACCTTGCCCTATTTTATCGGTCACGTTCTTATGTGCACTACATTTCACAATAGCTATTTTCTTTGGATATGTCAATGCAGTCAAGAGGTTATGCACTAATTCTCCGTGCATTATCTGCATCCCGTGGGATGTGAGAAAGCCTCTCTCCTTCCAAAGCAAACCAAAATCATGAGCCATTCCAAAAGCATAGCAGCTGTCTGTATAAATGTTCACACATAAGTCAGTACTAAGCTCACATGCTCGTGTCAAAGCTATTAGTTCAGCTCGCAGTCTCACATTCATCTGTCCATGGGAGGGGCATTGGAGTATCTTTAGTCAAAAGTGCTAGCAAAGGTTTGACAATGTGTGAAAACCCTAATATCCATTGCCTACAAAAAGAAGTAAGACCAAGGAATGCATGAACATCTTTCTGAGTAGAGAGTACTGGTGTGTCTAAAATTGCTTGAATACGATCTGATGTGAGTGCACGGCCCTCCTTAGACAAAAGGTGACCTAAATAGGTTACCCTTGGTCTACAATATTGCAATTTCTTTCATGACACTTTATGATGGTGTGAAGCAAGAAAAGAAAGTAAGGACAAAGTGCACTTTTCACATTTCTCAGGGGTATCAGCCGTCAACAAAATATCATCGACATATTGTATGAGAGCCACACCTTCAGGCAAAACAAAAGAATCAAGTTGTCCAAAGTCATAGTACAAGAACTAATTGCTCCCTCAACTTCCTCATAAAAGGCGGCTGTATTTTTCCGCGGGTCAGGTAATGCTGTTTTAAGTGCCATTACATCTGCCCTATTCCAAGGAGTATACACCCAATTATAAATAAAATAACCCTTAGCATCAACAGAAGTTTTATCATCACTTGTACCCGATCCTTTAGGAGGAACATACAAAGGCGCGGCCTCCTGCATTGGTTTCGCGTGAACTATCATAATCTTATCTGTTCCGAAGATGGAAGCTTGCACCCCATCGGTCTGAGATGTCTGTGAAACTACGTCCACAGCCCTTTTCTCCTCTTGGAAGCGGACTGCCGTAACACATAATTTCACCAAACGCCGGATTGCATCAGCCACCTGGGAGAAAACAAAAAGACCATCACGCATTTGCTTATGATCAGCTGCTACATCATCGGGCTCTAACTCATCAGAATATTTCCAATATAGTTCAATAACTTCTGTGCCAAATGCCTCAGTAAAATATAGCTGTTCCTTTTCCGTCCACCCTTTCATGTTATCTAAAAATTCAGAAGCAGAGACAACGCTACAAATTGTTTTACGAGCAATAGATGTAAGCTCAGACGCACGGCCAGCAGGCAACATAGAGCGACCATCTCACATCTTCGTTGCTCCGAACTGGAGGCCTTAACTAACTCATGAGGGGCAGAAGGAACGACATACGGAGGTGGAGGGCGATCTAGTAACAAAAAATCATTGTGCGGTTTATTAAGGATAGCATAGAGAGGTTGCCTAACGGTGTATTGGCCAGTTACCTGTAATTTAATGCTTTCACATATACATTCTTCCGTTGCTCTTTCTCAAGCAAGGCTTGCTCATGCTTCACTCGTCCACGCACTTCTTTCTCCCACATTCGTACACAGTCAAACATATCTTGCCTAGACTTTCGCTTACACATACATTGTTCCACATACTCAATCTTTCGCAAATCAAATGACCCATGCATAGGCCAACGTAACTCAAGATCCGCACAAGTGTATTTATTCCATAATGTGCTGTACATTATAGAAGAAAGACCATGTTTAACATACATATCTCTATTGGGCGTCCCCTCTGGGGGTGCCGGTTGCGATTCTTCCAGTCTCAAATTGGTACCATTACAAAAGCAACACATCCTACGAAGTGCGCTAAAAACAGGCATGCCAAAAATAGTGCAGAATATGCAATATTACAATCAAAGTAGCACTTAAGGTGCCGTTCAAATAAAAATTAAATTGGAAACAATTCTCCTCATTACCTGCCTATATAAATTGCAATTTATATATCAATTCAAAGGACACAAATTGACTAGTCACCCAAAACACGAGAGCCACAGTAAGTAGTGCTAAACTGCATTACCAAACAAAGGCATCAAAACCCACAGCAAGTGCTGTAAAACGGCTCTTACCAATCACAGGGTGTCCAGGTTCCAACTGCCAAGTTCTAAAATCGACCAAATGGTCACTGCATGACGAATGAACAAAAAGGATCTCAGTCGAGGACCGGCGCCACCTGGATGGTCAAATCAGAAGGAAGGGAAAAACGCCGTGGTTGCCAAGACTCGGGTCTCCTCAGGCATTGATCGTCCGCAGTGAGATCTCAATCCTTCATTGTGACCAATCCATTGGGCATCCGAGTCACAGATGAGTCCCTGTTCGGGTGCCAATTTGTTGAAGTAAGCCTCAGCAAGGCCTACTAGTGCAAGGGATTCACCTTTCTCTGCACAAAGTCCTCAGACCATGTAGGAAGAAGTTGGCACAGAAACTGAAATAAAAGACAAAGTTTATTAACCTCATGAGGTGGTACTACAGTTCAAACAGCACCCTTCGGTAATGTTTGAAGTAGCACACTGAACTGAGAGAGCATGGTCCTTTTATACCCACGCAGGGGCTAAAAGGAGGTGGTACAATTATAGAAGCAAGACTTCTATACATATAAGGTCATGTGGAAATGCACAGTCGACAGGTAGGAGGAGCTGACAGTTTTCAAGGACTAACAGCTGCAGACCTACTGAGCATGTGCGAAAGTGGGAGATGCTAAATATAACTTGTCACTAGGCAGATTTTCAAGAGTAGTTAACAGAAAGGTAGGACAGAGCACATGGTGAGCACATGGCAGCATGTGGCAAAGAAAACGGCTGCCATGAATACAAAATGGATTCCGCGAAATGTTCACAATAGTTATTAAATACAAGATGTCTTCTGCTAATGCTTAATCTAATCGCTGCTAAACTACAACAGGAGGATATCAGGTGGTTTACCAAAGAACGAGCATATCCGTATCTATCTATTAAATATTATTCAAACCAACAACAAAATATGCCAGAACAAGATCAACAGTTCTGGACTAACAAAAAAATTGTCACCTTTTCCGATACCTCCGAGTCTGAAGGAGAAGGAAACTCCAATCAGTTCGATCAATATAGTGCAAGGTCAGGCCCCAATGAAGGCCCCAGCCGTTCTAATAATTTTTTGTCCAGGGGAGGAAGACCCCGAACGAGATACAGGAATTATCAGAGAGGCAGATTTCAGAATGTAGACAATCCACCGCATATTCTACAAACACGGAGACAACAATATGGGAGGGATTAAAAGCAGTACCCGTTTTTAACCTGAGATCTACTCCCATAGACACAGATACTGAATCCCTACTTAAGAAAGGGCTGTCATTTATTCCCACCACCTTTATCAATAGATTTGACCTCCTTTCTGACCTCCATGCCTTCTTTCGGAGAATCAGACTCACCAAATTCTTCGAAGATAAAACCAATATTAGAGAGTTGAACCTATCAGGATTAAAACCGGTCACCACGTTTACCCCCTATTTAGACATGGTAGGCCCCGAAGTCAAAATCTTTGAAAATATTGTATCTGATAAGATCCAGTCTCTGTTGAAATTTATCCCTAAACCTTATTTTAATCTAAGCAAAGGAGAACAACAGGCTCTTCAAAAGCTACAAAAGGACAAGCACATTACAGTTAAACCGTGCGATAAAGGAGGGGGCATTGTGTTACTAGACACTGAAGTGTATGAATTAAAGATTCAGATCATGCTCAATGAACCTGATTACTATAAAAAAAACAGGGAGTACCTGGCAGGAACGAGTGAAAAGAGAGATAACACAAATAAGCAATGAGGCTCTAGGTAAGGGGATCATTTGTCAACAAGAATTTCAATATTTGAACCCCCAGAAGACTAGGATCCCTGTATTCTATGGAGTAACCAAGATACATAAAAACAAAGTAGATCCTCCGATGCAACCCATAGTTTCCACCGTGGGGGCTTTGACAGAAGCTTTTTCTAAATACGTAGAGACATTTTTGAACCCTAGGGTAGCTCAACTCCCGGCATATATTCGAGACACCAGCCATATCATCGCTAAGTTGGAAGGTATCCCTTTTAATTCGACTACTCAGATACTAGTCACAAAGGACATCGAAGCACTATATACTAATATACCTCAGAAGGAAGCTTGGCATGCAGTCGCCCGTCTATTCGAAAAAGAAGGCATGACACAACACTCTGCCTTCATTTTACAGTGTTTAGATATCGTTTTACGAGAAAATGTATTTTAATTCGACGGACAGTTGTACCAACAAAAGAAAGGAGTCAGCCTCTCTCCTTCGAGGAAATCCACATCTATGATGAGGTGGCGCCATTCTTTGAGAATATCCACTTCTGGTCACAATATATAGATGACATCTTCTTTATCTGGACAAGTGAAGAAGAATTTCTTCTAGAATTCAGCCAGTGGATCAATCTATGTGATCCCAACCTTAAATTTACCATTCATACTAGCTGAGACAACGTATAATTCTTAGACATCTGGATTGGCCATAATGGTCTTCAACATGAGATGTCGCTATTCACTAAACTGACAGCTAGAAACACCATACTTCATTTTGACAGTTTTCACCCCATTAGTCAAAAACAAGGGATACCCTTCATTCAGTTTCTACGTGTCCGTAGAAACTGTTCTAGTTTGCACGACTTTGAATATCATGCCCACATCCTACAGCAAAAATGTCTTCTGCGAGGATACCCCAGAAAACTGGTCAGAGACTCCTATAAAAGAGCGAAGTACTATAATAGGACCAGTATGAGAAACAGAATAAAAAATCTAAATCTCTGATGGTTTGCGTAATCCAACATTCCAATTTGAACGAAAAAATCAGAAAGATAATTCTTTCCAATTGGAACATTCTTAACAGCATCCCCATTCAGGCTCCATTGGAACGCCCTCTTCTAGCTTTCAGGAAGAATCAAAATATTTCCAACAAACTAGTGAGAGCTTCTCTACCCAAAAACGAGAACTTCTCTCAGAAATCTATATGTGGGAACCAACCAATCAATTGCAACAATAAATGTGGCAATTGTAAAGCCTGCCCCAGAGCGATAGTGGGAGACTCCTCCCAAGGAAACGCAGTAACTACAAACTTACTGATATGACCAACTGTAGAACAGCCAATTGTATTTCCTTGATTTGTTGCCCCTGTCCCTTACTGTATGTTGGCGAAACAGGGAGAGAAGTAAAAATAAGAATATTAGAACATATGTCCAACATTCGCAATGACAAAGAGAGTGCCCCATTAGTCCAACATTGGAAACAACATAGACATAAGGTCGATGATCTCTCTCGGACCGTTTTGGAAAGAAAGAAGAAATCTGGACAGATTGAGGATAATAAAATCAGGAAGAAACGGGAAGTCTTTTGGATTTTCACTCTGGATAGTTGCGAAAAGGGACTGAATGAATACATTCCTTGGGAAATGCCATTATGTAATCGATGTAATTTATTTCTCAGTTACTCACAGTGAGTTATGATGCTCTCGCATGTAATTATTTTTGAGCAGTCACCCTATGAGACATCTTTCTTTCCTTCTTTTTGCTTTTTTCTCTTTTTTTCTTTTTTATGAGGATATCAGAATAATTACTTGGATGACATCTATAGCAGTCTGTATATAAACTAGCAGCAATATTCTCTAACATTTACCCTTCAATCCTGTAATACTGATAAAAATGTTATTTAGCTTAATCTGAATGCCATCAATCTGACTAGCCCCCTTCTTACTCAATAAAAACCCTCTTATTCAGTTAGCAATATGGTGTTCTGTTTGTTTTAATATGGCGATCCTTTGCCCCCCATTGGTCCCTTTTATATGTGTAGCTCTATCCATTAGGTCTATTAACATGGCTCATTAAACATCGTTATCCATTCATAAGACATTATCCTTAGTTCTTATGCCTGCCATTGACATATAGTCGACCTGTGGTAATCCTTTTCCATTAACTTATCACCATTCGTCCGTTCCACTCAGTTTAGGTCCGCTTATTTAGAATATTCCAACATGGCAGCCACCGTGGACCGCCATACTACATCTTCCGTGTGCGGTCTAGAACCACCAGGAATTCATCAATTAGACCTCAGATAAAACCGAATGCGGCTGGCGGCCGCCGACACTAATTAGCGCACGCTGAGCCAGCGAGCACACAAGTAAGCAGTCTAGGAAAGACTCTTGTATTTCTTCCTATATATATTTTTCCAGCCCATATTAGAATGGGATTTCTTTGATGTTCCAGCAAACCATTTAAGTAATTTCTCTTCATTCTGTTCAGTTCTCCCACCATAAACACATACTTTGGAATTGCTATTGAACTCAACTTGAGCCCCAGGATTCTTAAAGACTATAGAACGGAACCTGCAAGTCCGTTCCATCTTGTCGATCTTCAGGTGATTACCAGCCCTTACAGATATAGGGGGTCATTCTGACCCCGGTTGGCGGGAGCACCGCCAACAGGCTGGCGGTGCCCCGCAGGGCATTCTGACCGCGGCGGTTTGGCCGCGGTCAGATGCGGAAAACCGGCGGTCTCCCGCCGGTTTTCCGCTGCCCAAATGAATCCTCCATGGCGGCGCAGCGAGCTGCGCCGCCATGGAGGATTCTGACACCCCATACCGCCATCCTGTTCCTGGCGGTTCGCCCGCCAGGAACAGGATGGCGGTATGGGGTGTCGTGGGGCCCCCGTAAGAGGGCCCCTCTTTGTATTTCAGTGTCTGCTTTGCAGACACTGAAATACGCGATGGGTGCCACTGCACCCGTCGCACCTTCCCACTCCGCCGGCTCAATTCTGAGCCGGCGTCCTCGTGGGAAGGGTGTTTTGCACTGGGCTGGCGGGCGGCCTTTTGGCGGTCGCCCGCCAGCCCAGTGCAAAACCCAAAATACCCTCAGCGGTCTTTCGACCGTGGAGCGGTATTTTGGAGGGGGAAGTCTGGCGGGCGGCCTCCGCCGCCCGCCAGACTCAGAATCACCCCCATAATTTTTTTTTGCATACATCGACTAATTCTTTAATCTGCTATTAGTCACAACAGTGCATAGCTATATTGCCACTGTGCCCCCTAGCCGTTTTTTTACTGACTGGATTATATATTTTTTGTCCATCAGCCTGCCTATCTCCATTGACAACAACAGGCATCCCTATGCCTTACTATGAGAATGGAACAGCTATATGTCAGTCGTATTGTATAGACTGATACAACAGGTAATATAAGCAAGAATGTAAACACTAGTTCACCATAACTAATTTCACAACACACCTGGATGCACGTCTTTATAGAACTGGGATAAGCAGTAGAAGCAGCACTACATAAGGCACCCTTAAATATGAGTAGACCAATTACCTGACGCTCTCGTGCTACTCCAAACTAATTATCCTAATCACCTTGTCAGTTTTTATCCTTCACTTCTTCATTTCTGACCTTGCTACTAATCCCACAATTGAACGTTTATCTTGACCTCTACAGTATTTTCTCTAACAGAGCAATATGTTCTTTTTCCGTATGATTGGTCCATTACTTATCTACAATTGGTTGATGGTATTACAAAGTAAGGACCAATTATAGGTCTATAAACACCACTTTCAAATAAACATCTCTTTTTTCTCTGCTCTATAGAAACCATAATTGGTGACTTTCAAGACACTAGCAGTATATTTCTATATAACTATATTTCTCTTTATTAGATATCATGACTACATTATCCATGTATATCCAGAACCTATCATAAAACAGACCAAGATGCTCGGCTGCTAAAATTAGATTGGATTGTACTATTGGGAATGGCCCTGATGAAGGTGACCTTTATCACCGAGGAATACCGAAACGCGCATAGGCCTTTTGTCCCCACTGTACCTCTCTGACAGAGCAACGTCACCACTGTTCTCTTTTTAGTATAGATTGTCTTTCTATCAGAACCTTAACTATTTTTGTATTTCCTTCGAATAGTTTCTTCTTTGTATTGATTTGTTATTATTGCTTTTTCAAGTATCTTTGTATTATTATGTAAATTTTACACATTCTGTGTAGTCCTTCACTTGTATATCTTTTTCTGTGTTTGATCCCATTTAGTATGAGTGTGGTATGTCTGAGATAGGTATTCCGTTGTTCATTGATTGACATTTTATTTTTGTCTTTCATGTTTTTTAACTTTTTGTAAGGTTTTTAAATAAAATTATATATCTTTGTGACAGAACATCCACTTTTGTTATTTATTATTTTGTATCCATGTTCAGCCGTCCTGTTTAATCATGTGTTATTGTTAGTTTTCAGCATCATGTTGTAATTATCAGTATCCATAGTGATTAATACCTAAAGACTATTATCTCTTCAGGTCCATTGCTGTAGCTCGTCTAGTAGTTTTTTCCTACACTTGCACTACCCAAGACCTGCTTCACATGGCACGATGACCCCTCCAGAACCAGTGGAGAAGCCATCCACTCACCCCATCTTTCCCAGGAAGAAGCACACTGGGCACAATGCCCTTCCAGAACCAGTGGAGAAGCCATCCACTCACTCCATCCTTACCAGGAAGAAGCACACTGGGCACAATGCCCCCTCCAGAACCAGTGGAAGTAGTCACACACTAGAGAGACTGTGGACTTGCACGCCCCAGGACCAAGCACAGGGCATGTTGCCCCCTCCAGAGCATGTGGGCAAGTCACCCACTTGAGCGACTGTGGCCTTGCACTCCCGAGGACCAAGCATAGGGCATGTTGCCCCCTCCAGAGCATGTGGGCAAGTCACCAACTTGAGAGACTGTGGCCTTGCATGCCCCAGGACAGATTGATGGCCATGTTGCCCCCTCCAGGACCAGTGGTGTTGTATCATCTTCTGGCTGAGGTGCACCCCCATTCCCCGTCCCCCTAAGGTGCCTGTCTATTTTCAGCCTGATGCCCCTGAAGTGTTCTCTCTGTGTTGTTGTAGGAGTGAGGTTGGGCCTTGGACTTTGTGATGTGGCTCTGTGGCCCACGAACATTGAGGACTGGGCAGTATCTCTTGCATTGTAAGTATGTATATACTTTTTGATTTGGATGCACAAATTTCACCTATATTTATCTTATTACAGCCCTTTTACACTATAGTAGTTGTCCTTGCATTATTCCTGAGGGGCACGGGGTGAATATGTAATGTTAGTGCATCTGCTTGTGTGTATGGTGTTGGGGGAGGGGGTGTTGCGTGTGTGTTACTCTCTTTTTCCTCCCCCCTCCCCTGTGTGCTACGCAGCAGTACTCACGTGGTCATCTTTGCCGGCGTTGGTGTTCGTAATGGAGCAGAAGGTAGAAGAGCATGGGGAAGACATGCAACCGGGCTCCATGGAGTCGTGGTTCTTCCTTGACTGTCCAGAGGTGAGTCATTTCCCTTCTGTGCAGTGTTTCCGCCAGGCTTTTGATGTTGTTGGTACCGCCCTGGAAATGTGGTGGATAGGTGTGTCATATTACTGTGGGCAGAACATTGTCTTCCGCTTGGCTCTTGACGGTTACCGCTGTGGTGCCTGTTGATTTCGCCCTGGTAGTCGGTGTGTTAAAGTGTCTGTCTGTCTGAGCAGTTTCTGCCATGGTCATAATTTCATATTTATTACCGCTGACCTGTTGGCGGTATTACCCCCACTTTATCACTGACCACCAGGGTTGTAATGAGTGCCTAAGTCCTCTATAGTCCACACAAAACTGCATTTCTCTCTTTCCTTCTTTGCAATGAGGTTTGGGGACAAGCACTGCTGTCCTGGCCCAGGGGCTATCAGAGGGCTCAATAACTCCTAGGTCTAAAATTTTCTTCACCTCAGATTTAATACAGTCTCTGCCATGCTCAGGCTGCCTATAAATCTTACTCTTGACAGGCAAGCTGTCTCCAGTATCAATTGTATGTTCACACGACGTAGTTGTACCAGGTATGAGGGAAAATAGGTCAGAAAATCAGCCTAGGAGGTTTTTGTAGTCCTCCCTCTGCTCTACTGTGAGGCAGTCTGCAAACACCACTCCTTCCACTAAGCCATCAGCTTGAGTGTTGGAGGAAGATGTCAGGGAAAGGGTCACTCTCTTCCTCCTGACCCTCATCTGTGGCCATGAGTAGGGTTAACTCTCCCCTATCATAGTAAGGTTTTAGGCGGTTGCCATGAAGTACCCTAAGGGGACTTCTGGCAGTGCCCAGGTTTACCAGGTAGGTGACCTCACCTTTCTTCTCCACAATGAGATGGGGTCATACACCATTTGTCCTGGAGTGCTCTTGGGACCACATGCTCCAATACCCACACCTTCTGTCCTGTGTGGTACTCAGACAGGACAGCCTTCTGGTTATGCCATTGCTTTCAGCTGGCCTGAACGTTTTTAGTGGCCTTTTTCATGTACTGAGCCATTCTGGTTCTTAGACCAAGTACATAGTCCACAATGTCTTGTTTAGGGGGCTTCAATGGTTGCTTCCACCCCGCTTTCACAAGAGCAAGGGGACCTCTTACAGGGTATCCAAAGAAGAGTTCAAAGGGCCTGAAGCCCACTCCTTTCTGGTGTACCTCCCTATAAGCAAAAAGGAGGCATGGCAACAGGACATCCCATCTTCACCTGAGTTTTTCAGAGAGTCCCATGAGCATGCCTTTGAGAGTTTTATTAAACCTCTCAACCAATCCATTTGTTTGTGGATAATAGGGGGTGGTGAATTTGTATGTTACACCACACTCCTTCCACATAGCTTTGAGCTATGCAGACATGAAGTTACTTCCTCTATCTGATACAATTTCTTTAGGGAAGCCCACCATGGGAAATATTTCCAGGAGGGCTTTTGCCACTGCAGGCGCTATAGTGGTCCTGAAGGGGATAGCTTCTGGATACCTTGTGGCATTGTCCACTATCTCAAGGATGAATCTATTGCCAGAAACTGTTGCCAGAAACTATTGCCAACAATATCAACCCCTTCCCTATCAAACGGCACCCAACCACTGGCAGTGGGATTAAGAAGGCCTTTGGGGTGCCACCAGTCTTGCCACTGGCTTGGCAGGTCACACAGGAGCGACAAAACTCCTTAGTGTCCTCTGACATATGAGTCCAGTAAAAATGAGGAACAAGCCTGTCCCATGTTTTCCTTTTCCCCAAATGCCCAGCCAAAGGAATATCATGTGCCCCAGTTAGGAGGAATTCCCTATACTGTAAAGAGATGACCAGTCTCCTGGTGGCACCAGGTTTAGGGTCCCTTGCCTAAGTACAGAGGAGCTTATTCTCCCAGAAAACTTTGTGGGCATCATTTATATCCACATTTTGCTGTTTGAAAGCTTGCTGTCTGAGAACCTCTATTGTGGGACAGGTCTGCTGTGCCACACTCGGTTCCTCCCTGGCAGGGCCCCCTGCACCCAAGAGACCATCTGTGTCAGCTTCAAGCTCCTCTGGTGTAGGTTCTGCACAGGGATTTGACTCCTCCTCATCAAAAGGGGAATCATCTGGCAAGGGATAGATAGTGGACAAGGATTTGCCCTTCCTACCCCTAGTTTTTAGAGGCACTTGGTCCATTATTCCAGGATCCAATTTTCCATGACCTCTTTGCTTCTTGGCCTGAGTCCTGGTGAGAGCAAAGATATGCCCTGGAATGCCCAGCATTGCTGCATGGGCCTCAAAATTCCACTTCACCCCGAGCTGAATTCTCCAAATCATTTCCTAAGAGACACTCTAGAGGCAAGTCAGTGGATACCACAACTGTCTTTGGATCAGTAACCCCCCCAGGCAAGATTTACAACAGCCATGGTGTGGCTAACAGTGTTGTTATGGGTGTCTGTCATTTGGTACTGATGACCAAGTAGGTGTTGCTGAGGGGCAACCAGTTTCCTCCATCACCATAGTAACACTGGCACCTGTGTCCCTGTAGGCCTCAACCTGAACCCCATTTATTAGGGGTAGTTGCTTGTACTTATCCACATTAAGGGGATAAGCAACTAAGGTGGCAAGTTCAATGCCACCATCAGAGACTAAAATAGCCTCAGTGGTCTCCCTAACTAGACCAACCTCCACTACATTACCAAAAATGAGCCCAGCTACACCTTTTGATTAGCTATTGGTATTGTTTTTCCCACCACCACTGTTATAACTAGGGGCACTAGTGGAAGCAGTGGGTTTGTGGTGGTGGGAGGCTTGGTGTTTCTCTTGGGACAAGTATAGTCCCTTGCCCAATGGCCTTTATTTTTTCATAAAAAACACCATGACTTTTACTGCTGATTTGAAGAGGATTTGGACCTGCCTCCCCCAGAGGATTTTTGTGGGTCTGATGAAGATTCTGAAGATGTTTTATCTCTGTCCCCACCCTTGTCATGAGACTTACTGTCCTTCTTCTTGATGTCCTTGTCGCCCCCTGTATGAGCTTTTCTGCTCACCCTTGTTCTGACCCTTCTGTCTGCCTTCTTTCCCAATTCTTAGGGAGAAGTCAGAACTGAGTCCAGAACACACTGGTGCAACAAATCAGAGACACAATTGTTCAAAATATGCTCTCTCAGAATTAATTTATACAGGCTTTCATAGGCTTACTGCCATTTAACCAACGTTCTAGTGCCTTAGCTGAACAGTCTACAAGGTCTATCCAATCCTGTGAAGACTCTTTTCTGGTCTCTCTGAACTTGATTCTATATTGTTCAGTGGTTAAGCCTAGACCATTCAAGAGTGCTCTTTTGAGAATGTGATAGTTGTCTAAGTCATCCTCCCTGACAATAAGGAGTCTGTCTCTCCCCTTGCCTGTGAAAGGCAACCACAGGATAGCAGCCAGCTGTGCTTTAGAGACCCTCTGAACTTTACAGGCCCTCTGAAGTGCAGCAAACCACTTATAAATGTCATCCACATCCTTGTAAGGGGGAACAGCCTTGTGCAGATTCCTGGAATCAAATGTAGGTTTCCCAACACTGGAGTTCCTAAAATTACTGCTGCTGCCACCACGGGGAACTACCCCTAACCCCTGCCTTTCCCTTTCCACAGCCAGGGATCCCCTATCTAAGGCCAACTGTTGCTGCTGTAGCCTCAGTCTGGCCTCTTGTAACTTCAGCTTTCTGAGTTCCCTATCTAGGGACTGGTCATCAGGGTTGGAGGTGTGTGACACCTCTGAGACAGAAGTGACATGGAAATTGGAAGAGGCAGAGCTTTCCCTAACTTGAGGAACCCTAGTTTTGTAACCTCTAGGTGTGAAGGGAGCCCTACTTGTATGTGATGCCTTCCCACTACCAGCTACACTAGCGGGTTTGTTGATCGAAAGATTGGTTGAGGGACCCTCCCCAAGATCTTCAGAATGCTCTCCTGAGCCTGCCTAGTTGGAATCTTCCTATACCTCCCCCTGTGACTGTACCTGACCAGTGGTATGTCCCTGGTTATCCTGCAGGAGGACATTTAAGAGAAATTCCTTATTGGGGTTCTTCCCAATTCCTCAAATTCTTTCTACGCGGAGACACCTCAAACTTTTGAAAATCAAACTTTCATAAGTTGTCTTTACAACTCTGGGGGCAGCCTCTACACCAGACATAGGGGGTCATTCTGACCCCGGTGGTCAGAGACCACCGGGGCCAGGGTCGGCGGGAGCACCACCGACAGGTCGGCGGTGCCCCGCAGGGCATTCTGACCGCGGCGGTTCGGCCGCGGTCAGATGCGGAAAACCGGCGGTCTCCCGCCGGTTTTCCGCTGCCCGTGTGAATCCTCCATGGCGGCGGAGCGCGCTCCGCCGCCATGGGGATTCTGACACCCCCTACCGCCATCCTGTTCCTGGCGGGTCTCCCGCCAGGAACAGGATGGCGGTAGGGGGTGCCGCGGGGCCCCTGGGGGCCCCTGCAGTGCCCATGCCAATGGCATGGGCACTGCAGGGGCCCCGGTAAGAGGGCCCCACTATGTATTTCAGTGTCTGCTATGCAGACACTGAAATACGCGACGGGTGCCACTGCACCCGTCGCACATACCCACTTCGCCGGCTCCATTCGGAGCCGGCTTCCTCGTGGGGAGGGGTTTCCCGCTGGGCTGGCGGGCGGCCTTCTGGCAGTCGCCCGCCAGCCCAGCGGGAAAGCCTGAATGGCCTCCGCGGTCTTTCGACCGCGGAGCGGCCATATGGCGGTTCCCGCGAGGCGGGCGGCTACCGCCGCCCGCCTCAATCAGAATCAGGCCCATAGTGACAGAAAGAGGTTAGGGAAAAGAGTAAAAACAGTAGTAAACTACTGGGCCTACCTTTTTAGAGGAAAGAAAAAACATCTTTTCAGAAACTTTGGAAATTTTTAGAAAGTTTTAAAGAACTTTTTAGAAAGTGAAAAATGAATTCTAGGTACAATTTTGTATAGCTCTAAGTATTAGAGAATACTTTTCTTGTGAAAAGCTCTAGTAACAAGCATTTCTTTTGCCACCAAGAAGGAGATCAGACAAACCTTTCTTCGGGACTGCCGTTGCAGCCTGAGTGACAGTGCACACACTATTCACAGCCATTTTCACTGCACTTAAGTAACTTAGAAGTCACCTATATGTCTAACCTTCATTTACTGAAAGCTAGGTGCAAAGTTACTAAGTGTGAGGGCACCCTGCACTGGCAAAGGTGACCCCACGCTCTCCCTGGCCAATTCCCCTGACTTTGTGAGTGCGGGAACACGATTACACATGTGCACCACATATAGGTCAATACCTATATGTAGCTTTACAATGGTAACTCCAAACATGGCCATGTAACATGTCTAAGATCATTGAATGCCAAATCTGGTATTGGGAAGCCAATTCCATGCATCCTGGGGGCTCCACCGTGGACCCCCAGTACTGCCAAATCAGCTCTCTGAGGCGTGCACTGCAGCTACAGCTGTTGCTACCCCACACACAGGGTTCTGCACTCCTGGGTTCTGGGCATCCCAGTCCTAGGAAGGCAGAACAAAGCATTTCCTCTAAGAGCAGGGTGTTACACCCTCTCCCTTTGGAAACAGGTGTTTCAGGGTGGGGAAGGGTAGCCCCCCCAGCCTCTGGAAATGCTTTGAATGGCACAGATGGTGCCGTCCTTGCATAAACCATTCTACACCGGTTCAGGGACTCCTTCTCCCCTGCTCTGGCGGGAAACTGGACAAAGGAAATGGGAGTAACCAGTCCCCTGTCCATCACCACCCCAGGGGTGGTGTCCAGAGCTCCATCAGTGTGTCCCAGACTCAATCATCTTGCTTTGCAAGGTGTGGGTGCACTACGGAGGGCTCTGAGTGGCCAGTGTCAGCAGGTGACATCTGAGACCGCTCCTGATAGGTCCATACCTGATAAGGTAGCCAATCTCCCTCTCAGGGCTATTTAGGGTCTCTCCTGTGGGTTCTCTTCAGATTCTGCATGCACGTTTCCTTCAGGAATCCTCTGCAACAACTTCAGACTCTTCTGACCTCTGATTAACCGCAGCCTGCTCCAAGAAATGCTGTAACTGCAACAAAGTGTCTACAAGAGACACTTTTCTTCAGCAACCTCAGCTCCAAGTCAGCAACTGCAACAGTTTCCATGGCGTGCATGCTCTGGGGATTCCCTGTCTTCATCCTGCACCAGAAATGATTGGTACACTGGGACTCCTCTCACGGCAACAAGAGTGCTTCTAAGGACACAGAGGGTGGACA
The DNA here is from genome assembly GCF_031143425.1 of Pleurodeles waltl. Classification (NCBI taxonomy): domain Eukaryota; kingdom Metazoa; phylum Chordata; class Amphibia; order Caudata; family Salamandridae; genus Pleurodeles; species Pleurodeles waltl. Next base: position 232,805,593 of record NC_090446.1, read on the forward strand.
TCATCAACAGAGACTGTCCTGACAGAGACTGCTGATTAAATCTGGAGGAGGTAAGACCTTGCCTTCACTGATAACAACAGTACCCCTGTGTATTGTGTCTTCTTAGCCTCCTGAGGCCTCTGTGCCCTCTTAGCAAAATGCCTTCATGCACAGCCTGGCCCAGGTCCACAGCACTCCACCCTGCAATGCTCAACTCGCTGAGTTGTTCTCCGGCAGCGTAGGACCTTCTTTTGTTGTGCGGCATCAACTGCATTTTGCACCTCATTTGAACCTGGATCCTGCGGCTTCTGTAGATGATGGCTAGCATCCTGAGGACTCTCTAAAGTGCTGAGAGGCTCTTCTTCCTTTTCACACAGAGTTGAGGCCCCCAGGTCCCTCCTGGGTCCATCCATCTCCATTTTGAGGAAAAACTCACTTTTGTCGTAGCCAAGGCTTGTTAGCACCTTCCATCATGAAATCTCATCTGCAACGATCTTTACACCATGGGTCATCTTTTGCATCATACAGAAAACCGCTGACATCTTCCTAGGGTGCATTTCTGCAGTCTTCTACTAACCAGGGACTCTTCTTTTGCACCCTCTTCTGGGTTGGCAGGGGCTCCTGTCCTTCCTGGAACTTCTTTTGACTTCTGGACTTTGTCCCCTTTCCTTGCAGGTCTTCAGGTCCAATAATCCAGCAGTTGTTCTTTGCAGGCTTGTTTGGCTGCTGCAAAATCCCAAAAACGAGGTGTAGTGTGTCCTGAGGAAACTTGCAGTACTTACTCCTGCTTTTCTGGGCTCCGGGGTGGGATAATTTACTTACCTTTACTGTATTTTTACTCTCCCAGCGATTCTGCACACACTACACATGTCTAGGGGGAATTAGTGATTCACATTCCACTTTTTTAGTATATGCTTTGTGTTGCCCCTAGACCTGTTTTCTCCCATTGCATTCAATAGGATTTCCTACTGTTTGCATTGTTCTATGACTATTTACTTGTCTAATTTTGGTGTCTAGTGTAATTATTGTGTATAATACTTGCCTCAAGAAGGAGTATTGTCTCTAATATATTTTGGTGCTGTGTCACCCAAATAAATGCCTTTGGTAACACTGAATATTGTCTTTACTAGTGTATAAGTACTGTGTAACTATAAGTGGTATTGCATGAGCTTTGCATGTCTCCTAGTTCAGCCTAAGCTGCACTGCTATAGCTACCTCTTTGAGCCTAAGCTGCTAGAACACAACTACATTCACTAACAAGGGATAACTATACTTGGTGTAATCCAAGCTAGCCTGCTAGCCAGGACCCCAGTGCTCATAGTTTATGGCCTGAATGTGTATACTAACTGTGTCACTGAGGCTCTGCTGATCAGAATCTCAGTGCTTAAGCTCTCGCTGCCTTTACATTTGTCATGATAGGCTAGTGACCATTTTTACCAATTTCAATTGACATACTCGAACACCCTTATAATTCCCTAGTATATGGATCCTAGGTACCCAGGGTATTGGGGTTCCAAGAGATCCCTATGGGCTGCAGCATTTCTTTTGCCACCCATAGGGAGCTCAGACAAACCTTTACACAGGACTGCCACTGCAGCCTGAGTGAAATAATGCGCACCTTATTTCACAGCCATTTTCACTGCACTTAAGTAACTTATAAGTCACCTATATGTCTAACCTTCACTTGCTAGTGTAAGTGTGCCCCCACATCGTTCAGGGCCATTCCCCAAACTTTGTGAGTGCTGGGACACCATTACACGTGTGCACTAAATCTAGGTCAATACCTATATGTAGTTTCACAATTGTAACTCTGAATATGGCCATGTAACATGTCTAAGATCATGGAATTGTCCCCCCATTCAAAATCTGGTATTGGGGAGCCAATTCCATGCATCCCCAGGGCTCCACTATGGACCCCGGGTACTGCAAAACCAGCTCTCTGGGGTTTTCTCTGCAGCTACCACTGCTGGCACCGCACAGACAGGGTTCTGCCCTCCTGGGGTCTGGGCAGCCCAGTCCTAGGAAGGCAGAACAAAGCATTTCCACAGGGAGCAAGTTGTTACACCCTCTCTCTTTGAAAATAGGTGTTAAAGGCTGTGGAGGGGTAGCCACTTCCAGCCTCTGGAAATGCTTTGAAGGGCACAGATGGTGCAGTCCTTGCATAAGCCAGTCTACACCAGTTTAGGGAACCCCCAGTCCCTGCTCTGGCACGAAACTGGACACAGGAAAGGGAAGCGACCACTCCCCTTCCCATCACTACCCCAGGGGTGGTGCCCAGAGCTCCTTCAGTGTGTCCCAGACCTCTGCCATCTTGTTTCCAGAGGTGTGAGGGCACTCTGGATGCCTCTGAGAGGCCAGTGGCAGCAGGTGACATCAGAGACCACTCCTGATAGGTGCTTACTTGACTAGGTGGCCAATCCTCCTCTGAGGGCTATTTAGGGTCTCTCCAGTGTGCTTTTCCTCAGATAACGACTTGCAAGAATCCAGCAGGACTCCTCTGCACTTCTCTCTTTGACTTCTGCCAAGGATCGACCGCTGACTGCTCCAGGAAGCCTGCAAAACTGCAATGAAGTAGCCAGAAGACTAAGAGCGACATTGTAGTGCCTAATCCTGCTGGCTTTCTCAACTGTTTCCTGGTGGTGCAGGCTCTGGGGGCTGCCTGCCTTCACCCTGCACTGGAAGCCACGAAGAAATCTCCTGTGGTTCAACTGAATCTTCCCCCTGCTTCAACAGGCACCAAACCTCTGCTTCACCTGTACTCTGGGTCCCTTCTCATCCTGACGAACATGGCTCCCGGAACACAGGTGGTGGACCCAAGTGACCCGGCTTGTCCAGGGTCCAACTGTCTAAATTTGGAGGAAGTAAGTCCTTGCCTTGTGTCCCCTCTCTAGATAGTAATCCTGTGCAATGCATGAACTGCAGCTACAAGGGCTTCTGTGTATATTTATAGAGAAATGCTGCATGCACAGCAGAGCCTAGGTGGTCCCCAGCACCCTGTCCTGCGATGCTCAGCTCCCTGAGTTGATATCCGGAGTCGTGGAACCTCCTTCTGCAGTGTTGAGATGACTGCTGTGTTCAGTCTTCTTGAACCCATGTTCAAAGGACTTCTGCGGGTGCTTCCTGCTTGTGCATGGGCTCTCTATGTTGCTGAGCCCCTCTGTCTCTTCTCCCAAGTGGTGACATCCTGGTCCTTCCTGGGCTCGGGCAGCACCCTTTTTCTGCAATTGTGACTCTTGCAGCTAGCAAGGTTTGTTTGTGGTATTTTGCCAAGGAAACAACTCTGCATCCTCCAGCACGCCGTGGGACATCTTCCGCATGAAGAAGAACTTCCTACCTCTTTTCGTTGTTGCAAAACCTGCAGCTTCTTCCAATTGCAGGCAGCCATTTTGTACCTTCATCTGGGGTTTAATGGGCTCCTGCCCCCCCCGGACACTTTAGCGACTCTTGGACTTGATCCCCTTCCTTTGCAGGTGTTCAGGTCCAGGAATCCATCTTCAGTGCTTTGCAGTCTGTTGTGGTCCTTGCATAATCCTTTATCATGGTGTCCAAGATACCCCACCCCAAGACCCTGAAAAGTAGGAGTAATGTAAACCTACTTCCCCAGAAACACACTAAAGTCGTGATAGGAGATTTTGCAAAGACCACAACAGACTGCAAAGCTCTGAAGACGGATTCCTGGACCTGAGGACATGCAAAGGAAGGGGACCAAGTCCAAGAGTCATGATATTGTCTGGGGGGGGCAGGAGCCCACTAAACCCTGGATGAAGGTGCAAAATGGCTGCCTCTGGGTGGAAGAAGCTGAAGATTCTGCAACAACGGAAGATGCCAGGAACATCTCCTTTGCACAGAAGATGTCCCACAGTGTGCTGGAGGATGGCGAGTTGGTTCCACCGAGAAAGACTGCAAACAAGCCTTGCTAGCTGCAAGAGTCACGGTTGAAGAAAATGGGTGCTGCCCAGGCCCAGAAAGGACCAGGGGGTCGCCCCTTGAAGGAGGAGACAGAGGGGGCACTCAGCAACACAGAAAGCCCATGCAGAAGCAGGCAGCACCCGCAGAAGCACTTGAACAGGCTTTCAAGAAATCTGAGCACGGCGGTCATCTCAACACAATATATGATAGTCCCATGAAGTTGGTGGTCAACTCAGCGAGTTGAGCAATGCAGGACAGAGTGATGGGGACCTGGGCTATGCTGTGCATAAAGGACTCCTTGCAAAAGTGCACAGAAGCCCTAGCAGCTGCAGTTCACGCAGTACACAGGATTACTGTCTGGCGTGGGGAGGCAAGGACTTACTCCCATCAAACTTGGACAGAAGGAACACTGGACTGTCGGGGTCACTTGGATCCATCTCCTGTTTTCCAGGGACCATGCTCGTCAAGATGAGAGGGGACCCAGGGGACCAGTGATGCAGAAGTTTGGTGCCTGTGTTAGCAGGGGGAAGATTCCATCGACCCACAGGAGATTCCTTCTTGGCTTCCAGTGCAGGGTGAAGGCAGACAGCCCTCAGAGCATGCACCACCAGGAAACAGTCGAGAAAGCTGGCAGGATTAGGCGCTACAATGTTGCTGGTTGTTGTCTTGCTACTTTGTTGCGGTTTTGCAGGCGTCCTGGAGCAGGCAGCAGTCGATCCTTGGCAGAAGTTGAAAAGAGAGATGCAGAGGAACTCTAGTGAGCTCTTGCATTCGTTATCTGAAGATGCATTCGTTATCTTAAGAGAAACCCACATGAGAGACCCTAAATAGCCCTCAGAGGAGGATTGGCCACCTAACCAGGTAAGCACCTATCAGGAGGGGTCTCTGACATCACCTGCTGGCACTAGCCACTCAGAGGCCTCCAATGTGCCCTCACACCTCTGCACTCAAGATGTCAGAGGTCTGGGACACACTGGAGGAGCTCTGGGCACCACCCCTGGGGTGGTGAAGGACAGGGAAGTGGTCAATCCCCTTTCCTTTGTCCAGTTTCACACCAGAGCAGGGCCTGGGGGATCCTGAACCGGTGTAGACTGGTTTATGCAAGGAGGGCCTAATCTGTGCCCTTCAAAGCATTCCCAGAGGCCAAAGGGAGAGGGTGTAACACCCTCTCTCAGAGGAAATCCATTGTTCTGCCTTCCTGGGACTGGGCTGCCCAGACCCCAGGAGGGCAGAAGCCTGTCTGTGGGTTGGCAGCAGCGGTATCTGCAGTGAAAACTCCGGGGAGCTAGTTTGGCAGTACCCGAGGTCCATGCTGGAGCCCCAGGGATGCATGGGATTGGCACTCCAATACCAGATTTGGCTTGGGGGGGACAATTCCATGATCTTAGTCATGTTACATGGCCATGTTCGGAGTTACCATTGTGAAGCTACCTATAGGTATTGACCTATATGTAGTGCACACATGTAATGGTGTCCCCGCACTCACGAAGTCCGAGGAAATTGCCCTGAACAATGTGGGGGCACCTTGGCTAGTACCACGGTGCCTTCACACTTAGTATCTTTGCACCTAACCTTCACTAAGTGAGGGTTAGACATATAGGTGACTTATAAGTCACTTAAATGTAGTATAAAATGGCTGTGAAATAACGTGGATGTTATTTCACTCAGGGTGCAGTGCCAGTCCTGTGTAAAGGTTTGTCTGAGCTCCCTATGGGTGGCAAAAGAAATGCTCCGAATATGGCCATGTAACATGTCTATGATCATGGAATTTTCCCCCATTCCAAATCTGGTATTGGGGAGCCAATTCCATGCATCCCCGGGGCTCCACTATGGAGCCCAGGTACTGCCAAACCAGCTCTCTGGGGTTTTCTCTGCAGCTACCGCTGCTGCCACCCCACAGACAGGATTCTGCCCTCCTGGCAGAACAAAGCATTTCCTCTGAAAGCAGGGTGTTCCACCTTCTCTCTTTGGGAATAGGTGTTAAAGGCTGGGGAGGGGTAGCCTCTCCCAGCCTCTGGAAATGCTTTGAAGGGCACAGATGGTCCCCTCCTTGCATAAGCCAGTCTACACTGGTTTAGGGAACCCCCAGTCCCTGCTCTGGTACTAAACTATACAAAGGAAAGGGAAGTGACCACTCCCCTGTCCATCACCACCCCAGGGATGGTGTCCAGAGCTCCTCCAGTGTGTCCCAGACTGCAGCCATCTTGCTTTGCAAGGTGTGGGGGCACTCTGGAGGGCTCTGAGTGGCCAGTAGCAGCAGGTGATGTCAGAGACCCTTCCTGATAGGTACATACCTGATAAGGTAGCCAACCCCCCTCTCAGGGATATTTAGGGTCTCTCCTGTGGGTTCTCTTCAGATTCTGCTTGCAAGTTTCCTTCAGCAATTCTCTGCAACCACTTCAGACTCTTCTGACCTCGGATCAACCACAGCTTGCTCCAAGAAACACTGTAACTGCAACAAAGTGTCTACAAGAGATACTTTTCTTCAACAACCTCAGCTCCAAGTCAGCAACTGCAAAAGTTTCGATGGTGTACACGCTCTGGGGACTCTCTGTCTTCATCCTGCTCCAGAACTGAAGAAATCTCCAGTGGAGTGATGTAATCACTCCCCTGCTCCAAGCAGGCACCTTCCAAGGAGACAACTGGTTCCCTCGGACTCCTCTCATGGCAATGAGCCTGCTCCTAAGGACACAGAGGGTGGACATCATCGACATAGACTGTCCTGAGGTCCTGCTGCCGCAATTTGGAGGAGGTAGGATATTGCCTTCCCCGAGAACGACAGTACCCCTGTGTATTGTGTCTTCTTCTCCTCCTGAGGCCTCTGTGCACTCTTTGCTAAATTTCTTCATGCACAGCCTGACCCAGGTCCCCAGCGCTCCACCCTGTGATGCTCAACTCACTGAGTTGTTCTCTGGCGGCGTGGGACCTTCTTTTGTTGTGCTGCACCAACAACATTTTTCACCTCCTTTGAACCAGGATCCTGTAGCTTCTAGGGGTTGTGGCTGGCATCCTGAGGGCTCTCTAAAGTGCTAAAAGCCCGCTCTTCTTAGTCTCATAGAGTTGAGACCCCCAGGTCCCTCCTGGGTCAATCCAGTGCCATTTTGGGAAAAACACACTTTTGCTGTAGCCAAGGCTTGTTCGCACCTTCCAACACGAAATCTCTACTGCAACGATCTTCACGCTGTGGGACATCTTTCGCATCATACAGTAGCCTGCTGGCATCTTCCTAGGGTGCTTTGCTGCAGTCTTCTACTAACTGGGGACTTTTCTTTTGAACCCTCTTCTGGGTTGGCAGGGGCTCCTGTCCTTTCTGGAACTTCTTTCAACTTCTGGACTTGGTCCCCTTCCTTTGCAGGTCTTCAGGTCTTAAAATACAGCAGTTGTTCTTTGCAGACTTGGTTGGCTGCTGCTAAATACCAAAAACAGCGTGAAGTGTGCCCCAAAGAAACTTGCAGTACTTTGCTCCTGCTTTTCTGGGCTCTGGGTTGGGGTAATTTACTTACTTTTACTGTATTCTTCCTTTCCCAGCAATTCTGCACACACTTGTCTAGGGGTGAATTAGTTATTCACATTCCACTTTTTTAGTATATGGTTTATGTTGCCCCTATACATATTTTTTCCCATTGCATTCTATAGGATTGCCTACTGTTTGAATTGTTCTATGACTATTTACTTGTCTAATTCTGGTGTCTAGTGTGTATATTGTGTATAATACTTACATCTAGAAGGAGTATTGTCTCTAAGGTATTTTTGGTACTGTGTAACCCACATAAATAGCTTTATTTTTGGTAACACTGAGTATTGTCTTTACTTGTGCATTAGTACTGTGTAACTATAAGTGGTACTGCATGAGCTTTACATGTCTCCTAGTTCAGCCTAAGCTGCTCTACTATAGCTACCTCTATCAGCCTAAGATGCTAGAACACTACTACATTCACTAACAAGGGATAACTGGACCTGGTGTAAGGTGAAAATACCCAAGGTACTCACTACAAACCAGGCCAGCCTCCTTCACGCCCCCTCTAACTCCTCACGCAGAGTTGAGGCCCCCAGATCCCTCCTGGGTCCGTCCACCGCCATTTTGATGAAAAACGCACTTTTGTCATATCCAAGACTTGTTGGCACCTTCCAACACAAAATCTCCTCTGTAACGATCTTCACGTTGTGGGACATCTTTTCATTCCCCCAGGAACCAGCTGGCATCTTCCTAGGGTGCATTTCTGCAGTCTTCTACTAAATTGGGACTCTCCTTTTGCACCCTCTTCTGGGTTGGCAGGGGCTCCTGTCCTTCCTGGAACTTTGTTCGACTTCTGGACTTTGTCCCCTTCCTTTTTAGGCCTACAGGTCCAATAATCCAGCAGTTGTTCTTTGCAGACTTGGTTGGCTGCTGCAAAATCCCAAAGACGAGGTGTAGTGTGTCCTAAGGAAACTTGCAGAACTTTACTACTGCTTTTCTGCACTCTGAGGTAGGGTAATTTACTTACCTTTACTGTATTCTTCCTTTCCCAGTGATTCTGCACACACTACACTTGTCTAGGAGGGGATTCGTGATTCACATTCTACTTTTTTAGTATATGGTTTATGTTGCCCCTATACATATTTTTTCCCATTGCATTCTATAGGATTTCCTACTGTTTGAATTGTTCTATGACTATTTACTTGTCTAATTCTAGTGTCTAGTGTGTATATTGTGTATAATACTTACATCTAGAAGGAGTATTGTCTCTAAGGTATTTTTGGTACTGTGTCACCCACATAAATAGCTTTATTTTTGGTAACACTGAGTATTGTCTTTACTTGTGCATTAGTACTGTGTAACTATAAGTGGTACTGCATGAGCTTTACATGTCTCCTAGTTCAGCCTAAGCTGCTCTACTATAGCTACCTCTATCAGCCTAAGATGCTAGAACACTACTACATTCACTAACAAGGGATAACTGGACCTGGTGTAAGGTGAAAATACCCAAGGTACTCACTACAAACCAGGCCAGCCTCCTTCACGCCCCCTCTCCCTCCTCACACAGAGTTGAGGCCCCCAGATCCCTCCTGGGTCCGTCCACCGCCATTTTGATGAAAAACGCACTTTTGTCATATCCAAGACTTGTTGGCACCTTCCAACACAAAATCTCCTCTGTAACGATCTTCACGTTGTGGGACATCTTTTCATTCACCCAGGAACCCACTGGCATCTTCCTAGGGTGCATTTCTGCAGTCTTCTACTAAATTGGGACTCTCCTTTTGCACCCTCTTCTGGGTTGGCAGGGGCTCCTGTCCTTCCTGGAACTTTGTTCGACTTCTGGACTTTGTCCCCTTCCTTTTTAGGCCTACAGGTCCAATAATCCAGCAGTTGTTCTTTGCAGACTTGGTTGGCTGCTGCAAAATCCCAAAGACGAGGTGTAGTGTGTCCTAAGGAAACTTGGAGAACTTTACTACTGCTTTTCTGCACTCTGAGGTAGGGTAATTTACTTACCTTTACTGTATTCTTCCTTTCCCAGTGATTCTGCACACACTACACTTGTCTAGGAGGGGATTTGTGATTCACATTCTACTTTTTTAGTATATGGTTTGTGTTGCCCCTAGACCTATTTTCTCCCATTGCATTCTATAGGATTTCCTACTGTTTGCATTGTTGTATGACTATTTACTTGTCTAATTTTGGTGTCTAGTGTATATATTGTGTATAATACTTACCTCCAGAAGGAGTATTGTCTCTAAGATATTTTTGGTACTGTGTCTCCCAAATAAATGCCTTTATTTTTGGTAACACTGAGTATTGTCTTTACTTGTGTATGAGTACTGTGTAACTACAAGTGGTATTGCATGAGCTTTGCATGTCTCCTAGTTCAGCCTAAGCTGCTCTGTTATAGCTACCTCTATCAGCCTAAGCTGCTAGAACACTACTACATTCACTAACAAGGGATAACTGGACCTGGTGTAAGGTGTAAGTACCCAAGGTACCCACTACAAACCAGGCCTGCCTCCTACACTTGGGCTCCTACATCAAGCGATACAGGGTGCTCTTTTCCCTGAAGCATCATAAAATAAGCATAGCCTGTCTTGGAGACACACTTGAATGATGCTGAAGCTGAGAATGTGGCTAAGAAATGGAGAGAGCACGTTTATCACACGTCTTACTTTATGTATGCTGAAGGATTACTGACGTTAGTTGTGCTGGGGATGCCATTCTCCTTTACTTACTCAGCAGCTGACATTGAGGGGCGCTATGTGTTGATAAAGGGTCAACTGGATGGGAGGGACATATCCTTTCTTAACACCTATGCTCCCAATGCGGATGACCCTGATTTCTTCTATGGTGTGCAAGATTTAGTTAGTCAGTATGTGGATCAGCCCTACTTTGGTTGGGGGATTTCAATTGTGTTTTGGATAGGGAGCTGGACAGGCTTCCCCCTTGCTGGGGCATAAAACCACGAATGTCGGATGCTTTGCGGATGGTGATGCATAACCTGTTGCTGTCCAATGCTTGCAGGATACAGCATCCACTGCACAAGTGTTGTTGGCTAGGACTCCTGTGGATGGAAGGGTGAATGTGTCATACCTGGCTAGGTTTCTGTCTCATCATACTACTGTCTATTGCGAGCTAAGGTGGGGCGGGACGCAGGAGTGGAGTGCCAAATGATGATTTCAAGTGGATGTTTTGACCGATGTGCATGAAGTAGAAGGTGCAGTGCTGGTCTCTATCAACTCTGAAAAAGCTTTTGATACTGTGGCCTGGGGGTAGCTACTGGACATCTGAGGGCCATGGGACTCAGGACATAATTTTGGACTTAGATCTACAGCACCAGGGTCTGGGTGGGACACCATCAATCAGATAGTTGGGAAATGAGGAGGGGCACCAGGCAAGGTTTTCTTCTGTCACCCTTATTGTTTGCACTGCTGTTAAAGCCCATGATGATCTGGGTCCACAAAGAGATGCATCACTGGGGCTTAGAGTTGAGAGCAATGTGGCACCTTGTGTTGCTATATGAGGATGATGCTCTATTTTATCTACGGTCACCTAGAGAGTCACTTGGAGAGCTATTGTGCCTACTGGATGAGTTTGGGGTGGTGTCTGGGCTGTGCCTAAATTGTAGAAATATGTTATTGTTTCAGTGGCTGCAATGATGGGCTCCCAGAGGACAGCCTACCAGATCTAGGACTCCAGTAGGAGCTGGATTGTTTTCACTACCTGGGAATCACGGTTGTTCACCTAAAAAGAACCTGAAGCGATATAATATTAATGGGGTACTGTATTCATGTGGTCTTTGGGACAATTTGGGATTACCTTGCTGCTGTTGGTAATGGGCAGAATAGCCACCTCCAAGATGGTGCTTCTACTGCGTTGCATTTATACAATTCAGAATGCCTTCTGTCCCCTGGCCTCCAGCTTTTTCAGGCAACTGGACTCATTGCTTACTTCACTTCATTGGGCAGGAAACCTTAATTGGGCAGCCCAGGACACTTTGATGAGGAGCTACCAGGAGCAGGGACTAGAGGTACAGCGATTAGAGGCATATTATTTTGCAGCGACTATGCAGCCTGGTGGCTGGCCAACGGCAGTAACTTTGAAAAACTGTTGGTGGAAGGAACAGTGGGAGGAGAGGATCTCCCTGTGTTGTTGAGGGTGGGGTATATAGATGGACCTCCCTTATGTGGTCCAACAGACTGCACATGTGGCAGCAGTGGTCCTTCAGAGGGTGCCATTCAGCCAAGAGCTTCTGATATGGATCATTGCTCCACTCTTTCACATGGACGCCAATATTTCCTTCCAAACATGGCTGGAAGTGAGTTGTAACTTTTTCAACACCCACCTCCAGGAAAAGATTTGGGTTTAACCCATCATTCCTTTGCTCACTGTCACAGCCCAGTTTGGACCCAGCCATAAGCAAATCGGTCTTGCTCTTGTTCCCCATGGGAACAGTCCAGCTCAAACTGTCAAGCCAGGTCTTCCTGGACTGGAAGCAAGCATCCTGGGAGCAGTTTTGGGGTATCACTCCGGGTCAACAAGGCTAGCTTGAATCAAAGTGGCACAGTGATCACAGGACCCACGTCTGGGCCTACCATTCCCACTTAGGGAGGCAATAGCAACACAAAAGGATGATGGATGGAGTCCTACTGTCAGTGGACCACTGGGAGAGAGATATGGCAGAGTGCTGTCTAGCAGAGAAGCTTCAAATGAAGTGCAGTAGAAAAGATGAGAAGCTCAAGGATGACTTGGATACATAGGTGACCTTGTGTGAATGCTCTGTGACCCCTAATGGGGTACCCTTAAGTGAGCAGGATACTGACTCAGACTCATAGAGACACTGTTGTCTCACGCGAAACAGATTAGTTGTTATTTTACTTGTTTTATTTCTCCCCGTATCATTAGTCTTCTCTCTGATACTTGCCTCCTGAATAACGCAATGTCATTGAAATAGATAACCCAGTGCAATGTGTTCGTTCTACTGCATCCAATGTTAATCACACTGCATAAGTGTTTGTATTTTATTACTTTGAAACTGAATAAAAAAGGTTTTCAAAAAATTTACTTTTTTGCAGTAACTCACACTTTTGCAGTAAGTCCCTCCCTCCATTATTTTCTATGCGAGGGTGCTGCAGTACCAGTTTTTGCACATGTGTAGTGCTGGACTTACTACAAAAGAATAAGTTACTGCAAAAGTGTAAGTTACTGCAAAAATGTAGTTCGTGAATACCTAAAAGTAGCTGATTTACTCAAAACTGCAAATGTACTCAAAGTTTCCTTTGTGAATCAAATGTTCCTCTTGACTATCCATAAGATGATCATATGAGTATCTTAGTATATAAGAAAGGCAGTGGTTGGCCAGAAAGACTATTTGTTTATTATCTTACTTACTCATTCACTTCCTTACTCATTCACTAAAACTCACTGAGTTGCTGAACTTTGCAACCAGAGTAAAACATAGTCAGGTAGTGCATCAGGTATATCATACCAAAAGAAAGTAAATCATAGTCCTTTTCCTGGCATATTTGCCCCATTAACTGGGTCTTTGTATACATTGTAAGCATCTAATCATTGTAAGCATGTAAGCATGCTGCTCCTCTGCCTCCGCAATCAAACTGAGAGCCTGCTGACTTTCAGTTCGAGGCCCTCCTCCACTTGCAGGCTCCTGCCTGCGCTTCATCCTGGTGGCCCAGTGGCAATTTACAAGTAAGTATCTCCGCTCTCTCACTGTTTTTCTCCTCTTTTAACTCCTTTTTTTACTCCTGATTACTGCTTTTTTTACTCCTTCTCGCCTTTCCCCTTTTTCTTCTTTGTACTCCTTTTCTCCATTTCTCCTACCCTTTGTCCTCCTGCACGGTCCACTCCCTCCTCCTGCTGCCCATGTGACCCCTTCCCGCAAATTGACTTTGCTGCCCTCCCAGATGACCGAACCCCCACCTCCCTCCCTTCTGAATGACAGCCACAGCATGGGCGCGCCAAAGGCACCCCAAAGGCAAGCCCATCTGCTCCTGTCCATGCCTGGGCCGCACCCAGCACCAGAAACCCTGGATCTACGATGAGCCATCCCCCGGCGTCCCTCTGTCTACGCATATTACTCTCATACGAATACCTCCACCGGAGGAAGGTCCTTCACCTGCCTCACAGCAAAGAGTTGGAACCTCCTACCCATTCACCTCAGACATAGCCCATCGCTCACCACCTTGAGGAAATGCCTTTTTTAAACTCTTTTAATTGTAAACAAGCCTCAACATACAATGGAACCCATATCAATTACATAGGCATGGTAGCTCAGACAAGGTACACAATAGCATCCGGCTATCGGCCAACATTACACGTCCACTGATGCTAAATCATCTCTTGTGTCTCACCCAGTCCCTCTTGACTCCCCTTCCCTCCTAAGAGCCCAGAAGATAATCCCTCCTCCCTAGCTTTTCAACTGTGTCTCTATATGCCCCCCATTTTGACCATATTTTTTCGTATTTCTTCACACATCCCCTGCTTTTGTATATCACTTGTTCCACTCTTTGGCACCAGTCTAAGTCCCTCTCCCAGTCTGTAATTCTCTGAGGGTCCCTCACCCCCCTCCCCGTTCAATATTTCGCATGGATTCTCCAGCTGCCTACTGTAGCTAAGTCTTCGCACGTCTGGGCCACCCCTCATCACCTGTAATGCCCAAAAGCAACCATTTTGCCTCTAGGGATATGTGCAGCCCATTTACTGTGCCATTATTTGAGCCACCCTTTTCCAATACTCCTGAATCACTGGGCGTCCCCACAAGGTATGGAAGAAAGAACCCACTGTGTCACATCCCCTGGAGGAAGAGCCTTGGTCATGGCTCTTCAGATGATGCTCTGTCTATTCCTCCCTACCCCAGGGCCTTGAGATCTTCACAGGTGAGTAGTTGCACTATACAAAAACTGATTTATTGATTGATTGTAATAGAATCAATCAAACCAGATCTTGCAACTAAGCTGTAGACTTTAACAAATTCAAAGGTTCACCAACTGGTTAACAATTTTTATATTCTGGCCCCATGATATTTTTATAGCACCTACAATATAGATGAGGTGAATACCTTTGGGGTCACAACTTGAGCATACAAGATGTTTGTACCTTCTTGTTTCATTTCTGTGGTGTGAATTTAACAGCTCTCTTTTACCTGTATATAAAATAGGATTCTATTTTTCATTGATGCTATACCTCTGACTGGAAATTCAATTTATTGTGTGTCATTTTTTGTCCTTAGTATTATTTGACCGCTTTTCTGAAATGGAGCGCTGCCCTGTCATGAATTAACCCTGGGGTGGCCAGGATTTGGGAGTTGGTGCAAGAATTATTTTTTTTACTTTGACCAAAGGAGGGGGGGGTGCATTCCTCCATAGGCTCGTTTCTGGCCGGGGGCCCCCATCTTCCCAGGGGCAAACTCAGAGAGTGGGTGAGCACCATTGTACTCCCCCATGAGTTGAAGTAGAGGTCCAGGATCCCAACTCCAGGCCCTGACACTGGCAGTGGTGAACCTGACCACTGTGCCCCTTTGTGGGGAGGTAGGCAGCCACTACATACGAGAACTCCCTGCCTGCAGGAGCTTGCAGGGGAAGAGAGCTGCTGGCTTCTGGGGGCAGCAGAGGAGATGGTTTCTGTGTAGGGAGCTGAGAGGGGCAGCTGGGGTGGGCTCCCTTAGCTGCTCCAAACAAATGGAGGCATGTGGGGTGGCCTTGTGGGATAGCAAAAAGAAACAAAGACACCTGTGCTTCCAGCACAGTGGGAGACTCCCTGTTAAGATAGGGACTGCTCCGGGCTGCAGTGCCCCATAATGCCCTGCAGGGCCTTCTCATTTACATATTTGTCTTGCCTTGAAGTGGCCCAGGATGACAGGGGTACCACCAACTATTTCAGAAAGTGATGTGGGAGCTGTAGGAGTTAGTGCAGCCCCAGCAGAAGTAATATTTGAATTCTGACTCTGTGTTAAGAAATCCACGACCCTCTAGGATTTTCTCATTTTATTTTTGGGAGGATTTCCAAAGGTCAAGCTTTTTCTCCACAGCGGGAAGTGTATGGCTCTCTAAAGAGCTGTAGGGCTGTCCAGGGGAGGACCAAGGGCTGAACTATGGTTGCATTTGTTGTGGTCTGAAAATACAGCTCTTTAGGGGCTGTTTTTATAACTGCATTTATTTTGGTCTGAAAGTATATAAAAACAAACAAATATGTTTTGTTTATTTTAACGTGTTTTATTGAAATAATAATTTTAACAGTGATTACTGCTGAGGGTTGATATGCTTAATTGACATTATTAATTTCGCTTATGCATGGTTATTATTATTCATTGCATTTATGCACAAAAATGGTGGTGTTTTAATATGTGGTTTGTATCTCTTGTAATATAGTGAACCGTTCATAACGCTGATAGGGCTGATTTAGCTAAAGTGTGAACCCCTTATATTGTGATGTGTTGACTGGTATAGGTAGGTGGGGAGGTCACTGTTTTTCTGGGTAGGGTGGGTGAAAACATTGACTCCGCTCGCACAGTTGGCAAAATTCAGAAACTCCACATTATGAGTGTAGCTCGGAATTACTGCTAAATTCCACCATCTTGTGGGTGGTGGAACTTTTGGTGTGCATGAGACTTGGTTCAGCGAGCATTGGTGAGCATCACAATACTTTTCCTCCACTAGCGAGCTTGCTTGAGATTTGACGTCCGCTAGTGCGGCTTCTGGCACTTTCTTGTGATGCTGGCAAGCACCAGTGACCGTGGTTACACCTCGAGCAGATTGTTTACTCGAGAAGCAGCTAAATCTACTCAAAGATATGTTTTTGAGTTGATAGTCTACTCCAACGGACCATTTAAGTTGTTTGTTAGTGCAAGAAGCATTTTGTTGATTTTACTTTCTTTTTCAACAGGAAGGAAGTTTGTCAGAGACTCCAACTTTGTGTTCCTATCCCGCAGGTTCCTCCCAGTGCTTTCTCGATCTTGTGGTCATTCTCTTTGTCTGGTGCATATATACTATTGGATTTAAGGACTTTAGTTTTGTGAGATCACAAATAATTTACAATACCTTTCTATAAGGGTGTTGTTTGTTTAATAGAGGGCATACACCTGTATTTCTTTGTACTTTTATTCAATTTTTAATTTAATTGTGATGGGTGGCCTGAAGTTTCAATTGGGGCCTAGTAATTGTTTGCATTTAATTTTTCATCTATTGTAAAGGGAAATGTTGCACAGTTCAGAATATTTTCTCCATGTTTGTTACATTTGCAATATTCATTTATTTTACTATGTGGCCTAGTCTACCAGTAGCCAGCCATGTGGGAGAAGTACTTGTCATCAGTGCACAAAAGAACTGTTTCTATTGAATATGTTTTTTTAATCAAACCCTACTTAGGGCAAGGATGGCATTTAATTAAATTAAAAATGGAGGTTATTTTTTGTATTTCACATTTTTTCTGCAATTGGTGTATAGGTGCTGTAATATTTGATGACTTGGGAGAATGTGTATTGTTGTAAAATGTGTATAGTTCAGTCGTTTTTGGCATTGCCGAGTTAATGGAAGTGTTTTCTTCAGTGTTGCCATGCCTCCTTTGTCTGCCTAGTGTTTGTGTGAGTGTGTTTGCCGTAGACCGCCATTTGTCTTTGTTCTCCATGCCATGTGGCCAGTGGCCATTTTGTGTACTCAGTGCCCATAGGCCTGAATGTGTCCTTTCTTTTCCATGCCTTATTGTTTGTTGGTTGACCATGTGGTTTATGGCCATTTTAGGTAGCTAGCCAGTGGGCTTTTGTTATAGGCCTGCATGTGTTCTCTGTTTGTGGCCATGCCTCCTTGCTTGCTGTTGTTGATTTACCAGGTGGCCAGCAGCCATTTTGTGCAGTCACCCTTTATTCCTGTTTTCTAAGCCATTTTCTAGGGAGATTTATGGACGAGGGCAATGGCTTTTTGTTTTTGTTCATTTTTTTACTTTTCCCTGATATCAGTTTATATATTATGCTTGAGGATCATTGTAGTATATGTATATTATGATTAAGATGAACAGTGTTTTATATTATATGAATTTTATCCACATTTTTCACCTGATTCTTCTTGCCTCTCACTGTGTTTTTCATAGTCCCCTAGTATACCAGCAATTAATTTTGTTTTTTTTAATAGTATTTTTTGTATTTGTTTCTTTTGCTTTTTATTGTTTATTTTTTATTTTATTTTTTAATGAATGGATTATTTTTGTGTGTAGTTCACCTCCATCCATCTACCCACTGCCTGCCATAGGCGCACAGCCGCACAACAGCATTTATTTTGAAGTATTATTTCATTTTCCCTGGGCCCCAACCTGTCATAGGAGCACATCAAACTCAATTTTTTAAGGATTATTCCATTTTAGCATGCACCTCCCTGACCTCCCCTAGAATAGCTGCACATCAAGCAAACAGTTACATCTGTATCCTAATAATAAATTACATATTGTATTATGGTGGTGTGGTTTGACTTTGGAATGGAAACTCTATTGTTGTTAATTATTTAGGATAATAACTTAAGTAACACACCACACTAAATGACATTGACTTTGCCTGTACTAATTCAAACTGCAACAATGCCACATTTCTCTAAATGTTTTTCTTGATTGTTTGCTTTTAGATGCACAGGAGACATCACCTATAGTACTGCCAGACAGAAGGCCATTACAAAGTGAGGTGTCCACACAACAATTGACATGAGTTCTCAAATCTCTTCCACTTGTGCAGCTAAGTGCCACTGCCAAATGACAGCTTCAAAATGGCTCCAAAGAAAGGTGCTGCCAAGAAAGTGGTCAGTGAGAATAAGTAGTTTTCCACCACAGGTGTGCCAATCAAAAACCTTTTTCCGGAAAGCTGTGCCTGCCGCACCAGCCTCTGGGGAGCAAGCTGTGAGAATCAACGGCACCAGTTTAACCAAACGGGTGAGGCTTAACCATACCAGAGAGGCAGCCACTGCAATCATTGTGATGACAATAAACTGTGACTTTGAATTGGATTTGTCTCGTTTGCAAAGAAGTACCCAATCATTGCAGGAAACTGAGGAAAGTTGACAATAGCTGCAACCAGCAGTAGTAGATCTTCCTTTAGTAGGAGCCGAACAGGAAGTTGAGCTTCCTGCTGAGTAAGAAACAATTCCTTTAGAGTCATTGCTTTCCAGATCCCCAGCAAGAAAAGGAAGGGGACTCCACCATCTTCTCCAAGCTCCCTTTTGATGATATGGGCATGGATTTGACCCCAGCTGAGTCTGAGACATACCAGAAGAGGCTAAGGAAAAGAAAATTTCCTGAAATCCTTAGAATTATGGAAGGGAATGTAGAAGATTATGAGCCAGTCATTGTCATGAAAGGTGGCCAAGAGAAGACCAACAATACCGGTCCTACTCAACCCACTCTGAGGAATGTGGCATTGGTACAATCGCCAGCTCCTATATTTGTAAGGCCCCCACTGAAATCTGCACCCCGTTCCTTTGTAGAAGTACCCACTGCAGAGAGGCAATTGTCGGCATATTCAATTACCTCCAGTTCTTCTTCAGGCATGGTGACCATAAGAAAGTACTTTTCCCCAGTTTGGGACTTCTTTATGATGAGCAAGCAGGAGGTTAACATTACAATATGCTCCATTTGCCACATGAGTGTTTGTCACGGTGAACCTGGTTCACACTATGGTACCTGGGACCAAACGGCCCATATGTAAAAACATCACCCAATATGGTGGAAGGAACACCTTCGAAAATTATGCAGGTCAAGGTGGGGAAGGTGAGGATAGCAGGGATTCATCTCTGATCATGGTGGGAAGTGAAGGTGATAAGGAAGAAGAGGGTGACTTCCCAGCAGTGAACCAGTATCACCCATCTAAGCAACCTCTAAATGGCACAAGAGTCAGATGGAGACATCACGACATACAGTGAATACCCCAAGATGTACATTGATTCTTCCAATTCCCACTTCTTAGAGGTCACCTGCGTCCGTGGCAGT
This sequence comes from Pleurodeles waltl, assembly GCF_031143425.1. Classification (NCBI taxonomy): domain Eukaryota; kingdom Metazoa; phylum Chordata; class Amphibia; order Caudata; family Salamandridae; genus Pleurodeles; species Pleurodeles waltl. Next base: position 232,824,920 of record NC_090446.1, read on the forward strand.
AGAAAAGTAAAAAATTCAGGCTACTCTTATGAGCATGTCCTGGTAGATGGGGCCCTTTGAACGCATTCACCCCGCTGTGACCCAGAGGTTCCAGAATTGGATTAATTGCCACAGACAATGGCAGTTATATATTTGAGTCCATGGCAGATAGTGGCTATTTCAGGATCCTGTATTTGGAGCATTGCATCAACCTGGTTGTGACAGACTTAAAAATAATAATAATAAGACATAGTCAGTAACATTTTGACTATCTTCAGAAAAATCTACACTCATTCCAGCCATTGTTTTAAAGCCTGGAAGCAGTTGAGTACCATTCAGCATGCTTATAAAGTGTTAGTTAAAGCCCTCAAACAGGAGGTGCCATCACATTGAAACTCAACCTATTACATGTTGCAATGTCTGTTTGAGCAGTACAGATCAATAAATGACTATGTCATTCACTGAGGAGGAGATAAAATTGAAAAAAGCATGACCATGGATCCAAACAATGGGGCCTAGTCAAATACCTGATACAGATGCTATTTTCTTGTGAGATTTTCACACGGGGCGCATGCAAGGAGGACAGTAAGATGGGCTGAGCTATCCCGTTGTCGCATCTGCTACAGGACCAGTTAAAAAAGGTCTCACAAAGGTTCAAAGGTGTGTATGAAAATACAGAAGCGCATGCCTTGATTAATAGCTTAATCCTTCGCTTGACTTATAATACAATGCTGCTAAGAGACATCAATTTGTCCAAAGAGTCCATCAGTGCCACAATACTTGATCCATGGTACAAAAAATACTGGCCACTTTCATTCCTTTTTTTCAGAAGGAGATGTTTCACAATAAGAGACGTGAATTGTTGAGCAAGCCAAAGATCTGGAAGAACTCCCAGGCAGAAGTTCGGGGGTCCCGCCTTCAACTTCTAGACAGAGAGCGGTCCTGTTGTCTCACAGCAGCCAACACCAGCAACAAAAAACTGGCAACAACAGGAACAGAAGAATTAGCCTAACCTCTGCACTGGCTTGGTTTCAAGTGGCAGGTCTTCAATCCAGTGTAGAGTGAAAGGCAAAAGAGGTCGAACAAGTATCAGCACCAATGACCATTCAGACGATGCTCCAGGAGTATCTGGCTGACCTAAAAGAGGTCTATGTGGATCAAAACACATTGTTGTATTGGTATGGGTAGATGTGCCAATGGCCAGAGCTCAGCAGGCTAGAAATAAAGTATCTAGCTTGTTTGGTAGCCAATGTGTATGCTGACCGTGTGTTTTAGTGCAGATGGAGCAGTTGTCACAGAGAGAAGAACCAGTCTATTGCCTCAAAACGTGGAGAGGTTGACAATGTCAAAGTGAACCAACACCTCTTACAATAAAATTAACCTGTTCCTGAAATACCACAGCAGGAGAAGGAGGACTATGAGGGTGATTAGTCAGACTCATGTGTGTTAGCTGACCAACTTCTGGGTGAACCATCTGAGCTTGAGGATGACCTCTACTTCTCTGACTGAGTAGGCCACCATAGAACCTTTTAATTATTTATCGTCAAAATGCTTTTTCCCAAAAAAAAGGTATAGCTGGTGGAACATTATGGTTGCATCTGACTTGTGAAGCCCCACAATTTTTAGGCACATTTATGGCCAGATTGGATATGGACCAATGTGTAGTGGAGAAGCCTCCCTATTTCCTTCAGGACAATGGAGACAATGCCTACCTCCATTCCAGGCCTGCTGTTCACTCATCACCTAGCAGTTCTGTCCCATAAGGTCATATGATTTACAATACCGCCAAATTCCAATCTGTTTCTTGTATCAAAGAGGAGATACAGTTTTGTACCTACCACCATACTTGGATTGGAAGAGGCAACTATTGCATCAATGAGTGATGATATATGATTGAGCAATTGTGAGTGATGGTTGATGTGGTGGCAGACAGTGAGGGAGGGTGTTCAACTAATTTGCAAACTTGATTTTGATGATTTGCAATGTTTGAGGCCTGATCCTTTTCCTGAAGGTGATTGGCCCTTTCAAATTTAGCAAAATGTACTTGCTAGTTAACAAATACAAATCTACACAAAATACTCAAATTCTGTTTCTCTTCTTGTACTACAACAGTGTAGTACAGGTCTATCTCGTTCGGTTTGGGACAGAGTTGGACTGGTTTGTGACTCGGAGTTAGGAGGAGGATGGAAGGACTCAGACAGGACTACATCAGCAGCCAGAAGAAGGAAGTTATAGACTTCAAAGAGAAACCATGATGATAATGAATCTGAGGCCTACTCAGCTCTGTGGACTGGAACGAGGTGCATTGATTTGTGAAATGCTGCTGAGGGTGTATGTTGGCTAAAGTGTCAAACCCCTCTTAGGTAGTTATGGTCAGGAGGCCTATTGTTCATAACTGGAGACAGGCTTGTGATGCCACATTATCACATGATGTATGCACTGGAATAAAAGTTATGATGATGACAGTTGTGAGAAAGATCAGCCCGGTGCATTCAGCTAATTTTCCGTGATGGGTTGTAAATTGTTCTCACTTCTCAGTTAATCAATCACACATGACATGAGTAATAAAGTTAAATGAATAATTGCAGCAGTCTATGGTCTTGTTCTGCCTCTTGGTCTTTTGGGTACACTTCTCATGAAGCCTACGTTCTCTTCTTCTCCTTGGCTCTACAATATTGCAGTGCCAAATTGAACCATGCTGCTAGTCGGTCAAAGGTGGAAAATGCAGTGGGCAGGGAGATGAAAAATGATGAAGGGAGAGATATCTGCCTCACTTAACAAATACAGTGAGTATACTTAATTTGTCAAAAAGCAAGCAATGTGACTTATCAACCACCCCTGCCACCGCTGGGACTCCCCCTCCAACATCCTCCTCTGCCGCTTCTGGCACTCTGGCTCTGCTACTGGCCCCTGCATTGGTGGTCATGCAGCTAGAAATAAGTAAAACATACCTTACACATTTTACATGCCAGACACACCTCCCCTTATATATTTTTTTAATAAAAGACCACAGCAATACATCATTACATTTCAGGTAGCAGTATCATCTATCAGAAATATCACTTTGGGCATTGTGTTGGTTGACAATGTTAGGAAAGCCAGGTAGTCAAAGCAGCAGAGCTATGATGAGTCTGAGCACAATGAAGGGGTGGACTAAGATATGGTTTTGGTTGGCTGATGCAAAGGGACCGTCCTCATAGAACTTTCCAGCCATGCTGCACTGCCATTGAAACTGCTGATATACTACTGTACAAATGAGTGATAATAATAATACATACATCATTGGGGGGTTTCCACCATGGCCATGGCCACTCTCCTGTTTTACTGTTTGAGCATGAGCAAAAAAAAACATGAAGACTTCTCAAAAAACGTGCATAGAATAATAGCTTACTTGGACATGCAATCTTCACAGTAGAGTACCTGTCCTAAAATGTGTTCTTATTCTTACAGTACTATTTTACAAGGTATATGAGGGGAGAGGTAAAGCTTACTAACAAACGAGAAGAAAGCTACAGACTAGTGCAGACAGGAGGACATAGGCTACAGAAACATGAAATATAGAATTACATTGGATAATGCAGGGATACCATGAACTTAAGAAACAGATAGAAGAAAGAGGAGTTGAAAAAAGGAGTCAGCACAGTAAAAAAAGGAAAAGTTATTCTAAATGGGGACAGGTGAAAGTAAGGGGAAATAATAATAATATTAACAGGAGCCATAGCCTCTGCACCAGTGGTAGTGGTGGTACTTCCACCTACTGGGGCACTTGTGGTGGCACCCCTGGCTCCCTGATCTGCCTTCAAAGCCCTCTTCTTGCCCTTGGATGTTGATGTAAGAAATAAGGAGGATAAAAAATAGATTAGTGGTACAGTTAATCTCCCAACAAATATTTTCACAGGCACAGTTAACCACAATAACCTTGTACTTTTCTAAATCAGATCACCTATAGTACTATTATCAAGTTCACCTCATCCTAATTTCCTAAACCTAAGTCTGTTTCCAAATTTCCTAAACCTAAGCTACATTTAGAACCACTAATGCATTGCAAACAAATGATCTTTTCTTCGTTCTCATGTCATTTGCAACTCCCATTGATGGGTCAACTCAAACTCCCTTTTTTTTAATGCATAGATACATACTACATGTGACATCACTGGGAGCCACATAAAGAAAGGCACAGTGAATGCTAACTCACGTTACTACTACCACAATGTTATTGACAGGGCAGAGAAGTCTGCATGGTTTCTTAAGTAAACAGCCCACACTAGTGCTGATGAGTACGATTAGGTAGTGCTGAACACCTGGCTAACTCAAACTGCACCACATAATATTTGCAACATAAATGTAACTTACCTCTGAATGTGAGCAACATGCTTTTTGGAAAAAAAGCATTGTAGAACACTAGACATCCCAGTGTTCCAGCGCACAGATCAGCTCATGCTCCCCCACAGCAGCCAGCTCTACTGTAGGCATATCCCCTCCCAGGCCTGGTGCCTGTTGCCAGAATGGAGGTAAGGTAGGGCTGCACATAAAAAACAAGTGTGGCTACCTCCACCTCTGAAAAATTGGGGTGGGGCTGCACCCCTTGACGGCACTTGTATCCACAAGGTGCAGTGCTAGCAGGCACACTGGCACCGCTGTTCCCTGTTTCACCCAGCTCTGCCATGGTGCTGGGCGGGACAATAAAAGAAGAAATAAAAAAATAAATAGGAAAAGGAAAGAAAGGAAGAACTAGGAAGGTAAAGGTAAAACCCCAAAAAAACTAAAAAATCATGGAAAAAGTAAAAAAAGACATAATTGTAAACTACACAAATACAAAGTCACACACTAATAAAATGAAGGTACATGAGGGGTGAATAAGTGGAATGGGGGAGAGATGGAAAGATTTTGTTGGATTTAGAAATAAGTTGCAGCACCATGCACAGAATAGGAAAGAAGGTGAAACAAAATGGTCACAACCATGTGGACCATGTGATTCCATTCACCTTGTTTTTGACCGCAGAAGCGCGGATCATGCTACTCGCATGTAAAATAGCAGTGCGAACAAGGGCTTCCAACTGCTTGCGGAATTATGAAGAATCTCACTGAGTTTTTTTGGCACTCTGCAGAACTCAGCAGAGCAAAACTTTGTAGGTTCTGCCCAGGCCTAGTTTTTGGGTCATGACCCTTTATGGGTCAAATGTGATTTCATGGTTAACTAAGGTATTTACAATCTGCCTTACATATATTTATAAAGTAATGCATAGGATTTAGTAGTGTTTGTGTAATTAATTGTACTTTTCCTTTTCCAAAGAAAAAGCACTGACTGGACAATCATTTATTGAGTGTTATTATTGCATGCCAGCGAATGGTGATTACTAGCCCACACCACCTCCCTTGAGCATGCCTTGGACTTGCTCTGCTTCACTACCCTGAGAGAGTCAAGCACTACAATTGCTGCTTGGTCCAAGTAAGTGGCAATTGTGGACCTATTACTTGTGCAATCCTCATATCCTGCACAAATACCCAAGTCACTGCAGTCTGTAAGTGTTTTTTTACTGGAGAGTGTTTGTGACTGCTTTACAGTGCGTTATGTTTGGTTTGGGTGGTGTTTGCTTTTTTACTTTCCCTATGCCATGAAAGTTCCACAATAGTCCATTCTTTTTGAACAGTCGAAAAACATCCACTATATGCATGTGAAGAAAGAGGTAAAAACTCACTCATACTTAACTCAAACAGAAAATTCCACCCAGAATTAGCAAGAGGCAAACATCCAGAATTCCTATCCAAATCATTGAGTTCCATTCAAGCAATTCTTATAGCCGGGGTGGTAGTGTCCTTCGCAAACTAATGGGAAATAATAATATAAGAACGTCAACAAAATGAAAAGTGCATGACAAGTTCATGTACTTTCAAGTAGTCCTTAACATTTCATTAGATTTGTTTGTGTTAAAGATAAAAGCCAAGGTTAATGCTTAAAAAAGACTCTATTTTATTTAAATTTAAAATTGCATTATGTTAGCTGTGATAAATTAGGTTGCACGTTCTGAGGGGTGTCAACCCTGCTCAAGCACCAGCCACAATCCCTGTCAGAATGAACCACAAAAATCAATAAATTAACCTGTGTTTAACCCTCTTGTCAGGCTTAACTTAGAAGTAATGTGTAAAAGATTTATGCAGTACACAAACAGAAATAAAGTGAAAATACAACACAAGAAAAAATCCACACCACTTTAGAAAAAGTATAGTACATTTTAATAATTTATTTAACACCAAAATGACAAAAATCCAATCAGTAGAACCGAAGTTATGATTTTTTTAAGTTTAAGGTAAAAGGTAGTGTCTAAAAGATCAAAGCGCCAACCACAGACATCTAGTAATGCGAGACCGACTCGGAGTGAAAAAATATAGCTTACCACGATGGAGCCCAGGTCAGATTCAAGAAATTGATTGGGCTGTGATGGCATTAACCTTTGGACTTAGAAGAAACTTCAAGAGAAATGTTCTGAGAAGGTAGAAGTTCAGTGGGGCAAGGCTGCAAGCAGAGCCAGAGGATGAGGTGTTGTCAATAGGGAGCTGCTAGACGGGTTGCAGTGAATATTGTCATGTTTGGACTTAGGGCCCAATTTATCAAGGTTCATGCAGCACAGCAAGCCACCTTGCTGAATTGTGCTACACTAAGTGAAAGGAAAGGGCAGCAATGCACTGTATTTACCATAATGTTGTGCCTTTACTTCTTTTCTTTGAACTGGTGCCCTTTTGGCTGCCTAGCAATAATGGTGACACACTTGTGCCATGGTGCAAGGATGCTGCATTGTAAGCACGATTGCTTTTGTGCAGGAACGGGCAACGTCCTGCACAAAAAGAATCCTCAGATGCATTTTCCTCTTTGTAAGTGGCTGCAGAATGTGGCACACTTAGAAAGAGAAACAATAGGAAAAATAAAAATACTTTGCATTTCCAAGTAATGGGAAATCTGAGAATGTGTCAAAATCAGTGGGTGGATGCATAGGAACACCCACACTCCACCCATGGAACACAACCCTGGGGCCGAGTAACGCAACACAGTGATTTTTGTTGTGTTACTCCAGGTTAATCAATCCACTTGCATGGCTTGATAAATCTTTCTTTAGTGTTGCGTCTCCCTTGCGGCCCTTTGCATGGTGCAAGGATCACGCAACACACTGATAAATATGCTCCTCAGTCTCCTTTTTTGGAAGCCAAAAAATGTCAGCGGGACAGGTCTGTTGGCTGTAGCCGACAAAGGCTCCATGAGGCTGTATACTCCTGCGCGAAGAACTACTGAACAGGATTTTCTTCTGTGGAGAAGAATGTAGTGAGAGCTGCAGCAAATTCAGGCTGACCGGCAATGCACCTTGGACTGATAGGCAAACAGGTTGGTCCCAGTCTGCTTTTCATTCTCAGAGCAGTTTCTAGTCAAACATTTTGGGCACCTTTAGCACTACCACCAAAGGCCGGCCAAACACACATGTGTACTTAATGCACTCCCTCCTTCTCCCGCCTCCAACCTCCCAGTGTCCAGCCCCGCCCCCTCCCTGTACACTCTGCTGGCTGAGCCAGAAGATGAAAAATAAAATTATTGCAAGCTATTGTTTTATTTTTCAACTGCTGCCTCTGCCAGGGAGGCGATGCCCCTCCACCACTGCGGAGGCTGGCAAGTTTAATAGTACAGATTAAATAAATGGCAATCAGGTTAAATACATTTTAATAAAAGTCTAAAAAAAAGTTTATTGTATATAAATATTAACTATTAACCACTCAGGCATGAAAATGTATTTAGTGCTGAACCATAAAGTGTACAATGAAGCCTGAAAATGAAAAGTTATAGAAGAAAAGGAATAAATATATGAAGGGAAAAGGAGAGGAGTAAGAAAGAGAAGGGAAGCATAAAAAAGAAACACAGTATAGAATCAGTAAGGTGACTCGGATACAAGATGAAGTACAATGTTAAAATTATCAGGGTAAAAAACCTGCACGAAAGAGAAAGTGTTTCATTCTCCAAACATTTAATTCCTTCTCGGAAAATAGCAATGTCGCTGATGGCGCCTGCAGCAGCTGTTCTTAAAGATAGAAAGATTCCATTCATTCTTGTCATTCTCGATTTATATAGGGGTCGTTGGTTGTAGTAGTAAGAATATAGAACTTTACAGTGCTATAGTGCATTAAAGTTCTTCCATTTAACAGTAGCCTTTCAAGAGCTACCAAGGCCGGAGTCTATTTATGTGAGATGATGTAACAAGCAGCAACAGATTAACATATGCTCATTGCATTTATTTTTTGTTGGCAATGCAATGCGTGTTATTTTTTTAAGCACAAATGTACCGCTGCTCTGATAATTACATTCAAACAAAAATAGAGAAGGTAATAAAATATCATAAAACAACAGTAAATTATATCAAAGAAAATCCTGCCAATGATAAATTCTCATTATAGTCACTCCTGACAGAGGTCATCATAAACACTGATGAAACACCAACTGCAAATCTACTATGCGGTTCCCTTTTGCCCTTTCTCCGCTAAATACATATAGATCTCACCCGCACAGTTAAGACACGGCACCTTAATCTAACCGGAGAAGAAATTCGGGCAATTTTCTTCGTGAAATGTTTGTAAATTTGACGAAAAATTATGCAATTTTTCCAAAATCTTGGTCTGTCATTTTTATACCTCACAATTCATTCTGACATTGATAAGTTTTGTGTAAAATAAAAGCAACAAAATCACACAGCCATTGGCGTTCTGGTCATTTGCATCATTCCCATGCTCACCCAATTGGATTTTTACCTGAATAACAACTCAATTGTGCAACATGGCGCAATGGCGTGATCCTGGCCTTTTTGCAAATGAAATGCCATAAATTATGCAAAATTCCGCTAGAATAAAAGCAAATTTGTCAAAGCCTGCTTTAAACTCAGTCCTGTCAAGTACGGGCAGCTTTTATAGCTGCAGTTATAGCACATTTAAGATTTAGCTGGCATTTAAATCTTTGAAATTAGCCAGGAGTAAGCCAGTGGAAATACTGGCTGTCTCCTGAAATTCAGGCAATCACAAGTACTCATGGCAAAATCGTTCTTAATCAGGCTATAGTATAATGTCTAATGACCGTTTCGCCGGACCCTGGTTATCAGTCAAGCAACATCATATTATTTCATATGTTGTTTAAAAAAAATCTTACTTAGGACCATATAGTGTTAAAGCTAAATCAGGTGCTAAATCTCCACCTGATAATTATAGCTTGAACCACTTTCGAACATAATTTAAACTCTTGATTTAGGGCACCAGTTCCTTAAAGTTACTGTCAAAACTACAGAAAGGTGTCACGTAATATCACTCACCTCTTGACAATGTCTGCAAGTGACCACAGGTTTGTCTCCAAAATTAAAGAACATTGTCTAAAAATTACATTGTTGTCTGTCAGTGATACTGTTATCACCACAATCATTACTACCATATTCAGTGCCTTAATTAGAAAACGGAGATTTAGTGCAAAAATGTATACCAGAGGAGGCCAATGTAATTTTTGCAACCATTGTGTATGTTTGTAGTATTTAGTATTTGAATAGCACAAGCATAGCCAAAAAGGCACTTTAGTGGGTCAATGACAACTTTACAGTCAATGAGTGATTAGAAAGGTAGAAGGTTTTTGGATTGTTTCTGCATTATGATGTAGTAGTCTTTAATGAGTTATTTCCTCAACTCTTTTTTAAGTTTAAGCAGCATTTGGTGTGGTCTTTATGGAAACAAAGATAGCTCCAGAACCTTGATGAATAGATGCAAATGGACTCCTGCCAAGTGTTTTTTTTGCACTCCCTAGCCATCAGTCGGATAATGGACTTGCTGTGGGTGTGTCGAGAGCCAACTGAGTAGATTTGCTTGTTCACAAGATAAGGAGGGGTGTTGGTCATTACAGCTATGTAGCTGATGCAACTACTTTAATTTTAAAAATGTTGTGGGCTGGCAAAGGGACTTTATAGAGTTCATCAGGATGTGATTGACATGTTCATATTTCTCCTGGCCTTGAATGTGTTGTGGTGTGTTGTGGTGATTAGAATACTCTTAAGGGTGCCTGTATGGAGTGTGGGTGACCATGAAGCAGGGAATTACCATGGATCCAGATGCATGAGTTCAAGGTCTTGAACAGCAATTCTAAAGTCACTTTCTGCAAGAAACTTTCTTTTGAAGAGAGAGCTAGGATCAGGCCAACTTTATGTTTTTTGGCAATGTGTTCCCTTAGGGTGTCCAAGGTGACTCCAAGTGTCTTGACATTCCATGAAACTTGGAGCTTGATTTTGTTATTGCTTTTGTCATTGAGCTAGGTTTGTACTATTTCTTGCTTGCTGTACTTCGCAAATAACAGAAATTCTGCCTTGGTTGAGTTGAACTTCAAGTAGGCTCTGAACTTCTAGATCTGGAAGTAGTACAGAGTTTGAGCTTTGGATGTCTGCAACAGAGACGACTTGTGAGGATGGTTGTGCATCATCAACATATTGGGGACCCTTGATGCTGTTATGGCTAAGTAGAGTTACAAAGGGCTACATTTATGTTATGTTAAATGATTTATAAAGCGCACGATTACCCTTAGGTGTCTTGGCACTGAAAGAACTACACCTGAGACAGTAATGGATGAGCCCACTAAATATTTGGAAACCAACCAGGTTTTGAGCTCCTTTCTGAAGGAGATCAACAAAGGCAAAGTTCTAATATGATGGGGAAGGCTATTCCAGAGCCTGGCAGTCCTTGTGATGAAACTTCTACCTCCTAAACTTGTCTTTATAAATCTTGGGATCGTCAAATTCTTGGCTCCAGAGGAATGAAGAAGTCCGTTTGAATTTGTGTCCAGTTTTGTGCAGCGCCTTATGTGCAATGCACATAGCTTTGAACTTAATGCGGCTTCTTACGGGAAGCCAATGTAATCTATGGATTACTTGAGAGATTGGATGAAATTTAGGAATTCCAAGGAGAAGTCTAGCAGCTGCATTTTGAACCATTTGTAGCTTATTTGGGTGTTGTTCCTGCAAGCCCATGTAAAGTCCATTACAGTTATACAATTTTGATGAGACTAAACCAATAAAGACTTTTTTGTGGTGTAAATCGTAATATAGGGGAGAATTTTCTTTAGCACCTTAGGAGTAAAGAAGGAGGAGAAGACAACAGAATTCATCTGACTTCCTAAATTCAGTTTGTTGTCAATTTGTACTCCTACGTTTTTAGCCTTGGTTACAGGAGTGGGAAGAGAGCTTTGTTCCTTGAGCCACCATAAAGGACCCCATGATGATGATAGATTTTCAAATAGTATTACCTCTGTTTTATCTGAGTTGCGCTTCAGACAATGTTTGCTCATCCATGAGCTGATGGTATACATACCCTCATGGAATTGAGTAGAGACTTCTGGATCATTATTAAAAGCTGACACAACAATCTGGGTGCCATCAGCTTAGGAGGTTACAGTGAAGTCAAATGATTTAATCAAAAGGCCAGCTCAGAGACGTACACATTGAAAAGTGTAGGGCAAAGCTAGGAGCCCTACTGGACCCCACAGGGAAGGGTAAAAGGGCGTGATACATAATGGCCTAGGGTAGCAGTGTTCTCTTTGCTCAGAAGAAACAAGGTCTGTAAGCCATATCCATAATGCCTAATAACAACAGCTTACGGTCAACCACGTCTAAGGGTACTGATAGGTCAAGGAGGATAAGAGCCGTTGCACCTTCCCCTTCAAGAGCTACCCCAATTTCCGTTGTAGCTTTGATCTGAGCAGTTTCTGTGCTGAGTGCTGGTCTGAAACCAAATTATGATGGATCCAGCAGAAGATTAACATGAATGAACAAAGAAAGCTGAGATCTTGTTTCCTTTTTAACAATCTTAGCCAGAAGAGGAATGCGCGAGACAGGGCGATAGTTGCTAGGGTCAGCTGGATTCAGGACTGGTTTATAGAGACTCTTTTCCATTGTGAGAGAAAGAAGCCAAAGATAAACATGTAATTATAAATGGCAGAGAGATTGGAACCTATTATGTCTGGTGCCAGTTTAAGCATAGAGGGAGAGCAGGGCCATGGGGAAACCAGGTTTAGCGGAGACTTTAGTTACCAGGTCTGGAGAGACTGAATTAAATTCCATCAAGGATACCTGGCCGTGTTTGCTTGAATGGGTTGGTTATTGGTTTCAGGAGTGTTGGAAATCTCAAATTTAGAATAGATTTGGTTGATCTTTTCTTTAAAACCGTGGGCCAGTTTGTCACAGAAAAGTTGGCAATGCGTGGTAATTTTACTGCCTGGAAGGATAGTCAGTTTTGTCACCACACAAAAAAGCTCTTTGGTGGATTCTTTGGCAGGTTCAATTTGATGAGTAAATTGACTACATTTTTGTCTAAATAGTAGAGATTTACAACTAGCCAGTGCAAGTTTGTGTGAAGTCTTCTTATAATCTTTAAAGTGTGAGCGCCAATGTCTTTCCGGTCTCCTGCAATTTAGTTTTTCTAATTTGAATACCTCAGTGAACCATGGGGGAGAGGGTTTGTTTCTATTACCAGAAAGGTTTTTAGTCTGGGCTAATTTATTAAAACAGAGTTAAGCTAGTCAGTGTATTGTGATGAGGCTAAGTCGGAATCATGTCAGATATTGGGTTGTGACTGAGCCAGCTGTTGATTGAGGTGTTCAGGATCAATTTTGTTCCAAACTCGAAAATGGGCAGAACATTTAGCTAGTGGGCAAATTTGGGAATTGTGAGCCATGATTATGCTAAAAATGATTGAATGGTGGTCTGACCAAACTAAGGGCAGCACCTCCTTGAAAGTGATAGATGAATAATTTGTGATAAAAAGCCATCTAGTGTGTGATCTGCTGCATACATGGGGTTATTAACTAGTTGTGTCAGCCCTAGTATGTTCAGTGTCTCAGGGAAAGCTTCCTTATCCCTTATCTGATGAGTGTAGGAGGCTGGCCTGGCTTGTAGTGGGTACCAGAGGTACTTACACCTTGTGCCAGGTCCAGGTATCCCTTATTAGTGTAGAAGAGGTGTTTCTAGGAGCATAGACTGATAGAAGGTAGCTATGGCAAAGCAGTATAGGCTGAACTAGGAGACATGTAAAGCTCCTACTATACCACTGGTGTCATATGCACAATATCATAAGAAAACACAATGCACAGAAGTACTAAAAATAAAGGTACTTTATTTTTATGACAATGTGCCAAAAGTATCTCAGTGAGTACCCTCAGTATGAGGATAAGTTGTATGCACAAGATATATGTACACAAACCAAACTTAGGTAAGTAATAGCAAGAAAAGTAATGCAAACAGTGTAGAATTACAATAGATTGCAATAGGAACACTTAGGTATAGGGGCAACACAAACCATATACTCCAAAAGTGGAATGCGAACCACAAATGGACCCCAAACCTATGTGAGCATGTAGAGGGTCGCTGGGACTGTAAGAAAACAGAAAGGGTTAGAAAAATAGCCCACCCCAAGACCCTGAAAGGTAGGTGTAAAGTGTACCTACTACCTCCAGAGAGCACAGAAGTCGTGATAGGGGGATTCTGCAGGAAGAACAAACACCAGCAATGGAACAACAGTGGCTTTCCGAACCTGAGTACCTGTAAGACAAGGGGACCAAGTCCAATAGTCGCGACAGTGTCGAGAGTGGGCAGGAGCCCAGGAAATGCCAGCTGAGGGTGCAAGGAAGCTGCCACCAGATGGAAGAAGCTTGGAGTTCTGCAAGAAAGAAGAGAGCTAGGGACTTCTCCTTTGGAAGACGCATGTCCCACGTCGTGATGAAGCTTGCAGAGGTGTTCCCACGCAGAAAGACCACAAACAAGCCTTACTGGCTGCAAGGGTCGTGGTAGAGGTTTTTGGGTGCTGCTGATCTTAGACATGTTACATGGCCATGTTTGGAGTTACCATTGTGACGCTATACATAGTTACTGACCTATGTATAGTGCACGCGTGTAATGGTGTCCCCGCACTCACAAAGTCCGGGGAATTTGCCCTGAACGATGTGGGGGCACCTTGGCTAGTGCCAATGTGCCCACACACTAAGTAACTTTGTACCCAACCTTCACCAGGTGAAGGTTAGACATATAGGTGACTTATAAGTTACTTAAGTGCAGTGGTAAATGGCTGTGAAATAACGTGAACGTTATTTCACTCAGGCTGCACTGGCAGTCCTGTGTAAGAATTGTCAGAGCTCCCTATGGGTGGCAAAAGAAATGCTGCAGCCCATAGGGATCTCCTGGAACCCCAATAGCTTGGGTACCTCAGTACCATATACTAGGGAATTATATGGTTGTACCAGTATGCCAATGTGAATTGGTAAATTTAGTCACTAGCCTGTTAGTGACAAATTTGGAAAGCAGAGAGAGCATAACCACTGAGGTTCTGGTTAGCAGAGCCTCAGTGAGACAGTTAGGCATCATACAGGGAACACATATAGGCCACAACCTTATGAGAACTGTGGTCCTGGCTAGCAGGGTCCCAGTGACACATAACAAACATACTGACAACATAGGGTTTCACTTTGAGCACTGGGCCCTGGCTAGCAGGATCCCAGTGAGACAGTGAAAACACCCTAACTTAACTCACAAACAGGCCAAAACTGGAGGTAAAAAGGTTGGAAAGAGGCTACTTTCTCACAATGAGGCCTCAATGTGAACATTAAAGTCGCCTAGTAGAGTGATATCCTTTGGACACACACTAGTTTACAACAATGTGCCAATACTATTCACAAATCTACATCTGGGACTTGGTGGACGATAGGCCTTGAAAAGATTGCTTGTTGTTAAGTTTAAGGCTGAAAGGGAAGGCTTTGCAGTGGGGGGAAGGTACTGTGATACTGTCAAAATAAATCAAGCTTAAGCTGCAACCCCTTTTTAGTTAATCTGTCTTGTCTGGTACTGAGAAACCAGGCGGTACTGCTGTCATGAAATCTGGGATAGATGCAGTATCTGCCATTGTTTCTTTCATGAACAACATAAGAGTCTGGCTGTCAATAAGGTCAGCAATCTCTAAATTATGCTTAGGAAGGGAACATGCATTAATGAGAGCACCATGCAGTTTAGGGGTTGCCTCGGGAGTGCAGGGTGGGTGGAGCAATAGATAGTTGAAATCTGGGATAGATTCAGTATCTGCCATTGTTTCTTTGATGAACAACATAAGAGTCTGGCTGTCAATAAGGTCAGCAATCTCAAAATTATGCTTAGGAAGGGAGCATGCATTAATGAGAGCACCATGCAGTTTAGGGGTTGCCTCAGAAGTGCAGGGTGGGTGGAGCAGTAGATAGTTGCCCTGAGTAAGAGAAGAACAGAGACATGCGAGATCCGCAATATGGAAACCACATTTAAGGCAGTTAAAGTCTAAATGTGCCCTCTGGGTAGACGCAGATGTGTGGCGGTTCTGGTGCTTGGTGCGATCCTGCCATGACAGGCACAGATGGGCTTGCCTATGGAGCTCCAAGTGATGTCCCTGCTGTGTGTGTCTGCTGCATGGATGCACTGCTTGCCGATTTAAAATATCCCTCCTTGAAGGGGGTGTGGAAAAGCATGGTTCCTGTGAGGCACGATCGCAACAAACATCAGGGAAAAGGTGCAAAAAGATGTTCAGCAACCCCTGCAGTTCTCACAGGCTCCCCTGTAAAGAACTGTATACTGTTAAATGAAAGGCTAGTTAAAACAAGTGGTGAGAAACAATTAAATAAATCATAAAATCAGTAAAATGAGAGAGCACTCCATTTTAAAATACCCCCCAACCAAGAAAGCCATGCACCTCCACAAACGCACCCAGTGCCTACAAGGAAATAAAATGTGGGCTGTCCGTGTTGCTCAGGAAAATATCATAATGTATAGAACCCAAAGTCACAGGTTCACATGTCTAGACTTGCTGGACTTTTTCTGGGCTTAGAGTCAAGGGGAAAGTTGGCCCTGTTGCTAATCTTTGTTTCCCTTATTGCAGCTAGTGCTTTTCTCGCTGGCTTCTTCCTCTCAGTGGCTGGCCCTTTTGTGGCTGGGTCTTAAGAATACTCAGTGGCTCTGACTTAGTTCTGCATTAAGGCTCACCAAGCCACAGTCACTGGTTGATGCCACAGGTTCGGAGCGGACAAAGAGCGCTATCCTTGGGATAGAGGCAAGTACAACATTCTTTTATCCCAGGGCAAAGTTCTAAAGAAAGCCTATGTTCAGTCAAAGCAATTTCAGTTTAAATTTTCCCCACGGGCTTCTGGGGCATACTGTCAAGTGTCACTATAGCTCATGGGGTTGCCCCCTGAAGCCACCCACCAGCATTGCGTTTAACCATAATAAGGTTAAAAATGGTTCCAATCTCCAATGATCACGCTATCTACTGCCAAAGTTCTAACCCCTCGGTACTTCAAAGAGGGTAGGACCGGTATAGCCTCGGCAAGCTGCAGACGTGCTTGTAGCGCACTGTCAGGCCAGCCATTCCTTGTCACAGTGAAGTCTAGGGGGTGGAGTCCCAACCCAGATGTGATGTCAGGCACAAAATGCATTTTAGGAAACAGCTTGGAGAACTCCTGCGCAGCGGGATCCCCAGAGCTCTTATAGGACATAGTTAGACCCGCTCCTGTGAAGTTTGGGGGAAGTAGTCCCAACCCCAGACACGATGTCAAGCACAGAATGCAGACAGGGAAACAGCTTGGAATGCTCAATTATTTTTACATTTATCCACCTTCGCATTCTCAACTGATAAACAAGAAACTGACTTCTCTTATTTGTTTGGGTGGAAATCTCAAACTACTGTCTGATTCCCTACAAAGAGCAAAGAGTTGTACACTGCAGTGATAGTCAAGTCATCTGACTACCAAAATCAGAAGGGCTGTAAAGGGAGTCTCAAGACGGCTGTAAAGGGTGTTAGAGTCCCTTTATAGACACAGCCACGCACAACAATGTTCAGAGCAGGAAATTTGCCAGCACTAGGACCGAATTATTGTTTCACTCCACACAGCTCCAAGTAAAGTGGTGAGTTGTTTCAATAGGTTCCTTGCCCAGCCCAGGCCCCAGCACACTTTGAGCCCTCGGTTCAGAGAAGCTAGTCCCCTGCTCTGCCAGGCGGATACAGACGTTCAATGCACCTGCCCCACTGATCCCATCATGTAATAACTAATACTTATAAAATAAATGTATCATTTTTGAATATTGATTTATTACCATAAAATGTAAAGCAAAGCATAGTATATACAAGTTTTAACAGTTACATATAAATTCCACCATGCACTGCTTATGACTTCACATATTACATCACTCATTATGGGGGTCATTCCTACCCTGGCGGTCATGGCCCGCCAGGGCAGGGGAGGGTGGAAGCACCGTCAACAGGCTGGTGGTGCTTCAGGGGCCATTCTGACTGCAGCGGTAAAGCCGCGGTCAGAAAAGGGAAACCGGCCCCAGAGAATCCTCCACGGCGGCGCTGCAAGCATCGCCGCCATGGGGATTCCGACCCCCTTCCCGCCATCCTGTTTCTGGCGGTTTTCACCGCCAGAAACAGGATGGCGGGAACGGGTGTCGTGAGGCCCCTGAGGGCCCCATTGAGATTTTCAGTGTCTGCAGAGCAGACACTGAAAATCGCGACGGGTGCAACTGCACCCGTCGCACACCAGCAACTCCGCTGGCTCCATTCGGAGCCGGCTTCATCGTTGCTGGGGCTTTCCCGCTGGGCGGGCGGGCGGGCGGGCGGCCTTTTGGCAGTCGCCCGCCAGCCCAGCGGGAATGTCAAAATGACCGCTGCGGTCTTTTGACCGCGGTACGGTCTTCTGGCGGTCACCGCCTGGCGGGCGGCGCCCGCCAGGGTAGAAATGACCCCCTATGTCTTCTGTGACATCATTGTCAACCTCACTGCAACATTTGAAATAAAATATTTGAAGACTAACTGTGCATGGTGATTTGCGAGTAAATCATAGCACAAGCTGTGGACATTTTTTTTTTCTGCCAGTTGGCAGAGCTCAGTAGAATTTCACAGAGATTATATGTAACTCTGAAGAATTTCACTACTTGAAATTCTGTGAGTTCTACCCACCCCCACACTAGGGGCCAGATGTAGGTAGAGATGATTTCGCAACTCGGAAATTGAGAGTCGGAGCGACTCTTAATTTGCAAGTCTCAAAATCATATGCAGAATGGTGTCCATGACACCATCTGCGAATCGCAAGGGGGTCGCAAAGACCCACCTCATTAATATTAATGAGGTGGGTTGCAAGTTGCGACCCCCTTGCGATTCCCTGCACTCACAGGGATGGTGGCCTGCTAGGGACAGCAGACCTCCATGTCTGTGACTGCTTTTTTAATAAAGCAGTTTTCTTTTTATATTGCAGCCCGTTTTCCTTAAAGGAAAACGAGTTGCAATACAAAAGAAAAAAATGAAACCATTAGGTTTCATTTTTTCAGAGTAGGCAGTGGTCCAATGGACCACTGCCTGGTCTGAAAAAATAGTTTTGGCGACATTCACAAAGGGGAGGGGGTCCCATGGGGACCTCTTCCTTTTGCAAATGAGTTAGCAACCACTTGACACGGGTGCTAACTGCGAATTGCTTTGCGACCGCGTTCGCCTGCATTGCGGTGCGAATTACAAATAGGAAGGGAACACCCCTTCCTATTTGTGAGTCGCATTCCCATTTTGCAAGTCAGTACCAACTCGCATAATGGGACTGTGCATCGCAATGCCTGTTTTGTATGGCACAAACTGCGAATTTCGCAGTTTGCGCCATGCAAAACGGATGCTACATCCGGCCCTAGGACACAAGGAATGCATTTAATGGTTAATTTCTAAATCAAACTCCTAGTCTAATTCACACAATATGAACTGTAACCACAAGGAACACAAATAAGATGGTAGAAGCAACATTTACTAAAAGTGTGAATAAGAGGGGCCACTCAAATATGATTGCTGTTAAAATTTATAGCAACACAACCATCATCATGCTACTTTTAAGAGCTAATCTAACTCGAGCAAAGGTAAGAATAAAAAACTATTTTGAGTTTCAGAGGTAGTACTCACCTGCATACCTGATTGGATAATTTTCCAATGAAAAAGCACGGTCTGCTACTGTTATCCCACTAGGCCATTGTGCTGATCAATAAGCGGGCATAGGCTAAGGGCCTCCTATCCCAGTGCCCTTCAATTGTGCAGTAAATAAGATTCTTTACTGTCTGTCCCAGTGTCAACTGGTGGGAAGATTCCTCTCAACCCTTCATTGTCTGTTTGTAACATAATTTCAATGTTATTAAAACTCTTAGCATCAACAAATAATAGAAAGTGGTCTGATGCCTTTTCACATTTGTCGACCTTCTAGAAACATCTAAAAATCAAAAACATTCAAATGTAAAATAAAGCAGTGTTTTTTACATTAAATCCTGCAGGTATATTCACATAACCTTGATTATCACATTGCAGACTATAAATCATTCTAAATGTGGGTCATATTTAGGGGTGGGCAGCGAGCTCTGCTTCACTAGCAGAGCTAACAGATTTTTTGGCACTCTGCGCTCTGCTTGGAGTGCAGAGTCCGACTGAAAACTCTGCTAGCCTCACCAGCGGAGCAGAGATCACTGCATGCGCACTGCATCCCAGATATGGGCCACACAACGCAATCGCAGACTGTCCTCGCTTGCGTTGTGTGACCCATAACTGGGCTGCAGTGCGCAGATGTCGGCGGAGCTGCTTGCAGGCCTCCCTCTGAGGCTCAGACGGAGAAAGAGAGAGGCAGACAGCTGGGCTGCTGGCAACAAGGACCCCCTGGAAGAACCCAGGTAAGTCTTCATTTTTGTTTCTTTGCTATGCACACTGGTGCACAAGTGGTCTGAAAGTGCCATGGCCTGGGTGGTCTGCACACAGGGCTGGCTGGTAAGCAAGAGGCCTGGAGGTATCAGGCATCTTGTGTACTGTCCTGCCCTGTGTGCACTGACTGCACTTGGGGCAGACAGGTGCACAAGAGGCTTGAAAATGGCAGCTTTTGCTTTTGTCTGCCCTTGCCTGAATGTGCCTGATCTTAGAAGTGCTAAGCAGGGCCACTCCTGCTTAGCGCTTTCAAGATTGGACACATTCAGGCCAGGGCAGGCGGCACTCCGCTGTGCGTGGAACTCTGTGGAATTGTCTTCCAACTCTGCGGAATTCCACAAAGTAGAACCCCGCGCACCCCAGTCATATTATTACATTTATTCCGTTTTTAGTTGACTGCCATGTGTAACTGAAGTATGGGACTACCCATATTGGAAAAGGCATAGGAGCACATCATCAAGGTATTGTAGCACCCTTGTACCTCACAAGGGGGCACAAGGGTGATGCAAATCCTAAGTGAGATTCATCAAGCCCCACAAGGCCACCTTGCATGACCCTGAGTGGCTTGATAAGCTCTTGACAGATCTAGAGTAACGCAGAGCAGCTCAAATCGCTACCTTGCATGACTGTGCTCCAGGAAGACTTTCCGTTGGTGGAGTGTGGCTGTATCAATGCATCCGCCCATGGATTTTAGCGCTTTCCCAGATTTACCAACACTGGTAAACCTAAGAATGTGTCAAAATGCTATGCCTTCCAAAGGGAGGTGCAACAAGGAGAAATGTATTTATTTATCCTCATTGTTTCCTCTTTCTAAGTGTGCTGCATACTGCACACTTGGTTAGAGGAGCTTGCCTCTGAGGATGTTGTCATGCAGGAACGTGCCCCTGTCCTGCACAAAAACAATGTTGCCTGCAAGGCAGTACATTTGCGCAATGGTGTAAGGGAGCCCGCATTGGCGCAGGGCAGCACCTTGTGCACCAGCACAAGGAAGGACAGCAATGTGGCATATGATGTTAAATAAGTGGCATTCCTGTCCTTTCCCTTTCAAGCAGTACAGTGCAGCAAGGTGGCTTGCTGAGCTGTGTGAATAATGGTAAATCTGCCCCATAATGTCCAAGTCAGAGAATAATGGCTATAGCCCATTCTAATGTTTTTACTGTCACAATGTAACCTCAGATTAGAGCCTGTCATATTCAAATCAGCCTTGATCTTGCTTCAGTAGGAACTGCTAAGTCAAGTCTGATCATAACCAGAAGACAAAAAAAACAAGATCAGATTCAGCCTGATTGGGGATCTTCAATAGGTTGCAGCTTTATCCCATTGGCACAGTGAGTATGGGATCTACATCTTGGCATAATCATAACACTGCAGATGTCTCAGGCACTGATAATTACTCACTGCCACAATACAGTCCATTGCTTTTTTGCCCACCATGCCACCTCAGATGAGACCCAGCCATTAGCAAATCAGCTTTGATTCTGCTCTAATAGTAAGAGTCAAGTCCAAACTACCAATCTAGGTCATCTCTGATCCAGAATACAAGCAGGCCAAGACCAGCTGGGCTTCTTCAGGCAGACACACATTGGTTCTAGTGGTACAGTGACCAAGGGACCCACAACTGGGCATGCCAGTTAAACCTAGGGCATCACAATGAAGATCCCAGAAAGTGGTGGATGGAACATTTGAATTAATCACAGCCATTGGTAATCACTTGGACCATACCGATCCCTCAGATATGCCTGACCCACCATGGATTTATTCATCCTAGTGTGTCTGGTGCATTAAAAGTGAGTTCTACTGATACAGTATAAATGTGTTCCTATATATGTTAGGTCACTAACATGGTAGATGGCAGATAAGGTTTGTGCTACCTCTGGAATATCTCTACTGCTATTAAAGGGATGCAGTGCGATCTTCATGGAGATGAAATAAAAATGTCAGCAATTGTTCAAGTCATTGCAATATACACCACCAGTGTATAAACTTCCCAGGATGAGTCTCTCATGGAATAAAGGTCAGTGTGGTGGAGGATGACCTGTAATTGACACCAAAAGGGCTTGCATTTGCAATTTGGGGGGTAGCTGATTGATCATAGGATCATGGGCATGGTTAGCACTCGGTGTTTCAGTAGGATCTGGCTGGGTAGTATCAGGGCAGTGTCCAGGGCCTTTTAGCTGCCTACAAATGTTCACGTGCTGACTGAGGAAGAAACTGTAGTCTTTCACCTCTCTTCGGTTATTCTAATGCAGTTCATGACATTGAGGCTGTTGCTGATAGGCTCTCTAGTCATCCATCCACTAATTCCCATCCACTCTCTTCTGTGATAATATGGGGTTTCAGTGAGGGAACATTTTCCATCTCTCTACTGTTGATGATAGTGATGGTGTTTGGCTAAGGCAGACAAAGAGTACCCTCTAGCCCGCCTGCCCTCTATGTGCTTTTGCCTCTCCTATGTGGCTGGCTTGCTTCTTGGCCTCAGGATTCCCTGGGCCTCTGGAATGCATTAGGATGGTATCTATGTGGTCTCTCCTGTGGGTGCTGTTTTAGGGTGTGCTGCAGCACTGGGTGATTCCTCGCTGTTTCTGTCCCCGTTGTGATCCAGATTGGCCACTCAAACAGACGCTTGCAAGCTGTGAGATGCAGCCGGGTGTCTGGGAGCTGTATTAGGAGTCAGGAATTTTAGAGGATGCCGCGCTCGGCCTCCAAACTGTTGTTTTTTTGATGTTGGAAAATGAAAAAAAATCTAAATATAATCAAAAATGTATTGGGGCAAAAAAGTAAAGGAAAAGAGCTGATAAAACAAGGGCATCTCAGGAAGAAAGATTATGAAAAGAGAAAACAACCACAGAAGGTGTAGTGGGAACTAATTAAAAAATGATTTCCTTGAAACTAGTGGACATATTTATAACTTAATATTTCCTTTCTGTGAAGGAATGATTTTCTATTTGTCTTTATCTTCTGGACTCAACAAGAGAGCAACATTTATGCACAATATCTTTTATTCAGTATCATTCTAAGAAAATGTTCCATGTACGAGAAAATAAGGGTCAGATTTACATGCCCCTTGTGCCGCCTCAGCGCTGCCTTAGTTTCAGTTTTTTTATGCTAAGGCGGTGCTAAGGTGTTTTTTCCCCTGCACCAGATTTACATCCATTGTGCCACTTTGCAATCCCTTGCACCACATAATGCCAGCCCCAGACATAATGTATGCCAGGGGAGGTCCGACGCAGGAAGGCCCAAAAACATTGTGCAGTGAAATTAACCAGATTTTGCTGCACTTTTTGGCATCGTTTTTAACGCCTGCTCAAGGCAGACATTAAAATTACACACCCTTTAAAATCAATGGGCCTTCCTGTGCTTTGCTGCACCAGTGGAAACATTTTTAATGCTGGTGCAGCAAAGCGCCCCAATTGTGTCCCAAATTTGGACCTGTTTTGGTAACGACTACCATGGCGCTGTATTGTACATATGGCGCAACCATGATGTCATTAGGTGGGGCAAGGGCGACGCCAGAGAAGCCACTTTCTCATAAATATGCCACTAACTTTTACATTTTTAAATCACTTAAACAGAATAAAATGATGTATTTTACGTAATCCAATCCTCCAGTAACGATAAACGCAAAGCTATTATGGGTATAAAGATGCCTAAAGGGATTACATTAAAATAAAATTAACGCTTTTTCAAAACAATTAGGAAACAGGATAATGCACAACACACTAAAATCGTTACGAAACAGTTTTATTTATCATAAGCTACTTCTCAGTTGCAAGGATTATTTTAGAAAACAACTTGCACACAAAATGTTACTCATGTTGCATCCAACTTTCAATTAAAACTTGAACAGATCCTCAATGCTTGAATGGTGCAGAACATTTACAACTTTCTAATCTAAAACCAGAATCTCAACCACATGAGGAAACCATGCCATAATTACCATGGACCTTAAAAATATCACGAATAATTTATTCAAAATGAAGACTTTTGAAAAAAGTCACCTGACCCATCTACCACATCTTGTCTTTCAAACAATAGTAACGTTTGAACTGCTGTGCTTTTATATGATTTAAGTTTCAAATGGGAATTTAATGTATATATATTTGCTGTTGGATACATGGGTATATGTGTATGAGTTCTATAAATAATATTTGAAAAATCGAATATTATTTAAAAAAAATCAAATATTAAATTGGTATTGGTGTCTGCCTGTTGGGATGGTGTGCGAGTACTTACTACGCTATGAAACCCAAAAACGTGGTCAACATGTTTCTTGCTCAAACAGTCCAAAGACCAAGTGGCGATTCGTCAGGATTTGTCAGCACCTCAACAACAATTCCTCTTCCTCACTAAGAGACTGAGGGCCAGATGTAGGAAACACTTTGTGAGTCGCAAACGGCAAAATCTGCCGTTTGCGACTCGCAAATGCGTGTTTCCTATGCAGAAATGCATTTTGCGAGTCGTTACCGACTCGCAAAATGCATTTCCGAATCGCAAATAGGAAGGGGTGTTCCCTTCCTATTTGCGAGTCGCAGTGGTATGCAACTCCATTTGCGACCACGTACGCGGTCGCAAATGGAGTCGCAGTTACCATCCACTTCAAGTGGATGGTAACCCACTCGCAAATTGGAACGGGTCCCCATGGGACCCCTTCCAGTTTGAGACTGGACCCCAAAACATTTTTTCAGGGCAGGGAGTGGTCCAAGGGACCACTCCCTGCCCTGAAAAAACCGAAACAAAAGGTTTCGGATTTTTTTGAAATGCAGCTCGTTTTCCCTTAGGGAAAACGGGCTACATTTAAAAAAAAAAAAAATGCTTTATTGAAAAGGCAGGTCGCTAACATGGAGGCCTGCTGACGTCAGCAGGCCTCCATGTTAGCGAGTGCCTATACTCGCAATGGGGCCGCAATTTGCGACCCACCTCATGAATATTCATGAGGTGGGTCATTGCGACCCCATTGCGAGTTGCAGACGGTGTCTGAGACACCGTACTGCATAGCAATTTGCGACTTGCAAATTGCGAGTCGCAGGGACTCGCAATTTGCAAGTCGCAAATTGCTCTCTTCCTACATCTGGCCCTGAGGCCCATATTTATACTCTGTGCCTGATTTGTGTCATTTTTTTTACGCAAATTTGGCGCAAACTTAACTCCATTTTTATACTTTGGCGCTAGACCCGTCCAGCTCCAAAGTTATGGTGTTTGAGTCATTTTCTGTACGTGAAAACCTTCCTTGCACTAATGGCAAGGTAGGCGTTGCCATGCAAAAAATGACTGTAAGGCATGTGCGCTTTATTTATACTCTGGCGTCAAAATGATGCACAGGAGGAGGCAGGCCTTAAAACAAGGCGCCCAGACGGATTTGCGCCGTTTTTTAACACCTGGGTCAGGGCAGGCATTAAGGGACCTGTGGGCTTGTGGTACTGAAAATTCTGGACCCGTGTTATAAACGTCGTCGTATCACAACGATTTTGGTATCAGCAGACCGGGAATGATTAGAATAGTATGCACAAGCATTGTATTCATATTCGGGTAACAAAATCACCCGAATATCAGAGTTTCCGTCCTGAACCCTCGTGTTCCATTTAAACGACAGCCATTTTATGATTGCCCTCACATAGGCCAATGTCTAATGCTGAAAACGAGTCTGAAGGACACGTACATCTTTGCTGACTCCTCTGTGACCTGGGCAAGCTGACTCCACTGCCTGAAGCCAAACCTGTTCGGCCAGTTTCTTTCCCAGTGGCCGAATGAGATTAGTATCAAGGCACAACACATCATAAACCTTTCATCACACACAAACCATGCCTAATCTTACACACACCTGTCCCTGTTTCTTTCTTTACGACTTGCTTTACAAGGAGGAGGTGCCCGTTTATATTGGGGGTCCGTCGATATCTGATGAAAGTACTAAGCCTTGCCGGGTAATTGATTGAGGGCTGGACAAACTGGAATATGGGCTTGTCATCATAAACCTGCTATTTCTTTGTAGTGAAAATATGTGAATGGTCAACTGTAAAATAAGGAATGTTTGCCTAAAGCATAATATTTTGTATAAAAGAGAAGGTTAGCTTTGCAAAGGGAGCAGTCTCCTGAGAATATACACCGTGTTGTACTTCTAGGTCAACATCATTCCATAAATAGCTAGCATCATTCCATAAATAAGGCACCCGGCTGTTGCATTTGAATGGCGTCAGCCAGCAGTAAACTTTTTGACACAAATCTGCCCTGGCGCTGATTTGCGTCAAAAAGTATAAATATGGGCCTAAAAGTACTCTTCAACCAACGAGGTGCAGGATACTAACTTTCTTACTAAGGTACTGCAACAAGAGCAGGGACCTAGTGCAAAAAACAACCAAAAAAAATCTATTTATGGATGTATTCACTCCACACACCCCACTTTGAGCACTGGTATGGCTTGCTGTGTTCACTCATTACATCAAACACTCATTGCCATACAGGTATTGCATCCCTGTCTATATGTTTAATGACTTGGTAATTCCTTTTTTTGTAGTTTTGTTGTTGTCACGACAGGCAGCCACAAACAGTTGAGGTGTTAGGCACACATTTGAGGGAATCAGATCATTAGATCCTGCTTCCCCTACCTCTGTTTTTAACCTTGACAGGGGTGTTGGGTTATGTTAGAAATGGGGTCTTTCTCACCGCTGCCACCAATGTTAGAAATGGGGTCTTTGGTTGACAGTCAGGTTATCCCCTGTTCAAGCAAGGACCCTCACTCTCGTCAGGGTAAAAGAGAATCACCCTCAGCTAACCCCTGCTTACCCCCTTGGTAGCTTGGCAGAGCAGTAGGCTTAACTTCAGAGCGCTAGGTGTAAAGTATTTGTACCAACACACACAGTAACTCAATGAAAACACTACAAAATGACACAACGCCGGTTTAGAAAAATAGGGAATATTTATCTAAACAAAACAAGACTAAAACGACAAAAATCCAACATACACAAGTCAAGTTATGAATTTTTAGAGATTAAACTCAAAAATAGCGCTTAGAAACAAAAATGCTTCGATGAGATGTTAACACAGCGTCGTGACGGAGTCGTTCCCAACAAGCCAACACCAGCGGCGCCGGACACGGAGTCGCGTACACCCCCAAGTACAGTACCTTTGGTGAGGAGTGAACACAGCCGATGCGCGAAGTCGGGGATCGCGGCGTCTGTGCAAAACGTTGAATCCGTGCACTTCGAGCGGCGTCGGTCACGATGTGGTGCGGTGACTTCCACGGAGTCGCGGACTTCAGCGGGGCTGCTGTGGCGTCGGGCCTGCGAAGAGCGTCACGTTCCAGCGAAGGTCACGTCGTCAGGTGCAGGCGGCGTTACCGGATTCAGCAGCGGAGTCGGTTCGAAGTCGTCGGAAGTCGATTTCCTTGGATTCCACCAGCTTTCCTTTCAAGGGCCCAGGGACCGGATAGGGCACCACTTGTCGGGGCAGGAGTCTCTACAGAGACTCCAGGTGCTGGCAGAGAGAAGTCTTTGCTGTCCCTGAGACTTCAAACAACAGGAGGCAAGCTCTAACTCAAGCCCTTGGAGATTTCTTCACAAGATGGAAGGCACACAAAGTCCAGTCTTTGCCCTCTTACTCTGGCAGAAGCAGCACTGCAGGAAAGCTCCACAAAGCACAGTCACAGGTAGGGCAGCCCTTCTTCCTTAGCTATCAGCTCTTCTCCAGGCAGAGGTTCCTCTTGGTTCCAGAAGTGTTTCTAAAGTATGTAGATTTGGGTGCCCTTCTTATACCCATTTTAGTCTTTGAAGTCACCTTTCTTCAAAGGGGACTCACACCTACTTGTGAAATCCTGCCTTGCCCATGCAAGGCATCAGACACACAGCAGGGGGTTGGAGCCGGCATTGTCAGAGGCAGGCACAGTCCTTTCAGATGAGAGTGACCACTCCACCCCTCCCTCATAGCAGAGATGGCTAATCAGGAAATGCAGGTTATACCCCACCCCCCTTTGTGTCACTGTCTAGTGCGAGGTGAAAAACAACCCAACTGTCAAACTGACCCAGACAGGGAATCCACAAACAAGGCAGAGTCACAGAATGGTTTAAGCAAGAAAATGGTCACTTTCTAAAAGTGGCATTTTCAAACGCACAATCTTAAAATCAACTTTACTAAAAGATGTATTTTTTAATTGTGAGTTCAGGGACCCCAAACCCCACATGTCCATCTACTCTCTAGGGGAATCTACACTTTAATCATATTTAAAGGTAGCCCCCATATTATCCTATGAGAGAGACAGGCCTTGCAACAGTGAAATACGAAATTGGCAGTATTTCACTGTCAGGACATATAAACCACATTACTATATGTCCTACCTTATCCATACACTGCACCCTGCCCTTAGGGGTGCCTTACATGTAAGAAAAGGGAAGGTTTAGGCCTGGTAAGTGGGTACACTTGCCAAGTCGAATTTACAGAGTAAAAATACACACACAGACACTGCAGTGGCAGGTCCGAGACATGATTACAGAGCTACTTATGTGGGTGGCTCAACCAGTGCTGCAGGCCCACTAGTAGCATTTGATTTACAGGCCCTGGCACCTCTAGTGCACCTTACTAGGGACTTACTAGTAAATCAAATATGCCAATCATGGATAAACCAATTATATACAATTTACACGGAGAGCATATGCACTTTAGCACTGGTTAGCAGTGGTAAAGTGCTCAGAGTTGAAAAGCCAACAGCAACAGGTCAGAAAAAAAATAGGAGGCAGGAGGCAAAAAGACTGGGGATGACCCTGCATAAGCAAAAGTCCAACAGGTTAGAATAAAGATTGTCTTTTTGGCACCCTTATTCAAATTTAGGGCACCTTTTTGCCCCATCCCTCACTCTTGCACCCATTTCCTGCAAAGTATCAAAAAGATCCCTGGCAAAGAGCCTTCTTGTGAGGTCTGTCAGGCATTGCAGTGCCGGCCTGATGAGGAGCAAAGCCCGATGGTGAAGCATCTCACCTAATGGTGAGTGGGGGCTAATGTTACTAGTATATTAATGCTTGCAGAGACCAGAGGACTCCTGCCCTATTAGGGAGAATGGAGCCTTATATTTTGGAACATTGCGTCTCATTTTCTGATATGAATTCTACATTTCACCTTTTGTGTCGTCTGCCCAATATAGGTGTGCTGACCTGGACACTGAATTTCATAAATAACGTCTTTTAAGTTGAATTAGTAAACACGGTAAGGGTAATATCTAAATTACGATAGGTGAAATTGCTGGCATTTTGGCAGAACGTGCAAGCCACAAATTGACCACAATATTGCCAGGAATCCCCATAGTAAACTGTAAAACTTTGCACTTGTATAGCGCACTACTCACCCGTTAGGGTCTCAAGGCGCTGTACGCATACCGCTGTGGAATCCCTCCTGGCTTTTACCAGTGAGGCGCCCACTCCTGGACAGCCCCAGGGTGAAGCCAGGCATCCAAGCGCTGTGAGGGCCGTTGTGGAGATTAAGCAAGCTATTGCCCAGAGTTACAGAGTGGGACCCATTAATTAGATTAGGCACCGAGGTGAGAATCATCTGGTCCAAGGGAATTGAGCCCAAGACCCACCGAGGTGGGAATTGAACGCTGGTCCTGGGCCAGATCTCTGCAGCAGGGTCTGCCGCTCTAACCATTGTGCCATACTTCTCCACACTATAGTGTATTTAAAGTGGGTTCACACGGTTGAGGCAGTGCTGCTCTAACCAATGCATCCTTCAGGTTCCTTCCCTGCTTAAAAGAGAATAGGGCTAGTTCATTGGTTGTAAGATGTCCCCCCAACAGCCCTCAATATCTCTTAATTATATTTTGTAACTCATTGCTCACTGAGCACTATCCATTCTGTTATCTCTTCTGTGTAGTTCAAGTAGAAACTCCCTGTGATCATACCAAGTCCTTTTACTGGCTTGTTTAGCCAGATACTTTAGACAGCCTCGCTCTATACATAAGGGCCTCTGATTCCTTATACTACTCTTGTTTTCTGGTGCAATTTCTGCGTTTTGCCCAAAAGGTAAATTGTCTTTAAGACTTTTTGAGTGATTACTAGTGTAATGTAAAAATGAATTTCTTTCTGTGGGCTTTCTATAGAAAGACACATTTTTATTTCTTCTTCTATTCCATTTCTTAGATCTAGAAAGGAATACTGTAAATAGTCTCCTCAATTGTAAACTGGATATTGCTGGATCTAGTGTTCAGCCATGTGTGAAACTGATGTAACTAGGTTATAGTACCCCTCCAAATCAAAAATACATTATTGACCTATCTATACCATTTCTTTATATTATTGCCAAAAGGATTTTCATTAGAAAAGATTTGTTTTTTCTCGTAGTCTGCTATATATATATTTGCTAAGTCGGGAGTAAATCTTATGCCTATATCTACTCCCTTCACTTGAAAATAGAAACAGGTGTCATGTTAAAAAAATATTTTTGTCATCGTTATTTCCATCAAGTCACCAACTATGAACCTGTACAGGCAGTTTGCCTTTATCTAGTAGTTACGATACTACTCTTAGAGCATCAGCCTGGGGAATGATGGTGTACAGTGATTGTATATCCATCATGACTAATAAGTCTGTGGAAGTATTGAATGGAAAACCCTCTATAATATTAAAGAAATGCATTCTGTCTCTCGTGTAGGAGAAATAGATCCAAATAGTGGCATAAAGGTGCCAGAATGGACCCACCACCAGAAACAATTAGTTTCCCAAGTGTTTTGTCTAACCTTTTATAAACCTTGCTTAAGGTGTGGATCACAGGGATTCTTGGTTGTTCTTTATTAAAAAACGCATATTCATTATGATTAATAAACCCTTGATCAAGGCATATCTTGGTTACACAAGTTATCAGGATCCGAAGCACTCTAGTAGAATCCTTCTTAATCTTTCTATAACACGTGTCATTGATCAATTGGGTTAGGATTTCATTACAATAGTCTGATACATCTTGGATGGCTATTCCCCCCTTGTGCAGCAGCCTTGAGTACCACTTCAGTGTTCTTTTTCAGATCTCTCACAGCAATACTCTCATTATAGGATTTCATTACAATAGTCTGATACATCTTGGATGACTATCCCCCTCTTGTCAGCAGCATTGAGTACCACTTCAGTGTTCTTTTTCAGATCTCTCACAACAATACTCTCAGTATAGGTGAGATTGCATTGGCACTCCTTACTGAATTATACAGCAGTGGTTGGAAGCAGGGGCTCATATATCACCAGGCCATGCACCAAAACCTCCATGGGTGGAGAATCTCCATTTTTCACAAACCTTTTGCTATGTTTAGCAGTGGTTTGCCACAGGTCCTCTCCTTAAGCCTGAGCTGGCAAGCAATGCTGCACACAGTCTTCAGCTCTGCCATGCCAAGTGCATGGGCGGTGCAGGTGCCCCCATGGGTTCATGCACTACATGTCTGCCAGCTCTTACATGGTGGTGTAGCACTGCTCTGGCGGATTAGGACCACCAGCACTGGCAGTCCCTCTAGTGGAGGGAAACTGGCGGTGCTGGCTCTCCGACCGTGGCCAACCGCAACAATCATAATGTGGCGGTCTGACCACTGCCAAAGTGGTCGGACCATCGCTTTGGTGGCGGTGAGACTGCCACCACAGCTCTGGCAGTCTGAAGATCACCAGGGTCGTAATGAGGGGCTTAATGAGAATGGCTTTATGTCCATTCTCAGGTAGATGCTTAATCGGAACAATGGGATTCTGCTTGCAAGCTTCTTTAGTGCTTGATGCCACACTTGGGTCATTAATCTACTACACTAAAAGTGAATCATAAAGCATCTGCAGAGACTCAAGATTTTTTTTCTTTAAGATCGGATCCAAAAAGGCAATCACTTTCTGTATACTCTTGTGAAACCCAGCACCACGCCAAAACTCTTGAAACACGAAAGAGAACAGGAATTAGCTATCCTTGTGCAATGGTGTTAAACCTGACAGACTTAGGGTGGTCACCCCTAACTTTTTGCCTGCCTCCCTCCCTCCACTTTTTGGACACTGTTTTTGCTGGTTTTAGGATTCTGCGCACTTCACCGCTGCTAACTAGTGCTAAAGTTCATATGCTCTCTCCCTTTAAACATAATGATATTTGATCATCCCAATTAGATTATTTAATTTACTTATAAGTCTCTAGTAAAGTACACTATATGTGCCCAGGGCCTGTAGATTAAATGATACTAGTGGGCCTGCAGCACTGATTGTGCCACCCACTTAAGTAGTCCCTTAACCATGTCTCAGACCTACCATTGCAAGGCCTGTGTGTGCAGTTTCACTGCCAATTTGACTTAGCATTTAAGAGTACTTGCCGAGCCTAAAACTCCCCTTTTTCTGCATATAAGTCACCCCTAAAGTAAGGCCATGGGTAACCCATAGGGCAGGGTGCTGTGTGGGCAAAAGGCAGGATATGTACATATGTAGTTTACATGTTCTGGTAGTGTAAAACTCATAACTTCGTTTTTGTACTGCTGTAAGGCCTGCTCCTTTCATAGGCTAACATTAGGGCTACCATCATATACTGTTTGAGTGGTAGCTGCTGATCTGAAAGGAGTAGGAAGGTCATATTTAGTATTGCCAGAATGGTAGTAAAATATCCTGCTGACTGGTGAAGTTGGATATATTACTATTACTATTAATATTACCATTTTAGAAATGCCACTTTTAGAAAGTGAGCATTTCTCTGCACTTAAATCCTTCTGTTCCTTACAATGCACGTCTGGCTAGGTTCATTTGACAGCTCTCTTGTGCATTCACTAATACAAACCCCAAACACAGGATGCTCAGACTCACTTGCATACATCTGCACATTGAATGGGTCTTCCTGGGCTGGGAGGGTGGAGGACCTGACACCTACATTTCAAAGGACAGTAGCCTGCCCTCATGCAAAGGACTGCCACACCCCCTAATGGGACCCTGGCAGACAGGATGGAACTGAAAGGAGACATTGTGCACTTCTAAGCCACTCTTTGAAGTCTCCCCCACTTCAAAGGCACATTTGGGTATAGAAACAAAGCCCTTGCACCGACCAACTCAAACACTTCCTGGAGAAGAACCTGAACCAGAACCTGGAACCTCCTAAGAAGAACTGCCTGGCTGCCCAAAGGACTCACCTGACTGCTTTCTGAGAAGGACTGCTGCCTTGCTGTTGCCCTGCTGCCTTGCTGCTCTCTGACTGTGCTGAGAAGTGCTCTCCAAGGGCTTGGATAGAGCTTGCCTCCTGTTCCCTGAAGTCTCAGGACCAAAAAGACTTTATTCCTGCAAGTAGAACTCCAGTTGCCGCGGAAATTGATTCACAGCCTGCAGAAAATGACGCACATGCTGCATCACAGTGAAAAATTCACTGCACGTGGAACCAGAATGACACAGCCCGCTTCGCAAAGGAGAAAATTGATGCAGCGCCAGCGTAGCAACCGGAAATTCGACGCAAGGCCCACTGGATCGATGCAAAGTTGAGCCAGAATGACGCAGCCTGACTTCCTGTGAGGAATCGATGCAGCGCCTGCCATGGGGTCGAAAGTTCCACGCAATCACCACAGGTTCGACGCAGCCCCTGTGACTTCATCCTGCAAGCACAGGATTCCAATGCACCATATCCGAAAGCCCCGCAACACAAAGAGGATCCAAGACCAAGTGCCAGAAATCGACGCAAAGCCTTCCCTGCGTGGAAAATAAACAATGCATCGTTGTGTGCTGGCCAAGAAATCGAAACACACCACCCTGTTTTCAACGCATCTCCTCCTCTGCAGTTCCTTGCAGGGATTTTGAACGCAAACCAGGTACTTTGTGCTTGCAAGAGACATTTTTTGCTTTTAAGGAACTAAAGGTACCTTATATCATTTTTACTGTGATATCTCAACATATACTTATTGCATCTTTTTCGTTTTTACCTGCATTTTACCAGATAAATATTGTATATTTTTCTAAAAATTGTGTGGTGTATTTTTGTGGTGTTCTACTATGTTATTGCATGATTTATTGCACAAATACCTTACATATTGCCTTCTAAGTTAAACCTGACTGCTGAGTGCCAAGCTACCAGAGGGAGGGCACAGGAGAATTTGGATTGTGTGTTACTTACCCTGACTAGAGTGAGGGTCCTTCTTTGGACAGGGGTGGCCTGACTGCCATCCAAAGACCCAATTTCTAACAAATGGTATTGGAAAAGAAAGCCTGACAAAGATCCACAACATCGAACCATTCTGCATTGCACTGAATTTGGTAAAGAATGACGGCTGAATTCGGTACCATGGGACAACATGGTACAACTATGTCCTTAATCTTTTGAAGATCTTCAACAATCGTGTTCTTTCCATTGGGTTTGTGCGACCTGCCCCTATCTCAGGGGTCAACTTTTATGATGGTTTTCTTGGGAAAACAGCATTGAGCTACACTGTAATACAAACTGGTTGTACACCTTTAATTAGACCGATGTATTTTCCTGTAAAATCCCATATTTCTCATTTCACATTCTCTTTCAAATCTAGAGGCAATTCTTCTGTTTTCACTGGGTACAATCCTACAGTCTCTTGTTTGACTAATTAAAACTTCACATTTTCATCATGGGTTCAAAATTTAACTCAATTTAGTGGACTATAAATTGTGCAATTTTACATGCACAACAAATCTTGCCCTAGCAAATGTACAGGACTCGAGTCACACACAATAAACTTGTGCTTCTCTTCAAATGAACCTATTTTTACAAGAACCTCTTCTGAGTTTGGTTTGGTAATCTGTTTATTTGTAACTCCTGCAACTTGGATCTGCTTTCCAGGGAGGTGTAGATCTGGGACTTCAACTGTTCTAACAGTGGAATAGGTAGCTCAGGTGAAAATGAGAAATGACATTTGGCGGCCATTTAACTCACCTTCTATAAATAGTCCTGTTAGAAATGGGGTCTCTGGTTGGCAGTCAGTTTGTACTCTGTCCAAGCATGGAACCTTACTCTAGTCAGGGCAATGGAGTTACACTCTTAGATATCCCCTGCTCACCCCCTTGGTAGCTTAGGACAAACAGTCAGGCTAATCTCAAAGGGAATGAGTAAAGTATTTGTACCAACACACAGAGTAATACAGTAAAAACGCTACAAAATGGACACCACACCAATTTAGAATAAGAGCCAACATTTATCTATTTCAAACAAGACCAAAATGACAAAAATCCAACATACGCAAGTTAAATTATGAATTTTCAAAATAATAGATTCTTACTCTATAGAAAACAATGCAAATGTTGTTATTACACAAGCCACATGGGCGAGCCTGCTTTGGAAAAGTCAGCATTGCATCGATTTCTTACTTGCAAGTGAGGCCGCTAGTAATTTCTTCTGCGGTGGGTAGGCGATGCATTGTTTTTCTCTCCTGCGAGAGAGCAACGTGTCCCTTTCCCGACAGGGCACCTTGGATCCGCACAGGTTCATGACGATTTTGAATCCCAGCGATGATGCGTGTAAAATCCGGCCACACAGTGATGGAAAACCACAGTGCATAATTTTTACCAGCCACCAGTGGGTGTTGCGTCGTTTTTCCATTTGCGATGCAAGTGATGAGTCGATTTCCCCACCATGATGTAGCTGGAGTGTCGATTTCAGCCGTGGGGGGGTGGTGCATCATTTTTACAGCCGCGTTGTAGGGGATGCGTCAACATTTTCCCAGCATGGCTTCCTGTGCGTGGATTTCACCCCTTGTTCTACCAGCTTCACTCTTTAAGGGCCCAGGGACTGGGTAGGGCACCACTTGGCAGGGCAGGAGTCTCAGCAGAGAGTCCAGGTGCTGGCAGAGGATGTCTTTGATGGCTCTGAGACTTCAAAACAGGGAGCAAGCTCAGTCCAAACCCCTGGAGAAACGTCTGAAACAGGAATATACAACAAAGTCCTCACTTTGTCAACCTTCACAGGCAGAAGCAGCAACAGAAGGAGAGCCCAACAAAGCACAGTCACAGGCAGGGGCAGCACTTCTTCCTCAGCTCTTCAGCTCTTCCCCTTTGCAGAGGTTCCTCTTGGTTCCAGAAGTAATCTGAAAATCTGGGGTTTTGGGTCCACTACTAGTACCCCTTTCTGTCTTTGAAGTAGGGAATCCTCAAAGGAAAGTCTCTGTTGTTTACAAGATCCTGCCTTGCCCAGGCCTGACCTAGACACACACCTGAGGTTGGAGAATGCATTGTGTGAGGGCATGCACAGCCCATTCAGGTGTAAGTGACCACTCCTCCCTCCACTCTAGCCCAGATGGCCCATCGGGATATGCCGTCTACAACCCAGCTCCCTTTGTGTCACTGTCTAGTGGAGATTCACAAACAGCCCAACTGTCAGTCTGACCCAGACAGGGAATACACAGCAGGCAGAGTCACAGAATGGTTTAAGCAGGAAAATGCCTACTTTCTAAAAGTGGCATTTTCAAACAGACAATTTCACCAACCAATGTATTTTTAAATTGTGTGTTCAGTCACCCCAAACTCCATTTCTCTATCTGCTCTCAAAGGGAAACTACACTTAAAAGTTATTTAAAGGCAGCCTCCATGTTAACCTATGAGAAAGATTGGCCTTGCAACACTGAACAACGAATTGGGAGTATTACACTGTTTAGACATGCAAAAAATATCAGTACATGTCTCACCTTCAACATACACTGCACCCTGCCCCTGGCCCTACCTAGGGCCTACCTTAGGGGTGCCTTACATGTATGAAAAGGGAAACTTTGGGCCTGGAAAGTGGGAACACTTGCCAGGTCGAAATGGCAGTTTAAAACTTCACACACAGACACTGTAGTGGCAGGTCTGAGCCATGTTTACAGGACTACTAATACAGATGGCACAGCCAGTGCTGCAGGCTCACTAGTAGCATTTGATTTACAGGCCCTGGGTGCTCCTAGTGAACGTTACTGGGGACATACTCATAAATCAAATATGCCAATCATAGAAAAGCCAATTACACACATAATTTATAGAGACAGCATATGCACTTTAACACTTGCAGTGGTAAAGTGCCCAGAATCCTAAAGTAAAAAAAAGCTGGTAAAAAAAATAGGAGGAAGGAGGCAAAATATATGGGGATGACCCTCCAAAAAGGGCCAGGTCCAACAGGTCCACTCTGTCTTCCTCTATGGCTGTGTAAAGTACACAAACTCCTCCCAGCCGTTGCAAACTGCCAGAGCCAAAGCACTAAGTTTCCAACATAGGAAACTGTTGGAGTTCTAAGTCTGCATCTGAAAATAATTTTTATTTACTCTGAATATTTGATTCATGTTAAATCTTGGGTTACCCATATTTTGTGGGGCCATCAGGGGAACCTAAATCATTGGAACCAGTGTCTGCATTGGCCCTTGCATTTGCCTAATGGGTACATTCTGCATCTGATTTCCTCCTTGCATTCTATCTGAATTCAGCCTACACTCTATCTTCCAATGCCAGATCTTGTTACCGTTGTGAGAAGGAGTCATTTTCTTGAACATTGCAACATCTACACCTGAATTAACTCCTCAGCCTCTACTCTGTGAAGCAATCATACCTCCTTGAACACCTTGCAATCCAGCTTCAAACCCAACTCCTTGCATACCATTTTTTGTCTGTGCTAACAGAAATGTTTCCTTAAGCTTCCTCTTCTTCATAGGCTGTCTATGACTGCAATGTTTTGAGTATTTCAGAATATCATCCAATAGCTTTGTCTGTCTGGAAAGCACATTCTGCTGTTTATGTTGAATAATGGCAGGTCTCAGTCCAATAACAAAGTGTTAGTCAAAGAATCTCATATCACATTGCTTAAGATGCAGTTGTTCTGTGTGCTGCTGGAATGCCTTCAACAAATATTCATACACTGACTCTTTCACCTCTTACTGAATCATATTCAGCCTCACATAATCCAAATACTTTGGAGGAACTCTGCCTGTCAGGAAAGGTGATCACCTTATTGTATTTATCCATCACAATAATGATAGTGGAGAGGATGGGGTGAGTGGATGGCTTCTCCACTGGTTCTGGAGGGGGAATCGTGTCCTGTGATCTTCATCCTGGGGAGGATGGGGTAAGTGGATGGCTTCTCCACTGGTTCTGGAGGGGGCATTGTGCCCTGCGATCTTCACCTTGAGGAGGATGGGGTGACTGAATGGCTTCTCCACTGGTTCTGGAGGGGGCATCATGCCCTGTGATGCTGATCTTTGGGTGTGCAAGGTCGCAGTCTCTCGGCTGGGTGTCATACCCACAGGATTTGCAGGGGTTGCCCACACAACAGCCCATGGATGCAGGACTACACACTGTCCACCGGTGGTGACGGCTGCTAAGTGGTTGCAGTGGTGGTGGTGCTGCTGCTGCTGGTAGCAGTGGGGGAGGCTGCAGCCCATCCCCTGCAGCCTCGGATGGCTTCACCACCATAGTTGGTGATGTGGGCTCCGACTGAGTCCCAGCACCAGGCCGCTTGTCCTTTATGTCTGCTGGTGCAGGCCGCTTGCCCTTCCTGGCAGCAGCGGGGGATTGCCCCTTGCCCTTCCTGGCAACAGCTGGGGATTGCTCCTTTCCCTTCCTTTCATCAACTGGGGGGCACCTTTCCCTTCCTTTCAGCAGCTGGGGGTGGCACATTTCCCTTCCTTTCCGCACCTGGGGGTGGCTCCTTGCCCTTCCTGGCAGCACTTGGGGCAGGCACCCCTTCCGCATCGCTGCCTAGTGCCCGGGATCCTTTCTCACCAGGAGTTTCTGTGGACACTACTAGGCCAGTGGACTAGGTGGCTGAGGTGCTTGCCTTTGTTTTACACACCCTGGCCAGATGTGAAGGACGGGGGTAGGAGGGGTAGGGAAGAGGTCAACGGTGGAGAGTAAAAGCTTCTTAGGGACATTGGGGTGCGAAGAGGGAGAAGGTTTGGGAGTAGAGGAAGAGGGAATGATTGTGGGAGGTGTCTGTCTGCTGTGTTTGGGAGCAGGTGCATGGGCTGGATGATGTTGTGAGGTGGATGGCTGTTGGGTGTCTGAGTGCTTGCGTTTGTGTACTTTTGGTGGAGGGGGCACAGACACAGTGGGAGAGGACACAGGGGATGTGTGCATGGATGTGGGGGTGGTGACAGTGGATGACAGTGGATGAGGATGTAGTGCATGCAGATGTGAGTGTAGATGCAAGTGGAAGGGAGGTGGGGGATGAGGAGGAGGGGGACACAGTGGAGGCAAGGGATGTTGGTATGTCTGCATCTGGATGGTGTCTGTGTGAATGCCTGTGGGATGATGTGTGGTGCTTGTGTTTGTCTGTGCCACTCTTGTGTGTTGCCCTGTGTGCATGCTCGTCTGCCTGTGTGCTTGCGATAGGTTGGGGTTTAGGGGAATGGGATTGGGTAGAGGAAGTTGGAGGGGGTGGGTGGAAACAGGGACAGTGGCTGCCATCTGTTGGGCCACCAAGCCAGTGTGAATGCCCTCCAGAAATGCATTGGACTGTTGCATTTAGGCTACCAGCCCCTGGATGGCATTCACAATGGTTGACTGCCCAATAGAGATGGATCACAGGAGGTCAATAGCCTCCTCACTCAGGGCAGCAGGGCTCACTGGGGCAGGGACTGAGGTGCCTAGGGCGAAGGATACGCCCACCCTCCTGGGTGAGCGGGCACGGGCAACTCGATGAGGGGCTGCTGGAGGGCGGTGCTGGTACGGGGGTGGCAGCTGTACTAGAAGCTGGGGTGGGCAGAGAGGTGTCTGCCACCACCAAAGAGCTTCCATCGGAGGAGGTATCCGTGTCTGAACTGTCCCCTCCAGTCTCTGCCGTGGTGCTCCCCTCGCCCTCTGTCCCACTGGTGACCTCACAGTCAGTTGACTCTGCCTCCTGGGTGCTGTGGAATGCTGCTCCCTCCGTCACCGGTGCCACTGCTCCTCCGCCAGATGATGCTAATGCACATAGGACAGGGTGACAAAACAAAAAGGGGGGGAGAGATAATGGATACACTTGGTCAATTGCTGCACCAACACCATTGTTGGCGTACCGAACACACTTACACAGAGGGAACAGCCCTACGCACTAGGCAATGCACTACCAGTAGAAATGTTATTCACTAGGGCATGGGGAGGGAAACATACCACCAACTGCAGCATACCTGGGACCCACACAGTTCTGCCCAGTAGTGGATGCCTACTAGATAGTTTAGAGGAATTTAACATCAGAACCCTGCCACCATGGAATCTACTCTGCAATGTCAGTCCTGGCCTAGGGGCACCCACAGGCACACATCCCCCACCAGGATACTACCCCTCCAGGCGTAAGTAGTGATGATGGGCACTGTACTCACCCCCTTGGGGCTGCTGTGATGCCCACAAGTGCCCATCCAGCTCCGGATAGGCCACTGCCAGTATGCGGGTCAACAGGGGGGTCAGGGTTCAACAGGCACCCCTTCCTCGTTGGGAGGCCATCGCCAGCTGGGCCTCCGCCATCTTCCATGCCCAGCATCTCAGGTCCTCCCACCGTTTGCAACAGTGGGTGCTCCGCCTGCCTTAGACACCCAGGGTCCACACATCCTTGGCAATGGCACGCCATATACCCTTCTTTTGATGGGCGTTGACCTGCAGAGGAAACATAGACAGGGAAAGGTATTAATCAGACCATCCTGCCTATTACACTCATGGCCCACCATATCCCTTCCCATCCCCTTATGCACAGATGTGGCCCAGCATTCATGCTTGATGCTGCCCAGGACCCATCCACCAACCACCCCTACGCAAGGCCTTCACATACCCCACTCCATGCATCGTGCTCACAGTGTACTCACCTGTTGGTCTGGAGGCCCATACTGCAGTCGATACTGGGGTAGGACCCTATCTACCAGTCTCTCCAACTCCACCGAGGTGAAGGCAGGGGCCCTTTCCCCAGTCACACGAGCCATGGTAGGTTCAAAACACAGGTCACAGCAGCACATGCAGTGTAGGTCCTCTCCTGTTGAAGGTCAGGTAGCAAGTGAGTGAACAGATAGAAAATGGCAGTGACGTCCGTTGCATACCGTCACCACCGGCGTACATCAACCAATGAGGAGTTGTACTGCGGTTCCCGACTGCCTCCCGGCACACAACGTCAGTGGAATTACCTCACTTGCACCTGTCCCTTCATACAGGACAGGCAAATGCCATTTACGGGGGGGGCAGGCCATGGCTGAATCACAGTTCACAATTGTACATTCAGGACATATGCCACTAATAAATTATAAATATCACATCATGAATTGAACTGTAGTGGCTACAATGCACAGATTATGACCAACTCCTCACTCTTTTGCCCCATCGGTTCACACCGCTGCAGATGAATAGGAGTTGGAGACACCCCCTGTGTACAGACCCCTGGTGGACTTGATAACAATGGAGGACAGGCACATCATCCTCACCTACATACTTGACAGGGTCACAATCACGGAGCTGTGTGCCCAATTGGAGCCTGACCTGACATCTGCTATCTGTCAACCCACTGGGATCCCCCCTCTTTTGCACGTCCTATCTGTGCTCCATTTCTTGGTAACTGGTTCTTTCCAAGTGACAGTGGGCTTGGCTGTAGGAATGTCACAGCCAATGTTTGTAATTGTGCTGACAAGGGTGTTGTCTGCCCTGATTAAACACATGTGCAGCTACATCATTTTCCCCAGGTGGAGGATTTGGCCACAGTGAAGGCTGACTTCTATGCAAAGGGACATATCCCCAAGATTATTGGAGCTTTTGATTGAACACATATAGTATTTGTCACCCCCCGGCAAAATGTACAGGTCTTCAGAAATCAAAAAAGTTTTCTCTCAATGAATGTGCAGATGTCGTGTTTGGGGGACCAGTACATCTCCAATGTCAATCCTAAGTATCTTGTGTCAGTGCATCATGCTTTTATCCTGAGGAATAGCAGCATCTCGAATGTGATGGCTCAACTCCAGAGGCACAGGGTGTGGCTAATAGCTGAGCCCTGGTTCCCACCCAGTGGATGTTGGTGTATGGGTATGGTGTGGGCCATGCGGGTTAGTGTGTGGCTAACAGTTGTCCTTCAATATTTGCAGGTGA
Organism: Pleurodeles waltl; assembly: GCF_031143425.1. Classification (NCBI taxonomy): domain Eukaryota; kingdom Metazoa; phylum Chordata; class Amphibia; order Caudata; family Salamandridae; genus Pleurodeles; species Pleurodeles waltl. The sequence continues at coordinate 232,866,637 of NC_090446.1, forward strand.
CTCTGGTTACCCTAACCTCTCATGGCTACTGACCCCTGTGAGGAATCCCAGGACAAGGGCAGAGGAACGTTACAGTGAGGCACATGGGCAATCAAGAAGATTACTTGAATGTACATTTGGCCTCCTGAAGGCAAGGTTTCAGTGCCTTGATCTAACAGGTGGATCCCTGTGCTACTCAATCAAGAAAGTCTGCCAAATCATCGTGGCATGCTGTACGTTGCACAACCTTGCCTTGAGACGCCATGTGCCTTTTCTGCAGGAGGAGGAGGCTGGAGATGGCCGTGTGGCAGCAGTGGAACCTGTGGACAGGGAAGATGAGGAGGCAGAGGGTGAGGATGAGGACAACAGAACTGCAATGATTCGTCAATACTTCCAATGACACACAGGTAAGACAGTGTAACTTCACATTGTATTGACAGTTTAATGTTTGACATTGTCACTGGCAGGCTGTGAATTTCTACTTCTATGGCCACTCATTGTACCCTTTGGCATCTCTTTTTGCAGATATTTCTGCACCACTATCGCTCCTGGTGTATTCCCTCCAGCCAACTACAGGTCTTTCCTTTGTAAACATTACTGTACAGTTGAATTGCAATGTTTAAACCTTGTTAAACGATTACATACTTAAATAATTTGACATACTCCATACTTGTAGTTTTTTCAACGTGTGTTTATTGCTGTGCTATGAAGAAAAGGGAGAAGTGCAATGGGCTGGGGGGATGATGGAGGAAAGTCCAGGGTAGAATCTAGTCTATTGGTAGCACAGGTGTATTGTCCAAGAGGGCATAGGAAGGGGAGCAATAGCAGTTCAAGGTGGACAGGGTGACAGAGTGGGAGACAAGGGTGACAATTAGGAGAGTCTCATTTCCTGGCGGGGGTTTTGGCAATAGTCTCTGGCTTCTGCCTGGATTGCAGGGAAAATATGCGTGGTGGTTCTCCTTCTGCAGGGGGAGTCAGGGCAGGGCCTCCTGTCTACTAGCAACAGCGGAGGTGGAGGGCTGTTCAGTAGTCTGGCTAGTGGCAGGGGCCCGCAGGTGTGACGCTGCCTTCCTCATACTGTTGACCATGTCTGCCAGCACCCCTGCAATGGAGACCAGGGGTGTGTTAAGGGACATCAAGTCCTCCCTGATCCCCAGGTACTGTCCCTCCTGCAGCCGCATGTTCTCCTGCAACTTGTCCATGATCTGGTCCAGTGTATCCTGGGAATGTTGTATGCTCCCAGGATCGTGGTGAGTGCCTCCTGGAGAGTCGTTTCCCTGGGCCTGTCCTTCCCCTGGCGCCCAGGAGCCCTCCCAGCTTCCCTGTTGTCCTGTGACTCTGTTCCCAGAACCGTGTGCCCACTGCCACTGACCCCAGGCCCCTGATTGTCTTGGGTTTGTGGGAATCCCTGGGGTCCCTGTAGTGGTGGACACACTGCTGAGTGATGTGTCCTAGGGACAGAGATATGGGCCCACTGGGTGGGTGATGTGGTGGTGTTTCCTGAGGGTGGAGGCTCTGTGGTGGTGTGAGACTGTGCCTCGTTAACTGACTGTCCGGAGGTCCTTGATGGGCCAGGTTGGACATCCAGATCCAGGTGAGCAGAGCTGCTGTCATCACTGTGGGCCTCTTCTGTGGGGGGAATGGATGTTGCTGGCACCTCTTCTCTGGCAACATTGGCTGGGATACCTGTGGGGATGTAAATGCAGTGTTATTGTTTCTGTGTATGACATATTGTGCATGATTGGGTTGCCCTCTGTGGTTGTCATAGCCCTGGCAGCTTTGCCTTGTGTGAGTGGGCTAGCTGCTTCCCTCTAGTGTGCATGTGTTAGTGATAGGTGTCCATGTGGGACTGTGAGTGGTGCCTATGCATTGGTATAGCATGCAGGGCTTGGGATTGGGATGGGTGTGATGTGATTATGTGGTGTGTGGGAGGTGATGGAGTGATGGGAGTGATGGTGAGGGTGGGGGCATGTTATGGCATGCAGGTAGGGGGGTGGTAGTAGTAGTAGTATAGAGTTGACTTACCAAAGTCTAGTTCTCCTCCTTCTCCTGCCAGGCCCTCAGGATGCACAATTGCCAAGACTTGCTCCTCCCATGTTGTTAGTTGTGGGGGGTCCACCACCAGTCCTCTGTACAGCGAGCTCGTGTATTGCTGCCGTGGAATGCACCTTCCCACGTAGGTCGTTCCACCTCATCCTGATGGCGTCCCGTGTTCTGGGGTGCTGCTCCACGGCGTTGACCATGTCCACGATCCTCCACCTTAGCTCCATCTTCCTAGCAATGGATATCTGATGCACCTGTGATCCAAACAGCTGTGGCTCTACCCGGATGATTTCCTCAACCATGACTCTTAGCTCGTCCTCAGAGAATCTGGGGTGTTGTTTTGGTGCCATAGGTGTAGTGTGAGTGATGTGGGTGAGGGTGTGTAGGGTGATGTGTTGGGGTGTGTGATGTGGGGTACGTGGGTGGTGTATAGGTGATGGTGGTATGTGGCTCTGGTTGTTTGGGTGCTCTTGCTGTCTGTCTCTGTTGGCAATTGTTTGAAATGGTAAAGGGTTGTGGGTAATGTGGGAGTGTGTTTTATAGTGGTGTGGGTGTGTGGTTGTGGTGTGTGTATGTGTGTCAGGTGTGTGTAGTTTGAATTGTCCAATGTGGTTCTGTTTTGTTTGAGTGTGTGTATTTTGAGCACTGCGGTATGCACTACCAATGGTTTACCGGCATTGAATGTCCGTCATGGTGATTCGTGGGTCATAATGTTGTGAGCGTTGTTCTGTTGGCATAACGGTGTGGGTTTTGATACCGCCAGTTTATCACTGAGCTTTGGTGTGGCGGACTTGTATCTGTGGCTGTATAGTGACGGATTGGTATGTGTGTATCATAATATGGTAAGCGGATATCCGCTGCAGCGGCAGTATGTTGGCGGCAATGTCATAATGAGAGCCTTAATGCCTCAAATTGTTTAGGTCTAGGAGGTGACTTCATGTCACAAAGGTTGTCTCTTAATCTGTCAATATTTCTCAAATCAAATGTTCCCCATGTAGGAAAGCTCAAAAGACCCTCTTTTTTAATCAATCAATCAGGTAATTTATAAAGCGCGCTACTCAACCGTCAGGGTCTCAAGGCTCTAGGGGGTTGAAGCTACTAATCGAATAGCCATGTTTTGAGGCATTTCCTGAATGTCAGGAGGTCCTGGGTCTGGCGTAAGTGGAGCCGTAGAGAGTTCCAGGTCTTGGCGGCGATATGAGAGAAGGATCTTCCTCCGGCAGTGGTGCGGCGGACGCGGACGGAGGCGAGGGCGAGGCTGGTGGAGCGGAGATGGTGGGTGGGAGTGTGGAAGGTGAGTCTGTCGTTGAGGTAGGCCGGACCAGTGTTGTGGAGGGCTTTGTGTGCATGGGTTAGGAGTTTGAAGGTGATCCTCTATGTTATGGGTAGCCAGTGTAGGCTAGGGTGGGATGAGATATGGTCGCGGCGTGGGACGTCGAAGATGAGGCGGCTGGACGTGTTTTGGATTTGTTGCATTTTCATTTGGAGTTTGGCCGTGGTTCCCACGTAGAGTGTGTTTCCGTAGTCTAATCGGCTACTGATAAGAGTGTGGGAGACTGTTTTCCTGGTTTCGACAGGGATCCATTTGAAGATCTTGTGGAGCATTCGGAGGGTGTTGTAGCAGGAAGAGGAGATTGCATTGACCTGCTGAGTCATGCTGAGTGCGGAGTCCAAGATGAATCCTAGGTTGCGTGCTTGAGTGGTGGGTGTGGGTGCAGTTCCTAGGGCGGTAAGCCACTAGGAGTCATTCCAAGCTGAAAGGTTGGTGCCGAAGATGAGGATCTCTGTTTTGTCAGTGTTTAATTTGAGGCAGCTTGATTCCATCCAGTTGGCGATGGCGTGAAGTCCATTGTGGAGGTTGTTTTTTGTGGTTGCAGGGTCTTTCGTGAGGGAGAGGATCAGCTGGGTGTCGTCTGCGTAGGATACTATGTTGATGTGGTGGGTTCGTGCAATGTTGGCGAGTGGGGCCCTATAGACATAGAAGAGTGTTGGGCTGGGGGAGGATCCTTGGGGGACGACACAGATGGTCTTGAAGGCTTTGGAGAAAAACGGCAAAAGGCGGACTCTCTGGGTTCTGAAAGAGAGGAATGAAGAGATCCAGTCAAGAGCCTTGCTGCGGAACCCGGCGTTGTGGAGGCATGTGCGAAGGGTATGGTGACAAATGGTGTTGAAGGCTGCAGAGAGCTCCAGGAGGATGAGTGCTGCGGTTTCGCCTTCGTCAAGCATGGTCTTGATGTCATCTGTAGCAGCGATGAACGCATTCTCAGTGCTGTGGTTCTTGTGGAATCCTGATTGGGAGGTGTCGAGTACCTTGTTGTCTTCCAGTAAGCTAGATAATTGGCTGTTCAAAATTTTCTCAATTACCTTTGCTGGGAAGGGGAAGAGGGAGATGGGCCGGTAGTTCTTGGGGTCAACTGGGTCCGCCTTGGGATTCTTCAACAGGGCATTGACATCGGCGTGTTTCCAGCTCTCCAGGAAGGTGGCTGTCTCGAGGGAGCTGTTGATGATGTCGCGGAGGTGGGGGGGCGTTAATATTGCTGGCTTTATTGAAGATATGGTGTTGGCAGAGGTGCGAGGGGGAGCCGGATTGGCTGGAGGCCATGGTGTTGACGGTGTCTTCATTGTTGACGTGGGTGCAGGCGCACAGGAGGTTGGTGTCGCTTGGTGCATTGGGGTCATGGGTGTCTGTGGTTGGCAGGTGGGTCCAGGGGTTGAGGCTGTTGTAGATGTTTTCGATCTTTTGATGAAAGTAGGTGGCGAGGGAGTTGCAGAGCTCCTGTGATGGCGGGGGTTCGTTGGAGCAAGGCCTTGGGTTGGAGAGCTCTTTGATGATGCCGAAGAGCTATTTGCTGTTGTGAGCGTTGGCGTCTATGTGGCTTTTGTAGTAGGTTCTTTTAGTGGTGCAAATCAGCTGGTGATGTTTGCGGAAGGCAGTCTTGAGGGCGATGTGGTTGGATTCGGTAGGTTCATGGCAGCAGGTTTTCTCAATTCTTCTGCAATCCCGTTTGGAGACCTGAAGATCGGGGGTGAACCATCTTGCCTTGTTTGTGTGGTGGATGTCTGAGGGTTGTTTGGGTGGCGCAAGGCTGTTGGCGCAGTCGTCTATCCATTGATACAGGTTGGTGGCGGCTGTTTTGGGGTCCGGGATCCTAGGAGGTGGGGCCTGGGCAAGGGTGGAGAGCCGCTGTTCTGTTGAGATTTTGCTCCAGTAACGGCGGGGGTGTTGTGTAGGGTGGTAGTGAGAGACTGGCTTCTGGAAGGAAAAATGGATGCAGAGATGGTCGGTCCAGTGGAGTTCGGTGGTGTGGCTGAAGGAGACTTGGCTGCTGGCTGAGAAGATGGGGTCGAGTGTGTGGCCTGCGGTGTGAGTGGGCAACGTGACAAGTTGCTTAAGGCTGAGGTTGGCAAGGTTGGTGAGCAGGTTGGTGGTGGTGATATCTTTGTTGTTTTCTAAGTGGAAGTTCAGGTCACGAGGAGGATTTAGTCTGTTGAGGCAAGGGCTTGGGTGCTGATGATGTCGCCGATGGCGTCGCAGAAGTGAGGTCAGGGGCCCGGGGGTCTGTAGACCAGTGTTCCTCTGAGGGTGGTATTGGCATTGACATGAATTTTGAAGTGGAGGTGCTCGGCGGGGTCGAGGGTGTCGTGGGTGCTGGTTGAGACTCTGATGTTGTTTTTGTGGACTATGGCGATTCCTCCTCCTGGTTTGTTGGTACGGTCTCTTCTTGTGATTTTGTAGCCTTCAGGGATGGCTATGGCTATGTCTGGTTTCAAGGCCGAGTTCATCCAGGTTTCGGTGAGGAAAGTGGCGTCGGTGATGATGAGGCCAGTAGGTCCCAGAGTTTAATTGAGTGTTTGTGGACAGAGCGGGTGTTGAGGAGAATGCAGCTGAGGTGGTTGTCGGCGGGTCTGTTGCGGTGCTTAGTAGTTAGCGTGCAGGTGAAGCTGCAGGCTCTGCAGGAGAAGGGTCCCTTGGTGTGCTTCGGGGTGGACTGGAAGCAGACGGAGGGTCGTCCTGGATTGAGGGCTTGGAGGTCACTGACTGTGTAGCGGCGTCTGGTGGTGTGGGGGCCCAGTGGGCCAGGGGGACTGGCGCTGGGTGCAGTCCAGGCGCGGACGGGCTTGCCCCTGGCACGCCTCTGGCATGCAGCGGCACGGCCGCCATTAAGAAGGGGAGGTGGGAGGGAGGAGCAGCTGAGAGGCGGGAGGGAAGAGCGAATGGGGGCGCGAGGGGTGCAGGGCCACAGGCATGCAGTGGCGGGAGGCACAAACGGCTCAGGAGAGCCGAAAACGGAGCGCAGGGGGCACAGGGCGCAAAGGGGCAAAAAATAGCACAGGAGAGGCACAAAAGGCACAAATAAAGTACACTACAGTAAAAAAGCACAGAAAAAGGCACAATAGAAGGAACGCTTACCAGAGCAGCCCGCTAGACACCAGGGAAGAGGTGCAGGTGGGTAGTGGAGGGCCTCGAACATGCGATGGCAGCATGGGCGGGGTGAGGGACATGGCACAGCTTGGTGAAGCTGCGTGCATGGGGAGTGAGCTCTAGACCCTAAAAGCGGGTCAGAGGTCACTCACTGCGACGCGCAGCGGCCACCATTAAGAAGGGGAGGTGGGAGGGAGGAGAAGCTGAGAGGCGGGAGGGAAGAGCGAATGGGGGCATGAGGGTGAGGGGCCGCAGGGACGCAGCGGTGGGAGGCAGAAACGGCTCAGGAGAGCCAAAAACTGAGTGAAATTGTACCATTGGCAAAGCCATACACATGTATGTAACCATTCCTCCATCATCATATGATAAGCAGGCATACCATCAGGAGGAGCCTCTTCTCCTTCCTGTATTACAATTGTCACATCATCGCTCATTAAATGTCAAATAGTTTAAATGTCATGCCTTCAAATTAAATCAACAATTACAAACTACGTAATTTACTTCTACACTTTTTGATTCTGTTCCATTTACGTCAGGTTCTCAATAAGACTGTTTCTAGTGTAAATGCGGCTCAATACACCAACCAAACAATCACTACCCGGCTCTTCACGCAGCTCATCTAATCTCAGCGCAGCACAGTATGACAGAACAACTTGCTCCTTGCAGAGATTCACCCTCCTCTACAGGTTCTTCATACTCACTGTGTCACGGTTTGAGGCGGGTCTGATCAGGACTCTGGTTGGGACACCCCTTGAGGTCACTGAATATCCTAAAGAGGTAGTGTACTGGGGCAGAAGAGCTGCTAAAGGTAGACATGGAAAGGACAGCTATGGACAGGCACAGGAAAGTATAAGCAGGACAACCCTTGTGTGAACAAACAGGAAACGGATTACTAATAGACAAACACGTTGGGATAATACTCAGAGTAAGGCGCAGAACCTCCCACAGTGGCAGGGAATGTCAATGCCTCTGTGCAGTTTGCTCTTACAGATAGTCACCCTGCCAGCCTCATAGAAAGGAGGCAGCAGAAGTGATTCTGTCTCTGGGCCATAGAGCACAAACAAGGATAGTACTTACATACACAAGACAAGCTCTTGTAGGTCCAGCTGGAAACACAGCGGTGATTCCTGGAAAAACACCAATAGCACGCTGTCACTGTTAGGCACGAAAGACAACGTATAACACTAGACAAGGATGGGGGCTGGAATTGTCTCCTGGAAACCAGGAGTCAACCCCATTACAAAGGAGGACACTTATACCCTGGTAAAGACTGATAGAACACTTACCAGACAAAAATACTGAGAGGAAACAGAAACAGAAGGAACAAACTAAGAGGCAGAAGCAGTAACTGGGAACAGGCTCAGATAGAAGCAAAGGCAGGACTAGGACTGGAAAACAGGGCGCAAATGTCTGGCTGGAACAAACAGAGAAAGGACAGGGAAACAGAGAGCAGGCTCTGGCTGAAACAAGCAAGGACAGGGCAGGAACACAGGGAGTAGGAATAAGCAGAAAACAGGACTTGGAAACAGAGACCAGGTTCAGGCTGAAACAAGGCAGGAACAGGACAGAGAAACAGGGAGCAGGCTCTGGAAGAAACAAACAGGTACAAGGCTAAGAGATAGGGAGCAGACTCTGTCTGGAACAATCAGGAGCAGGGCAGAGAAACAGGAAACAGGTTCAAGCTGGAACAGAACAGGAACAAAACTGGAACACCATCCGATAAGGGGTCTGTAACACAAAGGAATCGAACTCCAATCCACAACGAGGATCTTGAGGAAATGGCTGCTTATAAGCAGTTCCAAGCTGCAGAAAACCCCAGGTGGAATCACATGACTGGGCTGCACAGGAGAGGATTCAGGTGTGTGTAGTTTCAAACACTCGCAAGTCCTGGAGGAGAGAATCCGGTGAAAAAGAGCAACTGAATTTCTCCCATAGAAAGCAATGTAAAACAGAATCCAGGCTTTCCTGACTACCAGGCTGTGCATTATGGGATTTGCAGTCCCAGGAAGCAAATGTAATACTACAAAAGCATATCATGGTGAAAGGAGAAACAAAGAGGAGTCAGTAATGGACTCTAGATAAGTGTTCAAGGAGATTCCCTGGCTTCTGACAGTCCCCTTACAGCACCCCCTAGAGATGGGACGACAGAGTTGTAACACACTGTATGGTACGATTCTGCAGATTCAACATAAAATGAAAGACTTTTCTCCTCTAAAGATTACAAAAAGACCAGTTCAACGACTGGAATGTACAGGCTTTCACACCATCCGACTTTTCCCACTCAAAAGATTTTCATACACGTGAATGAAATTTCGATCAGCAGGAAATCACCCTAAACAATGCAGCGTCACCTTTGAACATTAGGTTCCACTAACATCAATGAATATTAGTAGAACCACAACAAATCATTACAGTCCGTTTCTCGATTGTGCAATGACAGTACATCATGACCTGCACCACACATCTTTACGGATAAGAAAACCATAGATCAACTCTTATTTATCTAACTCAGGATCTTGGACTGCTTCTTAGTCTGTTAGCCTCTTCAACTTCTTGACAATAAGTGCATAAGCATCAATACTTCATTCAACACACAAACTCAAATACTAATACTTCAATAATACCACCATAATCAAAACTATTGTGATCTATTCCCCTATTAATACTCACAACACCAATTCTGCAACCACCTTAGGAACCACACTCAATCAATCTTCAAGTTCGGGACTTGGGCTATTGGAAGTGGGCGCCTCCCTATCTTGGGGCAGTTAATTATAAATCAATTAATTACACCTCCTCTTTTCTCATTACGTAAATCCTACTTACGCTACAAAATTTCTGGATTGGGTATATCAGTTAAATAACGGCTTATGAATTGTGACTTACCAAGTCATCAATATGGAAATTCCTGATGAGTCAAAGGCCAATAGACCATGGATGCAAGTGAGAGTAACCAGTAGCTGCACATCAATTAAGCAGTTGTCACAATTCAATTATTAGTTTGTCAGTCAATGAGGAGAGCTGATGTGAGCTCAAAAGCATTAAAATCTTTTAGTCAATTAATATTCTATTGAATCAACATAAGAAATAAATCAATTAGTAAATCAATACAATCAAATAACATCAGAGCAGATGCATAAAACGTGTTCCATAAAGGAACAAATACCTAATCTAAGTCTGAGTTTGGGCAGAACAAGAAAAGGTGTCAATTAGAACCCATAATGAGTCCCATATAGAGAGGTTAAAGAATGAAGCATCAGATTCAAATCTCAAATATCAATCAAAGTAGAATGTCCCTTCAAGAGGTGTTCAAGAAACGCAGTGGAGTCTCTAAGCAGCAAAGATTTGGGCAGAAAGTTAATCTACACAGGGACAGAGAGTCTCTGGCCAAGAAGCTCTGGGTAAAGTGTCTCAAAGAGATGGCTAACCTAATCTAGCACCATGTGCTAATTTAACAAAAAGGGGCAGATTTAAGAGCCCCTAGCGCCTCATTGCGCCACATTAGCTTCATTTGTTTTATGCTACTGTGGCCCAACAAGGCCAAAATCGCCTCACCGAATTTACAAAGTGGCCCAATGCATGCTTTGTGCCACTTTGTAATCCTTTGCGCTACACTTTGCCTGTGCCAGGCATAATGTATTAAAGAGGGCATACCTCCGTTGGGAGGGCTGAAAAAATGGTGCAAAAAAATTTAAGAGATTTCTTTGCGTCATTTTTTTCAGCACTTTTAAAGTCTGCCCAGAGCAGGAGATAAAAGGAGGCCCACCATTATTTACAATGGATCTTAATGGACTTTGCAGGATTAGCGTCTACATTTTTTACACTAATCCTGCAAAGCTTCGAACTAGTGTAAAAAATGTTGACACTAGTTCCCATAACTACTGCCATGGTGCACCATATCTTAGATACCTCACACACATGGTGACGTTAGGGGGGCCCTAAGGGGTGGAAGAAAGTGGTGCTGCACCCAGTGCTCTGGGTGCAGCACCACTTTTCTTAAATCAGGCCCAAAGTGTCTAAACCTTTACAAAATGTGTCATCCTCTTCTTCGTGACAGCCAATCAGCAGTCAGGGTCTTCATGGGAACAGGACCATCTCATTGTCTTCTAAGAATGAAAACAATAGTTCATACACACTTGGGTTTAAATGTTATATATTTTTTTTTTGTCCTCATCGACCCCTTCAGCTTGGCAAATGTCCTTCTAGGGGCCACTTCATACGGGTCAATCAACCTCAAAGCGAACTACCCTTTCAGGCACCCATCCGGAGACAGCCAGATCTCTGGCTCTTACCTTTAATAGGTGCCCCCGAGAGCCCTTGAGACCAGCCATTGGTATAATCATAGGACCTCAAGATTGTTTTTTTTCCCGCCACCTTTTTACTGGAACCCAAAACTATTTTTTCTTACTTTCCTTCTTACTGGTACCTAAGTCCAAAGTCATATTATGCACCAAAGCGTCATTCCACTCCGTATGGGGGGGAGTGTTAACCCACTTCCTGCATATCTCCTTCCTGGCCAGCAGCAACATATAGAAAAGTAGTTTAACATAGTTCCTATTCAGTCCTTCTGAGCCAGGAAGACATCAAAAAATAACCACTGAAAGGCTTACCTGGCATGAAATTGATAGAATACTATTAATTGATTCCCCAACCTCTTTCCAGAACCGGAGCGGCTGAGGACACTCCCAAAACATATGACCATCGTCTGCTAAGGCCAAACCACACTTCTTACCAGTAATCAAGTTGCCCTGTGTGCATTTGGATAGCTTCTCCAGGGTCCAAAAGTCTCTGTGAATTGAAAACAAATGATTCCTTCTTAGGTGGGCAGGTTTAACTGTGAAGTACAAAAGAGCTGTAGATACTTACCATAAGTCTTTAACCAATGATCCTGGGTGGTGTTCTCTCCAAATCTCCTCTGGCATATTACATTCTCAATCTATGACTTCCAATAATGTCCATTACCATCTCACCAAGGGCCAGATGTAGCAAACAGTTTGCACATTGCAAACAGCGAATTTCACTGTCTGCCACGTACAAACAGCACTTTGCAATGCACAAAACCCCTTTTGTGATTGGGTAACCTGGGGCCAGATGTAGCAACAATAGGATTTGCGACTCGGAAATTGCGACTCCGAGCGACTCGCAATTTCCGAGTCGCAAAATCTGATGCAGAAAGGTGTCTCAGACACCTTCTGCGAGTCGCTATGGGGTCGCAAAGACCCACCACATTAATATTAATGAGGTGGGTCGCAAATTGCGGCCCCATAGCGACTATGGGCACTCACTGACATGGAGGCCTGCTGTAGTCAGCAGACCTCCATGTCCGTGACTGCCTGCTAATAAAGCAGTTTTTTTTTTCAAGTTTAGCCCGTTTTCCATAAAGGAAAACGAGCTGCACTTAAAAAAAAAAAAAAAACCTTTTGTTTCGGTATTTTTTCAGGGCAGGTAGTGGTCCCTTGGACCACTACCTGCCCTGAAAAAATATTTTGGGGTCCATTCACAAAGTGGAAGGGGTCCCATGGGGACCCCTTCCAATTTGCGAGTGGGTTCCCATCCACTTCAAGTGGATGGTAACTGCGACTCCATTTGCGACCGCGTATGGAATTGCATACCACTGCGAGTCGCAAATAGGAAGGGAACACCCCTTCCTATGTGCGAGTCGGAAATGCATTTTGCGAATCGGCCCTCGGTCACAAACAGGTTGCTACATCTGGCCCCTGGTTACCAAATCGCAAAACGGGTTTGCGAGTCACAATTAGGAAGGGGAGTCCCCTTCCTAATTGCGAGTCGCAGTGCAATGCCAGATTGCTTTGTGACCGCGAACGCGGTCGCAATGCAATCGCAGTTTGCACCCATTTGAAATGGGTGGTAACCCATTCCCAAAAGGGAAGGGGTCCCCAGGGGACCCCTTCCCCTTTGCGAATGGAACTGCAAAAAATCTTTCAGAGCAGGCAGTGGTAGGACCACTGTCTGCTCTGAAAAAATGAAATGAAAACGTTTCATTTTTTAGTTTTGTCATGCATCTCGTTTTCCCTGAAGGAAAATGAGCTGCATTAAAAAACAAAAACTGCTTTATTTAAAAGCAGTCACAGACATGGTGGTCTGCTGTCTCCAGCAGGCCACTATCCCTGTGAGTACTGCGAGTCTCAAGGTGGTCGCAAATTGCGACCCACCTCATTAATATTAATGAGGTGGGCCTTTGCGACCCCCTTGCGAGTAGCAGATGGTGTCAGGGACACCATCCTACATTCCAATTTATGACTTGCAAATTGCAAATCGCTCTGAATCGCAATTTGCAAGTCGCAAATTGGAATATACCTACATCTGGCCCCAAGTCTTTCTTCCGGGGATTACACTGGTGGAGTAACACTTCTATCCTATTTGAATCACCTATTGCCTCCTTCACACTCCTCCCCCAACTTGCTATTTGGAGGTAATTGAACTGAGCTAACTTGCCCTCTCCCACTGCATCCAGATCTTCAAACGGTATCAGCTTCCCGTCCTTAAACAGTTGCCCCCAACACCCAATGCCTGCCTCTTTCAAAGGCTTAGACAAAACGTCCCTAGTCCAGACCGGTGAACCCAGGGAATCCCAAAGAGGAGCGTATTGGCTATAATATGGCCAGTTTTAGCCTTCCTTATTGCGAACAACAGCTTTGCAGCATCTTGCATGATTCTGAATCTAACTTTTTTTAAGTATTTGGGATCCCCAAATTTATAAAGGAAATTTCCTTGCATTCCGTGATCGATCCCCATCATTTCTTTCAAGATTTGTGAAAAGTCTGTAGCCCCCGTGCCATTAATTACCCCAGCCATATTTTTCATGGAGTGCCCAGGCATAAAGATGGAGATCAGGGAACCCTATCCCCCCTTTCTCCTTCTTCCTCCTCAGTTTCTTCCATGAAATGCATACCCCTTTAGAGGCTCAGATGAAACTGCTGATTTTACCCTGCAATTTATTCAACCACTCTTTGTTGTACTTTAAAGGAATTGCATTCAAAATGAACAAGAGTTTGGGTAATATAATCATTATAACCAGGTTAACCCTTCCGAAGATTGTGGGGGTTAGGTTAGACCAACTTTTCATTAGTTCAAATAGAGATAAGCCCATGCAAATTCTGGTTAGCTTTCATACGTATGCGCTTAAAGAGCGTATTTTGGTAGAAGCACAGAAACAGAAGTCATTAGAAGTGGTCAGATTTGAATTCAGGTCAGATTTGGAAAGTGTATCTTTGAACAGACAATGGGAGCTGGGGAGAAGGATGGAGGCTCTGAAGGGTTTGGGGGCTATGGCCCAACTGAAGTTCCCAGCTTCCCTGAGAGTTATAGCTAACAACAAAATGTATAATTTCAAGGATTGGAGGAGTTGAATGACCTAATTAAGACACTAGTAGGATAGGACAAGTACCCACTGGGTTCTTTGTGTTTTTACGAGAAATGGCCAGCGGCGGACTCCTCGGGCGAGTTTTTTTTTCCCGCCCAGCTAAGGAGATAGGATGGGTTTTCCCAGGGATTTAGGGGAAGGGTGGTAGTTGAGAGCCGGGGGAAGGAGAGGTAGAAGGGTTGAGCACTGGGTGGGGAGCAGAGGGGAAAAATAAAAAAAATAAAAAAGGAGAAAAACAAAAAAGAAAGTCCTCGTCTTGTAGTGTATTGGCAGAATACGGGGGGGCCTATGAGCTGCACCCAAAGCGGCACATAGATGGTAGCGGCAAATGAGTTAAAACTTTTATCCTGGAATGTTAATGGCTTAAGAGTAAAGAGCAAGCAGAGAAGATTGATGCAGTACCTGAGGGATACCCATGCAAATGTTTTAATTCCGCAAGAGACGCATTTGTCCAGTGAAGGATGCACAGAATTATTTAGCTCATGTAGATGGATTCAGCAGTTTTTAAGTACTATGCAGGATGGGGGGAGCAAGGGACTGGCTATTTTAGTTAGAGATCACCCCAAAGTCTCCTTCCAGGGTGAGCCAGTGGACAAGGCAGGTAGGTGGACAATTGGAAGGTTGTTGGCGTTTGAGCAGGCTTTTACCATAGTAGGATATTATTGACCTAATATTGTTGGATCTCTTCCATCATCTACTACAGTATCCAGATCCCATTATAATGATGGGGGATTTTAATATGGTATTTAATAATAACTTAGAAAGGTCTTTGGGTAATAGGGCAAGAATTAATGAAAAAATGCAGGCTAAACTATTGGCGATGATGTCTCAATTGGGGCTGCATGATATCTGGAGAGAGAGGATGGGCCAGAAACGAGGGTATACATATATTAATAAAAAATACAGGCATCAGTGTAGGATAGATTACGTTTTAGTTGATGGACGATTGAGGGATTAGGTCGAGGAGTTAGTACACATTGTGGCCCATATGTCGGACCTCTCAGCAGTAAGCATTAATATCCGGTTGCAGACAAGGGACATTCAGAGTAGGTGGACGTTGGATAGGAGTCTATTATTAGATGAGAAATTAGTAGCAGACCTAAGAATGGATATAGATGATTTTTGTACCATCAATTCCGGATCAGCACCACCGGCTATAGTTTGGGACGCGTTCATGGCCTTCCTGAGAGGTAGACTGATAAGAGCATCTTCTAATAAAAGGATGGCCTATAAAGGAGAGATTACATGCTTAGAATATCGATTACATCATGCAGAGCAAGAGTTGATAGCCCTGAACTATAAAGGAGAGAAGGCTGAAGCCCTAAATAGGTGATGCAGGGATTTAATGCAGGAATATTTGCTATAATGGATAATAGGGTAAAAGTAAGGGTTCAAGCTAATCAGGCCGCACAGTTTGAATATGGAGAAAACTGTGGCAAACTATTGGCTTGGAAAATAAAGATGAACAAGGTTAGGAACAAGGTGGGTGAAATCTATATTAGGAAACCAGGGGAGATCTGTAGCAGTACTAGGGAGATCGGGAATGTCATCCAGGATTACAACAAGGAGCTTTACTAGGAGAAATTGACGATACCTCCGGCAATAGTGAATTGCTGGCTAAAAGACCTTGATCTCCCGGTCCTGGAGGAAGAGGATAACAATGGTTTAAATGAACAGATAGGCCAGGCTGAAATAGAGTGAGTGATGCAGTCAGTTAAGCTAGGGAAGGCGCCTGGCCCAGAAGGCTTACCTTTCGAAATATATATAGAACACTAGGGGGAAGTATCCTTAAGTATTTGGAGGGTTTATGTAATAACATCTTGGAGGAAGGTGGTCCATTACCTCCCTCCTGGAAGGAGGCAATTATTACTTTAATCTTAAAACCAGGGATAGACCCCAGAAGTTGTGATTCATGCAGACCGATCTCTTCGTTATGCGATTATAAAATCTTCACGAAACTCCTGGCAGATAGGCTAGGGAGGGTCTTGGGTAGTCTTATCCAGGGCTTTTTAAAAAATAGGTATTTGCACGACCTGACCCATAGCTTAATAGCATCAGCAGACTTAGCTCAGGCTCGCAAGGAACCCTTAGCTTTGATTACAATTGATGCCACTAAGGCTTCTGACAGGGTCAACTGGGTGTATCTGAATACTCTTTGTCACGTTTTCAACCTGGGAGGGAAGTTTATAAAAGTATTGCAGAGGATCTATCATGACCCGGTTGCTAAAGTCTTGGTTAATGGTTCATTAACGCGTCCTTTTAAAATTGAAAGAGGAACCAGGCAGGGGTGCCCATTGTCTCCGTTGTTATTCAATTTGTACATAGAGCCCCTTGCTTGTAAGATTAGAAGAGAACAGAGAATACCCCTGTTTATATGTGGGCCCTTCTTAAATTCGAGCCTATGTACTTGGCAGGATTAACGCCAACATTTTTGGCACTAATCCTGCAAAGTGCAACAATAGCGTACAAAAATAGGACACTATTGTCCCTAACCTGCACCAAAGTGCCCTGTATGTTAAAGACAGCTCACACATAGTGGCGTTGGGGGGGGCACAATGGGCCGCAAGAAAAGTGGCGCTTCATGACATGAAGCAACACTTTTCTTAAATCTGAGCCATAGATTCTACTGCGCCATTTTTGTGGGCCCCCTAATGGGGGAACACCCCCTTTGCATACATTATGCAGGCGCAGGCATAATGTGGTGCAAGGTTTTCCAAAGTGGAGCAATGCAAGCATTGCACCACTTTGTAAATATAGCGCTGTGTTTTTGCCACACGATCGCAACATTAGCGTAAAAAAATGACACTAATGTGGCGATAGTTGGCACTAGGCACTTCTTAAATTTAGGCCTTTGATTCATGGTAAGACTTTTATATCATTCTATTGAATCACACGTAACCTAATGGCTCCTGAACTAAGCTATTGTGGGCTTTGAAAAATGTTGTGGAACTAAGCTATAACATTTTAACACATTATAATATTCTTATGAAGATATTGATATGGGAAGGTTTAAACTAACTTTTCTCTATGAAATCATCTTTTTTCACAGCAAATGAGCTTTGTTGAAAGTTTTAACATTTCACATTCCTTTCTTTGGTCAACATTACAAAACTACAGCATCAGCTTTTCGAGCATAATAGTTGTAAATGCGTCAGCCTACTGCTTTCATTTGAATTAAAAGACATTGCATTTTTTGTCTAGGCCTATATGCTTATTCTACAGGGCACTGCATTAATTTTCATTATTTAAAACGCTTCTTCAGCAGTAAGGATGCTGTCTGAGGTGAAGAAGGGCCCCTCTGTCAGTGTTACAAGGGGTGTCTTTGAACCTAGTTCAAGCAAGAAAATTCCTCCCTTGCTTTTTATCAGAAGATAAAACAGCAGAATTAATTTGTATTGAGCTCCTCACACGCGAAGGTCCTGGTACCACTGCATCTGCTGCACCAATGGCAGCTGGCGACTGAAGGGCCTCTCTCTGAAGTGGTCAGCCAGAATCACTCTTCATTGCATGAAATGTTGGGCTGTTCTTGTGCTATAAAGCAGAAATGTTAAATACTCTGTGCCATGATGCAGTGACGGTGAGTAGCTTCTATGTTGTAGTGAGGAATCTCTCTGCAGTGCTGAACTGAGTTGAGTCTATAAGACACCTGTGAAGCGCTGCAGAAGAAGTATGTGGTATTGATGCAGCATCTGATCTGCTCACAGTATCTAGGATGTTTTGGTGGGATCTCACTTCTTCTTGGGCTCACATGAGCATTATTTAGTGCATGTGGGCTCTGTACAAGTCTGTCCTTTAGTGATGTATCACTCAGGTTGCTTCTGCCTTCGTACGGCTGTGCGAAATTCCAGGAATCCTGTGATTTGGTGGTTGCTTGAACTCTCTTCAGTCCTGTTGTAGTCCTGGTAGTCCGAACAGGGAATGGCAGGGGGCACCCAAAGTTTGCCATAAACGTGTGCTTCAAGAAGCAAACCTGGCGTGGGCCCCATTTCTTGGATTTTGTAAGTCCCTTAATGCTAACAGGGGACTAAGGGGCATATTTATACTCTGTTTGCACCGAATGTGCGTCAAACATTTTGACGCACATTCAGCGCAAACCTTGCTTAATATATAATTTTGAAGCCCGAGCCCGCGGATGACAAAATTCCACAGTGTGCGTCATTTTTTGGATGCGACAACCCACCTTGCGTTAATTATATGCAAGGTAGGCGTTCCCGTCCAAGAAATGACTTAACCGGCTGTGTGTCGTATTTATGCTTTCGGGCAAAAATGACGCACGGCCGGGAGGCGGTGCCGGAAAATGACGCACAGCCCGATTTGCATCAAAATTTAACACCTGGGTCAGGGCAGGCATTAAAATGGGGCAAACACACCTGTATTTAATCAGAACACACAGAAGCAACAGCAGAGCAGCAGAGCAGCAAAAGGGAGACATGGAGGTGCTTCTAATCCAGCATGCATGCAGACGCAGAGCCCAGCAGCAACAACACCAGCTTCCACAACACCAGTAGGGACCCCAAAAGCAGCGCAGAAGGCAGGAGAGGATATTCCACCCCAGAACAACCCTTCATGGCCTCAGGAAACATGACATCATCCAGAGGTACAGGTTGAACTTGCAGGTCATTCAGCAGCTGCTGCGCAACATTGAGCCACAGTTGCCACCTACCTTGCTGACACCCCGCACCATCCCAACAGAAACCAAGCTGCTTGCCGTACTTCACATGCTGGCAAGTGTCTCTTTTCAAACAACTGGTGCCCTGGTTGCCGGAATATCACAGCCATCATTCTCTGCCTTTTTGCCCAAAGTACCGGATGCCATCATTGGACTCACACCCAGCCACATCTGCTTCCCTAACACACTGCAGAAGCAGCAGGAAACAAAACAGGGGTTCTACCTCATTAGTTGCTTCCCACATGTCCTTGGTGCAATTGACTGCACACATGTATGCCTTGTCCCACCTGCTGCAACTGAACATCTCTACCGCAACAGGAAGCACACACATTCCATCAATGTGCAGGCCATTGCCGACCAACATCGTGGCTAAATATCCTGGGAGTGTCTATGACTCATTCATCTTCTGTCACAGCACCATCAATGAACACTTCCAGGATGGACGGTATGGCAATAGACTACTTGTTGGTAAGTACAAAAACCTACTTATATACACACTGCACAGCAACCCTCTAGGACACACAACACATACACAACATGTCGACAGGAACACACTGAGGTTGTCACACCACTAGCCATGTTTCTTAGGTCACCATTGAACCTGTCACACATCTAAAATTACTGTACAGCCTAATGTTAAGACGTCAATGATCACAACGTTTGGAGTGAGTTGCCTAAATGTCACCTTGCAAATTGTAAGCGTCTCAATAATGTTTACATTAATCCATTGCATAAGTCTAAAGGTAAGGGATGTCCAGGGTACATTGATATGAACGAGTTACCACCACTGTCAATTTTAACCTGTGTATGGAACTATCATCTCACCCCCAGTGAAGACACAGGGACACCTGTATCACAAGTCACAATGCTAGGGAGGGCACACTGCACTGCAAATCCAAAAACATACTGCTGACAACTGGTTAGCAGCCAAACACTCGTTCAGCCAATGAAACAACACAATATAGATGGTACATCCAGTAGCCTAGGATGCGACATAATAACACAAAAGAGTCACAGAAAACACAAGACAACTACTGCCATGAAAGGTGATTTCAATGGGGCTAGCTACATCAACATGATCCCATTCATTTTCTCTTGCAGCTGATCAGGGGTATGGCATCCAGCCATTGGTAATGACACCTATTGGCAACCCGAGTGCTGCAGCAGAGCATGCCTACAATGACGCTTATAGGAGGACACGCACCATAGTAGAGAGGACCTTCGGCATCCTCAAGTCGAGGTTCCGGTGCCTCAACATCACTGGTGGTAGCTTCTATATTCCCCGGAAATGGTCTGTAAGATCATCTTAACATGTGCAATTCTGCACAACATTTGCATAAAAAGGAACATTCCCCTCCTGGAACCCAAGCCACACATGCCTGAAGAGGAGGAAGAGGATGATGGTGGCCTGCAACATGAGGGGGAACAACAAAACACGTCCGTTGGTTTACGTAGGCGGCAACATATCGTGAACAATTTCTTTTAAATATAATCACCATCACCACTTTATGAACTAATTTAAATAAACACCTATAATAATCACCCAATCATTGTTTGGCTATTCATTTTTGCACACCTTTTTCTCTAACTATCAGATTAAGAGTGTTGCCTCATGGAGCATTGCTGATATACCGATTAGGACACTGAAAATCCCAGAGCAAATGTGATGTTTACCATACTACGGTCACATTCACACACACAGTAAATTACATATATCCTGTACATTTCACCTTTGAAGGGCAATAGCAGAGGACCACACCTATTTCACACATACATGTTGAAAACATGGTTCATCGCAGCATATGGCTCACAACTAAGATACCATCACTCAATAAGGGGAAAACAAGCCTCATTCATGAGGCAGTTGATGTGCTTCTGCATCAGTAACAGGAATGTCTTACCAGACCCTTGACAGCAGTAAGTTCAACTGCATCCAGTCTTTGCAAGGACTATCTGTGACTAGAGTTCCATATAAGCAGAACATAGACAGCACAAGTGCCACACAAATGAGCCGCATTGCGCACATGACATTCCATGTACATGTCAGCTCATTTCCTAACTCCTGACACACCCTTGCACCTGGTCTCAACCCACCTATCTGAAGAGGTCCCCGGAATAGTAAGATGTGTACCCTGATATTCCCTCCTCTACACACACAGCTTGTCAATAGCAATCCAGTGTGCTACACCCTTTCCTATGGTATGCCATTGTCATAGAACATCTGACTACATGGACGTCAGGTCAATTAATACACTGGCGTCTAGTTTCCAAGCCCTGTTAGCACCTGTAGATTGCTTCCCATGTCAAAATGTCTGTTGGCCATTAGAATGCAAATCTCACCTACAGGACTTTCAAGAAACTAATGCAGCCCACACCTGTGATCACCTCCATGGACACCACCCATTTCAACAAGCAGTGCCCTTGCTGATGCCTAGAACAGCATAGGAGTTGCCATTTTGTCAAATACACCGTTAAGCATTGCTGCTAATTAAGCAGTGTAACACGGCCCTTGGGTTCATTTGTCACCTTCAAAATCACAGGACATACACAGTTTTACATGTCAACTGTCTAGTTCGTCCTCCAAACAGCCTTAATCAGACCACTGATTATGTAACTTATTAAATTGCTGGATCCTGATTCACCCTGCATCCTGTCAGCCTGACTGGCATCTGTCTGTGCGTCACCCTAAAGTTACCCTGTGGCTACATATGTACCACACTTGCGTTAGCAAACCTCTCATTCCTCAGAGGGTATTTGGGCATGTGCTTCATCAATGCATACCCAAATACATTGTATAGCATTGTCTGCCTTTTAATTGTACCATATGAGTTAAATCCCCTGTGAATACCAGAATTCATGGCCCATCCCTTGTCTGGGTCTCATTTATGCATGAATGACAAAGTGTGACAGTGTCCCAGGGCCGTATGCAGGGATTGGGTATGGGGCCTTCAGCAGAACCAGCAACCTCTGATAATGTCCAAGAAAAATCCACACGTGTCAGGACCCTGACAGTCCACACACAGAATCACATTGCTCACAACATTTTGATGGGCAGTGTGTGGTGAATAGCTGCGAGAATAATCAGCACAGATGCTATGATGTTCCCAGATGCAGTGGGAATTGCAGAGGCTAACCTGTGTTCAAATGTTGTAATGACACCTGCCGGAACATGACACCTGAGACATTATCTCACTCAGCACACCAAGGTTGCCCTGTTGACTGTCTCATTACACGTCTTCAGTGACAGGGTGGGACCATCCCCATGTATGTTCTTATGTCCACATCCACTTTACTCACATTGATCAACAAAGGATACTCAGTAGATACAGGAATAGCTGCCACAGACTCATGATGAGACCTGGACCTAACTGTGACAAATTACACCCCTACAAATATACAGGCTCAACATTGGACCACACACATAAACAAGACACCTCTGTGCAATTGATCACTGGAAATATGTGGACATGTGCTGCCTCGTCTGCTGGTCCACCACAGCCACTGGAGAGTTGTGGCTCAGTTATATGACCTCAACTGTGGCGTCATCATACATTTGTGGTTCACCTTTGGCTGTCTGGGCCAACTACATGGTACCCACTTCCTCAATGCATGTGTCTGACTCACTGTGGGAATCACCAACAAGTGCCTAGGAAGCTGTTACCAAAAATCTAGGACATAGGATGGTGAAAATGTGGACCATTGACATGAACAAGCATCTGCCATCTATCTGGTGCATGCTTTGTCATCTGTGGTGTCTACGTTACCCTAAATCTTGGAAGTGCACAAAATGGATGTTGCTACATGTATGACTAACACATGTCCTCTCTCAGTTCTACAATGACTTGCATCTAAGGTTTGGACACATTGACTTCACATTCATACAAGCATATGTTCAATAATGCATCATGTGATGCACACCCACTTGGTCAACACATACATTAGTTGCCACTGCACACACATTGAGCCATAGGTATTGAGGTATTGTACATATGTGTGTCACATTGCTATCCTCTCCTGATGCCAAACATGCCCAAATTGTGCAATACATATATGTAGGCCACACATATGGCACTCTAGTGCATCAGCCAACCGTCAAAATACTGTTAAGGAAGTAGCGGGTCATAATACGCTGCAGTATGATGTCTCACATGTGAACATACACCATCAACACCATAGTGGGTGCCATCAGCCTATCTCTGATGTGTCCCAAATGGAACATAACATAGAAACAGAAAAAATGCCACATGTTCATGCACTGAAATTTTGACATTGCTAGCGTTATGCGTAATTTTTTTTCCACAAATACTGTTTGTGCATCATATTTTTTGACGCACAGGAGTGAAAATTAGGCCACATCCAAATAATTGTACAGACTATTTACTACTATTTGGATGCGTGCTAATTTTCACTCCTGTGCGTCGAAAAATATGGCGCACAAACTGTATGCAATGCATAATGAGAAAAACTGCGGTTTTATGCAGGAAGTGATGTAATAGGATATACTGTTTACAGATCATGTACAGTGGCTGTACTTTCACTTTCACTGTGCAGTCTGTGAATCTTCTAGACTGTGTGGCTGATTACTGAGTGGTGTCCAGTGATTTTGTGCTTTTGTGTCCTGTGTGCTGTCTCAATTGTCAATTTGTGAAATAAATATTGTTGGTGTATAGTGTCCTACTGTGTTTTGTTTACATTTGTCCAGTTTTCTAGTGTTTTTTTGTTGATTGTGGGAGTCTGTTGTGGGTAGTGCTAGTTTGGGGATAGTTGGGCTCTTTTAGTGGTTAAGTTTACTTTTCATCTCTTTTTGTACCCCTACTTTCCCCCTTTTCCCCTTTCTATTTCTTTAACCCCTATTCCCCTTCTCATTTGCAAGATGTCTGGTAGGCCACCTCTTGGCAGGATGGGTGAAGAGGAGTTGGGGGGCTTCACATGGCTTGTGTGCCATTTCTTACCACTGATGATGGAGGCAGGGCGATACAGGAGTATCACACTGAGGGACGCAGAATCCGGAGGGGAAAGGTGCAGCATCACCTGCAGCGCGTGTATGCCAGCCAGAGGAGTGACCACCAGCTGAAGCACCGGTGGGCTGACCTCATCACCAGGGAGCAGGATCTCTTGGACCACCTGGGAATCGTGATTGGTGGCACTGTTGGTGAGTACTAATCATGTATATGTGCATGATTAAATGCTCTGTAGTGACATCAGATGATTTGTACAATATCTGCCAGCTAACTTGCTGACTGTGTATAATGCTGGGGAAACATATAGGGTACTTGATGCACTATGGGAAGGATCACAATTGCTAGATGTCAGGAAGCACGTGCTCTGCAAACTTACAGGATACTTTTCCGTTAAGTAAATTGGTGCTGCCTTTGTGTCAGACAACCAAACAAAATAGGAGCTAATCATGTCTTTATAGGCCACATTTGCCAGAGAAGTTAAGATGTACTAAAATATTGGCTAACTTTGTTGACGCAATAGCTAGACTGACTTTAGAAACACTACATGATGCAGAAAATGAGTGCTGGCTTCACGTCAATTGATGATAGGAAAGTGGCCCAGACATATGTCTCATGTGAGTCTGGTGAATGTGGAAGGAAAGCATTCACGGAAGTTGTATGAATGTTAAGGATTATTGTGGTCCTTCATCTTTTTGGATACATGTCAGATCTGGATTTGAAAACATCGTGAAAAGGTGTAAGGTGCCCTCAGCTAACATCTTAGACTGGTATTTGGAGTTAGTTATGCCACATTACAATTAGGGAAGGCAGACCAAAGGTATGCACATGGCTTCAAATCTCCATGATTGGTGCAAATCACCATTGCAGGGCCACATCAAATGAAGAAACTGTAACAACAGGAGGGCTGACAAAAGTCCCTGCCCCTCTGTACATTGTACCTATGTGTATGAAATGTGTCATGGCCACATAGGCTTTTTGACTGGTAATGCAGTCCTCAAGTAACCAGGCTTTGGATGTCTCTCTTGGATGCACATGATGAGACAATTACACTCCATCATTTTTTCTGATCACTAATGACGGGGCATGTTTGCCACCACATGATAGTTAGGGCCAATGCATGTGTGCAGATATGTGTGTAACTGTCACAGGAGACCCATGCTATGTACATGTTGGCCGTCATATATCAGATGGAGTATCATCATGTCTGAATGGCTGTCATTTCGTTATTCAGCTTACACATTGTATATGTCTTTGAAATTGTTGGTCAGTGCACAGATTTTGAGCACATTTCTTCCTTCCATGCCTTACAGGTGGACCGGCACCCTACACTGTGGGAGAGGTCTCTACATTTGAGGACCCGACCACTCCAGTAAGTGTTGATATGTCTGTTATGTGTTGTGTTTGCTGGTGATGTGTGATGGACTCGTGTGTGTTGAATGCATGGCAAGGTGTGATGCGTTGACCAATCATTTGTCTTGTTCCATGAGTGGGATCTCAGTTTCTCAAACGTTTTGAGTTGGCCAATGCTTATCCTATTGTATTATCTTGGGATTGTAGGTCATTCCTGTAGGCCCCACAATAAGTACTGGGGTGAGTCATGTTGATGACACTTTTATCAACAAGAGTCGCACTGGAAGTCAGCTCAGATTTAGTCAGCCTGTCAGACCCACATTCTCCCAGATTGGTACTGCAAATTGCTTTCCAAAAGAATTCTGCTTCCCTATTTACCAAGGTACTTATTAAACTGTAGGTAGAACTTCCTAGCAGCATGTACTCCCACATGTAGTGCGACATGTATGTGGAACTTGAGTGTAATGGCCTAGGTGTGCATGCTAATCATGATCATGGGTATTCTTGCAACTCTGTGTCTGGTGTAAGTCAGGACCTCTTGCATGGTCTCCTGGGGAATCTTTGTCAGCTCATCATCCATGTCATCAGGGTATTCTGGGACAGGCATATCCGCAGGAGATCCATCTTCCTCTGCAATGAAACGGGGTACAATTAGAGGGTCTGTGTTGTGGCATTAGTGATGTGACATGCCTGCCTTGTGATGGATTCACATTGTGATCTTGTTTCGTGTTCATTGCTCCAGTCTTTCAGATGGGCATTCTCCCAGGCCTATGGCCCACCTCCATGTCACATGTATAGTATTAAGTTAT
This sequence comes from Pleurodeles waltl, assembly GCF_031143425.1. NCBI lineage: Eukaryota > Metazoa > Chordata > Amphibia > Caudata > Salamandridae > Pleurodeles > Pleurodeles waltl. The sequence continues at coordinate 232,892,255 of NC_090446.1, forward strand.
TGGACTTCTCTGCATCATCTCTTCTAGTATTGTTTTAGGCCAAAAAGTGATTTGCCACCTTCCTGTCCTACTCAACCCTCCCCCTACTTCCATTCTCATGGTGAGGCCTTTCACTGGCTGTGGGTGTTGTGATGGCACTGGCAGCACACTTAACAATCTGGACCTGCCCCAGTCTCTGATCTTTCACATCCACTTAAATGTAGTTGACATGTAGCATATCGTATGCATAGCATTGTTATCGCACAATATGGATGTTGGCATTGGTAATGTGTACAAATGATGTTGGAAATGTGTGTCACATTGGATTGCCCTGATAATCGTAGCAGTGTCCTATTTCCTCCTCTGACTGTGCAGGTGTATTTCAGTGACCAGTTGCATGTGTCCTCCCCCTCAATGCTGTTGCCTGAGCAGTATGACATTTGGGATGTTACACTGTGACCCAGGCACAGGATGGACCCTGACATATGCAGCATGGGTGTGTCCTTAGTGCTGTGTAGCTCCTATTGTTGTTGACATTGGCTGATGTTTGCGACAACTATGGGCATTGACATTTGACAGTACTGGGGCCTTTGTCTTTTTTCAGTGGATTACTGGAGCTGTCATCCTCAACCCTCTAGTTTAGGTGTGTATGATCCATGGGGAGGTTACTGCCTTTGGCTACTTGAGCTGCACACAGAGCGGAGGTGGTAGTGGCATCTGTTGTCGCAGTTACTTTCCAGTTGTCGGTATGGCTAGAGGTTGTTAATAGGGCCCTAGTTAATGTAGGGGGTATGGTGGCTGACGTGTGACGGACTGTCAGTTTGAGGTTGTGCCCTTCCCTCCTGGCGTGTCTTTACCTTTGCTCTATCGTTGGCATGGCAGCATGCCCCCATGGGACTGTTGTTGGTGTAGTGTAATGGTGTGCCCCAGCTTCTGTCTGTGCAGGCCATGCACCCATGCCATCCCCCTTTACACATGCCACTCCATGTATATGATGACTTCCATGAATTTTGTGGTCAGTATCCCCCCCCGGGTTGTAGTTGACATTAATGCATTTTAATTCCCCATGCAACTTAACCTGCATGTGCGTTGTCTCCCAGTAGTCTGCGCTGTCCTGTCCTTGAATCCCTGTGACGATCTCCTCAGCGATGACGGCTGCAACCATCTCCTCCAAGTGGTCCAGGGCCTCCTGGTGTGCTGGACTCCCACCTCCAGTCGGCAGTGCTGCCTTCCTGTTCCTGGCCATCTTTTCCTTGGTCCTGTGCTTGCAGTCATGCCAGTGTTTCTTGCACTCGATGACTGTTCAGCGTACTTCTGCCACACTGTTGATCTTGTCGACAATTTGTTGTCATATAGCCTCTCTCCTACTAATTGGCAATTTTGAGGTGACAAACAATTGGTGCTGGTGTTCCGTCACCTCTTTAACCAGAATTTCCTGCTCCTCTGCACTGAAGCGACACTTTCTTTTCTTCTTAAAAATGTCCTGGTTCTTGTGTGGGTCTTCGTGGCTGGTTCCTGGTCTGTTGTCATCTTCCTGGGGTCTGTAGAGGCATCTGGGATCCATTTTGCCTCTCCTCTGCTGAAATGGCAGTGTTCGTGTTTTTTTTTTACGCTATTGTGTCAAAAAACGCTGCATATCTGGTTTGCGGTGTCGTAAATCGTCCCACAGTCATTTCCGCCGCATTAATGTCGTTTTGCTTAATGACTTGACGCTGTGGTGTGCGTAAAAAAAAATTACTCACACCTGTGGTTTGCGCCGCCGTGTGTCAAAGTAGGATTTTGACGCCCGCACGGCACACCAAAATGGCGTTAACTGTTGTTATTATTTTTTGCGTAAAACTGCGCTGCTGCAGTTTTGCGTCAAAATGTATAAATATGGCCCTAATTGTTTCAAAATGATGAAACAGCAGTGTGTGAAGATGCAAATGTTTTTGTGCATGTTCCTCAAAGATCTCTACAAAGAGTTACAAATTCTGCTATGTTTATGAAGGTTTCCACATTTCAATGCATCTAGGGGTAATCCTGACTTTGGTGACAGTTTATATGACACATTCCACCATGTAGCACTAACAAAAGGACTTGTCAGTAAAATATAGTGTACAGCAAAATTGAGTTCTCGTGTTCAGTGATTTTATGAATGAAGAAGCTCATAAAAATTGTGAATTTGCAGAGTACATTCTACATACATTTTCCACAATGACAGTTTCTTCGTAGTGATTTTATCTCAGTGCAGTGAAAATTATCTTGCTCTGCAGAGAAAATCTTTGAATTGTATCTTGAGTTATACTTGGTGTAAGTTAAGCTTTGATGTTTTCTTGAAAGTCGACCATTTCTCAGATTTTATAGGCAGCTCTTTTAAATGCGCTTCAACCCTAAAGTGTGCGGTTCCTCTATTTATTGTTTACATTGAACGCCATACCTTATTGGCAGCCTGCTAGTATGAATTAGGGAAACAGTTGAGGACAAATGTATCAACACCATGAGCTGGTGTAAGGTCACAAACGAATTAAACAACCCAAGTGCGGACATAGCATTTATTTTTAAGTGCATATCTTTATTTGCGCTAGAAAGCAGTGCTTTACATTGGTGGAGTGAAACATGCACATTATTACAGTACCACCCACGGTTTGCAATGCCTAGCCCTACCTACTAAGGCCCTGATTTATACCTTTTTTTTTGCCGCATTACCGTAATTGAGTGACGCGAAAGCGGCACAAGCTTACAAAATACAATGGTATTTTGTAAGTTTGCGCCGCTTTTTGCGTCACACGTATGCTAGACGTAATGCACACATGTTGGCACTATGATGCAACGCTAGGCAGTCTGTATGAGCACCAGCATAGAGAATGACACCTGCAGCACCATAGTTCTGTCGCTATGGCTCTGGGCTGTGTTTTCCCTCTGGGCAGGGAAGCACAGCAAATTTGGTTGCTGCGCTGAGCTGAGTTGCACTGCACAACTGTGAAGGTGAAGTTGCATTTCTACGTTTTATAGTTATTTTTGCAGGCTGTTTGTTTAATCAACGAGTGCAAGGTTCACCATCAACAATTTCCTCTCCGTTCGACTTGGGGAGGATGAACATTATGGCACACCTGCTATAGCAGCATATGCAGATGTGAATATACTTCTGTATTCTAGTCAGGGCCATTAATTATGTGATTGTGCAGCCACAGTGATTTTTGCATAATTGTAGATTTGCTGCATTTGCCATAATCCATCATCTCCCTCATAATCTGCAGATTTTAACAAAAAAATGTTTCTAGCTCATACAGTTCAAAGGTTGGTGAAAATTAAACTATGCATGTTGCCCTGCCATGGAAGGCCCTTTTCAAAGGATGACTGGTCACCTTTTTGTTGTTTATTGCTATATACGCGTGTAGGCTGGTACTAATCAGGTGAATCTAATGCCCAGACAGTGTTAACAAGTATAAAAATGACCAAATAATGAGGTAATATTATCACAAATGTGCCGTACTATGCCACAAAACTTACCTTTTCTTGCCCCATAATTTACTCAACTCTGCCACATACTTTCACCCTCCCCTATCACATTATTTCAGTGGCCCTGTTTGTAGTGCTGAAACTTCAGTGTTAGATAATTTTATGGTGGTAACATCTATAACCCTGTAGCTATGCTTTCTTATTTGTCATTTTTTACATTTTGGTGCAGTGGTGCGAACTTATTAAGGAATGTTTCTACAGTAAATGGAACCCTCGTCATGAAGTAGTTGTATCCCACACAAATAGAGGGATCTTTGAAAATGTGAATCATGTTAATCGTTGCTGTAATATGGGTGGATCTATCCACCACTGGTTTACCTATACCCTCAAAGGCGAAAAATGCAGGAAGAGATCTCATAGATGTCCAGCCTTCCTTCAAAGGGCACACTCTTCTTCCCATGCATGTCTGAGGTAGCATGGAGACCTCTCCTTGTCAGAGCAATCGGGGTATGTGTCTTTTCTACTTTTCTTTCTTTGCTGAGTTCTTTTGTTCAGCCTTCATCCTTGGCTCTGTAGCTTCTGCATCAAACACTTTGGAAGATTTGCTTCCACCCGAGCCAAGGTGGTGGGGGTGGAAGAGAGGGAGATAGAAGGAAGATGGTGAGGGAAGGTGGAAACCCAATCCTTTACCCTCCTTTACTTTAATCAGCGGACTCAAAAGTGTGCACGTGAGCACTACTGTACAGAATTTAATTTATTTGATCGTAACAATGACACTGTCAAATGAATGAATCATTTGTTTTCCATTTTTAATAAACACATAAATAATCCTTGATCCAAATAATTCAATTTACATTTTGCAATGTCAATATTTCAATCTACTTCTCAATTCCCTTCCCTTCCCACCCCTTTCCCCTTCTCAGTTATAGGAAAGTCCTCCTTTTTTCCCTGGTCACCCGCAAAGATAGATGTTTGTGGTTATTGACTCTTGGTTGTGCCTTGGGTACTGTTTACCAGTCCCAGGACCAGGGCTCCGTGTAAAGTGTACATTCAAATTAGACTAATTATAATTGTCAGTTTAAACCTACCTATAAGTCCCTAGTACATGGTAGGGCATGTATGTTTAGGCACCCCAACATAGGTAGTGAACCCATAGGTTCATTTTAAAAGCAGGCCAGCCTTGTTGGCTGCTTTTAAACTAAAGTTACATGTGAATTTGACTTTGGAATTAAAAGTACTCCGAAAGTCTTAAACTACTCTATTTTTACAGATAAGTCACCCCTAAGGTGTACCCTATGTGCCCCTTGGGTTGGATGCCATGTAACTATAAGCAGGGACCTTATAAAAATTGTTTACTAAGCCCTGGTGAGATAAAATAGCCAATTTTGTTTTTCCCTCAATGTAGTGCATGGCCTCCATAGGCTTAAATGGGAAGACTTTATTTTAACCCCTTCTCTGCAAGTCCTTTTGCCTCTCAGATGCAGAGCCTTTTTTGGGCTATTTGGGGTAGTTCGCCCTTAGGCCCTAATAACCTTTTGTCCACATAAGCTATCCATGCCAAATTTGTGTCTTTTTTCCAACATCCTACGTCTTCTAAAGGTACCCAGAGTTTGTAGGTTCCCCTTGCAGAGACCAAGAAATTAGACAAAATACAGCAAAAATGTTGTTTTTTTGTTTTGGGATAAAAGTTCTGCAGAAGAAAGCATGTGTTTTTTCCCTGGAAATGGCATCAACAAAGGATTTGTAGTGCTAAAATCGCCATCTTCCCAGCTTTCAAGAACAGGCAGACTTGAATCAGAAAACCTGATTTTTCAACACAATTTTGGCATTTAACTGAAACATACCCTATTTCAACTATTTTTTGTGCTTTCAGCCTCCTTCCAGTTAGTGACAGGAATAGGTGTTAAACCAATGCTGGATCCTGGACAGCTAAACATTTCTGAAAAGTAGATAACATTTTGAATTCAGCAAGGGAATATCTGTGTAGATCCTTCAAGGTTTTCCTAAAGAAAGTAACAGCTAAAATAAAAAATATTGAAATTGAGGTGAAAGAAGAGCCAATTCTGTCCACATTTTCTTCTATAACTGCTTCCAGCTATGGCAGATTTTTTAAAGCAATATACTGTTATGTCTGCTAGACTCTTCTGGTTGCAGAGATATATAGGGCTTGTAGGTTCATCAAGAATCCAAGGTACCCGGGGCCAATAAATTAGCTGCACCTTGCAATGGGTTTTCATTGTATACCGGGCTTACAGCAATTCATTTGGTGAAATATAAAGAGTGAAAAGTAGGTATCAAGGAAACCTTTGTTTTTCCAAAATGGGCACAAAATAAGATGTTGAGAAGCTGTGGTTATTTGCACATATCTGAATTCCGGGGCCCCCATACTAGCATGTGAACTACAGGGTATTTCTCAAATAGACCTCTTTTTTACGCACTTTCTTAAATTTGCAAGGAAAACATGTAGTGAAAGACAAGGGGCAATAACACCTGTTCTTCTATTCTGTGTTCCTCCAAATCTTCTGATAAAAATGGCACCTCAGATATGTGGGTAGGACTAGTGCTGGCGACAGGAAACGCAACATAGGCACATCACATTTTTACATTGAAATCTGACATGTTTTTTGGAACATGCCTAGCTGTGGAATTTGGCCTCTAGCTCAGACGGCACCTTGGAAAATCTACCAAACCTGTGCAATTTTTCAAATTAGACACCTAGAGGACCCCAGGATGTGGTAACTTGGGGTGCTCTCGCCAGATTCTGTTACCCCGAATCCTTTGCAAACCTAATAAATCAGTGAAAAAAAAACCATTTCCTGACATTTTGGTGATGGAAAGTTCTGGAATCTGAGAGAAGCCACAAACTTCCTTCCACCCCCCATTCTCTGAAGTCTCCTGTTAACAATGGTACCTCACTTGTGTGGGAAAGCCTAGTGCCCGCAACAAGAAACGCCCCAAAACACAATGTGGACACATCACATTTTCCCGATGAACAAAGACCTGTTTTTTGCAAATTGCCTAGTTGTGGAGTCTGGCCTCTAGCTCAACCAGCACCTAGGGAAACATAGCAAACCTATACATTTTTGAAAACTTGACACCTAGCGAAAGTCATAATGAGGTGACTTGTGGGGCTCTCACCAGGTTCTGGCACCCAGAATCCTTTGAAAACCTCAAAGTTTGTCTAAAAAACACTTTTCTCTCCCATTCGGTGCTGGAAAATTCTGGAATCTAAGGGAGCAACAAACTTCCCTTCTACCCAGCATTCCCCCACATCTTCCAATAAAAATGGTACCTCACTTGTGTGGGTAGGCCTGGTGCCCGTGACAGAAAATGCTCCAAAACACTACATGGACAAATCAAAATGATCAATTACAAAACTGCTTTTGCAGGGCGGAACACCTGCATTTTTGGTCCTGGGCTCAGCATCACCTCACCATCCAGGGAATCCTACCAAACCCAGACATTTCTGAAAACTAGACATCCAAGGGAGTCCAGGGGGATGTGACTTGCGTGGATCCCCCATTGTTTTCTTAACCAGAATCCTCAGCAAACCTCAAATTTAGCTAAATAATCACAATTTCCCCATATTTTTGTGTGGGATCACTGCATCATCACACATTTCCTACCACACAATGTTCCCCTCAGTCTATGAATAAAAATGATACCTCACATGTGTAGGTGGGCCAAGTGCCTGTGACAGGTAAGAGCCAAAAACATGTTGAACTTGAAGGAGAACCAAAACAGGTCCAAAAGTGCAGTTTGATAAAAAATGTTTTTAGACTGATAAATGGGGCAGAATTTTTATTAGAATAGATGCAACAATGCTGGGTGGTAGGAATTTTGTGGATTCCTGCAGCTTCTGGAATCTTCCATCAGAGAAATGTGAGGAAAATGTGTGATTTCAAGCAAAGTTGGAGGTTTGCAGGTCATTGTGGGTAAGAAAATGGTACAGGGTGCATGTGAAGCACACTACCCAGGACTCGCCCAGATGTTTAGTTTTCAGATGTGTCTAGGTCTTGTAGATTTTTCTAGATGGCAGAGTCCCAATGTCCAAAAAGTGCATCCCTCACCATTCCAAGTGGTATGATTTTGAGTTAGCCAAGCTCTCATGGCTCAAAGGTAAAATCAAAACCCAAAATAATCAAATATCACTTTGCTTACCATTGGGATAAGATCTTTTAGTGTGTGAGGGGAGAACTGAAAGACTGTTGCGCCCTTCAGTTGGGGTGGGGGTATAACCATACCCATGTTGGTTGGTAGCCACTACCACACTATTTTTTGTTTCTTTTAAATTCCCTGGCATCTAGTAGGCTTTCTGCCCCTTGGGAGTAGATCGTGGGTAATTGCCCCATCTACCCACCGGTGGGCAGAATAACTTTATCTCCATTTATTTGGGGTGGGAGTATAGCCATAGCCCCACCCACTTTTTTTAAAACAAATTCTTCCCGGTGTCTAGTGTGCGTTCTGCCCCCCTTGGGGGCAGATGGGCCTTCCAAAAGGGGCAGAAATGGCCAACAGTAATGTGCTCTCAAGGGGAGCGACCCTTGCCCATGGGGCTGTCCCCGCAAACATAACACACACACACTAAACACACACCAATCCCTGGTGCCTAAGTGGTTTCTGCTCCCCTTTGGGGCATATGGGCCTAATACAAATAGGTCAATCAGCCCCCAAGGAGGGCAGAAATGGAATCAAATAATTTGCCCCCAAGGGGAATGGCCCTTGCCCAAGGGTCTGCTCCCCTGACGGAAAATAGTAAAGAAAAAAAATCCCAGGACTTTAGTGGTTTCTGCCCCTCTTGGGGGCAGATTGGCCTAATAAAAGTAGCCTGATCTACCCACAAGGGGAGCAGAAATGGCCTAACATAAAATTGCCCCCCAGGGGAGTGACCCTTGCCTAATGTGTCGCTTCCTGTGCGTGAACTTGGTGCAACAAATAAGTCCCTACTGGCTACCGATTTCTGCTCCACTTGGGGGCAGATTGGCTTAATAAAAATAGGCTGATCTGTCCTTAAGGTGAAATCACAAAATAAAATGATGGACGGAATGTTGAAACTTTTCAAACACTCAACCCCAGTCACAGATCTGGGTTTAATCCATTGTTATTTTGCTTGCAACGTCACCCCAGTTCGGACCCATCTATATACAAATCAATTTTGATCCTGCTTCCAATAGGAGCAGTCCAGCCCAAACTGCCAAGCGAGGTCCTCCCTGGACTGGATTCAAGCATCCTGGGACCGGTTTCATAGTATCACCCTTCATCAGCCAGGCTAGCTTCAATCCAGTGGCGCAGCAAGTAAGGGACCCATGTCCGGGTATACCCTAGCCAATTAGGGCGCTTCAAGCTAGCCTGGCTGATGATGGGTGATACCCTGAAACCGGTCCCAGGATGCTTGTTTCCGGTCCAGGGAGGACCTGGCCTGGCAGTTTGGGCTGGACTGTTCGGATGGGGGACAGGGTCAAGACTGATTTGCATTTGGCTGGGTCCAAACTGGGATGGCATGGTGAGAAAAAGAACAATGGATTAATCCCAGATCTGTGACTGGGGGTGAGTGTTTGCATTGTTCAGAACTCCGTCCATCATGCTTTTGTGTTGCTAAAGTTGCCCTAAGTGGGAAGGGTATGCCCAGACGTGGGTCCCTTGCTCACTGTGCTACTGGATTCAAGCTAGTCTGGCTGATGAAGGGTGATACCCTAAAATCGTCCCAGAATGCTTGTTTCCGGTCCAGAGAGGACCTGGCCTGGCAGTTCTGGTTGGACTGTTCCCATGGCGAACAGGGTCAAGACTGATTTGCATATGGCTGGGTCCAAACTGGGGTGGCGTGGTGAGGAAAAAAAATAATGTATTAAACTGTGACTGGGGATGAGTGGTTGAAAAGTTTCAGCACTCTGTCCATCATCTTTTTGCGTTACTAAAGTTTCTCTATGTGGAAAGGTTATACTCAGACGTGGGTCCTTTGCTCAATGTGCCACTGGATTCAAGCTAGCCTGGCTGATGATGGGTGATACCCTGAAACCGGTCACAGGATGCTTGTTTCTGGTCCAAGGAGAACCTGGCCTGGTAGTTTGGGCTGGACAGTTCCCATGAGGAACAAGGTCAAGACTGATTTGCATATGGCCGGGTCCAAACTGGGGTGACATGGTGAGCAAAAGAATGATGGATTAAACCCAGATCTGTGACTGGGGGTGAGTGGTTAAAGAGTTTCAGCACTCCGTTCATCATCCTTTTGTGCTGCTAAAGTTGCCCTAAGTGGGAAGGGTATGACCAGACGTGGGTCCCCTGCTCACTGTGCTCCTGGATTCAAGCTAGCCTGGTTGATGAAGGGTGAAACCCTGAAACCGGTCCCCGGATGCTTGTTTCTGGTCCAGGGAGGACCTGGCCTGGCAGTTCAGGCTGGACTGTCCCCATGGGGAACAGGGTCAAGACTGATTTGCATATGGCTGGGTCCAAACTGGGGTGGCATGGTGAGTAAAAGAATGATGGATTAAACCCAGATCTGTGATGGGGGTGAGTGGTTAAAAAGTTTCAGCACTCCGTCCATCATCCTTTTTTGTTGCTAAAGTTGTTCTAAGTGGGAAAGGTATGCCCAGACGTAGGTCCCTTGCTCACTGTGCCACTGGATCCAAGCTAGCCTGGCTGACGAAGGGTGATACCCTGAAACCGGTCCCAGGACGCTTGTTTCCGGCGCAGAGAGGACCTGACCTGGCAGTCTGGGTTGGACTGTTCCCATGGGGGACAGGGTCAAGACTGCATTTGCATATGGCTGGGTCCCAGCTAGGGTGGCATGGTGAGCAAAAAAATGATGGGTTCAACCCAGATCTGTGACTGGGGGTGAGTGGTTAAAGAGTTTCAGCACTCCGTTCATCATCCTTTTGTGTTGCTAAAGTTGCCCTAAGTGGGAAGGGTATGACCAGACGTGGGTCCCCTGCTCACTGTGCTCCTGGATTCAAGCTAGCCTGGTTGATGAAGGGTGAAACCCTGAAACCGGTCCCCGGATGCTTGTTTCTGGTCCAGGGAGGACCTGGCCTGGCAGTTCAGGCTGGACTGTCCCCATGGGAAACAGGGTCAAGACTGATTTGCATATGGCTGGGTCCAAACTGGGGTGGCATGGTGAGTAAAAGAATGATGGATTAAACCCAGATCTGTGATGGGGGTGAGTGGTTAAAAAGTTTCAGCACTCCGTTCATCATCCTTTTGTGTTGCTAAAGTTGCCCTAAGTGGGAAGGGTATGCCCAGATGTGGGTCCCTTGCTCACTGTGCTCCTGGATTCAAGCTAGCCTGGTTGATGAAGGGTGAAACCCTGAAACCGGTCCCCGGATGCTTGTTTCTGGTCCAGGGAGGACCTGGCCTGGCAGTTCAGGCTGGACTGTCCCCATGGGGAACAGGGTCAAGACTGATTTGCATTTGGCTGGGTCCAAACTGGGGTGGCATGGTGAGTAAAAGAATGATGGATTAAACCCAGATCTGTGATGGGGGTGAGTGGTTAAAATGTTTCAGCACTCCGTCCATCATCCTTTTTTGTTGCTAAAGTTGTTCTAAGTGGGAAAGGTATGCCCAGATGTAGGTCCCTTGCTCACTGTGCCACTGGATCCAAGCTAGCCTGGCTGACGAAGGGTGATACCCTGAAACCGGTCCCAGGACGCTTGTTTCCGGCGCAGAGAGGACCTGACCTGGCAGTCTGGGTTGGACTGTTCCCATGGGGGACAGGGTCAAGACTGCATTTGCATATGGCTGGGTCCCAGCTAGGGTGGCATGGTGAGCAAAAAAATGATGGATTCAACCCAGATCTGTGACTGGGGGTGAGTGGTTGAAAAGTTTTAGCACTCTGTCCATCATCCTTTTTTGTTGCTAAAGTTGCTCTAAGTGAAAAGGGTATGCCCAGACGTGGGTCCCTTGCTCACTGTGCCACTGGATTCAAGCTAGGCTGGCTGATGAAGGGTGATACCCTGAAACCGGTCCCAGGATGCATATTTCCAGTCCAGGGAGGACCTGTCCTGGCAGTTCGGGCTGGACTGTTCCCATGGGTAACAGGGTCAGGACTGATTTGCATATGGCTGGGTCCAAACTGGAGTGGCATGGTGAGCAAAAGAATGATGGATTAAACCCAGATCTCTAACTGGAGGTGAATGGGTGAAAACTTTCAGCAAGGGGTGGAAGAAAAGGCCTTAATAAAATGCCCCCCAGGAGAGCTACCCTTGCCTAAGGGGTCACTCCCATTAGTGAAATTGGCGTAAAAAAAATCCCTTCTGTTTAGCGGTTTCTGCCTCCCTTGGGGGCAGTCTGGCTTAATAAAAATAGGCTGATCTGCCCTGAATGGAAGCAGAAACGGCCTAAAATAAATTTGCCCCCAGGGGAGCAGCACTTGCCGAAGTTGTCGCTCCCCACCCATAACATTAAATAATATATATATTCCTGGTGCCTAGTGGCTTCTACCCCCCTTGGAGGCAGATCAACCTAATTAAAATGGTCCGATCTACCCCTAAGGGGGGCAGAAAAGGCCTTAAAATAAATTCTCCCCCCCTTGGGGAGTGACCCTTGCCCAAGGGGCCGCTCCCCCTGTTTGTTTACATAATGTAAACAAAATCACTGGTGCCTAGTGGGCATTCCTGCAGCACGATCGCAATTGCGTGCTGACATCATCAGATGTCACTGGGGGTTCAGGGAGTTCTGGGTGGTAGGGGAAGCGATTCTCCTTCCATCTCTGACCAGGGGAGGGGGATGGGAGGCCCACGAGGGAAGCACTAGTGCTCTCCCCATGGGCCGGTGCAGGACAGAATGATTACATCCTCGGCACACAAGTGCTATGGGGGAGTACGTAACCATTACGTCCAATGCACCGAAGGGGTTAAATAACAAAGGGCCAGATGTACGAAGCTGTTTGCATGCTGCAAACTGCAAAAATCGCAGTTTGCGGTATGCAAACGGCCGAACGCGATGCTCATTCCCAAATTGTGAGTCGGTACCGACTCGCAATTTGGGAATGCGATTCGCAAATAGGAAGGGGTGTTGCCTTCCTATTTGCAACTGCATCGCAATTCAGAGTTGCTTTGTGACCGCGAATGCAGTCGCAAACCAACTCGCAGTTGCCACCAGTGTCACACTGGTGGTAACTCATTCGCAAAAGGGAAGGGGTCCCCATGGGACCCCTTCCCCTTTGTGAATGCCGAAAAAAATATTTTTTCAGAGCAGGCAGTGGTCCTATGGACCTCTGCCTACTCCGAAAAAAATATTTTTTCAGACCAGGCAGTGGTCCTATGGACCACTGTCTACTCTGAAAAAAACGAAACCAAATGGTTTCGGTTTAGTTTTCATTTTGCAGCTCGATTTCCTTTAAGGAAAAAGGGCTGCAAAATGAAAAAAAAAACTGCTTTATTTACAAAGCAGTCACAGACACGGAGGTCTGCTGAATACAGCAGACCACCATCCCTGTGAGTGCAGGGACTCACTATGGGTCGCAAACTGCAACCCACCTCATGAATATTGATGAGGTGGGTCTTTGCGACCCCATAGCGAGTCGCAGAAGGTGTCTGAGACACCTTTCTGCATTCAATTTTGCGAGTTGCAAATTGTGAGTCGGTCAGACTCGCAATTTGCAAGTCGCAAAATTGGAGTTTCCTACATCTGGCCCCAAGTCCCCTTAAGTGTCAGATACCTTGCGTTTGGTATCAATTTGCTTGTTACAATAAATCCAACAACTTACAATTGTTGGATTTAATATAACTAGTTCACATAAAGAGTTTTAAGACTCTACCCGAAAGTTGCCAACTTCAGCTCTTTAGTGCCCTTCTCTGATTGGCTAGCCTCTGGTAGCCTAGCCAGGCTGCGTTGATGAGGTGTGAAGTGGCCTAGGCTGAACACAAAGGATGTGCCTGAGGCAGGAGATCTGCCTCAGCAGATGGGGAAACAGGATGAGGGAAGAGCAGCCAAACTGGTCTTCAAAGGCAGGGAAGGACATTGGGAGCATCCTGCAAACCCAGACAACTAGGTGCTGTTGGAAATGGTTTTTTTCACGGAACCCGAGAACCTTTTTCCTTTCTTCTTGTCTTTTCCTGACCTCATTTTTGCTGGCCTTAGGACTCTGCACCCTTTACCACTGCTAATCAGTGCTAAAGTGCATGTGCTCTCTCCTTAAAACATGGTGACATTGGCTCATACCCAATTAGCTTATTTAGTGTACTTGTAAGTCCCTAGTCAAGTGCACTACATGTGCCCAGGGCCTGTAAATTAAATGCTACTAGTGGGCTGCAGCACTGGTTGTGCCACCCACATAAGTAGCCCCCTAACCCTGTCTTAGGCCTGCCTGTGCAGTGCCAACATGTGCTGTTTCACTGTCACTTCAACTTGGCATTTAAAAGTACTTAACCATAAACACCCATTTTTCTACATATAGGTCACCCGTAAGGTAGTCCCTAAGTAGCCCATAGTGCAGGGTGCTATGTAGGTAAAAGGCAGGACATGAACATATGTGTTCTACAGGTCCTGGTGGTGCAAAACTCGTAAATTTGTTTTTACACTGCTGTGAGGCCTGCTCCTTTCATAGGATAGCATTAGGGCTACCCTGATATACTGTTTGAGTGGTAGATCCTGATCTCAAAGGAGTAGCCAGGCCATATTTAGTAGGGCCAGAACCATGATACAAAATCCTGCTTAATGGTGAAGTTGGATTTTATATTACTATTTTGGAAATGCTACTTTTAGAAAGTGAGCATTTCCCTACAATAAAATCCTTCTGTGCCTTCCAATCCACACCTGGCTAGGTTTAGTTGAAAGCTCCCTTGTACATTCACTCAGACAACCCCAAACATAGGATGTTCAGTCACACTTGCACACATCTGCATATTGAATGGGTCTTCCTGGGCTGGGAGGGTGGAGGGCTTGACACTTACATGTCAAAGGGCAGTAGCCTGCCCTCACACGAAGGACTGCCACACCCCATACTGCGACCCTGGCAGACAGGATGGAACTGAAAGGGGACCTTGTGCACTTGTAAGCCACTCTTTGAAGTCACCCCCACTTGGGTATTCAAGCAGGGTCTCTGACCCTACCAATTTAGACACTTCTGAGGTAGACACTCTACTTCATCAGACACTTCCTGGAGAAGAGAACCTGAACCAGAACCTCCCCAGAAGAACTGACCGGCTGCCCAAATGACTCACCTGACTGCTTTCTGAGAAGGACTGCTGCCTTGTTATTGCCCTGCTGCCTTGCTGCTCTCTGGCTGTGCTGAGAAGTGCTCTCCAAGGGCCTGGATAGAGCTTGTCTCCTGTTCCCTGAAGTCTCAGGACCAAAAAGGCTTTATTTCTGCAAGAAGAACTCCCTGTGCATCGGAAATTGACTCACAGCCAGCGTCACAGTGAAAAATTCACTGCATGCCGAACCGGAACGACGCAACCCAATTTTGCAAGGAGAAGATCGACTCAGCACCAGCAGAGCAACCGGAAATCCGGCGCACAGCCCACTGGATCGAGGCACAGCCAAGCCGGATTGACGTAGCCCGACTTCCTGAGAGGAATCAACACAGAAATTTCCACGCACCGCCCACCGCCCACCGGATCGACGCAGCCCCTGTGACTTTGTCCTGTCAGTGCCAGATTTCAAAGCATCATCCCCAGGGCGTCCAAAAACCCCGCAACCCAAAGAAGATCCAACACCGAGCGCCCGAAATCAATGCAAAGCCTTCCCTGCATGAAAAATAAATGATGCATCGCTGATTGCGGCCTGAGAAATCAATGCACACCTCCCTGTTTTCCACACATCTCCTCCTCTGCGGTTCCTTGCAGAGATTTTACACGCAAACCAGGTACCTTTTGCTTGCAAGAGACACTTGTTGCTTTTAAGGGACTAAAGGTACTTTATATTATGTTTACAGTGATTTCAACATATACTTATTGCATCTTAATCATTTTGACCTGCATTTTACCAGATAAATATTACATATTTTCCTAAACACTGTTTGGTGTATTTTTGTGGTGTTCTACTGTGTTATTGCATGATTTATTGCACAAATACTTTACACATTGCCTTCTAAGTTAAGCCTGACTGCTCAGTGCCAAGCTACCAGAGAGTGGGCACGGGATAATATGGATTGTGTGTGACTTACCCTGACTATAGTGAGAGTCCTTGCTTGGCCAGGGGGTAACCTGACTGCCAACCAAAGACCCAATTTTTAACAGGTGCCCTCTTGATTAGATTTGAGGATAGCAGGAGAGGGGTGTGTTTAGAATTTTAGCCACACCAGTGGGTAGGCTCAGCGAGATCTAACCTTAAAAAATCACTTTCACCCATGTTGGATTTTTGAAAAATGTTGCTCCCTGGGATTGATTTTTGCCACACTTCCCAGAAACTGGTCATAAAAGGGGGAAGGAGCCTGCCTGTGATTATACAACCAGTACCCCCTTGCTTTCCACCTAGTAACAAAATTAATATTGCAGAGCTGCACACACACCTCAGATCCCTACAAGGAGGAACATCAGAAGAAGAAGGACTGCCCTGCTGGACCCCTGACCTGGATGCTGCTGCACTCAAAAGGACAGCACCAGCTGCACACTTGGACTTCACCACAAAATGGACTTTGCCTGGCATCAACTGGTTCCCGAAGGGACTCCCTGCTTGCTACAAGTGAAAAATAGCTAACCTGAGCCCCCTGCCTGAGATCCTGATGAAACTGACCAGCTTTCCACTGTCCAGTGGCCATTTTGGAGTTTGAGCTAGGTGCATTTTGGGAGGTGGATTCCACACTCTCAAGGAGCAACTCAGAGCTTCTGGAAATGTGGGGTGAGCTGTGGACTCCTAAAGGACCTTCAAAGACCCTCTAGAAGAAGACCCAGAAGTTTGGAGAATATTGGAGAACTTTTTGGAAAAAACTCCATAAAGGGACCGACCTGCATCAGTGAGTCTAGCTGGCTTGCCTCAACCGTGACCTGGCCTGACATGCAGGTTTATCCCACTAAAAAGCTCTGGAGCCCCGGACTTCCAGGACTTCATCGAGGGCTCAGAGAAAAGTGATCTGAAGGTCTTGCATCACAATCGGCTTGCTGAGGATGGTCAACCCCCGTCAGAAGGAAAAAGCTCCAAAAAAGTGACTGAGTCCAAATGTAGAAAATTGCCAGGGATTTCCCACGCAGCATATCTGAAGAGGGCTCCAGGGATATCAGACCAAGATTCAGGTTTGGCTCGGACGAGATTTTTGTCCCGAAAAATTGTCTAAGTCCAAATGTAAAAATCTTCACAGAGGTCTTCTGTGACGCGTATCCGAAGAGGGTTCCGGGGAGGTCAGATCGGACTGGCGACTTCGTCCTGCTGAAGAAATCTTCAAGAAAACGACTCAATGCGAAGAGGCCTCCAGCTTTCTGTAGCTGAGCAGGGCCCCATCACAGTCAGCTTAAGCTTTGACTTTGTCCCGGTGGAGTTGCGACCAGATGACCAGATTGGTGCTTTTCATTTCTATGAGCTAGAAAACAATCATTTGTTACACATTCATATCTCCAGTTCCCCTTATCCGTTGTTATACATTTTGGTGTCAAATTAAAGTTTAGAATATGTTCTATTTTCATAAATAGTGTTTGGATTTTTAAACTGTTTCCTGTGTTTTATTTAATATTATTTCCTGTTTTGTGATACTTGAATGCTTTACACACTTTATCCCCTAAGTTACGCCTTGTTGCTTGTTGTCAAGTTACCAGGGGTTGAGCTAGGATTAATGTATTGAGACCTAACTGATCCTAGTTTGGGTTAGTGGCCTATTGCTAAGTGTAGATACCTTCCAACATCAGTGATGTGCTAAGTTGATGCTGGTGTCTCAGTCAGTCATTGCTTGAACTCTGGAGCACATGGAGCCCCTCCAAGCCCTCCAGCCTCAGTACTGAGAAGGTTAAAACTAAGAACCTCTACACCTGTGTAGCATTTAGTATGTCCTTATTCTTCTATCAGCGGTGGTGCATGAAGGTTGTGATGCTCATACATGCAATGTTCCCTGTATCCTGATTCCACATGGAACAGTTTTGCCCACCTAGAGGCTGAGCAGGATACATCTACTTCCTGGTGGAATTTCTGTCTCTAACCTGATACATGAAGGAAAGGAAAGAAGCATCCTTGCGGCTCCAAATGAATTCTGTGTTACCGGTAACTTGGAATAATGTACTGACAATGAGGTTAAAGATTCCACTTCTGTAAAAGGAGCTAGAAGGAGAAACATGAACTGGAAGCCCCTCCAGGGCCTTGGACCAACAGACAGCCTTAGGGCAAATTTGTTTCTAGAAATTAGGAACAATGCATTTATGGTTGGCCATGAAAACATAAGTGGTAAATAAACAGCAAGGTGCAGCATTATGAATAGTGAAGCATTGTTAGACCTAACAATGACAGCCTTAGGGTGGTCATCACCCTACATTTTGCTGGCCTCCCTCTACTTTTCTGACACTGTTTCTACTGGTTTTAGGACTCTGTGCACTTTACCACTGCTAACCAGTGGTAAAGTTCAAATGCTCTCTCCCTTAAACATGGCAACATTGGTTCTGTCCCAATTGGCATATTTGATTTACTTTTAATTCCCTAGTAAAGTATACTATGTGCCATAGGCCTATAAATTGAATGCTACTAGTGAGCCTGTAGCACTGGTTGTGCCACCCACATAAGTAGCCCCTTAACCATGTCTGTCTCAGGCCTGCCATTGCAAGGCCTGTGTGTGCAGTTTTATTGCCAGTTCGACTTGGGATGTAAAAGTACTTGCCAAAGCTTAAACTCACCTTTTTAACATAAAAGTCACCCCTAAGGTAGGGCCTTGGTACCCTATAGGGCAGGGTGTTATGTCGGTAAAAGGTAGGGCATGTACATATGTCCTGGTAGTTGATAACTCCTAAATTCAGTTTCCACTACTGTGAGGCCTGCTTCTTTCATAGGATAGCATTAGGGCTAGCTCATATACTGTTTTAGTGGTAGATTCTGATCAGAAAGGTGTAACCAAGTCCTATTTAGTAATGCCAGTATGGTAATAGAAAATCCTGCTTAATGGTGGGGTTGGATTTTATATTACTCTTTTAAAAATGCCACTTATAGAAAGTGAGCATTTCTCTGCACTTAAAATCCATCTGTGCCTTACAGCCTGTCTCCAATTTATGTCTGGGCTAGGCTGGTTGACAGCTTCTTTGTGCATTTCACACTGACAACCACAAACACGGGATATTCAGTCACACCTGCATTCATCTGCATAATTAATGGGACTTTCTAGGCTGGGAGGGTGGAGGGCCTTACACTTACATTTCAAAGGCTAGTGGTGTGCCCTCACACAATGGACTGCCAAACCCCCTACTGGGACCCAGGCAGACAGACCTGCACAGATAGGGGACCTTGTGCACTTCAAAACCAATCTTTGAAGTCTCCCCCACTTTAAAGGCATTTCTGGGTATATAAACTGGGTCTATGACCCCACCAACTCAGACACTTCTGGACCTGAACCTGCAACCTGTGAAGAGGAACTGCCTGGCTGCTCAAAGGCCTCATTTGGACTGCTTTGCTGAGAAGGACTGCAACCCTGCTGCCCTGCTGACTTTGCTGCAAGGTGCTCTCCAAGGGCTTCGATTGAACTTGCCTCCTGTTTTCTGAAGTCTCAGGGCCAAAAAGACTTCATCTCTTTAAAAAACTCCTTGTGCACTGAAAATTGATGCACAGCCTGCTGGAAACAATGCACAGCCTGCATTGCAACGAGAAAACTGCTGCACAGCTGAACCAGAATGACGCAGACTGACTTCCTTGAGTGAAGAATTGATGCAGCATCTGCTGTGTGACAGAAAATTTGACGCATCATCTACTGGATCAATGCAATGCCCTTATCCCGCACGGCAGGATTTTCACACATCATACCTGAGCGTCACAAAGATCCCACACCACAGTGAGTAACCAAGCCTACATGCCGAAAATCAATGCAAAGTCCCTTGCAGCGTGGAAAGAAACTACGCATCATCTATGCCCCTCTGGAAAATCTGACAAACACCATATTTTTCCACACCCCTCCACCTCTGCGGTCTCCTTGCATGTTATATTTTAAGCAAACCAGGTACTTTGTGAAACCAAGAGACAACTGTTGATTTCTAAGATTTAAGATTATTTTAACCTTGCAAAAGTGATATTTCAACTTGTTCTTAATGAATCTTTATTGTTTTGACCTTTATTTATCCAGATGAATATCTTATATTTTTCTAAACCTGTGTGGTGTATTTTTGTGGTGTTTTCAGTGTGTTACTGTATCATTTATTGCACAAATACTTTACACATTGCCTTCTAAGTTACACCTGTCTGATCAGTACCACACTACCAGAGGGTGGGTACAGGATAATTTGGGTTGTGTGTGGCTGACCCTGACTAGGATTCTGGTTCCTATTTGGACAAAGGTGAATACCTCTGCCAACTAGAGACCCCATTTCTAACAAGTGTGAAGCAGATGGTTCGAGCAGCACTGAAAAAAGGCAAGACTCTGCACTGATGGATGGTGCTGCCGCTCGCTGTTTCAATGTGCCTGTCCTTTTGGACAGAGCCTAACTGAGGAACCAAAACCATCCCTGGCAAAACTACTGAAATCATTCCCACAGCCTTCCTTTCCTCTCTCTGTCTCCCTCTTTTCATCCATCCACACTCTCTTTTTTCCCGCTATGGTCTTATTTTTCACACATTCCTCCCTCCATCCCTTTTTCTCTCTCTTAAAGCATCCCAATGCTTTCTTCAATCAACCTTATAATGCTGAGGAAGGTGAGAAAGGCACAAGGAGTGTCCCTCGGCTTTATAAACTGGACTCCATGGGTTCCAGTCTACTGGCGATATGCCTGACAGAGTAAGAGGCCAGTCCAGCACTGCTTATACTGTAGAAGCGTAAAAAGGCAGAGGATCATCCTGGTTTAAATTGAATGACTGTGGAGGATCTGCTAAGAACCACGTTTTAGTAGCCTGCCCCTGGAGCTGACAATTATCATCTGACACGTCTGCAGTGCAAGTGCAGGAGCAAGTGGAGCAGAGTGTAGATGTGGCAGAAATTGAAGATTTAAGCAGGGATAATGTGTGTTCTGTAGCTTTGCTAATCCTTTCTTTGTTGTCTTTCTCAAAGTACATGGTCAAGGAGAGCTTATTATAATTACCACAGGCCCAACGTAAAATTCAAATCGTTGTAAATCAAAATAATCTACTGAAAGAATGAAGATTAAATTCTCTGAAAGATTGTCCTTGCACTTAACTCAAAGTAATTTTCACTGTACATCATTTTCAACTTTTAGTAATACTGCATTTTTGTTGGGAAAGCAATTTATGTGCCCTTGTTTAGAAACAAATACGGCAGTTGTTTGCCTCTGCATCTTTTTTCTGCTCTTGATCAGTCGGGAGAAAGCACAATTGAAGAAGTGGTGAAGCCAGTCCTGTTTGCTGCGCAAACCTCATTTGTCATGAAGTCGACAAAAAGAAAGTAGACTACACCAGGTCTACCACCAATGCTAAATTCATTATAAAATAGTTGCTAGGGCCCTGGTCAGGAGAAGCCACTGAAGCTTGCACCACCCATTGCCCCTACCGCTGCCTCCAGTGATAAAACAAGCACAACTACCAACCATCACACTTCACAAGTGAGAATTCAGACTATTCCAAGCTCCCAAAGCTATAAGAATGACTTACACAGCAGGTAATAGTCATTTTAATGTATATTGAATTAATAAATAATTGTTTTTATGTTCATCTGTAATTTAGGAAAAGACCTCCGCCATGTGGCAGACTGTCATATGTGCTTGTGTGACAACTAACTGCCGGTCTCAAGCACTGAAACAACTGGCTCAAATTAAGTACTGTCTTCAACCAGTTAATTACACAGTTGTGATCTGCCTTGGTTTTTATGAACTGTAGGTAAGCAGCTGTTGCAGCAATTCAGCAATCAAACTAACCAAGTTAGATTGCTTCATTATTTTTCATTTTAATTTCCACACCAGTTGTCATTTTGCTGAAGTAAAGCATTATTTGTTTTGACATTGAACTGTGCAGGGCCTTAAGGTTTAGGGCCCTAATTTATACGTTTTGATGCTAAACTGCGCTTCAAGACATACTGCCGCCAATTCTTTAAAGTGTGCATACAGTGGGCTTTAGCTTCACCAAGGAGAGCATGCTATTGACAGCTTTATGTATCTGCTATGAGGTGCTTGTTTTCTAAGCCACGAGAGACTCGTACATCTCAAAGGTACACTGAGTTAATGCATGATAAAGTCTATGTGCCTAATTCCGACCCTGGTGGTCTTAAGACCAGTAGGGCAGGACCGCTGCCAATGTGGCGGTCAGACAGCTACATTACGACTGTCAAGGTTGCGCCACAGTCGGACCACCAACACCGCCACTTTTCCTCCTCTAGAGGGGCTGGCGGGGCTGGCGATGCTAGCGGTCCTAAGCAGGGCTGGCCTGGGGATTATGAGTCCCTTCTCCGTCAGTGATTACATAGCAGTAGTCCCGCCATGTTAAGGCTGGGGAGACAGGGTGCAGGGGGCTCCATGGGGGCCACTGCCCTGCCCATGCACTTGCTATGCAGACAGTGAAAAACACAACGGGTGACAGTGACCATACACACCACAGAATTGCCACCAGCTCTATTATGAGCCTGCATCAATGTTGTGAACTGTTTCCCACTGGGCCAGTGGGTGAAAACTCGTAATAAGGCCCACAGGAAGGGGACCACACTGGTGGTAACCTGATCGCGAGACTTTAGCAGACTGCCTTTTCTGTCCAACGAAGTCTTAATAAGGCCCTATATCATGTGGATGCTTTCTATGGAGCCTTCAAACATCATTTTTTCAGTGAATTTCAATTTATTCATGTTTTAATAAGGACTCCAGCTGCAGTCCATTTGTACTGGCTTTGCCAAAGCTTGTTTATATACTGCAGGATTGTAGTTACCAATCTGGTGTGATTATGATTATTTACATGCTGTGGTATTACATATGCCTGTCTGATTAAACTTCTTTACATAGGGATGCGTTAATATGCACAAATTATTAGTTTGCCAAGCATAGACAATAGGCCTAAAACATGCATGAAATTGGCAGCCCTCTGACAGCCTTACCTTTTAAGTTTGTCAGTGATATTGCTGCCTTTTATGATATGTTAATAGTCACTCTTAGGCTGGTTATTCTGATGACTGTTAACCTGTAGTTATAACATGCACTTCCATATGAATTGCTTCTACTAGGGAGCTCCAGCATACAAATCGGTGTATTAGGTGGCATATTCCTTTTGTATCCGACTTAACATATTTGTAGGTGATCACGTAATCTACTCCTCTGGGTTTGAGGAGCCTGCTCACTATACTCATGAATGGTTCAATAAACTATAGTACCCTTCTGATCTGCATTAAACCAAGAACTACAAGCAGCAAAAGATATCTCTAGATATCTTACAGCTATAGGGCAAACCCTTACATCATGGATGGCACACTTCTAGACCTCACCTGGAGCTGTGCATGAACAGAGAACGACTACCTGTGTGGCCACTTGAGGCATGTGGTCTGGTGGTCTTACAAAATTTTAACATCACAGAGGAGGCTGACCATACTTTGGATTCAACTGGTCTGCCACTCACTGTCATCTTCTAGAATAGAGGATAATCAGAGAGTAGTGACCCAAATTCATTTGATTGTTAACCAGGTCTTTCAGTGGAATTGGTTATTCCTACTGGCAGTTATGTTATGACATGTTGTATTACTGTGAGAAATAGGGATTCTTGTTTGGGGGGGCTACTCAAGCAGCAACCACAATCCTTGTCAGGGTGTGCCACAAGCCAACCCCAAATTAGCCTGTGCTCAACCTCCTGGTAGCTTAGCACAAAGCAGTCAGGCTTAACGTAGAGGCAATGTATTATGCTGCACTTCAAACAGTAATAAAGTGAAGACACCACACAACAAAACCACACAAATTAAGATAAATACAACATTTCAATTACAAAATCAAGACCAAAACAACAAAAAGCAGCACTGGAGATATGCAAGTTTAAAGATTTCAGTAAATATAGCACCATAAAGCAGAAACTTTCAACTGTGGATATCTGGTCATGCTGGACCGGGACAAAGTCACAAGTTCAGGAAGACCCTGATGGAGCGTTGGCTGGCTACAGGGACCCAGTTAGGCCTGCTAAACAAGAGTACCTTAAGTCCTATTGCGGACCACAGCGAGGTTCAGGGTCGCGTATGTGCCACACAGCCAAGGCAAAGCGGTGATTCTGAGGTGCTGCAGAGCTGTGATGCAAGGTCATGCTTGGCTGTTGAGGATCCTGTTGACAAGGCTGTGGGATGTGAAGCATGGCTATGAGGATGTGTCGTGCACTTGAGGTGATGCATCAGTTCCAAAGAGCTGTGAGTTTGCAATGCGAGAACCTGCATCAATGTTGAGGCTGCCATCAATGAGAAATGTGTGATGCAAGGGTCTGTGTCAGAGAAGCTTCACGCACCTGCAGTTCCAAAGCAAGCTTCAAGGTTGATGCAGAGTCCTTGCGCTAGGCGAACGCTTGCAGAAGAGGCAGTAGATTGGTTCTGCTTGGCATTTCACCTCACAACAGAAGAGCTGCATTGATTCTGCTGGATTCACAGATGGACTGACAGAGCACATCCAGGTCTACTTCCAAGGGTCTAGCTCTGGCGGTGGCACCACTTGGCACGGTAGGACTCACAGATGGCAGAGTCCAGTCGCTGGATTCAAAGTTGTTGGAGCCTTCTGTCCCGTAGGCTCTCATCAGGAGGCCGGCCAACTGTGGTCACACCTGGGTTGTGGGATCAAGAAATACACATCCAGGCATCTCTCCAAGGCAAGAGGGCAGCAGGTCAGCACAGCAAGGTAGCAGTCCTTCAGAGAAGCAGTCCAGCAGGATGGCAGTCCTTCGTATCAGAACATCAAAACGTCCAGAAGTGTACTAAAGAGTTGGTGGCTGAGGTCCAATGTTTATATCTGGATCTTCCTTTGAAGTTTGAAGAAGCTTCTTGAGGTTTCTCTTTGAAGTCCCCAGACATCCTGCCTTCCCTGCCCTGGCTCCAGACTAACTGCAGTGGATATGCAGCCCTTTGTATGGAGGCAAACAGCCTATTCAAGTGTAAGTAGTGCTGTGCCCAGCTCCAGCCTCTCGAACTGCCAGTGATGGTCCTTCTAGGCACACCTAATCTCTCTATTGTATGTGGCAGTTTAGGAAGAATAAAAAAAGCCCAGCTACCAGCTAGACACAGCCATGTGGCCTGGAGACAGGCTGCAGGCACAAAATGACCAGGGCAATAGAATGCCAACTATATAAAAGTATCACTTTCAAAATTGTAATTTAAAATTCAACTTCACTGTGTGAGAGGAGTTTTCAATACAATTTCAAAGACACCAAACATGATCTGGATAATTGCTTCCATTTGGAAATTACCGCTTTTTAAATTTTATACAGTAACTCCAATGTTATCACATGTGAGAGGCAGGTTTTGCAGTAGTGAAAATCAAATTCATTACCAGGACATAAGAAAAAAAAAATACATAGCCCGCATTTTAATATACATTACATTCTGCACTCTAGGTTGTCCAAGGGCGACCCTAGAGCTGTCATTTGTGATGAAAAGAAAGGTTGGGCCTGGCAAAAGGTTTATTTTGTCAGATTGACATGGCAGTTTAAACTGAGCAGTCAAGTTGCAATGCAGACCAGAGATATGTTGAAAGTGATACTTAAATGGGTTGCACAGTCAATGCTGCAGGCCCACTAGTAGCATTTAATTTGTAGGCCCTGGGCAGAGGTTGCGACTTTTTATTAGGCAGTTTTGAGTAAATTAAATATGCTGATTGGGTGGAAGCCTATTCTACCACATTTTAAGGATAGTGCGCAAGTACTTTAGCACTTGTTAGCAGTGACAAAGTGTGCAGAGTCCTAAGGCCAGCACAAACAAAATCAGCAAAACAAGAGGGTTGAAGGCAAAAAGTTAGGGGGGAAAACACACCAGGTCTAACAGTTATGTAATGTTATGTTATGTTATCTTATCTTATCTTATAGTTTGCATCTCACCCAGGAGGGTATCCAGGCACTGGATACAAAGGGGACTGTGTTTGCCAGTATGGAGGTCTAGGTAAAAGAGCCATGTCTTCATTTTCTTGTCGAACTCAAGCACTGAGTAGGTGCTCTAATATGTGTTTTTGACTCCTCCTCTGACCTCTCAAAGTCTTCCATGCCTTCCATAGAATTAGCCAGTTCTCATTGCACAAAACTGTAAAATATGCCTTGGATCCATCTCACATCTCAACAACAGGTAGATGTGTGCAGGAGTCACTACAAGAGACAGTTACAGCAGTTGGTCAGAGGACATCAACAGTTAAAGCATCAATTTAGGTGGCGTGGTTATATAACGAAGGTGGTTCAGATCGCTGTGGAGACACTACTTACGTCTGGTCGAGGGTGATTAATCAAGATGTCTGCCAAAAAGGAGGAGTTTGAGATTCTTTTTGATTTTGAAGGTGACTAGGCAGGTGGTTAAGCGGAGGGAGGGAGGGACAGAGTTCCAGTATCCAGTGAGTGGTTCATGTATCGTTCTCGATTGAGGGTGGGGAGTTACAGAAGCAGGGATTGGGCATTTCTGGAATACCATTTGCTCCAGAGATTTCCAATTTCTCATTTAGATAGGAGTGAGAGGAGGAATACAGTGCCCTGTGGGTGATGGAAGCAGTTTTGAATTGGGCCTGCACTTCAATGGGAAGCCATTGGAGGGTTAGCAGGCCTGGGTAAATGTGGTAAAAGTTCCTGAGACTTAAAATGAAATGTGCTGTAGCATGTAGTGTTGCTCTCAGTAACTTGAACTTTGAGAATGCCTGAGAGAAGGTAAATTCCATAGTCTAGTCTGGAGAGAACAAGAGGCTGCACCACTGTTATGAGGGCTTGTTTCAGAATAAATTATCTGATACCCCAAAACTTCCCATGTTTGTGTTGTGCACTGTTGGCCATGGCTGCAATGTGGCTCTAAAGATTGAGATGATTATCAAGGGTGATGACGAGATATCTGGCACTCTGGACAATGGCAGGGCAGCCATCCAGGACTGGAAGGTTAGACATCCATTCTTGTACTGGAGCTTTTGTTTTCCGTGGTGATATCAAAAGAAATTCTTTTTTAGTAAGGTTGAGTTTTAAATAGTGGTTGGACATGCAGTTTTGAATCTTAAGGAGTGTTTTTGAAAGCATTACAACGTCTTACAGGGTTGAGATTTTCAAGTATATTTGGGCGTCATTGGCGTAGAAGAGAATCCTAGAGTTACTGAGAACCACAAATAGCGGTTCTAGGTAGAGGTTAAAGAGGGTTCGGTAAAGGATTAAGGGGGTCTACCGGCCGCCAGGGCCACCAACCACGGGAGCACCGCCAACAGGCTGGCGGTGCTCCCGAGGGCATTCTGACCGCGGCGGTTCAGCCGCGGTCAGAAAGGGTAAACCGCCGGTCTCCCGCCGGTTTACCACTGCCCGTTGGAATCCTCCAAGGCGGCGCAGCTTGCTGCGCCGCCGAGGGGATTCTGACACCCCCTACCGCCATCCTGTTCCTGGCGGTTCGCCCGCCAGGAACAGGATGGCGGTATGGGGTGTCGCGGGGCCCCTGGGGGCCCCTGCAGTGCCCATGCCAATGGCATGGGCACTGCAGGGGCCCCTGTAAGAGGGCCCCGCTTGTATTTCACTGTCTGCTTAGCAGACAGTGAAATATGCGACGGGTGCAGTAGCACCCGTCGCACCTTCCTACTCCGCCGGCTCGATTACGAGCTGGCTTCATCGTGGGAAGGACGTTTTCCCCTGGGCTGGCGGGCGGCCTTTTGGAGGCCGCCCACCAGCCCAGGGGAAACCTCAAAATACCCACCGCGGTCTTCCGACCGCGGTACGGTATTTTGGCGGCTCCCGCCGGGCGCGCGGTGACCGCGCCCGGCGGGAGTCAGAATGACCCCCTAAATCTTGAGGGACCCCTTGATAAATGCTGACTGGTCTCAAGAATGAGTTGCTCATTTTCCCAATTTGAAAATGGTTGGTTAGGTATGAAGAGAACCAGTTGAGGACTGGGCCTCCACATACCATGCATTGTACTAGAGTACAAAGGAGGTCCAGATGATTGACAGGGATAAAATACAGGACTACCAGGAGGCAGGAATTATAGTACTTCAAGAGAAGAGAGATCTGATCCACTTTTAGTCATTTTGGAAAAAGGCCTTGTTTGAGAGAGGAGTTGACCATGGTGGTCCTTATGGGGAGTAGATGTGTGCCAAGAGCTTTGCTGAGAGAACCTGAAACGGAGTACTGAAGGTGGTTTGAGGGTATTCCTTTGGAGCTGGTATGTTGTTTTCGGTATCCTATTCGGAAATTGCAGAGAAAGATTACCATGATTGTAGCTGTTAGGGTTTGTGCACAGCAAAGAGCATGTCCCCTCTCACTGCACTAGTGGGTTCTGTAATAGCTCCCTTTTAAACTTACTATTGAAAGCCTTTCTTGTTATCTCACCTTTCCCCCCCCTAGGCTTCTGTGTATGTTGTTTAATGTGCTGTTTTGTTTACACATTGGGCCTTGCTTTTACCAAGGCTTCTTTAAAACACTCCTCCCTAGGCCATGTGTTAATTCAACTCATTTGCATAATAACTGAAACTCTGCACACCTTTCAAGAACATGTGCAGCATGTGAGGACCACACCCAGCTCTTCAAACCACACCCAGCTCTGCACACCTTTCAAGAACATGTGCAGCATGTGAGGACCACACCCAGCCCTTCAAACCACACCCAGCTCTTCAAACCACACCCAGCTCTTCGAACCACACCCAGCCCTGTCTATAAAAGGCAGCCCCCGAGCCTCACCCAGTGCTTGTGCTCGTCTACCTCCCGCTTACCTGAGAACAGATCCCTCGGCGCTGACACTCCTGACTTTCATTGGCTTCAATGGGCGCAGCTGCTGGCTCTTCCTTCTTCTGGTTTCCGGTTCCTCCTTGCCTCAGCCTCTCTCCTACGAGCAACCTGCAAAAGAGAAAGAAGACAAGGTTAGACTGATCAGTATCTCTTGCCAGCAACAAGTAAGTGCAAAACTTTTTATTACCTGAAAGAACTTTGACAACAATTTCTGGATTCGTGTATAGACAATTGGAAACAAGATACCTTCCACGAACATTGTGATTCAAACCCCTTGTTACAATACTTTGCGGAACTTTGTAAGCAAACATTTTTTTTTTTTTTATGGAACTTTTAAGAATCGAACAGTGGAAACCATTAACAACAAGGCAAACAGTAAATCAAGGAAATTACATGCTGTATTTTGATGTAAAAGTACAGTATTTGTTTTATAAAAGATTCTGGAAATATGGGAAAAGTGAGTCTCCTATTGGGAATTTAGGCTTTAGTTATATTATGATGAATGTTTGATATTGGTAATTCTGATAACGGTATTTGTTTAATGTTTTAGAAGCTTTACAGTAATAGAAAACACATCACAGAGCAGTGACACATTCCAAACCTGGAAACTAGAGACCAGGATCCAAGAGGTACTTTTAGAAGAGAATTTCTAATAAATAAAGGGATTGTCAGGAACCCATTTAGGAATAGGTTGCACTTATCTGTTCTTTGTTTATGTTTCATTAGGCACCAGTTTCTACAGAAGTCAGAAAGGGCTGCAGATTTGTGCAGCACTTCAACAGTGGAAACGCAAGAACGGTGTTGTCTCTTTTTTTTATTTTATCCACTTCCCCCCTTCCCTTGAGCTTCTGTTCTTAGTGCACTGTTTTAAAAACTAGTGTGCTGGAACAAGCAGTTTCAGGGTGGGGTCGGATTGTCTTCAACCTCCATCAGATCTGAACAAGAACTCAGGTGAGCTGGGCTTTGACAGAAGCACAAGCCTTAAAAAATTTCAGTTCTTGTGGACGATGAATACCGGGGAAGAAATAGAGGGCATTGACGTCACGGATATGGCGCAGGCCCTAAATGAGGACTTGGCTCATAATGAATCAGTGTCTGGCATCTTGCAACATATGCAAGAGGAAATAGAGAGATTAAAGATGGAGAATACCTCTTTAAAACAGGATTTAAGCAGGTATAAATTTAGGGGATCTCAGTGGAACACAGCTTTTACGCCTTTGTTTAAAACCTCCTCAGAGACAGGGGTGCCATCAAAACATACAACTTTGCCTCCCCCAGTTGAGGTTACTGTTAATGTTCCTAATGCTGTGCCCTTAGCAGCACCTGAACGTTTTCATGGAGATAGTAACAAATTCCATGTTTTTATCCATCAATGTCAATTACACTTCGTTTGTTAGCCACAACAGTTCCCTACTGATGATACGAAAGTGGCATTCGTCTTGTCTTATTTGGGTGGAACAGCAGCCAATTGGTCATTTCCTTTCGTGGATAGAGATGATCCCATCCTCCATAATTGGAATCAATTTAAACGTACCATGACCAGCCTTTTTGCAAAACACACTTTCATGCAGGCTAGTGATAATGAGCTTTTAAATCTTAAACAAGGTAACAAGGATTTATTGACCTATCTCACTAGTTTTAATCGTTTACTCACCGAGACACAGTGGCCAGAAGAAAAGCGTGTCTCCCTTTTTTATAAAGGTTTGAGAGACTAGTTAAAAGACGCGCTGGCTCATATCGTTGATTTGCCAGAAGACTATTCGGACTTTGTAGATTTAGTTGTGAAATTAGAACATAGATTAGGAGAAAGAAAGGGAGATAAATACAAACTGGAATCACGGTTAACTTTTATGAGACACGAGAAGAAAGACACAGATAATAAACTCCCTGAACCAGAGCCTATGCAAATAGGGACACTCAGAGGTCCACTCACATCAGAGGAAAAAGAAAGAAGGAGAAAACTTCAATTATGTTTATATTGTGGCAGGGCAGGTCACTTTGCCAGAGAATGTCCAGTAAAGCCTAAAACTCCACGAAAGGGTGCTGTTTCCACCACCTCCTCAACTGAATCGGGAAACGATTAAGCTCGACAAGGGGAGAGGTTACTTGTTCGAGAAAACATCTTAATCAAACCTCTAATGCTGCAGCCTTCAGGGTACCGCACATACCTAGACATTTCATAATTCAGGTCGTTTTAATTGTTACTACCCAAGTGAGGCATTCTCTCCCTGTCCTACTGGACTCAGGCGCGACAGGAAATTTTGTGGATAATAAGTTAGCAGAAAACTTAGGACTTCCTATGTGCCTAAAGCCTTGTCCAGAAGCAGTATGTGCAGTGGATGGGTCAGAATTGACCTCTGGATTAATCACAAAACAAACAAGTCCACTTGTTATGGTCTGTCAGAACGGGCACACAGAGGTGATTAGCTTTGATCTGATAGATACTCCTAATTTTGGTTTGATTCTCGGGGTACCCTGGTTAACAACTCATAACCCAAAAATTGATTGGGTGAATAGAACTGTTACTTTGGATTCCTCTTTCTGTAGAACTAATTGCTATCAAGAAGCAGGTACAGAACAGAGCACAGTATTACACTGTGCTAGTCTTACACAAGATGAACCAAGTCTCCCTCCTGAATATTCTGACTTTAAAGACGTCTTTGATCCAGTAAAGGCTAGTGTGTTGCCCCCACATCGGTCTTATGACTGTCGTATAGATCTTATCCCAGGGGCCCCTTTACCTAATAACAGAGTATATGCTTTGACTGACGAAGAAACCAAATACTTAAGAACCTACCTAGATGACCTACTACAGTCTGGGTTCATCCGTCATTCCACATCTCCGGTGTCATCTCCACTCTTTTTTATCCCAAAGCCGGATAAATCCCTGCGCGCGTGTATCGATTATAGAGGACTAAATAAGGCTACAATAAAGAATAAATATCCTCTTCCTCTAATACCTGTGTTGTTGGATCAATTAAGACATTCTACTGTATACACTAAACTAGATCTGCGGGGAGCTTACCACCTGGTCCGAGTAAAAGAGGGGGATGAGTGGAAGACAGCTTTCAAGACAAAGTTTGGCTTATTTGAGTACACAGTAATGCCCTTTGGGTTATGTAATGCCCCTGCGGCCTTTCAGTTCTTTATAAATGAGGTCTACACGAATTCCTGGACGTTTGTGTCATAGTATACATAGACGACATCCTCATTTACTCTAAGAACTCAGAAGAACATACCCAACATGTTCGTGCAGTATTATCAAAGTTAAAAGAAAATCATCTTTTTGCTAAGTTAGAAAAGTGTACTTTTAATGTCAGCAAGGTGGACTTTTTAGGATACTGCCTGTCACCTCAAGGAATAACTATGGATGTAAAGAAAATCAGTGCTATTGCTGATTGGCCAGAACCATCCTCTGTAAAAGATATTCAGAAATTTCTGGGTTTCGCCAATTTTTATAGGAGGTTTATTGCACATTTTGCAGACATTGCGGCCCCAATAACTACCTTGTTGCGGAAAGGGCAACGATTTCTTTGGACTGATGAGGCGGCACACGCCTTTCAACTCCTAAAACAAAAATTCACTTCAGCCCCAATTCTGAAACATCCTGATCCTGACTTGCCCTTTTTTGTTGAAGCGGATGCTTCACAAGTAGCTTTAGGAGGAGTTCTCTCTCAACGAGATGCAGTAGATGGCCAGTTACATCCTATAGCCTTCTATTCCAAAAAGTTATTGCCAGCTGAACAAAATTACACTGTGGCTGAAAGGGAACTACTAGCTATCAAAGTAGCCTTTTCAGAATGGAGGCACCATTTAATGGGAGCCAAGTACCCAGTTACAATCTTTTCTGACCATAGGAACCTACAGTTTTTTGGATCACTTAAAGCATTAACACCACGTCAGATGCGCTGGTTAATTTTTTTTAGCACATTTGACTTTGTAATAACCTATAGACCAGGTGCACAACAAATTCAATCTGATGTGTTATCTAGATACGGACATACCTCAGACATGAAACAAGATAAAATAGGAGAACCCATTATTCCTCCCCAAAAGTATTTGGCGGCAGTACAACAGAAGGATTTCATCACAGATCTATATACAGTAATGCACACATGCAAATAACACCTCAGGATTGGTTAAAGGATTCCCATAACACAATACAACGAGGTTTATTGTATCACAACAACATCGTGCCCACCTCTGAATTACAAACACAGGTGATAATTTGGCATCACGCCTCACCGTTGGCAGGTCATCCTGGTTGGGTAAAAACCCTGGAAAATGTGCAAAAACACTTTTGGTGGGACACTATAAGAAAGGACATTAAGCAATTTGTCACTACCTGTCCAATTTGTGCAAGACATAAATCTTCTCATAAGGCCCCTGACGGCTTGTTAATACCAATGCCAACACCCAAACAACCTTGGCATACTGTGAGCGTAGACTTTATTGTAGGATTACCACCTGTAAAATCTTTCACAACAGTGTTGGTTATAGTGTATTTTTTATCTAAAATGGCACATTTTGTACCATTACGGAAATTACCCACGGCGGCAGAATTTGCCGATATTTTTATAAGGGAAATTGTGCGTTTACATGGTTTGCCAAGCAAAGTGGTGTCAGACCGAGGGAGCCAGTTCAACTCTAGATTTTGGAAAAAATTATGTGAAAAACTGAAAATAGATGTGGCATTATCCACTGCTTTCCACCCAGAGACAGATGGACAGACTGAACGACTGAACCAAACCTTACTTCAAACGCTACGTTGTTTATTGGCTGATTATTCTAGTGAATGGTTGGAAGCTCTCCCTGTAGCGGAGTTTGTTTATAATAATACTGAGCATTCAGCTCTACTTTGCTCACCATTCTATTTCTTGCAGGGGTATCATCCAAGAGCTATACCCATTTTGTTAGAAGATTCCCTGTTACCTACAGTAACGGATAGACTAACGAGGTTAGGTGACATACAAGACAAAGCCAGGAAACATTTATTAAAGTACAAGGAAAGCATGAAAAGACAAGCAGACAAACACAGATCTGAGGCCCCAATGTATAAAATTGGTGACAAGGTATGGCTCTCCACAAGGAACCTAAACATAGAGGGATCCCGAAAGCTGCAACCACGTTTCATTGGACCCTTTAGTATAACTGCCATAGTAAACCCGGTAACAGTAAAATTAGATTTACCAAAAGAATATCCAGTACATACTACATTCCATGTGTCCTTGCTTAAGCCGTACAACCCAAAAACCCGACCTGAACCACCACCTCCACCCATACCAATTAAGGGAAATCTAGAATATGAAGTGAAAAGCATAAAAGACTCAAAAAGAATTAGTGGACGTCTGTTTTATTTAGTAGAATGGAAAGGATATGATGAATCTGAGAATTCATGGGAACCAGCATCATATGTACATGCCCCACAGCTGATTAGACGGTTTTATTTAAAAAATCCAGGAAAACCCCGTCCTGTAGGAGGGCCTTTGAGGAGGGCAACTGTTAGGGTTTGTGCACAGCAAAGAGCATGTCCCCTCTCACTGCACTAGTGGGTTCTGTAATAGCTCCCTTTTAAACTTACTATTGAAAGCCTTTCTTGTTATCTCACCTTTCCCCCCCTAGGCTTCTGTGTATGTTGTTTAATGTGCTGTTTTGTTTACACATTGGGCCTTGCTTTTACCAAGGCTTCTTTAAAACACTCCTCCCTAGGCCATGTGTTAATTCAACTCATTTGCATAATAACTGAAACTCTGCACACCTTTCAAGAACATGTGCAGCATGTGAGGACCACACCCAGCTCTTCAAACCACACCCAGCTCTGCACACCTTTCAAGAACATGTGCAGCATGTGAGGACCACACCCAGCCCTTCAAACCACACCCAGCTCTTCAAACCACACCCAGCTCTTCGAACCACACCCAGCCCTGTCTATAAAAGGCAGCCCCCGAGCCTCACCCAGTGCTTGTGCTCGTCTACCTCCCGCTTACCTGAGAACAGATCCCTCGGCGCTGACACTCCTGACTTTCATTGGCTTCAATGGGCGCAGCTGCTGGCACTTCCTTCTTCTGGTTTCCGGTTCCTCCTTGCCTCAGCCTCTCTCCTACGAGCAACCTGCAAAAGAGAAAGAAGACAAGGTTAGACTGATCAGTATCTCTTGCCAGCAACAAGTAAGTGCAAAACTTTTTATTACCTGAAAGAACTTTGACAACAATTTCTGGATTCGTGTATAGACAATTGGAAACAAGATACCTTCCACGAACATTGTGATTCAAACCCCTTGTTACAATACTTTGCGGAACTTTGTAAGCAAACATTTTTTTTTTTTTTATGGAACTTTTAAGAATCGAACAGTGGAAACCATTAACAACAAGGCAAACAGTAAATCAAGGACTTGCACAAATTACATGCTGTATTTTGATGTAAAAGTACAGTATTTGTTTTTATAAAAGATTCTTGAAATATGGGAAAAGTGAGTCTCCTATTGGGAATTTAGGCTTTAGTTATATTATGATGAATGTTTGATATTGGTAATTCTGATAACGGTATTTGTTTAATGTTTTAGAAGCTTTACAGTAATAGAAAACACATCCCAGAGCAGTGACACATTCCAAACCTGGAAACTAGAGACCAGGATCCAAGAGGTACTTTTAGAAGAGAATTTCTAATAAATAAAGGGATAGTCAGGAACCCATTTAGGAATAGGTTGCACTTATCTGTTCTTTGTTTATGTTTCATTAGGCACCAGTTTCTACAGAAGTCAGAAAGGGCTGCAGATTTGTGCAGCACTTCAACAGTGGAAACGCAAGAACGGTGTTGTCTCTTTTTTTTATTTTATCCACTTCCCCCCTTCCCTTGAGCTTCTGTTCTTAGTGCACTGTTTTAAAAACTAGTGTGCTGGAACAAGTAGTTTCAGGGTGGGGTCGGATTGTCTTCAACCTCCATCAGAACTGAACAAGAACTCAGGTGAGCAGGGCTTTGACAGTAGCACCTTGCACAGTAAAATTATTTTCTAGGGAATGATTAGTGGGTAGCAAGATATGGATTTCTTCAACTTTTCTATCAAAGAAATCCATGAAGTAGTTGCAGCGAGCCATGGATGATTTAGGAGCTGAAGTGGTAGAGAGGAGCAATGATCTCAAACATGTGCTTCGGTCTATTCTTTGCAGAATTCACAAGGGCTCTAATGTAGGAGTGTTAGAAATTAGGGCCCTCATTATGAACATGGCGGTCCGTTCCTCACCGCCGGGGGTGGCGGTAGAAACCGCCAACAGATCAGCAGTCCGGACCTCCAAAAATGAACCAAACAAAACTCACACATCCTGCGCACCACCCACCGCCAGGAAAGGAGTCCCGCTGACGACGGCAGAGGCCGTCGGAAAGGCCCAACCCACCCATCAAATAATGAACCACCATTCCACCGCCAGTTCCGGATCGGGAACCACCGCCACACAAAGCCAGGAGGAAAAGAAACAAATAGAAGGAAACACTCACCGGAGCTCAACAAAATGTGCAGCGGCAGCAATGGACAGAGAGCTGCAGATCATGCCAGCCTTGCCATATATTTACACGACCGAGACCGCGGACGAAGACAACGACGGTAAGTACCGTAACCTACTAAACAAGGGAGGAAAGGGCAAAGTTACCTACCCACCCACACCCACCCCGCAAACCCCCCCAACCCTTCCCAGCAGCAATAGTCAGACACCCCACACCAAGAGGGACGTACCTGACTGAGCTAAATGATGATAACAGGGCCAATGGCCAGTCCATAAAAAGTCATTTTCATTGGCCACAACTGGCCACACCTGACTTCCACAAGTGCTGGGCACTCCACTCGACAGGGCGCCATAGGGGGATCTAGGCACTTCACCGAATGGGGGCAGGGTGGTTGGGGATTTATGATGGGGGTGGGACTTTGACTTGCGTGAGGAGGTTGGAGGGGGGTGGGCTTCTTCTTTGAAGGGGATGGGGGCTGGTTGGCTCGGGCAGAGCTGGATGCCTTAGGCTCTGAGCGGGCCTTCTTCTTAACTGGAGAAGGGGCACAGGAATGGGAATGCTGGACCGGGGTGGGCTGCGATGTGGAAGGAGCGGAAAGGGCACGGAGGTGGGCACGTTTTGGGACAAGATGGGGTGGGCCAGTGGGTTCGAACAGGTCTACACAGGAGAGGAAAAGTTTCTTGGGAGCAATTGGGGTGGGTGTGGATGAGGGCGTGGGAGTGGAGGCAGAGGGAGTTGATGAATGGGGTGTAGGTATGCGTGGTGCGGGTGCCAGTGACTGCTCAGTATGCTGTGGTGTAGTGGATGTCTGATGGGTGGGTGTCTTGGTGCGTTTGACTGTTTTGGGAGGTGTGGGGGTTGACACAGTGGGAGAAGACAGACAGCTAGTGTGGATGTATGTTCGGTGGGTGTCTGCAAGTCGGGGGAGGGTGCTGCTTGTGTCAACTACAGTGGAGGTGGTGAGTGCAGGTTTGGTGTATGGGGTGCATGTATGGCTGTCTGCTACTGTAGTGAGTGCAGGAAGAGGAGCAGTAAAAGTGAGTGAATGTGCAGTGCATGAGTGAGTGCATGTAGAGAGGACCATCAGGGAGGCGGAAGAGGCGGGCACACTGGGGGAAGTGGACATTGTTGTGTGTGCAGGTGTCTGTTGGCTGTGTGAATGCTTGTGGTGGGAGGTGTGGTGCTTGTGTTTGGAAGTGTGTTTTTTGTGTGTTAATGTGCTTGACTGCTTGTCTGAATGTGTGCCTTGGACGGGTGAAGGGAGTGGGGTGATGGAAGGGGTAGAGCAGGTTGGAGGGAGGTGACGGAATGGCCAGGGAAACTGGCTGCCGTCCAAGAGGAGGCCACAGCCTGAAAATATCTCTGTAGGGCAGACATGGCACCGTGAATCTGACCCAGATAGGCATTAGTCTGCTGCACCTCTGATGCAAGCCCCTGGATGGCATTGACGATGGTTGTCTGCCCTACAGAGATGGTTCTCAGGAGGTCAATAGCCTCCTCCGTGAGGGCAGCAGGGCTGACTGGTGAAGGGGAGGAGGTGCCTGTGGCGAAGGAGATGCCCACCTTTCTCGGTGGGTGGGCACGGCCAACTCGGTGGGGAGCAGAAGGGAGGGCACTGATGGTATGGGTGGTGGCGTAAGATCTCACGGTCGTGATATGTCCACTAGTGTCCGCCACCGCCGGAGGACCCCCATCGGAGGAGGTTTCAGAGTCACTACCCCCGTGGTAGTAGCCTCCCCCGTGAAAGTCCCCTCGCCCTCCCACCGACTGGTCCCCTGGGTGTCCGTTGTCTCTGCCTCCGAGGATCCGTGGGCCGCTGTCTCCCCACTAGCCGGTGCCTCAGCTCCCCCGCCTGATGTTAATGCTACACCAGACACACAAAAGAGAACAGGGATTGGGAGACAAAACAGGAGAGACATTTGTAAGTAGCTGAATGCTGATACACAATGGCCAGACATACACCCACCCAGCAGACACACCCAACAGGCAGCACCGTGCTCTAGGCCCATGACCATGGCCCTGACTACTGAGCAGTATAGTGACCTACACCCATATCCTGTCATTGCATTGAAGCTGAGGTAGGTGAAACATAACAGGGACACCACTACACCCTTTGGGGAGCAGACAGTAACTGGACACCAGTCAAAAACCCTGGTCTAAGCA
This sequence comes from Pleurodeles waltl, assembly GCF_031143425.1. NCBI lineage: Eukaryota > Metazoa > Chordata > Amphibia > Caudata > Salamandridae > Pleurodeles > Pleurodeles waltl. The sequence continues at coordinate 232,930,214 of NC_090446.1, forward strand.
CCATGAGCCCTATTGCACACACACTCATCCTTCCAGGCTGAAATATGGGCTGTGAGTACTCACCCCCTTGTGACTGCTGTGCACCCTTTAAGCGCCCATCCAGGTCTGGGTACGCCACTGCCAGGATCCTTCGCATGAAGGGGGTCAGTGCCCGACGGGCACCCCTACCACGTTGGGAGGACTTCCCCAGCTGGGCCTCACTGATCTTTCGCGCCCAGCGCCGCAGGTCCTCCCACCTCTTACGACAGTGGGTGCTCTGCCGGTTGTAGACCCCCAGGATCTGTACATCCTTGGCGATGGCATGCCAATGTGCCCTCTTCTGATGGGCGCTAACCCAGTAGGGAGACACAGATAAGAAACACAGAGGTCAGGCACCTGCACGATGGCAATAGCTGGCTGATTGTTAGACATAGGACAGACAGTACTCCCAGACATGCAGGACAGTGGCACATAGCATTCCATGCACCAAGCCTCATCCTGGCTCACTGGAGCGCACATCAGAGCAATTCACTCCATCCATTGCACACACAGAGCCCCCCAAACCCGGACTGACCTGTACCTCTGGCCGGCCGTAGAGTCTGCCAGACAGGGGCATGACCCTTTCCACCAGTTTTTCCAGTTCTTCCTGGGTGAAGGCCGGGTCCTTTCCCCTGCACCACGTGGAACATCCATAGCCAGAGGCAGCCCACAGCAGTACACAGAGTGGAGTACTTGTCCGCACAGGATCAGGGAGTCAAGTGAACAAACGATGATGAACGCGCGTATGTTCCGTGGCAGAATGCACAGTCACCGCCGGCGGCGATCATGATACGCCAGGATTCCCCGTTGGCATCCATGTTAGCCAATGAGGGTGCGAACAGCGGTCAACACCGCCGTACGCTGTGACGTCAAACGCTAGCGGTCTTAGGTCACTTCCATAACGAAGGGGCAGAACTACATTGGGCAGACATTTTGCCTTCACCTACGCATCTTGAAATTCAATTTAGTCACAATGCTGGGCCTACTAGCAATATCAAGCATCTATGTCTCTATCCATAGAGTATATAAGCACACACAATTAACTCAGTTCCCTCTTAGTGATGTCAGTGTACATCTGTCAGGTTGCATTCATTGCACAGACACTACTATGAAGAATGCAGTGAATGTGTTTAGCAAATATGCAAGTGTATGTGTGCATGTGACTCCTTGTTCTTAATCCTCACAGGTACCAACCCTTGTGGCGAGGAAGGGCACCATCTGTGTACAGACCACTTGTAGATATGGGGACCATGGTGAAGCATCAGAGCATTATCATTTACAGACTCACACGTGCAACTATTCAGGACCTATGTGCAATACTGGATCCTGCAATGACTCCCGGAAATCGTAACCAGCATGCCATTCCAACTGAGGTGCAGGTGCTCTCCGCACTCCATTTCCACAGGCTCATTTCAAGTGACAGTGGGCATGGGTGCTGGTCTCTCACAGCCAATGTTCAGCCAGGTACTGACAAGATTTCTGAATGCATTTGTACAACATCTGCAATCCTATGTGTGATTCCCCCAAAGTGCTGAGCTCCCTGCCATCAAGTCAGACTTCTATGTCTTTGCAAACATTCCCCATGTTATTGGTGCCATTGATGGAACCTACATAGCCATCATCCCCCCAAGAGTGAGTGAACAGGTGTACAGAAACAGGAAGAACTTTTACTCCATGAACATCCAATTGGTATGTACAGCAGACCAATACGTATCCCATGTGAATGCCATGTTTCCGGGTTCAGTCCATGATTCATTTGTTTTGAGGAACAGTAGTGTGCCACAAAAGATGGAACAACTCCAAGAGGACAGAGGATGGATCATAGGTAAGTGTGCCTGTCACTAACTGACACATTGCAGAAAAACAGCCTGTCAGACTAAGGACATTCCAATGACGACTCTGTATTGAACATTTCTCTAGGTGATTCTGGCTATCCAAACTTGCGTTGGCTCCTGATACCAGTGAGGAATACCAGGACGGATGCAGAGAGGAAATACAATGAGACCCATGGACGTACTAGGAGGGTGATAGAGCATACTATAAGTCTCCTGAAGGCTAGATTCCGGTGCCTACATATCTCTGGAAGTTCCCTGGACTATGGGCCTGATAAGGTGTGTAGGATAGTCGTGGCGTGCTGCATGCTGCACAACATGGCAGTGAGACATTCAATCCCCGTTTTGGAGGTGGAGGGTGCTATAGTCCTGATCTGTTACCTCAGAGAGGTGAGGAGAGTGATGGTGAGGATGAGGAAGGGGAAGATGTCAATTCCAGAAACCAACTGATACAACTCTACTTCCTATAATTGTCTGTGACTTCAGCCTGTATATGTGGTTAGTGACTGATACTGTAAGTGTGCCATGTCAACTAGGGGGAATTGGTCATGCTATGTGAGTCATGGACGTCTTCAGCATGGTACAGACAGACAATATAAGCATTTCCTTCTTGACTATTTTGAAACACACTGTACCACCAGCATGCACAATTTGACAGTAATGTTTATTCCTGTCTGTTGCATCATTACTCCTCTTTGTTCACCATTGAAGACGGGGGGCAGTGTTACAGGTGAGATATGTTGTTTAATGGTGGAATACAGTGAAATGTGGTATGTACAGTGATGGAAGTCATTATGGTTGGGTGTCCTCAAAACCGACTTGGTGGCAGGCCTGTTTGATATCATAGGTGGGTCCTATTTGTAGTTTAGTACATTATTTAGCCCTCAGCTAAGTGCAGTTGGTGAATGGGTGGAATGGTTGCTTGGCAGTAGTAGTAGTGTCAATTGTTGGAAGGGGGCTTGTACTTAGCTGGGTTTCCAGTGCCATATCTTGGCCTGAGACTACGTTTGGGTGCCTGCTGTAGAGCTACTTGGGGTGACATGGTTGGCCCTTGTGATTCCTGGGAGGGTATTTCCTGTGCCGTTTCAGCTGCGTGGGACTACTGTTGCTGGTTTTCCAGGGCTGTTGTGGGGGCCTCTTGTCCGGTGTGGGTGTCTGAGGGTTTATTGGCCAACTGCAGCAGTGCTCCAGCAATGGTGGCCATTGTGGCATTGTGTTCTTTCCACTCCTCCATGGCCTGTTGGTGGTGTTCAACCTGCATCCTATGACTTTGTTCCAGGGTGGTTACAATCTGTGCCAACCTGTCTTGGCTATGTTGGTATGCCCCCAATACCTCTGCAATGACGTCCTGGGCTGCTGCATCTATCCAGTGCCCTACCCCCTGACCCACTGGGGCACTTGACCTTGCCCTGGCCCTCTGTGCCTGTGTCCCCAGCGCAGGTCTTGGCGTGCCACTAGTACTGGGGCCTTCGTCTTCCTGCATGTTGGGGGTGGGAGACTGTGGCCTCTGTTGCTGTGTTCCACCTGTTTGTGCCCTGGGTCCACTGGTGTGGGCATGCCTCCCCTGCCTGCTGGTCTTGACTGGGTGTTAGGGGGGACAGTGTTTTCCTGGGTGGGGCTGCTGCATGGTGAGCATCCAGGGCTGTGTGAGGGGCCTGCCTGCTCATCAGTGTCCAGGGATCCTTCACCAGTGTCCTGTGGTGTGCCTCTGTCTCTCTGAAATGCTGTGGCACTCCTTGTCCCCTCCGTTAGGGTTGCATGGGTGGTGGTGCCTGTTGGGGAACATAGAAATGTTTGTTACATATGCAGGAGGGGTTGAGGTGGGCTGTACTGTGCAATTTATTGCTGGTGTGCCTTTCAACTGCCTTCAGGGGTGCCTTTGTGAGGTGGACAGTGCAATTAGTGGCAGTGGTGGCGTTACATTGTGGTAGGGGTTATTATTCCATTGTGGGTACGTGCAGGGGTGGGTGGCTGTGCACAGTAGAAGTGATGTGGGCCTGGTAGTGAGTTGTGGGTGATGCAGGGTGGTGGATGTGGTGGGTAATGGTTGGGAGGGGTGTGGGTCTAGGTGGATGTGGGTGGGGTGGGGTGGTGCATGCATTCCAGGTGTGGTGTATATGGAGTAAATGTAGAAGACTTACCCAAATCCATTTCTCCAGTTAGTCCAGTGAGTCCCTCCGGGTGCAGTATGGCGAGTGCCTTCTCCTCCCAGTCGGTGTAGTCGGGTGGTGTTGGTGGAGGTCCTCCCCCAGTCTTCTGCACTGCGATGTGCTGCCTGGATGCCATGGCCCGGACCTTCCCCCGCAGGTCGTTCCATCTCTTGAGGATGTCGTCCCTGGTGCGTGGATGGTGTTCCACTGCATTCACCCTGTTGAAAATGGTCTGACACAGCTCCATTTTCCGGGCGATGGGTGTGTGCTGCATCTCGGACCCAAATATTTGTGGCTCCACTTTTTGGATCTCGTCCACCATGGTCCTTAGCTCCCTATCAGTGAAGCGTGGATTTTTGGGGGGGACATGGTGAGGGTGGTGGATGACGTCGGGACTGGGGACGGTGTTTGGGTGTTTCTGTGTCAGTCGCTATGCGTGTCCTGTCTGCTGGCATTCTCTGTCTGGCTCTGGTGCTCTCCGTCTTCTGATCCTGGTTTCCTTTCAAGGGATTGTGGGGTGTGTCTGGGGGTGTTTTATGGTGTTCTGGATGTGTGTCAAGTGTGTGGGTGCTAAGCCTAGCCAATGTGTGCACTGGTTGCTATTGGGCCCACTTTCCGCCTGCCATGTTCATAATGACCACCTAGGTCTCTAGATGGCAGAGGTATACATCCTTGTCCAAGTAGGGACCACAATCCTAGTCAGGGTAAGTCACAACACAATCCAAATTATCCTGTGATCACTCTCTGGTAGCTTGGCACAGAGCAGACAGGCTTAACTGAGAAGGCAATGTGTAAAGTATTTGTGCAATACCTTATGCAGTAATACAGTGAAAACACCACAAAAAGTACTCCACACCAGTTTAGGAAAATAGATAATATTTATCTGAAAAAAAAAAAGATCACAGCGACATTAATCCAATATGCACACGTCGAGATATCACTTTTTAAAGGTTTAAATGAGCAGCAATCCTTAAGTATCAGTATTTATATGCTTGAAGGACACAGTACCTAGAACGTGTCAAAAATAACAACGCATGGGGGCTCGCAGCAGAGGAGGAGATGCGTTGAAAAATAAAGTGCTGTGTCGGATTTTCCAGCTCTGCAGAGATGATGTGCTATTTCTTCCCACGCAACAAGGTGATTCTTTGATTTCCAGAAGCACAGCCTTGGTTCCTCACTGCGATGCAGGATATTTTGACACCTATGGATGCTGCGTTGAAAATCCTTGATGCTCTGGTGAGAAGGAGCAGATGCTGCATCGTTCAGTGTAGGCAATGCTGTGATTTTTCCACCACGAGGCAGGCGCTGCGGCAATTTTTGTGGGCGTTGCGTTGAATTTCCAAAACACAGGGTTTTTTCTTCTCTTGGGTGAAGTCCTTGTGGCTCTAAGACTTCAGAACAGGGGGCAAGCTCAATCCAAGCCCTTGGCAAGTACTTGTGGGGAAGGCAGAGTCCTTTCAGCAGAGTCAGGGGCCGGCATGCAGCAGGGCAACAAGCAAGGCAGCAGTCCTTTTCAGCAAAGCAGTCCAGATGAGTCCTTTGGGCAGCCAGGCAGTCCCTCTGGCAGAGTCTAGTTTTAGGTCCAGAAGTGTCTGATTTAGTGGGATCAGAGAGCCAGTATGTATACCTAAATAATGCCTTCGAAGTGGGGGAAGCTTTAAAGAGTCGTTTTGAAGTGCACACGTTCTGCATTCATCCCAGCCCCATTTGCCAGGATCCCTGTGGGGGTTATCAGTCCTTTGTGTGAGGGCAGCCACTGGCCTTTGAAGTGTAAGAGAGAGCCCTACCACCCTTCCTGTCCAAGGAAACCCATCTGTATGCAGATGTAAGGGCAGTTCTAATGCTGGCCTATGAGAAAGAGCTGGCCTCACAGTAGTTAAAAATGATTTTGGGTGTTTTTCACTACCAGGACATATAAAACACATAAGTACACATCCTGTCTTTGACTCTTATATGGCCCTGCCCTATGGGCTACCAAGGCCAAACTTAGAGGTGACTTATATGTAGAAAATGTGTTTAAGGCTTGGCAAGTAGTTTTAAATGTCAAGTTGAAGTGGCAGTGAAACTGCACACACACGCCTTGCAAATGGCAGACCTAAGACATGGTTTGTGGGCTACTTATGTGGGTGGTACAATCAGTGCTACAGCCCACAAATAGCATTTAATTGACAGGCCTTGTGCACTTCTAGTGCAAGGCACTAGGGACTTGCAAGTAAATTAAATATGCCAGTTGTGTAGAAGCCAATCTTATCATGTTTAGGGGAGAGAGCACAAGCACTTTAGCACTGGTCAGCAGTAGTCCTAAAACCAGCAAAACAGGATCAGAAAGATGGAGGGAGGCAGGCAAAAGGTTGAGAGATGACCACTATAAGGCTGTCAGGTCTAACACGGAGGATTTGGCCTTGAGGATTCGGCATTTGTATTGTTTTATTGCTTTGTGAAGCTTAGACAAACTCATGTGAGATGGCACTTGTCTCCATTCTTTCTCACATTTTTGATAAGGTTTTATTCTATGTAAAGTTCTTTTGAGAACCAGGGCTTAGAGGGCTTTGGTCTGGATAATTTTAACTTCAAGGCTGCACATTTGTCGATAAGGGATTCCATGTAGGGGTTTTTCTATCAAAATGAGGTGTAATCAAAATTGGGGTGGGAAGGGTCATGATGGCAATAGCTTCTGTGGCAAGGTTGTATGTGTCCCTGAACCATATGTTCTCTTTCTTTTGTTGCCCCTATGTTTTGGTATTAGAGCCGGATAGGGTGAACATGTTCAGCACGTCGTCAAACCAGTTTACTGGGATGGGGTCAAATGTCTTTTGGTTGGTGGAATTTGAGATTATCAGGTCCAGAATGGTGCCTTTGGATTGTGTGAGTTCATGACTGTGTTGTTGGAGATCATCAGCATTGAGAAAGGAGGTAAAAGTATCCACATAACTGTTGCCCATACCTTCCCAGTGGATATTTAAGTCACCAAGCAAGATATTGTTGTCGAGCTGATAGGTTGAGAGGTAAAGATATCTATGCTTTTTTTCAAGGAAGGTGTTGTTTTGACCCGGTGGATGATAAATCACATTTAATCTTAGGTTAAGGGAAGTGAATGTGGACAGATCCACCAACATGTATTTGAAAGACTGTAAATGAGTCATTGGGAGGGTCCCGCCTTACAGGGATTTTCTGAGTAGATGGGAAGAAGTAGAAGTTCTAGAGCGTAGTCAGTTGAGACATTGAGCCACATTTCCATTAGGATCAGGATGTCAAGATTATGAGTCAGGATTGAGCCTGTTATCTCTAGGCAGCATTTGACTACAGACCTACAATTGTATAGCATGCAGTTCATGGAGGATCTGTTTTCTTTCTGACTTGGCTATTCTGGGAGGCTAGTTGGGATTTGTATCAAGTTATGACAGGATGCATGTGCACTGGGGTAGTGTGTGTGAGTTTGAAGGTAGTCAGAGATGATGGTGGAAATTGGGCAGCCCCCTGGGGAAAGATAGGAGGAGGAGGCAGAGGAATTTGAAGCTGCTTAACTCTCCAGGACAAAGAGTAGGTCTGAGTTGTCTAGGGATGATGATTGTGTCCATTTGTGTCTGGGTAGGTTACTGTTACTCGGTATGCTGGAAGAATGTGGAGCGAGGGTCCGCAGGGAGTGATGAGGGGAGCAGCAACGAGAAGGCAGAGAATTACCTAGATAGAATAGAGCTGATCTGAGGATGTCCTTTCTTTAGAGAGAGGTGTGAGAACGAGGAAAGGAGATTGTTGAATGGAGGCTAGTTATGTTCAGCAATCGTGGGAAGGTTGGGGCGGGTGGACTATCAGGGAAAGACTCTGAGGGGTTGAGATGCAGGTAGGGGGCGGTGCTGGTTGTTGGTAACTGGTCCGGACTGCCATATTATGTTCATGGTAGGACCGCCACAGGGGGAACTCGGCCACAGCCAGGCTACCGCCGCCAGGCAGCTTTACAATGGCAGTATCCTTATCCGACAGGGTACCGCTACAAGCAGTGCTGCAAGCAGCGCTGCCCGCCGGATAAAGAACCTGTGTCCACCAGTCTTTCCCTGGTGGCTTCCCCCACCAGGAAAAGGCTGGCCCCCTGGGGTCCCCTGCACTGCCCATGTACTTGGCATGGGCAGTGCAGGGGACTGCCAAGGGGGTGCATAGGCACACAGCGAGCGCCCCCTTTGATGCATGTTTGACAATAAGGGGACACTCCCCCTCCTGGATACCAGAGGCCATTAGCCTCTAGGGATAGGGCTGCCTCAAGGTAATTCCTTGGGTAAGGTAGGCCGTTTACCTCACACCTCATAAATTTCAACTAATTGAGAAGAGTTTCTTTTTTAACTCTTAATGTGAGTTTTTGGGAATGCCCAGAGACCTTCCTTGGCTTACTCCTAAGGGCAGAAACATGTTGGCTACTATTGTTTAGATAGGTGACCCTGTGAGTCCTTGTTCTCACGGAGGTGTCCCACTCTATGTTTTAACCACACCAAACAGACACCATTTTAAAATTGTAACTTCATACAGGTGGCTGTTTGTGTGTTTTCATTTTGACTAGATTAGCTGGATCCTGATCTTTCCAGACCAAGAATTTATTTACGCACTCCCTCCTGTTCTTTTAACAGCGAGGTTGAGTCCGCCCAGGTGGCACTGTCCTACCTGGGTGGGGCTAGGTGGTCAAATGATGAAGCATGACACTATATAGTGTGTGAGACCACCTAGTCCTTAAAGGAAATTCCCCCGCTTCCCCTCAATACTTCACAGCAACTCACTGACCTCTCACTGACCTCACCTTTTCAAATAAAGTATCATGAATAACCAAGGGCACAAATCGTACCCCTGATGTTTACTATTAGAGAACCCCGTACTTCCTTGTGTGATTTTTGGTTATTTATATAGGGAGCTGAGTACGGTTGCATTCCTCCTAGCTTCCCATTGTCTCCCTCACACTCTCTCCATGTGTTTTGATGGTTGTATAACAGGCCCTTCTGTGGTTTGGACACACCTAGATAAATTTCCCATAGTATTTTAGGCTGATTAGCCCTGACTCCAGGGCTTGGAATTCTGTCACTTCTATGTGGATTGCTTATAGTATTACTCGAATGCTTTTAGGCGCCTCTGGGGATTGTGCTACATTTACTTTTCAGGAACATCGTATTCTATTTAAAGGGTGCTTAGCAACGCCTCTCTTGCTTCATGCCTTAGTTTTTCCCTTAACATCCTCCATTTGGTATTCTCTTGTTGCTGAACTCTGTCTCCAGGGCTTGGGCTTTTGTTGCTTTTAGGTAGTACCCATACATTTTCCCTGACACATTAGAATGTCCCATGGGTGGGGCCTCTGTCACTCAAGTGTGATTTGATACTGTATATAACTTGTGGATCCATCCGATCTACATCTGTATCTACTTTATGATAGATACCATTCTAGTGAACTTTCATGACTGTGTCTCTTCTTACTCTCTCTGCAAAATGTCATGCCACCACACCAAATTTAGAGCATGCCTCCAAACATCATTTAGCTCACCGAACACCTCTCATAAATACTGAACAAAGTCCAACAATGGTTACAACTGCACTCTCAGATAGGGAACTAAAAATCCTCATCCAAATTAGGGCGCTTTGTGGCATATTTCTGAGACCTTTGCGCCGTTGGAGCCTCATCTTTTGTGACGCTCCCACAAGGCAGACTACAAAATCATAACAATGATGCCCCACAAAGCCACATGAAGCTCATAGATAGTGAGTAAGGCAAGGCAGTGTAAATTGCTGCATTGTCTTACTCTGTGCTCAGGAGGTGTTCCATGGGCATTGTGGTGGGTGTTCCCAAGATACACCCATGATTTTTGGCACTTACCCAGATTTACAAAACTATGAAAACCTGGGGATGAGCCAAAACATTACTCCTCAAGAGGTTAGGCGTAACAAGAAATATTTTTTATTTCTCCTCGTTTTTCCCCTCCTTCCATGTATGCTGCATTCTGCAACACACAAAGAAAGAGGAAAAACCCTCCTTGGGTTGTTTTTGTGCAGGAAAGTGCAGCTCCCTGCAAAAAAACAATCCTGCCTACAACACAGCACCATGGATCAAAGGTGCCCGATTTGGTGCAAGGCAGATAAAATGGCACCAGCACAGTTGGAAGGGACAGGAAAGCACCATATTGCATAGATACCGCACATTCTTGCTGTTTTGTTTTGATACAGGGCAGCACAGCGAAATGACTTGCTGCACTGCCCTGCGCCAAAGTTTCGAAAATTTGACCCTTTGTGTCCATTTCAAAGGTATTAACTGCTATATAAATGCTGCAATATAACACAACAAAGGAAGAATGCAAGGAAATACTGTGGTGGTATATGCTGTATAATACACATGATGATTATGGTTATTATTAGTAGCACTAGTAGTCATAGTAGTAGTAGGAATATGTTGGACAATTGGGATGATTATTCTTCTAATTAATTATGATAATTGAAATAATAACAACAAGACCACAATAATAATTATGATAATAATAATAATTATTAATATTATTATTGTTGTTATTACTACTATCATTATCATTATTAGAACAAAAAGAAGAAAAAAGTACAGAAGAGGCTAAAGACAGCATAGCGCAGAAAAGCATGTTAATATAATTATTTATTTGATAGCTTTAATCAAGGTGCCAGATTTTGTCATGGACGATGATTTAAGCTAATAAAGTGGCACTTATGTTATATCTTCCAGATGATAATTGGTTACAGATGTAGAATGGCTATGTTCCATAACACGCTGATTACAACTTTTAACCTCTTCGGTGCGGGCGTCGGCCACTGGCCGACGCCCACACACCCTCCCTGGTGCGGGTCACGACCAGTGGCCGACACCAGGAAGGGTATCAATAAATCCTCGGGTGCGTCGCACCAGAGGATTTTTTTTTTTTTTAAACCCCCCCTGGGAGACACGGAAGCTTCCGTGTCTCCCCCCGCCCCCCCACCCGCCCCTTTGTGACGTCAGCGCGCCTCGCGGCGCGCTGACGTTGCAAAGGTGTTTTCCCCATCAAAGCAGGAAGCAGCCTTGCGGCCGCTTCCTGCTTTAATGGGGACATCGGCCTTTCCCACGTTCGGGAAGGCCTCGTAAGAAAGGGGAGTGTCTCCCCTTTCTTACGAGGCCTTCCTGAAAGTGTTTCCTGGCCCCCGATCGCAGCACAGCTGCACTCCCCTTTCTTACGAGGCCTTCCTGAAAGTGTTTCCTGGCCCCCGGTCGCAGCTGTGCTGCGATCGGGGGCCAGGAAACACTTTCAGGTTTCCTGGCCCCCCGATCGCAGCACAGCTGCGATCGGGGGGCCAGGAAACACTTTGAAAAGGCCTCGTAAGAAAGGGGAGACTCTCCCCTTTCTTACGAGGCCTTCTCAAACTGTTTCTGGCCCCCGATCGCAGCTGTGCAGCTGTGCTGCGATCGGGGGCCAGAAACAGTTTGAGAAGGCCTCGTAAGAAAGGGGAGAGTCTCCCCTTTCTTACAAGGCCTTCTCAAAGTGTTTCCTGGCCCCCGATCGCAGCACAGCTGCGATCGGGGGCCAGGAAACACCACTAGATGCCAGGGATTTCACTTTGGGGGGGCGGCCCCCTCGGAAAACGGGCCGCCCCCCCCCGGGGGCATAATTAATTTAAAAAAAAAAGGTAGGTGCCCCCTGGGGGGGGGGGCGCGATCGCGCCCCCCCCCCCAGGGGATTGTTTTTTTTCCTTAAAAATAAAAAATAAATAAAATGACAGGTGGTCGCCCGTGGGCAGGGTGACCCCCTGTGGGGGCAATTTTTTTTTTAGATGTTGTAGGGTTTCCCTGGGGGCCATTTTGGCCCCCAAGGAAACCATACAACAACTAAAAAAAATAGATCTATATATAGATCTATATTTATATATCTATGTAGATAGATATATCTATGTACATGGATATATCTATAGATATATCTATGTACATAGATATATATATATATATATAGAGGTAGATCTATATATACCAAAGAGATTTATAAAGTGTGCTACTCACCTGTGAGGGTCTCAAGGCGCTTGTTGGGGGTGGGGGGAGGGAAAGGGGCTGGGAGGTTCACTGTCCGAAAAGCCAGGTTTTGAGGCCCTTCCTGAAAAGAAGTAGGTTTTGGGTCTTGCGAAGGTGGGTTGTGAGGGCGTTCCAGGTTTTGGGTGCAAGGTAGGAGAAGGATCTGCCCCCGGTGGTGGTGTGCTTGATGCGGGGGACAGAGGCGAGAGAGAGGTCAGCTGAGCGGACGTTTCGTGTGGGGGTGTGGAAGGTGACTCTCGTTGAGGTAGGCAGGGCCTGTGTTGTGGAGTGATTTGTGTGCGAGGATGAGGATCTTGAAGGTGATCCTTTTGTCAATGGAGAGCCAGTGGAGGGATTTGAGGTGTGGAGAGATGTGTTTGTGTCGGCGGAGGTCGAGGATGAGTCGTGCTGCTGAGTTCTAGATGTGTGTAGTTTGCGCTTGAGTTTTAGAGTGGTGCCGGCGTAGAGGGCGTTTCCGTAATCAAGCCTGCTGCTGATGTGTGCGTGAGTGACAGTTTTTCTGGTCTCTGTGGGGATCCATTTGAATGTTTTTCAGTATACGGAGTGTGTTGAAGCATGAGGAGGTGAGAGCGTTGATTTGTTGGGTCAACGAGAGGGAGGAGTCTAGGATGATGCTGAGGTTGCGTGCGTGGTTGGCGGGGGTGGGTGCAGGGCCTAGCGTGGTGGGCCACCATGAGGGGTCCCAGGTGTTTTTGTGTGGGCCAAAGAGGATTATTTCGGTTTTGCTTGAGTTGAGTTTCAGGTGATTGGCTGTCATATATATATCACTTTTGTCAATATGTGTGTGGTTTCCCTGGGGGGAAAAGGGTCCGACTTGTCTAGTGGCAGTTTTAGTGCCATAAAGAAGCGCAGAAGGTTTATATGCCTACTGCAAAGAGCAAATCTGTATTTTATGTAAATAGCTGGGTACATTAGCAAAGTCTATGGAGAGATGAAGGGCACTTTTGCTGGGTGGTAATGAGGGAATCCGAGGAGGAGGGAGTGGGAGCACCAATAATGATTGTTGGACTGGGCGCAGGAGGTGCTAAAGACTGTGACGAATGGTATGTGACAAGGTGTTTTTTGAGTGTCTTGAAAGTACGTGCTGATTGAGGGAAGAAGCGCAGGTAAGGTGGCCTCTACTGTTGCACGTATCTCACACACCATCGATTTTGTGACTGTCTACGTAGGCTAGTGTTTTAGAGCAACAGTTTAGCCAATAGCAGAGATGGCATCTTGATGGATGACTGCTGCCTGCACTCGGGTTATAGAGGACCGCTCTGACATAGGATCAGAGACTGAGACATCAGATACTGAGACAGCATCTGAGGGATAGGACAATGGCGCAGACTCTGGGAGTGATTTTTCAGTCAGAGGAGTCCCATTCGATAACTCCTCTTCCAGTACATTATGAGGGAGGTGATGAGGACAGTCCTACTGTCCCTTCGCAAGCTGTTTGTGCAACTGGGTAATAGTGGGTTAGGCCAACCCAGAGAGCAGGTGAATGCGGCGGCAAGCAGAGAGAGAGTGCTCTCTTGGGAGCTCCCCAATTTAGTTCAGCCCCAAATTCCACCACCCAAATCATATTGTGGAGACATCAAAATTATCCATGGCAAAACAAACTGGTTTTGTAAGGCAGGCACATGTGTTTTTGGTCCTGGATTCGGCGGCCATATAGAGAAACACACTAAACCCAAACATTTCTGGAAACTAGACATTCGGGGGAGTCCACAGAGGTGTGACTTGTGTGGCTTCCCCAAAGTTTTCTTACCCAGAATACCCTGCAAAGCTGAAATGTTGAAAAAAAACTCAATTTTTCTCGCATTTCTGTCACACAAACTACAGGAATATGCTGGGATCCACAATATTCCTACCACCCAGTGACTCCTCACCTGTCCTGATAAAAACACTACCCCACTTGAGTGCCTACACCTAGTGTCTGTGTCAGGAATGGATCACCCCAGGGTCAACAGCTGCCTCACGTAAGGACCAACATTGACCGTTGTGTGATCTATTCCTGTCGCAGGCACCAGGCCTAACCACACAAGTGAGGTATCATTTTTATCGGGAGGCTTGGGGGAACGCTGGGTGGAAGGAAATTTGTGGCTCCTCTCAGATTCCAGAACTTTCTGTCACCGAAATGTGAGGAAAACTTGTTTTTTTAGCCACTTTTTGAGGTTTGCAAAGGATTCTGGGTAACAGAACCTGGTCCGAGCCCCGCAAGTCACCCCTCCTTGGATTCCCCTAGGTCTCTAGTTTTCAGAAATGCACAGGTTTGGTAGGTTTCCCTAGGTGCCGGCTGAGCTAGAGGCCAAAATCTACAGGTAGGCACTTTGCAAAAAACAGCTCTGTTTTCTGTGATGTGTCCACGTTGTGTTTTGGGGCATTTCCTGTCGCGGGCGCTAGGCCTACCCACACAAGTGAGGTATCATTTTTATCGGGAGACTTGGGGGGACGCTGGGTGGAAGGAAATTTGAGGCTCCTCTCAGATTCCAGAACTTTCTGTCACCGAAATGTGAGGAAAACTTGTTTTTTTAGCCACTTTTTGAGGTTTGCAAAGGATTCTGGGTAACAGAACCTGGTCAGAGCCCCGCGAGTCACCCCATCTTGGATTCCCCTAGGTCTCTAGTTTTCAAAAATGTACAGGTTTGGTAGGTTTCCCTAGGTGCCGGCTGAGCTAGAGGCCAAAATCTACAGGTAGGCACTTTGCAAAAAACAGCTCTGTTTTCTGTGATGTGTCCACGTTGTGTTTTGGGGCATTTCCTGTCGCGGCCGCTAGGCCTACCCACACAAGTGAGGTATCATTTTTATCGGGAGACTTGGGGGGACGCTGGGTGGAAGGAAATTTGAGGCTCCTCTCCGATTCCAGAACTTTCTGTCACCGAAATGTGAGGAAAACTTGTTTTTTTAGCCACTTTTTGAGGTTTGCAAAGGATTCTGGGTAACAGAACCTGGTCAGAGCCTCGCGAGTCACCCCATCTTGGATTCCCCTAGGTCTCTAGTTTTCAAAAATGTACAGGTTTGGTAGGTTTCCCTAGGTGCCGGCTGAGCTAGAGGCCAAAATCTACAGGTAGGCACTTTGCAAAAAACAGCTCTGTTTTCTGTGATGTGTCCACGTTGTGTTTTGGGGCATTTCCTGTCGCGGGCGCTAGGCCTACCCACACAAGTGAGGTATCATTTTTATCGGGAGACTTGGGGGGACGCTGGGTGGAAGGAAATTTGAGGCTCCTCTCAGATTCCAGAACTTTCTGTCACCGAAATGTGAGGAAAACTTGTTTTTTTAGCCACTTTTTGAGGTTTGCAAAGGATTCTGGGTAACAGAACCTGGTCAGAGCCCCGCGAGTCACCCCATCTTGGATTCCCCTAGGTCTCTAGTTTTCTAAAATGTACAGGTTTGGTAGGTTTCCCTAGGTGCCGGCTGAGCTAGAGGCCAAAATCTACAGGTAGGCACTTTGCAAAAAACAGCTCTGTTTTCTGTGATGTGTCCACGTTGTGTTTTGGGGCATTTCCTGTCGCGGGCGCTAGGCCTACCCACACAAGTGAGGTATCATTTTTATCGGGAGACATGGGGGGACGCTGCGTGGAAGGAAATTTGAGGCTCCTCTCCGATTCCAGAACTTTCTGTCACCGAAATGTGAGGAAAACTTGTTTTTTTAGCCACTTTTTGAGGTTTGCAAAGGATTCTGGGTAACAGAACCTGGTCAGAGCCCCGTGAGTCACCCCATCTTGCATTCCCCTAGGTCTCTAGTTTTCAAAAATGTACAGGTTTGGTAGGTTTCCCTATGTGCCGGCTGAGCTAGAGGCCATAATCTACAGGTAGGCACTTTGCAAAAAACAGCTCTGTTTTCTGTGATGTGTCCACGTTGTGTTTTGGGGCATTTCCTGTCGCGGGCGCTAGGCCTACCCACACAAGTGAGGTATCATTTTTATCGGGAGACTTGGGGGGACGCTGGGTGGAAGGAAATTTGAGGCTCCTCTCAGATTCCAGAACTTTCTGTCACCGAAATGTGAGGAAAACTTGTTTTTTTAGCCACTTTTTGAGGTTTGCAAAGGATTCTGGGTAACAGAACCTGGTCAGAGCCCCGTGAGTCACCCCATCTTGGATTCCCCTAGGTCTCTAGTTTTCAAAAATGTACAGGTTTGGTAGGTTTCCCTAGGTGCCGGCTGAGCTAGAGGCCAAAATCTACAGGTAGGCACTTTGCAAAAAACAGCTCTGTTTTCTGTGATGTGTCCACGTTGTGTTTTGGGGCATTTCCTGTCGCGGCCGCTAGGCCTACCCACACAAGTGAGGTATCATTTTTATCGGGAGACTTGGGGGGACGCTGGGTGGAAGGAAATTTGAGGCTCCTCTCCGATTCCAGAACTTTCTGTCACCGAAATGTGAGGAAAACTTGTTTTTTTAGCCACTTTTTGAGGTTTGCAAAGGATTCTGGGTAACAGAACCTGGTCAGAGCCTCGCGAGTCACCCCATCTTGGATTCCCCTAGGTCTCTAGTTTTCAAAAATGTACAGGTTTGGTAGGTTTCCCTAGGTGCCGGCTGAGCTAGAGGCCAAAATCTACAGGTAGGCACTTTGCAAAAAACAGCTCTGTTTTCTGTGATGTGTCCACGTTGTGTTTTGGGGCATTTCCTGTCGCGGGCGCTAGGCCTACCCACACAAGTGAGGTATCATTTTTATCGGGAGACTTGGGGGGACGCTGGGTGGAAGGAAATTTGAGGCTCCTCTCAGATTCCAGAACTTTCTGTCACCGAAATGTGAGGAAAACTTGTTTTTTTAGCCACTTTTTGAGGTTTGCAAAGGATTCTGGGTAACAGAACCTGGTCAGAGCCCCGCGAGTCACCCCATCTTGGATTCCCCTAGGTCTCTAGTTTTCTAAAATGTACAGGTTTGGTAGGTTTCCCTAGGTGCCGGCTGAGCTAGAGGCCAAAATCTACAGGTAGGCACTTTGCAAAAAACAGCTCTGTTTTCTGTGATGTGTCCACGTTGTGTTTTGGGGCATTTCCTGTCGCGGGCGCTAGGCCTACCCACACAAGTGAGGTATCATTTTTATCGGGAGACATGGGGGGACGCTGCGTGGAAGGAAATTTGAGGCTCCTCTCCGATTCCAGAACTTTCTGTCACCGAAATGTGAGGAAAACTTGTTTTTTTAGCCACTTTTTGAGGTTTGCAAAGGATTCTGGGTAACAGAACCTGGTCAGAGCCCCGTGAGTCACCCCATCTTGCATTCCCCTAGGTCTCTAGTTTTCAAAAATGTACAGGTTTGGTAGGTTTCTCTATGTGCCGGCTGAGCTAGAGGCCATAATCTACAGGTAGGCACTTTGCAAAAAAACAGCTCTGTATTTTGTGAAAAAATGGGATGTGTCCACGTTGTGTTTTGGGGCATTTCCTGTCGCGGGCGCTAGGCCTACCCACACAAGTGAGGTATCATTTTTATCGGGAGACTTGGGGGGACGCTGGGTGGAAGGAAATTTGAGGTTCCTCTCCGATTCCAGAACTTTCTGTCACCGAAATGTGAGGAAAACTTGTTTTTTTAGCCACTTTTTGAGGTTTGCAAAGGATTCTGGGTAACAGAACCTGGTCAGAGCCCCGCGAGTCACCCCATCTTGGATTCCCCTAGGTCTCTAGTTTTCAAAAATGTACAGGTTTGGTAGGTTTCCCTAGGTGCCGGCTGAGCTAGAGGCCAAAATCTACAGGTAGGCACTTTGCAAAAAACAGCTCTGTTTTCTGTGATGTGTCCACGTTGTGTTTTGGGGCATTTCCTGTCGCGGGCGCTAGGCCTACCCACACAAGTGAGGTATCATTTTTATCGGGAGACTTGGGGGGACGCTGGGTGGAAGGAAATTTGAGGCTCCTCTCAGATTCCAGAACTTTCTGTCACCGAAATGTGAGGAAAACTTGTTTTTTTAGCCACTTTTTGAGGTTTGCAAAGGATTCTGGGTAACAGAACCTGGTCAGAGCCCCGCGAGTCACCCCATCTTGGATTCCCCTAGGTCTCTAGTTTTCAAAAATGTACAGGTTTGGTAGGTTTCCCTAGGTGCCGGCTGAGCTAGAGGCCAAAATCTACAGGTAGGCACTTTGCAAAAAACAGCTCTGTTTTCTGTGATGTGTCCACGTTGTGTTTTGGGGCATTTCCTGTCGCGGGCGCTAGGCCTACCCACACAAGTAAGGTATCATTTTTATCGGGAGACATGGGGGGACGCTGCGTGGAAGGAAATTTGAGGCTCCTCTCCGATTCCAGAACTTTCTGTCACCGAAATGTGAGGAAAACTTGTTTTTTTAGCCACTTTTTGAGGTTTGCAAAGGATTCTGGGTAACAGAACCTGGTCAGAGCCCCGTGAGTCACCCCATCTTGGATTCCCCTAGGTCTCTAGTTTTCAAAAATGTACAGGTTTGGTAGGTTTCCCTATGTGCCGGCTGAGCTAGAGGCCATAATCTACAGGTAGGCACTTTGCAAAAAAACAGCTCTGTATTTTGTGAAAAAATGGGATGTGTCCACGTTGTGTTTTGGGGCATTTCCTGTCGCGGGCGCTAGGCCTACCCACACAAGTGAGGTATCATTTTTATCGGGAGGCTTGGGGGGACGCTGGGTGGAAGGAAATTTGAGGTTGCTCTCCGATTCCAGAACTTTCTGTCACCGAAATGTGAGGAAAACTTGTTTTTTTAGCCACTTTTTGAGGTTTGCAAAGGATTCTGGGTAACAGAACCTGGTCAGAGCCCCGCGAGTCACCCCATCTTGGATTCCCCTAGGTCTCTAGTTTTCAAAAATGTACAGGTTTGGTAGGTTTCCCTATGTGCCGGCTGAGCTAGAGGCCATAATCTACAGGTAGGCACTTTGCAAAAAAACAGCTCTGTATTTTGTGAAAAAATGGGATGTGTCCACGTTGTGTTTTGGGGCATTTCCTGTCGCGGGCGCTAGGCCTACCCACACAAGTGAGGTATCATTTTTATCGGGAGACTTGGGGGAACATAGAATAGCAAAACAAGTGTTATTGCCCCTTATCTTTCTCTACATTTTTTCCTTCCAAATATAAGAGAGTGTGTAAAAAAGATGTCTATTTGAGAAATGCCCTGCAATTCACATGCTAGTATGGGCACCTCGGAATTCAAAGATGTGCAAATAACCACTGCTCCTCAAAACCTTATCTTGATCCCATTTTGGAAATGCAAAGGTTTTCTTGATACCTCTTTTTCACTCCTCATATTTCAGCAAATTAATTGCTGTATACCCAGTATAGAATGAAAACCAACTGCAGGGTGCACCTCATTTATTGGCTCTGGGTACCTAGGGTTATTGATGAACCTATAAGCCCTTTATATCCCCGCAACCAGAAGAGTCCAGCAGACAAAACGGTATATTGCTTTCAGAAATCTGACATCGCAGGAAAAAGTTACAGAGTAAAACATAAAGAAAAATGGCTGTTGTTTTCAGCTCAATTTCAATATTTTTTTATTTCAGCTGGTATTTTCTGTAGGAAAACCTTGTAGGATCTACACAAATGACCCCTTGCTGAATTCAGAATTTTGTCTAGTTTTCAGAAATGTTTAGCTTTCCGGGATCCAGCATTGGTTTCACACCCATTCCTGTCACTAACTGGAAGGAGGTTGAAAGCACCAAAAATAGTAAAAATGGGGTATGTCCCAGTAAAATGCCAAATTTGTGTTGGAAAATGTGGTTTTCTGATTCAAGTCTGCCCGTTCCTGAAAGGTGGGAAGATAGTGATTTCAGCACCAGAAACCCTTTGTTGATGGCATTTTCAGGGAAAAAACCACAAGCCTTCTTCGGCGGCCCTTTTTTCCCATTTTTTTGGAAAAAACTAAATTTTCAGTGTATTTTGGCTATTTTCTTGGTCTCCTCCAGGGTAAACCACAAACTCTGGATACCATTAGAATCCCTAGGATGTTGGAAAAAAAGGACGCAAATTTGGCGTGGTTAGCTTATATGGACAAAAAGTTATGAAGCCCTAAGCGCGAACTACCCCAAATAGCCAAAAAAGGGCTCAGCACTGGGGGGGAAAAGGCCCAGCAGCTAAGGGGTTAATAAAATCAAATTGAGGTTGTGCACGCGGTCAGTGCAGTTTGATGTAGAAATTACTAGTTTGAGCCAGCAGACATGAGTATATTTGCTTTCCTGTCATTTAATGAAAGAAGATGAGGAATATGTTGATTCTCATTTGTGCACTAAAGAGTGACAGCTTCATTAAACTTTTCCATTGTTGCAAGGTGCACACCTGATGCCAATGACCTGTGATCAAAGCTACACACACAAACACTCTTTGAACAAAAATCCACTTCTCTTCTGTTTTTAAATGAAGATTCTGTTCCACAAATGATGTGATGCACTCACACTTTCTTTCTTTTTGATTTTCCCTTTCGGCTTCCATCCCTATGAAGAGCTAGCCCATTCACTACAGTGAGGGGAAAACAAATTTGGCTATTTTACCTCAACAGGACTCATTGAGAGGCTTCTCCTAAGACTCTCTCACTAAACACAATGGGCCTTTTACAGGGTGCCCAAACAGTAACTCAAAGGGGCTGAATCAAACTCTCTTTTGTGGCATCTCCCTCTATGCAAAGAGCAGGCATGGGAGGAGAACATCCCATCTCCTCCTGAGTTTGTCAGACAAACCCATTATCAGGCCCTTCAGGGTCTTATTAAATCTCTCCAACAGACCATTGGTCTGGGGATGATAGGAAATGGTGAACTTACAGGTAACACCACACTCATCCCACATTGCTTTCAGATAAGCTGACATAAAGTTTGTGCCCTGATACCACCTCCTTTGGGCGAACCCTGAAAGGCATTGCCTCTGGGTAACTGGTGGCACGGCCCACAACCACCAAAATGTATCTGTTACCTGAGGCGGTTGGTGGGTGTAGGGGACCAACAATGTCAATCTCCACCCTCTCAAAGGGAGTCCCAACCACTGGTAGTAGTAACAAGGGAGCCTTTGAGTAGCCCCCAGCCTTGCCATGGGCCTGCCAGTTGGCACAGAAGCCACAAACTCCTTGACTTTTTCTGACACATGGGGCCAATATAAATGGTTGACCAGCCTGTTCCAGGTCTTGGTCTGCCCAAAATTTCCAGCTAAGGGAAAGTCTTGGGGCCAGATGTAGGAAGGCATTAGCGCCTCGCAAAGGGCAAAAAAAGCCGTTTGCGAGGCGCTAATGCCCTCACGCGATGCAGAAACACATATTGCGAGTCGGTACCGACTCGCAAAATGTGTTTCAGACTCGCAAATAGGAAGGGGTGTTCCCTACCTATTTGCGAGTCGCACCGCAATGTAAGTTGATTTGTGACCGCGAAAACGGTCGCAAATCAACTCGCAGTTACCATCCACTTGAAGTGGATGGTAACTCATTCGCAAATGGGAAGGGGTCCCCATGGGACCCCTTCCCCTTTGTGAATGCTCACAAGAATATTTTTTCAGAGCAGGCAGTGGTCCTATGGACCACTGCCTACTCTGAAAAAACCCGAAACTAAAAGGTTTCGGTATTTTTTCTATTTGCAGCTCGTTTTCCTTTAAGGAAAACGGGCTGCAAAGAGAAAAAAAAAAACTGCTTTATTGCAAAGCAGTCACGGACATGGAGGTCTGCTGTCTCCAGCAGGCCACCATCCCCGTGAGTGCCTAGACTCGCTATGGGGTCGCAAACCCCATAGCGAGTCGCAGAAGGTGTCTGAGACACCTTTCTGCATTCGCTTTTGCGAAGTGCAAATTGCAAGTCGCAGGGACTTGCAATTTGCACCTCGCAAAAGGGAACCTTCCTACATCTGGCCCTTAGTTCAGAGTTAGGAGAAATTCTCTATACTTCTAGGAACCACCACTGTCCTGGTTGCCCCTGGTTTGCGGTCCCTTGCCTCCATGTAGAAAACTCCATCCTCAGAATAAACCTTGTGGGACCCACTAACATCACCTTGTTCTTCCCTGGAGGCAGTCTGCCTCAGGCCTGCAAGGGTGGGACACCTTCTTTGTACCTAGAACAACGCTTCTCAAATGGGCCCACCTACCCCTTGCAATTCCGACAAGTGAGGCAGAGCTTGCAGGGGAAGGGGACCTCCCTGAGAGGTCTGATCCTCCCCCTCAGGATTGGATACCCCCTGAACCTCTGTACTTGATGGGGATAGCAAGCCAGACCCTGTACCCTTTCTCTTGCTCATAGATGCTTGGTCTATCTTTCCAGGGTCCAAGTGTCCAGCACTTCCATGTTGTGCTGCCTCTGACCTTGTCACAGCACACACCCATTCACGGAGGTCCAGCATCTGTGCATGGACCCTTGTTTCCACCTCTGACCACTCAGATGCTTCTAGATCATTTCCCAGCAGACACTCTACTGGGGGAAGAAGTTACCACTACCTTTTTTAGGGCCAGTCACACATCCCCATTCCAGGCTCATCTCAGCCATGGGATGGAGTTTGGTTCTGCTGTCTTCAAATATCAGTTGGTAGAATACACCAAGTAGGACCTGCTCTAGAGGAACCAGTTTTTCTGTGACCATAGTCACATTGGCTCCTGCATCTCTCAGAGCCTCCACCTTAGTCCAATTGACTTTAGGCCTCTGACTATACCGCTCCATGCCGGGAGGTAAGGTGGCCATGGTTGCAATGTCCACCCCACCCATGGGCACCAAGGTGACCTCTGTAAACCCTGATCCAAACCTTGGGCCAACTTCCACCCCCACACCTACACTGGCAATCCAATGGGACTGCCCACCAACGGGGTCCTCTTGGAGCAGACAGCATACCCTTTTTTGTGTCCAGGCTGCTGACACGCAAAAAACTTGGCAGCCTTAGGAAGCTCCTGAAACTTTCCTGCCTTAACATGATCATAATGTTTGCCCTGGTACCCCTTCTCCTTAGAAATGGCATGGCTCGGGGCTCCCCAACCCTGAGGAGGTTTTGTTGACTCTTGTGAGGACTCCTTGGACTTTTTATCATCTTGCCCTTGGTTCTTCCCCTGAGAAGAACCCTGTCCTCCCTTTTTCGGATCACCCAGTAGGGGATTCTGGTTAGCCTTGATTCTCAACAAGTTATCTGCTGCCTCTGCCAGCTCTCTGGGGTCGGTCATCTTAGAGTCAACTAGATACTGGGTAGCTTCTGTTGGGCGCAATTGGTTAGAAGGTGCTCCCTCATAATCAAATTGCAAAGCCCCTCCAAGGTATTTACCTTGTTACCCTATATCCAGCCCTCTAGTGCCTTAACTGGGATGTCCACATAATCAGCCAAGGACTGGGTAGCTGTCTTCTGGGTGTCCCTGAACTTGAGCCTGTACTGCTTTGGGGTCAGACCAAACGTCTTGGTTTGACACCTGTTCATATTAGGGTAGGAGTGTGGTTTCTCTCCACTTAGGGTCAGGAGCCTATCCCTCCCAGATATTGGGACTAACTTCTAAAGGAGTGAACCCCAATATTTAGGCTTAACTCTTCTCATCTGGAAAGGCCCTCTCAAAGGCCCCAGCCATTTATCTATGTCATCCCCCTCTACATAAGCATGAACAATCCCCTAGGCAGTCTGAGACAAAGCCCTCCACTCATGGACATCTCACCTTCTCTGTCAATGCCACCATCTCTTTTCTCTTCCCTTGCCCACTTTTTCTTCTCCAGGGCCAGCTTCTCTGCCTCCAAACCTATGTATGCGAGATGGGCTTCCAGCTCTCTCTCTCTCTCTAAAGGACATGTTCTCTCCTTCTAAAGGGACCCCCTTCCCACAACTAGCTTTGGGTATGGCCCTGGTGACTGTGTTAAGTGAGGACTGGTCTTTATCCTCTTCATTAAGGTTCAGATGCCCTCCGTCCGATGAGTGTTTGGAGCTGGTATCTTTCCCTACTTCTTCCTCCCCTGGAGCTTGCTCTGTGCCTACTTCTTGGGCCTCAGCCCAGGCTGTCAGGGATTTAATCAAAACATTTCTCCTGAGGTTAGTGGCTGCAGGCAACCCCCTCTAAGTGCACAACCCCCTGAGCTAGACTACTGTCATTTTGGGTAGGCTAGCCAAAGCAAGCTCCATGCTTCCCTCGTTCAGTGTCACACAAAAACATTTGCAAAAATTGGAATCAAGAACTTAAAAAATCACAAAAATGCAATAATTGAAATTTAGTCCAAATTAAAAATCAAAAACACTTTTTGCACTAGGACAATTTAAAGGATGTTTAATTTGCTTTACTCAAAACTGTCAGGAGCACTTTCCTCAGGAACAGTACCCTCCAATGTCCACCTTCTGACAGCACCGACTCTGTGACTATATCAGTTATCAGAGGTTCAGAGTGGCCAGATGAGGGGGGGCAGGATCTTGGGGAGGGTACTGCGGGGAAGAAGACCTGTGACAATAATAAAGTCTATGAAATCAGATTTCATATTTTAAATAGCTTGATATACTTTCAACAGATACGATTATATGAACCTATTCTCACCTGTTGGATTTAAGATGAGGGAACCAGATCTGTAGTTTGTTGGATTACTTTCCAATACTGGGTAATTTAGGATTGACGAGGGAATTTGGTTTCTATTCTTATCTTTCCACGAATATACAGTCTTATATTCATGTAACGTAAAAGTTCAGATACTCTATTAACTTTTAAACACATTATGCAGGATTCCTTAAAATAGCACTTAGGCCCTCATTTCAACCCTGGTGGTTGGTCTTAAAGTGGTGGTAATACCACCAACAAGCTGGCTGAAACTACTGCCAAATTAAGACCATGGCAGGAAGATCTCCGAAAGAGAGCCAACGTACCACACCAACCGCAAGGACAGAAACAAAAGCCATCACGGTGGTAGCCGCCTACTGCTAGGCGGAAGTCAATGTTCCGCCCACCATATTATGACCCTTGGAACCGCCACCTTTTCCGGGGCGGTACATCTGCCTAGCACATAAGGAAGGGAGGAAAACGAGAGTGGCACACACACGCACCCCCTCCCCCACACACCATACACACAATAAGCTGCATTAGAAAAACAAGTTTACTTCGTAACTCAGATGAATAATGCAAGGACAAAACGATTTTGAAAAAGTGAATGTAATGAGATCAGCACAGCATGAAAAATAAGTTAGGCAAGATAATAGATATATACATGTGTACAGAAAAAGGGACACAGCCCAGTCCACAATGGTTGTAGACCACATTGCCACAGGCCAAAGTCCAAGGCCAGATATGTTACCTGCTTCAACACAGAGAGATCACTGCAGGGGCATCAGATGGTAAATAGGCAGGCACCTCAGGGGGATGGGGGCCAGGGGGGCACCTCAGCCAGGAGATAGTACAAGACCACTGGTTCTGGAGTGGGCAACATGCCCTGTGCTCTTGATCCTGGGGAGTGTTGGGCATGTGGGTGTCTTACCCACTGGTTCTGGAGGGGGCATCGTGCCCTGTGCTCTTGATTCTGGGGAGTGTTGGGCATGTGGGTATCTTACCCACTGGTTCTAGAGGGGGCACTGTGCCCCGTTCTCTTGATCCTGGGAAGTATTGGGCATGAGGGTGTCTTACCCACTGGTTCTGTAGAGGGCATCATGCCCAGTGCTTTTGATCCTGAGGAGTGTTGGGCATGTGGGTGTCTTACACACTGGTTCTGGAGGGGACACGTGTCCTGTGCCTCATCCTGGGGAGTGCAAGACCACAGTCTCTGGAGTGGATGACTTGCCCACTGGTTCCGGAGAGGGCAACATGCCCTGTGCTTGGTCCTGGGGAGTGCAAGGTCACAGTCTCTCAGGTGGGTGTCATACCCACTGGTTCTGGAGTGGACAGGCCGCACAGCAGCCCATGCAGGCAGGATTACATACCGTCTGACGGCGGTGGTGGCTGCACAGTGGTGGTGGTGCGGATGCTGGTGGGGGAGAATCCTGCCCATCCCCTGCAACCTCAGACAGCGGCTCAATGGAGGTTGTGGTGCTGCTAGTGGGGGTAGGCTCCTGCCCATCCCCTGGAACTTTGGATGGCTGCTCAGTGGAGGTGTTGGTGCTGCTGGGGGGGAGGCTCCTGTCCATCCACTGCAACCTCGTATGCCTGCACAAATATGGTTGGTGGTGGAGGCTACATCACAGCTCCTGCCCCAAGCCCCTTGGTCTCCCTGCCTGCTGGTGCAGGCTTCTTGGTCTTCTTGGCAGCTGGGGCAGGCTCCTTTACCTTATTGCCTGCTGGTACAGGCTCCTTTGTTTTCCTGGCAGCTGGGGCAGACTCCTTTCCCTTCTTGCCTGCTGGGGCAGGCTCCTTGCTCTTTGTGGCTGCTAGGGTGGGCTCCTTTCCCTTCTTACCTGTTGGGGCAGGCTCCTTGCTTTTTTCTGGCAGCTGGGGCAGGCTCCTTTCCCTTGAGGCTGCCTGGTGCATTCTCCTTCAAGTTCAGGACATGTGGCCTGGATCTTTTTCCACCACGAGTGGGTGTGGTGACGACTGGGCCCATGCACTGGGTGGCTAAGGTGCTTGGCTGCGTTCATACAAACCTGCACAAATGTGCAGGATGGTGGTAGGGAAAGGGAAGAAGTCAATCGTGGATAGGAACAGTTTTTTAGGGAGATTGGGTTAGGAAGAGGAAGAATGAATGGGAGTGGATGAAGAGGGAGTGGTTGTAGAAGGAGTCTCTCTGCTGCTTTTGGGTGCAGGTGCATGGGCTGTATGCTGTTGTGAGGTGGATGGCTGTTGGGTGTCTGAGCGCTTGCATTTGTGTACCTCAGGAGTGGGGACAGTGGGAGAGGCCACAGAGGACGTGTGCATGGCTGTTGTGGAGGTGTCTGCCAGTGAAGTGTGTGTTCTGCTTGGTGTGGCGATGATGCTGGTAGTGAATGATGATGTAGTGCATGCAGGTGTGAGTGTAGACAGACCTGGGAGGGAGGTGGAGGAGGAGGAGGAGGAGGAGGAGGAGGAGGGGGAGACAGTGTAAATAGTGGATGTTGGTGTGTCTACATCGGGATGGTGTTTGTGTAAGTACCTGTGGGATGAAGTGTGGTGCTAGTGTTTGCCTGTACCACTCTTGTGTGTTCTCTTGTGTGCATGCTCATCTGGCTGTATGCCTGGTATGGGTTGGGGTTAAGGAGAATGGGACTGGGAATAGGAAGCTGGAGGGGGAGGGTAGAAACAGGGACAATGACTGCCATCAGAGAGGAGGCCAGAGCCTGGATTGATCTCTGTTGGGCCACCAATCCAGTGTGAATGCCCTCCAGGAGTGCATTAGTCCATTGCATCTGGGCTGCCAGTGGGTGCTCTGCCTGCCATAGATCGACAGGGTCCATACCTCCTTGATGATGGCACACCATATACCCTTCTTTTGATGGGTGATAACCTGCTGAGGCAATACATACAGAAAAATGTAATTAGACAAACGCTCCTGCCTGTTACACTTATGGTCCACCATATACCTTCACATCACCATTTATACACACATGGCCCACCGCACAACCTATATGCCGCCCAGAAGACATCCAACATGAGGCTTCCCACACACCACTCCATGCATTCCTGCCACATGCATCATGTCCACAGTGTACTCACCTGTTGGTCTGGAGGCCCATATAGCAGTCCGTCCAGGGATAGGACCCCATCTACCAGTTTCTCCAACTCCTCCGAAAGTGAAGGCTGAGACCCTTTCCCCAGTCACACGGGCCATGGTATGTTCCAGACACAGGTCACAGCAGCACATGCAGTGTAGGTCCTCTCCAGTGGAAGATCAGGTAGCAAGTGAGAGATCAGATAGAAAAAGGCGGTCACGTCCACGGCGGCGCATACCGTCACCACCGGCATAGATCACTATTGGCCACTGTAACCCATAGGGCCCAATGTTAACCAATGAGGAATTGCACAGCAGTTCCTGAACGCCTCCCACAATGGCACGCAACGTCACCGGAATTACCTCACATCCACCTGTCCCTCCACATAGGACAGGCGGACGCCATTTCGGGGTGGGGCAGGCCCTGGAAAATATCTGTGTCAATGGTGAAATTAGGATATACCGGACAAATCACACTTACCCATTACAAGTTAATAGCATGCAAAGTTCTGTTGTAGCTCCATTTTTCAGTTTGTGACAGGCTCCTCACTCTTTTGCCCCATAGATACCTACCGCTGCGGATGAATAGGAGATGGAGACATACCACTATGTACAGACTCCTGGTGGACTTGGCAACACCGGAGGACAGGCGTATAATACTCACCTATAGACATGATAGGGCCACAATCACAGAGCTGTGTGCCCAATTTGAGCCTGACCTGATATCTGCTACCCGTCCTCCCACTGGGATCCCCCTTCTTGTGCAAGTTCTATACGTGCTCCTTTTCCTGGCAACTGGTTCTTTCCAAGTGACAGTTGGCTTGGCAGCAGGAATGTCACAGCCAGTGTTCTCAAATGTGCTGACAAGGGCGTTTTCTGTTCTGATTACACACATATGCAGCTACATCGTTTTCCCCCAGGTTGAAGATTTGGCCGCAGTGAAGGCGGAGTTCTATGCAATGGGACATATCCCCAACATAATTGGGGCGATTAATGGAACAAATATTGCATTTGTCCCCCCCACCAAAATCGGAAGAGTTTCTCCTCTATGAATGTACAGATGGTGTGCTTGGCGGACAAGTACATCTCCAACGTCAGTGCTATGTATCCTGGGTCGGTGCATGATGCCTTTGTCCTGAGGAATAGCAGCATCCCAAATGTGATGGACCAACTACAGAGGCACAGGGTGTGGCAAATAGGTGAGCCCTAGTTCACACCCAGTATATGTTGGTGTATGGGTCTGGCGTGGGCCATATGGGATAGTATGTAGCTAAATGTTGTCCCTCAATAATTGCAGGTGACTCTGGTTACCCAAACCTATCATGGCATCTGACCCCTTTGAGTAATGCCAGGACAAAAGCAGAAGAACATTATAATGAGGCTCATGGGGGATCAGAACCATCAATGAGAGAACCTTTGGCCTCCTGAAGGCCAGGTTCCATTGCATCCATCTCACAGGTGGATCCCTGTGCTACTCACCCAAGAAGGTCTGCCAGATAGTGGTGGCATGCTGCAAGGTGTATAACCTGGCCCTCAGATTCCATGTCCCATTCCTGCAGAAGGAGGAGGCTGGAGATGCCCGTGTGCCAGCAGTGGACCCTCTGGACAGTGATAATGAGGAGGCAGAGGATAAGGATGAGGACAACAGAACATCAGTGATCAGACAATATGTCCAATGACACACAGGTTGGACAGTGTTACTTCACATTTCAATGAAATTTGTTTGCATTTCTGTGGCACTGGCTTTCTGATATTTCCCACTTTTATACCCACTTACTGTTCCCTCTGGCAATTCATTTTGCAAATGTTGGTGACCTCACATACACTCCTGGGGTGATCACTGCAGCCAGCTACAGGTCATTAAGCTATGCTCATTTTCTGTACAGTTGAATTGCAATGTTTGTACCTGTTTCAATGAATACATAATTGAAAAACATGACATACTCCAAACTTCTTTTTTTTTTCCAAGTGTGTTTTTTGAAGTGCTAAAATTGAGGGGCAAGTGCAAGAGGATGGGGTGATGATGGAGGAAGGAAAGTCCAGGGTATTGTCCTAGTCTGTTTTAGCACAGGTATATTGTCCAAGGGGACATAGGAAGGGGAGCAATGGCAGTTCAAGGTGGACAGGGTGACTGAGTGGGACACAAGGGTGACAATCAAGAGAGTCTCATTTCCTGACGGGGTCTTTGCAAGTGTCTCTGGCTTCTGTCTGGATCACAGGGAACGTTTGCGTTGTGGTTCTCCTTCTGCAGGGTGAGAGGTGCTGGTGGCCTGTGAGTCCTGTGGCTGGGCCTTCTGGCCACTAGCGGCAGCGGAGGTGGAAGGCTGTTCAGATGTCTGGCTGGTGGCAGAGGCCTGCTGTTGTGTGACTGCCTCCCTCATAATGTTGGCCATGTCTGCCAGCACCCCTGCTATGGAGATCAGGGTGTTGTTGATGGCCTGCAAGTCCTCCCTGGTCCCTTGGTACTGTACCTCATGCAGCCGCCTATTCTCCTGCACATTGTTCAGGATCTGGCCCATCGTGTCCTGGGAATGTTGATAGGCTCCCAGGATCTCTGCAAGTGCCCCCTGGAGAGTCGGTTCCCTGGGCCTGTCCTCCTTCTGGCGCACAGCACACCTCCCAGTTTCCCTGTTGGCCTATGCCTATTTCCCCTGAACCGTGTGCCCACTGCCACTGACCCCAGGTCCCTGATTGTCTTGGGTATGAGGTGTGGCATGGGGTCCCTGTAGAGGTGGACACACTGCTGATTGGCGTGTCCTGGGGACAGAGGTGTGGATACGCTGGGTGGGTGCGGTGGTGGTGTTTCCTGATGGGGGAGGCTAGGTGGTGGTGTGTGACTCAGCCTGGGTAGCCGGCGGTCCAGAGGTCGCTGATGGGCCAGGTTGCTCATCAAGTTCCTGAAGACCAGAGTTGCTGTCATCACTTTGGGCCTCTTCAGTTGGGGGACTGAAAAGTTCTGGCACCTCTTCTCCGTTGACATTGGATGGGATACCTGTAGGGATGTAAATGATGTGTTATAGTTTCTGTTTCTGACATATTGTGCATCCGTGACTTGCCCGATTTGGTTGTATTTGCCCTGGCAGCTTCCACTTGTGTATATTGGTGTATGGTGGGATTGTTAATTCTCTATAGTGTGCATGCTTTAGTGATGAGTTTCCATTCAGGGCTGTGAGTGGTGTCCATGCATTGGTAGGGCATGCAGGGCTTGGCATTGGGATGAGTGAGATGTGATGGTGGGGTGTATGGGAAGTTGTGGAGTAATGGGAGTGAGGGTGAGGGTGGGGGATGCGATGGCATGCAGGTAGGGGGGGTGGTAGTAGTAGGGAGTTGACTAACTAAAGTCCAGTCATCCTCCTACCCCGGCCAGGCACTCAGGATAAAGGATTGCCAAACCTTGCTCTTCCCAGTGGACCAGTACATCTCCCACGCCAATGCTAATTATCCTGGGTCGATGCATGATGCCTTTGTCCTGAATGCTGTTAGTTGTGGGGGAGGAGGTGGGGGTCCACTACCAGTTCTCTGTACAGCGAGCTAGTGTCTTGTTTCAATGGAACATACCTTTCCCCGTAGATCATTCCACCTCTTCCTGATGTCATCCCTGGTTCTTGTGTGCTTTCCCACGTTGTTGACCCTGTCCTCGATTCTCCGCCATAGCTCCATCTTCCTAGCTATTGATATATGCTGCACCAGTGCACCAAACAGCTGTGGCTCTACCCTGATGATTTCCTCCACCATGACCCTTAGCAGTTCCTCTGTGAAAAGGGGGTCTCTTTGTGGTGCCATGGGTGTTATGTGAGGTGTGTAGGTGAGGATGTGTTGGGTAATGTGTTGGGGTGTGTGGAGTGCGTGAGTGGTGTATAGGTGTGTATAGTGTGTGGCTCTGGTTGAGTCTGTGGTCTTTATGTCTCTCTACTGGAAATGGTTTGTAATAGTAAAGGGTTGTGGGTAATGTGGGTGTGTGTATGGGTGTGGTTTGTGTATGGGTGTCAAGTGTGTGTTTTTTAATTGTCCAAAATGGTATTGTTTTGTATGTGTGTGTCCATTTTGAGTGCGGCGGTATGTACCGCCAATGGTTTACAGCCGTTGAATGTCCGCCATGGTGATTTGTGGGTCATAATGTGATGGGCGTTGTTCTGTTGGTATAACTGTATGGGTTTTGATACCGCCAGTTTATCACTGACCTTTGGTGGGGCGGATTTGTGTGTGTGGCTGAATACTGACGGATTGGTGTGTGTGTGTCATAATATGGTGAACGGAAATTTGCTGCGGCGGCAGTAAGTTGGTGGCAGTCAGCGTTGCGGTAAATGGGATTTACCGCCAATGTCATAATGAAAGACTTAGGGCCAGATGTACGAATTTCGCTGCTTGCGATGTGCAAAATGCACTTTGCAATGCACAAACGCCGTTTTGCGATTTGATCACCTCGTTACAAAATTGCAAAACTGGTTTGCGAATCACAATTAGGAAGGGGTGTTCCCTTCCTAATTGTGAGTCGCAGTGCAATGCAGGATTGCTTTGTGACCGCGAACGCGGAGGCAAACCAATCGCAGTTTGCACCCTTTTGTAATGGAACTGCAAACATTTTTTCAGAGCAGGCAGTGGTTCTTTGGACCACTGCCTACTCTGAAAAAATGAAACAAAAATGTTTCATTTTTCATTTTTGTAATACATCTCGTTTTCCTTTAAGGAAAACGGGCTGCATTACAAAAAAATAAAACTGCTTTATTAAAAAGCAGTCACAGACATGGTGGTCTGCTGTCCGCAGCAGGCCACCATCCCTGTGAGGGCCGCCAGTCAGAGAGGGGTTGCAAATTGCTACCCACCTCATGAATATTCATGAGGTGGGCCTTTGCGACCCCTTTGTGATTCGCAGATGGTGTCAGGGTCACCATCCAACATTCCGACTCGCAATTTGCGGGTCGCAATTCAGATTCTACCTACATCTGGCCCTTAGTCTTTTAAAATACCAAAAGACAAAAATCATCAAAAGAATATTCACTAAAAATGAAAGAATTTGTTGATTCCTACTAGGTTTCACAAAATAAATTGAGTAAATTGTTTCTTTGGTTTTTACAAAACAATTTCTGTCTATAAGTAAATACAGAGTTGTAACTCTCCGATGACTCTTACATAAGATTCAGGAGCTCATCAGTCATTGCCAGCTGCCAGGAGCGAAACTGAATCAGGAGCACAAGTCAGGCAGTTATACTGGTATTTATGGCTGGGCCTCACCTGATTATTTAATCATCACCATGTGTATTCTAATTAAGTCAGCAGATGGCACTTTTGCCAAAGAGAGGAAATCCAGGTCTTGAGGAGTCTCCTGAAGGTCAGTAGGTCCTCAATCTGACATAGGTGGATGGGGAGGGTTTTACAGGTCTTGGCTGCAAGGCAGGAGCATGATCTGCCACCGGTTGTTGACCTGTGGATGCGTGGGATGGTGGCGAGGTCGGCTGAACAGAGCTGACGGTTTGGGGTGTAGAAGGTGAAACGATCATTGAGGTAAGCTGGTCCGGCATTGTGGAATGCTTTTTGGGCATGGTTTAGGAGTTTGAATGTGATCCTTTTGTTGATGGGGAGCCTGTGTAGGTCTCTTAGGTGGGTTGTGATGTTGCTGTGGCGGGGTATGTCAAAGGTTGAGGCATGCAGAGGTGTCCTGTATCCATTGCAATCTTTTCTGGAGAGCGCCTGTTGTTCCCATGGAGAGTGCGTTGCCGTAGTCCAGTCTGCTGCTGACGAGGGCCTGGGTGACCGTCCTCCTGGTTTCAATAGGAATCCACCTGTAGATTTTGCAGAGCATGCGTACGGTGTTGAAACATGAGGATGAGACAGCGTTGACTTGTTGGGTCATGGAGAGCGATGAATCAAGGATGAAACCCAGGTTGCGGGTGTGGTTGGTGGGAATTGGTGCGGCTCCTAGGATGGGCGGCCACCAGGAGGCGTCCCAGGTGGAGGGGGTGGGGCCGAGGATGAAGACCTCTGTCTTGTCTGAGTTTAGCTTTAGGCGACTGTTCTTCATCCAGTTGGTGACGGCCTTCATACAGTCATGGAGGTTGGTTTTGGCAGTGGTGGGTTCCTTGGTGAGGGCGCCGGCGTAAGAGATGATGTTGAGGTTGTGAGATTGGACGATTTTGGCAAGCGGTGCCATGTAAACGTTGAAGAGTTGCGGGCTGAGGGAGGAGCCCTGTCGTACGCCGCAGATGGTTTTGGTGGCTTCAGATCAGAATGGACGGAGGCGGACTCTCTGTGTTCTGTTGGAGAGGAAGGAGGTGATCCAGTCCAGAGCTTTGTCGTGGATCCTTGCATCGTGGAGGCGTGTGCGCAGGGTGTGGTGGCAGACGGTGCCAAAGGCTGCTGAAAGGTCAAGGATAATGAGGGCTACGGTTTCGCCTTTGTCCAGGAATGTCGGGATGTTGTCGGTGGCGGCAATGAGGGCAGTCTCAGTGCTGTGATTGCTGTGGAAGCCAGATTGGGACGTGTCCAGAGAGTTGGTTTCCTCCAGGTGGTGGGTCAGTTGCCTGTTGCATGTTGACGATCTTCTTGATAACCTTTGCCGGGAACGGAAGCATAGAGATGGGCCTGTAGTATTTGAGGTCCTTATGGTCCGCCTTGGGTTTTTTGAGGAAGGCGTTGATCTCGCATGCTTGTAGCTTTCTGGGAAGGTGGCTGTTTCAAAGGAGCTATTGATGATCATGCAGAGTTGGGGGGGCGATGATGGAGCTCGCTCTGCTGTAGATGAAGTGCGGGCAGGGGTCGGATGGAGAGCCGGAGTGTATGGTGCTCATTACTTTGGTGGTGTCAGCGTCATTGACGTGTGTCCAGGGGAGCAGGAGGTTGGTGAGGTTGGGGGTTGCGAGTCAGAGGTGTTGGTGACTGCTGGTGGGGTCTGGGTGGGTCTTGGTGTTGAAGCTGTTGTGGATGTCTGTGATCTTGCGGTGAAAGAAGGTGGTGAGGGAGTCGCAGAGGTATTGCGAGGGTGGGATGTCATTGGTGTTAGAGATGGGGTTGGAGAGTTCCTTCACAATGTTGAAGAGCTCTTTGCTGTTGTACGCATTGTTGTCGCTACTTTCCTTGAAGGAGGATCTCCTGGTGGTCCAGATGACCTGGTGGTGCTTGCGGATGGAGTTCTTGAGGGCCATGTGGGTGACTGTTGTCTTTTCCTCGCGCCACTTCCTCTTGAGTTTTCGGCAGGCCTGTTTAGAGGCCTGGAGGTCGATGGTGAACCAGGTGGCCTTTATGACCAAAGAAATAAAATCAGATAAGGTTAACTAAAGTTACAAATTTGTTAAAGAATTCATGTTTTTTTGCCTATAGAAACTAAAAGCACCACTTAAGATATCGGCGCAAACTTTCAAAATTCAATTATATTTTGTAAGTTTGCTCCACTTTTGCATCAATAAATGACACAAATGTGGCACTAAAAAAGTATAAATCAGGCCCGTAGACATTTTCTTGAAGATTTTCTTCAGAGGGATAAAGTCACCAATCCGATTGGACCTCCCTGGAGCACTGTTCAGATACCTGTCGCAGATGACCTCGGTGAAGTATTCTACCTTCAGACCTAGGTGACTTTTCAGGAACAAAATCTTTGCCCGGGCAAAAGCTGAGTCTTGATCCAATGTCCCTGGAGCCCACATCGGATGCGCTCTGTGGGAAACCCTGGTCAACTTTGTATTTTGGGACTTTTTTTGAGCTTTTTCCTTCTGATGGCTGTCAACCTTCCACAGCAAGCCAATTTTGATGCAAGGTTGTCAGATTGCCTTTCCAGGAGCACCCAATGAAATCCTGGAAGTCTGGGGCTCCGGAGCTTTTCAGCTGGATGACCTGCAAGTCAGGCCGGGTCGCGGTTGAGGTAAGCTGGCTTGACGCACCACGGCGTATGGGTCTCTTTGTAGACCTTTTTACCAAAAGTTCTCCAGTCTTCTCCAAACTTCTGGATATTCTTCCAGAAGGCCTTATAAGGTTCTTTAGGATCCCACAACTCACCCCAAGGATCCAGAAGCTCTGAGTTGCTCTTTTAGGGTTAGGATTTCAACTCCTAGAATGCACCTTGCTCAAATCCAAAAATGACTACTAGCTACTGGTCAGCTTGTCAGTTCCTTCAGGTTTTGATACCAGGGACTCCCGTTAGCAGTTTTTCATCTGTAGCAAACAGGGAGTCCCTTCTTGAACCAGTTGATGCCAGTCAAAGCCCTTTTAGTGGTGAAATGTGCAGCTAATGCAGTCCTTCAGAGTAGTGTCCAGGTGTAAGTCAGGGGTCCAGCAGGACAGTCCTTCTTCTCCTGATGTTGTTCTTTGTAGGGATCTGAGGTGCGGGTGCAGCTCTGCCATATTTATCCTTGCTCCTGCAGAGGAAAGCAAGGGGGTCAACTGTCCAATCACAGGTGGGCCACCACCCCCCTTGGTGGACCACTTCCTGGGAAGTGTGGCACAATCTATCCCAGGGAGCAACATTAGTTAAAAATCCAAAATGGCAGAAACTGAATTTTGGAGGTTAGGTCTGGCTGAGCCCACCCACTGGTGTGGCTAAAAATCCTTAACACACCCCTTTCCTGCTAATCAAGAGGGCACCTGGTTGTCTGTATTGCCAAGAAATGGGGTCCTGAGCTGATCCAAATGTCCTTCCCTCCTTTGAAGACCAGTTTGACTGCTCTCCCCCATCCTATTTCACCACCTGCTGAGGCAAATCTCCTCCCCAGGCACTTCCTTTGTGTTCAGCCCCGGCCACTTCATACCTCATCAAGGCAGCCTAGCCAGGCTGCCAGAGGATGGCTAATCAGAGAAGGGTACTACAGAGCTGAAGTTGGCAACTTTCAGGTAGAGTTCTTAAACTCTTTCTTTGAACTAGTTAAATTAAATTCAACAATATCAAGTTGTTGTATTTAATATAACAATCAGTTTGATACCAAAATTGAAATATCTGGCCCCTATTGGGACTCTATTAATTAAATTAATAATTAATTCCAAAGTTGAATTTGCATATAACTTTAGTTTAAAAGCAGCCAGCAAGGCAGACCTGCCTTTAAAATGACACTGGCACCCCAGATGAGCACTTACAAGTGCACTGCCTTTGCTGGAGGTCCCTAAACCTACATGCCTTACCATATACTAGGGACTTATAGGTAGGTTGAAACTGCCAATTATAATTAGGCTAATTTGCATATCCATTTTACTCAGAGCCCTGGCCCTGGGACTCGTAAGCAGTACCCAAGACACAGCCAAGAGACAGCAACCACCAGTATCTGTCCAAAATGTTTGCATGTGACCAGGGCAAAAACAAGGACTTCCCTACACAAAAGCTTTCACAAAAAAAGAAAGATAGGTTTGAAGAACTGTTGAAGAATGAAGGGAGACTGAAGGGATTTAGCAGGAATAGTTCACACCACCACTTTCACCAGGTAAAGATAAAATGAAACGCATAGAAGCCCAATTTCACTGAATCTGAAAGGGTAATGCACTGGATAAAAAATTGTGATTGGGGAGAACGAATAGGCAACATCAACCCTGACCTCAGGGAGTAGATCCTATCAACTAACTAAAGAGGAATAATCTAAGTGATCTCCTCTGCACATGAACATGTCACACAGACACACATGTATGTTTCTAAATGTAATATTGATTCCGCATTATAAACCAGCTTTCGTATATGTATTTATCCTACAGAAAATGAACAAAATTGATAAGAGTAGCTAGAGTGTTTATGTAAATTTCTAGGTGGGAGCCACACCTTAGGTTTGCGATTAACAATATAGACACTTGTATCTGACTTGAGAGGAACCACAATAACTACTTGTGGAAACTTAAACTTCAGAAAATATTTTTTCTGCTTTCTCTTGGTCATCTACTCCAGAGCTTGTTTC
Source organism: Pleurodeles waltl (assembly GCF_031143425.1). Classification (NCBI taxonomy): domain Eukaryota; kingdom Metazoa; phylum Chordata; class Amphibia; order Caudata; family Salamandridae; genus Pleurodeles; species Pleurodeles waltl. The sequence continues at coordinate 232,967,561 of NC_090446.1, forward strand.
CTCTTCCTCCAGAAGAACACAAAAAGTCCCTTGTTCCATGATGCACACCACACCGGGACGGGCACATCTGTGTCCGCCACATCTTATTGGCCCTTCCACTGTGACTTCTCTCCTGTCTCTTACTCTTCTAATTGCCCATCACACTGTGGCTTGTCTCCTGTCTCCTTCTCCTCTCATTGTCCCTAGTGCCAGGATGCACACCTGGTTATGTGCCCTGTCTCCTTCTCCTCTTGTTAACTCATGCTGTATGAGCAGGTTCGTACAGACATCCCCTAGTGGAGTGAAGAGCAGAGGAAAATGAAGCTCGCCAGTACACACACTCAATCATAATTCATTAAAAGCACTAAAACTTACCAGTGAGTGTTAGTTCCTAATTATGAAAATCAAGAAATGTATTGAAATCTGAAAAGTTGACTCATTATTACAGGAGCCAATGACGATGTACGCCTGCGGTGATGGTACGCACCGCCGCAGATGTGACCGCTGCGGACGTTACCGCCATTTTCTCTCTGTTGAATCACTCGATACCTGATCTTCGACAGGAGAGGACCTACACAGCAAGTGCTGCTGTGACCTCGGTCTGGAAGAGACAATGGCTAGTGCGTCTGGGGAAAGGGCCCCTGCCTTCAAATCGGAGGAGTTGGAGAAGCTAGTCGACAGGGTCCTCCCCCAGTACACGCTACTCTACGGTCCTCCAGACAAATAGGTAAGTACACAGGGAGCATGTTGTATGGGCTATGCCTGTGTGGAGAGGGCTGTATGTAAGAAGGAAGGGGGCAGAGTCCTGCGTGCATGAAAGACGGTGGGTGCATGTGCCACATGGCAAGGGTAGGGATGGGGGCCACTCACTTTGACGGTGCAGTTGGTAATGACTTCTCTTCTTCTCATCGCCAAGGACGTCCGGACCCTGAAGGTTCACGACAGACGGAGCACCCACTGCCGGAAGAGATGGGAGGACATTCGCTGCTGGAGCAAGAAGACTGGGGATGGCCTCCCAACGTGGGAGGGGTGCCCGTCGAACCATGACCCCCCTGATGTTCGGGATCCTGGCGGTGGCCTACCCTGAGTTGGAGGCATCACAGCAGACACAAGGGGGTGAGTACACTCTCATTCAGCTGACTTTGCGCGCAGTGGTTGTGTCTGGGTGGGGGAGGAGTGCTGTGGGTTTCCCGACGCAAGGGCGAGTTCTGTAGGCTAGGCCCCTTCGTAAGGCATGGCCCTGTGGCCCCCCACCCCACCTCTGTAGAGTGCCAAGTACAGCTATTCATGCCCCTGTGTCATCTATGTGTGCAGATGTCGTCCATAGCCTTGTAGGACATTTCCCAGGAATTGCACTGTAATTGCACTGTAGAGCCCAACAGAGCGACGTAGTGCAGGGGGCTACTGTGTCTGTCTTGTCCGCCAACGGTGGTGGTAAGCCATGCACTCAACCTGTCTTTCTTCTGTTCCCCCCCCCTTTTTTTGCGGTCTCCCTGTTATTGTGTGCATTAGCATCATCAGGCGGAGGAGCAGTTGCACCGGAGCACGAGGGAGCTGCATCCCACATGGGCATGGAGGCCCACACTACGGACTCGGAATACACCAGTAGGACGGAGGGCGAGGGGAGCACCATGCCGGTCACAGGATCTGCAACCAGCGACACAGACTCGTCCTCCGATGGGAGCTCCCTTGTGGTGGCGGCAACATCTGTGCCCCCCACTTCAACAGGTACAGCCGCCACCCCCCCTACCAGCACTGCCCTCCCAGCAGCCCCTCCATCTTCGCCCCATGCTCGCTCACCCAGGAGGGTGGGCATCTCCTTCGCCCCAGGCACCTCAGGCTCTGCCCTTGTCACCTCTGCTGCCCTCAGTGAGGAGGCCATTGACCTCCTCAGGTCCCTCACTGTTGGGCAGTCTACTATTTTGAATGCCATCCAGGGTGTAGAAAGGGAGTTGCAACACACAAATGCGTCCTGGCGGGCATTCATTCTGGTCAGGCTGCCCTTCATCGAACCGTTCAAACTCTGGCCTCAGCACTGACTGCAGCCATTGTCCCTGTGTCTAGCCTCCCCCCTCCAACTTCCTCCACCCAGACCCTATCCCCTGTACCTCTGCCTATCCCAAGCACACCATTAGACCAGCCTGCACACACCTCACCACACAAGGGAAGCTCAGGCAAACATAAGCACCACACATCCCACAGGCACTCACGCAAGCATCACACACATACAGACACACCAACATCCACTGCCTCCACTGTGTCCCCCTCCTCCTCGTCTCCCTCCTCCCTCCCAGTCTCATCTACACTCACACCTGCATGCACTACCACTACAGCCACTTCGTCCCGCACCAGCACACCCACCACCACACCCCGCTCACGTGCACTCAGCACCCCACTACCATTCACATGTCCCCTGTGTCCTCTCCCAGTGTGTCTGTGACGCCCCCTCTGAAGATACACAAACACAGCCACACACCCACCCAACAGCCATCCACCTCACAACAGCCTCCAGCGCATGCACCTGCACCCAAATCCACAAAACTTACACCTCCTACAACCACCACCTCTTCCTCCACTCCCAAACCCCCTACAGCTACACGTCCCAGTGTCTCCAAACAACTTTTCATGTCCACCCTTAACCTATTTCCCACCACCCCCGTCCAACTCATAGGTCCCGTACTAGCACCTCAGCCACAAAATCACCTGGACCAGTGGTGCCTGTTGTATCAGGTATGTGGAGTGCACCGGCCACCAGTCCAGCCAGTGTATCACGGAGCCAGAGCACAGCCAGTCCCCCCCTGTGAAGCACCAGAAGTTGACCAGTGCCCGGTTGGAGAGGGGGAAGACTCCAGCTAGCCAAGCCGCTCACAGTGGTCCCGGGGGGAGTGTGGACTCAGCTGTGACTCCTCCCAAGGTGGGGAAGGGGCAGAGAAAGCTGCAAAGTTTGGGAGGAGCAGCACGGCGGAGAAGACCGCCATCATCCCTGCTGGCCAGGAGGCCACCGCCAGTCCCCTCGTCGCTGTCTAGGAGGACCCCGCCAGCCACAGCCCAGCTGCCCAGGAGGGCCCCGCCAGCCACAGCCCAGCTGCCCAGGAGGACCCCGCCAGCCACAGCCCAGCTGCCCAGGAGGACCCCGCCAACCACAGCCAAACTGCACAGGAGGACCCCGCCAGCCACAGCCCAGCTGCCCAGGAGGGACCCGCCAGCCACAGCCCAGCTGGGCAATGAAGGACCGCCAGCCCCATCCCAGCTGGGCATTGAATGACCGGCAAGTCAAGCACCGTTGAACAGGGCAAGGACCGCCAAGTCAAGCACCGCTGAACAGGGCAAGCACCGCTAAACAGGGCAAGGACCGCCAAGTCAAGCACCGCTGAACAGGGCAAGCACTACTGAACAGGGCAAGGACTGCCAAGTCAAGCACTGCTGAACAGGGCAAGCACCGCTGAACAGGGCAAGGACCGCCAACTCAAGCACCGCTAGCCCATGAGCGGCAGGGTCAGTGACACAACAGGGACAGTCACAGGGTAAGTGATGCACTCTGGGCACCAGTCCCCCTCCAGAACCAGTGGAGACATGCATCCACTCCGTCTGTCCTGCACAGGATGAAGCACTCTGGGCACCAGTCCCCCTCCAGAACCAGTTGAGCTATGCATCCAGTCCGTCTGTCATGCACAGGATGAAGCACTCTGGGCACCAGTCCCCCTCCAGAACCAGTGGAGATATGCATCCACTCTGTCTGTCCTGCACAGGATGAAGCACTCTGGGCACAAAGCCCCTTCCAGAACCAGTGGAGACTGTTATTCACTTGAGAGACGGTGGCTTTGCACTCCCCAGGATGGTACAATTGGCAACCCACCCACAGGAGAGACTTGAGAGACTGTGGCTTTGCACTCCCCAGGATAAAGCAGTGGGCAAACCACCCACTGGAGAGACTTGAGAGACTGTGGCTTTGCACTCCTGAGGATGAAGCATTGGGCAAACCACCCACTGGAGAGACTTGAGAGACTGTGGCTTTGCACTCCCCAGGATGGTACAGTGGGCAAACCACCCACTCAAGAGACTTGAGAGACTGTGGCTTAGCACTCCCCATGATGGTACAGTGGGCAAACCACCCACTGGAGAGACGTGAGAGACTATGGCTTTGCACTCCCCAGGATGGTACAGTGGGCAAACCACCCACTGGAGAGACTTGAGAGACTGTGGCTTTGCACTCCCCAGGATACATCAATGGGCATGGAGGCCCCTCGTGGATCTGGCATTGTGCACTCATCCGGCTGAGGTGCCCCCCCTTCCCTTCCCCCTGAGATGCCTGTTGTATTTCTATCTGATGCTCCTGCAGTGTTCTCTCCGTCATGTTCGGGTATCTTGTGTGGGCCTCGCCCATGCATTTTGGGCCCAGTGGTCCACGAGCTATGAATGGTGTATTACCTGGACTACTATTCGTGGTGTATATTTTGTTAATAGTGTATATATGTATATTTTTGCTTACTCTATTTTGATATTATACAATGGTTACACTCATTTCCTTTTGTCTTTGCATTCTTCCAGGGGGTTTGGGGGGTGTTACAGTAATGTTTGGATATGCACTGGTGTGTGTGTTGTAGTAGGTGAGGGTGGGGGTGTTGCGTGTGTGTCCCTGTTTTTTGCCTCCCCCCTCCCCTATGTCATAGGTGCAGTACTCACCGTGGTCTTCGCTGCCGGCGTTGGTGCTGTTGGTACAGGAGCAGGAAGACTATCGCAGGAAGAATATGGAGTACTGGCTCCATGGTGCCCTCCTTCCTTGTGGAGTGTGTAGAGGTGAGCGTTCTCCCTTTGAAATGCCTGTTTCCGCCGTGCTTTTATTTGCGGTGAATCCGCCCCGAAAAGATGGCGGATTGGCCTGTCATAATAGTGTGGGTGGTACATTGTCTCCCGCCTGCCTGTTGGCGGTGAACGCCAAGCTGTTTGTCTGCACCGCCGTGGCAGTCGTTGTGTTAAAGTGGCTGTCTTTGTTGGCGGCTTCCGCCACGGTCGTAATTGCTAATTTTTTACCACTGGCCTGTTGGTGGTCTTACCACTGCTTTAACACCGTCTGCCAGGGTTGTAATGACCACCTTAATGCCTGCTCTGATCAGGTGTTAAAAGGGAACATGCCATTGAATACATTGGGCCCCTCTGTGCTCTGCAGGAGTAGTGTCAAAAGTTTGGCGCTACTCTGGCAGACTACATCAATAGGTAAAACAAATGATGCTATTGCCCCGTACCCAGCACCATGGTATGCCGTATTTTAAATATGGCGCACACATGATGGCGGTAGGGGGAGTTAAAGGATGTAAGAATAGTGGCACCACTTTTCTTAAATATGCCCCTTTGTCCCTCTCTAGATCAGCAATGAAGGCACTGTGCTAATTATATATACATATATATATATACATATATCAGCAAGGAAGGCACTGTGCTAGTTATATATACATATATATATATATATATATATATATATATATATATATATATATATATATATATATATATATATATATATATATATCACCTAGTGGCAGTTGCCAATAGGTAGGTATAGTAAGGACCATTTTTTCCATTGAATCTTCACGAAATTTTCAAAACTTAAACTTTGGTCCGTTCAGCTGCCCTCTTGAATGTTTCAGGGTGATCAATGAAGGGGGACCCCCAAAAGACTTTTTCTCCATTCTCCGTCTATGGGGATTCACAATAATAAGACACGCCTACAGCCCAAACCGCTGAACAGAAGTACAACAAATTTGCCACAAAACTAGAGTCTGTTCTGCAAATCACCATTTTCCAGTTTGGTGTCATCCGCTCAGCAGTTTCTGAGATATTAGAGTTTACAAAATACAGATATCTAGCTTTGCGGATTTGGAAAAGCAAGGCCCTGATTTGCTGGCCACAACCTGACAGAAAGCTGCAGCCACCATTTTGTTTGTCGCACTGGCTTGGGATGGGAAAAGAAGAGAGAAAAAAGACATAAAGAATACAGAATACAAGTATCCTGACCACTGATAGATCCACGGATCCCGGTTTCGTAAATCCACTTGAGGATTAGAGAATCCAGAGAAAAATTGCGAAAAAAAACACCTACTGTATCCAAACTCATACTGCGCCATGCACATCTTGGGTTTGGTTGCATGCAGGAGGGCTGGGCACCAGGACTGCCATAGGCCATGCCCTTTAGCCAAACCCCACCGGCCCTGTGCAGCACTGCTTATATTCATGTCTGTGCTAAAAAGACTATTGAAATTCACTGAAAAACCAAAGGTTACAGGGACGTTATATTTAGGTTCTGAATTTACTCGCAAAAGACCTTATGGTTAGAGTAATTTCAAGTAACTATAACTTACCCCCTAAGGTAACTATAACTAATGCCTTCGCATTACTCCATATTTTTTTATCACTGATGATTCTATGGCATCTTTGATAGTATCACTGCAACATTTGCAATAAAATTATTGATCAGAAATAATGTGCATGAGTAATAGTTATCCTAGGGCAAAGAGTTATAGTTACTTGAATTAACTATAACTGCTGAATTTTTAAGGTTTTGTGAGAATAAATTTAGAATCTTACTAAAAGGTCCTGTAACTTTTGTTTTTTCAGTGAATATACATATATATATATATATATGTATATATATATATATATATATATACGTATATATATATATATATATATATTAATATAAATATATATATATTTTTATAAATATATATATAGAGATATTTATTTTTATATACATAGCTAGATAGATATGTTTATATATATATATATATATATATATATATATCAATCACTGAGATTCAGATGCCCTCCTGAGTCTTTGGAGCTGGTATATTACCCTACTTCTTCCTCCCATGGAGCTTCCTCTGTGCCTATTTCTTGGGCCTCCACCCAAGCTATCAGGGATTTAATCAAAACATTTCTCCTGAGGTTAGTGGCTGCAGGCAACCCCCTTTCAGTACACAAACCCCTAAGCTAGACTACTGTCATTGTGGGTAGGCTACCAAATCAAGCACCATGCTTCCCTAGTTTAGTGTCACACAAAACATTTTGCAAAAATTGGAATCAAGAAATTAGAAGAATCACAAAAATGCAATAATTGAAATTAGTCCAAATTAAAAATCAAAAACACTTTTTGCACTAGGACAATTTAAAGGATGTTTAATTTGTTTTACTCAAAACTGTCAGGAACACTTTCCTCAGGAGCAGTATCCTCCAATGCCTACCTTCTGGCAGCACCGACTCTGTGACTATATCAGTTATCAGAGGTTCAGAGTGGCTGGATGAGGGGGAGGGTAGTGCGGGGAGAAAGACCTGTGACAATAATAAAGTCTATGAAATCAGATTTAATATATTAAATGGCTTGATATACTTTCAACAGATATGATTATATGAACCTACTCTCACCCGTTGAATTTAAGATTAGTGAACCAGATCTGTAGTTTGTTGGATTACTTTCCAATACCGGGTAATTTAGGATTGTTGAGGGAATTTGGTTTCTATTCTTATCTTCTCACGAATATACAGTATTATATTCATGTAACTGAAAAGTTCAGATACTCTATTAACTTTTAAACACAATATGCAGGATTCCTTAAAATAGCACTTAGGTCCTCATTCCAACCCTGCCGGTTGGTGTTCAAGTGGCGGTAATACCGCCAACAGGCTGGCAGAACTAAAGCCAAATTATGACCATGGCGGAAAGATTTCTGAAAGACAGCCAATGTACCACACCGACCGCAAGAGCGTAAACAACAGCCATCACGGCAGTAGCCGCCTACCATTTGGACGAAAGTCAATGTTCCACCCACCATATTATGACCCTGGGAACATTAGTCTGTTGCATCTGGGCTGCCAGCCCCTGGATGGCATTCACAATGGTTGACTGCCCTACAGAGATGGATCTCAGGAGGTATATAGCCTCATCACTCAGGGCAGCAGGCTCACTGGGGCAAGGCCTGAGGTGCCTGGGGCGAAGGAGATGTCCACCTTCTCGCGTGAACGGGCACGGGCAACTCGATGAGGGGTTGCTGGGGGGTGGTGCTGGTACGGGGGTGGCAGATGTACCTGTAGCTGGGGTCGTCACAGAAGTGTCCACAACCACCAGGGAGCTTCCATCGGAGGAGGTTTCTGTGTCAGAACTGTCCCCTCCAGCCTCTGCCGTGGTGTTCCCCTCGCTCTCCATCCCACTGTGCCCTCAGCGTCAGTTGCCTCTGCCTCTTGGGTCTTGTGGGATGCAGCTCCCTCCTTCGCCGGTTCCACTGCTCCTCTGCCAGTTGATGCAAATGCACATAAGGACAGAATGACAAAACAAAAAGGGTGGGGGGGAGACAAAGGATAAAACTGGGTCAGTGGCTGCACCAACACCACTGTTGGTGTACACAGCACCCTCACACACAGGGATCAGGCCTGCTCAATATGCCATAGCACTAGCTATGGGACCCAGGCAACCCTGACCAGTAGTGGATGCCTAGGAGCTAGGTAGCAGGATTATCCCTTCAGAAGCCTAGCCACCAGGAGACCTACACTGCAATATCAGGCCTGGCCTAGGGGCACCCACTGACACACATGCCCCATCTGGACACCACCCTACCATGCGTAGGTTGTAATGATGGGCACTTTACTCACCCCCTTGTGGCTGCTGTGATGCCCTCAAGCACCCATCCAGCTCTGGATAGGCCACCACCAGTATGTGGGCCATCAGGGGGGTCAGGGTTCGATGAACACCCCTTCATCATTGGGAGGCCATCCCTAGCTGGGACTCCGCCGTCTTCCGTGCCCATCGTCTCAGGTCCTCCCACCGTTTGTGACAGTGGGTGCTCTGCCTGCCATAGACCCCCAGGTGCTGCACTTCCTTGGTGACGGCACACCATTTACCCTTCTTTCGATGGGTGGTGACCTGCAGAGGCAATACATACAGAAAATGTAATTAGACAAACAGTCCTGTCTGTTACACTTATGGCCCACCATACACCTTCACATCACCATTTACACACACATGGCCCACCACACAACCTATACCCCACTCAGAGGGCATCCACCCACCCCCTTACACGATGCCCTCACACACACCAATTGCATTCCTGCCACATGCATCATGTCCACAGTGTACTCACCTGTTGGTCTCGAGGCCCATGTAGTAGTCCGTCCTGGGGTAAGACACCATCCACCAGTTTCTCCAACTCCTCCGAAGTGAAGGCTGGGGCCCTTTCCCCAGTCATACAGGCCATGATATGTTCCAGACTCAGGTCCAGCAGCAGATACAGTGTAGGTCCTCTCCTGTTGAAGATCGGTTAGCAAGTGAGGGATCAGATAGAAAAAGGCGGACACATCCGCAGCTGTGCATACCGTCACCACCGGCGTAGATCACCATTGGCCACTGTAACCCATAGGGCCCAATGTTAACCAGTGAGTAATTGCATGGCAGTTTCTGACCGCCCCACAATCACTCACAACAGGGGAATGACCTCACTTCCACCTGTCCCGCACACAGGACAGGCGGACACCATTTCGGGGGGGCAGGCCCTGGAAAACAGCTGCATCACTGGTGAAATTGGGACATACTGGACAAACCACACTGACCGATTACAAGTTAACAGCATGCAAAGTTTTGTTGTAGCTCTATTGTTCAGTTTTTGACCATCTCCTCACTCTTTTGTCCCATAGATACCTACCGCTGTGGATGAATAGGAGATGGAGACATACCCCTGTGTACAGACCCATGGTGGACTTGGCAACACTGGAGGGTAGGTACATAATACTCACATATAGACTTGACAGGGCCACAATCACAGACTGTGTGCCCAATTTGAGTCTGACCTGATATCCGCTATCGTCACCTCACTGGGATCCCACCTCTTGTGCAAGTTCTATCAGTGCTCCATTTCCTGGCAACTGGTTCTTTCCAAGTGACAGTTGGATTGGCAGCAGGAATGTCACAGCCAATGTTCTCAAATGTGCTGATAAGGGTGTTGTCTTCTCTGATGAAGCACACGTGCAGCTACATAGTTTTCCCCCAGGTTGAAGATTTGGCCTCAGTGAAGGCCGAGTTCTATGTAATGTGACATATCCCTAACAAGATTGGGGCGATTAATGGAACACATATTGCATTTGCCCCCCCCCACCAGAATGAACAGGTGTTCAGAAATCGGAAGAGTTTCCACTCTATGGATGTATAGATGGTGTGCTTGGCCGACCAGTTCATCTCCCACGTCAATGCTAAGTATCCTGGGTCGGTGCATGATTTCTTTGTCCTGAGGAATAGCAGCATCCCAAATGTGATGGGCCAACTACAGAGGCACAGGGTGTGGCTAATAGGTTAGCCCTGGTTCCCACCCAGTATATGTTGGCGTATGGATATGGCGGTGGCCATATGGGATAGTATGTGGCTAAATGTTGTCCCTCAATAATTGCAGGTGACTCTGGTTACCCAAACCTATCATGGCTTCTGACCCTTTTGATTAATGCCAGGACAAGGGCAGAAGAACGTTATAATGAGGCACATGGGCGAACCAGAACCATCATTGAGAGAACCTTTGGCCTCTTGAAGGCCAGGTTCCGGTGCCTCCATCTCACAGGTGGATCCCTGTGCTATTCACCCAAGAAGGTCTGCCAGATAGTGGTGACATGCTGCAAGTTGTATAACCTGGCCCTCAGACGCCATGTTCCATTCCTGCAGGAGGATGAGCCTGGGTATGCCCTTGTGCCAGCAGTAGACCCTCTGGACAGTGAGATTGAGGAGGCAGAGGAAGAGGATGAGGAGAACAAAACATCAGTGATCAGACAATACTTCCAATGACACACAGGTTGGACAGTGTTACTTCACATTTCAATGACATTTGTTTGCATTTCTGTGGCACTGGCTTGCTGATATTTCCCATTTCTATGCCCACTTGCTGTTCCCTCTGGTAATTCATTCTGCAGATATTGGTGACCTCACATACACTGCAGGTGTGATCACTGCAGCCAGCTACAGGTCATTAAGCTATGCTCATTTTCTGCACAGTTGAATTGAAATGTTTGTACCTGTTTCATTGAATACATAATTGAAAAACATGATATACTCCAAACTTCTTTTTTTTCCGTGTGTGTTCATTGAAGTGCTAAAATTGAGGGGTAAGGGGAGGGGTGATGATGGAGGAAAGTCCAGGCTATTGTTCCAATCTGTTTTAGCACAGGTGCATTGTCTAAGGGGATATAGGAAGGGGAGCAATGGCAATTCAAGGTAGACAGGGTGACAATCAAGAGTGTCTCATTTCTTTGCAGGGGTCTTTGCAAGTGTCGCTGGCTTCTGTCTGGATCACAGGGAATGCTTGCGTGGTGGTTCTCCTTCTGCAGGGTGAGGGGTGCTGGTGGCCTGTGAGTCCTGTGGCAGGGCCGTCTGGCCACTAGCAGCAGCAGAGGTGGAAGGCTGTTCAGATATCTGGCTAGTGGCTGGGGCCCGCTGTTGTGTGACTGCCTCCCTCATAATGTTGGCCATGTCTACCAGCACCCCTGCCATGGAGTTCAGGGTGTTGTTGATGGGCTGCAAGTCCTCCCTGGTCCCCTGGATCTGGCACATCGTGTCCTTGGAATTTTGATAGGCTCCCAGGATCTCTGCAAGTGCCTCCTGGAGAGTCGGTTCCCTGGGCCTGTCCTCCCTCTGGCGCACAGCACTCCTCCCAGTTTCCCTGTGGGCCTGTGCCTATGTCCCCTGAACCATGTGCCCATTGCCACTGACCCCAGTCCCTGATTATCTTGGGTATGAGGTGTGGCCTGGGGTCCCTGTAGAGGTGGACACACTGCTGATTGACGTGTCCTGGGAACAGAGGTGTGGGTACGCTGGGTAGGTGCTGTGGTGGTGTTTCTTGATGGGGGAGGCTCTGTGGTGGTGTGTGACTCAGCCTGGGTAACCGGCTGTCCAGAGTTCCCTGATGGGCCAGGTTGGTCATTCAGTTCCTGAAGACTAGAGTTGCTGTCATCACTTTGGGCCTCTTCAGTTGGGGGACTGAATAGTACCGGCACCTATTCTCCGCTGACTTTGGCTGGGATACCTGTAGGGATGTAAATGATGTGTTATAGTTTCTGTTTCTGACATATTGGGCATCCGTGGCTTGCCTGCTTTGGTTGTATTTGCCCTGGCAGCTTTCACTTGTGTATGTTGGTGTATGGTGGGATTGTAAGTTCTCTATGGTGTGCATGCTTTACTGATGAGTTTCCATGCAGGGCTGTGAGTGGTGTCCATGCATTAGTAGAGCATGCAGGGCTTGGCATTGGGATAAGTGAGATGTGACGGTGGGTGTGTGGGAAGTTGTAGCGTGATGGGAGTGAGGGTGAGGGTGGGGGTATGTGATGGCATGAAGGTAGGGTGGGTGATAGTAGTAGGCAGTTGACTTACCAAAGTCCAGTCCTCCTCTTACTCTGACCAGGCCCTCAGGATGCAGGATCGCCAAAACTTGCTCTTCCCAGTGGACCAGTACATCTCCAATGCCAATGCTAAGTATCCTGGGTCGATGCATGATGCTTTTGTCCTGAACACTGTTAGTTGTGGGGGAGAAGGTGGGGGTCCACTGCCAGTCCTCTGTACTGCGAGCTGGTGTCGTTCCACCTCTTCCTGATGTCATCCCTGGTCCTTGCGTGCTGTCCCACAGCGTTGAACCTGTCCGCGATTTTCCGCCATAGCTCCATCTTCCTAGCTATTGATATCTGCTGCACCTGTGCTCCAAACAGCTGTGGCTCTACCCTGATGATTTCCTCTACCATGTCCTTTAGCAGCTCCTCTGTGAAAAGGGGGTGTCTTTGTGGTATCATGGGTGTTGTGTGAGGAGTGTCGGTAAGGGTGTGTTGGGTAATGTGTTGGGGTGTGTGATGTGGAGTGCGTGAGTGGTGTATGGATGTGTATAGTGTGTGGCTCTGGTTGTGTTTGTGGTCTTTATGGCCCGTATTTATACTTTTTGACGCTAAACTGCGCTAACGCAGTTTAGCGTCAAAAAGTTTAGCGCCGGCTAACGCCATTCTGAAGCGCCATGCGGGCACCGTATTTATTGAATGGCGTTAGCCGGCGCTAGCAGACCGGCGCTGCCTGGTGTGCGTGGAAAAAAACCACGTACACCAGGCAGCGCCGGCGTTGGGGAAAATGGCGTTAGGGCGTCTTAAAAATGTTGCAAGTCAGGTTGACGCTAAAAAATCGCCTCCACCCGATTTGCGCCATTTTTAACGACGCCCAGACGCCATTTACATGACTCCTGTCTTAGTAAAGACAGGAGTCATGCCCCCTTGCCCAATGGCCATGCCCAGGGGACTTATGTCCCCTGGGCATGGTCATTGGGCATTGAGGCATGTAGGGGGGCACAAATCAGGCCCCCCTATGCCACAAAAAAATATAAAAAAAATAAAAAATTATACTTACCTGAACTTACCTGAATGTCCCTGGGATGGGTCCCTCCATCCTTGGGTGTCCTCCTGGGGTGGGCAAGGGTGGCAGGGGGGGTCCCTGGGGGCATGGGAGGGCAGCTGTTGGCTCATTTTGAGCCCACAGGTCCCTTAACGCCTGCCCTGACCCAGGCGTTAAAAAGAGGCGCAAATGCGGGGTTTTTTGCCCCGCCTACTCCCGGGCGTGATTTTTGCCCGGGAGTATAAATACGACGCATTTGTGTCGCAGTCATTTTTTGGGACGGGAACGCCTACCTTGCATCTCATTAACGCAAGGAAGGCGTTCACGCAAAAAAATGTCGCTCTTTCCTCATACTTTGGCGCTAGACGCGTCTAACGCCAAAGTATAAATATGGCGTTAGTTTTGCGCCGAATTTGCGTCGAAAAAAACCACGCTAATTCGGCGCAAACGGAGTATAAATATGCCCCCTAGTCTCTCTACTGGAAATGGTTTGTAATGGTTGTGGGTAATGTGGGTGTGTGTATGGGTTTGGTTTGTGTATGGGTATCAGGTGTGTTTTTTTTAATTGTCCAATATGGTGATGTTTTTCATGTGTGTGTCCATTTTGAGCACGGCGGTATGTACCGTCAATGGTTTACAGCCTTTGAACGTCCACTGTGGTGATTCATGGGTCATAATGTGATGGGTGTTGTTCTGTTGGCATAACGGTATGGGTTTTGATACCGCCAGTTTATCACTGACCATTGGTGTGGCGGATTTGTTTGTGTGGCTGAATACTGACGGATTGGTGTGTGTGTGTGTCATAATATGGTGAACAGAAATCTGTTGCGGCGGCAGTCTGTTGGTGGCAGTCAGTGTTGCGGTAAATGGGATTTACCACCAATGTCATAATAAAGGCCTTAGTCTTTTAAAATACCAGAAGACAAAAATCATCAAAAGAATATTCACCAAAAACGAAAGAATTTGTTGCTTTCAAGCTTGTCCAAACCTTACAAATTCACTAGCATTCTCTTTCACCAAAAATATATGAATGTTCTGTGATTCTCTGATTTAAGTTTTTCAAAATGCTCTTTTATCCTATCTCAAAAATAGCCTGTTTCTATAAATTAACTTCGACTTGACATTCTTTAAAAAATGCTTTTATCGCATCTCAGAAATAGTCTGTTTCTATTAATCAAATTTGACTCAACCTTCTTTAAAAGGAAATACTTTATTAAATGTCAGAAATATTCTATTTCTGTAAATTAACTTTGACTTGACATCCTTTCAAAAAGCTCTGTAATCACATCAGAGAATCATTCTGTTCCATAAATTAGATTTGACTTGACATTCCTACTACTTTTCACAAAATAAATTGAGTAAATTGTTTCTTTTGTTTTTACAAAACAATTTCTGTCTATAAGTAAATACAGAGTTGTAACTCTCGGATGCCTCTCACATAAGATTCAGGAGCTCATCAGTCATTGCCAGCTGCCAGGAGAGAAACTGAATCCGGAGCACAAGTCAGGCAGTTATGCTGGCCTCACCTGATTACGTAATCATCACCATGTGTATTCTAATTAAGTCAGCACATGGCACTTTTGCCAAAGAGAGGAAACAAAGTCAATTACTTGCAATTCAATGTGTGTGCTTTGCAGGATGTAAATAAAGGATATTCTTAAATGACTGTCATTTCTGGAATACTGGCTCTCTCTTGTTTTATATTGCAACATTTATAAGTTAACAAGCCCGGATTCTCCAGTTACCACCACAGGCTTGGCTGATAATCATGACAAAAACTGTACCATGATACTAAACACAGGTAGTGGATTCCTCCACTGTGCACCAAAAATGTTGGAAAGTGGAATGTTGGTAAGGGTAGGTAAGTACCTACAGTTAGCAATAGGCCACTAGGTCTCAATAAATAAACCCCAGCTCAACCCTTGGTAGCCGGGCAATGAGCAACAAGACTTGACTTAGGAGACAAAGGCCCACATTATGACATTGGCGCCCAATGTCATTCCACCATCAGGCCACCCGGGCAGCCTAAACCCTGCCGGACCTATTTTGAGTTACCCGCTGGGCGGAAACAGTTTTTCTGCCCAGCGTGAACAGGGCCTTAACATTGCAGCAGGCTCCTATTGGAGCTGGCGGCAATGTAGCGGTGCAGCGGATGCAGCAGCACCCATCACGCATTCCACTGCCCATAATCCAGACAGTGGAATGTGCGATGGGGATGTGCATGGGACACCGCCAAGTGCATGGGCAGTGCAGAGGCCCCCAGGGTCCCCGTAGTCCCCCATTCCACCAGCTTTTCCATGGTTGTGTAAACTGCCATGGACAGGCTGGTGGATGGGGACTCGTAATCCCCAGGGCAGCGCTGCTTGCAGTGCTGCTCTGGCAGATTACAACCGCCAGGATGGCCTGGCTGCAGGCTGGCATCAGCGTGATAGTGTCAAGGTTTGGACAGTGGTGGCTCCACCACAGTCATAATGTGATGATCACACTGTCACGACTGCAGTGGTCTAACAATCACCGTGACCCTGGCGGTCTGGTGACCGCCAGGTTCATAATGACCCCCAAAGTGTGTAAAGCATTCAAATATCATAAAACAGTAATAAAATAAAACACAGGACACACTTTAAATTTGCAAAACTAAGTTATAATCATAGGAAATATTTTTATCTTTAATTTGACACCAATCAATTAATCAATCAATCATTTCATTTGTGTAGCACTCTACTCACCTGTGAGGGTCTCAAGGCACCAGTGGGGGCAGGAGCTGCTACTGCTCGAACAGCTAGGTCTTGAGGAGTCTCCTGAAGGTCAGTAGGTCATCGGTCTGACATAGGTGGATGGGGAGGGTGTTCCAGGTCTTGGCAGCGAGGTAGGAGAATGATCTGCCACCGATTGTTGACCTGTGGATGCGTGGGACAGTGGCAAGGGTGATGTCGGCTAAACAGAGCTGACGGTTTGGGGTGTAGAAGGTGAGGCGATCACTGAGGTAAGCTGGTCCGGCGTTGTGAAGTGCTTTGTGGGCGTGGGTTAGGAGTTTCAATGTGATCCTTTTGTTGACGGGGAGCCAGTGTAGGTCTCTAAGGTGGGCTGTGATGTTGCCGTGGTGGGGGATGTCAAGGATGAGGCATTCTGTATCTGTTGCAATCTTTTCTGGAGAGCGGCCGTGGTTCCCACATAGAGAGCGTTGCCGTAGTACAGTCTGCTACTGACGAGGGCCTGGGTGACCATTCTCCTGGTTTCAGAAGGAATCCACCTGTAGATTTTGCAGAGCATGCAGAGGGTGTTGAAACATGAGGATGAGACAGCGTTGACTTGTTGGGTCATGGAGAGCGATGAGTCAAGGATGAAACCCAGGTTGCGGGCGTGGTTGGTGGCGTTGGTGTGGCTCCCAGCGTGGGCGGCCACCAGGAGGTGTCCCAGGCGGAGGGGGTAGGGCCGAGGATGAGGACCTCTCTCTTGTCTGAGTTTAGCTTTAGGCAACTGTTCTTCATCCAGTTGGCGACGCCCTTCATACCGTCATGGAGGTTGATTTTGGCAATGGCGGGTTCCTTGGTGAGGGAGAGGATCAGCTGTGTTTCGTCAGCGTAAGAGATGATGTTGAGGTTGTGAGATTGGACGATTTTGGCAAGCGGTGCCATGTAAACGTTGAAGAGTGTCAGGCTGAGGGAGGAGCCCTGTGGTATGACGCAGATGGTTTTGGTGAATTCAGATCGGAATGGAGGGAGGCGGACTCTTTGTGTTCTGTTGGAGAGGAAGGAGGTGATCCAGTCCAGGGCTTTGTCGTGGATCCCTGCGTCATGGAGGCGTGTGTGCAGGGTGTGGTGGCAGACGGTGTCAAAGGCTGCTGAAGCATCAAGGATAATGAGGGCTAGGGTTTCACCTTTTTCCAGGAAGATCCGGATGCCGTCGGTGGCAGCAATGAGGGCGGTCTCAGTGCTGTGATTGCTGCAGAATGCCGGATTGGGACAGGTCCAGAGAGTTGGTTTCCTCCAGGTAGTGGGTCAGTTGCCTGTTGACGATCTTCTCGATAACCTTTGCGGGGAACGGAAGCTTAGAGATGGGCCTGTAGTTTTTGAGGTCCTTACTGTCCGCCTTGGGTTTCTTGAGTAAGGCGTTGATCTTGGAGTGCTTGCAGCTTTCTGGGAAAGTGGCGGTCTCTAAGGAGCTATTGATGATCCTGCGGAGTTGGGGGGCGATGATGGAGCTTGCTCTGTTGTAGATGTGGGGCTTGCAGGGGTCGGATAGAGAGCCAGAGTATATGGTGCTTGTTACTTTGGTGGTTTCAGCATTGTAGACATGTGTCCAGGAGGGCAGGAGGTTGGTGAGGTTGGGGGGTGGCGAGTCGGAGGTGTTGGAAACTGCTGGTGGGGTCTTGGTGTTGAAGCTGTTGTGGATGTCTGTGATCTTGCAGTGAAAGAAGGTGGCAAGGGAGTCGCAGAGGTCTTGCGAGGGTGGGATGTCGTTGGTGTTGGAGCTGGGGTTGGAGAGTTCCTTCACGATGTTGAAGAGCTCTTTGCTGTTGTGCGTGTTGTTGTCGATACGTTCCTTGAAGGATACCTTGGTGGTCCAGATGAGCTGGTGGTGTTTGCTGGTGGTGCTTGCAGAGGCGATTTTGAGGGCCGTGTGGGTGGCTGGTGACTTTTCCTGGCAGCACTTCCTCTCGAGTTTTCGGCAGGCCTGTTTGGAGGCCTGGAGGTCGATGGTGAACCAGGTGGCCTTTCTGACAAACAAATAAAATCAAGTAAGGTGAACCAGAGATACACATTTTTCCATCACTGTGGGCCTCTTCTGTGGGTGGAGTGGACATGTCTGGAACCTCCTGTCCGGTGACATTGGGTAGTGGTCCTGCAGGGGTGTAAAGGCATGATTATTGCATCTGTGTGTGCCATGGTGTGCAATAGGTGGGTGACCCTGTACCCCAGTGCTTGCATTCTTGTGTAGGGTCTTGTGTGCTAAATATTTAGGGGTGTGTGTGGGTATGTGCAGTGGTCATGCATTGGTGATGGGTGTCCATGCTTTGTTGTTGCATGCAGAGCCTAGTGTTGGGATGTGTGGTTTGTGATAGTGGGACATATGTGAGGAGTTGGAGTGATTGGGGCGAGGGTGAGGGTGGGGGTATGTGATAGCATGCAGGTAGGGTGGGGGATGAAGTAGTGAAAGATTTGCCTTTCCAGAGTCCATTCCTCCAGCTACTCCTGCAAGGCCCTCATGATGCAGTATAGCCAAGACCTGCTCCTCCCATGTTGTTAGTTCTGGGGGAGGAGGTTGGGGTCTGCCGCCAGTCCTCTGAACTGCAATCTGGTGTCTTGAGACCACGGATGCACCTTCCCCCCGTAGGTCGTTCCACCTCTTTCTGATGTCATCCCGTGTTCTTGGGTGCTGTCCCACTGCGTTGACCCTGTCCACAATTCTGCGCCATAGCTCCATCTTCCTAGCTATGGTGGTGTGCTGCACCTGTGATCCGAATTGCTGTGGCTCTACCTGGATGATTTCCTCCACCATGACCCTGAGCTCCTCCTCAGAGAACCTGGGGTGTCTTTGTGGTGCCATGGGGTGGTGTGGGTGATGTGTGGGGTGGTGTGTGTTGTGATGTGTGGAGTGATGTTAAGGGGTGTGTGGTGTTTTGTGCGTGGATGTTTTGTGAGTGATGGTGTTGAGTGCCTGTGGATGCTAGTTTGTAGATGGTGGTGTCTCTCTCTGGCCTTCAGTCGCAATTGTGGTTGTAAGGATTTGTGTGTGATGTGGGTGTGTGTTTTATATTGTATTGGGTGTGTGGGTGTGGTGTGTGTATGTGTATCAGGTGTGTGTATTTCGATTTGTCCAATGTGGATGTGTTTTGTAAATGTGTGTGTATTTTGAGCGCAGCTGTGTGTACCGCCAATGGAATACCGTGGTTGAAAGACCGCTGCATGGATTCGTGGGTCGTGATAGTGTGGGCGTTTTCCTGTTGGCGTGATGGTGTCGGTTTTGTTATCGCCAGTTTACCACTGACCTTTGGTGTGGCGGACTTGTGTGGGTGTCTAAATTTTGGTGGATTCCGAGCTGTGGGTCCTAATAGCTGTGGCGGAATTCCACAGCTGCGGCGGTGTGTTGGCGGTCTTCTGCACGGCGGTAAGCGGCATTTACTGCTTATGTTGTAATGAACCCCTTAGTTCTTTGTGCATGAATCAACAAGTTCAAGACACCATTCCTCATGTGCAAGAACCCTCTGAACTTCATGGTGATTCCCATAAAGGGTACTATGGTAACTGCAAAAAGGAAGCATGAAACCATCACAAGGAACATTTAATTTTTCAAGGTATTCCACATGGATAGTGGTGGAATGGAAATAGAACAGAGCTTCCCACCGGCCATTTTGTGTGAAGATGGAGACGAAGGAAATTTGGATTGTTGCAACAGCCGGTCTCTGCTCCCGAGCCCTTGGATGTTGGTCGATGACCCTCCGTCGGCTGATCGAGGGGGTGCAGATATGCACAACTTTGAAGTTACCCAAAATGCTGACCAGGGAATGCCTGAATCTCTGCCAGGCGGCTCGTTACCTCCTAGGCAAGGTTTGGAGCGTCACAACTTACATTCTCATCCACCAAGGTCAACAAGGCTGCAAGGATTTGTAGCAGACTGATTGTATGTAGTATATGTTTTATTTTGGGTAAAGGAGAATTGTTATATTTGTCATGGCCCAGCCCATGACTCCCATTAGCACAGGGAGATTGTATTAGTCTCCCCTGTGAAGTAGGGCTATAATGGTATGGCCGGTGACGTGAACCGGGGTGAATGAAAAGGCCAGGAGAGTTTTTAACTTTCCCCTCGTGGCCAGTAACTCACTGTCGGTGTGATCATTAAATTACGTGTTTCCAAGCGTTTTGGTGTTAGGCCTCACAACACTATACTCGCACGAAAACACAACACTCATCCTAGTGATCACTTGTACGCATCCTATTTGTGAGCACACTGCTGCTCCTAGTTATGTTACTCTATTGAAAAAGCAATCCTGAGAATTGTCATGTTAATCTTCAGGAGTTTGAGTAGTTCAAAGTCCTGTGAAATCTCACTCAGAGCGACCGTGCACTAATAGTTGTAACCTGTCTTTCAGATTCACAGTGCTCTGCAGTGTCTGGAAATAGTAAAGATTCTCAAACTCTTCGCACCATTTATGCCCCTTATCTGCAAGCCGATAAAGGTATATTTCAAATATCTGAATCTCCCAAAAATTTAATTATCTGATTTTATTTCCACAAAAAGAAATACAAAACGAACAGGTGGAATTTGGAGAAAACACCCACAGTACTTTACAATTTCACAAAAGTATTTCGGGACATTCTTATTTAAAACGCTTATTTTCACAGCTACAATCATTATTTAGGTGCGTGTCAAATAATACATTCTGATATGAATATTACTGAGTTATACAGAAACTTAAAAATGAAATAGATCATCAAAATATTGCAGATGTAATTTAGGGGTCTATATTGACTATAACGTGATGTTTTTTTACCATTTGCAATTGCTGCTGGAAAGTGAGCCCAAGGTTATTATGAGTTTTGAAGACAATTGTGCCCACATTTGCGAGACTAATGAAAATGCATCTTCGTCATCAGGTTATATTTTTTATGCTACCTTATAAAGTGAAAGAGGCATGATTTGATTTTTTAACACTTTTCCACTTTGTTGTGAAGTGGGAGTATGCCATCTGGAACACCTTCAGCCAGTAGTCACTTTTCATCCAATATTACTTTGCATGATAGGCTCTTTAAGCCCATACCTATAATGGCACCAAATGTGCTACAATCCCGGAATGCCAAGTGCTACTGACACAAAATCAACAAACTTCTGACAGTGTCACTTATGACATAGGGCTGCATAAGCAGCTTTGTTTCTGTAGCTAAGTGCTCGGTGTATTCATCAGGATCGAAACAGATAAGGCAGATGAGGAGTGAGAGCGAAGGTAAGTGAGAATTGCAGGGCGAGAGTGAGCATGAGATTAATAGAGTAAGACCGAGAAAAAGAGAGCATGTGACAGAAAAAGAGTGAGTGACAGAATAAGAGACTGAAGAAAAGTGAGACAGAGGATATGAGACAGAGTAAGAGAGAGATAGGAAGAGAGATGGTGAAAGGGATTGTGAGATGGTGTGTGTATTGAAACCAAAGTTACAGGGTCATGGCAAGTGTATCATTCGCTTTACAGCAAGCAAGACCCCCATGCTTCCCCACTGGGTCGGAAAAGAATCCCATGACTGGTTTGCAGTAGGCCTTTCACACCTGAACCCTGGGGCTGATGCATCAGCTGCTGTCATAATAGGTACACACCTGCAAAGTAGGATAAAGTGCTGGGTAGGCCAGTAGACTTTCAGCCTCCTAGTGATTATTATTGCCAATCATTGCTTTGTTCCTTTTCTTTTAGAAAGATTTGAGGCATCTTGAAGGGCCTTGGATGTTCAGCCATAAGGGAGCCGAGAAATACCACTGTCAATTATTTAAGGAACACCTTTACCCACTTGTTTGAGAGCAAAGTTTTGGGGGATACTTTAATGGCTTGCTATACATCACTAATGTTTGTGAACTTGTGTCGAGTCCCACAAGCACTCCTCACTGCACCTTTGGTGTCTCTCCATTATGGACAAAGGTACAAAGCAAAAACAGGTGCACTAACTATGTCAGTCAGTGTGGGAAACACCACAGCTACATTTTCCAGTAAATCAATAACTCCAAACTCTAGGCAGGCTGTGCATAAAGGTGAGGTATATTTTCTATCTTGATATATTGAACACAGTTGGAGCCCTCAGTACTGTTTAATCTCCACACAGATCTAGTACAAGGCACTCCCTGCTAGATTTAGACATCTCTGTCTTGCCTTAATGTGATAGGACTCTAGAGTTCTGGCTCTGAATACTGTTTCTAAACTCTTCAGCTTGATTAATCTTTTTTTCCTGTTCTGAGTGGTGAGAAGATTATTTTCAAGTAATTTCCTAAATTTTAATTTCAGTGTAACCTACCAACTGCACATTAAATCTTGGAGACCAAGTTAAAGTTTTCAAGTTTATTGTATACTCAAAGTCAAACTTACATAAATGAGTCTCAAAACCATTGTGTAAATGTAAAGCATTACAAAAGGAGAATTAAAACTACAATCCACCGTAAACCTAAAACGCTGCGATACAAAATAGAGGTAAGAGCATATAATGTTTTGGATTTTAAAAAAATCCTCCTGCCTAACCATTTGACCTAGATATCTAACTAATCTAACAGCTAGACAAGGGTTCAGAGAAAAGTGTCAGCACAACAGAACTTCAATAGAAGATTCAGTCAAGAGAGGTGTGAGCAGCATAAAGCGCTAAAGTCTTTTGAGATAGTGGTCTGTACCTCAGGGGAGTCAGTTCTGCTCAAAGGTTAAAAAGGAATCTGCTCTTCAACTAACTATACCACACTTAAATCTAAATCCTTCCAAGGAGTGACATCACAGATGGAATTTTTCACTAAACAACAACTCTATCAACTGCCTAAATGGCAACTGAACCTTAAAGCATCCTTTGGTTCACTCCTGTGCTCAGGAATTGAGAGGGGTGTTTGATTGCCATCTCCATGTTACTCCTCTTAGACCTTGGGAACACTTTGTCTCAGCCCCTTATCTTTTCTACACAATAGAATCCTTATTCGCCTCAAGCTCATGGCACTGCACCTGCAGCTTAGAGAAACATGCAATAAAACAAACTTTCATGCTGAAGATTAAACACAGGCGTTCATTCCAGCGAAGCTAACACTTAATTAAATGTACTTTAGTTAAATGATTTGAGCACATTTCTCTTAGTGAATATAAAATGATTATAGAAATACCATTTTCTAAAATAATGAATAAACATGAATATATTTGCAACGGATAAATAAATGTGTTACATATGTATGATTATTATCATCTGTGCATTTTTTTGTATGCATTTTTGTGCACCTTGTTATGAGGAAATGCATTTTCACACGTGTTGGAAAGTGGATTATTGATAAGGGCAGGTAAGTACCTACAATTTAGCTATAGGCCACTAGCTCCACTAGGTTCAGTTAGGTCTCAGTAAATTAACCACAGCTCATCCTTTGGTAGCTTGGCAACGAGCAACAAGGCTTAACTTAGGAGACGAAGTATTTAAAGCATTCAAGTATCACAAAACAGTAATAAAATAAAAAACAGGAAACCGTTTAAAAATGCAAAACCAATTTATACAAAATTGAAAATAGTTGTATCTTTAATTTAACACCAAAATAATTAACATCGGATAAGGGGAACTTGAGATAATTTTAAAAGTATTAATGTTTTTTGGTGCTTTGAAACTAAAAGCGCCACCCGGGATATCTGGTGGCAGCTCGACTGGGGCAAAGACAAAGTTACAAGTCAACCGCAATGGAACCCTGCTTGGCTACAGCAAGCAGGAGGCCTCAGGTCAAAAGTTTACCTTCGGACTTAGTCTTTTTCTTGAAGAGTTTATTCACCAGGATAAAGTTACCAATCTGATCTGACCTGGAGCCCTCTTCAGATACGCGAAACAGGAGACTTCTGTGAAGAATTCTATGTTTGGAATTAGATGATTTTTTGGAATGAAAATCTTCATCCGGGCCACAGCTGAATCTTGATCTGACATCCCTGGAACCCTTCACGGATATGCTGCGCGAGAAGTCCCAGTCAACTTTTTACCTTCGGACTTAGACACTTTTTTGGAGCTTTTTCCTTCCGACGTCGGACCACCCTCCACAGCAGCTGATTTCGAGTCGATGTGATCCTATTACCTTTCCAGGAGCCCTCTGTGAAATCCTGGAAGTCTCAGGCTCTGGAGCTTTTCAGCCGGACAAACCTGCAAGTCAGGCTGGGTATCGATCGACATAAGATGGCTTGACTCTCAACAGCGGGTCGCTCCCTTCATGGAGCTTTTTACCAAAAGTTCTCCAACCTCCCCAAACTTCTGGGTCTTCTTCCTGAAGGTCTTTGAAGGTCCGTCAGGAGTTCACAGGTCACCCCAAGGTTCCAGAAGCTCTTAGTTGCTACTTGAGGACTATGGCTCCAACTCCCAGGCTCAAACTCCAAAATGACCACTGGGCAGTGGTCAGCTGGTCAGTTTCTTCAGCTTTTTATGCAGGACAGTTTCACCTGTAGCAAGCAGGGAGTCCCTTCATGAACCAGTTGAAGCCAGGCAAAGTCCTTTTAGTGGTGAAGCCCAAGTGTGCTGCTGGTGCAGTCCTTCAGAGTGCAGTGTCCAGGTGCAGGTCAGAGGTAAAACAGGGCAGTCCTTCTTCATCTAATACTGTTCCTTGTAAGGATCTGAGGTGTGGGTGCAGCTCTGCCATATTTATCTTTGCTCCTGGGGTGAAAAGCCTTCAAGGCAGACTGTCCAATCGCAGGCAGGCCCCATTCCCCTTTGGATGAACACTCCCTGGGAAGTGTGGCAAAAATCAACCCCAGGGAGCAACATTCTTTAAAAATCCAACATGGCTAAAACTGAATTTTGGAAGTTAGGTGTGGCTGAGCCCACCCACTGATGTATCTAAAAATTCTTGTGACACCTATTTCCTGCCCCTCCTAATCTACTCAAGAGGGCACCTAATTGTCTGGGGTTGCAGAAAATGGGGCATGCCCTGGGGTGTTCCAAATGTCCTTCCCTCCTTTGAAGACCAGTTTGGCTGCTCTCCTCCTCATTCTGTTTCCCCATCTGTTGAGTCAGGTCTCCTCCCCCAGGCACATTCCTTGTGTTCATCCCAGGCCACTTCAGACTTCATCAAGGTAGCCTGGTCAGGCTGCCAGAGGCTAGCCAATCAGAGCAGGGCACTACAGAGCTGAAGCTGGCAACTTTCAGGTAGAGTTTTAAAACTACTGTATTTACCTGAACTAGTTGTATAAAATCCAACAATGGCAAGTTGTGGGATTTATTGTGACAATTATTTTGATATCAAACTCAAAATATCTGGGTCCTCAGGGGACTTTTCTAATTAAAATAAAGTCTCCCCATTTTAGCCTATGGAACCCATTCACTACAGTGAGGGAAAAACTTGGCTATTTTACCTCACCAGGGCTTATAAAACAATGTTTGTAAGGTCCCTGCTTATACTTACACGGCACCCAAACCTAGGGGAACTTAGGGCTCACCTTAAGGTGACTTATATGTAAAAATAAGGTTGTTTAAGACTTAGAAGTACTTTTAATTCTAAAGTCAAACGTGTATATTAATTTGATTTGAAAGCAGCCAGCAAGGCAGGCCTGCCTTTAAAATGACACCTGGCACCTCAGCAGTGCACCTATGAGTGCACTACTTATGCTGGGGGTCCCTAAACCTACATGCCCTACCAAATACTAATGACTTATAGGTAGGTTAATACTGCCATTTATAATTAGCCTAATCTGCATATCCACTTAACACAGAGCAGTGGCCCTGGGGCTAGAAAGCAGTATCCAGAGCAAAGCCAAGTGTCAGTAACCACTAGTATCTGTCCAAAATGTTTAGGGGTGACCAGGGGAAAAAGTAGGAGTTTCCTACAACATGTTTGCATAAGGAAATAACCACTCCTCTATTTCACATTCTGTGAGACTTAATGGCACAACCATGTAATGCTCTTTCACTAGTTTTATATCCATAGGTGTTAGGACTGCCATAAAAGCAGCAGCCTACATCTATTTGGTTGTTAGTTTAATAAAGTGAATTTGACAGTAAGACGACTTTTTCTCACAGCTCCTCTTTCTACTTTTCCTATCTTAATATCTCTCCATCTCTCTGATTACCCCTTCTTCTGACTCTCTCTCACTCTGTCTATCGCTGCCTCACCATTCTCTATTGTTTTATTATTTTCTTATATACATCACCTATCCCTAGCCACATAATCTCTCTCTCTCCCCCGCTTACACCACTTTACATCTCTCACTGCTTCTCTCTAACTTCCTCTGTCATTCTCCTAGCTCTTTCTGGCTACCTTGCTCTCTCTACCTCTCTCGCCTTTACCTCACCTTGCCCTTCTTACCCTTTCTCTGCCTTTTTGCTTTCTCATATCTCATATCTCTGTACCTCAGCAATCAATACATTCATACCACTTTCTCTACCTCACTTTTCTATTTCCCCTTAACCTCTTCTGCCAGCTGTCTCTACCATGCTCTACTCATTTCTCCGCCTCACTTCTTAATGACTCCCATCTCCTTATTTCACCTGTCTGTCTAGCTCATCTCTAGCAAAACATAATTCTCTATGCCACATCTGCCTGTTTGTCATTTCCCTGTGTCTCGATAGTTTCTACCACTATTTTTGAATACCTATTCCCCTATACCCTATACCTATACCCATCTCTTCCCCTCACTTCCGTTTCAATTTTAGCTTCCCGTATCTCTCCTCAATTTCATCAATTGTTACATCACCCACCCTTCTCCATCTCTCTCTGTACCTCAACCTCTCTATTTCTCGCAGCTCCTATCTACACCTTCAATCTCTACCCCATCTCTTTCTCTCCACCGAACTTCTGTGTACTCCCAATTCTCTTACACAGAGCCAGAAGTCTATTCTTGCCAAATAACAGTACACACTGAAAGAGGAGAGGAAGGCAAGGAAGGGGAAGAGAATCCAGGAGCAAAAGATAAGATTTCGCCAATGAAATAGAGAAAATCTTGTGCTATGAAAATGCCAGTTGTGAGTGGGTATTTCTTTGTGATTGTGAACACCTGGCAATTTAAGTCACAATTGCTAGCACTATGGGCATATGTCGTGTTTTAATCGTGTACACTAGTCCCCTTGACTTCAGTTGAAGTCACCCTTATGGTGCTTTTCCCACAGTGAGCTTGTCAGGCAGGTTAGTCTTTTTATTCCAAGTAAAATATTGCTATAGGACAAAAATTAAGATTCAAATACCAAAAGAAATGGATATGGGCAATGCTCGTACAAGCTCTCTATTTGTATCATTTGGCTGTCCGATGTCATAAAGCTTGAGCTTTCAGCTGTTTTTGTGTGCTGCCGTTTCAGAAAGTTAATAGTTTTTAAAATATTGTTCAGCATCTTTCGGGCTTGAATTTAAGAGCTTTAAGATCAGGGGCCCCGAAAGGTGCTGTAGTGAGGCCCCTCAAATTCCCTAAAATAGCCAGGTTTTTATAGACTTGTTTTGCCCTTAATGGAATACACGAAATTATGTTATTCACGGGCAGCAACAGGCTTTTGTTCCCGTAACAAGAAATGTAAACTGTTGAAACAGTTTATTTATACTGCTATTTGAAAATTGTTATCCTGGTGTGAACCATAAAATACATGTCCTTTCTCTCTTGCCTACAGGAAATGTTTACATTTGTTTAATCAATGGATTGTGTCAGATTTTCTGCTCTACGGCTCATTCATTTTTCAATATGTAAACAACACATTAGATAATGCCCATGTTAGCTGCGAGAGGGCAGATTCATACAGATAAAGTTTCTGTTTAAAGATGATTTTGAATTTAATTGAATTCCGAGAGGAACATCGCTGACTACAATCCATTGACGCAAATTACTGCTATTTTGCATTTCACTTTTAATCTAATAAACACCTTCTATAATTGTATGGAAAGCCCATAAGGTGCTAGATCCTTCTTTTTATGCTGGGCTCTTTTCAGTCCATCCCTATCTTGTATGTCTAAATAAAGTCCTAATCGTTTTTATAAAACATGTCTTTGAACGGCACTCTTTTTTATTGTGTGAGTTCACTATGGCACAGTTTAGGTGTGCTCCTTCCAAATATACAACCAGAAACGGAAGCAGGCCTTGTATCATGTACAATGCTATATTTAGATGACTAGCAATGCTGTAGAATCCCTTTGCCAATCCTATTGCTTTGCAAAGGGTACAGGGCCCTGAAACAGCAATGTAACATAATAGTACTTATCCAGGACACTGCCCTGCAAATGCACACTAGCACACTACCTGAATAGTCAGTCTCCCACAGTGCAACCTCACAACTCCGTTTCTAATAAGAACCAAAATATGTAACGAAATGTTATTTGTTACTATCCATGGAAAACACATAGTAAACTTGTCTTAGTAACAACTCTCCAATGTATCCAGTATGCCCATTGAATTTGTTATTGCAATGCTAGATCATGTAAGACCTTCAGCGTTTTCCCCACTTGAGTCACAGTGGAAATCCTTTGTGTTTCTAATATTGTTATATAATTTCACTCCATGGTATAAGAAGAGAGAATGTTTGTTGTTCGTCCTCCAATGACAAAACTACTTCTGTAACACTTCCCCATGGCTATTAAAATGATTACTGGTTAACTCACATAGGAAAGTGCACACATCATATAGCAAATTGCCCTTTTCTGTGTAGTATTCTCAGATTTTTCACCTGATATGGATGTATTTTTGCTATCATTATGACTGTATACCGTGACACAGTCATAATGTACCCAACTGGTGTATTTAACTTTCTAGTTAGGTTATGGTGGGTTTGCACAGGAAACACCCAGTGTATATTTACACAACCCACTTCTATGACTAAGGTCCTCATTTAGAGTTTTGTGGGCAAGGTACTCTGCCACAAACATAGTGGCCTATTGAGAATCTGGGGGACAATTGTGCCCTGCTGCCTCTGTTAGTTTAAACTTTATACCAACAACCCAACAGATTTGGGGCTGTGGATGTAAGAACCTCAAACCTCTACCCTGTTTGGAGTGCAGTCTGGAAATCCTGATGGTATTGAATAAAAGAAAGCAAAATGACCACCGTACCCTGTGAGACACCTACCAGGGTGTTGGCCTCTTTAGTATTTTGTTTTGCAGAAACAAACTCCTGCTTTGGGATTTTTTTTATAAAATCAAAAATGTTTGCTTATGACCGCATGAAACACAGTGGCTTCTAAGCAAAAAATAAGTGTCTTCAGAAGAGCCGCAATAGCAGTGGGTCCTATGAAGACACAGAAATTACTGCCAGCCTGGAAGAGATCTATAAATGTGTTGTGTGGTATTTCTTTAACTATAAGAACAGTGCAAATATCTACTGAGAAACATCTATTATTTAATCCTATTGGAAAATCGTCCTTGAGTGATTATGTCAGCAATTATAGGTCCTCCCAAGCACTGTAGCTATGTGAACAGTAAGCTTCATTTGCAGTATTGAAAAACACAAAATCAGCATTATGCATCAGGTGTCTTTTCTTTAAGATAAACACACGTTTACTAGGAGAGGGGAGGTTTCAATCATGATAAATAGTTATTGCCAGTTTGTCAGTAAATTCTACATCCACTGTTGTGATTCTAAATATTTAAACAACTCCTCATATTAGATCATCAATCAAGATGGCTGAATAAAACCTCCGACAAAATATGCAGATGATGCCTTTAAGCACAAGAATCATTACTCCATGTAACTTGTATCTGCCCTGCAGTACATGTTGAGCATAGGTTCCTGCTGTGCTCCCTTTTTAAACATTTGAGGGTAGGCAGCTGTAGACAGGTTGTGATTGATAATGGGCTTAACATCTGCCTTCATACCCTAACCATTACATTGCTAGCCACTGCTTTGAAGAGACTTTCAAGCAGTACATTGGAGCTGTTTATGAAGACCATTAAGACATGTCACAAGAAAACGTACATGCTCCATGAACCAATGTTTTGAGCTTTGGCATTGTTGGAAATGGCCCTTTCTGCAGGATTATCCACAAACGTTTTGCCTTTCTCTTCTTTTTGTTGGCTTTAGGACTCTGGGCACTTTATCAGTGGAAATCAGTGCTAATGGGCATGTGTTTTCTCCCCTAAAACATAGTATGATTGGCTTACAATTGTTTGGCATTTTGAATGTTCTTGTAAGTCCCTTGCAAAGTGGTATACTGTTGTATATCCATTTTAGTGATGCCTCTGGGTGTGTTATTTGAGCAACTATGCCTGTCCCTTGTGCCCTTTGGCCCAGTTACATTTTATTCTGTTTCCTTTTTATTATTTCAGAATTGACCACATTCGTGGTGCTGTTTTACGCCTAGGAAAGCATTGCGTTTTGTAGCAATACATTCTTTTCACTTTGTGCTTTCCTCAAGGCTGCAGCGAGATAGAATTGCCGGCAAAGTGGTACACTGAGTCTCCAACATTCACAGAAACACACATACCCTTACGTGGGGAAATTTTTGCAGAACTTCAGTTGTTTTCCTATAAAAACACTTCTCTGTCCTATTCATGTTAGATGGAGGTTCCAGCCATATGATCACAACTGCATGCTGATTGACTTTGCTACAGTTGCTTGCTGAGACCACCGGTTCTCTGGCCTACATGGGGATGGTGTCTCTATAGACAACAGGCTTCCTCGTTCAGGTATGGGGATGATGTCTTCCCAGAGGAGAGTCCTGAAGGGTGGCTTTGGGCTTATCAAGCCATGCTCTAGGATAGATTAGGTAGGAACCACCTATATTACACATAGTGACAGTATGGTGGGACTTTCCCTGTGTTTCACTTTTCTTGTCACCATTTTGCTTCTATTATGTTTCATCATTCTATTTATTGCAAATCATGCCATTTTCTCTAAGACACAGATGATTCAATAAATCTCATTAAACCATTTTCTCCCTCTGTCTTTGCATATGTGAGACTAATGTTACTGAGAGAAAAGGATGAGATCTGATACACCACGATTTCTCTGAGAAGTTATCTTGTCATGCGCCCAGTTGACACAAATCATCCCTGCTCTTGGGCAGAGATGAGGTGCTCCTAACTGGCCGGAAACAGATTAGGCCAACAGTTGTCACTTGGTGTGGGATTGGACTCAGTTCTCCACAATTCAGGTAGTGCTGCAGCCTGAATCCAGCAGCCTCATTAGAATAATGAAAGACCAGGCGACAATAATATAGCCCCATCGTCTGTAAATTAAATGTTACTAGTGTGCCTGCAGTGCTGATTATGGCACACACAGAAGTTGCCTTTCAAACCTGTCTCAGGCCTTCCACTACAGTGCATGTGTGCACAGTTTACTGCCAAATTGAACTGGCATGTTAAACTAATTGTCAAGGCCTAAAGTCCCCTTTTTGTGTATCTAGGTCACCCCTAAGGTAAGCCCTAGGTAGCCCTAGGAGCAAGGAGCAGTGTAGGTAAAAGGTAAGACATGGACTTTTTATATTTTATATGCCATGGTAGTGACAAACAACCTATTTCCTTTTTCACTACTGTGAAGGCTGCTCCTCTCATAAATTAGCATTGGGACTTCCATTATATATTTGTAGGTGGTAATTTCTGATCTGAAAGGTGTAGCATTAGCATGTTTTGAATGGTAGTGGGAAATCCTGCTTACTGGTGTAGTTGGATTTGACATTACTATTTTAGAAATGCCATTTTCAGAAAGTGGGCATGTCTTTGTGTTTATAACTCTAGTCTTTTGCAGCCTGACTCCAATCCACATCTAGGGCAGAGTGAGTGCTATACTTTGTGCATATGTTCCAGACATCCACAACATAGAAGGGGCTGGGTGTGACAAGAGAGGCATCTGCGTCCATCTGCATACTGATAGTCTTCCTGGGCTGTGAGGGAGGGAGGCGGGGTACACATTTATATAAGCTGTGTCCATGCCTCACACAATAGGCTGATTTACCCCCTACTGATGTCTGGAGCAAGGTCTGGGTTGAAAGGGATTGTGTTACACTTGAAATGGTTCCTTTGAAGTCACCCCTTGAACAACAACATTATTGAGTATAAGTACAGGATCTCTGACCCCATGATTTTTAGAGCGGTTTTGGGAACTGGGACTGAGCCTCTGTCAGAAGGACTGCTGAGCCGCAAAAGGATTCACCTGTGCTGTTCTGCTGTTGCCCTGCTGCAAGCCTTTTGCAGGGTGGCATAAAGGACTCACTGGATTGCTTTTCTGTGTTTTGCCTTGCTGACAGCTGTTTTCTAACTTTGGATGAACAAGGCACTATCCAGGACTGCCAGTAGGAAATACCATCCTTTGTTTTTAATGTGCTGTCCTGCTTGCTTGCCCTGTGACCCATTCCCCAAGTGTTCTTCCAGGGGCCCAGTGCTTTGGGAGCACTGTTTATTACCCCTGTTTTTTTCTTACCCAGTGCTTGGTGAGAGCTGCACTTTCATCTACACTCTCCAACAGTCAGCACATGGTTAACGCTTTTGTTTATTCCTAGCACATGGCAAACACTTTTATTTTATTCCCTTAGCGTGTGAGGAGTGTTACCGCTAGTAGAGCATGTGGAAGGAACTACTCGCTTTGTGTAAAGTAAGCATGTGGCTGACCAATTAGGAGCCTCCTTGCCCCCCCAGGCTGGCATCTTTATTGAAGGTTTTCCTGTGGGGCAGCGCCGCATTCAGTTATGGTGTGTTGCCTGGGAAATTATCACATCCCTCGAGTCGGTACACTCACTACATCAGTGCAGGAAGTGGAAGGTTTCACTAGTGTGTGCGTAACTTGCAGGGAATTCTGACGCTTTAGCATCAAGTATTCGACTTGGCCGACATGACTATGGAGCAGCACGGTCATCCCCGAGCACTGTGCGTACATTTTTTCCCTCACTGCATAGGGGCTGTGGGCATAGACAGGCTCCCAATAGCTTGTCACTGAAGTAGCTGCACTGCATGCTCACAGGCAGCAGCCCTGCATTGATTCTGATAGCGGGGGCCCAAGGAGGGTTACCACCATGATACTCTAGCAGGAGTGTGCCTCCTCCCTCTCATTACCTTGAGAAGAACTCATATTGGCTGTGGTTTGGGAGTCACCGGAGTGACCGCCCGGAGAGGTGTTGGACTGCCTCCATGAGGAGGGCAATCATTATCTTATAAAGCCTAATATAGGGGTAGAGACTTCTGCGTCATCTGCAAATGCATATGTTTTTGGCTAAACAAAATGGTTACTGTATGTGAGCTAGTAGGAGTGCTGGTGTCCTGGCACCCTACAATGTTATATGAAGATTTTTGTGCTTTTTGCAATCAAGGCACATAACATACACTAATGTGCTGATTTATGTACCTTTTTATTCGTAGCTTAATGCATTTTATGCCCTGATTATTTGTTAAAGGCCGCTCTGGGTAGGTGCAATGTCAGGATAATGAATGCTGTGACAGCAATTGCATAATGTACACAGTATTTCTAATTTATGTCATTTTGGCTTCTCTGATGATCTTGACGAGTATTACTCCAGTATTTCTTTGAAGTGCATAGTACTTGTGTTTTATGTTGCTGTTGGTCTAAGATATATATTTACAATATAGATACCATATTTTTTATACAATCCTGTATCCAGTTTCATTTGTGGTGCATTTATTGTGTAACTGGTGTGAGTCTGTTGCACAACCCCTTTACATACGACCTCTGGAGATAAGCCTGACTGCTCTGTGCTAAGCTAACAGGGGGTGAGGACAGGTTATCTTTGGTGTGTAACCTACTTGCCCTGACCAGTGTGGTGAGTTCTGCCTGGCTTAGGTCTATACCCTAGCCAATCAGAAACTCCATTCCAAACATTGGGGCCAGCGGTGGGACAGGGCTTGCATCTGTGTGATACTCAGTAACTCAGTTTTGCACTAAAACTCTGCACTTAGACCTTTGTGTGTTTTCTGATTCTCTTATGTCTCTCTTATTTGTCATTTTTATGTATCACCCGTACTTCATATTCTGCCTCTTGGGAATATTGTAGTGTTCACTTGTGCTTTGTTGAACTCACCTGGCCAGAATGAAGTCAACTTTTAGTCTTGATGAATATCGTATTACACATTGAAAGAGTTAAAGGTCTTCTGGAGGGAGACAGGGTTAGCGGTGAGTGGGAAAAACACACAGCTGAACCTTTAGAAAGCTCTGCTTGTTTTTGAGTACGGGGGGCAACAGCAAGAGAGGACCAGGAGTATGTTGGTTCTGAGAAAAACCTGAAGGAGGACCCCAAGATTAATGAGGACTCTTAGTGGGAGGGTACCCAGTCCACACTCCAGAGGGACAATGACCTCGAAGAGTTTGAAGAAGAGGGAGAAAATTATTAGGCAGGGATGCCAGAGAGAGTACCCCACAGATAAGGAGTCCCTTGTGGGGTACTGTCTCTCTAGTGCCAGGAAGGCTGTCACCTCCCATACCCTGTCCCCTGAGGAAATCAAGTATAGACAGGCTGAAAGGGGTGTGAGGTTGCAGCTGGCTGTGGAGGAAAGAATGATAGAGGCTGAGAAAGCCTCAGCGCAGGAGAGGGTGGCTGAGGTTGAAAGGGCCTTCAGAGGGAAAAGCTTGCTTTTGAAGAAAGGAAACTGACCCATGAGCATAGTGTTAGGGTTCTAGACTCATCAGCATTGAAGGTGGAGTCCAGTGGTGGCACAATTGAGAGTCGACTGTTAGGAACACCACGCACTTACCTACAGACTTAGTAACAAGCTTCATAGAGGTGGATGACATATGTCAGTGGCTGCAGGAGTATGATAGGGCCCTGACAGTGCACAGGATCCCTGAGGAGGATTGGGAAACTAGTCTGGGGAGTTATACTCCTGATAATGGGAGGGATACCCTACTGGCCATAAAAGGATGAGACAGTCAAAGGTACATCCCATGAAAGAAACCCTGTTTGCTATGTATGGAGCTGCCCCTAAAGAGTATAGTTTGAGGTTCAGAGACAGTAGGAAATGGTCTTAACAGTCTTGGTGGTGCTTGTAGAGAATTGTTGCAAAACACTAGATGGATGGATATTGGGTAGAGTAGCAAGCAATTCTGAAGGGCTATACAATCTGGTTATCAGAGAGTGCACGTTCCATTGTTGTTTTCTAGGGCTACAACACCTCCTGTTGAAGTGTAGGTTCTCTGAACCCAGGGAACTTGCAAAGGAGGCAGACCTCTCTGTAAGTACCAGAGGGCCTGGAAAGCCACTTGGGAGAGATCCTAAAGGCAGTGGCTCAGGTTCTGCCAAACCAAGGGTGGGTGAGGTCTAGGTTAGCCCTTGTACTGGGGTGGGTACAGGGTCTCATGTCCCTTCTCAAAGGAGGAGGAAAGGTGGAAGTGGGAGACGTCCCAGGGTGCCCCATGCCAAGACCTAGAGCCTGGAGAGTACCCCATGGGGACTGCAGGAAGGGAGTCTAGTTTGTCCTGAAAGACCTTCCACTGAGGGAGACCGCATAATGTTAGGAGAACGTTTGGTGGCAGCTCACACAAGCGTCCAACCAGTTCTGATGTCTGGCAACACCACTCTGCAAAGGATGGTGTAGAAGCCCAGTTAAAAGGGTAGGATCAGGAAGGACTCGCCCTTAACCCCCATCCAGCCTGAAGTCACAGAACCTGGGCTGGAGGGCCATGTTCAGCGTATTTCCCCCAGACCTTGAGGGAGGAGAGGCTGCCACAAGTGTCCCTACCATTGTCTGGGAGTACCACACCTGGCGGGACGGTTTGGAATGCTAGAAAGAGGGGCAGGGGGAAGAAGGGTTTGCCTCTGACCTCGGTTCAGCCCAAGGGTGTAGACCTATGTCTAGGAGACCAGTTGTAGGGTAGAACCCCTGAACTGGTGGGAGAGATGAGAAGGACTGCTGACACAAGTGCCCTGACAGTTCTGGGTTCTGGGAGTTCCACTCCCAAAAGAAAGAAATGGAAACCCAGAAGGAGGGGCAGGGAAGGAAAGCCTCCCCCATGACTCCAGTCAAACCTGAGGGTACCGACCCTGGGCTGTAGGACCAGCCTCAGGATACCTCCCCTGAACTGGTGGGAGGTGTAATGAAGAAAGGATGCAATGCACCTGGGTATCCCACCCCCACTCTGAGAAACCATAGAAGACAGAGATCTCTAGATGGTCTAAGGCCTGGCTGTGGACACTGACTTTGTAAGCAGCCTCTGCTGGTTGCTGTCCTTATGGACAGAGTTCTCCTCGGTTGGGGACAGAAGCCAGACCTAAGGAGTGGAATGGGCCACACGATTTTGCTGGCCATGATGGTACTGTCTGCCTACAGTCACACATCTGTTTGCAGATTAAGGTTAGGTGCTCCACAGGTGAGGAGAAGGCTTCGCCATGGGCTAGCTTAGAGGGTTCTTAGAGTATGGACAGAAAGATCCAACTGGGTTCGGAGAGGTGCCGGACTGGCATCTGCCCCTGCAGTTGCAGGCCATTGTCCACGTTTTACCACACTAGGAGGGGAAGTCCATCAATATATTAATTGGTCTACCCTGGCTTTAGGCTGGAGGGGGGTCATGTTGGAAATTGCCCTATTTGCAGGTTTATCCTCAAATGTTTTGCCTTTCTCCTATTTTTCTGACCTTTTTTTTGTTGGCCTTAGGACTCTTGGCACTTTACCACTGCCAACCAGTGACTGCTAAAGTGCATGTGCTCTCAACCCCCAAACCTGGTATGATTGGCTTACACCAGTTTGGCATATTTAATGTACTTGTAAGACTCTTGTAAAGTGGTATACCATATACCCAGGGCCTGTAAATGAAATACTACCAGTGGCCCTGCAGCTCTGATTGAGCCACCTCCAGAAGTTGCCTCTCAAACCTATCTCAGGCCGGCTGCTGCAGTGCCTGCATGCGCATTTTACTGCTACATTGAATTGGCATTTCAAACTGCTTGCCAGGGCATAAACTCCCCTTTTATGACACCTAAATCATGTCTAAGGTAGGCCCTAGGTAGCCTGATGGGCAGGGTACTGTGTAGGTGAAAAGTATGACATGTACTTTTTATGTTTTACATGTCCTAGTAGTGGCAAACAACCTATTTCCTTTTTCACTACTGTGAAGGCTGCTCCTCTCATAAGATAACATTAGGACTTTCCTTATATATTTTTAAGTGGTAATTTATGATCTGAAAGGAGTAGTGTTGACATGTTTGGTATGTTTTGAATGGTGGTGAGAAATCCTTCTTAATGGTGTTGTTGGATTTTACATTACTATTTTAGAAACGTGGCACTTTTAGAAAGTGGACATTTCTATTTGCTTATAACTCTAGTGTTGTGCAGCCTGACTCCAATTCACTTCTAGGGCAGAGTGACAGCAACGCTTTGTACATACTTTCCAAATAGCCACAACACAGGAGCGGCTGGGTATCACAAGAGAGGTACCTGTATCCATCTGCATACTGATAGTCTTCCCAAGCTGGGAGGGAGGGAGGTGGCGTATTACATTTGTATAGGCTGTGTCCCTGTCTCACACAATAGGCTGATTTACCCCTTACTGATGTCTGGAGTGAGTAAGGTCTAAGTTGAACGGGGTTGTGTTACACTTGCAAGGTTTCCTTTAAAGTCACCCCTAGAACAAAGACATTTTTGCTTACAAGTACATAGGTTCTGACCCTATGATTTTTAGAGCACTTTGAGGAACTGAAACTGAACCTCTGCCAGGACTGCAGAGCTGCATAAGTACTCATTTGTACTGCTCTTCTGCTGTGGCCCTGCTACCTGCTGTTTGCTGGGTGGCATAAAAGACTCACTGGATTGCTTTTCTGCTTGTTTCCCTCCTGCCAGCTACTCCTTGACTTTGGATGACCCAGGCACTACCCGGACTGCTAGAAGGAAACACCATCCTTTGTTTTTAATGTGCTGACCTGCCTGCTTCCCTTGTGTACCCCCACGTGTTCTCCCAGGGGCCAAGCACATTGAAAGGGCTGGGTATTTACCCTGGCTTCTCCTACCCAGTGCTTCTCGGTGCTGCCCATTTACTTACACTCTCTCCCCATCAACATGCAGTGGGCGCTTTTGTTTTTTCCTAGTGCATGATGAACATTTTCCTTTGATTCCCTTAGTGTGTGAGGATCACCTTACCACTGGTGTAGAGTGTGTGGAGAGCACTGGTCGTTCTGTGTAAAGTCAGTGTGTGGCTGACCAATGAGGAACCTCTGCCCCCCGTTGCTGGCACCTTTGTGGAAGGATTTCCCCATGGGGCAGCGCTGCATTCCCTTACAGCGGGTTACCTGGGAAACAAGCACATCTCTTGAGGCAGTGCGCTGAGTACATCAGTGCAGGGAGTTGGAAGTTGTGCTGGCTTGGGCCCCACTCCTGAAGCCCACTCACACTTCAGCATGAAGGATTCCACTTGTCCAATACAACTTCGGAAGCTGCGCAGCTGTCCTGAGTGCTGTGTGCTATTTTTCCTTTACCAGCTGGAGTTATGGGCATTGACCATCTCCCAACAGCTTTTCACTGCAGTTGCGTAAACTGCAGTCTTGCAGGCATCAGCTCTGAGGTGATTCTGCCAGCAGGGGGGCCCAAGAAGGATCACCCCCACGATACTCTAGCAGGAGTGTGCCTTCCCTCCTCTCTCATTACATTTGGAACGGACCAGGGGCATTGATGGCAGAGGTGTGGAATCACCGTTGTAACCCCCCACTAAAGGTGTTGGGCTGCCTCCATGAGGAGGGCAATCATTACTCTATAAAGCATAATGGAGGCGTGGAGACTTCTGTGCCCTCTGCAAATGCATATGTTTTCACAATACAAAATGGTTACTGTAAGTGACCTAGTAGGACCGCAAGTGTCCTGGCACCCTACAATTTTATATGATGATTTGTGTACTTTTTGCAACCAAGATACATGGCATACACTGATGTGTTGATTTATGTACCTTTTCATTCATAGTCTGATGCATTTCATGTCCTGGTGATTTGTTATAGGCCTGGGTACCTGTAATATCATGATAACAAATAATATGACAACAATTAGATAATCTGCACAGTATTTCTAATTTATTTCATTTTGGGTTCTCTAACGATCTGAACAACGAGTGTTACTCCAGTATTTCTATGAAATGCATAGTACTTGTGATTTGTGGTGCTGATGGTCTAAGATATATATTCACAATTTAGATACTATGGCCCTCATTATGACTTTGGCAGTCAGCTGACCACCACGCCGGTGATGGTGGTAGTACCGTCGTCAGGCTGGTGGTGTTGACCGCCATATTATCACCATGGCAGTGATCCCTCTCCTATACAGCCGATGTACCACTTGAACTGCCAGTGCGGTCCAGCCACAGACCACATCGGTTGCCATCTTCAGGCCGGCAGAACACCATACACTGCCCACCATATTACGACATAGAAAACTGCCAGGATTTTTGGGGTGAGACCATTGCCACAAAAAGCCTGGCAGAAACGACTCACATAAAAGGAGACACCCACCTCCAAGACACAGAGGAGTCCGCGGCCGCCATGGAACCCGAACTGGAAGTCCTTCTGATTCTCTACCACGCAATGGGAGTCCAGGAGCAGCGATGTAGATGAAGACAATGACAGTGAGTACAGCGGCCTAGCACACTAGGGAGGGAGGGGAGAGTGCCATGTGACACATCCACACACACAATACATACCATACACATATACCACACAAGGAGAACAATCAGCTGAAAAACCCAACAGCATCATAAGCCAAAAGTAAAGAAAGCCAGGACAAATATCTTTGGTCCAACCACTGCATTCCGGTCGGAATAGTGACTACATGAAACAAAGGGAACTAACTGTAAACATAAAGAGTCATTGGACAGTCCAAAAGTGTCCATGCCACTACACAGGGCAACGTGTGAGGCCCAACTTGACTCCTGACAGCGCAAGTCACTCCACTGGGCAGGGACATCTATGTGTAAGGCAAGCACCTCAGGGGGCAGGTGGGCAGACAAAGGTGTTTTTTTCTTGAAAGGGAGGTCTTTGGATTTTGGTTTGGGAGGGGGCTGGCTTTTGCTCCTTTGTTGAGGGAGCGGAGGAGTGGGCTTCGAGCAGGACATCCTGTGTCCCATAGTGGGTGATATTTTAGCAGGGGAGGGACATTCACAATGCTAGGGGGGGCCATGAGAGGCCTGGGAGCTGGAGGGACTGGGCTGGGGAAGCGGGACCTTAAGTTTTGGGACAACACGGGCGGGACAGGAACAGTGAAGAGGTCAAGGTGGGAAAGGAAACATTTTTTAGATACAGTGGGGCGGATTGTGGGAGGAGGTTTGGGAGTGGAGGTAGAGGGAGTGTGTTGTACGAGGTGTAAGTGTACTGGACTGGGTTATAGGTGCATGTACAGTGTGAGTGTGTGAGGTGGATGGCTGTTGAGTGTCTGAGTGGGAGCGTTTCTGTGTTTTGGGAGGGGGCAGAGAGGGAGTTAGAGGTCAAACAGGTTGTGTGTATGTTTGTTGGGGGGTGTCTGCAATTCAGGTGGGTGTGCTGCATGTGGTAGTGAAGGTGTTGGTGACTTCACATGTGGTGAATGGGATGCTAGTCTGAGTGTCTGCTGTTGTGGTGACTGTGGGCAAGGCTGAATTGGTGGCAGGATTTGGGACTGAGGATGCATTTCTTGCAGGTGTGAGTCCTGATATGACTGTGAGGGAGGTTGTGAAGGGGGAGACAGTGGAGAGAGTGGCTGTTGTTGTGTGTGCTCCTGGGTATTGGCTGTGTGTGTGCTTGTGGTGTGATCTGTGGTGCTTGTGTCTGCTTTGCGAGTCCTGTCTGTTGTCTTGGGTGCATGCTCTTCTGATTGTGTGCTTGAGATGGGTGGGGGAGAGGGCTCCAGGACTGGGAACAGGTAGTTGGAGGGGGGATGGAAGAACTAAGGACACTGGCTGCCGTCAAAGAGGAGGCCAGAGCCTGAAACGATCTCTGTAGGGCAGCCGAGCCACCGTGAATGCCCTCCAGGTAGGCATTGCATTGCTGCATCGGGGATGCCAGCCCATGGATTACATTCCCTCTGGTTGACTGCCATACAGAGATGGATCTCAGGAGGTCAATACCCTCCTCAGTGAGGGCAGCAGGGCTGACGGGGACAGGGGCTGAGGTGCCTGCAGCGAAGGAGACACCCACCCTCCTGGGTGAGCAGACACAGGCAAACGGGTGGGAGGCTACTGGGAGGGCGTTGCTGTTACAGGGGTGGCGGAAGATGACAATGCTGGGGTGGTCCCAGAGGGGTCTGCCACCACCAGGGAGCTTCCATCGGAGGAGGAATCAGTCTGTTGTTGTAGCTCCTGTCTCCCCCATTTTACGCCCCTCGCCGTCCAACCCACTGGTTCCCTCAGCATCGATTGACACTGCCTTCTGGGTCCCCTGGGCTGTAGCTCCACAAACTCTCTGATGCCTCTGCTCCTTTGCCAGATGATACTAATGCACAAAAGGACAGGAGAAGAAAAAGAGGGAGGGTGGGGGAGATAGAAAGGGAGCACAGGGCCAATGATAGCAATAACAACACAAATGGCAAATATATCACAATGACTCACTGGTACCTACACTATGCAGTAACAATCACACTACCAAACCATTGCCTGGGAACAACAGCTGTATAGAACTCAGCAGACACAACCATCTGCACACCTACTGGGACTCACTAATCCATGTCTGCCTAATAAGAAAGGCACAGCTACACTACTCTGACAAAGTGACTGCACAACGTGCAATTGTCAGATCACAACATCCAGGCAGTGGACATCAGAGCATCACTCCAACACCGGTGAGTCAAGATGTAGGCCCTTACTGAAGCTTGAATACCAGTAAATTACCAGTACCATTTGTACATACCACTCACCATTGCCATGCATAACTTGACAAGATTAGCTACAGGGGCATATTGGGGCAGCCAACCTTGCAGCCAAACACCATGACAGGCATCAGAAATGAATTCCACACAGTGTGTACTCACCCCCTTGTGGCTGCTGTGCTGCCCTTAAGCGCCCATACAACTCCAGATTGGCCACCACCAGTATGCGGGCCATTAGAAGATGTCAGGGTCCGACGGGCACCCCTCACTTATTGGGATGATGACCCCAGATGGGCCTCCACAGTCTTCCGGGCCCAGCGTCTCATGTCCTCCCACCTCTTTCTGCAGTCGGTGATCTGCCGGCTATGGACCGCCAGGGTCCGCATATCCTTGGCAATGGCACGCCATAACCCTTTCTTCTGATGGGCACTGACTGAAGGAAACACAGACAGGACACCATGAACTCCACACTACATTTTGTTACAGCAATGCTGTACATACTGCATTGATCCCACATTCATTTAACACATAACTTGTACCTCTGAGTACACATTGTGATGCAGCAAAAAAGCACTCCCTAAAGGACACACTGCCTGCACACACATCCATCTATATACAGCCACGTCACATCCAAAATACCCAAAAGGTGCTCACCTGTTGATCTGTATGCCCATACAGCTGTCCATGCACGGTAGGACCCTATCCACAAGCTTCTCCAGTTCTTCAGATGTGAAGGCTGGGGCCCTATCCTCTGTAGAATGGGCCATTGTGGGATCCAGACCCATGACACAGCATGACACAGCAGCACACGAGATGATAGGGTGAGAGTCAGGAGTCAAGCGAAATGGGCTCCTGAAAATGGCAAGTCCAAGCCATCAACATACTTTGGTTTAGTTGTAGACTCTGGCTCTTAAATTAGATCTCATACCAGTGCATTGTTTTCAGATGATTAGTTGAGAGAACATGTAAAATGTGATGCTATGAATCACGTCACACGACTCCGACGACATCTGTGAGACACTATGGCAAATAAATAGTATGTATGGTTTAAGAAGTCCGTTTGCATGTAGAGTACACAAGTGCAGATTTCAATCAATGGTTGTGTGAATTGTATGAGACAGCTCTGTATACTGTCATGTAGTGTGTCCATCCTTCCTCCAGTCACACTTTTGATGATTGGTTTGATTAGATACCAACCACTGTAAAGGAAAAAGAGGCATGCACCTGTGTACAGACCCCTAGTTGACTTGGCTACACTGGAGGAATGCCATATAATACTTACATGTTGTCGGGACAGGGCCACAATCACTGAACTGTGTGCACAATTGGAGCCAGATCTCATTCCTGCTATTTGTAGTCCTACAGCAATTCCCCCCTATAGTACAGTTGCTGACAGTGCTCCACTTTCTGGCCAGTGGATCATTTCAGGTGACTGGGGGCTTGGCTGCCGGTATGTCACAGCCAATGTTTTCTAATGTGCTGAGTAGAGTTTTGACTTCCTTGCTAAAACACACGAGTAGCTAGATCTCATTCACCAACAGTGATGATCTGCCCACTGTAAAGGCTGCTTTCTACACAATGGGACACATTCCACATGTGATTGGGGCCATTGACAGGAACCATATTGCTGGTCCCTCCCAGGACAAATGAACAGGTGTACAGAAATATGAGGAATTACCATTCTATAAATGTATAGATGGTGTGCCATGCTGATCAGTATATTTCCCATGTTATTGCCATGTTTCCAGGATCTGTGCATGATGCCTAGGTGTCTGGCTCAAAGGTGAGCTTGATGTTTCACACAATGTGTGTCACTGTACACCACCTGGAGTTGTCCTCTGTGCTATTGTACATACGTACTGTGTGTCTCTCACTATTTCCAGGTGACTCTGGCCACCCAAACCTATCCTGGCTGTTGACACCAGTGAGGACTCTAAGGATAGGGGCAGAGAATTGTTACAATGAGGCACATGGACAGACCAGAAGATTCATCGAAAGGACCTTTGGGCTACTGACAGCCAGGTTCAAGTGACACCATATTTCTGGTGGATCCCTACTCTACAACCCTGGGAATGTCTGCCAGATAGTGGTAGCCTGCTGCATGCTCCACAATTTGGCCCTCAAACGGCATGTGCCATTCCTGCTAAAGGAAGGGGGAGACAATGCAGCAGTGGCAGCAGAGGACACTTAAGACAGAGATGAGGAAAACAGGAAACATCTGATACAGCAGTACTTTCAATGACACTCAGGTAAGACTGTACTTCTGTTCACACCACCATTACGATTAAGAGCTGTGTGGCTGCTATGATGTACCAAGCAGAACTGTGTGCATTATGTAACCTGACACTGTTCCATCTGTGATCAGTTGTGCCAGTGTTATGATGATAGTGATAGAGCTTATTCAGCTCATTCAATGCATCAGCTGTTTTTCATTTTCAAATACATGCCCACATCAAACTGTGTCCTCATTCCATACAGTACTTAACATTTTTTGCTGGGAATGTTATGTGAATTACAATGTGCTTACACATCCACTCTGTGACTTCATTGTCCCTGACAGTTTGGGCAAGACTAGGTGGACCAGAAGAGATTTTGACATACTGACAATATGGCACAGCTAATACTATGTTATCTTGTGTGAGGACTTAAAATGAGATGTTTTTCCTCACTGCTGCTGTGTGGAGTCAATTGCAGTGCAAATTTCTGAGTTGATGTGACCAGCTGAATATAGGCTGTTGTGTTACATGGTCTCAAGTTTCTCTACTTCATTAACTTCTCATTTGAATGTTACTAATGGTTTCCCTTTTTACAGATCTTGGAGGGATCACTACTGTGTACTCACTACAGACTGCTTTGACACAGTTTGGCAGATGGTGACTTGTGGCATGCTTTTACACTGGTTATGTGTACTCCAAGCTGACTGTGCATTAGATGGAGGCACATTTTACGTTACATTTGCACAGGACAATAAAGGTGAAAACGGTGCATTTTGTTGAAATTAAAGCTCAAATCCTTCAGTTGGGTTCAAGTTTGTTTATTGAATTAAAAAAACGGAAGGGATAGTGCAAAAGAGTGGGGTGAGGGTGGACGAAATCTTCAGTGCAGTGGCCCAGTTGGTTTGTAGCACAGGTCCATGGGGCCATAGGCAAAGGACCATGGCAGCCCAAAGTAAATAAGGTGTCTAA
The DNA here is from genome assembly GCF_031143425.1 of Pleurodeles waltl. Taxonomy (NCBI): domain Eukaryota; kingdom Metazoa; phylum Chordata; class Amphibia; order Caudata; family Salamandridae; genus Pleurodeles; species Pleurodeles waltl. Next base: position 233,012,447 of record NC_090446.1, read on the forward strand.
GTTGTACACACAGAAGACATGTAGGAGATGCTCACTTCCCTGGCAGTGGTTTGGGTCTTAGCTACAGTCTCTGGTGGATGTCTGGCTCGCAGGGAACGTCTGTGGGGTGGTTCTTCTGATGCAGACGAAGGGGTGCTGGTGGTCTATGAGTCCTATGGCAGGTCCTCCTGTCCACTACCTGCAGCAGATATGGAGGGGTGGTCAGTACACTGGCTAGTTGAAGGGTCCCCTGCTGTGTTGTGTACTCACGCATGATGGTAGCCATATCACTCAGAACCCCTGCAATGGAGGTCATGTTGGTATTTAAGGCCTGCAACTGCTGTATGATCTCCTGGTGGTGTTCCCCCTGCAGCCTCTGGTTCTCCAGCAAGATGGTAAGTACCTGGCCCATCATGTCCTGGGATTTCTGGAATACTCCCAGGACATGTAACAGTGACACCTGGGCAGTCGGTTCCCTGAGTTGGCCCACCCATTGGTGCACAGATATTCTACCTCTGGCCTGACCCCCTGAACTGTGTGCCCATTCCCACTGACATCCGGACCTTCATTGTCTTGCCTGTGTGGTGTCCACTCAGGTCCCTGTACAGGTGGGCACACTGTTGATTGATGTGTCCTGGGGATAGAGGTTTGGGGACATTGGGTGGCTGCTGTGGTAGAAGAGTAGGATTTGGGGTGCTCTGGGGTGGACTGAGTGTTGCCTGTGGTATTCCACTGACAAGTGGTACTAGATGGGCCAGGGAGATCATCCAGATCCAGATATCCAGAGTTGCTGTCATCACTGGAGCCTTCTTCTGGTGGAGGACTGGGTTGGAGTGGCACATGCTGCCAGCTGACATTGGCTGGGGTACCTGTGGACATGTATGATATTTGTTACATTCATTCTCAGATACATATTTAGCATTTCTGGGTTTCCCTATGGAATGTGTGTGTTTTTCCCCCTTTGGTTTGTGTATGGTGATGCATTGTGGGATTGGCAGTGCTTTGCTGCCCATGCATTACTGATGTGTGTGCATGGTGACCTTAGCGGGGTGTGCTTGCAGTGGGTAGGGCATGCAGGAGTAAACTGTTGAGGGAGGTTATGGGGGTAGTTCTCTGTTTGGGATGGAGTGGGGTGAAGGGAGTTAGGGTGACAGGGAGACAACCATGCAAGTGTCGGTGGTTGTGGGGAAGTAATGGTGACTTACCAGTGTCCACCCCTCCAGTGATTCCAGAGAGGCCCACTGGATGCAAGACAGCCAAGACTTTCTCTTCCCATGTTATCAACTGTGGGGGTTTGGAGGTGGGGGTCCACCGCGAGTCTTCAATACAGCAATGTGGTGTCTGGATGCCACTGCATGCACTTTCCCTCGTAGGTCATTCCACCTCTTTTTAATGTCTTCCCTTGTGCATGGATAGGATCCCACAGAGTTCACCTTGTTCACAATTCTCTGCCATATGTCCATCTTCTTGGCAATGGAGATCTGCTGGACCTGTGCACCAAACAGCTGTGGCTCTACCCTTACGGTTTCATTTACCATGATCCACATCTCCTCATAAGTGAAAAGGGTGTTCTTTTGTGGGGACATGCCAATTGTGTAGTGGGTGTATGTTGTGTGTTGCACAGAGGGAGTAATGTTTGGTCAGGTGCAGGGTGTGTGAGTATGTGGGATGCTGTAAACTAGTGATTGTGCCCAGTGTTGTTATGTATTAGATGTGGAGTTATGGTGTGTTGTATGTGATGTGTGACAGGTGTCTAGGTGGTTGTGGTTTGTGTGTAGTTCTGGAAATTTTTGGCTGGCAATGTATAGCTAGTTTTTCTCACTTGCAAAGACTTGTGAGTTGCGTGAGTGTGTGTTTTATAGTGCTGTTGGTGGGTGTGTACGGTGTGTGTATATGTGTCAGGTGTGGGTTTTTCAATCTGGCCAATTTTGGCTTCTGTTGGTGTGGAATGGTAAAATCGACTGTGGCAGTTCACACCGTCAATGGGTAACCAATGATGCGTGACCGCTGTGGTGATTCGTGGGTCATTTTTGGAGGGCGGTGTGTTGCAGGCATGACTGGGAAGGTGGTCGGACCGACTGTTTCATACCTTCGTTGGGTGTGGCGGGATTGTAGTTTTGGTTGCTTTGTGGCAGTTTTGTGTTTGTAACTCACAATCTGGCAGGCTGAATGCTGCCACCATGTCGGGCTTTTGGCAGCCATCATCACTGGGGTCTTCAGTAGAGGCCGCCATAGTCATAATGAGGGCCTATATTTTTATATAATCCTGTGTTGAGATTCTTTTGTGGTGTATTTATTGTGTCAATGGTGTGAGTGTGTTGTGCAAACCCTTTACATATGACCTCTGAATAAAAGCCTGACCGCTCTGTGCTAAGGTCTAAGGTGGTGAGCACAGGCTTTCTTTGGTATGTAACCTACTTGCCCTGACCAGCGTGGTGGGTTCTGCCAGGCTTAGGTGCAAACCCTAGCCAACCAGAAACCCCATTCCAAACATTGGTGGCAGCGGTGGGACAGGATTTGCGTTTGAGTGATACTACAGTGACTCAGTTTTGCACTACAAACTCTGCACTTAGACCATTGTGTGTTTTCTGATTCTCTTACTTCTCCATATTTGTCATGTTTATGTATCACCCCTACTTCATATTCCTCCTCTTGAGAATATTGTAGTGTTCACTTTTTTGTTGAACTCACATGTCCAAAATGAAATCAACCTTTAGTCTTGATGAACTGCTTTACTACAAACTGAAAGAGTTGAAGGATGTCTGCAAATGTATATGTAAATTACTTACCCTGACAAGAGTGGTGGGTTTTGCCTGGCTTCAGTGCATACCCCAGACAACCAGAAACCCCATTTCTAACAGGCATAGTATTGAAAGAATTTTGGGTTTTTAATGGAGATATGCACTTTATTGAATAAAGTTCTGGCACTTTTGTACTTTTGTTAGTTATTTAAGGAATATTGGGGGGTCATTACAACATTGGCGGTAAAAGCCGCTTACTGCCGTGCATAAGACCACCAACATACCACTGCGGCCGCGGAATTCCGCCAAGGTCATTATGACCCACAGCTCGGAATCCGCCAAAATTCAGACACCCACACAAGTCCACCACACCATAGGTCAGTGATAAACTGCTGATAACAAAACCTCCACCATCACGCCAACAGGAATACGCCCACACTATCACGACCCACGAATCCACGTGGCAGTCTTTCAACCGCGGTATTCCATTGGCGGTACACACCGCCATGCTCAAAATACACACACATTTACAAAACACATCCACATTGGACAATTCCAAATACATCCACCTGATACACATACACACACCACTCCCACACATCCAATACAATATAAAACACACACCCACATCACCCACAAACTCTTACGACCAAAATCCTGAAAGAAGGCCAGAGAGAGACACTACAATCTACAACCAAGCATCCACAGGCACACAACACCATCACCCACATAACATCCACGCACCCCACACAACACAACACTAAATATCACCCCATATATCACAACACACACCACCCCACACATCACCCACACCACACCATGGCACAGCAAAGACACCCCAGGTTCACTGAGGAGGAGCTCATGGTCATGGTGGAGGAAATGATCTGGGTAGAGCCACAGCTATTCGTGTCACAGGTGCAGCACACCTCCATAGCTAGGACGATGGAGCTATGGTGCAGAATAGTGGACAGGGTCAACGCAGTGGGTCGGCACCCAAGAAATAGGGATGACATCAGGAAGAGGTGGAACGACCTATGGGGGAAGGTGAGTTCCGTGGTATCCAGACACCACCTTGCGGTACAGAGGACTGGCAGCGGACCCCCACCTCCTCCCCCACAACTAACAACATGGGAGGAGCAAGTCTTGGCGATTCTGCATCCTGAGGGCCTTGAAGGAGTAGCTGGAGAAATGGACTCTGGTAAGTCAAACCTTAGCTACCTTATCCCCCACCCTACCTGCATGCTATCCCATACCCCCACCCTCGCCCTCACCCCATCACTCCAATTCCTCACACATGTCCCACTATCACAAACCACAGATCCCAACACCAAGCCCTGCATGCAACACCAAAGCATGGACACCTATCACCAATGCATGGCCACGGCACATACCCATATACCCCCTAAACTATCATCAATAAAGGTCCCACGCAGGAATGGAAGCACTGGGGTACACGGTCACCCACCCATTGCACACCATGGTACACACAGATGCAATAATCATGCTTTTACACCCCTGCAGGACCCCACCCAACGTCACCGCACAGGAGGGTCCACATATGTCCACACCACCAACAGAAGAGGCCCACAGTGATGACAGCAGCTCTGTCCAACTGGATCTAGACAACCAGCCCGGCCCATCTGGGACCTCAGGACAGTCGGTTTCCCTCACACAGTCACAGGCGACTACAGAGCTTCCCCCCTCTGGAAACACCAGCACAGCACCCACACAGCAGGCCCATACCTCTGTTCTCAGGACACGTCAATCAGCAGTGTGTCGACCACCACAGGGAACCCAGGATAACCACCCCAACAACAACAGGGACCTGGGGTCAGTGGTAGTGGGTACACCGTTCAGGGGACAGAGGCCCAGGAACACAGGGGAACTGGGTGGGCTGCTGTGCGACAGGGGGAGGACAGGCCCAGGGAACCCACTCCCCACGAGGCCCTCTCCAACATCATGGGAGCATACAATCATTCCCAGGAGACGATGGCAACGACACTGGCCAAGTTTCAGGAGACCCAGCGGCTGCAGGAGGAACAGTATTTGGGCTTCAGGAAGGAACTCAGATCCATCAATTCCATCCTGGGCACCATCGTAGGGGTGCTGAATGAAGTCCTCAACACCAGGAGGGACACTGTGGCACAACAAAGGGCCCCTGTCACTAGCCTGGACGATGAACTGCCCACCCCCTCTCCCGGCGCTAGTGGACAGGAGGCACCACCACAGGACCAACACACCAGCACCCCACCCCCTGCAGATGGAGAACCACCCCGCAAAGAGACCCTGAGATCCAGGACAAAGACAGAGAACGATGCCAAGACCCCTGCCAAGAAATGAGACCGCCCTGAATGTCATCCTTTTGTCCGACCTTGTCACCCTGTCCATCCTCAAACTGCCCAGCTCCACTTCCTATGCCCCTTTGGACAATGCACCTGTGAAACAAATAGACTGGACTCTGCCATGGACATTCCTCCACTATCACCCCTCCCCATTTTACAGCACCCTCCAATATTGAGCACTTAAATAAACACCCTTAAAGCACAAAACAATCTGGAGTCTGTCTGTGATTTCGAAATAGTGTATTAGCAATTACAGTGACAAAATGCTCTTTCAATTGTAATGTGAACGTACCTATGTCACATAGCTCTAGTCCATGAGGAAACAAAGCAGATGTCACACAGTGGGACCCACATCTGTGAAATTCTAAGGGAAAGTGAAAACTCAGTGACCATACACTGGGTTAAAAGGACAGACAGTAGAGAGGTAGTAGTGTTAAATTACATGTATTAGGCAGGTTTGTCTTCTTACCTGTGTCTCACTGTAAGTATTGCACGATAACCGAGTTCCTGTTGTCGATGTCCTCTTCTTCTGCTTCCTCGTCTTCACTGTCCACAGGCTCCAAGCTGCCAAAACACCTCCATCTGGACCATCCGCCTGCAGAAAAGGCACCAGTCGTCGCAAAGCTAAGTTGTGAAGCATACAGCAGGCCACGATGATCTGGCATACCATCTTTGGTGAGTAGAATAGGGAACCACCTGTCATATGGAGGCACTTGAACCTGGCCTTCAGGAGGCAGAAGGTCCTCTCTATAATCCTCCTAGTTCGCCCATGAGCCTCATTGTACTGTTCCTCTGCCCTTGTACTGGGATTCCTCACTGGGGTCAGTAGCCATGACAGGTTGGGGTAACCAGAGTACCCTGAAAAAGGCGAGGGACAACTGTTAGACACACACTAACCTGTAGGGATATCCCCAGACCCAGACAACTATTCCCACTGATTTGGTTCCAGGTGCTCACCTAATAGCCACACCCAGTGCCTCTGGAGTTCCCCCATCACATAAGGGATGCTGCTGTTCCCCAGGATGTAAAAGTCATGCACTGAGCCAGGGAATTTGGCATTCACATGGGAGATGTACTGGTCTGCCAAACACACCATCTGCACATTCATCAAATGATAACTCTTCCGGTTTCTGTACTCCTGTCCACTCCTGCGGGGAGACCAAGACCACATGTGTCCCATCAATGGCACCTATGATGTTGTGGATATGTCCCAGGGAATAGAAGTCACCTTTCACTGTAGGCAAATCCTCCACCTGAGGGAAAACGATGTAGCTTTGCATGTGTTTCAGCAGGAGAGACAACACTCTGCACAACACGTTGGAAAAAGTAGGCTGGGACATCCCTGATGCTATGGCCACTGTTATTTGAAATGACCCGCTTGCAAGGAAATGGAGTACTGACAGCACCTGCACTTGAGGTGGGATTCCTGTGGGATGGCGGATAGCTGACATCAGGTCAGGCTCCAACTGGGCGCACAGTTTCAGGATTGTGGCACGATCAAGCCTGTAGGTAATGATTACATGTCTATCCTCCATTGTCGACAGGTCCACCAGCGGTCTGTACACCGGAGGATGCCTCCATCTCCTCACATGTCCCAGCGGACGGTGCCTATGAAGGACAACAGCGAGCACAGAGTCAACCAACTCAGGGGTACGTACACACAGCTTATACAGAACACAATTCATAATCCAAAATTAGCATGTATGAGTGTTGAGGCAAGGCCTAGTTATGTGTGACGCAGTTAAAAATAGAGCCATGTGGGCCCCTGAAATGGCGGCTGTCTGACCTGTAAAGTGGGACAATGGGATATGAGGTAACTGCGCTGGTGTTGCACACCGCCGCGGTAGGCGGTCGAAGACCGCGGCACAATTCTGCATTGGTTAACATTGGACCTTATGGGTCCCATGAGCCAATGATGATGTACGCCAGCGGTGACGGTACGCACCGCCGTGGACGTGACTGCCATTCTTCTATCTGTTCAATTACTCAATACCTGATCTTCGACAGGAGAGGACCTACACTGCAAGTGCTGCTGTGACCTCAGTCTGGAAGAGACAATGGCTTGTGCGTCTGGGGAAAGGGCCCTGGCCTTCACATCAGAGGAGTTGGAGAAACTCGTGGGTGGGGTCCTCCCCCAGTACACGCTACTCCACGGTCCTCCAGACAAAGAGGTAAGTACACTATGACCATGCTGTATGGGCCATGCCTGTGTGGAGTGGGGTGGATGAAAGATGGGGGGGAGAATAAGGCGTGCATGAAATGACGGTGAGTGCATGTGTCACATGGCAAGGGTAGGGATGCGGGCCAATGACTGTGACAGTGCAGTTGGTAATAACTTCTCTTTTTCCCCTGTAAAATTCCTGTAGGTCAGCGCCCACCAGAAGAAGGATATTTGGCGTGCCATCGCCAAGGACGTCCGGACCCTGGGGGTCTATCACAGATGGAGCACCCACTGCTATAAGAGATGGGAGTACATTCGCCGCTGGAGCAAGAAGACGGCGAGGCCCAGCTGGGGATGGCCTCCCAACGTGGGACCCCCTGATGTTCAGGATCCTGGCAGTGACGTACCCGGAGTTGGATGGGCGCTTGAGGGCATCACAGCAGCAACAAGGGGGTGAGTACACTCTTATTCTGATGATTCAACGCGCAGTGGAGGTGTCTGGTTTGGGGAGGTGAGCTGTGGGTTCCCCTAGGCCAGGGCGAGTGTGCTAGTTAGGTCCGCTGTTTCAGGCAGGCCCTGTGGCACGCTACCCCACCTGGGTACAGTCCCAACTACACCTAGTCAGGCTCCTGTGACATCCATGTGGGCAGATGTCAGCCATAGCCTTGTAGGCCATGTCCAAGGGATTGAATAGTGGACCCCAAGTGTGCGGCGTAGTGCAGGGGGCTTCTGTGTCTGTCGTGTCCGCAAACAGTAGCGGTAATGCATGCACTCAACATGTCTTTCTTCTGTCGTCCCCCCCCTTTTTGTGGTCTCCCTGTTCTTGTGTGCATTAGTATCATCAGGTGGAGGAGCAGTGGCACTGGAGCAGGAGGGAGCTGCATCCCACATGGCCCTGGAGGGTGACACTACGAAGTCTGTTTTTACCAGTGGGACAGAGGGCGAGGGGAGCTCCACAGTGGGGACAGGAGCTGAGACCAGTGATACAGACTTGTCCTCTGATGGGAGCTCCCTTGTGGTGGTGGGCCCATCTGTGCCCCCCCATCTACAGATACAGCTGCCACCCCCTCTTCCAGCGCCTCCCTCCCAGCAGCCCCTCATCCTTTGCCCCGTGCCCAGGAGAGTGGGTATCTCCTTCGCCCAGGCACCTCAGGCCCCGCCCCAGTCACCCCTGCTGCCCTCAGTGAGGAGGCCATTGACCTCCTCAGGTCCCTCACTGTTGGGCAGTCTACCATTTTGAATGCCATCCAGGGTGTAGAGAGGCAGTTGCAACAAACCAATGCATTCCTGGAGGGCATTCATTCTGGTCAGGCAGCCCTTCAGCGAGCTTTTCAGACTCTGGCCTCAGCACTGATGGCAGCCATTGTCTCTTTCTCTAGCCTCCCCCCTCCAACTTCCTCTACCCAGATCCACACCCCTGTACCTCAGCCTACCTCAAGCACACCATCAGACCAGCATGCACACACCCCAACACACAAAGAAAGCTCAGGCAAACATAAGCACCACACATCCCACAGGCACTCACGCAAACATCACACACATGCAGACATAACAACATCCACTGCCTCCACTATGTCCCCCTCCTCCTCGTCGCCCGTCTCCCTCCTAGTCTTGTCTCCACTCACACCTGCATGCACTACATCTACAGCCACTACTTCCATCACCAGCACACTCATCTCTTGTGCAGTCACCACTAACACTACCATTCACACATCCCCTGTGTCCTCTCCCAGTGTGTCTGTGACGCCACCTCCCAAGGTACACAAATGCAGGCACACACCCACCCAACAGCCATCCACCTCACGACAGCCTCCAGCACATGCACCTTCACCCAAAGTCACCAAACGTATACCTCCTACAACCACAACCTCTTCCTCCACTCCCAAACCCCCCTCCAGCTACCCGTCCCAGTGTTCCCAAGAAACTTTTCCTGTTCATCCTTGACCTCTTTACCTCACCTCCCCCACCCCATCAGTCTCCTAGGGCCTGAATCTCCAGGTCCCAACTACCACCTCAGCCACGACATCAGCGGGATCAATGGTGCCAGTAGTCACCAGATTCTGGAGTGCACCAGGCAGCAGGGCAGCCAGTGTGGCAAGGAGCCACAACACGGACAGTCCCCCACCTGTCAAGCATCAAAAGTTGGCCAGTGCCCGGCGGGAGAGGGGGAAGACTCCAGCCACCAAAGCCGCTCCAAGGGGTACAGGTGGGAGTGTGGAGTCAGCTGCAACACCTTCCAAGGTGGGGAAGGGGCACAAGAAACCCTGCACGTCTGGGAAGATCGGCACGGCGGAAAAGACTGCCATCAGCCCCGCTGACCAGGAGGCGACAGCCATCAGCCCCGCTGCCCAGGAGGCGATCGCCAGCACCAGCCCCGCTGGCCAGGAGGCGACCACCAGCAGCAGCCCCGCAGGCCCAGACAGGACCGCCAGCAGCTGAGTCGCTGCCAAGGACACCGCCGCCAAAAGCACCACTGACAAGGACAACGCAGCCACAAGCACCGCTGCCAAGGACACCATCACCACAAGCACCGCTGCAAAGGACACTGCCGCCACAATCACTGCTACAAAGGACACCGCCGCCATGAGCACCGCTGCCAAGGACACCACCACCACAAGCACTGCTACAAAGGACACCGCCTCCACAAGCACCGCTACAAAGGACACTGCCGCCACGAGCACTGCTACCAAGGACACCGCTGCCACAAGCACCGCTGCAAAGGACACCGCCGCCATGATCACCACTACAAAGGACACCACCGCCACAGCATCGCTGCCAAGGACACCGCCGCCACAAGCACCGCTACAAAGGACACCGCCGCCACAAGCACCGCTGCAAAGGACACCACCGCAACAAGCACCGCTGGCCCATGAGCGCCAAGAGCACTGACGCTACTGAGTCCGCCACGAGCAGGATGAAGCACCCTGTGCACAAAGCCCCCTCCAGAACCAGTGGAGATTTACATCCACTACCTCAGTCCTTGGCAGGATGAAGCACTCTGGGTACAAAGCCCCCTCCAGAACCAGTGGAGACAGGTATCCACTACCTCAGTCCTTGGCAGGATGAAGCACTCTGGGCACAAAGCCCCCTCCATAACCAGTGGAGATTTATTTACATCCACTACCTCAGTCCTTGGCAGGATGAAGCACTCTGGGCACAAAGCCCCCTCCAGAGCCAGTGGAGACAGGCATCCACTACCTCTGTCCTTGGCAGGATGAAGCACTCTGGGCACCAAGCCCCCTCCAGAACCAGTGGAGACTGTTATTCACTTGAGAGACTGTGGCTTTGCACTCCCCAGGATTGAACAGTGGGCAACCCACCCACTGTAGAGACTTGAGAGACTGTGGCCTTGCACTCCCCAGTATTGAACAGTGGGCAAACCACCCACTGTAGAGACTTGAGAGACTGTGGCTTTGCACTCCCCAGGATTGAACAGTGGGTGGATGAAGCAGTGGGTAAACCACCCACTGTAGGGACTTGAGAGAATGTGGCTTTGCACTCCCCAGGATGAAACGGTGGGCAAACCACCCACTGTAGAGACTTGAGAGACTGTGGCTTTGCACTCCCCAGGATTGAACAGTGGGCATGTGGCCCCCTCGTGGATTTGGCGTTGTGCACTCATCCGGCTGAGGTGCCCCCCCTTTTCCTTCCCCCCGAGGTGCCTGTTTTATTTCTATCTGATGCCCCTGCAGTGTTCTCTCCGTCATGTTCGGGTACCTTGTGTGGGCCTCGACCATGCAGTGTGGGCCCAGTGTTCCACAGACTTAAATAGAGCAATACCTGGACTTCTATTCTTGGTGTATATATTTGTTAATAGTGTATATATATTTTTGCGTACTGGATTTTAATAGATTACAATGGTTACACTCATTTCCTTTTGTCTTTGTATTCTTCCAGGGGGGTTTTGGGGTGTAACTGTGATCTATCAATATGTATTAGTGTGTGTGTTGTGGTGGGTGAGGGTGGGGGTGTTGTGTGTTGCGTGTGTGTCCCTGTTTTTTCCCTCCCCTGTGTCATAGGTGCAGTACTCACCGTGGTCTTCACCACCGACGTTCGTGCTCCTGGTAGAGGAGCAAAAAGATAAAGCCTGGCAAAATGTGAAGCTCTGGTTCCATGGCGTCCTGGTTCCTCGTGGGGTGTGTAGAGGTGAGCGTTTTCCCTTTGAAGACCTGTTTCTGCCGTGTTTTTGTTCGCGGTGAATCAGCCCCGAAAAAGGTGGCAGATTGGTAGGTTGTGATACTGTGGACGGTACATTGTCCTCCGCCTGTCTGTTGGCGGTGACCACCGCGCTGTTTGTTTGTACCGCCGTGGCGGTCGGAGTGTTAAAGTGGTTGTCTTTGTTGGCGGTTTCCGCCACGGTCGTAATTCTATTTTTTTTACCGCCGGCCTGTTGGCGGTCTTACCGCCGCTTTAACACCGACCGCCAGGGTTGTAATTACCACCACCATTGTGTTCTAACTGAAATGAGCATCATTATGAATCATTCATTGTGTGGCATGTCCTTAAATCTTATATGCATGTGCATTGTCTTGAAAAGGATTTAATTAACTATGCAATAAAAATACATTTGACAATGCTGAGAAACATCTGCAAAAGCTGTGTCACTATATAGGCCAGTTACATTTTTCTTTGAGTAAGCTTGGGTATAAAAAACAACTTACTCTTTCAAGTTGAAATCCCAAATGATGGATCCAGGTGACAAAAACCTTTTAACCTAGACTCCTTTCCATAAATCATTTCTGTCCAGAGCAGAAGGGAACACATGTTCTATTACAGGGATATGAGGGGTTCTTTCATTTCCCAAGGGATGTCCTAACAGTATAGTGCAAGGGGAAGAATGCTAGAGCCATTTAAAGGAGAAACTTTGAGAAGATTCACAGCAAGTTCAGAGAAATGTGGAGAAAAAGATAGCTGGATTGGCATGAATGGGTATAAAGAACTGGCTAGGGCATGAGATAAGATTGACTCCTTGCTACTGCCTCCTCAGGGCATTCCTTACTTGGTAGAACATGTGAAGGAAGATTCCTCCTGACTGCTGAGGAAAGAAGCCTGAAAGGGCACTGATCACTATTGTCCTGCAAAACTCTGTCCCAGATTCTGAAAGGTGTCATGCCGTGCAGTGCAGCAGTCAGAAATGCTGTGCGGCATGACAATGAAAGAGGAGGAGGGTGCCATATTCACAGAGAAATGGCACTCTCCTCCCTTCTCCCTAGCACCGGTGCTGATTGTAGTTGCAGTGTGCCATGCACACACTTTAGGGCCATAGTACTAGGGTGTGTGCTTGAGTCTAGTATAGATTTTGTACAGGATGGGTACCCTTCCTGTACAAAATACTTTGTCTAGACATGTGAAAATGCTTTTCCTGCCTTGTATGTGTGCTGTACAGTGCAGCATACATGCAATGTCGGAAAAGTAGGGAGAAATAAAAACATTTCTCAGATTGATGTCTGCTTTTCAGCGATGTTAATTTTTGGTGCAAAACCCTTTCTTCTGATATTTCAGAATAGGGTTTAGAGAAAAAAGGCATGGGTGGTAGCACGGATGTAACCACTCATGTAACGCCCTATTGATGCAAAATTAATGCTAAGCAGCGTTTCCCACTGCTTTGTGTTACTTTGCCACACAAACCTACACAAACACCAATTTTGTGTTGGTGGGTGTATTCCAAAAAAAGTTTACTGTCGGTTTGACAATACAAAAGTAACTTTAATACCGCCGCTAAACCTTTCAGAATCTGGGCCTCTGTGCGATGGCTTGGTACATGGTACACTATGCTGGGCTGCACTCTGATGTATTGTGTTGTGATCTGATGCACTTTGCAATCTTGTAATGTCCTGTATGAACTTTGCTGTTTGGCTCTGATGTACTATGTTCTTGTCTGTTGGGCAATGCCAATTCGATATGCTTTGTTGTGATGTTTTGTGCGATACTTTGAGATTCCATGAAGTGTTGTGAGGTCATGTGTTCTGATATACTTTGCTGTTACTTGAAGGTGTCTGGTAGGCTGTGCTTTGGAGGACTGTATTGCTCTGTTGTGTGTCCTGATGTGCTGTGCTGTTTTGTGATTAGGTGTGCTGTTAACTACTCAGGGGTACTATAGCGTGATGTTATAACGTGTGCTCTGCTATCATCCCCAGGTCTCTGCTGTTTTGGTTTCAAGTTGTAGTGCTGAGCTGTGCATCGATGAGCTTTCCAGACATACAGGGAGCCTGACGTGATGGCTGGCTGTTATGTATTGTAATGTGCTGTGCTCAGATGTGGACTGATGTTCTTCAAGGTGATGGAACAACTTGTGTACTCTCATATTATGATGTTTTCTGGTGTGTTTAGGGCCATATTTATACTTTTTGACGCAAAGCTGCGCCGGTGCAGTTTTGCGTCAAATATTTTACCGCCAGCTAACGCCATTTCGATGCGCTGTGCGGGCATCAAATTTATACTTTGACGCACGGCGGCACATCCAACAGGTGGGAGTCATTTTTTTTTTACGCACACAGCGGCGTCAAGTCGTAAAGGAAAACAACGTTAACGCGATGTAAATGACTGTGGGTCGATTTACGACAGTGCAACCGGGAAAGCGCAGTTTTTTTTGATGCAATAGTGTCAAAATTACCCGCGAACACTGCCCTTTCAGCAGAGGAGAGCCAAAATGGATCCCAGATGCCACTACAGACCCCAGGAAGATGACAGCAGACCAGGAACCAGCCAGGATGATCCATACAGGAACCAGGACATATATAGAAAAAAAAGAAAGTGTCGCTTCAGTTCAGAGGAGCAGGAAATCCTGGTTAAAGAGGTGACGGAACACCAGCACCAACTGTTCATCACCTCTAAGTTGCCAGTCAGCAGGAGAGAGGCCATATGGCAACAAATTGTTAACAAGATCAACAGTGTGGCTGAAGTACGCAGGACAGTCACCGAGTGTAAGAAACGCTGGCATGACTGCAAACGTAGGACCAAGGAAAAAATGGCCAGGAACAGGAAGGCAGCACTGCAGACTGGAGGGGGGAGTCCAGCACACCAGGAGGCCCTGGACCACATGGAGGAGATGGTCGCAGCCGTCATCCCTGAGGAGATCGTCACAGGGATTCAAGGACAGGACAGCGCAGACTACCACGAGACAACGCACATGCAGGGTAAGTTGCATGGGGAATTATTATGCAATAATGTTCACTGAAACCGGGGTGGGGAATACCTACTACACAATGCATGTAAGTCAGGATAAATATGGAGTGGTATGGGTAAAGGGGCACGGCAGGGGGGCATGCTTAGCACAGACAGAAGCTGGGGCACGACAAAACAGAGCACCAACAACAGTCCCATGGGGGCATCCTGTCATGACAACAATGGATCTAAGGGAAAGCCGCGACAGGTGGGAAGGCCACTACGTCAAACTTACATCCTGGCACTCGTCAGTCAAAATGTATCCTACATCAACTAGGTCCCTATCAGTAATCCAGTAGCCAAAACAACAACTGCAATGTAACTGCGACAACAGTTGACACTAACACCTCTGATCTCTGTGCAGCTATAGTAGCCAATGGCAGTAACCTCCCCATGGAACCTACATAACTAAATTAGGAGGTGAGGATGACATCTGCAACTATCTCCAGAAATAAGACAAAGGCACGAGTACACTCAAATGTCAATGCCCATAGTTGACACATACATCAGCCAAAGTAAACAGCAATAGGAGCCACACAGCACTAAGGACACACACATGCTGCATACATCAGGGTCCCTCACATGCCTGGCTAACAAGGCAACATCATTAATGTCATACTGCTCAGACAACAACATTGAGGAGGGGACACATGCAACTGGTCACTGAAACACACCTGCACAGTCTGAGGACCAAATAGGACATTGATACGATAAACAGGGCAATCCAATTAAACACACATTACCCAACATCAGCTGGAAACATCAACAATGTCTACATCCATATCACATCGTAACATTGCCATGCATAGGATATGCCACATAACAATTACAATTAGGTCAATGTGAATAAAAAGATTTTGGGGCAGGTCCTGAGAGGCAAGTGTGCTGCCAGGGCAATCACAACACCCACAGCCAGTGAAAGGTCTCACCATAAGAATAGATATACACGGAGGGTCGAGTAGGACAAAAAGATGGCTATTCCCTAATTGGTACAAAGCAACACCTAGAGGCGATTAGGCAGACAAGTCTGATAACTCTATATCATACATGTGACACACAGGTGGGCCATAGGCCTATAACAATGCCCATATGAAGGACAGCAGATACCAATACCAAACAAGATCACAAAGTAAAGTCATCAAAAGGCTTGCATGTTACGGCTAAACTGTCACAACACAGACACACTAATTGTACCCTGTTTCATTGCAGAGGAACATGGACCTCCTGCCGATATGCCTGTCCCTGATTTCTCTGATGACATTGATGACGAGCCCATAAACATTCCCCAGGAGACCATCCAAAAGGTCCTTGAAACCCTCCAGACCCCACCTTCAGTCACAAGGAGGAGCACAGAACAAGCAGCCATCACAGAAGAACCAACCACCACCCCAATTGTAAGACCTGCCAGCTCCAATACAGCTGAGGACTCTGACGACACTGGCACCAGCTTTGAAAGAACTGTAGTTGGTGTACAGCAGGAGCTGGCCAAGGAGGTGCGGGTGGGGATGCAAACAATGGCAGCCAGCCTTGAGGGGGTGCGTTCATGCATGACGTCATTTGCAGATCAGGCAGCTGCTATGAAAGCCCTAACATCTATCTTGCAGGAACTGCAGAAAACACAGAAAGAAATCAGCACAGCTGTAATACAGTTGACCCAACACCTACAACTGCAATCCTGTCAACGCGTGCACGAATGCAACATTGAACCCCTCAGGGCCGACCTGGCTGCCTACCATCGTGATGTGGCTGCTATTCTCAAAAACCAGCAGGCCCTCCTTGCAGCAGTACTGCCCTTAAGAACTTCACAGGGAGCAGCTCCCGGGATGTCTGACTCCACGTCTTCTAACACTGAGGTGTGTGTTGCCCCTTCACAACCAACAACAACAAGGACAAACCAGGCAACACACAAATCAGAAGAAGAAGACATGGAACAGATCACATTCTCACGGAATAGTACCTGGAAGCACTAGTCCCTGCACCATGGCCTACTTTGACCAAGGTCCTACGTTTTGTCAAATGCCAGTCTCACTACAACTACACTCAATGACTGTTCTGCTAACCACTGTATGACTTGTCAGCATTGCCAGTGAATGTCTCTCTTCTACTATTCGGCAAATCCTGTCCCTCTGCACTGTCTGTGACATCACCCCAGCATGTCAGGAGCATCATCCACACCCCTTCTGTAGGATCACCATGTAAGAATGCACCAGAACGGACTCAGCAAACATGGACAATGGACATTTTGCACTACAGCACCTATGAATAAATAGCACTTGCACACCTAACATGTCTCTGTGTTATTTGACACATCAACTTTGCAGTAGAAAACTCTAAAGTGCCTGTGTGACAACCATGTAGCTTGTCAATACAACTGTCCTGACATCATGTAGTCTGATACATCTGTGCAGTGGCCAGGATCGCATCATAGCCTTACCATCCTGAGGAGAATAACTGATGAAGGGACAAACCACACACAATCATGCTGTGTTGGACAGAATAATGCTCCATCTATAGCAATGCAAGTCAACTAATGGTGGCTGATAAATGTAGGCACCATGCAATACTAAAACATTAAATTATGCAGCATAATCTAAGCAAACACAAATAAACACTGCATCAATCACCCTTTCTGAGTATACTTCCATGAAGGGAAGTCATGCTGAATTTTTACACACATGATCTATGTCAGCAATGAAGGCAACAAGACAAGAGTGTTAACAACACCTCATCTACAAAGATCTCCCTGAACATCACACTGCAGTACGACCTAATAAATTTCCCACAATACCAAGTCTGGAAGCACACTTTGTGATGTAGAATACCTACTCATCAACACAAATCCTTGGTGATCGATGTAAACTACCAATGGTGGGTCTCCCAAATGGTGGATACTTACCAAGTTAGCACACGGGTAGCTGCCATGTTAAAGCTCCATGTTCTGTGGTGTGTAGCATAGGACACAAATGTCATAGAAAAACATTCACCTACACTGATGTCAAGGCCATGATCAAGTAGCAGTTAACGCATAATGCAAAGGGTTAACTATATGTTTATTCCTATGTATTCACACGAGAGGCAACTAAGGGAAAAGTCATACCTACACTAATCTAACCTGACTACTCCTAACCCACAACTGTCCCTAACTAACCTAAGCTAAACTTACTCTACACATATAACGAATCGATCTAAACATCAACCCCCCCACCCACCATTATGAGACAGGACACATGCAGGACAACACATACTAACCCACACACATACTATACTATCCTAAACAATCATATATTTTTTTGTAAATTTTTTTATTTTATTTTTTAAACAAACAGGAATCCAAACATTGACCCAACCCACCAGCACAAAAATGAAAAATAGAAAGAATAAGGACCCCCCACCCTCCTCCCTAACACTAACTAAGCTAACAACCTACACTAACCTAACACTAATCCCCAAAACCCAAATATCAGTACAAAAAGGAAAGAGGAGAGAGGGGAGGGGTAAATGTAAAACATGCAAGAAAGTCCTAGAGGTTGGCCCTCCGTAGGGTCCGCCTGATGGACCGAAACCTTTTCTTAATATATGCCACATCCTGGCTTAGCTTGTCCACCTTTGAAATAAATTTGTCCATTTTCCGGTTTAATGCCAGGAATGCCGCTGGGTCAATAGGAGGGGCTGCTGCAGTCTGTGTGCTGGCCGAGGTGCACGGTGTGGCAGTAGTTGTTTGCCCACTGGACTGTCCTGCTGCTTGGAAAGTGCTGGGTCCAGGTTGTGCTGACGAGGCAGGGTCAACTGTCCCCGCCGTTGCTGGGGCCACTTGGGGAGACCTGGTGGATGTGGTGGTGGTGGCTGTTGTGGGCAATGTAGGGCCACCCTGTGGTGAGGCCCACCATGCCCCGGAGGCCCGATCGGCTTGGTATTTTCGGGCCATCCTCCTGAACCCCGACTGCACCTGCAGGATGTGCCGGTATCTCATTGCACGCCTTTCGAACTGATGTCTCTGTGCGGCACTCATGTTTGCAGCTGTGAAGAGATGTGGCAAATATTTCCCATAGGAAATGCATTGGGTGGAATTGTACAATGGGTCAATTGCACATTACTTGTACTGTATTTGTTACAGCGATTTTCACAACATAGTTCATTGAAAGTCTCAGAGGAAGTACATGTGAAGCCTGCATACAAAAGGGCATCTCACACCTAGCATATCCATGTCTCAACATGATGGGTGACATCAGCCTAAACTTCTCATCCAAATAATGGTTAATGCAGCTAACATTATGGCTGAACCTCTTCCGCATACTGACTTCACTACATATGTCACTCTATGTGATAACTATCACAACCCTCACTCAATGCCATTTGTAAATGTATTTTGCAAATATTGAACTCATGTGCCATAACCGAATGTGTACACTAGGTTCTAAACAAAGTTGCAAAAGGTCACAAGTATGTGTAACATACTGGTTGCTACAGTCCTAGGTACCCTATTCCCAATCACATGGCAGTCTTTGAGGGTGGGTGGGAAGAACAACCAACAATCCCAGATTCAATGCACACCCAGGACTGTATAGAAAGGTCAACAAGTATTTGCCTCCACACACAACACCAATGAAGGGCTAGCAACAAATTGGAGTCAGCCAAACCTTGTCCTATCCAAGGTCTACACATGTCAAAATGCACTGACTTAGGCCAACATCACATACTACCAGTTAGACATATTTTAACACACACACAGAGGAGCAAGAACACCCATGATCATGAGGAGAATGAACACCTAGGCCATTGCACTCTAGTCCCACACACTTCTAGTTCAACTTGTGGAAGTACATGCCCCCGGAAGATCCAACCTACAGTGTACTCAGTCCATCCTCAACTAGGGAAGCTGCATATTTAAGACAAGCCTTTTGCAGAAGCTATCTGGGAGAATGTGAGTCTGAAATGCAGACTCAGTCCAAGCCAAGTCCCAGAGCAACTCTTACATTAACCAGTGTATTCCACATGACTCATCCCACTCCCCATACCGGGCCCGACTGGAATGACCTACAGCCCCTAAATCTGAGAGATGGATAAGCATTGGTCTACTGAAACTGAAGTGATATTTGAAATCCCACTAATGCAGCAATACCAATGAATGGGCAGCGCATCAAACCTTGAATTCTGTTGAACACACAGTAGTCCATCATGCATCACTAACAAACAATAAAAATAGCACTCATGCCACACTCACTGTAGGTGTTGGGGTCCTCAAAATGAGCCACCTCTCCCACGGTGTACGGTGCAGGTCCACCTGTAAAGCATGGAAGGAAGAATATACTCAGACTCCATGCACTGACAAACAATTGCAGTTACAAAGACAATGTGAGAATATGACATGCGTAATGAAACACTTTCACACATGCTCATACTGCATGAAAGAATTATTAATCAACATTTACATTGGATGAGTCTCCTGCTACAGTTACACACCCTACTACACACATGGAGTGGCCAGGACAGTCATGTGGTGTCAAAGATACACCTCCATTAGTATGCCCCAACAATATCGGGTGCATTCATCTCATCATGTGCATCCCAGAGAGACATCCAAAAGCTGGTTACTTGAGGACTGCATGACCCCTCAAACTCAAACAGGCTATGTGGTCATTTTCAACACACACCAACCAGACACACATGTGACATATGTGTGGACAACATAGCTAACTTCAATTGACGTGAAGGCACCACTCATTTATAGCATCATATTGGGTTTACAAATTTCTGTCTAGCTATGGCGTCTACATATGTAGGTATGATGTTTCAACATCCATTTTTCACTGGCTATTATGACTTGTAGAGTTCAAATAGAGGCATTAACGTGTCGCTTGTCTGACACAAAGGCAACACTACATTACACACAGCTACAGGCATCCGGTATGTGTAGAAAACTTGAGCTATCTGACTGCTTGCATTTGTCTTCCTATACATTCTGAAACAATCACCCAGTAGGTTTCCCTAGCATTACACACAGTCAGCTACTTATCTAGCAGATTGGGTAACAATCATCACATGTCCCCACACAGCTTTCAATTATTCACATGTAATTGATTTGTACTCACCAACATGCCCACCCATCCTGATTCCCAGGTGGTCCAGCAGATCCTGCTCCCTGGATATCAGATCAGCCCAGCGGTGCTTGAGTTGATGGTCATTCCTCAGGCTACCGTAGACCCGGACCAAGTGATGGCACACCTTCCCCCACCGGACTTTACGTGCCTCCGTGTGATACCCCTGTATCTCACGGCCCCCAGCCTCCAGCATGAGTGGGAGGAAATGGCAAACAAGCCATATAAAAAACCCCAATTCCTCCTCACCCATCCTGGCAAGCCGTGGCCTACCTGACATCTCTGCACTTATAAAGGTGAAAAAGTTGGAACAAAAAGGAAAAGGGGGAAATGGGGAAAGGTAGAGTAGTGAAAAAAAAAGAAAACTTAAGAATAAGAGCCCAACTAACCCCAAATTTAAACTACCCAGAACAGACTCCCACAGACAATAAAAGAAACACTGGACTTGACAAAAGTATACAAAACAGACTCAGACAATATTCAACAACAAGACAATGATCACAAAAGCACATTAGAGAAGGTACACTGGACACAAAAGCACTAAAACACAGGACAACACTTTCCACACAGCCACACAGTCTAGGATAATCTGAGACTGCAAAGTGAAAGTGAAAGTACACCCACAGTACAGAATCTGTAAACAGGATATCCTATTACATCACATCCTGCATAAAATGGCCGCCGTTTTTATTTTTCCATTATGCGTCATATTTTCACGCATACAGATTGTGCGTCATATTTTTTGACGCATAACAGTGCACATAATGCAGAGTCAATTTTTTTTTCGACATTGTTCCCTTATATTTGTGTGAGGCTTATTTTACAGTTCTAGAGTTGAAATTTAAGCCGCTGGCAAATATGATGACCAGATATGAAAATTAATTTTGACTCTGCATTATGTGCACTCCTGTACGTCAAAAAATGATGACACACAAGCTGTATGCGTGGAAATATGACGCATCATAGAAAATATGGTGGCCATGTAATTCTGCTTATTAATATATTAATTTCAAAATTATATTTTTTGACTCTGCATTATGTGCACTCATGTACGTCAAAAAATTATGACGCACAAGCTGTATGCGTGGAAATATGACACATCATAGAAAATATGGTGGCCATGTAATTCTGCTCATTAATATATTAATTTCAAAATGATATTTTTTGACTCTGCATTATGTGCACTCCTGTACGTCAAAAAAATATGATGCACAAGCTGTATGCGTGGAAATATGACGCATCATAGAAAATATGGTGGCCATGTAATTCTGCTTATTAATATATTAATTTCAAAATGATATTTTTTGACTCTGCATTATGTGCACTCCTGTATGTCAAAAAATTATGACGCACAAGCTGTATGCTTGGAAATATGACGCATCATAGAAAATATGGTGGCCATGTAATTCTGCTTATTAATATATTAATTTCAAAATGATATTTTTTGACTCTGCATTATGTGCACTCCTGTACGTCAAACAATGATGACGCACAAGTTGTATGCATGGAAATATGACGCATTTTGAGAAATATGTCTTAAATTTGTCAAATTGTGAAAGCAATTTTGTCATGAACAAACGGTGCTAAGTGATACACATTTGGGGTTAGCTATGACACATGTCCCTTATAGGATGTATAGAGGGCATTCACAGTGTAATAGTAATGATTGCTCAAAATGGTTATTACCCATAATTGTACACATATTTTGGGTAATTGCTGATGGCTAATTTCAAATGATGAATGGGATACCAGGATGTATTCCTTAGCAACAATGTGTCCACATTTATCACGGTAATCCAATTATCTATAGTCCAAACAGGTTGTGCAATTGTCAATTACACTTTTTATGGGGGTAACCATGTCCTAATTATGAATTTGTGTATCTTTTATGTGTTTTACTTTTGACATGTAGGCCACACATGCGCCTTATGCATGTGTGTACTTCACATGTGCATATTTCATGTATATTTGGGGGGCGGTATAGGTGGACTTAGGCCCCAAGCACCCTAGGGTTTGCCCTTCCAGATTTGCTCATTTATCCAAGGGTTTCATTTATTCAGTAATCCTAAACCTACAGCAGCAGGCTCATGGAAGGCCATAGGGTATTATTCACTGTTCGCCATTCAATAATCCCATTTGCACATTTGACGTTTGCCCTATTGATTATTTGGAGCAATCTGACATACCATTTTGCATTGAAATGTTTTTCTAAATCTCGGCGTTCCTTATGTGCTGATGACAAATAGGTTGTTGATGTATGTGGCGCTTTATGCATTACATGGTTTAGTGGCATGTTTCATTCTTCCTGCTAGGTTCCAACTGGGACACTACTGTGATCGGCTGCTTGCAAATATTTGGTTGATTGGATGGCACATGTTTATATGTGTGGTCCAATGTAGATCCACTATCAACTGTCTGGGTGTATGTTGTCACTGTAACTTCCAGGTCTCCTCATAAGTTAGTGGCAGCTAATCTTGTTCCAATTGGGCATTGTTTGTAGCAAAAATGGAGAGAAGCCATTGAGGACATGGTCACCTACACATGGATGGTCCCACCCTGTCACTGAACACGTGTAATGAGACTTTCAAATGAGCTACATTTTGTGCTGAGTGAGAGAATGTCTCAGGTGTCTGGATCAGGCATGTGTCATTGCCACATTTGTACTCCTGTTGGCCTCTGTGGCTGGTAATGTATCATGAAACATCATAGCCTCTGTGCAGACATTTGTGGTGTATATTTTTTGTGTGATGAGTGTTATGTCATTATTGCTCAATGAGACGGCATTCTTCTTCAGCAATTTCAAACTAAAGGTGGGCAGAAATGAATAGGCCAAACCATGATGTGGTGTTTGTTATCTGTGTTTATTTACAATTGTGCATTAAGTGGTGATATAAGAAATTATGAAAAGAAATTATTTACAATATGTTGGCGCCTACGCACTCTAGCAGCCGTGTTTGGTTGTCCCCCCTCCTGTTGCAGGCCAGCATCCTCCTCTTCGTCGTCTTCAGGCATGTCTGGGTCTGGTTCGAGGAGGGGAATGTTCCTTTTTACACAAATGTTGTGCAATATGGCACAAGTGAGTATGATCCTACAGACCATCTCTGGGGAATATAGTAGGCTACCGCCAGTGATGTCAAGGCAGCGGAACCTTGACTTGAGGATCCCAAAGGTCTGCTCAACAATGCAGTGGGAGGAAATGGCAAACAAGCCATATAAAAAACCCCAATTCCTCCTCACCCATCCTGGCAAGCCGTGGCCTACCTGACATCTCTGCACTTATAAAGGTGAAAAAGTTGGAACAAAAAGGAAAAGGGGGAAATGGGGAAAGGTAGAGTAGTGAAAAAAAAAGAAAACTTAAGAATAAGAGCCCAACTAACCCCAAATTTAAACTACCCAGAACAGACTCCCACAGACAATAAAAGAAACACTGGACTTGACAAAAGTATACAAAACAGACTCAGACAATATTCAACAACAAGACAATGATCACAAAAGCACAATAGAGAAGGTACACTGGACACAAAAGCACTAAAACACAGGACAACACTTTCCACACAGCCACACAGTCTAGGATAATCTGAGACTGCAAAGTGAAAGTGAAAGTACACCCACAGTACAGAATCTGTAAACAGGATATCCTATTACATCACATCCTGCATAAAATGGCCGCCGTTTTTATTTTTCCGTTATGCGTCATATTTTCACGCATACAGATTGTGCGTCATATTTTTTGACACATAACAGTGCACATAATGCAGAGTCAATTTTTTTTCCGACATTGTTCCCTTATATTTGTGTGAGGCTTTTTTTACAGTTCTAGAGTTGAAATTTAAGCCGCTGGCAAATATGATGACCAGATATGAAAATTAATTTTGACTCTGCATTATGTGCACTTCTGTATGTCAAAAAATGATGACGCACAAGCTGTATGCGTGGAAATATGACGCATCATAGAAAATATGGTCGCCATGTAATTCTGCTTATTAATATATTAATTTCAAAATGATATTTTTGGACTCTGCATTATGTGCACTCCTGTACGTCAAAAAATGATGACGCACAAGCTGTATGCGTGGAAATATGACGCATTTTGAGAAATATGTCTTAAATTTGTCAAATTGTGAAAGGAATTTTGTCATGACCAAACGGTGCTAAGTGATACACATTTGGGGTTAGCTATGACATATGTCCCTCATAGGATGTATAGAGGGCATTCACAGTGTAATAGTAATGATTGCTCAAAATGGTTATTACCCATAATTGTACACATATTTTGGGTAATTGCTGATGGCTAATTTCAAATGATGAATGGGATACCAGGATGTATTCCTTAGCAACAATGTGTCCACATTTATCACGGTAATCCAATTATCTATAGTCCAAATAGGTTGTGCAATTGTCAATTACACTTTTTATGGGGGTAACCATGTCCTAATTATGAATTTGTGTGTCTTTTATGTGTTTTACTTTTGACATGTAGGCCATACATGCGCCTTATGCATGTGTGTACTTCACATGTGCATATTTCATGTATATTTGGGGGGCGGTATAGGTGGACTTAGGCCCCAAGCACCCTAGGGTTTCCCCTTCCAGATTTGCTAATTTATCCAAGGGTTTCATTTATTCAGTAATGCTAAACCTACAGCAGCAGGCTCATGGAAGGCCATAGGGTATTATTCACTGTTCGCCACTTAATAATCCCATTTGCACATTTGACGTTTGCCCTATTGATTATTTGGAAAAATCTGACATACCATTTTGCATTGAAATGTTTATCTAAATCTCGGCGTTCCTCATGTGCTGATGACAAATAGGTTGTTGATGTATGTGGCCCTTTATGCATTACATGGTTTAGTGGCATGTTTCATTCTTCCTGCTAGGTTCCAACTGGGACACTACTGTGATCGTCTGCTTGCAAATATTTGGTTGATTGGATGGCACATGTTTATATGTGTGGTCCAATGTAGATCCACTATCAACTGTCTGGGTGTATGTTGTCACTGTAACTTCCAGGTCTCCTCATAAGTTAGTGGCAGCTAATCTTGTTCCAATTGGGCATTGTTTGTAGCAAAAATGGAGAGAAGCCATTGAGGACATGGTCACCTACACATGGATGGTCCCACCCTGTCACTGAACACGTGTAATGAGACTTTCAAATGAGCTACATTTTTGTGCTGAGTGAGAGAATGTCTCAGGTGTCTGGATCAGGCATGTGTCATTGCCACATTTGTACTCCTGTTGGCCTCTGTGGCTGGTAATGTATCATGAAACATCATAGCCCCTGTGCAGACATTTGTGGTGTATATTTTTTGTGTGATGAGTGTTATGTCATTATTGCTCAATGAGACGGCATTCTTCTTCAGCAATTTCAAACTAAAGGTGGGCAGAAATGAATAGGCCAAACCATGATGTGGTGTTTGTTATCTGTGTTTATTTACAATTGTGCATTAAGTGGTGATATAAGAAATTATGAAAATAAATTATTTACAATATGTTGGCGCCTACGTACTCCAGCAGCCGTGTTTGGTTGTTCCCCCTCCTGTTGCAGGCCAGCATCCTCCTCTTCGTCGTCTTCAGGCATGTCTGGGTCTGGTTCGAGGAGGGGAATGTTCCTTTTTACACAAATGTTGCGCAATATGGCACAAGTGAGTATGATCCTACAGACCATCTCTGGGGAATATAGTAGGCTACCGCCAGTGATGTCAAGGCAGCGGAACCTTGACTTGAGGATCCCAAAGGTCCGCTCAACAATGCTGCGTGTCCTCTTATGGGCGTCATTGTATGCCCGCTCTGCAGCAGTAGTCGGGTTCCCAAATGGTGTCATTAGCCAAGGCTGGATGCCATACCCCTGATCAGCTGAAAGAAAAACACAGAATGGGATCATGTAGATGTAGGAGGCACTCTTGTAAAGACCTTTAATGGCAGTAGTTGTCTTGTGTTGTCTGTGACTCTTTTGTGTACTAATGTGACAACCTATACTTGTAGGCTAAAACTTTTGCATTGTGTTTTTTCCTTGGCTGAGCAAGTGTTTGTTAGCTAACCATTTGTCAGCAGTATGTTTTGGGAATTGCAATAGAGTGTGTCCTCCCTAGCATTGTGACTTGTGATACAGGTGTCCATGTGTCTTCACTGGGGGTGACATGATAGTTCCATGCAGAGTTCAAATTGAAAGTGTTGTTAACATGTTCATATGAAAGTACCCTGGACATCCCATACCTTTAGACTTATGCAATGTATTAATGTACAGGTTATTGTGACACTTACAATTTGCAAGGTGACATTCAGGCAACCACACTCATTAATGTCTTCACATTAAGCTGTACAGTAAATTCCAATGTGTGACAGGTTCAATGGTGACTTAAGAAACATGGCTAGTGATGTGAGGACCTCAGTGTGTTCCTGTCTAAGTGTTGCTGTTGTGGTGTATGTGTTGTGTGTCCTAGAGGGTTGCTGTGCAGTGTGTATATAAGTAGATTTCTGTACTTACCAACAAGTAGTCCATTGCCATACCATCCATCCTGGAAGTGTTGGTTGATGGTGCTGTGACGGAAGATGAAGGAGTCATATACACTCCCAGGATATTTAGCCACGATGTTGCTGATCAATCCTTGGTGATCGACTATGGCCTGCACGTTGATGGAATGTGTGTGCTTCCTGTTGCGGTAGAGGTGTTCTGTTGCAGCAGGTGGCACAAGGCGTACGTGTGTGCAGTTGATTGCACCAAGGACGTGTGGGAAGCCACTGATGGCGTAGGACCCCTGTTTTGTTTCCTGCTGCTTCTGCAGTGTGTTAGGGAAGCAGATGTGGAGGGGTGTCAGGCGAATGATGGCACCCAGTACTTTTGGCAGAAATGCAGAGAATGATGGTTGTGATATTCCGCCAACCAGGGCACCAGTTGTCTGAAACGAGCCACTTGCCAGCAGGTGAAGTACGGCAAGCAGCTTTGTTTCTGTTGGGATGGTGTGGGGTGTCAGTAAAGTGGGGGCCAACTGCTGTTCAATATTTCTCAGCAGCTGCTGAATGGCCTGCAAGTTCAACCGGTACCTCTGTATGATGTTGTGTTCCCTGAGGCCATGCAGGGTTGTTCTTGGGCGGAATATCCTCTCCTGCCTTCTGCGCTGCCTTTGGGGTCCCTGCTGTTGTTGTTGTAGCTGCTGTTGTTGCTGCAGGGCTCTGCGTCTACGTGCACGCTGGATAAAAATCACCTCCATGTCTCCCTGTTGCTGCTCTGCTGCTCTGCTGCTCTGCTGCTCTGTTGTTTGTTCTGTGTGTTCTGATTAAATACAGGTGTGTTTGCCCCATTTTAACGCCTGCCCTGACCCAGGCGTTAAATTTTGACGCACATCGGGCTTTGCGTAATTTTTTTGCTCCGCCTCCCAGCCGAGAGTCATTTTTGCCCGGATGCATAAATATGACGCACGGCCGTGTGGGTTGTTTTTTGGACGGGAACGCCTACCCTGCATATCATTAACGCAGGGCGGGTTGCCGCATCCAGAAAATGACGCACACTGCGGATTTTTATCATCCGCGGGCTCGGGCATCAGGGTATAAATATGGGGCAACGTTTGCGCTGATTGTGTGTCAAAAAGTTTGACGCACATTCGGCGCAAACGGAGTATAAATATGCCCCTTAGTGTCCTGTACTCTAATGTTATGTGCTTTACCCTGATGTGCTGTGTTAGCTGTGGTGTGTTTCGAAACAATGATATGCTCAGATGTGAGCTTTTAAGTCTTGATTATGGAGACAAAGGGTCAAAAACAACCGATGGAAACTGCCATGATGTGGCTAGGGAGGGGCAGATACAGTGTGGGGAACGTTAAACAGAAATTATGCAAAACAAGTTCAAAGTCAGGGATGAACTAAGTTGTGCAGATTTTTGGTGCTGTGACTCTGTGCAACCTACATTTGTTTTCCTCCTGCATATATAGGTCCTATTTTCCATTCCCCAAGATTGTGTTGCTGCATGGTGTCAGTGCAGCAAGCTTATAGAGAAAAAAACAGCAAGCAACACTGCAGGATGTGGGACAGGAGCGGCTGGTGTTCAAGGGCTAAAAGGCTGCGCCCCTAGCCTTTTCTGGTGAAGCATATATATAATTACATGATGAAAGTAAAACATTTTCTGCACAACAGTTACCAAGTGCAAGTTGTGCACTTTGAAAAGCCCCACTGTGCCTGTGTCAGTATGTGGCTGAAAGCTGCACAGTAGGGCTGACAGGGTTTGCCCACGCAAAGCCCTTACGTTTTCTCAGAACGCAGTGATGTCCCTGGGTTATCTCCTCCTCCACCAGAAGCCCTGATAGTAAACAGCCTGGAGCGTTTTTTGTTCAGCCCGGGTTTACTCAAATGGTGGGGTGTGATCAGAGGGGTCTACATAATAGAGGTCACATTTTATTAAAAGAATGTGACATTGCGCAAAGAAAATCCCCTTTTCCTGCATTACAAGCAGTCTGTGGCGGAGAAATGGAATAAATACAATAAATAACTCCATCCAGGGCTCTCTGGGAGACAGGAGTGTGACCTGAAGACCTCAAGTCATAAATATGCCAAAGACAACCCTGCACACAAGTAAGTTGGAGCTCTATCTTTTTTACAGACAATAAGAAGAAAATCTGTTCTTTCAGCTCTCCTCTCCCTTCACTGCCTCTGTAGGTGATTTTGTCTCTCAAAGGCAGTAATGGTTCCAGTAATTTATCATGGCTAGTTATGCTCGTTTATTTCTTCTGCAGACTAATGACGTGATATGTCATATTAAACATGTAATCTGCAGCTCAAATAAACGTGTACCTTTTATCACTGAAACTGCTGGATACTGGATGGGTGAGGCAATGTGTGTTTGTTTGAATAAGTGTTTGCAGGGCTGGAATGAGTGGCTGAGAAAATGTGGGTGTCTGTGTATAAGAGTTGTGTGAATGGCAGTGGATGACAATGTGGATGAGTAAATAGGTAGGTGACCAAAGGCAGTGTGTGAGTAGGTGAATGGAAATACGTGGGTAGTGAGGCTCACTCACAAGGTGCAATTCCGTCTTGTATTTGTGCCCCACCACTGCTTTTAGTCACCAGCCACCACTGATGTGGGAATAAAAAGTGTGGAAAGATGTAGGAGGCAGAAAAAGACAGGCTGCACAGAGAAGTCAGGCAAATTCTCCGTGTTCATTTGAGTGTGGTTGTGTTTGCATGATTTTCATAGGACTGACCTTTTGGATTTGCCAGTGTTTTAAAATGATTTGGGAATTTTATTGTGTTGTGTTCGTAATTTTGATGTTGCTTGATACTGCTTGAAATTAGTACACATTTCACTGTGCAATTGTCTGTTGTTTGAGCCACAGCCCCCACGGATTAAGGAGAAATGCACTTAAAACTGTGTCATACCCTAAACAGGACGTTTTGTAAAGTTAATAGGGTTACAACTTTCCCAAATTAATAACGTAATTCCTAATCCACCGAAAACCTCAAAGTGTCTGAGTGCTAGAAATATGATTTGTGCACAGAAATCCAGTTCCCACGTTAGGAGGGATCACCTTGCCCCCATGTGTTATATTCCCGTAGTAGAAACATTGGGAGACTGATGTGCCCACTACAGACCTGTATTATCTCTTTTGGCCAATTCACAGTACATAGCATCTAGCCTTGGGGTACTTCTGTTTCAAAGCATACACACGGTGCAGCTTACATTGAGAAACATAACAAAAACTATATGGGGGCCACAGTGTAATTATTCCTTGAGAAAGCTGACTCACTCAGTTGATTTTTCTAAACCTACAATTGTTCTAGGTAATAATTTTCAAGCCTGCTGCTTGGGAACTTTCTGGCAATTTGTGTCCACGTCTAGGGAGCCGAGGTCCTGTTTTTGTAATTACAAAAGGTAGTTCTTTGATTATATTTCTTGGAAGTTGCAGCAATTATCCTTATCATGTGTGTTAGGTTTTGTAAGTAATGAAAAAGGTATCTCTTTATTCTTGTGAGGATGGTGAATTTTTCTTTGAAGTGTTGATAACGTCTGGTCATCTATATGCAGTGCACTAAAAACATGTAATTTGTGTAGCCTTTTCAATGCTAAAATCTCAAAAGACTCACTTCAATGGTGAGCAGGTCAGAAAAGTGTGAGACATATATCGCGGCCTCTAATTACTAATACCACAAAATACTTCATTTACCATGCACAGTAAATAGCATACATAACATACACAATCAATATTTAACACACCTAATTCTGCAAGTTTTGCCTTTTTTTCAGACCTTTTGCTGGAGAAATGTCAACAGATTTGTGCTACTAAATTATGTCAGGGTAAAACAATTATGGGAGCTAACGCTCACACAACTCTGAATTCTGATCCTTGCTCAAACTCCTGTTTATCTAGGTATCAGAATTTCAACACAACTCATGAGTAAGGCACAGGGTGTAATTTAGCGTTTTAAAGGCAGACTTCTAATCTGCCGTTGAAGTGGACTAAATTTGAGCGCCCCAATGATCATGAATAATCTGCATTATTTGTAGTTCACTGCCTGGAAAGATGAAGTTTCAACACGTAGGTGGTTGTCATTGCCATGGAAGGAGACACTCTGACGGCTAAAAAATATGACAATATTGTTTCAGATGGTGGAATTCACGCCACTAACTGTGCACACTGAAAATACACCAATAATAGGAGTGCGTTATGAATGTCCACATTGCTATCCACTCCAAAAAGGGTAGTTCCAACCATTATTAAAGTTCTGTACTTAAATCTACCAAAAATGCAGTGTATTTCCCTTCTTTCTTCTGCAATTTCCCAGCATATCTGGAGATCTCCATATGATGGACATCTGGTTCTTGGAGACTCCTATATCTTGTCTTTTGTATCTTCTAAGGTTTAGAGCTATACTGCCTAATATGTGATGGGCCAACTATGAATTATTGTGAGGCTGATTTACCACCAAGTATGGAGGAACTACCTTTGTGAAAGAGCACCACGGAAAGAGTGACAGACTCATACCTACATTTTCCATACAGATTCCATTAAATTAATCAATAACATTTTGATCTCCAGTGATAAACCAAGTTCGATGTGTTTGAATGATTGCAGTCAAATATCAATAATTGGTTGGCTAACAAGGGTAAGCCATTTCCTTTTCCAAAGAGGGGTATGGTAAATGGCAAATAGATTACATATTTCTAGCCTTCTTTTTGCAGAGAGGTCTCCCTTTGTGGCGAGGGCCTGTCGGGGAAGAGGAATAGAGCACAGCTGGGATTGATTTGATTTAAAGAGTGAAGAATGAGTGTCATTGGTGTGCTGAGGTACATCATTGAGTAGGGAATGGGATGAAGGAGTTAGGATGAGGAGAGAATAAAATCTAGGATTTTGTATTTTAAAATCATCTGATATCCAATTATTACTAAAAAAGTCTGAAACGTGTATGTTGCAAAAAAGGAATGCGAAAATATGATTTAATTTTGGTTAGAGCAGAAATAATAAAAAATGTACATTGTTAAAATCTACTTCTTTTATGTTGTTGGGCAGTGACATTCTCAGATGTATACTTGGATCAGAAGTGGAGATGTCTGCCTCAACATAATTAAGATGGAAATTATTGTTGTTTTACTATGATCTTGCTCATCTTCCACATCGTAAAGTTCAAATTGTTTCAAGCCATGTCATCTGACCTCCCTCAAATTCCCCTCATGTGGATCCGCTCATCAGTGATATCTAGAGAGGTACCATAGTTGAGGTGAAATCTGCCACTCTTTGTTCTCTCCAGCAATCTCCAGTTCGCCGTGCTCTCCTGACTCACTGACTGTGCTACGTTTCCCCCAAGCCTAGTAATCCTTGTCACACTGTGTTCATTTGTCTCAAACTTTGTTCCTGATTGTTCATGTGATCGAACAAAGTGTGTGTGTAGCAGAATGAAAAAGCTAACATCAGACAACCTGCATCTAACGTGAATAACAAGCAGATGGTGTCAGGCAGCCAGCAGCTTGAATGGCCGTGGCTCCTCCGTTTGGGCGGAGGAGCGTCGCCCCCGCCAGCAGCAACCACTGCAAATCCTTTTACATGGAAAAGATTATAAACTCTGTTTATTATCCTTTCCATGTGAAAGGGGCGGGACATTGGGGTGACAAGCTGAGGGGAGTGCACTGTGCACTCCTATCAGAGCGCATGTGTGTTTGGCCGGTCGTCTCGAGGAAGCCAAACACCCATGCGCACAGGGCTCTCTCCATCCCAGCAACACTGTTGCTGGGCTGGATAGAGCCTGCCCAGGTTCCCAGTCTGCATGGGAGCACTCTGGTTGGGTGCTCCCAGCCAATCGGATTGGGCACAGGGCAGGTGGGAGACTGTGCCTGCAGCAGTGACGGGAGAGGAGTGGCACTGGAGCAAAGCAGGTAAGTGGTTTGTTAAATTTTTTTATTCCTTTTCTCCGGCGCCCCTCTGCGACCCCTGCACACCTGCCCACCGCCTCACCCCGACAAACCCACGCGGGCCGCTCTTGATCTTCAACATTAGTGAAAGTTGTTCCCATCTGGGTGACCTCCCGTTTCTGCTTGAAATAAATCGTTGGGTTCAAAGGGTGGAGGGATCCTTGCACAAGTAAATATAGAGGTAGAACTAGATCTAATGATTCCTACAGATTTGGAGACTCTATTTGCCACAATAGAGCGCATGATCATACCTTATTTTGGGATTGGAGGGCACCCCTCTGCTCCAGATTCTTTTTCCTGAAAGTGAAGTGGCTTTGTTTCCAGGGTATTCCATCCTTTATACAATCCACAGAGTTTGTATAAAGGATGTAACATGCTGGATTTCCAGAAATGGGATAGTCGTCCATTTTATCTAATGGCTCTCTATTGCAGTTTCTATGACTGTTTCTAAAACCTTTAATGTCCAAACCCTGGAATTTAAAGGTGATCATTTGAAGAATGTGCATTGGAAATTTCTGGAAAGATCTCTCAAAAAAACCTCCCAGTCTGGTGTTTCCCAGATCAATCGTACAGGATCTCAGGCTACTGCTGTACTGCTCCACAGAGACAAAAGAAACTAAAAAATATAGGCCCTCATTACAACCCTGGCGGTCAAAGACCACCAGGGTTGTTTTAGCGATTGTACCGCCAACAGGCTGGTGGTACAAATTGCCATATTATGACCACGGCGGTAGCGCAGCGGTAACACTGCCGGGTCCGGCATTTTCCCACCATGGTTGTCCTGGCGGTTATAATCCACAGCGCTGCTTGCAGAGCTGGCCTGCGGATTATGACTCTCCTTCCCTCCAGCCTGTCCACGGCAGTAGAGACCGCCATGGAAAGGCTGGTGGAAAGGGGAGTCGCGGGGACCCTGGGCGCCCCTGCACTGCCCATGCACTTGGCAGGCAGTGCAGGGGCCCCCAGGCACAGCCCCACCCTGCTTTTCACTGTCTTCTGAAAAGCGCGATGGGTGCAGCTGTACCCGTCGCACGGCCGCAACACTGCCGGCAATGTTGCGGCCTACATCCCCGTTGGGCCGGCCGGCGGAAACTCTGTTTCCACCCGCCGGCCCAGCGGGGATGTTGTAATGCAGCCAGCGGGTTTGCGGCCGCATAGGCGGCCTCCCGGCATTCCAACCTTGGCGGGCGTAGGGCCATAGTCATATGTATATCACTGAAAACATAAATCAAACCTGGCACACAAGTAATTTGAAGGAGTCTCTAATTTGAAAATAAAAGGCTATTATTGCCCTACCCACAACCATGGCTATTTTTCTATCTCATTTTCATCTGTGATATGATATCTCACTTCCCCACCATCATCTCTTGTCCCTCTGACTATGGCCTATTATACAAGATTGCTAACATTTATCTCCCATCTACAAGGACAACAAAGTCTCATATTTTTTCACATCATTCAGGTTCAAGCAAACTTAAGTCCACTCTTTAATACTTCACGACTCTTTCAATGTCTGTTTTCACAATGGGGTTTGACTCCCACCACACTAGTTGAACATTTATTCCAAGATCCTCTCCACACATTTCTGCTGCATGGCAGGCGCTGCATCTATTCCTCTCAGGAATTCGGGCTGTGTCGTTCCTGCTCGGCTTGCGTCAATCTAGTGGGCTGTGCATCAAAGTTCCGGTCGCAACACTGACGCTGTGTTGATCTTCTCCTTGCAAAGTCAGGCTGCGTCGATCCAGTTTGGCGTGCAGTGATTTTCTCACCGCAATGCAGGCTGTGCTTCGTTTCTTGCAGGCTGTGCATCAAATTTTCACCGCACAAGGGATTATTTTGCAGGATGAAGTCTTTTTGGTCCTGGGACTTCAAAGAACAGGAGGCAAGCTCTATCCAAGCCCTTGGAGAGCACATCTCAGCCCAACTTTAAAGCAACAGACAGCAGGGCAACAGCAAGGCAGCAGTCCTTCTCAGAAAAGCTGTCCAGCTGAGTCCTTTGGGCAGCCAGGCAGTTCTTCTTGGCAGGTTGTAGGTTCTGGTTCAGGGATTCTTCATCAGTAGGATCTTCTCCAAAAAGTGTCTGAGTTGGTAGGGTCAGAGACCCTGCTTAAAGATCCAAATGTGCTTTTGAAGTGGGGGAGACTTCATAGAGTGGCTTAGAAGTGCACAAGGTCCTCTTTCAGTTCCATCCTGCCTGCTAGGGTCCCAGAAGGGGGTGTGGCAGTCCTTTGTGTGAGGGCAGACAACTGTCCTTTGAAATGTAAATGTCAGGCCCTCCACCCTCCCAGCCTGGGAAGACCCATTCAATATGCAGATGTGTGCAAGTGTGACTGAGCATCCTGTGTTTGGGGTTTGTCTGAGTGGAATGCACCAGGGAGCTGTCAACTAACCCAGACAGACGTGGATTGGAAGGTACAGAAGGATTTAAGTGCAGGGAAATGACCACTTTCTGCTCACTACTTTTAAATGTGTCACTATAGGCTAGTGACTTCATTTCCCAATGTCAATTGGCACTCTGGAGCCCCTTATAGGTCCCTATTATATGGTACCTAGATACCAAGGGCATTGGGGTTCCAAGAGATTCTTATGGGCTGCAGCATTTCTTTTGCCACCCATTAAGATCTCAGACAAACCCTTTCACACGACTGCCTCTGCAGCCTGCGTGAAATAGTGCACACATTAGTACTCAGCCATTTTCACTGCATTTAAGTAACTTATAAGTCACCTATATGTCTACCCTTCATTTAATGAAGGCCAGGTGCAAAGTTACTAAGTGTGAGGGCACTCTTGCACTAGCAAAGGTGCCCCATATAGTTCAGGGCCAATTCCCAGGAGTTTGTGAGTGCAGGGGTGCCATTACACGAGTGCACTACATATAGGTCAATACCTCTATGGAGCTTCACAATGGTAACACTGAATATGGCCATGTAAGGTGTCTAAGATCCTGGAATTGTCCCCCATTCCAAATCTGGTATGGGGATCCAATTCCATGCATCCTGGGGTCTCCACCATGGACCCACAGTACTGCCAAACCAGCTCTCTGATGCTTGCAATGCAGCTACAGCAGCTGCCACCTCATAGACAGGGTTCTGCCCTCCTGGGGTCTGAGCAGCTCAGTCCCAGGAAGGTAGAACAAAGCATTTTCAGTGGGAGCAGGGTGTACACTCTCTCCCTTTGGAAATAGATGTTACATGCTGGGGAGGGGTAGCCTCCCCCAGCCTCTGGAAATGCTTTGAAAGTCACAGATGGTGCCCTCCTTGCATAAGCCAGTCTACACCGGTTCAGGGCCTCTCAGTCCCTGCTCTGGCACGAAACTGGATAAAGGAAAGGGGAGTGACCACTCCTATATCCGTCACCACCATAGGGATGTGCCCAGAGCTCCTCCAGTGTGTCCCAGACTTCAGACATCTTGTTTTCCATGGTATGGGGACACTCTGGAGGCCTCTGAGTGGCCAGTGCGGGCAGGTGATGTCAGAGACCCCTCCTGATAGGTCCATACCTGATAAGTTAGCCAACCCCCCTCCCAGGGATATTTAGGTTCTCTCTTGTGGGTTCTCTTCAGATTCTACTTGCAAGTTTCCAGTGGGAATCCTCTGCAACTACTACTTCATCCTCTGAGCTACGATCAACCGCAGACTGCTCCTGGAACCGTTGTTACTGAAACAGAGTATCCAGAAGGGCTACTTTTCCTCTGCAACTTCAGCTCCAGCCGGAAACCGCAAGAGTTTCCATGGTGTGCATGCTCTGGGGACTCCAAGTCTTCACCCTGCACCAGAAGGACCGAAGAAATCTCCTTTGGAGTGATGGAGTCCCTCCCCTGCTCAAGCAGGCACCATCTAAGTCGATGACCGATTCTTTTGGACTCTCTGCTGTCCCAATTTGGAGGAGGTGAGACCTTGCCCTCCCTGAGAACGACAGTAACCCACTACACCACGTGTTCTTCACCTCCTGAGGCCTCTGTGCACTATTTGCAAAATTCATTCATGCACAGCCTGCCTCAGGTTCCCAGCACTCTATCCTGTTACGCTCAACTCACTGAGTTGACCTCCGGCGGTGTGGGTCCCTCCTTTGCAATGCTGCACCAACCGCATTTTGCACCTCCTTTGTCCCCGTGTCCTGGGACTCCTGTGGGTGCTGTCTGATCTGCTGAGGGCTCTTTGACAAGCTGAGAGCCCCCTCTTCCTCCTTACGCAGAGTTGAGGCCCCCAGGTCCCTCCTTGCTCCAGACAGCGCCACTTTTCCACAAATCGCGACTTTGCTGCAACCAAGGCTTGTTGGAGGAATCCAGCACCAAAACTCACCTGCATCCAACTTCTCTTCGTGGGACATCCAGTGCATCATGCAGGAACCTGCTGACATCTTCCATGGGTGCATTTCTGCAGTCTTCATCCAACCAGGGACTCTTCTTTGGCACCCTCTTCTGGGTTGGCAGGGGCTCCTGTCCTTCCTGGAACTTCTTCTGGCGTCTGGACTTGGGCTCCTTCCTTTGCATGTCTTCAGGTCCAAGAATCCACCATTTGTTGTTTGCAGTCTTGCTTGGTTCTTGTAATAATCACGACTTTTAGTGTGTCCTAAGGACACTTGCAGTACATTACTCCTACTTTCCTGGGCACTGGAGTGGGGTATTTTACTTCCCTGCATTCTTACTCTCCCAGCGATTCTCTACACATTACTCTTGTCTAGGGGGGAATTTGTGAATCGCATTCCACTTTCTTAGTATATGGTTTGTGTATACCTATTTTCTCCCATTGCATTCTATAGCATTTCCCATTGTTTGCACTATTCTATGTCTAATTACTTACCTTATTTTGGTGTCTAGTGTATATATTGTGTATAATACTTACCTACAGAAAGAGTATTGCCTCTAAGATATTTTTGGCCTTGTGTCACCCAAATAAACTACCTTTATTTTTGGTAACACTGAGTATTATCTTAACTTGTGTATAATTACTATGTAACTATAAGTAGTATTGCAGGAGATTTGCATGTCTCCTAGATCAGCCTAAGCTGCTCTGATATAGCTACCTCTATCAGCCTAAGCTGCTAGAACACTACTACATTTCACTAATAAGGGATAACTGGATCTGGTGTAAGGTGTCAGTACCCGAGGGACCCACTGCAAACCAGGCCAGCCTCCTACAGGTATGAACCAATGTCACCATGTTTCAAGCGAGAGAGCATATGCACTTTAGCACTGGATAGCAGTGGTAAAGTGCACAGAGTCCTAAAACCAGCAAAAACAGTGTCCAAAAAGTAGACTGAGGAAGGCAAAAAGTTAGGGGTGACCACCCTAAGGCTGTCAGGTCTCACCTACACAGAACAAAAATACAGTGTCTCCTTCACAGGTGTAAAAAATCCAAACCCCTGCCATCATGAGGACTAAATCACAGCCTTTTTAGGTTCATAGCCATGCTTCACTCATTAGTATTGATTTTCAAGACAACATGTCCTTCCAGTACTGTAATCCATAGTGGTCCAGTTCTGGTCAGGTGGACTCCCTCCTGCACATCGTAACTCAGTCTATGCTCTAGGTCACTGACTTTACTGCCTACGTCTCTTCCAAAATCATTAAAGGTCGAATCTTGCCCACTGCATCCCCAACTTGTATACTCCTCTGGTGTAACTACCACCAAATTATGACCATGGAGATAATATCTCCAAAAGACAGCCAATTTACCACACCGACCGCCACGGTAGAAACAACAGTCACCAGGGAGGTAGCCGCCTACAGCCAGGCGGAAGACAGAGTACCACCCACCATTTTAAGACCCTTCAATCCACCACCTTTTCCGGGGCGGTACAATGTCATCAAAAGCCTGGCGGAAACAAAGCAAAAAAATCAAAGAACTCACCACTGGAGACACAGGGAAGGACCACACCACCATGGAACCAGAACTGCAAATTTTCCCGATGATCTTCTATATCATGCTCCACCTAGAACACCAACGCTGGCGAATTCGAATATGGTAAGTACAGACGCCTAGCACACAAGGGGGGGAGAAAGAGGGACACACACGCATAAGACACACCTGACACACACACACCACACACACAATCAGCTGCACAAGAAAATCAATTTGTCCCCGATAATCGGCTGAATAATGCAAGGACAACAGGAATTGACTAAAGTGATTGTAATAAGATCAACATCAAAATTAAAAAGTCGATGTGGCAATGCAACATATAGGTACACATGTACAAAAAAGGGACACTGCCCAGTCCATAGTTCACAGGGCCCACATGGCCACAGGGCAAAGTCCAAGGCCCCACTCGATTCCTACACCAATGCGGAGAGAACACTGCAGGGGCATCAGTTGGCAAATAGGCAGGCACCTCAAGGGGAGGAGGGGGCACCTCAGCCAGATGCAGAAACAAGACCACTGGTTCTGGAGGGGGCAACTTGCCCTGTGCTTGGTCCTGTAAAGTGCAAGGCCACAGTCTTTCAAAGCGAGTGAACACCCCTCAGGCTCTGGAGGGGGCACCATGCCCTCTGCATGCTCCTGGGGAGTGCAAGGCCACAGGTCTCTTAAGTGGATGACTTACCCACTGGTTCTGGAGAGGGCAACATGCCCTGTGCTAGGTCCTGGGGAGTGCAAGGCCATAGTCTCTTGCGTGGGTGACTTGCCCACTGGTTCTGGTGGGGGCAGGTCTCACAGCAACCCATGGAGGCTGGACTATATGGTGTCTGCCGGCTGTGACGGCTGCACTGTGGTGGTGGTTGTGGGAGGCTCCTGCTCAGCTCCTCCACCCTCCGATGGCTCCACTGTGGTGGTGGTTGTGGGGGGCTCCTGCGCAGCCCCTGTACCCTCTGATGACTGCACTGTGGTGGTGGTGGTTGGGGGAGGCTCCTGCTCAGCTTCTGCACCCTCCAATGGCTGCACTGTGGGTAGGTACTCCCATCTCCTTGAAGAACCCTTTCAGATGGCTGATGGTGTGTGTCTCCAGCTTAGCTAGGTCAAACTCGTCAGCTCCTCCTTGAGACCCAGCCAGACACATGTTGTTTAGGATTAGATTAGAATGTCAAGCAGGAAAACATTGCAGAAAAAAGAGAACAAATCAAATTGACCTTTAACTGTGGGTAGGTAGTGTACACATATCTATTGTATGTCACTGAATAAACACAAGTCCTATCCTCACCGCTGACCACCACTGTTAGAAATAGGGTCTCTAGTTGGCAGATGTATACACCCTTGTCCAAGAAGGGACGACAATCCTAGTCAGAGTAAGTCACACATGATCCAAATTATCCTGTGCCCACCTTCTGGTAGCTTGGCACTGAGCAGTCAGGCTTAACTTAGAAAGCAATGTGTAAAGTATTTGTGCAATAAAATGTACAGTGACACAATGTAAACACCACACAAATACACCATACAGGTTTAGAAAAATATATGATATTTTTATGGTTAAATTAAGGTCAAAACGATAAAGTTTCAATAAACACAAATTGAGATATCACTTTTGCAAGATTAAAAAGAGTCTTAAATCTTAGAAGTCAACAGTTGTCTCTTGTTTGCGCAAAGTACCTGGTTCGCTTAAAAAATACCATGCATGGAGTCGAATCTCTGATCTGAGGTTTTTCGACTCCCATGTAGTCACTAGTTGCTCAAACATCCAGAAACTCTTGAAGATTCTGGAGAACTATCATAACCTCTGATGCGCTGTCTAGCAGAGTCACTACCCCTGTTCTGTTCTGAAGTAATGTTCTCAGTGTGCGCAGCATATTTTGCAAAATTTCCTACAACCTTCTTCTGTGTGAATTGGGTTTTTTTTGGAGGATTTTCTGTTTCTTTTCTATGATGATGTCAGACAAGCCATGTGAGTCCT
Organism: Pleurodeles waltl; assembly: GCF_031143425.1. Classification (NCBI taxonomy): domain Eukaryota; kingdom Metazoa; phylum Chordata; class Amphibia; order Caudata; family Salamandridae; genus Pleurodeles; species Pleurodeles waltl. Next base: position 233,053,145 of record NC_090446.1, read on the forward strand.
TTTTTAGTTTCACATACTCTTCTTGTCTGTATTCTGACCTCATAACCCTCTCAGAAAATTTGTCAGATTAGTCCTCAAAGGAACAAAAAGGGCATGCATCATTATACTGATACCTATCAGGTTATTTTAAACATTCCTGGGTAAATATATTGTAACATTTATTCAGAGCTCCTCAGTAGCAGAGATTCTCCCTGTGTACTGTTTCTTTGAGCATTTATTAGAAGACTCTGCTGCTTGCTTGGTATTGTCCTTTTCAGAACTACCTTTAAGTTGTGGTGTATTTGGCCTAGCTCCAAAATTAATATGTCTTATAAATGTTTAGGTTTTAGCAATAATGTTTGGTAACTTGCCCTCTTGATCTATTAATGGAACCTATTGAAGGCATTTGGCGAACTGCCAGTGTTGCAGCTTCCCTTTCAATATTTCCTAAAATAACTGATGATACCAGGGCAAAGTTGTCAATGAGTTTCATTCCCAAATCCAGAGCAGGGACAGCCCTGTATTAATTTTGAATCTGTTTTAACACATCAGGTAACAGTCACCAATGGAGGGAACCATCCCAAGTGGCAAGCACATTATGAGAATTATTTTTATCTTTGGGTCCCATATGTGGAAACACTGCTTCAAGCTAGTTTGCTTTTTGAGCAATCCAGTACTGAAATTCCTCCCATCTGGTGTGTACTTTACCCATGATAACATTAATAGTTAATGGGTTAATCTCAGGCGTGGCCCATTGTGGCTAGGCAGTTTGAGCAGACCTTGCTGGTGCAGCTGTTAAGGTATACATAACAAACTGTTTTAAACATCTATAGAACCCAATTAAATTATTATAAAATGCACAAATCGCTCACAGCTTAATTATGTGTATTAGAGTATGCTATGTGTCCATCTAAAACTGGCCCTGCGGCCTCATCATTACTAAGGGAATCCAATCTAACATTTTCTAAAACATGTGGTAGGGTGCCTTGGAACATATTTTGATGTTTCAGAAATGTTAACGATATCTTTAAATTGTGATATGGTCTGTATTGGCCTGGGTTGTTCGCCACTGTGTAGGTATAAAATGTATTTGCATTAGCATAAGTTGCAGGAAAAAGGACCCATGAATAAAATACTTCAGTTTCAGCCTCAGCCATGAAGGTAACATCTTCACCCCCATTAAATAGCTCATGTACATTTAAATGTGCTGTAACAGCATGTCTGCAGTTAGAAGGTATATTAACAAGATTCAACATTTTGATATACAGAATTCAAAGAGAGAGATATACTAAGGAGGGGTATATTTAGGAATGTTGTAGCTTGAGCAACGTACAGACTAGTATAGGTGCTTCCTATAGAGCTGAGGAGGATTTAATCGCAAACATCATGGATGTCTCCATTTTAAGGTGAATAAGGCACCTTCGGCACACAAGAGAAACTACTCAGGAGTCCCTTTAAATAGGTACCTGGCCTATGGACATTGGTGGCGCAGTGTTATAGGGTTCTATTAAGACAATAGAAGTGTTTATTTGGATGACAGAACTTTAAAATGTGGGGGACTCAGAGCCTGATTTAGAACTCGTCGGACGGGTTACTCCATCACAATGGTAAAGAACATCCTGTCTGATGAAATCTATATCCCAAAGGACAGAATGGTATTGATTTTGAAAGATGGGCTATAAGTCACTGTTCTGATGGAGTAAAATGTCTACTAAGTTCCAAATCAGGCTCTAAGTCTGTCCACACAATCAGGAGCGGTCAGCCATATCCCTGAATAGCTCACAGTGCCTCACCCAAACCCCTAATCTGACTGGGGTGAAGGTGATTATGGCAACCTAAAGATGACACTCTGACTCCCAAAGAAGTCATGGAAACGGTTGTCATCCTTTTGTTGTATTACCTATTCATGCCCAGGTGAAACACAAGAGAGATTCATCGTCCCAGGATGGCTGGAGTGCCCCTCTACCCCTTCCGGTTCAGTGCACCATATACATGGGAAAAGCCACATTGTGTTAAAAGCACAACTGTGATGCAATGCTATGTCTAGATGTTAGAAGATGTCTCCTGAATGGCAACATAAGCACCAGAATATTGTGTACTGTGTTCATAGCTTTGAATAGAATCTACTGATTATACATCGAGGAACAGCTCACTAAAACAAGCAACTTGTACAATATATTCCTAGAGTAATACAATGCAAGCAAAGCATGTACAATGTCACTTCTAGAAAGCAATGCAACTAAAATGTGTTAAGTATGAAATATAAATTTGAATTAAAAATGGGGACCCAACTTAGGACTAAGATGGACTCACTACAGAACCCTTACTTTATATGACTACCTAAACAAAAAGGCACAAATCCTAATATTCTCAACAGTGAACAACTTACTAAAACTAAGCCATTGTGAAACCTGGATAATGGATGCGACTTTCAAAATGTGTCCCAAACCATTCACTGAGATATACACTAAACATGGTGAATATCAAAACATAACTATCCCTTTCCCATATATCCCTTCTAGAAACTAAACAAATAAGTATTTACTATGAACTCCAAAACCACAGTAAACACAAAAAAATACCCACTCACCACAAAAAATACCATTTTAAATATTTACCCCCACACAGCCATAAAAGGCTGTTGCTAGCATTTCAATCAAAGCATTTGAAGACACCTCAATCAGTCTGCACTAAGGGCCTGATTCACCAAACTTGCACTTTTTTGTCATTTTTTTGTTTGTTTTGGAAAATATGCCTATCTTTTATGTGCAGAGTTCCTCTTGCCAACTGTAAAGTCACTGCAGTCATAAACATACTATTAAATCAGAGTTTATGAATTCCAAAACAAATATAAACTTACACAAAAATGTAAGTAGGAACCATTACAAAACAGAAAACCTGTTTAAAAAGTAAAGTGCCTGTGTTTAAAAAAGCAATGCACCTGGAAGACAGAAAAAACAGGAAATCAAATCTAACAATACTGGCGTAGTATAAACCAAAAGTGATTTCGTGGAACAAAAGTTAACTCCCAATGTCCATAGGCCATTTTCGTTGACAAAAACCTGTACGGTAAACAAGAAAACCTGCCTGCAAAACACACACAGTCACCAAAACTAAATACATTACACTTAATCATCATAAAGTACATAACATATACATTACTAAACATTAGTAAAACAGTGTATGAAAACCCCAAATTACACACTAGTAAATATATCATTATTAATTCAACTAAATCTGCAAACAACCCACAAAATACAATATAAATAACATTTAGACCTCCGCGTATACCCCACTACCCTCAAAACCCTGAAAAAAATCTTTAAATTTAAAATGACAGCAGCACCTTACCACGACCTGCATTCTAGAAAGTATACTTAAAATGACAGAAATAGTCTACAAAATAGAAGAAGGCAGTAAAAAAATGGACTCTAAATTTTAAAAAAATTAAACTATCTCCATATACAAATGAAGGGGAGAACATTTTAAAATGTTGAATATACGTTATTAAAAATGTAAAAAAATATTAAACACGTAAAATATGTCAAAATATTTTGTAAAAATTCTAAAAAATGTATACACAGTTTTCATATGTATGCCAAAGGGTATGTTAAAATGATGTTGAAAATATGTATATAAAAAAATGTAGGCGAAGTTAAAAAATATTAAAATATTATTTTGACTTTTATGAATAATAAGAATGTTTCTCTGTCTAAAGCTTTAATAAACTTTGAAAACATACATCAATTTTGAAAATGTTATGTTTATAATATAAAAATGTGTAATTAATACTTTTATTTATTACAAACATACAACTATTTTTTAATATATTTCTAAACATCAAGAATAGGAATTGAATTTCACAAACTATTTGTACTGCATACAAAACAATTGAAACATAGGATTTTATTCTAATTTTCTGAAATTAAATAATCACACTCCAACATAAACCATTTAAAGAAAGTGTTGGAAACTAAAGGGTGACATTTACTATTTACCCTCCAATGTATACTAAGATGTAGTGGGTATTAGACACTAAAGGGGTGACATATACTATTCCTACTTCCACCTGTAACAATTTGGGCAAGGTGGTAAACATTAAAGGAGTTATATTTACTATTCTGGCTCTAATGTAACCCAATTGGTGGAAGGTGTTGGACACTAACGGTGTGACATTCACTATTTCCACTCTAATCTAAGCCAATTTGGGGTAGGTGTTTGACACTAAAGGAGTGAAATTTACTTTTTCCACTTCAATCTAAAACATTTTATGCACAATGCTATAAGCTAAAGATTTTATATACACAATTATTACTTCATAACCAGTCAAAATTTAAAATCTATAAAATAAACCAAAATGCATGTGTATAATGCAGTAATCAAACCAACAAACCTATATATTCATAATTAGACATTAAAATATAAAATAATTTTTAACACTATAAATATTGTTACTTTAAATTATTTACTACCATTCATAAACTTAGAACCACAAAATAAAAAAGAAAATCATGATAAAAAATTAACGATCATAAAATAAAAAAATAGCAAAGCATTTTTAAAATATGGGTAGAAATATGTTTTTACAATCACATGACAATTTTTAAGATAAAAAAAGTAAAAATATTTTAATTATAGTAGTTTTTTCGAAAAAGTTTTGAAAACGTATATTTTTGTTAAAAAAATAAAAACAATTTTTTTGTAATACATTTAACTCTCATAGATTTTTAATTTCAAAATAATGCAAATATTTATTTTAATATTTACAATAAACTAATATGTTTAATTTTATTATAAAAGAATATATTAATTAACTACTATTTATAAAAAATATCATACCAAATAATTTTTTTTATTTTACAATATTTATTTACATATCATTCTTTTTTTAACATTACTCATATTTTAAAATATCTACTTTTTAAAAAATCATCCCATCCTTATCCCCTAAAAACGCTAAAAATATTCTCAAACCATTATTTTTATACATTAATACAACTAAAAACACTCATTTCAACAATTTCATTTTCAATAAATTTTCTAACTAAAAACATAAATGAAAAACAAATAATTAATTTATGGAATAAAACACACTACAAAAATGACCTACAAAATAACACAAGCTATATTACATATAACAATATTTTCTAAATCAATATTTTTGCAACATTATCAAAAACAACTCTTAGAAAATAATATTTTCACCTTCACTACATCTGTCGAAGACATTGTTGACATCCCAATATTTTTGACACCAAATTTTTGCTTTGCAATATTATTTATTCAATATTTCATCCAAACACCTGGGAATACTTATATTCTTAACCAGGTTGGTGTTTCCTGCCATCTTGCCTTTCCCATACATCATCCTCATGTTCTACTTCCTGATGGTGCGGGTGGACCAGATTTGTGGCATCAAAAAATCTCTCACCACAAGATGTCACATCTCCCTGTGAAGGAGATGCCTGTCTACCCAAGGCTGAGATGTTTTTTGGTCGATTTTTCTGTAGCTAGGCTTTTTACATGCTGATGACAGCTAGCTCTAGACATAATCCTCTTCCTTTCACAGCTGGCCTCGGGGACACCCTATGCCGGAGTTCAGTCAGTCAATCTGTCACAATATTAATAATGTATCATTTTATCCTATGTCCCTATCTCAATAGTTAAGTTCACTCTCAGACTGTAAAGAATCACTTGGGGTCCATGATTCAAAGGACACCAATTCAAAGGGCACTATCATTTCACATGATGATTTGTTATAAGGCGATCGAACAAGTCCTTTAGCAGTACAGATTTGTTCTCTTGCGCTTCAGTAACAATGCCCCTTATCATTGTATTCTAAACAGCAGTCCAACAATTAAAGTCTTGCATTTGCATATTTTATTATATATCCAGCAAATGGAGTTTGGTGACATATGCTTTGTTAAGTATGCTTGCTGACCAAAGCTATGACTTTAAAGTAGCTACATTTTAACCTTGCCTCACTAAGGTGTTTCTCATGTCCCACCTTTATCAGTGCTCAATAGTTTCCTATATGTCTATTGCTAAACATGCTTTCCACCAATTATATAAAGCTTTAATAATTACTCAATACATTTTATTAATAATTATTGTGGAATATAGTTCCGCTACTACCCCTTTGTATTTCTTACGTGTATAAATAAATATGACAGTAGGGGATTATATTAGTGTATTTTTGTTTATCCTTGATAATCACCAGACACAGTGATAACTTTCAAGGTCCTTCCAATGTTCGAAAAGTAGTGCTTTGAATTCCTGTCTGATTACAGACCAGACCTCTATATCTGCTACAAGATGATCTATGCAATCTATTCCCCAGTCTTCCGTAGTGACCATTCAGTTTCCTTGCTGCCAATCCATGCTGATCAATTTCTCCATATCAGGACCCTGGGACTTTACTCAATTTTTATGACTGGTTGTAGGCAAAGTGGTAGGAATATTATATTGGGTTGTGATTTGCCTGTATCTATGGTTGTTTTGTATATTAGACTGTAAGGTCACTTTTTGATTTCCAAATATGTTGCTCCATATGTAACCATGTCAGAGTTTCCCTGTGTGTCTTGAGACCTAGGGGCACACTTTGAAGGAACTTGCGTAAGGCAGTGCCATACATCTTTTTGCTGCACTGTCCTATGCCAATTCAAAAGGGCAGACATGCACTGTATTTACAAGATATGCTGAATTTCTGTCCTTTCCCTCTGTGCTGGCACACAAATTGCTGCCTAGCACCAACACAGGCACCCTTGCACCATGGAGTGTGTGTCTGTGTTGTTGGCAGGATTGTTTTTGTGCAGGAAGGTGCCCCTCCAAATCCAAATCCAAAGAGCCATTTTACTCTTTTTATGTGTGCTGCAGGATGTAGCACACATAGGGGGTTATTCTAACTTTGGAGGAGGTGTTAATCCGTCCCAAAAGTGGCGGAAAAAGTGACGGATTTACCACCAGCCGTATTACGAGTCCATTATATCCTATGGAACTCGTAATACGGCTGGTGGTATATCCGTCACTTTACCGTCACTTTTGGGACGGATTAACACTCCTCCAAAGTTAGAATAATCCCCATAGAAAGAAGAAACAACAAGGAGAAATAAAGATATTTCTGCTTGCTGCACCTGCCCTGGGAAGGCATACAGTTTTCATGCATTTCCAGGTTTCCAGACTGTTTTAGATCTGGGATTGCCTCAAAACCATGGTGTTGCATGAGAACACCCACCGCAACAACCATGGAAAGCATCCCTGACGCAGTGTAAGGCAATGCAGCAACCTGTGTTGCGTTGCCTTGCACCATATCTATGAGGCCATGAAAAGGCATGCATAGTGGCTTTAAATGGCCTCATAGATATGTGTCTGCACTCTGCACCGCTGAAGCATCAAAAAAAGTGATGCACTGGCAGTGTAAAATGGCTTGAAAATTTGAAAATATATCCCTAAGTATTGTAGTGGCCAATTGGAGAGCATCAACTATAATTCTATATGTAAAAGCTGCAATCCACCACCTGTGGTAGCTATGTGCAGTTTTGGGGGATTAAGGACCTCATTTCCACTTTGTCAGTTCCACCACAGGACCGCCAGAAGCCACAGAGAGGACGCCACCACTTCCTCTCCTTCCCTATTAAAACTTTCTTGCTCGTCTGACTGGTATGAACATTACAATAGAGCGTTCACGCCAGTCAGACCAGAAGGAACAGTGCTAGGAGATAGCACCCAGCTCCCTTAAAGCAACCGAGTGCTATCTTGTACCACAGAGGTGGCTGACCAGCACCTTCGGATTGTGCACTGTCTGCAAAGCAGCGGCATGGGCAGTACAGGGGCCCCCAGGGACCCACAGCACACCCTCACCACCAGCCTTATCTTGTCGGTGAGACTGCCATGGGAAGGTTGGTGGTGAGAGAAATTATATTAAACGAGTCAGCATTGAGTTCACCGCTGACTGCCATTATGTAGTGGGAAAGGCAGTCTCCTGTGGGTGCCGCCCGCCAGGGCTTGTAAGTGGGCGATAGGACCATCTGGAGTGTGGTGGTCCGACCATCAACATAAGGAGAATGTCTTAGGGCTTCATCATGAGTCTGGCTGTCTGACCATCGGGCCGCCAGACCCGTGAGGAAGAGACCACCATAGAGCTGCAGTTGCCTCCTCCAGCCTTATTACAAGGTTTCCACTGGGCTGACTGGTGGAAAACACTCAGTAAGGATGTTTCCGCCTGTCACCCCAGTGGAAACCGCACAGCAACAATGGCATTGGCTCATACAGAGGGGGCCCACAGCACCCTTGGAATGAACACTCTGCCATGGTAGTCAGTGTGCATTCTGATGGTGCATGGCAGGGTCCCTGCACTACCGATGACATGATCTTGGACAGTGCAGGAGCCTCCCTGTGGCCCCCAGCACTGGCTTTCCAGCAGTCTTTTCTTAGCGGGGACCCCATCATGAAAAGGCTGGTGGAAAGTGAAGTCATGAGCAGCATGGCATGGAGAACTCAGCCTCGCCATGGCTGACCATGACTTCGACTGGCGCCAACCCATCATAGGCGATCTCTTATCCTGGCAATGGCGGCGGTCCCCTGGAGGTCTGACTGCCAGGGTTGTAATCTGGTGGTCCTACAGCCAGGATCAAGGCGGTCTGACCGCCACTATGGGTTTGGTGGTCATGAGACCACCAAACTCACAATTACCCCCTTAATGGTATTTTCAATGCCCTCTAACAGATGTACTCATAGTAATAGGGGAATCAATCTGGAGATATAATTGAGGCTGGGTGTTATGTCCATCTCAATTATCTGCATCTTACCCCAGAGATATAGTTGTCCTTTTAACCATTTCGCAAATATCGTGATCATATTCCCCCACAGTGGTATGAAACTTTAATTATATTGCCTAAGCCTCTGTTTAGGGGAATACCTAGGTTATTTAAGGTGTGCGTATGTTCATTTAAATTGTGTATTACCTGAGGAATGTCTACCCTTACTTCCGGTCACTAAGCTTCACATTTAAGTCAACTATTTTTGTGTTTAGCGAATTTAGAGAAGGATCCGATTTCCTTCATGTGAGCTGAAATAGGCTTGTTTTGTTAGACGATTCAATTTGATTGCATGCCTTCTCCGTGTCATCTTTCATCTGCTACAGGAGATATGAAATTGTTTTTAGGTAGTTAGTTTATGCTCGGCCAGGTACAAATCCCAATTTTCCTGTATGAATCAGAAATGGCATGGCACATTTGATCCGGTTCAACAGCTAAAATATACATTTCTAGGTGAATACCTAATATAGGCATCTCTCACTTGTTTTTTATTAGGGATATTTTAGCTCCGCAATTTATTTATTAAATTTATTATTTATTAAATTCACCCAGCATATGTCTTGTATCTGATGCTTCTTTAAAGAACTCACAAAGTATCAGGACCCCTAGTGACTTGCTTATTTTATAAAACTTGTGAGGAATCTGCCTTATCCAGGTATTTTATTTGTTGCCATGTAATTTATCGCGCATACTGCTTTTTTTATCAGCAACATCTTCACAAAGTAATTCTTTGTTCTGCTCTGGAATACTATCTCTGTGCCCCTCATGACTAATTCTTCTTATATGTAGATGTTCAGTCTTCTTGTTGTATACAAGGTTTTATAAAATGTGTCAAATATATTTGAAGTACTTATTGCATTTGTCAGTAGTCTATCATTATTATCAACAATTACAAACATCATTCTTCAGAACTCTTCTTGTTTTAATTGTGCGACTTACATCCTACCTCCATTCTCTTCTCTCTCTCGTCCTGGTGCTTTTTAAGATTTAAAAGGGCTGCTTCTAATTGATTGGCATATATTTTGTTGAGATCCCATTTTGTTTTGCCCAGGTTTCCCAGATTGTTTTGGATGAGTAATGTATTGCAATCTAAGGCAAAATGTTGAGTAATGATTTCTAGGCACTTTGGGCCTCATTACGAGGCTAGTGGTCTTGAGCCTCACAGTGGATGTCGGGACCGCCGCTGCTGTGGCGATCCAACCACCACATTAAGACCCTGGCCGTTATACCACAAGGGTACTGCCATCACTGCTGGGATCCATGATCCTGATGTGCTGGAGGTGGCGGAGATCGCAATCAGCCAGGGTGGCACTGCATGCAGCACTGCCTTGGTGATTACTACCTTGTTCTCGGCCAGCCGTTTCATGGTGGTTTTACAACCATGAAAAGGCTGGCAGAGAATAGGTGCGGGGCGCCAACGGGGGGAACTGTGCAGCCCATGCACTTGGCATGGGCAGTGCAGGGGTCTCCCTGTCTAGCACCATTGCAATTTCATTGTCTGGTGTGCATACCCTGAACATTGCGAAGGTGCTGGTGCACCCTGCGGTGGCAGCATAGCCGCCAGCACAATTACCAGCGGGCCTGTTTCCTGATAGGATGGCAGGGGGAAACCTCGGCTTCTGCTTGCCAGCCCAGCGAGAAACTCTTAATGGGTCTGACGTGAAGGTAGCCAGTGTGGTGGCAACCTCTTCGTCGGAAGTTCGGCGAACGGTTCAAACCATCTGCCAAACTCCTAATCAGGCCCTTTATCTCTGATTCTGTTTTTGTGCAAAATGTTACACATTTTTCATTAATTCTCTTTCCATAAATGCGTTTTCTGCTTTCCTTAAAGATTTTAGAAAAGGAGATCAGCTACTTATTTCCTTTTGGGTCTCTATATTTGACAGTATTAATGTACCATTGCCAGTAGGCAGTATAAGCATGTTGAAGACTATCAGATATGTGTTATGTTGAACAGATGTACTGTTTGATTCTATGGAAGTCATTACCAATCATCTGAGTAGATTAGATGATATTAGGGAAAAGTCTAACCTCAAGAGTGTGCAGAGGGCACAGGACAAGCATGTGCATGCATGTTGGTTCAGTAACAGCAACACATCAGTTAATGCATGGTTTTACATTAGGTAATGTAGAATGTTGGTAATGACACTCTCTGCAGGGATAGCTCCAAACTTTTTGCCTTCCTCCTCCCCTTTTTACTGAATTTGTTTTTGCTGGCTTTAGGTCTCTGGACATGTTACCACTTCTAACCAGCGCTAAAGTGCAAGTTCTCTTTGCTTAAAACATGGTGATGTTGGCTTATACTCAATTGACATATTTAATTTACTTATTAGATCCTAGTACTGTGCACCACATGTGCCAGAGGCATGTAAATTAAATGCTACTAGTAGGCCTGCAGCAGTGATGGTGCCACCCTTAAGTATCACTTTAAACAAACCTCAGGCCTGTCATAACATTTCGACCTTGCAAAATAAACCTTTGGCTAGGCTCACGCATTCCTTTTTAATGCGTATAAGCTATCCTATAGTAGAACCTGGACAGCCCAGAGGGCAGGGTGCAATGTATTTAAAAAGTTGGACTGATGCTCTTAGGTTTTACATGCCCTGTTAGTGAAAAACTCTTAAGTTCATTTTTCACTACTACAAGACCTATTCTTCCCGTAGGATAGCATTGGAGTTGCCTTCTTACAACTGCATTTTATAAGTGTCATTTTCAAATGAGCAGAGATCATCCCTTCATGTTTGGTGCCTCTGCAATTGTAATTTAAAATTCTAACTTATGGTGAAATTGGATTTTAAATTACAGTTATGAACATCCCACTTTTAGAAAGGTGCACTAGTCATTTGGTGCCTGTAGCCTGTCTCTGGTCACATGACAAGGGTAGTTGGCAGTTGGGTTTCGTGTATTCCCCCCCAGAGAGCCACACACAATTGGAGCTTAGGTGTGACTTGAGGGGCCATCTGAAATTTTATGGGCCATCCGTGGCAGGATGGGAGTAAGGAGCTTTACAGCCTCACTGACACATGAATAGGCTTTGTTCTGTCTCCACACAAAGGACTGTACATTCTCTGTAGTTAGTCTGGAAACAGGGCAGAGAGGGTAGCACATCTGTGCACTTCAAAAGTATGTATTTGGAGACTCCCTCACCTCAAAGGCACCATATAAGAACCAGATCTCTGACACCACCACTTCGGTACACTTCTGGACCTGTGGATCCTCTGTCAGGAAGAAGGACTACTGTGATTCTGAAGGACTGGCACTCTGATGGACTACCCTCTGCTGTACTTCTGCTTCACTGTCATAACCTGTTGCCTGCTGACCTCTTACCTGGAAGTCAGGAGGACTGTACCTGCATCTCTCAACCCATATCCCTGAGTATCTCCAAGGGCTAGTTGGCTGGCCCCTAATCTAAAGTCTCAAGGACACAAAAGACATCCAAGCACGCTACCTCTGCACCTGGACTCTGCCATCTGTGAGTCTACCATGCCCAGTGGTGCTATCTTAGACCTAGAAAATTGGAAGTGGGCCTAAGGTGCTTCCCAGCAGAACTAATGCATCCTCTCTGCTGAGCAGTGTAACCCTGATCAGAACTGATGCATTACCTCCGCTGAGTGGCACACCCTCACATAGAATGGATGCTTCACCATTGTTTTGTGGTTTGGATCCATTGCAAAAGACGTGCATCACTGCCACATCTTGGGTTTGATGCATTGCCTTCAGAACCGCTGTTGTGCAATGCTTCCACGGAGCAGGTCCTTGCATCCCTCATCCACAGCAGACTTGATGACAATGACAACATTCTGCCTATCAGAACTGATGCATTACCTCAGCTGTGCAGGCAACTCTGACACCGGCCTTTACATTGCAAGCCCTGTTGACAGGATCCTCAAATCGACACAACAGGTCCTCGCACCACCTCAGAACCAATACATTGCATTGACTGTGCAACACATCTTTGCCTCAGATCCACGCAATGCTCCACAACCAGGATTAAGGTACTTTGTTCAGAGGGCCGGTAGCCATCCCATGCTCCATCACAGTTGGCCTGAACGTTTGCATTTGTTTTGGTCCAGCGTGACTAGATATGCCTGATTGGTGCTTTTCAATTGAAATTTATTCTTTAAAAAGTCTTAACTCAAGTTCTACTAATTTGATTTCTATCATTTGGTCTTGTTTTATTTATTAAATTAAGTTCTATTTTTCTAAACATGGTGTGGGATCCTTTTTTGTGGTGTTTTGACTGCTTTGCTGTTTGAAGTATTGCACAAATACTTTACGCACATTCCCTTTAATTCAAGCCTGACTGCTCAGTTCAAAGTTGACAGAGGGTGAGCACAGGTTAATTTGGGTGTTGCTTGTGCCTTACTTTGACAAGAATTGTGGTTGCTGTTTGACCAGTGATCACACCCCAGTCAACCAACAACCCAATCATAGAACATGGTCTCTGAAGTGTCTAGTATGTGCTTTACCTAATTTGTCTATTATCGGGTCCACTATGAAATTCCAAGCTGCACTTTGTGGCAATTTGAATTTACATAGGAGATGTTTTGCTTAGATAGGAAAGTAGGAAATTATTTTTGTCCCCTACAGCAGAATAGATCGATTCGAATATTACTAGTTCTGATTTCAGTTTAAGATTTACAAATACATATCTGCCTCTGATACCTGACCAAGTTTATAATAATGTGTGTTTTGTGTGAAAAGATTACAACGTCTCCTTTCCGGTGCTCCTGAGGCGTTTGGTCATGCCTTGTTTCTGTATTTTCTTAATAAAGAACATTATTTTCCCTATCCACTTCTCTTTTTTTCATTTTCTACTGGTGTAAAGTGAGCTCCCTGAATTAGTGCAGTACCTGCCCTCAGCCTCAAGAAATGTTAGTATGTTCTTCCATTTAATATAAGGGCTCAACTCATTCATGTTCAGAGACATTTTAATCAAGTCTTTAGCAGACATGGCGGTGTTCTGTAGTCCACAAATTCTGTTATGCCGGTATTCTTCTAATTTGTTTTTCTCTTGGATGCTGCGCAGGTCTAAACGTCTATTTGTTTTATTCCTTATGAGAAGTGTAATACCTGCACTTTTGGTCTTAGAGTATGATATATTCAGCACTCTACGAATTATATTTTGAGGATTACGCCTAACGGCCTATCTTCAGATTCTAAGTGTATTTTGAGGAGCGTTATATACATTGTAAATTTAGTAAAGGTAAACTTCACCTTGAAAATCTTGAGCATCAGTGGGCACTTGGAGCTTTTTTCACTGGTCTTTGGCCATCTGCTTTCTGTCCCTTCTGTATCAGGTCTGTCTGGAATTATAGCTTTAGGAGATACATGGCATTGTCCTTATCTCCCAGTATCAACACCCATCCCTTTATTACATTTATATACCAGGATTATCTGTTTTATATGTAGTGTAGTTATAGGTGGTGCAGTGTAATACATGAGAGAGAGGAATAGGATTGTAATACCTTTTCTAAGATAATAGCATTCTTTGTATATACTTTTTACATACTACATTATATACTATATATAGCAGTTGATATGTGTTTTTAGGAACAACGTTCTGTACGGTGTCTAAATACCTTTGTCACCCTGGTAAGTGGACAATTCACACCATTATCGCACACTGTCCCTGGATATACCGCAGTGAATTTTATTCCTTTTTTTATAATGCACTCAAGTGTTGAAAATGTAGTGACATACATTTCGCAGTTTTATTAATTTTTGGGGTTTGTGCAGATGCAGAATAGAAGTTTACCACACTTTTTTTGCTTGCATACTGGAATTTTCTTCTGCGTGCCCAATATGAACACAATATAGTAAATATGTGCCCTGCACCCCACAGGAAAGAGAAACGGGTCAACGTCTTCAATGAACTACGTTCTTGTGTTCATTTGCACCTTATTCATTATTTTCTCATGGTACAACTCACATCGCTTCTCAGTCTAGTAAAGTAGATAATGCTTTCAAACACTTCTTATTCCACTTATGTTAAACAAAGTGCATCTGGGCAAGATTGGCATTACTTCAGATCATTAGTGTTTGCTTAAACAACTCTTGTGAAGGATTATATTGGGAGTAATCCGTTCCATGTAAGAAACCTCAATCGTCTTATTTACATATAGGGCAATTGTAGGCGTCTGCGATGTAGGCCATTTTAAAGTAAAGTACCAGTTTACTGGTATTGCCAAGATTCTCAAAATATATTTGGCAGCTTCACATATCTAAGCTTACCTGTGCTCTGAAAAGGAATGGGAAAGCACTTATTTGTCCAACAAGTGTATTGAAGTAATGGGTTATTTCCCTTCTAAAAACCTTTCATCCCTAAATTATGTGTAATTGTGTCCACCAGTATCGAAAGTTTCTCAAATACTTTGCTGCAGACCCAGTTCAAGACTTCTCTCGTCAGGAAAACATCTTACCAGACGCCAGTCTCTGTACTAAAGTGGGGAAATGTACTGAGCAGAATTTGGATGAGTGCAACAAAGTTCTAGAATAGCTCTGTGATTACTACAATCACATTCCATGCGTAATTCAGAAGCGGGTCTCTCAAATGATTGCATATCTGTAATAGGTAGGTGCAAGTTTTTCTCTTCAAGGACGAAATCTATATTCTATTAAAACGGCAGCCTATGGTTAATTAAAGACACTAAATTATAGAGTAATCACCATTCCATATATCAGCACATGCCTACTCGCTCTTGCATCAGGGGCCTCTGTTCTCCTACAGCACGCCTCTCACGCTGAGATACATTGCTAAGCTATTCTATTCTTTTCTAAGAAATGTTAAAATGTGGTAGCTTTTCACTCAAGCGTTCGTGAACTGCACTTAGGTTCTTTTTCTGGTCGTTTGAACTTCAACATGTTTTATTGAGTCTATTATGGAATAGTTTTTGAGGATCGTCTGATTTGACAACACACATACATTCAGGTAATTGGAAGTATACACAGCTCAAGGAGAGGATACCCGGTACATTTCAAATCTGTAATATCAGACTGACACAACTTTCTTGAGGTATCCACTATCTGACCCTCAAATTCCTACACTCTGTCACCCCTATTGTCTGCATCGCATATGATAAGATCATCTACACCTCGATGGCTGCATGGGGTGAACATTGCATTTGTGCCAGGTACTCCAAGAGCTGATGCTACGAACTTAAAGATGTAGGCCCTCATTACAACCCTGGCGGTCAAAGACCACCAGGGCTGTTTTGGAGTTTGTACCACCAACAGGCTGGCGGTACAAACTCGGGCATTATGACCGCGGTGGAAGCGCCGCGGTCGCGCTGCCGGGACCATGGGTTCCCGCCACTTTTGTCCCAGCGGTTGTGATCCCCTGCCCAGGGGATTACGAGTCCCCCTCCCACCAGCCTTTTCATGGCGGTATGAACCACCATGAAAAGGCTGGCGGAAAGGGGAGTCGTGGGGCCCCCTGCCATGGCCCCATGGAGCTTTTCACTGTCTGCGTAGCAGACAGTGAAAAGCGTGACGTGTGCAACTGCACCCGTCACACCGCCGCAACACCGCTGGCTCCATTTGGAGCCAGGTCCTGTGTTGCGGCCGATATCCCCACTGGGCCGGCCGGCAGAAACCAGGTTTCCGCCCGCCAGCCCAGCGGGGATCTCCAAATAGCCACCACGGGAGTGCGGCCGCATTGGCGGCCGCGCAGCAGATTTAACTTGGTGGGCGGCGCTTGCCGCCCGCCAAAGTTGAAATGAGGGCCACAGTTTGGGGTTTTTAATGTGCATGACAATTGCCTCGTCTTGCAAAGCAGAACCTTTCAAAGGCTAGCAGAGCCTGACGGCAGAATCTGTAGGTCTTTGTTATGGATTTTAAGAAAGGGGTTCCAGTGCTCGCAACCATTGGATAATAAAACATAACCCGCCACCAGTCTAAAGATTGTTGACATGTAGCGCTCCAGTTATGAATGCCTTTATGTTAGAAATGCTGAGGTGTTTTGTTGGCACTGCAGTGGACAACTTGGCTTGGGATGTGTGCAGTTCACATACCTGATGCTTCTCAGACCCCCGGGAGTGGTAGGCCGTGGAGTTCAGACGCTGGATCATCTTACACATGTTGCCTTGTCCCCAAAGTGCTTCTCCAGGCCATTTGTCGCCTGCTTCAAGATAGAAAAGGATTACTTCCTTCACCCGGTGTCCTGGCAGAGTGACGGGTAGAGGGGAAGTACTGTACTTCCCTGAGGTGTATTGGAAAAACTCTTTGACAAGATATATTATGCGCTTTGGTTGCAAACCAACTTAAGCCCTTAAATCACATTTACTGTGCAATGCAGGGCCACCTTGCAGAGCTTTGCAAAGCATAGATAATCTGGAGAAAGGCAGTGCAAATTGCTGCCCCGTGCTTACTCTGCCCAGGGAAGGCGTTACATGGTTTGGAGCATGAGGGTGGGTCCACCCATATATTTTGGTGCATTGACAATTTACTAGCACGAGTAAACCTGTGAATGTATCAAAACGCTATGACTTCCCAACAGAGTCAAAACAAGGAGAAATATCTTAATTTCTCCTCGCTATTTCCCCTTTCTACATATTCTGCCACACACATAGAAAGGGGAAAATGCCTCAGAAGATTGTTTTGGTGCAGGAAGGTGCCCCTTCTTGCACAAAATCAATTGTGCTTGTAACGCATGCAGCCTTGCATCATGGTTCAAGGGTGCCTGTGTTGCTGCTAAGGTGCACTCAGTGCACCAGACCAAGAGAGCACGAGTTCACTGTATCTTAGTGGATATACAACATTCCTGCCCTCTCCATTTGACTCAGTGCAGCAAGTTGTTGTGCTGTGTTGCATTGCATTCAATCAAATTTGTGTAAATCTGCCCTCTTGTGTACTGGTGCGAGAGAGACAACAGGCAATAGATTGAGGCTACAAATTCATCATGCTGCCCAAAAAAAAAATACTGGCAAAAAACAGGGGCAGCCAGACTGCATGCCTTCACAAACAATGCACTGTGTCCCCATAACCAATGACTGAAGCGCATAACAAATACTATGGAAACTATGATTCTGGGAGTAATGGGGTTGGGTCAGTGGGTGTTGGGACGGGACCAGAATACTGGCTAAAGAGAACAGAGGGGCTGAATATGAACATGTTGGCGGTCTGATGCCAATGGGCTGGTGGTGTGGACATCTGTATTATGAGTTTGGCAGTCGAGCAAATAGAAGACTGCCAAAGGTCCCCCACTGCCTCCAGGCAGCATAGGCTGCCATGGTCTCCAGGAAACACAAACAGGCTCATACACCTACCTGTATTATTGATATTACAAAACACTTGCTAACAAACACATCATAGGGATGAGGGCCACCATGGACAGCAGATATACCCACACATTCACAAAACACATACTTCATCCAGCACACACACAATGCACAGCAACATTCCACATTTACTCACAGGTAAACAGCACAGGCTCAGGGACACAGAAGGCCACACAACATTCACACACAGCAACAACAACACAACTACTGCACACATACAGATACATTCCACACACTCACACCCAACACTGGCCAGTGACTGGCCACACATACAAGACACATATACATTCATGTGCCACAGCACCCACACAACAACACCTTCAAACAACCCTGCAATTGACACACACATCACACACACATATAGCACAATGGAAGCATAATGCCATGCACAATACACACAGAGATAAAGAGACAAAAGACACAAAGCACACCACAACAACGATACCTGCACGGCTGGACCATACATAGAAGGAGGCTGCACTGGGACACATATCATGTTGAAGAGGGCCACAAACAATATGCACACACAGTCCATGGGACATCCTCCTACACCAACCAGCTGCGAGGGAAACACACCAAAATGGACACATGCACACTCAAATGCAAAGAAAACTAGCACAACTCAACACACTCCATATCTACACTGACAAAACTCAAGAACACACACACCACATGTATACAATAGCCATATCAGGGGAACAAGTCCTACACCATACATACCCACATCGCACAACACAAAAAGAAACACATACAACAACAAACTCAGCACAATGCTATGACACCAACATTCAATCTACATACAACTAACGATCACACAACACACACCCTTCCCTTGGGGGACAACAGCACTGTACACAAGAGCGCATACTGCAAAAACACCACATAAGACAGGAACCAGCCTAAACACACACAACTACAAGCATACAACCAATGTCACTCACGAACAACAGAAATCTAGGGAAGGAAATTCAGGACAAAGATGTATCCAACAAACCAACAACTGTTTGGAAACTAAAGTCCAAGGCCATAAGCCAGTCCAAACTTTTTGGGCCAAAAGGCACAGTGTTGGGCCTCTACTTAACTCTTGACTGCAATGTAACCTCCAGAGGTAGAGGCATCAAGGGCACAGGCAGGCACCTCAGGGTTAATCGGATGGGGGTTGGGGTTTGGGCTTACAAGGGGGGTCTGGGTTTGGGTTTGGGACAGAGAAGCCTTCTTTGGAGGGGTGGGCTTCTTCTTGGTGGGGGGGAGGGGCATGGGTGATTGCAGGGGGCAGGGGAGGCCTTGGCGGTGGAAGGGATCGCATTTGAGAGGTAAACTGTCCCTTTGGGTGTGGTATGGGGGTGAACAGGGGTAAGGTCAAGTTCACAAAGGAAAGCATTCTTGGACACACAGGGATGGTCATCAGAAGGTTTGGATGTCTTGGGTGCGTGGCTGTTGAAGATGTGCTTGTGTGTGTAGGTGTCTGTTGGGAGGGCGAGTTAGGGTGTTTATGTGTTTTGGGCTGGGGTGGCAGTGATGGGGGATGCTGTGGTGGGTGGGTGTCTTTTGGGGTGGAGACTGAAGGTATGGTGAATGTGCTGCATGTTGGCGTGCCTGTGGTTGTGGTGTCTGTGATGACTGGGGTGGATGTCTTAGGTTCTGCTGGGGTGGTGTCTGTGGGTAGGATGGGTGTGGTAGTTGTATCAGCGACTGTTGTTGTGGTGTCTGTAGGTGTGCCACATTTCAAGGGTGTGTGATGGTGGGCCTTGGGAAGGTGTCAGGGCAAGTCGACTGTCGCTGTGTCTGCCGGTGGACGTTGTTTGTGTGCATGCCGATGTGTATTGTGGTGCTTGTGTTTGTGTGTGCTACCCTTGTTTGTTGAGGTGGATGCATGTAAGTCTGTCTGTGTGCTTTGGCTAGGTTGGGAAGGTGGGATTTGGACTCGAAAGAGGCAGGTGAAGGAGGGACAGAAAACAAAAGTTACTGTCTGCTGTCAGTGTGGAGGCCAGGGCCTGAAAAGATCTCTGTAGGCCAGCCATTGCACTGTGATTTCCCTCCAGGAATGCATTGCTCTGCTGGACTTGGGTTGCCAGTCCTTGGATAGCATTCACAATGGCAGATTGACCCACAGAGATCGACCTCAGGAGGTCAATAGCCTGCTCACTGAGGACAGCAGAGGTATTAGGGGCTTGAGTAGAGGTGCCTGCAGAAAAATGGGACGCCCATCCTCTTGGGTAAGCGAGCATGGCCCACTGGTGTGGAGCAACAGGGAAGGTGGTGATAGAATGGGGGGTAGCAGACAAAGATGGTACTTGGAGGGTCCCAGATGGGTCCGCAACACTAGGGAAAGTCCCAGGAGGAGGAATCTGCGGATATAGATGCATCTCTGATCTCCCACCGTGGCACTCCTTTTGCCCTCCAGGCGACTGGGCCCCTTAATGTCATTGGTGTATTGACCTGAGGTCCCATGGCCAGGTGCCTCCCCACTCAGCTCGGTTCCATTTCCTTCACCTGCTGGTGCTGATGCTGCAAAAGAAAGTGTAGAAAGGTCATAACATGGACATGAAAACACTCCAATCATGAATCTGAGAGAAAAAAACTCCCATTATGTGAAGTGGCCTCAGACATAAAGTGCCAGCAAATTGGCACCATGATGTGCCAGTACAAAACCATGCATACCTTATGGAATTACTAAGGTAACACATAGGAAAATCTTTGTCCTAGACAACTACAATAGCATGGATATTTGGAGCATTTAAATACCAACATACTCCAAGAGCATTAAGCATGCTGTATCCAATAGCAAATCTCTGTGTCACACATTGCGCTTTTGAAAGTTAGATCTGGCGGAGCCCAGTTTTAAAACTCTTAACCTGAACTAGTCATATTAAATCCAACAATTGTAAGTTGTGGGATTTATTATAACAATTAATCTGATACCAAACTCAAGGTATCTGACTCTTAAGGGGACTTTGTTAATTAAAATAAAGTCTCCCCATTTTAGCCTATTGAAGCCATTCACTACATTTTAGGAAAAAAATAATTTGGCTATTTTACCTCACCAGGGCTTATAAAACTATTTTTATACGGTCCCTGCTTATAGTTACATGGCTCCCAACCCTAGGGGCACATAGCGAACACCTTAGGGGTGACTTATATGTACACAACAAGGTAGTTTTAAGACTTTTGGAGTATGTTTAATTCCAAAGTCAAATTTGCATAGAACATTGGTTTAAAAGCAACCAGCAAGGCAGGCCTGCCTTTAAAATGACACTAGGCACCTCAGCAGTGCACCTATGGGTGCTCTACCTATGCTGGGGTCCCGAAACCTACATGCCCTACCATATACTAGGAGCTTATAGGTAGGTTGACATAGCCATTTATAATGAGCCTAATTTGCATATCCATTTTGCCCAGAGCACAGGCCCTGCGACTGGTTAGCAGTACCCAGGGCACCATTAGAGTCAGGAAAACACCAGGAAAAAATAAAAAATGGGGGCAATAAATTAAGGGGCCTCTGCAATCATCCCTGTTTTCTCACAGTGTTCATGAATTTGGTGGAGAGTAACAGATGAGTAGCTCCACGAAGAATGTCTCATCCTCTCCTACATGACTTTTGGGACATGGTTTGGTGACATGTGTTTCTACTCTATCATACTCCATATTGTGGAACGGCAAATATCGTTGTTTCATGTTTGCAAATATCAATTGTGAAGGTTGTGGACTCTGTGACATGAAATGTTTTTGTTTTGCATGCAACATGCTGTCTTGTGTTTGGCATATGATGAAGTTCCTTTCATGGCACAGTGCATCAGCCAAAAATTTAGGTATGTGTGGATCTGGTGTATGTGATATGTTGAAATTAATTTCACCACTATTTCCCATTGCTCGGTTGTTTGCTGACGATGTTGCCTACTGGCCTCGGTGAGGAGGTTATTGACCTCCTGGGGTCAATCTCTGTGGGTCAGCCAACCATCAAAACTGCCATCCAGGGACTGGAAACACAGGAACAACAGAGTAATTCATTTCAGGAGGGCATTCACAGTGCACTGACTGGCCTACAGAGATCCTTTCAGGCCCTGACCTCCACACTGACTGCGGACTGTCACCCTTTGTCTACTGTCCCCCTCCACCTTCCTCTTCCCAAACCCAAACCCCTCTTCCCAAACCCAGCCAAAGCATACAGTCAGACAGGCAGGCATCCACCTCAAAATCCAAGGGTGGCTCAGACACCACAAGATGCACGACTGGAATGCACACAAGCAACATGGAGATGTACACATAGCAACAGTCACAACCTGCCCTGACACCCCCACCACTCCCAGCATCACAGACAGCACACCTGACATACCTGCAGACACCACACCAACATTCACAGATCCAGCCACTACACCTAACCTACCTACAGACAGCGCTAGAGCAGACCCTCAGACATCCACCCCAGTCACCCCACCTGCAGACATCACAACCAGTGGAAGTCCTACATGCATTATATCCAACATACCTGCAATCACCACCCCAACAGACAGCCACATACCCACTGCGGCATCCACCAGCACCTCCACCCCCTCATCCCTTTAAACACACTCACTCATCCACCAAACAGACACCAAGCACCCACAAGCATACCTCCCACAAACATGTACCCAAGACATCCACACCAACATCGCACTTCAGCCAACCACTCCATCTCCATCCACAACTAAACCCTTTTGCTCTGACTACCCCAGTGTGTGAAAAAAACCTTTCCTTTTGGAGTTTGCTCTTTCCACAGCTCCTTTTCCCCCTATGAGACCCCTAAATGTTCCATTTCCCTCCCTAAGTCGATCCTTTCCTCCTCCAAGGCCTCTCCTTCCCCCCTTTCAAGTGCCCTTGCCAATCCCCCTGCCACGAAGTCTACCCTCCCAAAAAAGCCAACCCTTCCCTAAGCTAAAGCCTAAACCCCCATCCCAAGCCACATTCCAAAGGCCACCCTCCCAAACCTAAAGCCAAACACCCCTCTCTACCACCCCCCCCAGATAAACCCTGAGGTGCCTGTTTGCACCCTTAGCACCCCTACCTGTGGAGGTTACATGGCAGTCAGGAGTCAAGTTCGGGGCACACATATGGGCACTGTGTGCATTCATTTTCTGAGGACTGGCCTATGGCCTTTGTTTTTAAATATTGTTTGAAAACTAATAATAATTTAGACCAACCTGTGATTGATTTAGTGGTTACATCTTTGTCATGCATTTCTTTTCCTAATATGGAGTTGTTCCTGGCTGACTTTGGTTGTGTGTCAGTATTTCTGTGTGTGTGGTGCTTGTGCTGCATGTAATGTTGGCCTGTCCGGTTCTTTTGTCCCACAGTGATAGTGTGTGTGTTTTGTGATGTGCATGTGTCTGTTCGGAACATTGTGTTGGCATGCTATTGAGTGGTGTTTGTGTTGACATGTGTTTGTTGGTGTGTTGTGTGGCTTGGTGTGTTTTGACAGTGTGCATGTTTGTGTTTAGTACGTGGTTTGATAGACATGATGTGCTATGTGTGATGAGTTTGTTGATTGGTAAGTTGCATTGTTGTGTGTTTGTGTGTGTTCATTGCCTGTTGGTTGTAGGTTATGTTGTATGTGTGATGTGTCCCTGGATCGTGTTGATTCTGAGTGATGGCCAATGTATTGACAATGGTGTGTTTGGGGAGTTGTTGTGATGTGTTGTGGTGCTGTTGTGTGTGACTAGGCCTGTGCTATGTTTCTGTGCATACGTATGTGTTTTTGACATGTGTGTTGGCCATAGTGTGTGTGCTCTGTATGTGCAGGTGTGTGTGTGGCTGTATGTGAGTGTGCATTTCAGTGTGTAGAAGTGGGTGATTGCTGCCCTCTCACCCCCTTCCGGATTGCCTATTGTGCGTGTGTACATACATTGACAATATACAACAGTAACAGGTAAGTGTGTGTGTACTCACAGTTGCTGACATCATTGACGGTGAAGATTCCGAAGACTTTGTGCAAGCAGAAGCACCGGGATGACGTGTAGATTTTGTTCCATGGTGGCTCTGGACGAGTATGGCTGTATGATGGTGAGTGTCTCCTTTTATGCAGTTCATTTCCGCATGGGTTTCCATGGTGTTGCAACCGCAGCGGAAATCTTGGCGGTGCACTGCCTTGTGATCTGTCTGGGGAAAACATGGTCTCCGCCGGCCTGCAGGTGTTTTGACTGTATATTCAGTTGGTAATACTGCCATGGTCATAATTTTTCTTCTGCATCAGCCTTTTGGTGGTATGCCCGCCGCCGTCAACATGGCAGTCATGAGACCGCCAAACACGTAATGAGGCCCTCAGTTAAACACCACATACAGCTGTGCTTGATATCGTCTGGAGATAAAACATATATGATATTCAAATCTTATTCTTAACTCCAGAACTCTTCCTATATCCTAAACGGTTATGTACCTCCTCATCTGTAGTCAACCCATTAGTTGTCTTAGTATTTAGTTTTATTATATATCTAGATTCCAGCTGTCTCAATATCCACTCTCTGTCACCACCTCTGCACGTCCACATTGTCTACTATGTAAAACTTCAATTTTGTAGTATCTCTGGTATGTGCACTATCAAAGTGACATGCAATGGGGTCTGTTAATCAGTGTGTCTAATAGCCCCCATGTGTTTCAGCAAACATTTTTTGTGCAATGAGGGAACAAGAGCTAAATTCATTTTTCCCCATTGTAGTGAATGGGCTCCAAAAGCTAAAATGGAGAGACTTTATTTTAAAATAATAAAGTCTTATTTTCCATAGGAAGGAGCTAAATATGGCATGTTTAGTATTGTATCAAATTAAAAGTTATGATAAATACAATACTTGCCACTTTCGAATTTAAAATAACTTGTAACTAGAAAAAGTTTTAGAACTCTTCCTAAAAATTACAAACTCCAGGCCTGTAGTGCCCTTTGTAGCCCTGTGTGCTACATTAGGCCTGTGCCACACATAATGTATGCAAGGGGGAGTTTCCACATTTGACATTATATATATGTAAATAAATATGTATATATCCCCATTTCTTACTGCTCGAATATGTTGTAACACCCTAATCTTTAGTTTACGGATTGTGCTGCCAATGTACAACTTATTACATTTATATTGTAATACATATATTACATAATCAGTGTCTGTTAGAAATGGGGTCTTTGTTTGGCAGTCAGGTTACCCTCTGTCTAAGCAAGGACAATCACTCTAGTCAGGTCAAAAGAGAATCATCCTCACTTAACCCCGCTCACTCCCTTGGTAGCTCAGCACGAGCATCCAGGCTTAACTTCAGAAGCAAGGTGTAAAGTATTTGTACCAACACAGACAGTAACTCACTGAAAAATACTACAAAAGAACACAACACAGGTTTAGAAAAATAGATAGTGTATATCTAAACAAAACAATACAAAAGCGACAAAAACCTGACAGACATGTCAAGTCATGAATTTTCAAAAGAATAAGGGCCTCATTACAACCTTGGCGGGCGGCGGAGATTAAACAGCCAAGCGGCCGCCTATGCGGCCGGATATCCACCAGCCACATTACAACATCCCCGCTGGGCCGGCGGGCGGAAACAGAGTTTCTGCCCGCTGGCCCAGGGGGGCTGTTGGCCGTAACATAGCAGCCTAGCTCCTAATGGAGCCGGCGGTGTTGCGGCCGTGTAAGGGGTGCATGTGCACCCGTCGCGCTTTTCACTGTCTGCTGTGCAGGCAGAGAAAAGAAGGGTGGGGCTGTGCCTGGGGGCCCCTGCACTGCCCATGCCAAGTGCATGGGCAGTGCAGGGGCCCCCAGGGTCACAGAAACTCCCCTTCCCGCCAGCCTTTCATTGGCAGTCTCTACCGACATGGACAGGCTTGCAGGAAGGGGAGTCATAATCCCCAGGGCAGCGCTACAAGCAGCACTGCCCTGGCGGATTATAACCGACAGTACAACGATGGCAGAAAAACGCCAGTCCCGGTGGAAAAAACGCCAGTCCCGGCGGAGTGACCGCGGCGCTCCCGCTGCGGTCAAAATATGGCAAATTGTACCGCCAGCCTGTTGGCGGTACGATCACCAAATCAACCCTGATGGTCTTTGACCGCCAGGGTTGTAATGAGGGCCTAAGAGTCTTAGGGGGTAATTACGACCCTGGCGGCACAGGAACACCGGCGGTAACACTGCAACAGGTTGGTGGTGTTCCGCCAGTGTATTATGACCGTGGCGCATTAGCCACAGCCATACTGCTGGCCCCTCCACTATACTGCCAGACTTCCGCCAGGCGGTCGTAATCCCCAACCGCCAGCCTGTCCATGGAAAGGCTGGCGGTAAGGGGGACTCAGGGTGCCCATGGGGGCCCCTCCACTGCCAATGCACTTGGCATGGGCAGTGCAGGGGCCCCCAGGCACAGCCCCATCACGCATTTCACTGCCCGAATTTCGGGCAGTAAAATACAAGGCGGGTGCTGCTGCACATCAACATTGCCGGCAGCTCTATTATGAGCCGGCTTCAGTGTTGATGTGACTTTTCTACTGGGCGAGTGGACATGGGCCAGCGGAAATGTCAAAATAGGGTGCCAAGCATACCACCAGCACTGGTGGTATTGTGGTGCCCGAGGCTTCGGCGGTCTTTTTGCAAGACCACCAAACTTGTAATGAGGGCCTTAATCCCTAGAAAACAGTGAAAACACTGTTAGCGCACAAAAGTACCTGGGTAGCATCAAAACAAAGCTGCATGGGCGATTGTGTGTCGGAAAAGGTCAGCGATGCATCGATTTCTCACTCACAAGTGAGACCATGCATCGTTCCTCCTCCGGTTGGGTCTGCATGCATTGTTTCTTCTCTCCTACAAGAGAGCGATGCGTTGATCCGGAGGGACGCCTTGGGTCTAGGCAGGCTTTGCATTGATTTTCCGTGCCCAGCAATGATGTGTTGAAATCCAGTTGCATGGTGTCAAGAATCCGCGCTGCATGGGATACTCTTTTAGTGAAGAAATAGGTTGTTAAATTACTTTTGGTACACCTCTGCTGGAATATAGCAGCGTTTCTACAAATGTAAACTTCTCAGTATGAAGGCAGTCACAGACATGGTGGTCTGCTGAGCTCAGCAGGCCAGCATTCCTGTTAGTGCCGCCATTCCCAAGGTGTTTTCAAATAGAGACCTACCTCATCATGATTGCAGAAGAAGGACATTTGCTACCCAATTTTTCATTAGCGAACAGTGTCATTTCGGATGTACTACCTCTGATCACCCAACTTGCTAATTGTAAGTTGATGAATCTGGCAATGTGTGATTGACAATACCTGATATAGGTACCCGTGGCCCAGAGTGACACATTTCAAGTGCAATGACTACACCTGTGACCACGCATTCTGTCAACGATGATCAACATAGACACTGTAAGCATATATCATTTTGTAGCTTTGAAACAGAAAAGTGGCCAATCCATATTTAGTGTAACATTGTCATCAATTAACACACAGGATCCCTGCCATCATGTTGTCAGACGGGGCATATACAGCTTAGGGTACACTGCCAATGTTGTATATGTAACCTACATACAACACAGGCACACCTATTATGGACCACTGAAAGCACAATAATTCATGAAAGCAAATCAACCCACATGTTTATCACACAGTTTGAGTCACTGGTATTGCAGTGCACCAGGAATGTGGCATTGCATGTGCCTCCCAGTTACAAAAGAGGAAATGGAGTACCATCTGGAATGTATTATCCACAAAATTGAGTAATCATGTTTGGCACCGCATGATTGATAGGCCAGTGCATGTGTGCATATGTGTGTTTATCACTCACTGGAGTGACAGTGTCAATGCATGTTTGCAGTGGTATGTCTGTTGGGGTGTCTACATGCCTGATGTGCAGCTCTATCATATAAAATGTCATACACAGTGATTTGTTGTTCCAACTTTTGTACAATGAGCAGACATTGAGCACATATCACCCTTCCATGTTTTACAGGTGGACCAGCCCCCTACACCATAGTTGAAGTGGCTCGATTCAAGGACCTAGACATGTCCAGTAAGTGTGAAAATTTTTGTCTTGTGTTGTGTTTGCAGCTGTCGGGTGATTGACTCCTGTGTGTTGGACTCATTGCAAGATATGATGAGCTGGCACACGATTTGAAATGTGACTTGACAGGAGGTTGGCATATAGTTGCATGGAAGAGTTAGACATTCACTGGCAGAGAGTCATATTTTGGGAGTCGAGTGCTGCACAATAGGCATGGACAGGTGAACAAGGTGATTTGTAGCCACATGTGTGCCAAAAATTCATTTGGAGGTGGCCAGTGTCATAATTTAGTCAGAAAGTCATACTCTAATTCACACAAAACAGTGATGCATCAGTTTTACACACAAACTTGTGCATCCCTGTTAAGTATTGAACATGTAGGACTGAATGGGTGACTGTCCCACAGCATCTAGCTCCACATGTTGTACTCCATTTACGTGGCACTTGAGTGATATGTCACAGGCGTGCATGCAGGTCAAGGCCAGATGGGTGCTTGCATCAGTGTGGTTGATTTAGGAAATGTGTCTGTGAGATCTGATGTTGATCGTTGTCTACAAATAGAAACATGATTGTAGATGTGATTGTCCAATGGTTGGCTCAATCCTAGTTGGCAGGCCTCCTTATCTGTGGTATACTGACTAAATCCATGAACAGCTGGACAAAGCTTCGTGGTTGTCCTTGATGGTTGAAAATATGCATTGCATGCAAACCCCCACAGATGCACAGGGTTAGGGGGAGAAAATATATGTAGCTAAGTGTTAAGGTCACAGTGTAGATGACAGACATGTAATTCAAGAATTCATGTGTGCCAAACTACAATGCCCCCTTATGATTACCAACTGTATACCATCCTGCCAGTTCAATATACAAATCACAGGTCTTGTGTGTCTTGAATTTGATCCAGAAGATAGGGATTAGTTGACCTGTCACATTTTGAGTACTTGCAACATTTGTTATGTGACCAAGAGCACTACATATGTGCACAGATCAGTTAATTAAGTACACACCTTGTCGTGCATTGCTGTGCTGTTAGATATTTGATGGGTAGGCTGCGTTGGCATGTCATTCCTCAGGGACATTCTATCATCTGTGCTGTGATTTGGACTGTGTGTGCTATTTATGAGGAAGTGTTAGTTTATCATCTGCACATGTATCACACAATGATGTCACTAATGTTTGCCTGTCTCCATTTTTGCAGCAGCCCACATGAATGCACAGGAAATCCATGAATTTCAGAGGCAGGCAGTGCGGTACAGACACATCCTGGATGTGGAAGCTGGGTACCGTGTGATGGCTACATGGTACCGTCACGAGAGAGGCACAGGTGCATGGAGGGCTTTTAGCCAAGGAGGGCCAGCATTGGCCACAACAGCCGCCACCATACCAACTCCAAGCACAGTGGACACTGGGATGACCGCTAGTCCAGGTAGTCCCTCAGCCTCATCAGCACAAGGCCCAACAGCACCACCATCTGCACCACCACCTCCAACCACGGCACCAGCACGTGCAACATCAAGTGCTACTCAGGCCACCACAGCTGGAGTAATGGAAATGGCAGGTTTCCGCAACCTCCAACTTGACATGCAACGTATGTTGTGGCCCATGGACAGTCTACAGCAGGATGTGGCCTGCAACAGCAGGAGACTGCGATCCATAAAGAAATACTGAGGAGGGCAAATCTTTGAGTTGATTGTTCCTCACCCCTAATTCAGTCCCTTCCCTCCTCTTTACTCATACTGTTTTTTAGTGGGTTTAGGGGGCTTAGTAATAGGTTAGAATAGGCTGTTAGTTTAGTTAGGATAAGTGGGTTGGGGGTGGAGGGAGTTATATTATTACATGTTGGTTTGTATGGTTGATGTTGGGGTTTATGTGTATTTAAAAAAAATATATATATTTGTTTAGGATTAGTTAGTATGTGTTTAGGTTAGTATATGTTGTCCTACACATGTCCCGTCATAGAAGGGCGGTTCGGGGTTGATGTTTAGAGTGTTTAGTTTTGTGTGGTAAGTAAGTTCAGCTTAGGGTAGTTAGGGCCAGTTGTGGGTAATGTATAGTTAGGATAGGTTAGGTTAGTTTAGGTGTTTGACATAGTTTAAGTTTCCTTTCATACATATAAAATAAAGTTTGATGTACTCCTTTACAGTATGTGTCATATGCTTGGGGATCAGGGCCTTTGCATGAGGGTACAGTCTCAAATGTGTGTTTGCCTGTGTGTTCCATCCTGCATCCACATCCCATTCTTGACATGGTTATTCCCACTCCCAAATGAGCTGTCACATTAGCAGCGACAACAAAGCTACTTCTCTATGCATCTGCCATCCATTTAACCCACCACTCAAGGTAACTATGGTTCCCAATGTATTGGAAACGTTGGTATGATTTTAAATCCTTCATCGTTTTAGTACTGTGTTGGAATCTTGGGCACTGTGGGACGTCAGCCTGCAGCCTGATGTTCCTGTGAAGTCTGATAAACTGAGTTGTGCCATAATCGTATGAAGTTCAGTATACATAAATCACACCTATGATTTATTACATTGTATTCTCAGGTGATGTTATTGTCCAAACACTTGTACACTTACATTCCTGCTGTATGGTGTGGGTGTGGGATTAAAGTTTAGAGTCATATGTCACATGCATAATGATTGTCTTGTAGGGGATGTGGGCAGCATTGAGTTTCATCTTGTAGATACGTTGGGCCCTACATATACATTTCTACACAGCATTATACTGTTTGTGATGCTTTAACTTCAGAAATAAGCCAAAGGTAGCACAGATGATGATAAAATCCAGACCCTTGTACATAGATATCAGCCCACATTCTTTCTACACTATTAGAATGACATTCTGTGGCCATTTTACATGCATCACAAATCTCCTGCACATTTGATGTGCCACATTACACAGAGACAAAGTGGTTGTGTAGGTGCTGTTTATTTTAAAGTGCTGTAGTGCAATATTTACACAGTCCAGGATTGTAAGTCCATCAGTGTGACGCCTTCCATTGTGACCCAACACAAGTGCAATGGAGAGGGGCATGTCATTTGACATGCAGTGATGGAGTATCATTCAGTGCAGAGGAACATGAATTGCCAATTAGGTACAGACTATTACAGTCCATACTGGTAAGGTAAACAGTGTGTTGGAGAACAGTGCATGTTACCAACTGTAGCAAGACTGGCATGTTATCAGCACAGGACATAGGAAAATCACTGCCCATGTGGCATGGACTGGCGCTACCGGGTACTCCTACAGCTGAAGGTGATCTGTTCCACGTCTTCATCTTCTGATGTGAGTGTAGTCTCCTCTGCCCTTGGTGGTAGTAGGTTTGAGGGGGCAACACACACTTCAGTGTTTGAAGAAGTGGACTCTGAATTCCTGGTAGTTTTTAAGTGTGGGTCTATTAAAGGCATAAGTGCAGCAAGGACGAGCTGCTGGTTATTGAGTATAGCAGCTACATCGCTGTGGTAGGCAGCCAGGTCGGCCCTGAGGGGGTCATGATTGTAGTCATGCACACAGTGAAATGTTTGGGATGCCAGTTGTTGTGACAGCTCCCTAACTGCTGTGGTGAAGTCCCTCACACACTGTTGTAGTCCTTGCAGTAGAGACTGTCAGACTTGCATGGCTGCTGACTGTTCTGTGGATGTCATCATACACATGCATATCCCCTCAAGACTGGCTGCCATATTTTGCATCCCCATCTGCACCTCCTTGGCCAGATCCCGCTGTACTCCCACTACTGTCCTCTCAAAGGTGGTACCAGTGTCATCAGGGTCCTCAGCTGTGTTTGAGCTGGCAGGTCGTACTACTGGGGTGGTGGGTGGGTAACCTGTGATGGCTGCTACATCTGTGCTCCTCCTTATGACTGAAGGTGGGATCTGGAGGGTTCCCAGGACATCTTGGAGGGTTTCCTGCCTAATGGTTGTCAGCTCGTCAACCATGTCATCAGGGTAGTCCAGGACAGGCATATCCACAGGAGAGCCATCGTCCTCTGCAATGAGATATTGTACAATTAGAGTGTCTGTCTTGTGCCAGTTATAACATGACATCACTGACTTCCTATTAGTGGAACATTGTAATCTTGGTTCCTGTTCATTGATCCTGTCATTAATATTAGCATTCCCACAAGCCTATTACCTACCTGCATGTCACATGTAGTGTGGGAAGTTTGGGGAATTGTCTGTGTCACATCCTGTAGGTGTAGGTGCTGTCCAAATTTTATCTTGACACCTTCTTGTCCTACTCAACCCTCCCTCTACTTCCATTAGCATGGTGAGGCCATACAATGCCTGTGGGTGTTCTGATGCCACTTGCACCACACATAACAATATGAGCCTGACCCAGTCTATATTTCACATACACCTATACATTTCTGAGACCTAGCACATACCATGTATTGCATTGGCATGACACGATACAGGTGTCAGCATTGGTAGTTTGCCATGTTGGTGTTTGCCAATGTGTGCTACATTTGTTTGCACTGATGGGCCTGGAAGTGTTCCATTTCCTCTTATGACTGTGTGGGTGTGTTTCACTAGCTAGGCACATATGTCTTCCCCTTCAATGCTGTTGCCTTACCAGTATGACAGTTGAGGTGTTGCAAGGTGGCATTGCAGCTATTGTAACACAGGCAGGGGGTAGACCCTGGAATGGGCAGCATGGGTATGACATTACTGCTGTGTACTTCATAATGTAAGTAACAATACATGATATTTATTGTGCCTATAGACATGAGCACTTGACAGGATTTACCCTTTGTTAGGAATTGGAGGGGATTGATCACGTTGTCATCCTGAACCCTCTATTTTGGGTGGGTTTGTTCCATGGGCACCTAACTGCCATCTCCTACACGACCAGCACACA
Source organism: Pleurodeles waltl (assembly GCF_031143425.1). Taxonomy (NCBI): domain Eukaryota; kingdom Metazoa; phylum Chordata; class Amphibia; order Caudata; family Salamandridae; genus Pleurodeles; species Pleurodeles waltl. The sequence goes on from NC_090446.1 coordinate 233,086,069, forward strand.
CGGCACAGGTGGTAGTGGCAACTGCTGTCAATGGTAAATGCCACTTGAGGAAATGGCCTGAGACTGGGCATTGTTCCCTAGTTCACGTTCTGACAATACCAGGTGTCCTGTGACAGCAGCCCAGTTTTACATTCTATCCTACCCTCCTAGACTGGCTTTGCCTTTCCAACAGCCTTCGCATGGCGGAGTACACTCATGCAAAGGTTATTGGTGTTGTGTTGTGCCCATGGATTCCCTTGCACAGCCCATGCACCAGTGTCGTGCCCCTTTGCCCTTTCCACTGCCTGATTTCCATGGCTGACATGCATTGTGTAGAAAGTATGTCCTCCCCCCTGCTTGCAGTTAACATTTAGGCATTTGTGTCCCTCATGCTACTTACCCTGCATATGTGTTGTTTCCTGGTAGTCTGCGCTGTCCTGTCCTGCGATTCATGTGACGATCTCTTCTGGGATGACAGCTGCCACCATCTCCTCCATCTCGTCCAGGACCTCCTGCGGTGCTGGTCTCCCACCTCCAATCTGCAGTGCTGCCTTCCTGTTCTTTGCCATTTCTTCCTTCGTCCTGCGCTTGCAGTCATGCCAGCATTTCTTGCACTCCGTGACAGTTCTCCGGACCTCTGCCACACGGTTTATCTTGTCGACAATTTGTTGGTAAATTGCCTCTCTCCTCCCAATTGGCAATTTTGAGCTGATAAAAAGTTGATGCTGGTGCTCCGTCACCTCTCTGTCCAGTATGTCATGCTCCTCTGCACTGAAACAACACTTCCTTTTCTTCTTGTCTCTCCCCTGGGTCTTGTCTGTGTCCTACTGGCTGGTTCCTGGTAGACTGAGGTCTCCCTGGGGTCTCTCCTGGCTTCTGGGATCCATTTTGGGGCTCCTTAGCACAGTTTGCTGCATTTGCACCACTTTTCGGCGCTAATGCAGTGGAAAATGGCGCATATCTGGTTTGCGATGTTGTAAACCGGATAAGAGTCATTTTTTCCACGTTAACGTCGTTTTGCTCTATGACGCGGCGCAATGGTTAAAGTAAAAAAAAAATGACTCTAACCTGTGCTTTGCGCCACCGTGCGTCAAAGTATAAATTTGACGCACGGATGGCACTAACAAATGGCGTTAGCCTGCGTTAACTTATTTGACGCAAAAACTGTGTTTGCACAGTTTTGCGTCAAAAAGTATAAATATGGCCCTTAGTGTTTTCTTGCACTCCTAGCACCCTTCTGCACAATACACTTGCCTAGGTGGGAAACCGACTTTCACCTTCAACGATTTTAGCATATGGTTTGTGTTCCCCCTAGGCCGAATTTAAATATTTTCCTACAGTTTACTTATAGGAGGCTGGCCTGGCTCATAGTGGGTACCATTAGTACTTACAGCTTGTGCCAGGTCCAGTTATCCCTTATTAGTAGAGTGTAGTAGTGTTCTAGCAGCTTCGGCTGATAGAGGTAGCTATACTGGAGCAGCCAAGGATTAACTAGGAGACATGCAAAGCTGATGCAATACCACTTATATCATATAGGTACTATATCATAAGAAAGACAATACTCATAGTTACAAAAAATAAAGGTACTTTATTTTAGTGACAATGTGCTAAAAATATCTCAGAGGATATACTCCCTTAGGAGGTAAGTAACATACACAAAATATACACAACAAACCAAATCAGGTAAGTAAAACAGTCAGAAAATAGTGCAAACATTGTGGAATACAATAGGATGCAGTAGGCCCAGACGCAACACAACCATATACTAAGAAAGTGTCATGCGAACCACAAATAGACCCCTAGGCTAGTGTAGTGTGTAGCGGGTCACTGGGAGTGTAAAAAAACACTAAGGGTGTAAAAGATACCCCACCCCAAGACCCTGGAAAGTAGGAGTAAAGTACTACTATTTCCCCAGAAACACACTTAAGTCGTGATAAAGGATTTTGCAAGGACCACAACAGACACAGGGTGTTCGTGGCTCACTGGAGACTAAAATTTACTCCGTCTCCATGGAAGTTGTGCTGATGAGGTTAGACCTACACAGCATGGTAACGCAATTGCAGAGTACTTGCTCTACCTCCTGAAGCAAGTCAAAGACCTAAACATGATTACAGTTGCCTTTGGGGCAAAACTAAAAGATTTTCACGGCCATTCATGAATGAACTATGCCCATATTATTGGAGTGCCAGAATGATCAGAAGGCCAAGCTGTAGATCTTTTTGTTGAGGTCCTCATGCTAACTCAGCTACAACCTAGGTGCCAGTCCAACTTTTTCTCAGTGGAGCGGGCCCATTGGGTCTCAGGAACACCACATAAACCAGGAGCACCACCTCCTCCGATTATTGACTGCACATTCAATTCTGTGACTGCGATGTAATCCTACAGACAGCATGCAGCACCCCACCAGTCAAAGTAGACAACTCTACCATTAACTTTTTCTCTGACTTCATGCTCAAAGTACAGATACCAAGGAGGAGCTTCATTAAAGAGTAAAAGGCTCTAAGAGAGCAGTACCTCAAGTATTCCATGATGTTTCCCACCCAATTAAAAGTTGTGGAGAATTGAAAGACTTGGGGGAATATTTATACTCCGTCTGCGCCGAATGTGTGTCACAAATTATGACGTACATTCAGCGCAAACCTTGCCCCATATTTAAACTTTGACGCCCAAGCCCGCGGATGTCAAAATCCCGCAGTGTGCGTCATTTTTTGGATGCGGCAACCCGCCTTTCCTTAATCATATGTAAGGTAGGCGTTTCCATCCAAAAAATGACCTAAACAGCTGTGCGTCGTATTTATGCTTTTGGGCAAAAATGACGCACGGCCGGGAGGTGGAGCCGGAAAATGGCCCCAGCCCCATTTGCGTCAGAAATTAAAGCCTGGGTCAGGTCAGGCGTTAAAGTGGGGCAAACACACCTGTATTTAACCGAAATACACAGAAGCATCAGCAGAGCAGCAAGAGGGAGACATGGAGGTGCTTCTCATCCAGCGTGCACGCAGACGCAGAGCTCAGCAACAACAACAGCAGCTATCACAACGCCAGCAGGGACCCCAAAGGCAGCGCAGAAGGCAGGAGAGGATATTCCGCACCAGAACAACCCTTCATGGCCTCAGGGAACATGACATCATCCAGAGGTACAGGTTGAACTGGCAGGCCATTCAGCAGCTGCTGCGAAACATTGAGCCACAGTTGGCACCCACTTTGCTGACACCCCGCACCATCCCAACACAAAGCAAGCTGCTTGCCGTACTACACATGCTGGCAAGTGGCTCTTTTCAAACAACTGGTGCCCTGGTTACCGGAATATCACAGCCATCATTATCTACCTTTTTGCTCAAAGTACTGGATGTCATCATTGGACTCACACCACGCCACATTTGCTTCCCTAACACACTGCAGAGCAGCAGGAAACAAATGATGGGTTCTACCTCATTAGTGGCTTCCCACATGTCCTTGGTGCAATCGACTGCACACATGTACGCCTTGTGCCACCTGCTGCAACTGAACACCTCTACCGCAACAGGAAGCACACACATTCCATCAATGTGCAGGCCATTGTCGATCACCAAGGACTGATCACCAACATCGTGGCAAAATATCCTGGGAGTGTCCATGACTCATTCATCTTCCGTCACTCTACCATCAATCAACACTTACAGGATGGACGGTATGGCAATGGACTACTTGTTGGTAAGTACAAAAACCTACTTATATACACACTGCACAGCAACCCTCTAGGACACACAACACATACATCACAACAGCAACATGTCGAAAGGAACACACTGAGCTCGTCACATCACTAGCCATGTTTCATAGGTCACCATTGAACCTGTCGCACATCTGAAATTAGTGTACAGTCAAATGTTAAGACGTCAATGATCACAACGTTTGGAGTGGGTTGCCTAATTGTCACCTTGCAAAATGTAAGTGTCTCAATGATGTTTACATTCATCCATTGCATAAGTCTAAAGGTATGGGATGTCCGGGGTACATTGATATGAACGTGTTAACAACACGGTCAAATTGAACCTGTGTATGGAACTATCATCTCACCCCTAGTGAAGACACATGGACACCTGTATCACAAGTCACAATGCTAGGGAGTGCACACTGTACTGCAAATCCCAAAACATACTGCTGGCAACCGGTCAGCAGCCAAACACTCGTTCAGCCAAGGAAACAACACAATGCAGATGGTACATCCTACAAGCCTAGGATGCAACACAATAACACAAAAGAGTCACAGACAACACAAGACAACTACTGCCATGCAATGTGATTTCAATGGGGCAAGCTACATCATCATGATCCCATTCATTTTCTCTTTCAGCTGATCAGGGGTATGGTATCTAGCCATGGATTATGACACCATTTGACAACCCAAGCACTGCAGCAGAGCGTGCCTACAATGACGCACATAGGAGGACCCGCAGCATAGTCGAGAGGACCTTCGGCATCCTCAAGTCGAGATTCAGGTGCCTCAACATCACTGGTGGTAGCCTCCTATATCCCCTGAAATGGTCTGTAAGATAATTCTAACATGTGCCATCCTGCACAACATTTGCATAAGAAGGATCATTCCCCTCTTAGAACCAGAGCCACACATGCCTGAAGAGGGGGAAGAGGAGGATGGTGGCCTTCAACATGAGGGGGAACAACAAAACACGGCTGCTGGATTGCGTAGGCGCCAACATATCGTGAACAATTTCTTTTAAAAATAATCACCATCACCACTGTATGAACTAATGTAAATAAACACCGATAATAATCACCATAGCATGTTCTGGCTAATCATTTGTGCTCACCTTCATCTCTAACTATCAGAATAAGAGTGTAGCCTCATGGAGCACTGCTGATATACCGATCAGGACACAGAAAATCCTAGAGCAATTGTGATGCATATCATACAACGGTCACATACACACACACTGTAAATGACATATATCCTGTACATTTCACCTTTGAAGGGCAATAGCAGAGGACCACATCCAATTTACACATTCATGTTGGAAACATGGTTCATCGCAGCATATGGCACACAACTAAGACACGATCACTCAATAAGGGGAAAACAAGCCTCATACATGAGGCAGTTGATGTGCTATTGCATCGGTAACATGAATGTATGACCAGACCCTGGACAGCAGTAAGTCCAACTGTATCCAATCTTTGCAAGGACTATCTGTGACTAGAGTTCCATATAAGCAGAACATGCCACACATATGACAAGCATTGCGCACATGACATACCATGTACATGTCAGCCCATTTCCTAACTCCTGACACACCCATGCTCCTTGTCACAACCCACCTGTCTGAAGAGGTCCCTGGAATAGTAATATGTGTACCCCGATATTCCCTCCTTTACACACACCGACTAACAATAGTAATCCAGTGTGCTAAACCCTTTCCTATGGTATACCATTGTCATAGTATATCTGACTGCATGGATGTCAGGTCAATTAATACACTGGCTTGTAGTCTCTAAGCCCTGTTATCACCTGTAGATTGCTTCCCGTGTGAAAGGTACTGTTGGCCATTTGAATGCGAATCTCACCTACAGGACTTGTGATAAACTGATGCAGCACACACCTGTGATCACCTCCATGCACACCGCCCATCTGAACATGCACTGCCCCTGCTGATGCCTGGAACAGCATAGAAGTTGCCATTTTGTCAAACACACCGTTATGCATTGCTAGTAATTAAGCTATGTAACACAGCCCTTGGGTTCATGTGTCACCTTCAAAAACACAGGACATACAGAGTTATACATGTCAACTGTCTTGTTCTTCCTCCAACCAGTCTTAGTCAGACCACTGATTATGTAACTTGTGAAATAGCTGGATCCTGATTGACCTTGCATCCTGTCAGCCTGACTGGCACCTGTCTGTGCGTTACCCTAAAGATTTGTTGTGGCTACATATGTACCACACTTGCTTTACCAATCCTCTCATTCCTCAGAGGGTATTTTGGCATGTGCTTCATCAATGCATACCCAAATACATTGTATAGCATCATCTGCCTTTTAATTGTACCATATTTGTTAAATTGTCTTTGAATACCAAAATCATGGGCCATCCCTTTGTCTGGGTCTCATGTATGCATGAACGACAAAGTGTGACAGTGTCCCGGGCCGTATGCAGGGATTGGGTACGATGCCTCCAGCAGAACCAGCTACCTCTGATAATGTCCATGAAAAGTCCACACATGTTAGGACCCTGACAGTTCACACGCTGAATCACATTGCTCACAACATATTGATGGGCCGTGCGTGGTGAAAAGCTGCGAGAATAATCAGTACAGAGGCTATGATGTTCCCAGATGCAGTGGGAATTTTAGAGGCCAACCTGTGTACAAATGTTGTAATAACACCTGCCGGAACATGACGCCTGAGACATTATCTTACTCAGCACACCAAGGTTGCCCTGTTGACAGTCTCATTACACGTCTTCAGTGACAGGGTGGGACCATCCCCATGTAGGTTCTCATGTCCTCATTGACTTTACTCACATTGAACTCTGAAGGATACTCAGTAGATACAGGAATAGCTGCCACTGACTCACAATGAGACTAGGACGTAACTGTGACAACATACACCCCAAAAAATATACAGGATCAACATTGGACCACACACATGAACAAGACACCTCTGTGCAATTGATCACTGGAAAAATGTGGACACGTGCTGCCTCGTCTGCTTGTCCACCACAGCCACTGGAGAGTTGTGGCTCAGTTATATGACCTCAACTGTGGCATCATATTACATTTGTGGTTCACCTTTGGCTGTCAGGCCAATTACATGGTACCCACTTCATCTATGCATGTGCCTGGCTCACTGTGATTTCACTAACAAGTACCTAGGAAGCAGTTACCAAAAATCTAGGACATGGGATGGCCAATTTGTGGACCATTGACATGAACAAGTGTCTGCCATCTATCTGGTGCATGCTTTGTCATTTGTGGTGTCTACATTACCCAAACTCTTGGCAGTGCACACAACGGATGTTGCTACATGTATGACTAACACATGTCCTCTCTCATTTCCACAATAACTTGCATCTAAGGTGTGGACAAATTGACTTCACATTCATACAAGCATATTTGCAATAATACATCTTGTGATGCACACACACTGGGTCAACAACTACATTAGTAGCCACTGCACACACATTGAACCATAGGCATTGAGGTATTGTACTCATGAGCGTCACCTTGGTATCCTCTCCTGATGCCAAACATGCCTAAATTGTGCAATACATACATGTAGGCCACACATATGGCCATCTAGTGCATCAGCCAAGCGTCAAAATCCTGTTAAGGAAGTAGCGGGTCATGGTCCGCTGCAGTATGATGTCTCACATGTGAACATACACCTTCAACACCAAAGTGGGTGCAATCAGCCTATCTCAGTTGTGTCCCAAATGTAACATAACATTTAAAATGGAAAAAATCCCCAAAACCAGTTCATTCCCTGATATGTTGACATTGTTAGTATTATGCGTCATATTTTTTTCACGCATACAGATTGTGAGTCATATTTTACGACGCACTGGAGTGAAAATGAGGCAGCATCCAAATAATTGTAAAGACTATTTACTATTATTTGGCTGCAGCCTAATTTTCACTCCTGTGCGTCGAAAAATATGACGCACAATCTGTATGCGTGAAAAAATATGACACATAATGATAAAAACGGCAGCCATTTTATGCAGTAAGTGATGTAATAGGATATCCTGTTTACAAAATATGTACAGTGGGTGTACTTTCACTTTCACTTTGCAGTCTGTGAATCTTCTAGACTGTGTGGCTGTGTTCAGAGTGTTGTCCAGTGATTTTGTGCTTTTATGTCCTGTGTGCTATCTTACTTGTTACTTTGTGAAATGAATATTGTTGTTGTATACTGTCTGAGTGTGTTTTGTTTACAATTGTCCGGTATTGTATTGTATTTGTGGTTTGTGGGAGTCTGTTGTGAGTAGTGCTAGTTTGGGGATAGTTGGGCTCTTTTAGTTGTTAAGTTTATGTTTTTTTGGTACTTCTACTTTCCCCCTTTTCTCCTTTCTTCTTCTTTACCCCCTATTCCCCTTTTCAGTGCTGAGATGTTGGGTAGGCCACGTCTTGGCAGGATGGGTGAGGAGGAGCTTAGGGGGTTTATATGGCTGGTGTGCCATTTCCTCCCACTCATGATCGAGGCAGGTTGCAGGGTGATACAGGGGTATCACACTGATGCGCGAAGAATCCGGTGGGGAAAGGTGCTGCATCACTTGCAGCGCGTATATGGAAGCCAGAGGAATGACCACCAGCTGAAGCACCTCTGGGCTGACCTCATCACCAGGGAGCAAGATCTGCTGGACCACCTGGGAATAGTGATTGGTGACCCTGTTGGTGAGTACAAATCATGTAAATGTGCACAATTAAAAGCTCTGTAGTGACATCAGATGATTTGTACAATATCTGCCGGCTAAGTTGCTGACTGGGTGGAATGCTGCAGAATCATAAAGGGTCATTGATGGACTATGTGAAGGACCACAATTGCAATCTGTCAGGAAGCACGTGCTCTACAAACTTACTGAATACTTTTGCTTAATGTAATTTGGTGCCGCCTTTGTGTCAGACAGCAACACAAAATAGGAGCCAATCAGGTCTCTGAAGGTTACATTTGCCAGTGAAGTATAGATTTACTAAAATATTGGCAACCTTTGTTGACGCAATAGCTAGACTGACTTTAGAAACACTACATGATGCAGAAAATGAGTCCTGGCTTTACATCAATTGATGATAGCAATGTGGCCCAGACATATGTCTCATCTGTGTCTGGTGAGTGTGTAAGGAAAGCATTTTTGGAAGTTTATGAATGTTAGGGATTATTGTGGTCCTTCATCTTTTTGGATACATGTCAGATCTGGATTTGAAGACATCAGGAAAAGGTGTAAGGTGCCCTCAGCTAACATCTTAGACTGGTATTTGGAGTTTGTTGTGCCACATTCTGATTAGGGATGGCAGTCCAAAGGTATACACATGGGTTCATATCTCTATGTTTGGTGCAAATCACCATTTCTGGCCCACATCAAATGAAGAAACTGTAACAACATGAGGGCTTACAAAAGTCCCTGCCCCTGTGTACATTGTACCTATGTGTCATAAATGTGTCATGACCACATAGGCTGTTTGACTGGTAATGCAGTCCTCAAGTAACCAGGGTTTGGATGTCTCTCTTGAATGCACATGATGAGACGATTACACACCATTTTTATTTCTGCTCACTAATGAAGGAGCATGTTTGCCACCACATGATAGTTAGGGACACTGCATGTGTGCAGATATGTGTGTAATTGTCACAGGAGACCCATGCTATGTACATGTTAGCCATGATATATCAGATGCAGTATCATCATGTCTGAATGGCTTTCATTACTTATGTCATCTTACACATTGTGTTGGTCAGTGCACCTTACAGGTGGACCGGCACCCTACACTGTGGGAGAGGTGGCTACATTTGACAACCCCGACCACTCCAGTAAGTGTTGATATGTCTGTTATGTGTTGTGTTTGTTTGCTGGTGATGTGTGATGGACTCCTGTGTGTTGGACACATAACAAGGTGTGATGCACTGGCCAATCATTTGTCTTGTTCCATGAGTGGGATTTCAGTTTCTCACCATTTTTGAGTTGGCCAATGCTTATCCTACTGTATAATCTAGGGATTGTAGGTCATTCCTGTAGGCCCCGCAATGAGAACTGGGGTGAGTCATGTGGATAACACTTGTACCAACAAGAGTTGCACTAGAACTAATCTCAGATTTAGTCTGGCTGTCAGACCAACATTCTCCCAGATTGGTACTGCAAATTGGTTTCCAACAGACTTCTGCTTCCCTATTCACCAAAGTACTTATTAAAATGTAGGTAGAACTTCCTGGCAGCATGTAGTTCCACATGTAGTCCTATAAGTATGTCGGCCTAGGTGTGCATGCAAATCATGATCATGGCTGTTCTTGCAACTCTGTGTCTGTTGTAAGTAATGCCTTACTGGAAGTATATGATGTGGACAAAGGTCTGCATTTCCTGACATGTGTGGCACTAGGATAGGTCAAGGCTTTGCTGTCTCCTATTTGTTGATAGACCCTACCTGTGGGGTGTGTGTAGAGCCAAACACATGTCAAGCTTTCTATAGACTCCTGGGTGTCCATGTTGTTTGGAATTGATCCAGTCCAATTTCAACTTGAAGACCATGTGGCTTTAGATTTCCATCCCGTACACTGACATCTGTAGCCCAGGCATTGGCGGAGGATGTGCAGCATGATTGTTAGCTGACAACTGTCAGAACTCAGATGCCAAGTTAATGACAGTTGTTACCCATATTGTAGGGTTTGGATGTGCTATGTGTGATATGACCTTTGCAGGCTGGCCTGCCATGTACTTCCTCAGGGACATTCAATGATCTGTATGGTGATATGAGCTGTTACAAGAACAGTAGATGTACTGTCTGATTTACTTCTTGTGCCATTTCACACAATGCAGTTCCTAATGTAAATTGTTTGCCTTTGTCTTCACAGCTGCGAACATGACACCCAACCAGGTCTGTGAGTTCCAGAGGCGGGCTATGAGGTACCAACATATCCTGCTGGTAGAGTCGGGGTTCCGACAGATGGCCTGAAGATACCGGAATGAACGGGCCTCCAGAGCATAGACGGCTTTCCCACAGGGTGGCCCTACTTTGCCCACCACAGCCACCACCAGCACAACCACTACTTCCGTCCAGGTGGCACCACCCACATCTGGGACTGTTGTCCCAACGTCTGCAGTTGCTCCAGGCCCCAGCAGAGGAACACCTTCAGGGCAGCCCACAGGCATTGGCTCTACACGCCCACACACATCCTCTGCCGGTACTCAGACTGCCCCAGCTGCTACAGTTGACCCTGCAACTTTTCAGGCAATGGAACGTAAAATGGACCGTGTGCTACGGAAAATCAGTCACCTGCAGCGGGATGTTCAACATATGAACAGGCGTGTGCGGTCCATAAAGCGGGCCCTCCGGAGAGCCAACCTCTATACATTTTGATATGGACATGGTTCCCTCCCCTCCCTCCTCTTTCCTTGTTCTCATACTTAGTGGGCTTAGTGTTAGGTTAGTATAGGATGTTAGTTTACTTAGTGTTAGTGGGTGGGGGGTAGGGGTCTTGATTCTTTCTATTTGTACTGTTTAAGTGTGTGGGTGGGTGTGTGTTGGCTATGTTGGGGTTCTTGTGTGTTTAAAATAAAATCCAATTTTTAAAAAGAAAATATCAAAAAAATACAAAAAAATATATATTTGTTTAGGATAGTATAGTATGTGTTTAGGTTAGTATCTGTTGTCCTCCATGTGTCCAGTCTCATAAGGGGGGTGGAGGGTTGATGTTTAGAACGTTTCGTTACATGTGATAAGTAAGTTTAGGTTAGGTTAGTTAGGGACAGTTGTGGGTAATGAGTAGTTAGGGTAGATTAGGGTAGGTAAGACTTTTCCCTGAGTTTCCTCTTCTGTGATTACCATTTAATAAATATATAGTGAACTCTTTACAGTATGTGTTAAACGCTTGTTGATCAGGGCTTTGGCATTAGTGTACATTAATTTTGTTCTATTACATTTGTGTCCTATGCTACGAACAAATCCCAACTGAGCTGTAAGATTGGCAGCTACCCCAGCGCTACCTTGCAAAGATTCCACCATTCGTTGCAACCACCAATCACAGTTAATATGGATCCCAACTGGTTTTCGTTAATAAGTATGTTTTCAAAGTCACAAACAGGGCTTCCAGATTTGGTATTGGGGGAACTGTTTTAGGTCTGACTGCAGTGTGATGTTCAAGGACACCCTTATAAGGTGAGTTGTCATAAGCACTCTTGTAGTATCGTCTTCATGACTCACATAGATCATTTGTGACACTGTTCAGCATGATTACCTATTTGGATGTAAACTCAGACACCTTCATTCATGCAGTTTTTGGAGTGTTTGCTTAGATTAGTGTGCACTGTTATATGTGTTAGTATTGCATGGTGACAACATTTTGCTGCCACTATTTGATGACTTAGATATCCCTTGAGGAAGCATTATTCTGTCCAACACAGTGTGATGGTGTATGGTTTCTCACTTCATCAGATATTACCCTCAGGAAGGGCAGAGTATGATACAATCCTGGCCACTGTGCAAATTTATCTGACTACATAATTTCAAGATAGTTGTATTGACAAGCTACGTAATTTGACAGGAGGCACATTTCAGTTATCTACTGCACAGTTGATGTGTCACATTACCCAGAGACAAATTTGTTGTGTGAGTGCTATTTATTGAAAAGTGCTGAAATGCTATATGTACATTGTCCATAAGTGTGAGTCTATTATAGTAACATCTTCCATTGTGATCCTACACAAGTGGTAAAGGAAAATGCTTTTGACATGCTGGGGTGATGTGTCAGACAGTGCAGAGGGACAGGATTTGCCAATGAGTATGAGAGAGACAAGCACTGGGCAGGCTGACAAGATATACAGTGGTTTGCCGAACAGTCATTGAGTACAGTTGTTGTAAGACTGGCATGTTACAAAGCGCTGGACCTTGGTAATAGTTGGCCATGTGGCAGGGACTAGTGCTTCCGGGTACTTTTCCGTGTGAATGTGATCTGTTCCATGTCTTCTTCTTCTGATGTGTGTGTTGCCTCCTCTGTCCTTGATGGTGGTGGTTGTGAACGGGCAACACACACCTCACTGTTAAAAGACAAGGAGTCAGACATCCCGGTCATTGCTACCTGTGAAGGTCTTAAGGGCAGTACTGCAGTATTCTTAAGAATAGCAGCCACATCACAATGGTAGGCAGCCAGGTCAGCCCTGAGGGGGTCATGATTGCATTCGTGCATGCAGTGGAAGGTTTGGGGTGTGAGGTGTTGTGGTACTCCCTTACTGCAGTGGTGAATTCCTTGACAGTTTCTTGTAGTCCTTGCAGGGTGGATGTTAGGGCTTGCATAGCTGCTGCCTGATCTGCAGATGACATCATGCAAGAACGCACCCCCTCTAGGCTGGCTGCCATAGTTTTGCATCCCCACCCGCACCTCATTGGCCAGCTCCTGCTGTACCCCAACTACAGTTCTCCCAAAGCTGGTGCCTGTGTCGTCTGAGTCCTCAGCTGTATAGGAGCTGGCAGGTCTTACAATTGAGGTGGTGGGTGGATCCTCTGCGATGGCTGCTTGTTCTGTGCTCCTCCTTGTGACTGAAGGTGGGGTCTGGAGGCTTCCAAGGACATCTTGGATGGTCTGCTGGGGAATGTTTGTCCGCTCGTCATCCATGTCATTGGGGTATTCCTGGACAGGCATATCCACAGGAGATCCATCGTCCTCTGAAATAAAATGGGGTACAATTAGTGTGTGTGTGTTGTGGCATTTGTGATGTGACATGCCTGCCTTGTGATGATTTCACATTGTGATCTTGTTTCCTGTTCATTGCTCCAGTCTTTCAGATGGGCAATCTCCCAGGCCTATTGCCCACCTACATGTCACATGTATAGTATTAAGTTATTGGACTTGTCGGCATCATCTCCTCTAGTCTTGTTTTAGGCCAAATAGTGAATTGCCACCTTCTTGTCCTACTCAGGCCTCCATCTATATCCATTCTCATGGCGAGACCTTTCACTGGATATGGGTGTTCAGATGGCACTGGCACCACACTTAAAAATCTGGACCTGCCCCAGTCTCTGATCTGTCACATCCACTTATATGTAGTTGACATGTAGCGTATCCTATGCATAGCATTGTTATGGCACGATATGGATGTTGGCATTGGTAATGTGTACAGCTGATGTTAGGAAATGTGTGGTACATTGGATTGCCCTGATAGTCGTAGCAGTGTCCTATTTCCTCCTCTGACTGTGCAGGTGTATTTCAGTGACCAGTTACATGTGTCCTCCCCTCAGTGCCTGAGCAGTATGCCATTTGGGATGTTGCATTGTGACCCAGGCACAGGATGGACCCTGACATATGCAGCATGGGTGTGTCCTTAGTGCTGTGTAGCTCCTAACATGGGTGACATTGGCTATTGTTTGCGACAACTATGGGCATTCACATTTGACAGGACTGGAGCCTTTGTCTTTGTTTCAGGGGATTATTGAAGTTGTCATCCTCAACCCTCTAATTTAGGTGTGTATGATCCATGGGGACGTTACTGCCATTGGCTACTTGAGCTGCACTCAGAGCGGAGGTGGTAGTGGCAACTGTTGTCACTGTTACATTCCAGTTGTCAGTATGACTAGAGGTTGTTAATTGGGCCCTGGTTAATGTAGGGGGTATAGTGGCTGACGTGTGACGGGATGTCAGTTTGACGTTGTGCCTTTCCCTCCTGGTGTGGCTTTACCTTTGCTCCATCATTGGCATGGCAGCCTGCCCCCATGGGACTGTTGTTGGTGTAGTGTAATGGTGTGCCCCAGCTTGTATGTATGTATGTATGTATGGGGTTTTTATAAAGCGCATTCCGGCCCGGGGGCATCGAAGCGCTAACTAAGGTGAGGCAGTGCACTGTCTAAAGAAAGAAAGGTGCCAGCTACCGGGGAAACAGCCAGGTCTTGACACATTTCCTGAAGGTAAGATAATTGTGCTCTTTTCTGAGATTCAGCAGAAGAGAATTCCAGATCCTGGCCGCGGCGATAGTAAACGCTTTGTCCCCCCTACTTCACTTTCTTGGTACGGGGGACTCAAATTTGAAAGGTGCTGACAGAGCGCAGCAGGCGTGTAGGACGGTGCCACTGTAAATTAGTAGTCAAATACTTGGAACTGATCCTGTGAGTGGCTTTATGTACAATGCAGAGTGCCTTAAAAGAAATCCGTTGGGCTATAGGGAGCCAATGCAGTTTCCTAAGGCTCTCCGTAGTAGAGGGTGATTGTGGCAGATTCAAAATAAGTCTGGCCACTGTGTTCTGCATCAGCTGCAGTTTTTTTAATTATCCTTTATCCAAATTGAGCAAGAGAGAATTGCCGTAATCCAATCTGGACAGGACCAGGGCCAGGGTGGCAGTAATTCTCCATTCTTTTAAAAGGCAGGGGAACATTTTCTTCAATTTCCTTAAAATCCACATACAGGATTTTAGGGTCTGATTAACCTGAGCTTGAAAAGACAGATGATCATCAAAAAGAAACCCTAGATTCCTTGACGCGGAGCCAAGTAGAGGCAGGGTGCCACATTCTTTAGGCCACCAGTTAGGGGACCACAGTGCCCTACTTATCCCCAAGCAAGGAACCTCGGTCTTATCGCAGTTCAGCTTTAGCCAGTTAGCCTTCATCCAGCTGCTTACCGCCAACATACAAGCATTAAAACGGGCTGCAACTAACTCCGCGTCTTTGTTAATTGAGATGATGAGTTGCGTATCATCTGAGTATGAGGTAGGGATGAAACCAAAGGAGCGTATAAGTTCAGCTAGAGGAGTCATATAGACGTTAAATAAAGTGGGGCTGAGCGACGAGCCCTGAGGAACCCCACAGGGCAGAAGGTAGGCCAGGGATCTAAAATCTCCACAGCTTACCGTGGACCACCTGTTAGAGAGAAAGGATTCAATAAGCTTCAGGGCTAGATCCCTAATGCCTACCTGATGTAGGCGTTCAAGCATAATGTGGTTAGCAATGGTGTCAAATGCTGCAGATTGGTCCGAAAGGACCAAGAAAACACCCTGACCCTCATCAACCAACCTACAAATAGTGTCTGAGGAGGAGATGAGGGCAGATTCCGTACTATGAGATTTTCGGAATCCATGCTGAGAAAGATCAAACCCATCTGAGTCCGACAAAAACCTGACCAATTCTCTGTTGATGTGTTTTTCAAACATTTTGGCCAAGAAAGGGAGCAAGGTTATGGGGCGAAGATTAGTCAAATCGTCTTGCTTCCCCGTTTCCTTCTTCTTTAGGGGAATAATTATAGTTTCTTTCCAGGCAGAAGGATAAATGCTGGAGGTAAGGACCTCCTGAAATATGGTGACCAATGCAGTTGCCACCAACTCCGGAACCAGTTGTAAAATAGCCAGAGGGCAGGGATCTAGCAGAGAACCGGATTTACCTTCCTGAAGCAGCTTCCAGATTGTGTCTTGGAATGGCATGTTAAATTTAGAGAGTAAACTACCATTGTCCAGCATCATGCTGGGTGGGGTGGGGGAGAGCAGTACCTACGTGTCAGTGAGAAGAGGGTGCCCCTGTGTCTTATCTCAAATGAAGCTAGAGTGAATGTTTAAAATTTTACTTTCAAAGAACTTTGCTATTTTGTTGCAAAGATCTTGAGAGTTCTCCAGCTTAGTCGTACAGAGGGGGGTAGTAAGGGAATTAATAACTCTGAATAGCTCTTTAGGAGAATTGGTAGCTTTCTTAATTTTTAGCATTAAGTAGTCTGCTTTAGCTCTGAAGCAAGCCTCCTTATAGTTATTTAAGGCTAATTTTAAATGAAAATTCTCGCTGGCACCAGCATTAAGTCTCCAGCGGCGCTCCTGCTGTCTATATTTCCTCTGGAGTGCTTTAAGGTCCTGGGAAAACCAAGGTTAGTTGGGGTTTTTTGCCTACCCACGGTGCATAAACCTTCAGAGGGGCTAATGAGTCAATTGCCTTCTCTCTGTGCAGGTCCCCCCCGGCTGTAGTTGACATTATTGCATTATAATTCCTCATGCAACTTACCCTGCATGTGCGTTGTCGCCTGGTAGTCTGCGCTGTCCTGTCCTTGAATCCCTGTGACATCTCCTCAGGGATGACTGCTGCCACCATCTCCTCCATGTGGTCCAGGGCCTCCTAGAGTGCTGGACTCCCACCTCCAGTCTGCAGTGCTGCCTTCCTGTTCCTGGCCATCTTTTCCTTGGTCCTGCGCTTTCAGTCATGACAGCGTTTCATGCACTCAATGACTGTTCTGCGTACTTCTGCCACACTTTTAATCTTGTCAACAATTTGTTGCCATATTGCCTCTCTCCTACTGATTGGCAACTTTGAGGTGACAAACAGTTGGTGCTGGTGTTCTGTCACCTCTTTAACCAGAATTTCCTGCTCCTCTGCACTAAAGCGACACTTTCTTTTCTTCTTAAAATTGTCCAGGTTCTTGTGTGGGTCCTCCTGACTGGTTCCTGGTCTGTTGTCATCTTCCTGGGTTCTGTTGAGTCATTTGGGATCCATTTTGGCTCTCCTATGCTGAAATGGCTGTGTTCGTGGGAAATTTTGACGCTATTGCGTCAAAAAAACGCTGCATATCCGGTTTGCAGTGTCGTAAATCGACCCACAGTCATTTCTGCTGCATTAACGCCATTTTGTTTTACGACTTGACGCTGCGGTGTGCGTAATTTTTTTTTACTTACACCTGTGGTTTGCACCACCGTGCGTCAAAGTATAAATTTGACGCCCGCACGGCGCACCAAAATGGCATTAGCTGGCGGTAATATTTTTGGCATAAAACTGCGCCAGCGCAGTTTTGCATCAAAAAGTATAAATATGGCCCTTGGTACTTCATGTCCCCGGATCTGACCTGGAACTACCTCGAGGGCAGTGACCAGTGAATGGGACAACAGCTAAATATTACACCAAACAACCGGTTTCCAATAACAGCGACATGACCCTGGAGACATGCGTCAGCAACAAAGTACACCGCAGCGTCAAGATGATCAAGCGAGTCATCAGGAGTCCCACAAAGATTGGTTTGAGGGGACAGGGTGAAGCCGGTGATGGGTACACTAATGCATACCAATGTGAACGCTGGTGATGAGACTACACTTGTCCTTTACACTTGTGACACCAAAGTGCAGCAGTCATGGGCGATTCTCTGCTGATAAAGATGGAGGTCTTTGAGCTGGTGCTTTCCAGTGTGGGGCACCAGCACTTAGTTTTAAGGACCAGCACTTATTTTTCTACATTATGCATTTACTGCGGGCAAAATACACTTATGAGAAAGACGGAGGAACAGAAATACGGAAAAGCACACAATTGAGAAAGCAGAAAATGACAGGAGTGAGCTGAAGGGTGAGGGAGTGACTGTAAATGGATTAAAGAAGCCCAAGATGGTTTTAGGCTGACGCTGCCTCAGTATTCTTTACTTGCACATTTAATTGCAGCAGCCGCTTGTTTTAGAAGACAGCTTTGGACACTGTTTGGGCACATTTTATTTTACAAATTAAGCACCGGGTAACACATGATTGTTTACGTGAGGGAGGAAGGTGGGGTGCTTCTTGTGGGTTGCCACATTCTCCTGATGCTTATGTTTTGGGGTGACAGGCATTCAAAATCCGTAAGCTCTGCATTGCATGGAGGCAGGGTGGGGTTTCAATTAAGGATATTTTAGGGTGTTTGCTTTTGTTTTGTTGCTGCAAGTGTTTCAAAAGACGTGGTCCCAAAGGTGGGCAGTTAGAGCCCCGTGCTAACCTCATGCGGGCCATGCGGGCCTGCACACTGGGTTGTGGGAGGGGGGACAGGTTGGCACGCATGATCTATGCGCACACATGGCCATTCTGATAAATAATGCCTGCATACACCTGCTGTCTTGGAACGTTAATGGCCTGGGAGCCAAGATCAAAAGAGGAGTGGTTCTCCAACATATAAAGTGGCACTCCCTTGATGTCATCCTCTTACAGGATACGTGCCTTATGGGAAATGCCTGTAGGGCTTTAGATAGGTGCAGATACAAAGTGGTATCCACTATCCGTTCCAGGGGAATGGGGATCCTGCTCAAAAAGTCTTTCCCGCTCACTGTACACCTCATGTGGGACGATGTGTGAGGGGGTGATATGTGGCACAATTGGGCAGCATGGGAGTTTAAGACTGTTAATATTGTATTTGTTCATGTCACAACATCCTTATTCCAGATTTGAGAACTGCCCTGCTCAGTCTACCTTATGGAGAACTACTGCTGCAGAGAGACTTTAATTTGACACTCAGCAACAAAAAAGATCAATGGCCCCCTCAACAGGTGATCACCTTGTGATATCCAACTTTGGGCTTCCTATCAGCCCTGGGACTAATTGATGTATGGTGCACACTTAATCCTGAATCACAACACTTTATGTTCCACTCAGGGGCCCACAGTAGTATATCATGTTTTGACTATATTTTCACTTTAGCTAACCATCTCCTACGATTTTGAGAAGTCTTTTACTTGCCAGGGATATCACTGACCACTCTCCGCTGTGGACCATCTACATTTCTTGCAGCTGACATGCATGCCGCGGAATAATGCTTATCCATGGTATTTTAAAATCTCAAGGATCATAGAGGGCATCCTGCAGTCCAGGGATCAATATTTCAAGGAAAATGAATCCTCTGTGGACTCTACATTAATCTTCTGGGAAGCCTATAAAGTCATTAAAGGGCAGGGCCTTTCATTGATAGTGGGACACAAAAAAAGATACCAGGGCTAAATTAGAAGACATTGAGTAGGAGATCCTGAGCCTTGAGCAGACCTTACTAGATCGAGACCTGGGGCAAGTGTGACACACACTGAAGCTTTAGCCGCAAGAATATAGAGATGTGGTTTCAGAGGCTTCCAGGGTGAAGCATATCACAACAAAGGTCCGACTTCATGAGCTTGAGGATAAGGTGGGGAAACTGATTGCTTGGCTTGACAAGAACGAACGAGATTACAGATGGGTAGTGGAAAAACAGACTCTCCATGGTAGGCATGAAAGAGACAAACGGAGTGTAAAATGCTTTTCCTTCATTTTACACCTATACATAGTCACCCACTGGAACTGCTACTGTTGAAGACTCCCAGGAACTCCTGGCAGATATAGAGCTCCCTGTTGCCACAAGTGAAGCTAGAGTACTCCTAGAGGTAGACCTCATTGCAGAGGATATTACAAGGGTGATATGGGTCTTAAGTCCTGTGAAGGCGATGGAAACCAATGGAGTCCCGATTGATCTCTATAAGGTAGCGGGACCCCAACTTGCTCTCCACCTCCTTAGGATGTGTAAAGAGGGCTGGGTCAGGGGCCTTCTCCCTTAGGGCCAGAAGCTTGCCACCTTTGTGGTCAAAGAAGGTAAACCACCTGAAAGTGGAGAACTGTAAAGGCCAATCTCACTCCTTGATGCTAAAATTAAAATCTTAGCAAAGGTGTTGGCCAATTTCCCCATACAGATCATTGCCACACTGGTTTATCCAGACCTAGCTTTTTTTATGCCGGGATGAAGTACAGCATGTAATCTTCTGCACCTCCATGGAGTGCTAGGCCAAGGGGACAGGTTGAGAAAGGATGCTCTCTCTTGGTACCCAAACAGCATTCAACATGATCGAATGGCCTTACTTTTTTTGAAGTGTTGGCCAGAATAGCTTTCAGCCTGCAGCAAGTGATAGAATCAATGGGGGCATTTCACTGGTGTTTAAACTTCATCTGGGTAATCATCAGGGGGCCCACTCTCACACCTAATTTCTGCACTTATCCTAAAAACCCTAGCATTCTGGATTAAAGGAGACTCACTAATTAGAGGACCAGGGTGGACAGAATGCTAGGAAGATAGGATATCACTTTATGATGATGACATTTTGCTCTACGTGGCAGATCTTAAATTCACACTTAATAGAATAATGCACATTATTACCCAGTTTGTTTGCTATTCAGGTTACACAAATAATTGGGCTAAATCCCTTATTTATATCTTAGGCTGTCAGACTCCATGACTGCCCTAAGGCTGCAAGATTAGCATAGCCAGTGATGGCTTCGGATACTTCGGTATTCATGTCACCAATGATTCAGACTGTTCTTTAACAAAAATCTACTGTCATCATTGTTACGTTTGCAGTGAGATGTCCATCACTGGTGGTCCCTGCCACTATCTCTTCTACGCAGAGCAGTTCTTTTCAAGATGGTTACCGCACTTCATTTTCTCTATGCATTACACAATGCACATTATCCAATCCCAGCAACCTACTTTAAGGCAGTGGAGAGTGAGGTTAGGATGCTTCTCTGTGATGGGGGTCTGGGTTCTTAACAAACTGATAAGAGGGTTGTATGATGGAGGGATTGTTCTCTGCAACACTCAAAAGTATTACTAGGTGGCCCAACTCACCACCATAAATCGTTGGGCACACAACAAGACTGATGACTCACCATTTCTGGCAGACAGACAAGGCCAGCAACCGGGGATTTCCTCAGAGCCTTATACGCACACCCATGACAGGTCTGCTCCAATATCCCGGCAGCCCTTAAGATTCACATTTAGCACACAGTGTTGTGTGCACTTTATTGGAGTAGAAGGGTCACTCAGGCCACTCCCCTGTGGGGTTCTGCTAGGCTGGGCACTCTGGGATAACAGTCTGAATTTGTAAAGTGGGGTCTGATAGGACTTTCCAGGGTGGGGGATCTGTGGGAACACAGAGAAATTATCCCATTCACAGACCTGTAGCAAGAATACCAACTAGCCCCCACTGAGACATTTTGCTATTCACCGGTCAGGCATCCACTTCAGACGGTATTACCCTTGGGACAGAATGTACCTGAACCTTCACCCCTAGAGGATCGATTACTAGATGACCCTATGCCCAAGAAGGCGATTTCCCTCTCATATGAAAAACTGATGAATAACCTGCTGGACACGTTCCAGAAGTGACACACTCCAAGGTTGCTAAAACATTGCGACGCAAACCAGGGGGATCTGGGGGATGATAAATGGCTTGAAGCCCTAACCTCTCTTAGGGAGATAGCCATAAGGTCAAAGTTCCGTCTTGTACGATTAAAGCTTCTCCATAGGTCCTATTTTGCAGGTATCACCAAGGTAAAAATGGGGAGGGCAACTGATCCAAGCTGCCATCCACAGTGCAGCCACCAATTCACCTTTTATCACATCATGGGGCATATTTATACTCCGTTTGCGCCAAATATGCGTCGTTTTTTTCTACGCAAATTCGGCGCAAAACTAACGCCATATTTATACTTTGGCGGTAGACGCGTCTAGCGCCAAAGTATGAGTAAAGAGCGTCATTTTTTTGCGTGAACGCCTTCCTTGCGTTAATGAGATGCAAGGTAGGCGTTCCCGTCCAAAAAAATAACTGCGACGCAAATGGTCGTATTTATACTCCCGGGCAAAAATCACGCCCGGGAGTGGTCGGGTCAAAAAACCCTGCATTTGCGCCTCTTTTTAACGCCTGGGTCAGGGCAGGCGTTAAGGGACCTGTGGGCTCAAAATGAGCCCACAGCTGCCCTCCCATGCCCCCAGGGACCCCCCCTGCCACCCTTGCCCACCCCAGGAGGACACCCAAGGCTGGAGGGACCCACCCCAGGGACATTCAGGTAAGTTCAGGTAAGTATAATTTTTTTTTTTTTAAATATTTTTTTTTGGCATAGGGGGGCCTGATTTGTGCCCCCCTACATGCCACAATGCCCAATGACCATGCCCAGGGGACATAAGTCCCCTGGGCATGGCCATTGGGCAAGGGGGCATGACTCCTGTCTTTACTAAGACAGGAGTCATGTAAATGGCGTCGTTAAAAATGGCGCAAATCGGGTGGAGGCGATTTTTTGCGTCAACCTGACTTGCACCATTTTTAAGACGCCCTAGCGCCATTTTTCCCAACGCCGGCGCTGCCTGGTGTACGTGGTTTTTTTCCACGCACAACAGGCAGCGCCGGTCTGCTTGCGCCGGCTAACGCCATTCAATAAATACGGCGCCCGCATGGCGCTTCAGAATGGCGTTAACCGGCGCAAAAAATGTTTACGCTAAACTGCGTTAGCGCAGTTTAGCGTCAAAAAGTATAAATACGGGCCCATATGTAGTAGCCCTGAGATTCAACAATATGTGCAATTCGTGGTTGCATGCCTGAATGATCTATGTGGGAGCAGTGTGGCACTTTCAGCTAAATGTTGTTTGCTTAATGTTTAGGATATCAATGACTTGAACCATATGGAACAAATATGGATGACCTTGGGCCTGGCAGTATTGAAACATAATATTGCATTACTATGAGGTGTGTCACTGGCACCACAAGTGAAGGACTGGACGAGGGACATGGATTGGCCAAGAAAGTGTCATAAAAAAGGCCCCATTGGGCTCAGGTGCCTTGCCGGAAGGACTGTCTTGTAGTGCACATGTGACCTCCACACCTCAATATAGAGACCTAGGCCAAGGTCAAAGTGAGGGGAGTCAACCCAGCTGTCATTATGACAATGGCTCAATAGGCAAATATTGGAAAAGTGATAAACCGCTGATCTGATGTTATATGCACATTTAAGCTTCTTAAATTGCTATCTCTAGCTGGTAAAGTCTGTACAGAGCTCAAGAAGACTTCAGGATACTTTGCTTTACAGCAGAGCATCAAGTGATCTCATTTTTGTTTTTTAATTTAATTGTTCCTATTTTTTAAAGCTGCTTTATATGATACTCAACAGGTGGTAATCGCCACTGAATCCCTAGGTTTAACTTTCAAAGCTGCCCACAGATGCCTCATAATCATAGGCTTAAGCAGGAGTGATCAAATGCCCAAACAAATGTCAGTCAATGTGGCTATGATTAAGTTCTCACTAGTCTTTTCTGATAAACAAAGATTAAAAAGATCAATGTGACTAAGAATCAACAACTTTAAAAAACCACATGGGTCCTTTAATCTGGAAAGCCCAAAGGAGATTGCGATTATCCTTCGATTGGCAATACAAATTTGGTGAGGGGAGAAAAATCAAAACAGTAAGAGGTTTGTGGTCACCATGAGGTTTTTCAACATTATTACAGATACAAAAATAGTTTAAAATACCCTGGGAAAAGAAATTATAATTAATCACCAAATGGTCATGCTCACAATTATAACTATAAAGTTACAGACCTCTATAATCATTAGAGTCCTGGATAAGGCCCACAATACATTGTGGGCCAAACTGGTTAACAATGGAAATCCTCACCTATAGGTTGGCATTAAAACCTCCTCAGGTAACCAAGCATATCCTGGTAAGATTTGAGAGCTTGGATTTATACAGATTCTCAACAAATTTGAACAAAAGTCAAAAATGACATATTAGAATAAACAAAGTCATCTTTACCAACATTTGTGAACTAAAACCCAAAACCCAGAGCATTTGAACCAAAAACCCTGAATCGACTGACAGGGGGTGTTTAAGGATGAGGTTCATTGATGGCTTGAACCATATTGACTGACCACCCTTTGATCTGCTAGACCATGAAGGGACAACTGGAAAAGAGTGACAACCAAAGCCATTACAAAATAGGTTTCTATAAGCCCACATTTCCTGGAAAAGTACATCACATCTGCCTATAGCAGATGGCCACTGTGCCACATTCATTTGAGGTTTTAACCCCGCAGTATTCCAACTTAAATACTCAGAGTAAGGGAGGTATTAGTCAACCCAGAGGGCCTGTTATTGTGCTCTCTCAAAGCAACACAACCATGACTAGCCTCAGATATATTGACTGAACATTCTAAACTCTGGTCAGTCCAAATTGTCTAGATGGTACAGGGGAAATAATATGTTTTACGTAGCAACAACACTCTCATCAGGCTTGATTAAATCACTGTGGGTGGGGACCTCTCTCCCATTATGCAAATCTCTTGGTAGCCTATAGAAATAACCATGTATCAGAAAAATGTTTTGGTCTCTCTTGGGGAAGGATATAAATTAACCTCCAAGGAGTAAGGAGGTTAACTCATATTCTTCCCCCAGAGGGACCAAACATTTTGTTCCAGAGTACAGGGATGCTCAATTTTTTCAAAATAATATAAAATAACCAAGTGGCAAAACCTCTTTACATGGCTTTGACCTATGGCGTTGCTTGGACTGCGCTAGTAAATTGTGACCACGATTAGGCTTATGAAAACTACTAACCACATAATCATCATCCATAGCTTTACTAGATGGTCCCACCCAAGAAACGTTTCTAATGAACAGAATTTGATTAGAGTCACATACATTAAAATGTAAATTCTGTGACAACTGCTGAACAATTTTATCCTTTAACTGTTTTCGACTAAATCAATAGACAAAACAGGTACATTTGCAGAAATCAGTACATATAGATAGGCTTTGGGCTGTGACTTACTATTGGCATCTTGCTTCGAAGAGTATTTCTTGCTTGGAAGAGTATCTACATGTAACGTATGAACTGACTGAGGTTTTAGACCATCAATATCCTTTCCATTGTCTACAACCAGATGAGCAGATGAAATAATGTGTACAAAGGCATTAACACAAACACTTGCATTTCCATTCATAGTAGCTGCTAAAGGCCAAAGCGAGTGTATATGTGTGGTAGAAAAATGAAGCTTCAAATGATCAGCATCTGTGTGATATAACTCAGTACCCACAGAGGGTTCAGCTTTTGTGATGTCAGGTTTTTCCGTAGCTCCTGCAATTTCAACTCAGTCTTTTCCAGCCTGTCAGTTAGAGGGAGTAGAAGGTCCTTAAAGGCTGAGTAAATCCTAGAACAAAAATCATTCAACAATGATTCCCTCAGAGTGATTGAACAAGCTTGGGCTGCACATGTATTCACACCCCTATTCTGAAAATTAAGCAGACAAGATACCTTCCTTTAATTATTAACTACAAGTTTGATAGTTTGAGAACCAATGGAACTGCTCATAACAGATGAGGGATAGCTCTGTTCAATACCTTCTGCAGAACCTGGAAAGGCAGAGGCAAAAGAGGAGGCAGAGAAGTCACAGAAGAATAGTTACCATTGAAAACAGCCATCTGCCCACCATTTTAATTTCCTTAAAAATTATCCAGATTTGCAAAGAAAGTTGTCAATGGTGGACCCCCTAGTAGGTACACTTGAGTTACCTGTAATTTTATGCTTGCCCACACCAAGGATGGGAGAATGTAGGTGTTAGAGAGAAAGAGGCATGGATGGGCCAGATGGGCTCACTCTTGGTCAGGGCATATTTGTGGGCACATCCCTTATGCCTCCCAAGCTGTGGTCTACCTGAAGCATTTTTACTCACCTGCATGGCGTTTAGATGACCTGCCCTCCTCAACTCCTGCAACGGTATTCTTGGCATTGGAGTCCTAGCCTCCATGAAGTGAACATTTAGGGGCAGATTTAAGGAAAGTGGCGCTGCACCCAGCACAGCGCTACTTTCCTTGCTCCACTTAGAACCCCCTACTGCCATCATGTGTGCACCGTATTTAAAATATGGTGCACCATAGTGCAGGGTAGGGGGCAATAGCATAATTGTTTTTACGCTGTTGATGTACTTTGCAGGAGTAGCTCCAAAATTTGGCAGAGTACATAGGGGCCCATTATAAATAATGGTATGCCCCTTTTTAATGCCTACTGTGAGCAGACATTAAAAGTGCCGAAAATAATCTCTTAGATTTCCTTGCACAATTCTTTCAGCCCCCCTAATGGGGGAATGCCCCCTTGCAAATACTATGCCTGGCACAGGCATAATGTGCCACAAGGATTTACAAAGTGGCACAATGAATGCATTGCACCACTTTGTAAATATGGCACGGGGAAAATGTCACCGTAGCATCACCTTAGCATAAAAAATAATGACGCTATGGTGGCACTAAATTGGAGCTAAGGGCTCTTAAATATGCCCTTACAGTATCCTGAGCCGCGGACTTCCTGTAGCACTTTTACACACCCACACTGCACTTGGATGGCCAGCCCTGCCTCCACTGTTGTAGTAGTTTTCTATGCATTGGAGTCCTGCAGTGGTATCCTGGATGTTGGATTTCTAGCACTCAGAGAGTCAGGCTTCATTATCCTGTGCTGTGGGCTTCCTGCAGTACATTTACATGCCCTGTGGCACATTTACATGGCAACTGGATGGCCAGCCCCAGCTCCACTCCTGCAGCATTGTTCGGGGCATTAATGTCCTATCCTCTGGGGATTGATGTAAGAAGGGAAGCAGGTTGTCTCCAATCAATCCTCAGACATGGGGAAAATGTCACCGTAGCATCACCTTAGCATAAAAAATAATGACACTATGCTGGCACTAAGTTGGAGCTAAGGGCTCTTAAATATGCGTTTACAGTATCCTGAGCCGCGGACTTCCTGTAGCACTTTTACACACCCACACTGCACTTGGATGGCCAGCCCTGCCTCCACTGTTGTAGTAGTTTTCTACGCATTGGAGTCCTGCAGTGGTATTCTGGACGTTGGATTTCTAGCCCTCAGAGAGTCAGGCTTAATTATCCTGTGCCGTGGGCTTCCTGCAGTACATTTACATGCCCTGTGGCACATTTACATGGCAACTGGATGGCCAGCACCCGGCTCCACTCCTACAGCATTGTTCGGGGCATTAATGTCCTATCCTCTGGGGATTGATGTAGGAAGGGAAGCAGGTTGTCTCCAATCAATCCTCAGACACAGAGTACTGGTTTTTCAGACGTTACTTTTAATGCGGGTCCACGGCAGGTACAAGAGACAACCGTACAGCATGAAGGTAAGAACATCAATGCCCCCACCGGGATCTAGAACCCACAAGGAGGTTCGAACCACTTAACGGTACAGAACTTACCATAACTAAAACTAAACCTTAAGTAAGCTAAGTAAGCATTGGTAGATTACAACAAGAGTACAAACATGAAGAGTACAATAACATAGTACTAATGGTCTTATTCATGTGAATGTACGCGCCCGCAGCAATGTTATAATGTGCAGACGAGTACTACAATTGATCCTTCATATTGTGGAGTTCAAGAAGTTAAAGACTTAGGTAGTGCTGTACTACTGCTGGACACAGTGCCCCAACGTTTCGTGCAGAAAACTACAAAACTGGATTTAGTGTGTTGAGTTTTTTGATGTGTTACAGTGATATTTTTAAATTCAAAAGCTCACTGAAGAGTAAATGGGAGTAGTTGTACTCCAACGGCTGTTTCTTACAAGGCATGTGGAGAACTGGCTGAGAGGAAGAAGTCTGAAAGTAAAATATAATGACTGAGAATTGTGTTACTTGAGACTGACTGTTAAAAATGCTTTAAGTGTATACAGAACTTGCCGCAGACTGCTTGGTAGACATATATGAATAGAATTCACACACGTTTATGTGGATAGGTGAAGAGGCTGATGACTTATGAAGGTGTTCTCTGTTATCAGAGAAGCAATATTTGGATAATTGTCCTATCAAGCTGCAGCATAATCGGACAAATTTGACTGTGACTGTGACAGACTCTTGTGGAGTGCTTAGAAATAGGTTCCATTTAGATAGTGGATGCTTTAAAAATTCTTGAATGGACCTTTCACAAGTTGGACTATTAACACGAGTGGGCAGACAGACCCATTCCCAACAATAGATGTGGTCCAATAAACACAAAGCTGAAGCCCAATCCGATTGCCTCACAGCACTGCTTCATTCCTCTGTCAATCAGGTGATCAGGCATGTCAGTCAGAGAGTCACAGTTTTTTGTTTTCACTACTAAAGGAGAGAAATGGAGGGCTCATAGCACCCTGTTTCTATGTCTGTGTTTTGCTTCATCAAGTCTCCGTCCAGTCAGGCTACAGCGTTTGGATTACTGGAGTAAGAAACATTCACAATCTGGGTTTGCAAGGGACTCCAGGCATGCGCTGAGAGCTGTTAGAACTGTGATGTGACTGCCTATGGTCATTTGCATAGTAGGATCCATAACAGTTTGTGAAAGTCTTTGATCAGTAGACAGTTTCCAGCACACTGCCAATGGAAAGGATAGGCCCCATAATGTCAAAAGATGGAAGGGACTTAGGGCCCGCCGTGTGCATTTGAGCAATCATTGGAGGCGTAGGTGAGATCCTGTTACACACACACACAAAGAATGGAAGCCATTTGAACACTGTGACCTAGTAAAGGCTATTGTGGCGGTAGTTTCTGCTTTCCATTAATTTTAGTTTTTTTGGTCTACATTTTTCATTTATTTTAGAAGAGTTCTACCATCACAGATGACTTGTCAGTCTGAAGACATAGTAGGGGCTGGAGGTTGCACATTGTTCTCACCTACGACTAGCTCTCCCTCAGAACTGGGGCTAGCATGAGCTAATTGTCTCTAGTAAGGAAGACGTGCTCATCTGGTCAGACACGGACAACATGAGTTTGTGTTGCGAAATTCAGTTTCTGTAAAGTAGCATAATCTACAGGCTCTGGGGGTAGTGATGGGTGCTCACTAGAGGTGGAGGAGCATCAGCTGTGGTTGTGCGTGCAGGGCAAGGATGGCATTGTGTTCTAAGTAGTGAGAGTCTAACAGGGAGCAGGGCGTTAGGTACTGAATGGGTGCAGCTGGTAGAAGCTCAACATGTTCCCTAGACTGTGGGCAGGATAAGACACAGTACGAAAGGCATGAAGGTTGAGAGGATGTGTTCTTTTGCACCATACCAATATTTTGATTCCAGACCAGTTACTTTTACTATATTCTTTATGTCATCAGGTGAACAAAACGTTGTGCTGCATTTTGGAAATAAACATGAGTAGTAAAGAAGTGCGCAGGAGATATGTGCAGGTGTGGATGCTAATCGGTCCTGAACATGACATGTTGGAGGCATCCTCAAATCAAAGATGCCACTGCACAAAGGTTGACTAGCTTTAAAAGTCTGTCTAACTTTAAACTTGACTGGAAAATCAAGGATGAGTTACTAAATCATTTGGTCAGATTATGGGGCAGCAGTTGTGTTCAAAGGGCATCACACCTTGTGCTTTCAGTTATTTAATATTTATTTTAATTGACATTAATGTTATTTAGCTTGTTTCATATCCCAGAAATGATGGGGCTGGCTCAACAAATGGTACTCAGTTGGATTAGAGCACAGTTCGTAACGGAACAATCAAGTCACAGACATGCATCTGGAAGCATTCATATGTGTCATGTAAATGCTAGGGTCCACGAAGGACATTGACATATTGTCTATTTACTTTAACTTGAGGCTACACACGTTGCTAGTGGATATAGCAGTATCCACCAGATATTCTTGCTTTCCCCTTGCCATTACACAGGCAATAAGAAGTGAGCATTTTACAGAAAGTCATGGAAGCATATAGCACACTTTTAGAAGAGAGACTAGCAAAGAATTAAGGGAAAAATGGTACAGGAGAACAAGTGTAATTTCCCACAAAGGCTTACGTCCTGATTACGGGTGGGTCATTATTTTCTGACCCACACAAAACCCCGTTTGCAAGGTGGTTGACATTACGAGTTGAGTGTTATGTAACGTGTCCAATAATTATCAGGTGCATTAACAAACCTCAGCCTTCTTTACATTTTGGCAGGTCAAACCTGTTGCAATTTAACAGGGGAAAACCATAGGTATTTACTGTGTCATGCAGATTTTGCTATGTTACACACCAAAATCCGAATGTTCTCCGCACAACCTCATAATAGGTGCTCATTATCACATCTGATAAATAATGTACCCCGTGGTGTTGTTATTTATCAACTGTGATAAATAGCACCTATACTTGTAATCAGAGACTTAGAAGGTTATATAGAGTGTGGTAGGTGAATGCCATCTGCTACAAAACAGCTAATGTTCCACTCCATTCGCACTCTTTTCAAGTAGACATGGGAGAATCTCGGTGTTTCTGATGATGTGGTCTCAGCTGGATCTGGCATGAGAAGCAACATACAAGCAGCCATTCTGCCACAGGACCATCAGCAAGGCCGCACTTTAAACATAAATCTTTCAATACTGTGTTCTTCATCTTAGCAACCACAGTAAAAAGTAGGTCGATCACGTAGAGGTAAAAAATTATCCACATGTTGGAACAGAACTTCTAAAGTATCAGCCTTATCGATTGATGGTTTTGCAGAAAGAGCCCCCCACTTTGTGGTTTTGTTTGTGCAAAACAATAATAAAGTAGAAGTGCCAGTCATGACATAAAGGCTTATCTGCCATTATATATATATATTTTGTTTTGTAATGATTTTATTAGCAACAAAGTTTCAATACAGAAAGGAGAAAAACATGAATCACCAACTGCGGGCTATACAGTATTGTTTACAGAAGGAAAGGCATATCTTTATGCATATACATGTTTGCAATATCTGTGCATTAAAAAGGTAGATCAATTTGTACTGGATATAGCCTTGATTAAACATCATCAATTGTAATCTCGTAGGTGCTAGACCTGAACAAAATTGAGGATACAATGGGTGGGGGGTAAGGAGAGAAAGGGTTGGGGAAAGTGCAAGCCAGGCCACAGGTCATTTATAAACGCAATTACGGGTGAGAAGGGTGGCTCGGTGTTAGTGGGGCGGTGCGAGAATTGCAGAGGAATGTACAATATAGAACGTGTCGTCCAGGCAATTTTACGGTTATGCAGTAGACCGTGGGGAGAAAGTAGGTAAGTGTTAAAGAGTATGGGGGAGGGAGGGGAGGGAGGGAGAAGAGGGGAACATGTCCATGAGAGGTCCAGAATGAATGGTCATGGAATAGCGAGAAGAAAGAGGAGGGAAGAGATTAGAAGAGAAGAAACGAAAGGAAAGAGAGAAGAGAGAAGAAGAAGAAAGAAACGAAAGAAGAGAAAAGGAGAGAAGAAAAGAGAGAAATGGTCATCCAGGGACAAGAAGGCGCATACAGAAGGTGAAATACAAAATATGAAATGGGGGAGGGGGATGAGGAAGAAATAATGGGAAATGGGAAGGTGGGGGGCAGGGTATTTGTGGGAAGAAGAAAAAGGGGAGGAGGAGGGAGGGGGGACCGGTAGAGGGGAGGGGTGGCCAAGGTATGTAGGGGAGAAAGATAAAGAACGACTGAAGGGAAAGCACAACGGGTAGGAACACAAGAGTGTATGCGTAGGTGGGAACATCGAGGTAGTGATAGTGGTGATAGTGATAGTAATGATAGTAATAATGATAGTGATAGTGAAGGGGAGAGAGGGAGGTGAAGTGGGTGAGTATGGATACCAACTCATGGGCAATACCGTTTAGAGGTCGGACAATAAGGAACCACAGGAGGGGGATTATTATTTGCAGAGCAATGTTTACGGTTTTTACAGTGTTTACGGTGACAGAGGGTCAGTAAGGAACGGAGCCCATATTCTGTGGAACAGGGCAGCCTTATCTTGGAGGTTACAAATGATCCTCTCACATGCTGCTATCCGGGTCATCAACATTACTCATTCTCCCGGTGTGGGTTGGTCCGCAGAGTACCAATGACGAAGGGTACATATCTTCGCCGTGGCGAGTGAAGTATGCAGCAGTCTCTGGGAGGGGCGCGATAATACCGGGAGGGTATCCTTGTTGTGTAAGATGATAAGAGAGTGAGGTAGCCGTGCTGGGAGCAGAACTGAGGTGGAGAGGGTGAGGCTAACGGCCTCCCACAGAGGGTGGACCGACGGGTAGTCAACCAAGATGTGAAGTAAATCACAGTGCAACTCTGGGCAGCGCCAGCATGTCGTGTGGAGGAGGAGTCCTGCTCTACGTAGCCGCAATGGGGTCCAGTACCAGTCATGGATAATCTTAAAGAGGCAGAATTTCAAGACAACCTCGTAAACGCCTCTGTCCAGCGCCTCCAGTAAGTCCACCCAGTCTTCCGCATCAAAGGATCTATGCAGACGAGTTTGCCATCTGCCATTATATTTTCACCAAAAGTCCTCCTTCCATCTATCCAGGAGCACTTTCAGCAAAAATGCTCTGCCAAAATTATGAGAAACTTTCACTATGGGGAAATGTTTTCACCACAGACAGGTCACCATTGCCAGAGGGATTTTGTGGCGGACATTTTACATAACTTCATAATGTTTTTCCACAATGCAAAACTGGACAACTGAAACTTTTATGAGCAATTCAAAAAAGCCAAGTGAATTCACAGTATTGAAAATTCCTGGTTGAGAACAGACATGCATTAAAGGCATTTCAACGGATGGCCTTCAAATGTGTCATTACCAGCCCTTTGCAGATTTTTGGAGAGTTCCTGAGGCGTGGCTCGGACTGTCACATCTATGTAACCCGATGTATGTGTGAGATTTGGCCTTTCTTAAGTTTTGTTTCCTCAGAGGTAAAACTGTATTGTAAATGCAGAGCTTGTAGGTCTGTGGGATTTGTAGCATAGCTCGACTCTGGGAGATTTCATGAAGAAGGGAGGTGTGGATCCAAAGTCTGAATGGTTATGGGACTGAGAGAGCGTAGTTTAAATATTACATATACTAAAAGTGAAATGCTTATATCAATGATTAATGATGCTGCATAGAAAACGACAATAATTAGTGTTCCGCTTAAACACGCATCTGAATTACGACTATAATGTGTGTGGTCATAAATATATACGTGAACTAACAATGATGAGTAAAATTGTTCATGCTATGGTTTAATATTAACGTTTACAATATCGCATATATATTAAAATCTCATAAGCCTTAAGTTAGCGTGAGTTGTAGACTTAGCTGCCTAGCTCTCATATTAAAGCATTTTTCTCTGTTTTCCAGTGTGCTGACTCGCAAAGGGCCATGACCCTGCATTTGTTCCTTTTCTTCATTTCATGTATCAAACCATATTCTGTTCTCATCCACATGCTAGCTGCCTTAGTATGAATCCAAATACAATTTGAAACAAAATTAGATTAATCTAATGTACAAGGACATTAGACCATGGACAAATGAACTCATAACCCGAAAAGACGTGCCAAGTGGTGAAGAAACCCCCGGATGTGCCACCTCCGAAGGCGTCAATTACGAAGACCAATCAAAATGTTATGAATTATCATGGGGTGACAATTGGAATTACCTAATGTTTAATTTGATAGGTGAAAGATAGTGGTGTATAGTAAATGTCCGATAGAATTTTGGGGGAAAGTATTACGAAAAAGGGATAAAAACCCATGTCACAGAAGGATCGTTATAACTAGGTAGGGAATGCTATTGATTTTATCCAGAAACTCTGTCACTCTGTTTGGTGACTTTGAGACTTAATAAACCATTCTCACCCATATACTGCCCTTTACGCTTATCCTCCTTAAGAGGGAAGTGTCCCCTGTCTTTAGACGAGGTTAGACTGATGGCAATTCGACAGATGTCCTGAAGACGAAGACTGATCCTGTGTGCTGACCTAATCATTGGAGGGTAATTATGACAATGCGATTTGTAATTTGTCTGTTTGCTTTTCCTTTCTAGGTACCAACTGCTTATTTTTTAATAGAGGCCATAGTTAGATATTTTCTAAATTGGTGTTCTAAATTATTTTGCATGAAGCCCAACATGCTGATGCTAATTAGTGGTTAGGATAGGTGATCTCTCTGACTGACGCAAATAGACAAAAACTAACGTTGCGCTATGCTGAACTGAGACTTATGTGTTATTCTTTGTATTCTGATCTATGTTCATGCCGTGCTATGTTCTTATGTTCATGATTCTTGCATTAATGAAATCTTATCACAGTTGTCATATTGTGACTATGCTCTTATGCTTCTTGGTTTTGAGATTGACACTTTTGCTAGTAGATTGTAATCAATAGGGAATAAAATTCATAAAATTCTATCAAAAGGTGTGGTTATTCATGGCTGAAAGGTCATGGTTGCGTCGACAATTTGATTAATGTCTATAACTAAAATAAAGTGTATTGTGGTGGTGAATATTGATGACATTATTGATATATTGCTCGACATATTGATCAGTTATCTCGTCCTACGGTGGCTCACCACTGGGTCACAAGATTCATTCGCCTAAAACGAGTCCTAATGTGTATTAATTAACATAAAGGGACGCGTTAACAGGACGAAGACACTGTCACTGTACATTATGGAGTTTTATTAGATTCTTTTACAGCATTGCTGGGATCAGGTCTCATAAATTAATCTTTAAACGGAAACACTGCTCAGTCCATGTGTGAGGCTTACAAAGGTGTGTGGGTTCGCAAAGGATAACATAGATACGACCATGCATGCCACCCGCATTTTCACCTTAGCATTCATCCATAATAGGTATTGTCACATTTTTGTTGGTGCTTGTCACTTTTATAAAGAAGATCATCCTGCTGCAAGGGCTAACAACAAACACAAACAGCACATTGAGCAGAAGGTTATGGTTCTCTAACCAACAAATCACATGAGGAATAATTTTGTTAAAGATAATGCTCAAATGTGTTAGTTTAGGATCAATTATTTGTTGATGGATGAGGGCAACTTACTTCCCCACCTTACCACCACTCACGACAAACATTGTCCAAAAGTTATAATTACCTCGTCTTATAAACACAGTTTGACAATAATTTACACCTCTAACACACAATAAAATCCTGAACCCCCCATCACTATGCTATTCTTTACAACCCTTTCTAATTCAACAGATCTGTGTCATAAACCCCCAGAAGAAACCACTGACACCATTGTTCTTCATTCATCATATCTCTGCCAACGCAGAATCTTGATGCCCTTTCTGATGATTTAAATATTTCCCTCCTCAGAGGAATAAACCCTTCATGTCCAAATAGAAATCATAACCTAGGACCCCCAAAACACAACTTTGACCCAGATAAAGCCATTAACTACCCCATTTTGCCTTTCTCCCAGTCATACCGAAACTGCTTGAAAGGTCGGTTACCAACTCTCTTCATAGGCACCTTGACTTCCACAAGCACTTCCAACTACACACGGTGGGTCTTGTCGCTGTACTGTGCAACGGCTACAACACTTCACTTCCCAGATCGTGTTTTAAGGGCCTCTAAGTACCAAAATCCCTATCCATGGTGCTCCTTGACTTCTTGTCAGCATCCTTTAACATGACAGGGCTCCTTCACAGTGAACACATTACAGAAACAATCTACTAATGTCATTCATATTCTTTTTTATCTAGTGATTTTTCTTTTTTCAAATTCAACTTATTGAGATCACCACTGCCCCCTTTACTTGGTATCCATAGGGGATCAATTGTTACCACATGTTAATTAACCTTTGGATTGACGAAGCCACTTCGCTCTCCACCTAAACTTTAGGATAAAAGGAAGTGGTAAAATATAACAAAGAGGTGGTTTGAACAGAAGGAATACATTGCAGGATGCAAATTATATTCACAATTTAACTCTGAATGATGCACACGAAAGGCTTTTCTTGGACATTTTACCATTCAACCCGGACAGCGTAACTTTATTCTGAAAATAAGCTAGAAAGAAAAATGTATGAAGCCAGGTCTCCAAAAAACTACTCTAAGTGCATTAATAATAATGAAATAGATTAAGAAAATAATTTAAGTGGTGTGATAACTGGGAACCAGTGAGTGAAGCACTAGTGAAGTATAACATTGAAATACATTTCCAAGATGTACTGATTAAAGAGACAGAGATTTGAGGATTAAGATGACATCCAGATACATGGTCTTTTTGTCCTTGAAACTGCCAGAATTTTACAAGTATGCTTTCTGCATGGGAGATGTATAATATGCATCATTATAAAGTTTTATTGAGTTAAATTATCTGCCTTTGTAATATATGTGAATATAGTATAAGAAGTCGTGATTTGTCCCTGTGTCTGTCGAGCTAACAGAGAACAGAACATCGATCACATTGTACGTTTACATTTCTAATATTCATGGCAACAGAGCACTGCTAATATGGCTATAATCTAAGCTTTGTCATTTCATTTTCAAACCTTTTACTCTATACAATAAATTTCTACTTGCAAAGATAATTTTATTTAGTAACTTTTAGGAACTATGGGCCAGATGTAGCAAAGGATTTGCGCCTCGCAAACGGCGAAAATCGCCGTTTGCGAGGCGCAAATGCCTCTTTGCTATGCAGAAATGCATATTGCGAGTCGGGACCGACTCGCAATATGCATTTCAGAATCGCAAATCGGAAGGGGTGTTTCCTTCCTATTTGCGAGTCTGAGTGGTATGCAATACCATTTGCGACCGCGTATGCGGTCGCAAATGGTATCGCAGTTACCATCCACTTCAAGTGGATGGTAACCCACTCGCAATTTGGAAGGGGTCCCCATGGGACCCCTTCCACTTTGTGAATGGACCCCAAAATATTTTTTCAGGGCAGGGAGTGGTCCAAGGGACCACTCCCTGCCCTGAAAAAATACCGAAACTAAAGGTTTCGGTTTTTTTTTTTAAGTGCAGTTCGTTTTCCTTTAAGGAAACGGGCTACACTTTAAAAAAAAAAAAAAACTGCTTTATTGAAAGCAGTCACGAACATGGAGGTCTGCTGACGACATCAGGCCTCCATGTTTGCGAGTGCCTATACTCGCTATGGAGCCGCAATTTGCGACTCACCTCATGAATATTGATGAGGTGGGTCATTGCGACCCCATAGCGAGTTGCAGTCGGTGTCTGAGACACCGTACTGCATACCAATTTGCGACTTGCAAATTGCGAGTCGCAGGGACTCGCAATTTGCAAGTCGCAAATTGGCATTTTGCTACATCTGGCCCTATGTAACCGAAAAAATTATTTCCAGTCTGTTTCATCCGGAGGCAATACTATTCAAAGAAGGCAGTATTTCTAGGCAGTTATTTTCTGTAGGCTGGAGAGCAATGTGAGGTCCCTTCTTCGTCTGCAGTCAATAACTATGTGTTTTTGCCCTGTCCCTTAGATAATAGTGGTGCTGTAAGCCTGAATAGTGAAGTATTTGTTGCACGCCACATGCTTCTGTAAGATTTATCCTGGTGTGGTTTACACACTGCTGACATGTTTATACCAGTGCTCATAATGCATTCTGGTATCGACATCACTACAAAGTCTCATTGCTCACAATCTTAACTTTTTTGCTGTCAAATACAGCCGCAACCAATGCTGGGCATTGCCTAATACTTTTTGTTTCCTTCTATGTTGCACTTATGAGAAGATAGTGCCCCATTGCTAGACACAGTACATTACATTGTTACTTTTTTCTGGAGTGAAGTACCCAGTAGTGACTCATCCGCTATGGCGGAGGAGCGTCGAAACCCCCGCAAGCAACAAGTGCTGCAAATCCTTTAACAAAGAAAGGGTAATAAACAAAGTTTAATATCCTTTCATTTTTAAAGGGGCAGGGCATTCAGGATAACGAGCACTGAGGGGAGTGCACTATGCACTCTTCTCAGAGCACGTGTGTTTGGCTGGCTGTCTCGGGCTGACCAAACACACATGCAAAGTGTGCTCTTGGCTGGAGAGAGCCTGCACAGACTCCCATTCTGCGTGGGAGCACCCTGGCCCTGGCTGGGTGCTCCCAACCAATCCTGACGCTGCTTTGAGCAGCATCAGGATTGGCAACAGGGCAGGCTGGGAGCCTGTGCCTGCAGCCTGAGGAGACGGAGGAGAGGCGGCGTGTGAGCGGACAAACGTTTTTCTTAAATGTATTTCTTTTACTTTATTAATCCCCGTGAGCCGCCCCGCCCCCTGTAGCCCCCGCGATCCACAACTGGAAGTACCTAGACAACTTCAGAAGCATCACACTGGCTCAGACAACCAAGGACAGCACTATTGAGCAGAACGTACAGACTTCTAATGTGGTTTGCACCAATCATCCCAATGCATTCTGGTATACGTCATCTCAGTACTCAAACTTTATTTATTTTTTGCTTTCAAATACATATGCAGACAGTATAGGACATTTAAAGAGTGTTCATTTACTGGTGTTAGAAGGTTGAAAGTTTGAGTCATCCTTTCTAAAATCTGATTCTATGAATTGCTTATCACAACACATATGAGTGGTGACCGTTTACTCACTGATCCATTTTAGTTGTAATGCATCATAGTGGCGGACTAGGTTAGAGAGTCATAAAATGTAACACACCAATAAAAAGGCCATAAGAACATTCATCTCCAACTTAAGTGAATCATCGGTTGTGCACCATCGAGTCTAACTCAATTTCTGCATGTTAAAAATTATCACCCCTTCCTGTCTACCATACATAATGCTCGACAGAAAACAATTTTCTATATTTTTTTCATGTGGGTTATGGATGGGTGTCCCAAGAGCTGAAGTGGCAATGCCTTTAATGTAAATTCTCAAACATATAACGTTATTTCTCAAAATAATTTGAAAAAAGCCCACATGATTTTATTTCCTACCACAGCAGTATATGGAGAGAGTTTACGATTTGGATTGAAGCTTTTATTGTTCAGGAGATTGTGCAAAGGAATGAAAATACGGGGTTTATTAGTACTGTGTTTATTTAAAATGTTCTGAGGTGTATCTTCCAAGCATTTATATTACAATGCAGTTACAAATGGCTAAAATTATTTTTGAGAGACGTTCTTCTCTATTTTAATCATCCATTAAGAAATTTCCCTATTTCCTTTCTGAGATGATTTCTGCACCCTCCAGCTTCAAATCGCTTGTATTTTAAGATATGAAAATAGTAACATTATTGAAGGCAAACGATGATTTAGCTATCCATTGTACTGTGCGAGTGCAGAAAGCTATTTGACATTTTCGTCCATGTTTATACCAGTGTGTGCACTAAAATGTGTGTTATGACCCTCAAAGTGCAGTTCTTTTCTTTTTCATTTATTGGGTCTGGATGACCATGTCACAGAAAAAGAAACGTAATTGCACTGTTAAAATCATTCTCCCGCACTCATCAAAAATAAATCCACGTTCTGTGCTATTTGTAATCCTTTCTTATGTGATGCTGTTTTATACTTCACCATACTGTGTTGATGCTGAGTGCATGTTGCCGGCACACTTATAAAAATGATGAAAGCTCTATTTGAATTGCCAGATACAAACTAATAACATCCCATGATTGAACATACGTAATTTCATGCTTTCAGTTTCCGTCATCACCCCTTACCGCTTTCCAGGAAAATTATTGATTTATTAAACAAGCGATACAAAAACAACTTCTCAGAGTCCCAACTTCTTCCTTGATGTGCTTCTTCCTGGTCATTCTAATTGTAATTTGTTTGTTTCTTTACTATATCTATTTAGAAGTCATACAAATATTTTGAACAGAAATGTTGTAGCTAGGATTTACGACTGTATATAGTATGAGGACATAGCAGTTGCGCCAATGGGTAGTTCAGGCTGGTACCGTAAACACAAACAAATCATTTCTACTGCCACTGCCTAAGGGAACTTGAATGATACTGTGGGGGGGGGGGAGTGGCTGTGGGGGGGGGGAGGTTGCTATTGACATATTTGAATGTTTCAGGAGGTTGTCCAGATTGTGTTTCTTGTTGCAGCAAGTGATTTTTAAGAGCAAGTTTAAGATCCTGGAGTGACTCACTGTAACAAATGATATGTCGAAAGGTGGTTCAGTGATATGTACCTAACAGGCAACAGGTTTGGAAGCTGGATAAAGCAGAAACTAGTTGAAGTATAGTCATAATGTTGTGATAAGTGGATATGAGGTTTCAAGTTGGACTGTAACATGCCTGGGGTCAACGACGCAGCTTGGAGCCACATTGATTACAGACTTGAACACTGACATCAGAAATTAGCATGTGGCACTTTTCCTGGCAATGAGCCAGTCGTCCTGGAGTTGGAGGTGGGGGTTGGGGTGTACTTAAGTAAGATAAACAGACTGCTGCTAGGAAAGTTAGAATCTTGTCTAGGGATGGGTAGGAATGCTTAAAAGGCCAAAGTGAAAACTATTAAAATAAGCAGATGTACAG
The DNA here is from genome assembly GCF_031143425.1 of Pleurodeles waltl. NCBI lineage: Eukaryota > Metazoa > Chordata > Amphibia > Caudata > Salamandridae > Pleurodeles > Pleurodeles waltl. The sequence goes on from NC_090446.1 coordinate 233,126,447, forward strand.
AGAACCAATTTGGGAAAGAGTATTTACTTTTTTTGAGCGTAGCAGTGACCACATCTTCTGTATGTTAACCTATTGATATTGAGCACCTGACCAGTATCACAAAGATGCACTACAGTCCTTGGGAGACTCTGAGGAAATTTCAATGAATGTACTTAAGGTAATGAGTTAACAAACTATGATGGGCAGTATAACTTGATTGTCAAAGACCACATCTTGAGGGGGCCTGGCTTTCACGCCGATCAAGATGGAGGCGGACTGAGAGGTTCCAATGCGGAGCTTCCGTTTTATTTTAAAGCCCTAAAACTTGTGCAGTACTCTCACTGAGGAAGTACCTCATATAATGTTTCGCTTTGGCTTTATTTTGATTACATAGGGAGGCTTTTTTGAGTCTATCTTTCATCATGGAATCACAACGGTGAATTCCTGTCAGATGCAAACGACCACCATTTTGCACACTGCTCATGTTTACTCTTTTTTCTTTACTATTGCACCTGATAAAACGCATTGGCCTTATACTTGTAAACTGCTCTGAACAAGATATCTTTTAAGGGACTGCTTTATTTTGGCAATGTTTTCAGCTGATGGGGAGGCCTTTCTAAGCCCATTCCTCATCCTGGAGTTGCAGCGGTTAGTTTCTATCAGATGCTTGAGATCGCTATTTCGTTCATGCATTGCCTGCAATTCGTCTCTCTCAATTTGATTAATTTTATGAGTGGTAATAAATCATTCTGAAGCAGTGAATGAGTCTATATATGTTGACAGGCAAAATTACAACAAATAGAAGACTGCTCGATTACTATGGAAATTAAGATGTTTGAATTGAAAAACGAGTTCGTGATATTCAGGATGAGGTTACTAAGATCACTGCATTACAGCAGGAAATTCAAAAACCTAAAATACACTCTGAAAACCTTGAAAACAGAAATAGAAGGAATAAACATCACCTGTATGGTCTACGTGAAAATCTCGAGGGTCATGATCTCCTTGCTTTCCTGAAAAAAATCTTACCTGACCTGCTAGGACTCCAAGATACAGCACCCCTGAATATTCAACGAGCACATCATCTTGGCCACCTTCAGCCGTGCTCACCTAGGCAGAGAATTCACTGATCTATTGCACATTTTAAAAGCACCTAAAGAAAAACGTCATCTTATTTGGTCTGGTCATAGCATTTTCATTTCTCAAGATCTCTCGAATGAGACAAATGCCAGAAGTAAAGAATTTCTTTGCCTTCAACCTCAAATGAGACAATTAAATCTACATTATGGCATTCTACATCCCTGTATTTGTAAAGTTACTTACAAGGGCACTTCAAGATCTTTTGACGATCCTTTGAATCTAAAAGTCATTTCTTCAGGGTATTTAGTCAAATATTTTAAAAAAACGATGCATAATGTTTTTAATGTCATTTTATGATGCACATACATATTACTAGTTGTTTCATATTAATATAATGGCTTTCTCTTATATATATATTTTTTATTTCTCTTTCTGCTGTTCCTCTTGTTCAGGTGCCAACACTTCTCATGCTCATTTCTTATACTCTTTACCTCAGATCTGGATCTCTGTCCTTGATCTGCCTTTTCATCTTTCTATCCATGTTCTGTCCGTCCCTTTTACCCCTTCTCTCTTCCTTATGTATTTATATAAAATTCTTCCTTATTTCCTTTATGATGTGTCAATATCAAAATTACAGTGTCTATATGCTTTGTCATAATCATAAACAGTGTCTTCTGTTTCATTTCATGTTTTTTGCAGCTCTTCATCCATATTCCTGTCTCCCTTATCCATTTAATTCCCAGTATGTTTAATGTTGTTTCGTGGAACGTTCGGGGTCTGGGACACCCAATTGAAAGACAGAAGGTACTTTCTCATTTGTCTAAATTTAACCCTCATGTTACCTTTTTACAATAAACCCACTGTAATGATGTAGAATCACTTAAGCTAAAAAGACAATGGGTAGGCCAGGTTGTTTTCTCTCCTGCATTAATCATAAAGGTGGTGTTGCTATCCTGTTCCATAAATCTCTAAATGTACAGATTATATCAACTCAATGTGATAATGATGGACGATTGGTACTGGCCAATGTTATCATTTTTAATAAACAAATATCCCTTCTTAAAATGTATGGTCCTGTTAAACTAGATCCTGCATTTTGGACCTCTATTCAAATGAAATTGGCTAATAATGATAATCCCAACATCGTCATAGCAGGAGATTTTTACCAATGGCTGGATCCTTTTATTGATAGTAAATCCAAATGTAACTTAAACCCTGATAAATCCCACAAAGCATTCCAGTCGACCATTGCCTCTCATCAATTATTTGATGTTTAGAGGAGTTGTAACCCTGATGCTTCTGAATTTATGTTTTTCTCTTATATTCAACATACCATGTGAAGGATTGATTATATTTTAGTTAATAAGGGCCACATGTCCAAATGTTTTGCGAGTCGCAAATTGGTTGCAGCGCCACTTGCGACCGTGCCAAAAGCAAAATGGTATGTTCCAAATAGCAATGCGACCAATTACCGACTTGCAAAATTTGTGACTCACAAATACGAAATCACAATTTGTGAGTCGCGAACCACATGTACAAGGTAGTCGCAAATTGCGAATAGTCGCAAAAAGCCAGTTTTGCACAGATTAGCACTGATTCCAAACAGGCGGTAACCAGAACCAAAGTATAAAAGCAGACCCAGAAGGCATCTGGGTTTCTCAAAATGGCTGCACTCTCTGTGATTGCATGCAGGAGGAGAGTCTAGTCTGCCCAGCAGAAGAGGAAGAGGCGGAGACAGGAGAGGATATACAGAACCAGGCAGACCATATTTCAACAGACTGAGGAGGAAATATATGACAAACACAGACTGAGCAGCGCAGTTCTCTTTAAAGATTATTAAACTGCTGAAACCTCAACTAGAACGCCAGACTTTGCGAAGCTGCTCTATCCCCACACATGTGCAGGTGCTCGGCTCACTGCACCTCTTAGCCTCGGGTAACTACCGGGATGATTGCTGTTGCTGGTGAGGTGTCCCAAAGTGCCCTGTCACCATTCTTCAACCGGTTCTCAGATGTCATACTCGCACACATGTCCACATACATATACCTTCCCAGGAAGGAGGAGGAAATTCACAAATACCAAGTTGGACTTCTAGAGAATTGCCAACTTTCCCCATGTAATAGGGTGTGTGGACGGGACACATATACCCATTTGCCCACCTTCAAATCTGGAATATGTGTACCGCAATAGGAAATGTACTTACTCACTCAACATCCAGGTGGTATGTGATGCCCATATAATAACAACTGACATAGTGGCAAAATTTCCAGGGAGTACACGTGATGCATACATATTCAGGCACAGTGGGATACACCAACGCCTAGAACGTGGGGAGTTTGGCGAAGGATATTTATTAGGTACTGTGTAGCACACACCGATGTCTTACATACATGTCACTGCAGAACCTTGTGAAGCCATGCTCATATCTGCTGTTTTGTTACACAGGTGACAGTGCATATGCTCTGAGGCCATGGATACTCACCCCATACCTAACCCCTGCCAATCAGAATGAGAGGCGCTACAACATTGGTGAACCAGAACCGTCATTGAGAGGACATTAAGCATGTTGAAGTCACATTGTAGATGCCTGCACAAAAGTGGATGGGCACTCCAATATGCCCCAGAGACTGCATGCAAGATTGTGGCAACATCTGCCATCCTACACAACATAGTAACCAGATGTGGATTACATCTCACCCTAGATGACCCAGATTTGGAGGATGAGGAGCAAGAGCCACCACAGCGACCAGTGGGGATGGTAGCATTGCAATGGAGGGCAGACAGAGACGGGACCACATTGCAACTCACTACTTTGGCAGGTACGTGGCAACCATTACAGAACTCACAAAGGTAAGACACACATAGCCAGGTTGTGCAAGCACAAAAATTCCCTTCAATGTCAGGAGTGTAATGATGAACTGTTGATGTCTAAACAGTAATAAAAACGTAAAATGTTACAATGTCTGACACATGTACATCATGTGCCTCAGACAATTCCCAGATTAGCAAATTTACCCCCTCCTGCAACTACAGCCACAATGACCCAATCCTGGTTGGTCCCCTGATGTTTGGTGGGCACTGCTACTCCGCAGGATGCGTGCATCTGAGGCAGAAACACTGCTAACGCTGGAGATGTCCTCACTATCCTAAGGGGTATCGCCAATGCCCTGTGCTGCCTGGGTGGTCTGTATTAGGTCCACTGCATGACTGATTGCCCCTAGACCCCTTGCTACATCACCGAAAAAATGCCCAAGTTCCACCTGTAGGATTACAGTGTGCCTGGACAAGCAGGTAGTAGTGGTTGCGAGGCGGCCAATCGACTGACTCAGCCGGTCCAAATGGGCAGCAGTGTTGCACACTCTGCGCCTTGCATGGGCCCTATACAACACAATTTCTCTGCAAAGGTCATTGATGGCGGTGGTGAGGTTTGCCTTGTTGTGCATGGTGGTGAAATGGGAGTCAACATTGGCAAAAACCTGGGAGAGGGTCTGTTGCAGTCTGTGCACATTCCTGTTCATTAACCGCATATGTTTATTTTGCAGGCGGTGACTGCTCAGTAAGGATGCTTCCAGTCCTAGGAACTGTTCCCCTGTGACATCCTCCTCACCTGCTGACTGTGCTTGACGTTTCCGTCCCGCCCAGACCAAGCTGACCTATGTGGCTGATTCACACTCATCTGTGGCCCCGGTGTCAGGTTGCCTGTCTCAGTGTCCACATCTGTCTTCTCTGTGGTATCACGTGCATGGTGGACAAGTGGTGTGGTCAGGCACTCCCCTGCTGATACACTGGCTGCCTCATCTGCGGTGAAGGGGGCAAATTCATCTCCCTGCACAGTATGGTCATCAGTGGGTACTTGTGGGAGAACTGTGGGACACAGGGGATACACTGTCAGTGCCTCTCATATGTGTGGTGTATCAAAATATATATTATTCAGAAGTTGGACTACTGTACTGCATTGCCCATAAGGCATTGTTCTTTTGGTTGCAATATAGGCATGGAACAGATTTGGTTGATGCATGCTTTTCTGTACTGTGGTTGTGTGCATGGTGCATTGAATGTTATATATAAGTAAGATTTGCTACTTACTTTTTGGATGTTCCCGGTGCAGAACTGTCCAGGGCCCCAATTCCAACACCATGCTCTCAATAGCTGTAGGAGGTGGTACTGTGGATGGCCCTCCAACAGTTCAGTTCACCTTCCTCATCTGCTCTGCCACCCTTTCTTTGGTCCTGGACCTGAGGTCTTACCACCTTTTGCAGACCTCATCGATTGTGCGATGGCTGACTCCAATCGCATTTATCTTGTTCTGAATGTCCAGCCAGATCTCTTTTTCTGTGTGTCAGGGACACTCATCACTGCCTTGCCAAGCAGCACCTCATGGTGCAGGCAGCACTCCTCAGTCAGGACCTCCAGCTCCTTATCAGAAAACGTCAGTTTCCTCTTCCTCCCTGCAGTGGGTATCTCATTGGTCTGGGCTGCCATGGCTGCCGTTGCTCCTCTCAGATGGGTGGGCATCTGCTGTCTGTGCTGGGTGGACTCCTCCCAGTTCCATGGGGAGTACTTCCTGGTTCAAATGTCATCACTCAGATCCTGAAAGTGTGTTTTCTTCTGGGTTTTTTTCTGGGCCACACCCTTCTGCAATTTGTGAAATTGTAAATTGCGATTTTGCAAATTGCATTGCGACTCCGCAGCAAATCGCAAACTGGAATTGCGTTACTTACTTGCATCCCGTTTGCGAGTCGCAACTCCAGAGTTTCATACCTTAAATCCCTACTTCCTTCCATTCAATCCTCTGAAATTGGCTCCAATTTTATTTGGATCATGCTCCTGTTTTATCCTCTTTTGATTTATCTTTAAATAATTCTAAAACTGGAGATTTAATATTCTCTCTTATCACACAAAATTGTATTACAGAGGCCACAGCTTTTATCTCTGAATTTTTTCAATTTAATCAGTCCAAAGAGACCTCTATTTCTAATAACTGGAATGCTTTTAAAGCATATTTCCGGGCTTTTACCATCACATTCTCCACCAAGTGAAAAAAGAGTATAAACTCTCAATATTCTAGCTTACTACAACAAATCAAAGCACTCAAAAATTCTTACAATACCTCTAAATCCTTATCTGCTTTACATGAACTAATTGGGGCTAAATCTACCCTCAATAAACTTGCCACTATTAAAGCATGCAAGATCCTGCTCAAAGGTAAGTAAAAATATCATGGTGACCAAAACAAATCTGGTAAAATGCTAGCTAATTATTTAAAGATCAAGGCTCTCATTATGATCCTGGCGGTCTTCTGACCATCAGGGTTCATGTAGCGTTATTACCGTCAACAGGCTGGCGGGACGTACCGCCACATTATGAGACCATGGCGGTATGAGCCACAGGGCCGGAGATGTCTATCTCCAACCCGGCGCCCGACATAGTACCACCCATGGCATTATGAGCCGGCCTACCACCATGGTTTCGTGGCATTAGCAATGCCACGAAAACCATGGTGGTAGGCCCTACTGGTGACAGGGAATCGCTTCCCTGTCACAGGTAGGCGGCTCCCTCTCCCCCCAACACTCACCTGAAGCCCCCACCCCTCCATCCAAACTCACCCCCTACCTACCTGATAAACAAACTAACCCCCACCCCGATCCACTCACTCACCCCGTACCTTCTGATCCACTCACTCACCTCCTACCCCCTCCAATACATTCGCACACCCCTCATACATGCACACACCCACAGGCACGCAACCACCACACAAATGATCCCACAGCTACACACGCACACATCTCCCCCTTCCCCACCCCACTACAGTCACAGCACCCCTCACTCCACACACCCCCTCCCCATATACATGCACACAGACACCCACACGCACCACAGATACACCCATTCACTTACACTGGCATACACACATTCATACACACACTGGCATACACCCATTCATACATGCATACTTCCAGACATACTCACAGAGATTCTTATACACAATCACACTGACATGCAGACACGCACTCACTTCTTACACACATTCACTCACATACAAACAACACAACACACACAGACGCATTCAGATGCACACTCACACATTCATGCACACACTCAGACACACACACACAACACCACCCACCCTCCCACCCTGGCCTCTGTGGGGTGCCCAACTTACCTTGTCCAGCGAGGAGATTGTCCGGCAAGGAACAGGAAGGGGTGCTGCTACCACCAGCAGGGCCAAACGGTTAAATGTCGGAATCACGGGTGCCTCATGCACCCGTGGCTCAACAACGACGTCAGAACAACGACCTCGTTCTAACCACTAATGCCATTACCACGAATACGCTTACAACGATTTTACCTTGTAAAGGCATTAGCAAGCAGCATGCACGGTTCCTGCATGCTTTCCCCCTAGCCCCCCAGCCCCAAAAATTATTGCAACCCCCATCCCCCCAACTACCCCAACCCACACCCCCAAAATTACCAGAACCCCAACCCCCCTCCCTTAAAACCTAAACCTCCCCAACTCCCAACCCACCCCTTAAACCTAAACCCTGACCCCACCTAAACCCTAATCACCCACAGCCCCCACCCCAAAAACTAAAAATTCCCTGAGTCCCAAACCTCACCCCTAAAACCTAAACACCCCAACCCACCCCTTAAACCTAAACCCTGATCCCCCTCCCTCCTAAACCCTAATCACTCTGAGCCCCCCACTCCCCAAAAAAACAGCCCCAGTCCCAGCCCAACTTACCTCCTCCTTCACCGTGTCGACTCCAACTCCCTTCTTCTGTACCTTAACCATGCAAGTACATGGTTCAGACATGAGTGGTTAAGGTACCAAAACCAGGAAGTCGTGGGAAACGAAAGCGTTGTTTCGTTTTCTTTTTTTACGACTTTGTGGTTTCGGAGTCGTTGTTCCAGGTGCTTCCCCGGCCCCACAGGCAGAACACTGTCAGGCCGTATTACTGGTCATAATATGACTGGCGGAGTCCTTCTGGTGGGGCATTGCTGGTGTTAGGAGCACCAGCTTACCACCGTCCACCACCATGAGCAATACTGGATTTCAGCCCTTATTGTGGTGCACGTCAGGCAGTACTCATGCTGTGGCGGTATATTGGCAGCCGCCTCCACAGCAGTTGGTGGTATTTACCACCAATGTCATAGTGAGCACCTAAATCTGAACGCAAAAGAATTGGGCCAGTTTGTAATGAACACACTAATTTAATGGCATTCTCTGATTCTGACATTTCTGATGTTTTTCAAAATTACTACAAATCCTTATATATTGAAGACACCAATCCTTCTGAACATGGCATAAACAAAATTATGACCTTCCTACACCTCCTTCAGTTTCTGATCTTTTTGAAACTCTTCAACCTGACATTACTCTTCAAGAAATCATTGATGCCATTCAATTCTTAAAAAAAGCTGAAGCCCCAGGCCCAGATGGTTTTTCTATAGAACTACTCTCCTGTTTTTACCAACTCTTTGGCCCCAAACTCCTTGAGCATTGTAATTCCTTAATTTCCAACTCAAAAGCTAGTGTCTCCTTTCTGGAAGCATTAATGGTGCTTATTCCTAAACCAGATAAGGATCATACCATTTGTAAAAATCATCGGTCCATTTCCTTAATTAATCATGATTGCAAAATCTTTGATGAGATTTTAATATCACACCTTGAAAATGTCATACCCTGTCTTGTAAATTCTGATCAATCAAGCTTTGTTAAGGGCAGGGTTGCTGCTGATAATGCTAGGTTGTTTTCTAATATTTTCCAATTAGCTAAGAAATGTGTATGCCCTTTTGTAGCCTTATCTCTGGATGCTGAAAAGGCTTTTGATTGTATTAATTTGCATTTTATGTTTATCACTCTTCAGTGGTTTGGTTTTGGCCCTCATTTTATTTCATTCATTAAACTATTATACTCTAATCACCTTGCCAGTATTTTTGTTAACGGATGTTTCTCCTCATATTTCACTCTACACGGAGGTGCCAGACAAGGTTGCCCTCTCTCCCCAGTGTTTTTCATTCTCTGTTTAGGACATTTTCTGGAGAGTATTCGCACAAATAAACTTTTTTCTGGGTTCCCCCATATTTCCTTTGAAATCAAAATGTCGGCTTATGCTGATGATGTTTTAGTTTCTACGTATAACCACCAATCCTCCATAGCACACTTTGTAAATGAAATTAAACTATATTCTAGCATATCTGGCTTCAAATTAAATTTCCCCAAAGCAGAAATCTTACCTTTGAATTCTCTATGCTATCAATAATATGTTCAGTACTACTTGGTCTGCTGTGCAGGATCGGCCACATGGTGTAACTTGGCATTGTCGATAGATACAAAGCAATATTCTTTAGCATCAGTCAACGGTGGTAGAATGACAGTTCTGGTACCGTGTATCCCCGCGACTGGGACCGGTGCATGAAAAGAAGGACCAAACTCTTTTTTCATAGCAACTTTTTCACGTACTAGGTCCTCAACTTTAGGAATCCTGCCAGTAGGTGTTATTAGTATATCCTTAACTCCTGCAGAGGCAGCACTGGCAGAAGCGTTGTCATCACTGAACTATTGTAATTCCTGCAAGACAGTGACACGTTCATTTATGTCTAAAGGTGTTTCTGCCTCCTCCACGCCAGGACCATCAAGATCTGGAACATACATTCCAGTTCCAAACAGGCACTTGTATGAAGTAAGACCCACCAGGAACCTTCTAGGCAGATTGATAAGTGCTGTCTGGACTCCATACAGGTGATTAAGCCAACTACGACCCGTACATAAGACTCTGGCTGTTAAGGACTGCTTTAAGTCCCCGTTTGGTCACTCCACTCCACTATTTCCCTTGGGATGAAATGGAGACGAGTAATAAAGCTGGACTCCTAATGAAGCTATGGCGTCCCTGAATGCCCTTGAGGCAAAAGCAGGGCCCTGGTGCAAGTGGAAAGCAGCAACTGCATATGTGCCAATAATGACTTGAAAACCTTTAATAACAGTCTGAGCGTCAGCCAAGGGTTGTGGCCACACCCATAGAAATCTAGAGCAAGAGTCAACAGCGGCTAAAATGTATTTGTATGCACTGTCCCGTGTTAGGGGACCACGGTGGTCCAAGTACACACATTTTAATGGTTTATTGGAAATTAGGAGGGGTGTCTGGGGTGGGCGTTTGACAGTGGAACCCCTAATTTGTTGGCAGATATCACAACAAAGGACATACTGCTCAGTCTATTTGTATAGATCTGGCCACCAATAGCGTGCTTGCAATAATGATATTGTAGCCGCCACACCAGCATGGGCAGATGAAACCCCCTCATGTGTTGTTTTAATCAACTCTGATCTCATGTCTTTATTGGGAATTACTTGAACTCCTACGCCTGGTATTTTTACTTCGACTTCAAAGAAGCCTCCCATTCTGTACGAATATTTAGCAGGAAATGCTTTTGGATAGGGCATGCCTTCGGCCGTAGCTTTCACAGCAGCCCATATGTCATTATCCGGTTTAGTTCCAGAATGAGATACTGCAGCAACGGCATCCATAGCTACTGCTGATTTGGCTGCTTTATCAGCTAGTGTATTTCCAGCAATGTGTATTCCAATGCACTGGTGTCCAAGTGTATGTACAACATGGACGTTTGGTAGTGTTTCCTCCAGATCCACTACTTCCCCCACACCCTGTGTTTGATGGTGTTGCCTTTAGAATCTCTGAACCCATTCTGGTGCCAGTGATGCAGGTATTCATTTAGGGACTGGACAAAGTAATACGAGTCACAGCCAATCAGTGTTAGCTGTGTAGGATCCATATGTTCCAGTGCCATCACCAGAGCCTTTGGCTTGGCTAGTTATGCTTTGCAATCCCCTAGAGTTTGCGTGTATGTATGTTGGGAACAAAATGTAGTATGCTCCATGTAGCCACTTACGACTGCGCAAGCAGTGGAGTACTGATGTTTTGTGCCATTTACAGGTTGTGCTGAACCATCGGTGTACATGACTCTTTGATACTGATTAATAGGCAGTGTATTTGCCGGAACTGGTATTCTAGTTCATATTGCAAAAATTCTTGAGTTTGTAATTTTGGGTCGAAAATGTAGTCAACATCAGTGGCTGTCAAAGACGTTGTCCATTGAATCCAACGTGGAGGTAATGCTTTAGCGTTTAGAACATTGGCTTTGGTAACAGCCTCAATTGCTAGAATTGGAGATACAACAATAATGTGTTTCCCCTGGGCTAGTGGTCTTTCTTTATTGACAGCCATCTGAACAGAAGTAAGAATTTTCTCAGTGGGATCAAAGCGTTGTTCTGCTGCTAAATACAAATGTGATTTGCATGCAATTGGGACTGTCTCACCCTCATTAAATGTTACATAGGTGAAACCAATGGCACCAGCAATTACTCTGATGACCAGATGTTTTTTGTTGTCCCTTGTGTATAAGTGTTGGCTGCAAGCATATCTCTTTGCAAAGCTTTGAGAATGTGTTTGTTCAACTGTCCAAAATTAACTGAAAAAGTCCGGACATATTGAGTCATATAAAGGTTTTAGGCATGAGGCGTAATCTGGAATGTAAATTCTACCAAAATTTAGAAAACCCAATAGGGATTGGAGTTTCTTAATGGTATTTGGAGGTTGTAACTGTGCGTATTTTTCCAAGAATTGTGGTGCTAGGCTCTTTCCTTCACTTGACAATTCGTATCTCAAAAACAGGACACTAAGAAAGGCTATTTTTGTTTTCTTTAAGTTGAATTTATAGCTGAATTTGGAAAATCCCACAACAATGTGGGCTCCCCATCTTAGATGTTGCAGTAATTCATCATCCATGAGATATATATCACCTACATAGGACAATGCTTCAGGGTCAATGTTGTGTAATATTGAAGTCACACAAGCTGCAAACAGTCCTGGACTGTTCTTGTACCCCTGGGGTAAACTACAGATTTTTTTCTGGGAGCCAAGCTTGCTGAAACTTGTTAGGTCTCTACTCTCAGGCACTATATTTTGGCAGAAGAAACTATTAGAAATGTCCAGTGTTGTTTTGTATTTTTTACGCACTATGTTGGTCATGAGTGCTGTGCTATGTGAGTTTTGTATAGCGAATGTGCGTGTATGGCTGTTTAAATGTCTGTATTCTAAAACTATTCTTTGTGAATGGTCCAGTTTAGTTACTGAAAATAAGGGATCATTCATTAGTGAGACACAGGGTTCATTTACGCTCTAGTACTCCACTTGTGTGAGGATTTCCCTCGTGTGTGCTTTTGCATTATATTTTATTGGATATTGGGGTTGCGGTTGGGGTTGATTTTTAATAGGGATTACATGATAGGGTGAATCTTTATCCCATCCTTCGTGGTTGCGATATAACGCAGGTGCCTGCACCAATGCTCAATCGATGACGTAGGATTCTGCGAGCTAATCAGGAACAAGAGGCGAGAAAGAAGGTTTGATAACATCTTCCCCATATGGACAAGTACGGACAAATTCAGGTGGTCAATCCCTTTCGGCCAGTAGAATATCATATATATTTGCAATGCAGTCCCAAAAGGTTACGTCGATTGTGCGCTTAATGTCTCCTTCTAACTGTAACGTTACTTTGTACACCCTATTAGTTGTGGAGACACCTACATCCGCAGTTTCTATTTGTAGGAAGTCATCAGTTGCTTTCACCTCCAGATGCTCTAGAAGATTCCGGTGAACTATAGTGACATCTGCCTCGCTGTCTAATAGCGCTAATTCCCGCTTCTTGTTCTTCAATTGAGCCCTCTTCTTGAGTGGCATGACGAACTGCAACTGCTGCCACTTTTGTCTTTTTGAATTGGGGTTTTTGTTGGGGAAGTTTCTCTTCTTTTTTAACAGAAACTTCTTTTGAGCGTTGTGAGTCCTGTCTGGGTTTCATGTACTCAGTTCTTTGCTCTGACCACCCAAATCTCTCATTGCGTTTTTCCAGTGAGACCTGAAAGGAACGAGATTGCCGTGTATCAGTATATTCTTGATTAACTGATCTTTCTACCATTGTTTTCCAATAATTATTCTTCCAGTATTTTTTTGCACCACATACCCACACCAGCAGCTTTCTCCATAACTGAGAACCACTAGCGTAAGAGAGGCCCCCCCACAGCTCCCGTACTGAGGGTGCCCCCAAGCTCCAGGGGGCCCCCTAAACACAGTACCCAGGCCTGAGAGCTCCTGAATAAGTCTGAGGGGGGTTCCATTAACTTTTCTGGGGGACCCTCTCCAGTTTCATTACATCACTGGTGAGAACCAACTAAATCGTGCCCACTGCAGTGGGGTGTCTGAAATGGCTTTACAGTGTCAATCTGACCTCCCTGAGGCCAAATACTGCTTGTTGAATTGCCCTAAAACAGTATTGTCAAACTGGAAGGTGGGCATCATCTTTCACACTAATCAAGTCCTCCTGGAAAAGGCCATGGGTGAACAACAGCTTAAACTTGTAAGAAATCATAACCAAAGGTACAATAATAAACTTAATAGACATGAAACCTTGAAATAGAGAAAATAACTATCTGTTTCAATACTCTTGTCATAGTGATATGATATTTTGTATATATATATATATATATATATATATATATATATAATAGGATACTTTGAGCCCCGTTAGGAATTTGGGGGTCGGGCTGCCAGATCGCCACGTTGGCAGTCCGAAAAAGAGCACTGCGTCGGCAGATCATTACATTCCATATTACAATATAGAGAGGCAGAACTGCCACCAGCTAGGCAAAAAGCAGAATGCCAGCGGCATGGGGGTCTACAATGTAGGTGTTCTGACCTCTAGCGCCGTCAGTGCCATGGCCAACTGCAGAGCCTGTTATGAACACACAGTTACTGCAGCGAATCACTGCGGTGGCAAGGCAAAGCCAGCCGATCCCTGTGGTCCGTGGACAGCAATCTAACAGACAAGTGCATTATGGTTGAATAGTAAAACAACACAGCTGACACACATTGCCAAGTGGACATACCTGCAAAGCACACTGTATAACACACCACTTCATAGATCACAATCTTTTGCATTTCCATTGCATTCTGAAGAACACTGACCATCTTTTCTTCTTTTTGCAAATATTTTTCACCACACTATTTAAGACACTGAACCCACTTTTGTTCGGCCACGTCCTATTGCATTTCCCCTGTTAATTAAGTCCTTGTCACCCACTTTATTTGTCCACCATGTCACATCCCAAAAATCCCAGTTTTTCAGAAGATGAGTGTTAAGTCATGGTGGATAAAATCATAAGACAAAAGCCACAATTATTTGGAGCCCAAGTCCAGCATACTCCTCTCAGTAGGAAAATAGAACTATGGCAAAGGATAGCCCACAGAGTGAATGCTGTAGGCACCACCCTGTGCACAAAGGAGGACATTAGGAAGAGGTGGAACAAGCTGAGGGCAAAGGTCTGTTCCCTGGCCTTAAGGCAGCAGCTGTAGGCCAACAAGATTGGTGGTTGCCCTCCCAGTGCCCCTTTAACACGTTTTCCCTTGGAGGAGAATGTCTTGGCCATCCTGCATCCTGAGGGCTTACCAGTAATTCTTGGGGGAGTGGAGCCTGGAAAGTTACAACATAAACACCGTTGCTAAACTGCAATGTCAAGCATGCACACATTTCAGCTTTTGCCACTGTTTTGTTCATGTACTTAACCAACATTAAATACCCAGAGCATGTGAGGTTTAACACTGTATTGGTATTGTTGGAACCATCAACACAGCTAACAAAAACCATCACATGCCATAAATCGAAATGGTGCATGTAAATCTTGCAATATAAAAAAAAATCCCAGGATTCATGGGATGTCCCAACATGTAAATGTATTTTCAAACCTAAATGCCATCTTCAAACATATATGTATTACCCTATATTTGGCCGGTGTGTATGTAATAGATGGAGTGACCTGACTGCGACTACCAGGAGGCCTTTTGTCTGTAACATCATCTATCAGCTCAGTATTCACTTGTCCAAATACTCCTGTTTGTCTACTCTCAATTGAAGTGTACTCACGTGGGAGGATATCATTTGTATAGTGTGGGAATTAGAGGGAGTGGCCTGACTGCAACCCCAGGAGGCCTTGTTTCTGGAACTTGATCCACCAGCCCAGTTTTCACTTATCCAATTACCACTGTGTCTGAACTCTCAATTGAAGTGAACTCACCTGGGAGGATACTTTTTGTATTATGTGTGTAGTAGAGGGAGGGACCTGACTGCAACTCCCATGCTTTGTGTCTGTAATACTGTTGGAAAGTGGTTTACTGGTAAGCAGAGTTAAGTATCTATGAAACCAAAAAAAAAGCCAACACCAATTTATGAAAATAGATTATATTTGTATCTTTAAAATTACACCAAAACTATTAAAATCGTATAAGAGGCATCAGAGATATTACTTTTTAAAGCATTAATGTTTTTTAGCACAGAGAAACTAAAGGTGCCAATCTGGTCAATGGGCCGCACTAGACTGGCACAAACTCAAAGTTCAAGGCTGACCACGATTGAGCCCTGTTTGGCTACAGCAAGCGGGAGGCCTCGATCAAAAGTTTACCTTCGAAGTTAGTCTTTTTATTGAAGTTTTTTTTCAGCGGGACAAAGTCACCCATCCAATATGACTTCCCTGGAGACCTCTTCGGATAAACGTCGCAGGAGACTTTGGTAAAGAATTCTACCTTCTGACTTAGATGATTTTTCTGGATGAAAAACATTGTCTGGGTCAAAGCTGAATCTTGATCCGACATTCCTGGATCCCTCCTCAGATACACTGCGCGGGAAGTCCTGGTCAACTTTTTACATTCAGACTTTGTCACTTTATTGGATCTTTTTTCTTCCGACGGGGGTCGACCTTCCAAAGCAAGCCAATTTTGAAGCGAAGTTGTCAAATCACCTTTCCAGGAGCCACTGGTAAAATCCTGGAAATCTGGGGCTCTGGAGCTTTTCAGCAGGGCGAACCTGCAAGTCAGGCCGGGTCGCGGTTGAGGTAAGCTGGCTTGACTCAACATGGCAGGTCAGTCCCTTTATTGAGCTGTTTTCCAAAGCTTCTCCAAACTTATGGATGTTCTTATAGAAGATCTTTGAAGGTCCCTTAGGAGTCCACAGCTCACTCCAAGATTCCAGGAGCTCTGAGTTGCCCCTTGTGGGTTAGGACTCAAACTTCCAGAATGCACCTTCTTCAAATTCAAAAATGACCACTGGTCAGCTAGTCAGTTCCTTCAGGTTTTGCTGCAGGGGAATCTAGTTAGCTATTTATCACCTGTCACAATCAGGGAGAGCCCTTCTTGAACCAGTTGAAGACAGGCAAAGTCATTTTAGTGGTGAAGCCCAAGTGTGCAGCTGGAGAAGTCCTTGAGTGCAGTGTCCAGGTGGAGGTCAGGGGTGCAGCAAAGCAATCCTTCTTCTGATGTTGTTTCTTATAGGAATCTGAGGTGTGGGTGCAGCTCTACCAAATGTATCCTAGGGTGAAAAGCAAGGGGGACCAACTGTCCACGCAGCCTACTACCCTCTTGGATGACTACTTCTTGGAAAGTGTGGCAAAAATAAGTCCCAGGGAGCAACATTCCTTAAAAATCCAAAATGTTAGAAACTGAATTTTGTATGTCGAGTCTGGCTGAACCCATCCCCCGGTGTGGCTAAAAATCCTTACCGCACCCCTCCTGTGCCCTCTCCTAATCTAATCAAGAGGTCACCTGGTTGACTGAATTTGCAGGAAATTGGGGAGGTCCTGGCCTGCTCCAAATGTCCTTCCCTCCTTCGAAGACCAGTTTGGCTGCTCTCCCCCATCCTGTTTCACCATCTACTGAGGCAGATTCCCTCCCCCAGGCACTTCACACCTCATCAAGGCAGCCTGGCCAGGCTGCCAGAGGCTGGCCAATCAGGAAAGGGCACTACAGAGCTGAAACTGGTAACGTTTAGGATGAGTTCTAAAACTCTTTCCCTGAACTAATTATATTACATCCAACAATGGCAAGTTGTTGGTTTTATTATAACAATCAGTTTGAGACCAAACATGTCATGTCTATCTCTTTTGGAGACTTTATTATTCACTAAAATGGGAGAAAAACAAACTTGGCAATTTTTCCTCACCAGGGCTTCTAAAACATATTTTATAAGGTCTCTGCTTATAGTTATACTGCACCCAATCTTGGGGCACCTAAGGCATACCGTAGGGGTGACTTGCAAATAAGGCAGTTTAAGACTTTGGAAGTACTTTTAATTCCAAAGTCGAATTGGCATGTAACTTTAATTTAAAAGCAGCTAGCAAGTCAGGCTTGCCCCTAAAATGACCTGGGGCACCTCAGCAATGTCCCTATGGGGGCACTACCTATGCTGGGATCCCTAAAACTATATGCCCTACCACATACTAGGGCTTTATAGGTAGGTTGAAATAGCCAAATATAATTAGCCTAATTTGCATACTCATTTTACACAGAGCAGAGGCCCTGAGACTGGTTAGCAGTATCTAGGGCACTTTGAAATTCAGGAAAATGCCAGCAAAAAGTGAAAAATGGGAGCAAAAAGTTAGGGTACCTCTACAATCAGCCCAGTTTTCTCACACAGACCCCCCACCAACCCTATCTTAACTAGTCCAAATACCCCTGTGTCTTAACTCTCAATTGAAGTATACTCACCTGGGAGGAAACCATTTGCATAGTGTATGTAGTAGAGGGTTTGACCTGACTGCAACTCCTAGGAGTCCTTGTGTCTGTAACTCCAACCACCATCCCATTTTTCACTTTTCCAATTTCCCATCTATGTTAACTCTTAATAGAAGTGTACTCACCTGGGAGGATACAATTTGTATAGTGTGTGTACTAGAGGGAGTGATCTGACTGCAACTCCCAGGTTGCCCTATTTTAGTATGTCAACAACCAGCCCAGTGTTCACTTGTCCAAATAACCGTTTGTTAACTCTCAATTGAAGTGTACTGTAGGAGGCTGCTGGTTTGTAGTGGGTACCAAAGGTACTTACACCTTAAAACAGGTCAAGGGTTCTCTTATTAGTGAAATGTATTTACTGTATAGAAGCCAGGATGCCTAGGGGTAGCTGTAGCTGAGCAGCCAAGGCTTATCTAGGAGACAAGCAAAGCTCATGCAATATCACTGTAGTCACACAGTACTTACACACAGGAAGGAAAAATACTCAGCTTTACAAAAATAAAGGTACTTTATTTTTAATGACACAATGCCAAAAAAACCTTAGAGACTATACTTCCTTAGGAGGTAAGTAATAAACACAGTATATACAATAGAATGCAGTAATAGCTGTAAAAACAGTTAGAAAACAGTACAAATGGTAAAAATCACAATAGATAGCAATGGGCCTGGGGGAGCACACACCATATATTATAATAGTGGAATGCGAAAGTCGGTTTCCCACCTAGGCAAGTGTAGTGTGTAGAGGGTAGTGTGTAGAGGGGCACGGGGAATGTAAGAGAACACTAAAGGTAACTGAGAGAACCTCCCCGAGAGCCCAGGAAAGCAGGAGTATATCACAGTAAATTTCCTACAACACAAAAAAACACGTGATAGAAGATAATGCAAGAACCAGAAGGGACTGCAAGACACCAACAATGGATTCCTAGACCTGAAGACCTGTGGAAGAAGGAGACCAAGTCCAAGAAGCACTGAAGAGTCCAGGGAGAACATGAGCCCCTGTTTACCCGGATGAAGGTGCAAAAGAAGAACCACCGGTGAAGAAGAACAGCCAATAAGATGGATGCAGGTTCCTGGTTCGTGCAGATGATGTCCCACGCTGGATGGAAGATTGCAGTCTGGTTTGTGTCTCTGGATTCTGCCAACAAGCCTTTGCACATCTAAAGCTCGCTGTTAGCAGAAAGTGGCACTGCCCGGACGAGGAAAGACTTGGTGGCCTCTACCCAGGAGGTGGAGACAGAGGGGGCTAACAGCAACTCAGAGAGCCCTCCGAAGGCTGGGCAGCACACACAGGAGTCCCACAGCAGGCAGGAAAAGAAGGTGTAAATGGAGGCCCATGTAGCACTACACAAAGGAATCCCACGCTGCTGGAGAACCACTCAGGATGCTGTGCATCACAGGAAGGAGTGCTGAGGGCCAGAGCTGTACTGTGCACAAAGAACTTCATGGAAGGTCGCACACAAGCCTTGGCAACCTCAAATCATGCAGTGCACGGGGGTACTATCTTGCATTTGGAGGCAAGCTCTTACCTCCACTAAAGATGGACAGCTGGATCTTAGGACCACAGTTACAATTTCTGTCCACAACCAGTGTTGCTGGATCCATGCACTTCATTGGTCACTGCTGCAGAGGGGTTCCTGCTGAAGCAGAGATGTGACTCCTTCACTTCAAGGAAGATTTGTTCGCTTCTTCTGGTGCAGGCTGAAGACAGGCAGTCCTCGGAGGATGCACTGAGAAACAGTTGAAGTTGCTGGCAGGAGCTGAAGATACAGGCCTTCATTATGACCCTGGCGGTTGGTGATAAATTTGCAGTAATACCACCAAGAGGCTGGAGATAAGTACCGCTAAATTATGACCATGGTGGTGATATTTGCGAAAGACAGCCAATGTACCACACTGACTGCCAGGGCAGATACAGCCACCACCGCGGTAGCCGCCTTCAGCAAGGCAGAAGCCAAAGTTGCGTTCACAATATTATAACCCAGCAAACCGCCACTTTTTCCGGGGCGGTACCAACGTCATCAAAAGCCTGGCAGAAACAGAGCACAAAACTCAAAGGACTCTCCATTGGAGACACAGGAAAGCGCCACGCCACCATGGAACCAGAAATGCAAGTCTTTCCGATGATCTTCTACATCATGCTCTACCAGGAACACCAACGCCGGAAAAGATGACGACAGTGAGTACAGCCGCCTAGCACACAAGGGGGGGGGGAACGTCAGTGACACACACGCTCACCACACACCCCACACACACACGTCATACACACAACCAGCTGCACAAGCAAATAATTTGTCCCCGATAATTGGCTGAATAATGCAAGGACAACAGGAATTGCTGAAAGTGATTGTAATAAGATCAACATCAAAAATAATAATTCGATGTGGCAATGCAACAGATATGTACAAATGTACAAAAAAGGGACACTGCCCAGACCACAGTTCACATGGGCCACATGACCACAGGGCAAAGTCCAAAGCCCCACCCGTTCCCTGCACCAATACTGAGAGAATACTGCAGAGGCATCAATTGACAAATAGGCAGGCACCTCAGGGGGTGGGGGGGCATCTCAGCCAGATGCAGAATCAAGACCTCTGGCTCTGGAGGGGGCAACATGCCCCGTGCTTTGTTCTGGGGAGTAAAAGTCCACAGCTTTTTGAGAGGGTGTCTAGCCAACAGGTTCTGGAGGGTGCGCCATGTCCTGTGCTTTGTCCTGGGGAGTGCAAGGCCACAGTCTCTCAAGTGGTGGTGGTGACGGCTGCACTGTGGTGGTGGTTTTGGGAGGCTCCTGCTCAGTCCCTGCACCCTCTGATGGCTGCACTGTGGTGGGTGGCAGTGGTTGTGGGAGGCTCCTGCTCAGCCCCTGCACCCTCCGATGGCTGCACTGTGGTGGTGGTGGTTGTGGGAGGCTCCTTCTCAGCCCCTGCTCCCTTCGATGGCTGCACTGTGGTGGTGGTTGTGGGAGGCTCCTGCTCAGCCCCTGTATTCTCTGACAGCTGCACAATCACGGTTGGCGGCGTGGTCTCTGTGACAGCTGCTGGTGCAGGCTCCTTCCCCTTCTGGCTGGCTGGTGCAGGCTCCTTCCCCTTCTTGCTGGTACAGGCTTGTCAGACCTCACAGCCTTACGGTGGTCACCCCTAACTTTTTGCCTGCCTCCCCCCACTTTTTGGATACTGTTTTTGCTAGTTTTAGGACTCTGTGCACTTTACCACTGCTAACCAGTGCTAAAGTGCATATGCTCTATCCATTTAAACATGATGACATTGGATCATACCCAATTGGATTATTTAATTTATTTATAAGTCCCTAGTAAACTGCACTATAGGTGCCCGGGGCCTGTAGATTAAATGCTACTAGTGGGCCTGCAGCACTGATTGTGCCATCCACATAAGTAGCCCCTTAACTATGTCTCGGGCCTGCCATTGCACGGCCTGTGTGTGCGGTTTCACTGCCAATTCGACTTGGCTTTTAAAAGTACTTGTCAAGCATAAAACTCCCCTTATTCTACGTATAAGTCACCCATAAGGTAAGTCCTAGGTAACCCATAGGACACGGTGCTGTGTAGACAAAAGGCGGGACATGTACCTGTGTAGTTTACATGTCCTGGCAGTGTAAAACTACTAAATTTGTTTTTACACTGCTGTGAGGCCTGCTCCTTTCATAGACTAACATTAGGGCTACCCTCATATACTGTTTAAGTGGTAGCTGTTGATCTGAAAGGTCATATTTAGTATGGCCAGAATGGTAATACAAAATTCTGCTGACTGGTGAAGTTGGATTTAATATTACTATTTTAGAAATGCCACTTTTAGAAATTGAGCTTTTCTCTGCACTTAAATCCTTCTGTGCCTTACAATCCACGTCTGGCTAGGTTCAGTTGACAGCTCCCTTGTGCATTCACTCAGACAAACCCCAAACACAGGATGCTTAGTTTCATTTTGAATCGGTCTTCCTGGGTTGGGAGTGTGAAGGGTCTGACACTTACTTGTCAAAGGACAGTAGCCCACTCCCATTCAAACAACTGCCACACCCCCTACTGGGACCCTGGCAGACAGGACTGAACTGAAAGGGGACCTTGTGCACTTTTAAGCCACTCTTTGAAGTCCCCCCCACTTCAAGGGCACATTTGGATATTTAAACAGGGCCTCTGCCCCTACCAAAGCAGACACTTCTGTGGTAGACACTCTACTTCATCAAGACACTTCCTGGAGAAGAGAACCTGAACCAGAACCTGCCACCTGCCAAAAAGAACTGCCTGGCTGCCCAAAGGAAGAACAGGGTCAAGACTGAGTTGCATATGGATGGGTCCAAACTGGGGTGGCATGGTGAGCAGAAGAACGATGGATTACACCTAGATCTGTGACTGGGGGTGAATGTTTGCATTGTTCAGCACTCCGTCCATCATCCTTTTGTATTGTTAAAGTTGCCCAAAGGACTCATCTGACAGCTTTCGGTGTAGGGCTGCTGCCTTTCTGCTGCCCTGCTTCCTTGCTGCTCTCTGGCTGAGCTGAGAAGTGCTCTCGAAGGGCGTGGATAGAGCTTGCCTCCTGTTCCCTGAAGTCTCAGGACCAAAAAGACTTCATCTCTACAAGAAGAACTCCCTGTGCAGTGAAAAACGACGCACAGCCTGCCAGAAACAACTCACAACTGCATTGTGGTGAAAACTTCACTGCACGCCGAAATGGAACGAAGCAGCCTGACTTTGCATTAAGAAGATCAACGCAGCACTAGCGTAGCGACCGGAAATTTAACACATGGCCCACTGGATTGGCACACAGCCGGGCCGGAAAGACGCAGTCTGACTTCCGGAGAGGAAACGGCCCAGCGCCTGCCTTGCGGTAGAAATTTCCATGCAATGCCCACCGGATTAACGCAGCCCCCGTGTCTCCATCCT
This sequence comes from Pleurodeles waltl, assembly GCF_031143425.1. NCBI lineage: Eukaryota > Metazoa > Chordata > Amphibia > Caudata > Salamandridae > Pleurodeles > Pleurodeles waltl. Next base: position 233,149,028 of record NC_090446.1, read on the forward strand.
GTCAGCGCTGGATTTCAGCGCATCGTCCCCGGGGCGTTTCAAAACTTCGCAACCTGAAGAGGATTCAAGACCGACCACCACAAATCGACGCAAAGCATTTCCTGCATGAAAAATAAACAGTGCATCGCTGTGTGTGGCCCGAGAAATCGACGCACACCTCCCTGTTTTCCAAACATCTCCTCCTCTGCGGTTCTTTGCGGAGATTTTGAACGCAAACCAGGTACTTTGTGCTTACAAGAGACATTTATTGCTTTTAAGAGACTAAAGACACTTGTTATCATTTTTACAGTGATAGCTCAACATATACTTATTGCATCGTAATCGTTTTGACCTGCGTGTATCCAGATAAATATTATATATTTTTCTAAAACACAGTGTGTTGTATTTTCGTGGTTTTCTACTGTGTTATTGCATGATATATTGAACAAATACTTTACACAGTGCCTTCTAAGTTAAGCCTGACTGCTCAGTGCCAAGCTACCAGAGGGTGGGCACAGGATCCTTTGGATTGTGTGTGACTTATCCTGACTAGAGTGAGGCTCCTTGCTTGGACAGGGTGTTACCTGACTGCCAACTAAGGACCCCATTTCTAACAGGGCTCCTTCCCCTTCTTGCTGGCTGGTGCAGGCTCCTTCCCCTTCAGTATTTGTGGCCTGGAATCCTTTCCACCACGAGTAGGTGGTGCTGAAACTGGGCCCGTGGACTGTTTGGCTGAGGTGCTTGGTTTGGACCTTGATACTGTGGCCATAAGTGAAGAACTGGGGAGGGGTAAGGAAGAGGTCAATCTGGGAAAGGAAAAGCTTTTTAGGGACATTGGGGTGAGAAGCGGGAGAAGTAATGGGATTGGAGGATGAGAGAGTGGTTGTTGGAGATGTTTGTCTGCTTCATTTGGGTGCAGGTGCATGGGTTGTTTGCTGTTGTGAGGTGAATGGCTTTTGGGTGTCTGAGTGCTAGTGTTTGTGTAATTTAGGACACGGTGGGAGAGGAAATAGGGGATGTGTGCATGGATGTTGTGGAGGTGTCTGCATGTAAGGTGTGTGTTCTGTTCTGATGATGCAGGTAGTGGATGATGATATAGTGCATACAGATGTGAGTGTGGACGTAGGAGGAGGACGAGGGGGAGACAATGGAAATAGTGGATGTTGTTGTGTCTGCACTTGAATGGTGTTTGTGTGAGTGCCTGTGGGATGAAGTGTGGTGCTTGTGTTTGCCTGTTACACTCTTGGGTGTTGTCTTGTGTGCATGCTCGTCCGGCTGTGTGCTTGGGATGGGTTGGGGTTGAGGAGAATGGGACTGGGAAGTGGAAGTTGGCGGCGGGACGGTGGAAACAGGGACAATGGCTGCCATCAGAGAGGAGGCCAGAGCCTGGATCCATCTCTGTTGGGCTGCCAATCCACTGTGAATGCCCTCCAGGAATGCATTAGTTTGCTGCATCTGGGCTGCCAGCCCCTGTATGGCATTCACAATGGTTGACTGCCCTACAGAGATGGATCTCAGGATGGATCTCAGGAGGTCAATATCCGCACTCAGGGCAGCAAGGATCATTGGGGCAGGGCCTGAGATGCCTGGGGTGAAGGAGATGCCTAAGCTCCGGGGTGAGTGTGCACAGGAAACTCGCTGAGGGGCTTCTGGAAGGGTGGTGCTGGTGGGGGGTGTGGTGGCTATACCTGTTCCATCAGAGCAGGTATCTATTGCCCCCTCCAGTCTCCAGTCTCACCCTCTGTCCCACTAGTGCCCTCAGCGTCGGTGGACTCTGCCTCCTGGGTCCTGTGGGATGCAGCTCCTTCCATCGCTGGTGTCTCTGCTCCTCCGCCAGATGATGCTAATGCACATAAGGACAGGATGACAAAACCAGAAAGGTGGGAGAGAGACAAAGGATACACTAGGTCAATGACTGCACTAACACCATCGTTGCTGTACATAGCATCGTCACACATAGGGAACAGGCATGCGCACTATGCATTGCACTACCAGTGGTATTGCTGGCCACCAAGGCATGAGGAGGAGCACACACCGCCAACTACAGCACACCTGGGACCAACACAGCATTGACCAGTAGTGGATGCTAACCGGCCAGATAGGCAGTATTTCCCCTTCAGATCCTTAGCCACCAGAGGACCTGCGCTGCGATGTCTGGCCAGGCCTAGGGGCACCTACTGACACACAACTACTGCCCGGATACCACCCCTCCAGCCGTTTCCTTCAATTACGGCCACTGTATTCACATCCTTGTAGCTGCTGTGATGCCCTTAAGTGCCCATCCAGCTCTGGATAGGCCACGGCCAGTATGCAGGCCATCAGGGGGTTCAGGGTCTAACGGGCACCCCTTCCTCGTTGCGAGGTCATCCCCAGCTGGGCCTCCGCTGTCTTCCATGCCCAGCATCTCAGGTCCTCCCACCGTTTGTGACAGTGGGTGCTCCGCCTGCCATAGACCCCCAGGGTTCGCACCTCCTTGGCAATGGCACACCATATACCCAGTTTTTGATGGGCACTGACTGGCAGAGGCAATACAGATAGGAGAAAACCTTTAGACAAACAGTCTAGCCAGTAACACAAATGGCCCACCATACCCGTTTCCATCACTATTGGCACACACATAGCCCAGCACTCAACGTGTACCCAGCCAAGAGGACATCCCTCACCCCTTGCATGATGCCTTCACACACACCTCCATGCATTCATGCCTCATGCATCAGGCCCACAGTGTACTCACCAGTTCGTCTGGAGGCCCATACAGCAGTCTGTACTGGGGTAGGACCCAATCCACCAGTCTCTTCAATTCCTTGAAAGTAAAGGCTGGGGCCATTTCCCCAGTCACACAGGCCATCGTAGGTTCCAGACACAGGTCACAGCAGCACATGCAGTGTAGGTCCTCTCCTATGGAAGGTCGGGAAACAAGTGAGGAATCAGATAGAAAATGGCGGTCACATCCACGGCGGTGCGAACCGCCACCGCCGGCATATATCACCATTGGTCACTGTACTCCATAGGGCCCAATTATAACCAATGAGGAGTTACATGGCGGTTCCCGACCTCCTCCTACCACTGCGCACAACGTCGGCAGAATTACCTCACTTCCACCTGTCCCTCCACACAGGACAGGCAGATGCAATTTCGGGGAGGCAAGCCTATGGAATAATGCTGCATTACAGGATAAATAGGCACATACTTGACAAATTACACTGTCCCATGTCATTTTTGCACATTGTGGAATACTGTTGTAGCTCCATTGTTCAGTTTGTGACAGCCTCCTCACTCTTTTGTCCCTTAGATACCTATCGCTGCGGATGAATAGGAGATGGAGACACACCCCTGTGTACAGACCCCTGGTGGACTTGGCTACACTGGAGGACAGGCACATTATCCTCACCTATAGAATGGACTGGGCCACAATCACAGAGCTGTGTGCCCAATTGGAGCCTGACCTGATATCTGCTATCCGTGACCCCACTGGGACCACCCTCTTGTAGATGTGCTATCAGTGCTCCATTTCTTGGTAACTGGTTCTTTCCAAGTGACAGTGGGCTTGGCAGCAGGAATGTCACAGCCAGTGTTCTCAATAGTGCTGACAAGAGTATTGTCTGCCATGATTAAACACCTATGCAGCTACATAGCATTTCTCCAGGTTGAGGATTTGGCCACTGTGAAGGCTGAGTTTTATGCAATGGGACATATCCCCAATATAATTGGGGTAATTGACGGAACACGTATTGCATTTGTGTCCCCCCCGCCAGAATGAACAGGTGTTCAGGAATTGTAAGAGTTTCCACTCTATGCATGTGCAGAGGGTGTGCTTGGCGGACAAGTTTTTCTCCCACATCAATGCTAAGTATCCTGGGTCGGTGCATAATGCCTTTGTCTTGAGTAATAGCAGCATCCCAAATGTGATGGGCCAACTACAGAGGCACAGGGTGTGGCTAATAGGTGAACCCTGGTTCCCACCCAGTATATGTTGGTATTTGCCTATGGTGTTGGCCATATAGGATAGTGTGTGGCTAAATGTTGTCCCTCAATATTTGCAGGTGACTCTGGTTACCCAAACCTATCATGGCTGCGAACCCCCGTGAGGAATGCCTGGACAAGGGCAGAAGAACGTTATAATGAGGCACATGGACTAACCAGAAGGATAACTAAAAGGACCTTTGGCTTCCTGAAGGCAAGGTTTCAGTGCCTCCATCTGACAGGTGGATCCCTGTGCTACTCACCCAACAAGGTCTGCCAGATAGTGGTGGCATGCTGCATGTTGAACAACCTGGCCCCCAGATGCCATATCTCTTTTCTGCAGGAGGGGGAGACTGGAGATGCCCCTGTGGCAGCAGTGGACCCTGTGGACAGTGAGGATGAGGAGGCAGAGGATGAGGATGTGTACAACAGAACATCTGTGATCCATCAGTACTTCCAATGACACACATGTGAGACAGTGCAACATTTCATTTCAATAACTTTGATGTGTTCTGTGTGGCATTGGGATGCTAGTATTTCCCACTTCTATGTCCACTTACTGTTACATCTGGCTATTCATGTTGCAGATGTTAGTGATTTGACAAATACTCCTGGTGTGATCACAACAGCCAGCTATTCTCTTTCTATGTACAGTTCATTTGCACTGGTTGTACCTGTTTCAATCAAAACATATTTTAAATACATGAGATACTTGAAATCTATTTATAGCAAAGGGTGTTTATTGAAGTGCTAATATATAGAGGGGGAGGTGCAATGGAATAGAGTGATGATGGAGGAAAGTCCAGAGTATTGTTCCAGTCTGTTCATAGCACAGGTGCATTGTCCAAGGGGATACAGGAAGGGGAGCAATGGCAGTTCAAGGTGGACATGGTGACTGAGTTGGACACAAGGGGGACAATCAGGAGAGTCTCATTTCCTGGGGGGGTCTTGGCAAGTGTCTCTAGCATCTGCTGGATCGCAATGAACGTTTGTGGGGTGGTTCACCGTCTGCAGGGTGAGGGGTGCTGGTGGCCTGTGAGTCTTGTAGCAGGACCTCCTGGCCACTAGTGGCAGTGGAAGTGGAAAGCTGTTCATCATCATCATCATCAATCAAAGCTTTATTCGGTCAAATAACCATCAAAGCATCACAGTACAATTTAAAATCAAAAGTAAAATAAAACAATTTAAAAATCTATACAGTTATAAAAATAAAACTAGTAAATACTTAAAATCTTAAACTTCTCATGTCTAAATACTTCCACCTAATACTCCATCATACAATCTTATTTAAAAAACGGTTGCCTATATGCCATGCTGCCATTAAAATCTTGCTAACTGCAAGAATTAAATCATTGGAACTATGACTTTTTAAAACCCTTATCGCTGTACATTTCGCCAGGCCTATTTCTCGACAGTTTCTGCGGATCCATTTTGACCGAGGAGAGGAATAAGCGGGGCAGAGAAACATAAAATGTTCAACAGTTTCCGAGCCACCACGACATACTGGACAGAAATCAGAGGTAGCAGTTGATCCCCAACTACTTATTAAAGACATCAGCAGTAAGCATCCAAAACGATACAGGTGTATAAACCTTTGCCCAATAAATCTGGAATTATATCTAAGTATGGTTCATACTGTGGGTACCACTTAAAATCAATAAATAGGTTAGTTAGTTGACCGTGTGATTTGCAACAAATATAATCATTCCTTACACAGGACCATTATGCAGATTTCAAAACAATTTTATGGGATTTCTCCAACTTGTGTGGGTTCTCCCAAAAGCCTTCCAGACCCAAATAACGGAACCAATTAGACACGTGTCTAACCCAAGGAATGGTAGCCGCATTTGGTTTCTTTAATAAATCAAGAAGTGAGGCCCTATATATATCCAATTCAGGAACAGTCCAAATCCTTCTCCAATAGAGCAAGGGTCTTAAAGCTATCAAATCAGCTACACGATTTAGCCCCAGATCAAGAAAGATTGGGATCAAAGGTGTACTGCGAGGACACGCAATCAGGGCCCTGGCAAAATTATTTTGACCCACAGTTAATCTTTTACTGTTAGAGAATCCCCATATCTCAGCACTATAGGCGGCCATCCCTGCACCTTTGCCAAAGAAATCTTAATAGCTGGAGATGCAGCTTTTGTCACCGAACTTTTGTAAAAGTGCAGGATAGGTGCGGCTATATGCTGAAGAAGCCCTGCGCTTTTGCTGATTAGATCCTCCCAATTTAATTTACTTGTTAACCTCACACCCGGGTAGTCTATTCAACTAACCTTGCTTAGAGAAACCCCATCCAATTTAATGGTGCATCTCCTGCAAGGTCCAGAATTAAACACCATCAATTTAGTTTTACTGATATTCAACTCCAATCCATAGTCTGTGCAGGATAATTTAAATCTATCAACAAGGGTTTGGAGGCCCATGGGTGACTTAGAGATAAGAATCGAATCATCAGCAAAAAGAAGGATAGGGATTTTCTGTGCATTCAGCGAAGGAGCATCGTTCAGCTCACCTTGATTGCCCCATCACATTTGCGTTTATGTGTTTTCATGCAACCGCTGTAACAATAGAATTATATTAGCTGGAGCTCCCAATCTATGTAGTACTTCCCACAGTTTTTCTCTTCGGACCAAATCAAAAGCTGATCGAAGATCCATAAAAACAACAAATAAATGGTGCTTGGCAAGCAATACATATTTCCAGTGTAAAAGGACCAACCTCAAAACCTGATCTACCGTGCTAGTCTTTGGGCGAAAACCCACCCGTAATGAGGAAAGGACCTGATGATCTTGAACCCAACTTATTAGCCTCCCTACTAGTTGTTTGGCAAAAAAAATATATAATTATCAATGAGGTTAATAGGTCTGTAATTAATTGGGAAATTTGCATTACCCTTTTTATAGATGGGGATGATTTTGTCCCCTTTCAACGTATTCGGGATTGCTCCACCTGCAGCAATTTTGTTCGAGATCCGATTTGTGTACCATGACCCTATAATTGGCTCTGATTTGTAAAGATCTCCAGGAAGCTTATCCGGACCAGGAGCTTTACCTGATTTTAGTGAATTGATTGCATCAATAGTTTCCTCTTTAGAAAAGAAAATACAGTCCTCAGGGGTATGGATACCCACCCCTAATAAATCAAGGGTTAGTATTCACACTAGCCATCAGTGGGGGGACAGAATCACAAATTTGGAAATTACAAGGCAAGGAGTTTTCGGGTGTAGCATAGAGATGGGTGAAATGATCCATCCAGCATTCTGGTTGTATGTGATTCCTAACATTGCTCCTGCCCCCTCTTTACCTTTTAGGTAATAATTCCCAAAACAACATATTATTATTAGATTTTGAGGCATCCAATAATTCCCACCAGATAGAATCTTCCCATAACCTTTTTGCTTGCAATATAGACTCCTTGTAAGTACGTCTGACTTGTTGGATCACCCCTAAGGAATCAATCGTGATGGCAGTTTTTAGTGCAGACTTCGCCCTAGAGCAGGCTTCATTAAACCATCCATTTCTATTCATATTATCATCAAGGGGCCTAAGGCCAGCCTTTTTGTAAAAGAAACTCTGTAATTTCTTAAACATACTATCATGTATGCTAAGAATAGGGATATTGTTAACATCTTGATCCTCATAAACTACCAATTCATCTACAAACAATTGGTAGATCCCACCTATCAAATAGGGGTTGGACATCATCCTTGGCCAGCCAACCCATGTATGATTGTTATTCAAACATGGAGATGGGACCACTGTATGTCGATTGTTAAGTGTTCTCCTAAATACATCCCCAGAGAGAGTGAGAAGCAAGGGGTAATTCACACTCTCACATCGGGGTTCCACCCTCATGTCCCTCAACAAGGGCCACAACCTGACATCTACCAAAAAATAATCAATAACACTTGGGGACATACCTCGTTTAAATGTGGGCGCAATGTTTAAATCAGAGGGCGCACAACCATTGCAAGCCCTATGGCCATACTTTAAACATAAAGAAGCCAACTGAGAAGCCACAAAAGAACGAGTGCAATACCGAGAATTAGTTGTCTGTGGAATTCCCCAGAATTCATCCTCTTCAACCGTTAATCCACTAATCAAAATGGAAGGTTCAAAAGTACAGTTCAAGTCACCTGCTATAACTAAAAGGGTCGACGGATGCAATGTATCCAAGAATTCAGACAATAAGACTAAGGCCTGAGACTCAGAACCTCATGAAACAGACCAAGCATAAACATTGATAATATTAATCTTAAGATTCTGTTGAAAGGTAACTTGTATACCCATTAGGTCAACAGAATCAATGTTTAATATCAGATGGTTGCATTGCAACTTCTTGTTTAAAAGTACTAATAGGCCTCCTTTGGCACGGCCTAGACCCTTCTCTGAAGGTTGAGCTGAGATACTAAATGAAAGAATCCCATCAATATTGGTTTTATCCTCAGCCCAAGTTTCCTTAAAGAGACAGAAATCCTGATTATTAATATAGGTAATCCACTCTGGGTCAGCCAACTTCCTGTCAAGGCCAGCTAAGTTCCAAGTCATTATAATTAACTCATGATTATCTAACTTAATTCCATGAGCGGGGCATCCAGCCTCCTTCATGTGCATAACCTCATCATGTGTCCCAAGTGGTGCCACCCGAATGGTCTTGTTCACATACAGAACCAACAAAGATAATCCCAGTGGGTGCTTCCTGTATAGTATTTAGTCATTCAGGAGCTGGCAATGAATAAGGGGTTTTAGCTGCCATATGTGATTCGCATTCCTGGGAATGAGCTGATCTTTCATGTATTACGGTTAAGCAAACACTGGGTGGTTTTAATGCAAGACTAATACCCACCCTGCTTGTCTCCCTAAAGTGACAAGTGCGAAAATCAAAATCCATGAGTTGGTCCACTTGTACCTTATCAGCAAGGTGGACAGAAATTAAGTCAAAATTCAACCCAGGAAGGCTGCATCTGTCCGCAGCAAGAATATCAGAGTTGATGACTGAAAGACAATTGCGTCGAACACGTAGCCAGTAAATGACCTTATTAAACAGGGATTCGTGATTCTCAAAAAATCCTGGAAGCAAAGCTGGCACATCAACCATATAAATGATACTATCTCTGCCTTTTTGGCCTAGAAGCTGATCCGCAGTTGCAGATCCACTAACATCATAATGAGAAATAGTATTGGTGGGGGGTTTGAAAGGTTTAATCTTAGGGGCGAGAGGACCAACCACCCTACCAGGGCCTTTGGGAATATTATTCCCCCTTAACCTTAACCTGTCTTCAGGAACATCGGGTTAGGCAGTAATACAGATCTGATTCCCCAAGGAATCCCTGAAATTGGGAGCTCTATTAGAATTCCGCCTGTCACTTTTAACTCTGACTGATGACCCTCTGCACCAAATGTGGACAATTTCTCACAAGCAGGAGCTGTCCCCTTAAGGGGAATATCGTCTAATGATGTTGATTTAGATATAGCAAAGTTTCCGCCCCCTCCTTCCCTCCCCATCATACTGTTGACATTTACAACCACATTTCCGGATCATTATCTCCTTCAGTAATCCTGTTAGTAATAAAACCAATCTCTTGACTTTGCCCACCTTCTGTAGGACAAGAGTCAAGTCAGTTCCATTATCTAACAGTTCCAACACTCCAGGATCAAGCAGGGGATTAGTCAAAACAATATTGTCAGTAGCAGCTCCAGGGAGAGGATGTACAGTACAAGCAAGTAGATCCCCTTCCTCCGCCAGTGGATCAAATCGTTAGTACACAATATATTTGGAACCACTCTAACCACTGGGCTTAATGGAGGAGGAAAGGACCTCATTCCCTTTGGGGAAGTACCCCTCTGGCTGTTCAGATGACTGGCTAGTGGCAGGGCCCCTCTGGTGTGAGACTACCTCCCTCATAATGTTGGCCATGTCTGCCAGCACCCCTGCTCTGGAGATCAGGGTGTTGTTGATGGCCTGCAAGTCCTCCATGATCCCTTGATACTGTCCCTCCTGCAGCCGCCTGTTCTCCTGCACGTTGTCTAGGATCTGGCCCATTGTGTCCTGGGAATGTTATCAGGCTCTCTGGATCTAAGAGAGCACCTCGTGGAGAGTCGGTTCCCTGGTCCTGTCTTCCTCCTGGCACACAGCACTCCTCTCAGTTTTCCTGTTGGCCTTTGCCTCTGTCCCCTGAACTCTGTGCCCACTGCCACTTACCCCAGGTCCCTGATTGTCTTGGGTGCGAGGTGAGGCCTAAGGTCCCTGTACAGGTGGGCACACTGCTGATTGACGTGTCCTGGGGACAGAGGCTTGGGTACGCTGGGTGGGTGCTGTGGTGTTGTTTCTTGATGGGGGAGGCTCTGTGGTGGTCTGTGACTGGGCTTGGGTAACCGGCTGTCCTGTGGTCCCTGATGGGCCAGGTAGAGCATCCAGATGACCAGAGTTACTGTCATCACTGTGGGCCTCTTCAGTTGGGGGACTCGATAGTGCTGACACCTCCTCTCCAGTGACATTGGCTGGGGTACCTTTGGGATGTAAATGATGTATTATGCTTCATGTGTGTGACATATTGTACATCCCTAGCTTCCCCTCTATGGTTGGTGTTGACCTGCCAGCTTTTACTTGTGTATGTTGATGTATGGTGGGATTGTTAGTTCCCTATGCTGTGCATGCTTTAGTGATGAGTGTCCATGCAGGGCTGTGAGGGGTGTCCATGCATTGGTACATCATGCAGGGCTTGTCATTGGGATAAGTGTGATGTGATGGTGCAGGCAGCGGGGTGATAATTGTTGAAAGTTGACTTACAAGAGTCCAGTCCTCCTCCGACTCCAGCCGTGCTCTCAGGATGCAGTATTGTCAAGACTTGCTCCTCCCATGCTGTGAGTTGTGGGGGAGGAGATGGGGGTCCACCTCCAGTCCTCTGGATAGCGAGCTGGTGTCTTGCTGCTATGGAACATACCTTTCCAATAGGTTGTTCCACCTCTTCCTGATGTTGTCCCTTGTTCTGGGGTGCTGCCCCACGGCGTTGACCCTGTCCATGATTCTCCGCCATAGCTCCATCTTTCTGGCGATTGATATCTGCTGCGCCTGTACTCCAAATAGCTGTGGCTCTTTCCTGACGATTTCCTCCACCATGACCCTTAATTCCTCCTCAGGGAAACAGGGGTGCCTTTGTGGTGCCATTGGTGTCATGTGATGTGTGTTGGTGAGGGTGTTTTGGGTAATGTGTTGGGGTGTGAAATGGGGTGTGTGAGGGATGTATGGGTGTCAGAAATGGGGTCTTTGGTTGACAGTCAGGTTACCCCCTGCTCAAGCAAGGACCCTCACTCTAGTCAGGGTAAAAGAGAATCACCCTCAGCTAACCCCTGCTTACCCTCTTGGTAGCTTGGCAGAGCAGTAGGCTTAACTTCAGAGTGCTAGGTGTAAAGTATCTGTACCAACACACACAGTAACGTAATGAAAACACTACAAAATGACACAACACCAGTTTAGAAAAATAGGAAATGTTTATCTAAACAAAACAAGACCAAGATTACAAAAATCCGACTTACACAAGTCAAGTTACGAATTTTTAAAGATTAAACTCAAAAATAGCGCTTAGAAACACAAAATGCTTCAATGAGGTGTTAACACGGCATCGTGACGGAGTTGTTCCCAACAAGCCGACACCAGCGGCACCAGAAACGGAGTCGCATAGACCCCCAAGTACAGTACCTTTGGTGAGGAGTGAAAACAAGTCGATGCGCAAAGTTGGGGATGAAGGCATGTGTGCGAAACGTTCAAGTGGCGTCAGTTACGACGTGGTGCGCGACTTCCATGGAGTTGCAGACTTTAGCAGGGCTGCAGCGGTGTTGGGCCTGTGAAGGTCATCGCGTTCCAGCAAAGATCACGGAGTCGGTTGCAAGCGGCATCACCGGATTCAGCAGCGGCGTCGGTCCGAAGTCGTCCTAAGTCGATTTCCTTGAATTTCCACCAGCTTTCCTTCCAAGTGCCCAGGGCCTGGAAAGGGCACCACTTGTCAGAGCAGGAGTCTCTCCAGAGACTCCAGGTGCTGGCAGAGAGAAGTCTTTGCTGTCCCTGAGACTTCAAACAACAGGAGGCAAGCTCTAAATCAAACCCTTGGAGATGTCTTCAAAAGATGGAAGGCACACAAATTCCAGTCTTTGCCATCTTACTCTGGCAGAAGCAGCAACTGCAGGATAGCTCCACAAAGCACAGTCATAGGCAGGGTAGCTCTTCTTCCTCAGCTCTTCAGCTCTTCTCCAGGCAGAGGTTCCTCTTGTTTCCAGACGTGTTCTAAAGTCTGTGGTTTTGGGTGCACTTCTTATACCCAATTTCTCCTTTGAAGTAGGCCTACTTCAAAGTAAAGTCTTTTTTTAATGTGAAATCCTGCCTTGCCCAGGCCAGGCCCCAGACACTCACCAGGGGGTCGGAGACTGCATTTTGTGAGGACAGGCACAGCCCTTTCAGGTGTAAGTGAACTCTGGTTCATCAGGATATGCAGACCACTCTCCAGCTCCCTTTGTGTCACTGTCTAGTGTGAGGTGCAACCAGCCCAACTGTCAAACTGACCCAGACATGGAATCCATAAACAGGCAGAGTCACAGAAATGGTATAAGCAAGAAAATGTTCACTTTCTAAAAGTGGCATTTTCAATCACACAATCTTAAAATCAACTTTCCTAAAATATGTATTTTTAAATTGTGAGCTCAGAGACCCCAAACTCCACAATTCCATCCGCTCCCAAAGGGAATCTACACTTTAATCAGATTTAAAGGTAGCCCCCATGTTAACCTATGAGAGGGACATGCCTTGCAAAAGTGAAAAACAAATTTATCAATATTTCACTGTCAGGACATATAAAACACATATATGTCCTACCTTAACCATACACTGCACCCTGGCCTTGGGGCTACCTAGGGCCTACCTTAGGGGTGTCTTACATGTACGAAAAGTAAAGGTTTAGGACTGGCAAGTGGTTACACTTGCCAAGTCGAATTTACAGTTAAAACTGCACACACAGACAGTGCAATGGCATGTCTGAGACTTGATTACAGAGCTACTTATGTGGGTGGCACAACCAGTGCTGCAGGCCCACTAGTAGCATTTGATTTACAGGCCCTGGCACCTCTAGTGCACCTTACTAGGGACTTACCAGTAAATCAAATATGCCAATCATGGTTAAACCAAGTACATACAATTTACACAGAGAGCATATGCACTTTAGCACTGGTTAGCAGATTTAAAGTGCTCAGAGTTCCAAAGCCAACAGCAACAGGTCAGACAAAATAGGAGGCAGAAGGCAAAATGATTGGGGATGACACTGCATAAGCAAAAAAGTCCAACAATGGGCGTATGTAGTGTGTGTACGTAGTTGTAGTAGTGGTCTTGGTGTCAGTCTTGTGCCAAATATTTGTATTCATAAAGAGTTGTGGGTAATGGGGGTGTGTGTTTAATAGTGGTGTGGGGGTGTGGTGTGTGTATGGGTGACAGGTGTGTGTTGTTTGAATTGTCCAGTGTGGTGTTGTTTTATTTGTGGGTATCCATTGTGAGCGCGGCAGTATGTACTGCCATTGAATGTCTGCCGTGGTGATTTGTGGATCATAATGTGGTGGGCGTTGTTTTGTTGATCTAACAGTGTGGGTTTTGATACCGCCACTTTATCACTGATCTTTGGTCTGGCGGAATTGTGTCTGTGGATGTAGTCTGTCTGATTGGTGTGTGTGTGTCATAAAATGGTGAACGGATATCCGCTGCCACGGCGGTAAGTTGGTGGCCATCAGCGTGGTGGTAAGCAGGATTTACTCCCAATGTCATAAAGAGGGCCACAATGTTGCAGAAGTCATCTTTGCTTCTTTTTTGTAGTTTGTAGAGTTCCTGAAGGGTCCAGATGGAGTTTCGTCAGTAGAAGATGAAGTAAAGGATGCAGAGGAGTCCTGCTGGAGACTTGCAATCCGAATCTGAGGAACCACCCAGAGGAGAGACCCTAAATAGCCTTGAAAGGGGAATTGGCTAGCTGCACAGGGAAGCACCTATCAGGGTAGGGCTATGACGTCACCTGCTGGCACTGGTCACTCAGATGCTCCCAGAGTGCCCACCACCCTGGAATCTAAGATAGCAAGACCCAGAGACACTCTGAAGGAGCTCTGGGCACCGTTTCTGGGGTGGTGATGGACAGAGGAATGGTCACTCCCCTTTCCTTTGTCCAGTTTCATGCCAGAGTAGGGACTGGGGGTCCCTGAACCAGTGTAGACAGGATTATGCCAGGAGGACACCATCTATGCTCTCCAAAGCATTTCCATAGGCTCAGGGAGGCTACCCCTTGCATGCCTATAACACCTATTTCTAAAGGAAATGCTTTGTTCTGCCTTCCTGAGCTCAAGCTGCTTGAGCAACAGGAGGGCAGAAACATGTCAGTGAGGTGGCAGTAGCTGGGGCTGCCTGGAATACCTCAGAAGGCTGGTATGGCTGTGCTGGGGTCCACTCTGGAGCCCCCAGGGTGCATGGAATTGTAAAACCATTACTAGAATCAGTATTGGGGTACAATTCCCAGGTGTTAGACACCTTACATGGCCATATTCAGACTTACCATTGTGAAGCTGGACATAGGTATTGACCTATGTCTGGTGCACACATAAAATAGCATCCCCACACTCTCAAAGTCTGAGAAAATGGTCCTGGATAACATAGGGGCACCTCTGCTAGTGCAGGGGTGCCCTCACACATAGGTACTTTGCACCTAGCCTTCAGGGTTGGAAGGCCTGACATATAGGTGATTTATAAGTGACCTGGTGCAGTGTATATGGATGTGAAATGGTGCATGCACCATTTCACACAGGCTGCAATGGCAGTCCTGTAGAAGCCTTTTTTTATGGGTTCCCTATAGGTGGTGAAAGTAATGCTGCAGCCCATAGGGATCCCTTGGAACCCCAATGCAGTGGGTACCTAAGTACCATATACTAGGGACTTATAAGGGGTGACCAGTATGCCAATTTGGGATGAAATACTGAGTTACCAATATGTAGTGACAAATTGGAGAGGAGAGAGAGCATAAGCACTAGGGTCCTGGTAAGCAGGATCCCAGTGACACAGTCAAACACACTGACATCTGGCATAAATTGGGGGTAACATGCCAAAAAGAGGATACTTTCAAACATGTACTCACCTGAGAGGATATCATTTGTATATTGTGTGTAGTAGAAGGAGTGAACTGATTGCAACTCCTGCTAAGGCCAGGAACCCATGTTTCTGTAACTCCAAACACTAGCCCAATGTTCACTACCACAATTACCCCTGTGTCTTATCTCTCAATTGAAGTTTACTCACCTGGGAGGATGCCATTTGCATGGTGTGTATAGTGGAGCGTGTGACCTGAATGCAAATGCCAGAAGGATGTGTGTCCGTAACACTGGCCACCAGCCCAGTGTTTCCTTGTCCAAATACCTCTGTGTCCTAACTCTCAATTGAAGTTAGCTCACCTGGGAGGATAGCACTTGCATGGTGTGAGTAGAAGAGGGAGTGACTTGACCGCAACTCTCAGGAGGTCTTGTTTCTGTAACTCCATCATCCAGCTCAGTGTTCAGTTGTCCAAATACCCATGCTTCTGAACTCTCAATTCTCAAATCTGGCAACCTGGTCAGATGGCAACAGTGAGTCTCACTGTGCCCACAACGTCACCTCCCAGCCCTGTTGCATCAACAGCCTAGGCAATGATGCGCCCCCAACCTGTGTACCTAGGACAGTTTCCAACATCTTGTGCCACCCAGTTCTGGATCCTGAGGTTGAAGTTGACACTCCTGACACTCAGGTTCTAGGATACAGTTGGAGGGGGTACCCTGTGCCAAGTGCAGGTAGGGTGCATGGGAGGAATGTTTTGGGCCAGTGTGGTGAGGCCACTGGGGCTGCTTTCAGCCAGGACACCATCAATCACGTCTTGGGGGTCTATCAAGGATCCCAAGGAATGATGGGCCAGATGCTAACAGAACCCTGGGTCATAAAGCAGATACAAAGGGTCATGATGGACAAAATGGATGTCCACAACAACAACATGGGCAGCCTAACAGGGGTGCTAAGAGAAATCAACAACACCCTGAGTAGGACTTTCTGCCCACCATCTACCCCTTCCTCTGTGGCAACTACACAACAGCAAAGTATATTTGTGGCACTCACAGGAAGAGAGGCCTTGCCAGAGGCACAACCAGACTCAAACTCCTCTGCCTCTGCAGCAGCTGATCACCCTCTTGCAAATGGGAATGTCCAGCAAAGAATCCAGGAGGTGCGGATGTAGTGAATCCTATCTTGTTTTAATGGGAAACAGGAGTTAGCTTAGCCTTCTAGCTTGCAGACTTCTGCCCCCGTCACCTACTGACTTTTACCCTACTTAGCTTGCTCTGTTTCAGCGCAATTATTTAATTATATGTTTTCAAGATGGCTGCATTGTTTCTAGTTAAGTCAATGTTTTAGTTTCACATTATTAGTGCCACCATGCTAAGGTATCAATATCAAGCGACAAAGATAAACAAACTATAGGTGTTCACAATAGGTACTTTCCGTCTTCACTGCTTTGAAGGAATTGTTTACATAAATTGCCATCCCAAGCATGTCTTGTTATCTATTGTTTGGGAACAGACCTATGTCAGGGGTTCGAGTAGATCTGTATAAATGCACCTCACTTAGACAGATAGTCAGAGGGGTTCCAAACAGATTCCATTGCTGCTAACAATGCTACAGCTCGCCTTGACACTGACCCAGTCTTCATGTCCCTACGGAGTCTGAGCTAGAGACCTCATTCAAAGTTCACAAGGGTTGGGGGCCTCCTCTCATGGACGTGGCATTGGCAGATTAGGTTTAAAGCACCTAGCTCTCTTTTAGTTTATTGATTAGGTTAATCATGCTCATTGGTTTATGTCTTTAATTTAATATTTAGCCATGTAGATATTACAGACCTTGTGAATCATAGGATGATGATCCAATGTACTTGTACAAGCAGGAATATGTTGCATGTACAGTGTCCAGCTCAAGGCTACAACCATTCCCCACAAACATGTACATACACGTGTCTTGTCAAAGAAGAAATTAACTTACATTATTCAGTGCATCGGCTAATAATATGTCTCAAACATAGCAAACCATACATGATTGAATGATTCTCGGTAAGTGTTTAGATTTTCAAGTACAGACCTCATATAATGCAAGACTCAGACAGACGGCAGTACAACAGTTTCTGATCACAGGGTCGTTACATTTCAAAGCTTTGACATCTGGAGGTATGACACAAACAAACGTCAGTGATGTTGCACAGGCACTTTGGCCTATAATGATGAAACATATCAACAGCTGCATACAGTTCACACAAAAAAAGGGTTTAGTGAGTGTGAAGGAAAACTAATTTGGCTTAAAATTACATATTTTCTGGCCACATGATGACACACATAATGCATCAAGGCCACCAAACTACAATAGACTCTTCTAAACTTCCATCCTGTCACTGTGCAAGCTGTATGGGACAGGTCTTTAACACCTAAAGTCTGTGACCTACATTCCCTGGAACAATCCATGTCCACTTTGTATGTCTAAGCAGCATCACATACCTGCCAATGGCACAACTCTGAAATGGGCACATAAAGATGTCATGGTGAAGGTGCCGGAACAAAGAACAAAACAAGGAGTATGGGTATGAAACCATACATATGACACAAGTAACATAGCAAGAATCTGGAGAACAAAGTACATTACAATAAATCTAACATAAACAAAGCAACATCATCAAGATGTGGATGTGTCAAACTCTACCTCATCAAACTCTCTTTGGCTTATTTGGCTTGAGCATCCACTCTCTAACTATTTCCCAAAATCTACTACACACATTATCACTAAAACAGTTCATTGAACATATCTGCTGCCCCCCCCCCGGCACTAGCACTGTGAAGCACTGTACAGCCTGCAGTGAAAATCCCTCTACAGCCTTGCCACCTGGTTACTGCTCTTTAGGCCTTGCTGGCCTTTGCTATTCTTGGACCCAGGCCTTGCTGGCTTTTGTTATCTTCTGTCTACCCTCTACCTTTCCACGCCTCAGGACCCCTGCATTTCCTACCTTTTTTCCTCTCGCCCTCATGTCCACCTACCTCCGTCACCCCTCCCTCCCCAGGACCTATTTAATGGCAGTAATTGAGCATTGAACAGATCTGCTGTCCCCCCCGGACACTAGTACAGTGAATCATTTTCAACGCCTGAAGTGCATCGTCCTCTGCTGCCTTACTCCCTGATTTTTACTCTGAAGGCCTTACTGGCCTTTCCTTCTCTTGGCCCCAGTCCTTGCTGCTCTCTTTTGTCTTCAGGCCCCCACTCCCTTCCCAAATTGCAGATCCCCGGCATTTCTGCCTTTTTTCCTTCTGCCCCCCCACCTGCCTTACCCCTCCTACCCCTCCCTCCCCAGGACCTATAATTGGTGGTCGCTGTATGACTGCATAGTGGGTGCACCTCTGATGCGCTGAAGGTATACCAAAAGCATGCCCTTCTGCACCCATCCACGTACTAACCACACCCAGTGCTTGGACCCCTGGATATGTCCTTTGTGCCTGGACCGCCCCAACTCCGGGACCTCTGGATCTGCCATCCACGCCAGGACTCCTTTATCTGCCATAGCCCGGCACTATTACTCCTCTGATGAGATCATAAACCTCAGACCCAAGGCCTATAAGCCCAACTGTGTCATTGCCTCATCCCGAAGCACTAAAGGTACATTCTCCTGCTGCCACTATCACTTCTCCTGCGATGCAGGAACCACTGCAAGCTCCTCCCATCGGACGTCTTCCCACAGACCTCAACTTCTCTTAGCACTACTAAACACCTAATCCATCTGCAGGCACACCATAAAAATCTGGAACATAATCACAGACCTCGCACCTGACATAAGGCCATATTTAAGTGGAACTGCACACAGTACTTTTCTTGAACCCCTTAGCGCCCCCCTAATGCCACCATGTGTCACCATATTAAAAATATGGCACTCCATGATGATAGGGAACTAGCATCAACATTTTTGCTCTAGTTCAGAGCTTTGCATGATTAGCATAAAAAATGTTGATGCTAGTAATGCAAAGCCCATTGAGGCCCACTGTAAACAATGGTGTGCCTCCCTTTAACACCTGCTCTGAGCAGGCCTTAAAAGTGCCCCAAAAAAATTACCCCAAAAAACTCTAGATTTCCAGATTTCTTTGGCCGGAAGAACACCCCTTTTGCATATTTTAAACCTGGCTCAGGTATAATGTAGCTCAAACAGTTACAAAGTGGCACAATGAATGCATTGTGTCACTTTTTTTAATTTGGCCCAGAAATGACACTAATATGGTGCAAGGACACACTAGAGACTCTTAAACCTGCCCCATTGTGTTCATCACTGAAACACTGGCTCACCCCCACATCAGCAACGGTACCGTAACACCGTCTGGGTACAAGATAAACATCATTGTCGTCTCTCAACTCTTCAATACCCCCACACAAAGTGCAGGGCTCACTCTAAACCCCATTTTCTCCAAAAGCAACAGAGCCAAGCGCTCCCACTCCACCAAGCTAACATGGACTGACCATTACATTGTCCACTTAGCCATTAAAGGACATCTGAAGCCCCAACAAGATCACAGACCCTCCCCAGCCACAACTGGAGCAGAATCACAGACTCAACCTGGATCTCTGCCCTCAAAGAAGCAAGATCATCACCACAGGCACACTCGAACACCGCGTCCAAAACTTCACCAACTGAATCTCCTCAGCTACTGAAACCATAGCCCCCTGAAGTGCACCAGCAACAGGAAACCCATCAAGAAGGCCAGGTGGTTTACCCCAGAACTCCCAAGTCTTAAACACCACTGCAGAAAACTTGAGCAACACTGTTGCAGCAACAAAATCTCAGCTACCACCACCGTATCACCGTATCCCGTATCAGGCAGACCAAGAAAGAAGCACTTAACACCTGCATCGAGGCCGGCACCAATCACGGCAAAGAAATATTCAATGTCCTCAGAGAGTTCTCCTGCCCATCTGCTATGAAGAACATAATCTACCCTTCCCAAGCCCTCTGCTACATACTCCCGGACTTCTTTCACAACAAGATCACCGACATCTACAGCAACTTTGACCCCCAACCCATCAACCTGAACCACCTCTGCACTCCAACCCACACCTCCCCACCGACCCAATTTCCAAAAGGAAACAGCTCTCCTCTGAAGACACTATAGCCATCATGACCTTCATCCATTCCAGATCCTCCACTGACCCTGCCTGCACTGCTCCTCAACCCAGGAGGAGAAGTGAACAGAGCCTACCTCACAGAAATCTTCAACTCCTCCATCTCCACAGCTCCGTCCCAACACCTAGAAGCACACTGAGGTCCAGCCCTTCTTGAAGAAGCGCTCAACTGACCCTAATGAACTCAAGAACTGCTTCCCTATCTCACTCCTTCCTTTCCCCACCAAAGTCTTAGAAAAAGCCATCAATCGCCAGCTCACGGACTTCCTCGAAGACAACAGCCTGCTCCACCCATCTCATTCTGGCTTCTGGCCCAACCACTGTATCGGGACCACCCTGATCACAGCAACCAATGATATCAGACACCTCCTCGACCTAGGAGGAACAGCAGCCCTCATCCTCATCAACCTATCTGTGGCTTTCGACACCGTCTCCCACCACACCCTCATCACTAGACTCCACAGCACTGGCATCCAAGACAACGAACTCCACTGGATTGTCGCCTTCCTCTCCACTGAAACACAGAGGATCCTTCTCCCCCTTCAACTCTGCACTCAAAGACATCATCTGAGGTGTTCCCCAGGCCTCCTCCCTCAGCCCCACCCTCTTCAACACTTACCTTACTCCACTGGCTGACATCACATGCACCCACTACTTAAACATCATCTCCTATGCTGATGACACCCAGCTCATCCTATTACTCACCAACGACACCTTGCTCACACGAAGAGCTTCCAAAACTCCATGACCGAAATCGCCATATGGGTGAGGACCGACTGCCTAAAGCTAAATTCAGACAAGAAAGAAATCCTCATGTTTGGGAACAAGCCATCCCCCTGGGATGACACATGGTGGCCCGCCACCTTAGGTCCCCCTCCCACCCCTATGAAATCACGCATGCAATATCAGTATTATCCTGGACACCCAACTCACTATGAAATAACAGATTAATGCAGTCTCCTCTTGCTGCTTCCACATCCTCTACAACTTCCGCAAGATCTTTCAATGGATCCCCATTGTGACCAGGAAGACAGTCACCCAGGCCCTCATCTCCAGACACCTCGACAATGTCAACGCCCTCTACACTGGAACCACAAAGCAGCTCCTGAACCATGTCCAGAACATCCTGAAAGTGGCAGAAAGACTCATCCTCTACGTTCCCAGAAGAACTAGCATCTCTCCCCAACTCTGGGCCCTTCACTGGCTCCCTGTCCAGGAAAGGTGTCACTTCAGGCTCCTCTTGCACACCAACAAAGCCCTTCATTACATTTAGTCTGACTATATCAATAAACGCATTACATTCCACCAACCCACCAGAGACCTCAGCTCTGCCAACCTCGCCCTGGCCTATTTCCCTTTAGGAGGCTTGCCTGGTTTGTAGTGGGTACCTTGGGTACTTACACCTTATACCAGGTCCAGTTATCCCTTATTAGTGAAATGTAGTAGTGTTCTTGCAACTTAGGCTGATAGAGGTAGCTATAGCAGAGCAGCTTAGGCTGAACTAGGAGACACGCATAGCTCCTGCAATACCACTTATAGTTACACAGTACTTACACACAAGTAAAGACAACACTTAGGGTCATCAAAAATAAAGATAGTTTATTTGGGTGACACAGTACCAAAAAAATCTTAGAGGCAATACTTTATATATATATACATTAAACACCAAAATAAGGTAAGTAATTAGACATAGGATAGTGCAAATAATAGGACACGCTATAATATGCAATGGGAGAAAATAGGTCTAGGGGCAACACAAACCATATACTAAGATAGTGGAATGCAAATCACAAATTCCTCCCTAGACAAGTGTAGTGTTTGCAAAATCACTGGAGAGTAAGAATACACTAAAGGTAAGTAAATTACCCCACCCCAAAGCCCAGAAAAGCAGGAGTAAAGTACTGCAAGTTTCCTTAGGACACACTACACCTTGTGATTGGAATTATTGCAAGAACCAACCAAGTCTGCAAACAACAAACAGTGGATTCCAGGATCTGAAGACCTGCAAAAGAAGGAAACCAAGACCAGAAGTTGAAAGAAGTTCCAAGAAGGACAGGAGCCACTGCCAACCCAAGGAGGAAGAGGGGGCTCTCAGCACTTCAGAGAGCCCTCATAGCACCAGGTAGCACTCAAGGGAGTCCCAGGACATGGGGACAAAGGAGGTGCAAAATGCGGTTAGTGCAGCACTACAAAGGAAGGTCTCACACCCCCGGAGAACAACTCAGCGAGTTGAGTGTCACAGGATAGAGTGCTGGGGACCGGGGCCAGGCTGTGCAGAGAGGAAATTTGCAAATAGTGCACAGAAGCCTCAGGAGGTGAAGAAGATGTGGTGCACAATGATATTGTCGTTCTGGGGGAAGGCAAGGTCTTACCTCCTCCAAATTGAGACAGCAGGACCTCAGGACAGTCTGTGTCGATGGGGTCCACCCTCTGTGTTCCAAGGAGCATGCTCATCACCAGGAGAGGAGTCCAAGAGAACTGGTCCTCAACTTAGAAGGTGCCTGCATGAGCAGGGAAGTGACTCTGTCACCCCACAGGAGATTTCTTTGGTTCTTCTGGTGCAGGGTGAAGACAGGGAGTCCTCAGAGTGTGCACACCATGGAAACTGTTGCAGTTGCTGGCTGGAGCTGAAGTTGCAGAGGAAAAGTATCCCTTGTGGATACTTTTTTGCTGTTACAGCAGTTCTTGGAGCAGGGTGCGGTTGATCCGAGGTCAGAGGATGAAATAGTAGTTGCAGAGGATTCCTGTTGAAAACTTGCAAGTAGAATCTGAAGAGAACACACAGGAGAGACCCTAAATAGCCCTGAGAGGGGGATTGGATACCTAATCAGGTAAGAACCTATCAGGAGGTGTTTTTGACGTCACCTGCTGCACTGGCTACTCAGAGCCCTCCAGAGTGCTCCCACACCTTGCAAAGCAAGATAGCTGAAGTCTGGGACACACTGGAGGAGCCCTGGGCACCACCCATAGGGTAGTGATGCACAGGGGAGTGGTCACTCCCCTTTCCTTTGTCCAGTTTCGTGCCAGGGCAGCGGCAAGGGATTCCTGAACTGGTGTAGACTGGCTTATGCAAGGAGGGCACCATCTGTGCCTTTCAAAGCATTTCCAGAGGCTGGGGGAGGCTACCCTCCCCAGCCTGTAACACCTATTTCCAAAGGGAGAGGGTGTAACACCCTGCTCCCAAAGGAAATGCTTTGTTCTGCCTTCCTGGAACTGAGCTGCTCAGACCCCAGAAGGGCAGAACCCTGTCTGTGAAGTGGCAGCAGCTGAAGCTGCAGTGCAAGCCTCAGAGAGCTGGTTTGGCAGTACTCAGTCCATAGTGGAGCCCCTAAGATGCATGGAATTGGCTTCCTAATACCAGATTTGGAATGGGGAACAATTCCATGATCTTAGACACTTTACATGGCCATATTCGGAGTTACTATTGTGAAGCTACATAGGTATTGACCTATATGTAGTGCGCACGTGTAATGGCGTCCCTGCACTTACAAAGTCCTGGGAAATGGCCCTGGACTATGTGGGGGGGCACCTGTGCTAGTGCAAGGGTGCCCTCACACTTAGTAACTTTGCACCTAACCTTCAGCAAGTGAAGGTTGGACATATAGGTGACTTATAAGTTACTTAAGTGCAGTGAAAATGACTGTGAAATAGTGTGTGCACTATTTCACGCAGTCTGCAATGGCAGGCCCGTGGAAGGGTTTGTCTGAGCTCCTTATGGGTGGCAAAAGAAATGCTGCAGCCCATAAGGATCTCCTGGAACCCCAATGCCCCCGGTGGCTAGGTACCATATACTAGGGACTTATAAGGGGGGGGTCCAGTGTGCCCATTGTCATTGGTAAATGAAATCACTAGCCTATAGTGACAAATTTAAAAGCAGAGAGAGCATAAGCACTGAGGTTCTGGTTAGCAGAGCTTCAGTGACACAGTTAAACCCTACTGACAACACACACATTAGGCAACAAACTATGGGCACTTGGGTCCTGGCAAGCAGGGTCCCAGTGAGACATGCAAAACACACTGACATATTGTTTTTTTATCTATGAGCACTGGGGTCCTGGATAGCAGGATCCCAGTGACACAGTAAAAACACACTGGCACACACTCACAAACAGGCCAAAAGTGGAGGTAACCATGCTAGAAAGAGGCTACTTTCTTCCAGTCCCCCGCATCCATCTGGAACACCTAGGTGGACATTCTTTCTCCCACCTCGCCAACAAGTCCTGGAACAACCTTCATATTTGCACCTTCCCCGCCCCTTCTCTTTAAGACTTCGGACAAAGCTCAAGATATGGCTTTTCGACCTATATCACCAGCCGGCCAAGACTCACAGACTCCCTCCAGCACCTGGAGGACCCCCAGGGTGACAAGTTCACACTCTACAAACTGCCATGATTGATTGATTGATTGATTGAAGGAAAGTCATAACATCACATGAAATACTTACAGTCATGCAAAGAAGCTGTTGATGAGATTTTGTTGCAAGACAGATCCTTCCTCTTTCCCGCTATTGCCCCCATTTGGCATTTCCAGATTTTTCATCCGGTGGCACCACAGGCTCCTCCTCCTCTGGGATGTAAGGGATATTCCTCTGCAGGGCACCAGTGTGCTGCTGCCTCTCACACTGCTCAGCGAGCTCTGCTGCAGTGAGTTCAAGGCCCTCCTCCACCTGCAGGCTCCTGCCTGTGCCTCATCCCTAGTGGCACAGTGGTGAGCCTCTGCCTGCCTCCTTGCGGCTATTTCTGCTTTTTCTGTTTGATTTTATGCTTTTTGCCTCTCTTTTCTGCTTTTACCTTTAATTCTGCCTTGCTCTTATTCTGCTTGCCTTCACTCTCTCATCCCCTCTTCCCACCCATGTTGCCCGCCCCCTCTCAGCGCAGTGTTTCCGACCTCCCAGCTGACTAGCCCCTCCTACCTCCCTGCCCTTATTAATGGCAGGCACTATGCTTCCAATTCTAATTCATATTGCAAAAAATCTTAGGTTTGTAATTTTGGGTCAAAAATGTAATCTACATCAGTGGCTGTCAAAGACGTGGCCCATTGTATCCAACGTGGATGTAATGCTTTAGCGTTTGGAACACTGGCTTTGGGGACAGCCTCCAGGGCTGGAATTGGAGAGATGACACTAATGCATTTTACCCGGGCTAGAGGTCTTTCTTTTATGACAGCCATCTGTACAGCAGTGAGAATTTTCTCAGTAGGAGCTAAGTGTTGCTCTGCTGCTGAGTACAAATGCACTGAAACTTGTTAGGTCTCCACTCTCAGGCACTATATTTTGGCAGAAAAAAACATTGAAATGTTCAGTGTTGTTTTGTATTTTTTGTGCACTATGTTGTTCATAAGTGCTGTGCTATGTGAATTTTGTTTTGCATATGTGCGTGTAAGACTGTTTAAATGTTTGTAGTCCAAGACTATTCTGTATGAATGATCCGGCTTATCTACTGGGAATAAAAGATTATTCATTGGGGAGATGCAGGGTTCAATTACGCCCTGGTACTCCAGTTGTGTGAGGATTTCCCTCACAAGTGCTTTAGCATCATGTTTTATTGGATACTGTGGTTGAGGTTGGGGTTGATTTTTAATAGGATTTACATGGTAGGGGGAATCTTTGTCCCATACTACGTGATTACGATATAACGTGGTTGCCTACGCCAATGCCCAATCGATGACGTAGGATTCTGCAAGCTCTTCGGGAACAAGAGGCGAGAAAGATGTTTTGATAACACCTTTCCCATATGGGCAGGTACGAACAAATTCAGGTGGCCAGACTTGTTCAGCCAATAAAATATCATGTATGTTTACCACTCGATCCCAAAAGATTGCATCTATTGTGTGTTCAATGTCTCCTTCTAACTGTAGCGTTATATTTTACACCCTATCAGGCGTGGAGACACACATTTCCGCAGTTTCTACTTGTAGAAAGTCATCAGTTGCTTTCACCTCCAGATGGTCTAGAAGACTCCGGCGAACTATTGTGACCTCGGCTGCACTGTCCAATAGCGCTAGTACCCACTTCTTGTTCTTCAATAGAGCCCTCTTCTTGAGTGGCATGTCGAACTGCAACTGCTGCCACTTTTTTCTTTTTAAATTGGGGTTTTTGTTGGGGAGGTTTCTCTTCCTTTTTAACAGAAACCTCTGTTAAGCTTTGTGGTTTCTGTCTCGGTTTCCCATACTCCTTCGTTCTGACCGCCCACCTCTCTCACTGCATTTTTCTGATGAGTCCTGAAAAGAACGAGATTCGCGTGTATCAGTATATTGATACCAGTCAGGTGTTTTTATATTATTTCTATTTCAGAGTTTATATCTGTTCTGTGGGGTCTCTGTGCACAGAGATTCTCCCCTTTCTTTTTTAGGAGTTTGTTGTTTGTTATCCCAGCGTTTCTTGTTACCCTCAGGAGCTTACTTGGTAAAATCTTTGGTAGATTTAGCCTGAAGTTGTGGTTTGGTTGGTCTGGCCCACAGACTGTCTCGACCAATACTAAAGTAGGTCTCTCCGATAATCTTTGGCAGCTCACGTTCTTGATCCTGTTGAGGAACATCCCGGAGCTGCATGCGCACCGCTAGTGCGACCACTTCCCCTTTAAGGTTATGTAAATAATTGCAGACAATGTGGCAAAATTGCCCATTAATTGCATCCCCAAATCTAGGGCCGGGGCAGCCCCGTAATCATCTTGAATCTGTTTTAACACTTCTGGTAAATGGGCAAGTGTCGGTGTACCATGTGCGGTAGTATAGAGCGCACCAAATACCCCATGTATTACAATTATCTATTGGGAGAACCATCCCAAATGGCAAGTACATCGTTAGTATTCTATGTTTTTCCGGAGGTCTCGTATGGGGAAATACTGCTTCCAGTGCATTTATTTTTTGAGCTAACCAAAACAGAATTTCTTCTTGTTTGTCCGGTACTTTACCCATGATCGAATGTACAGTCGCAGGATTAGTACCTGGCATCACTGCATGTGAGTTCGCTGGAGCAGCTCGTGCTGGGTTTGTATTTAATGTTTGCATTATAAACCATACTAATCATCTGTAAATCGCCATCAGCTCAGTATATAAGCGAAGGACTTCACCTACTGCTAGGTTTGCTACAGCAGAGTGAGGTGTATAAGTGGCTAGTAAAGGCCAGGAGGGACCTTCATTACTTAGAGGACCTAACCTAACTGGTAAAATTGTGTGGGGTAGGGTGCCATCAAGGCAATTATTATGTTCTTGATAAGATAAAGGTATTTCTAAATATGCGTATGCTCTGTGTTGTCCAGGTACGTTTGCGAGTGTATAGTGATGAAATGTGTTTGTGTTCCCATCAACTGCTGGAAATGTGACCCAAGAACCGAAAATGTATTTTCTATAAGCTGCATGTGCTTCCACCACAAATGTGACTGGACCCACCTGGGCTGTTAAGCCATTTGCCAATAAGTGAGCAGTGAGGGGGTTGTCTCATATTGATTGCAGTTGCTACCTGTTGCTGATTCACCATATTAGATGGTAAATTTGTTCTGAGATAAGCACACCAAATCGGGATTAACCTTTTAGAGTTCAAGCTTCAACAACCTCCAGCATCTGATAGGTGCTCCCTACTTAGCTGAGGAGGAAAACCTCAATACCACAGACGTCTCCGTATATAGTACTGAGGTGCCTTTGTATATAGTGACACAGAGATACTCAGGAGAACCCGAAAATTAGAGCCTGACCAAATGTTGTCGGCAGCATGTGGCATAGGCTCTCATTATTCTAATGAGACTAATAGATTTTGTGCAGTAGAATCGCCTGCAATGTGGGAGACTGAGTCTGACCCACTACAGGTGACACCTGTTGCCCTAATCTGAGTTTTGCTCTGGCTAACTAGCAGTGCCTCATCTTTGCCCAAGGGCAGGGATGATTGGGCAGTCGAGCACATGACATAATTGATTTCTCAGGGAAACCGTGGCCACTCAGGTATCATCCGTTTCTCTCAGTTACATTAGTCTCACTTACACAATGACAGAGGCACTATATGTAACATTTTAATGAAGCGGCTGCATCTAAGATAGCAAAGCATGTGCTGCAAAAACCAGGACAATACAGCATGATAAGATTAAAATTGTGACAAGGAGAGTAAAGCATAGAAATAACACTACCATATTGTCACTAGAATCAATAGACTAATTTCCACCTAGGCTATGATAGAGCACAGTGTGTTAAGCTCTAATTCTGCCCTTCAGGTTCCCCTGGGAAGACATCATCCCCTATACATGAGCAAAGGCCTGAAGTCTGCATAGGCAGCTGTAGCAAAGCGTTCAGCAATCAGCATACAGTTGAGGTTCTCTGGGTGTAACCTCCCTCTAAAGTGTTAGGGACAGGGAAGTATTTAGATAATAAAACAGCTGATGTTCTGAATGTAAGGATGTGTGTTGATCTACGAATGTCAGAGACAAACCTTGTACCGTGTTCACCGGCAACCTATCTTACTGTAGCCTTGAAAGAAGCACAGAGTGAGCAAGAATGTATTTGAGAACGTAGGGCTGGCCTAGGCAAAAACAGCTAGATGGAGAGAAATAAAACAAGACCGCAAAAGTGGATATTGTAAGAATAATCAGCAAAGCTGAAAAAATATATCTAAGTTAAAGTGCATGGTGGCAGGCCTAGTGTGCTAAAAAAATAATGTGCATTGAGGTATAACTAAAATGGCTACACAACAATACCAAACAGCACTCCGGCGGGATCAGGGGCAAGATCTACCCGGACTTCTGAGCTAATCCACTGAAATATCTTCTCCCAGTATTCTGCAAGCTTTGGACATGTAAAACATAGGTGCAGCCAGTGCCCCTGAATACACCAACAACGCTACCGGAAATGCTTCCCTTATTTGAGCTGGAGTGTAATACAAAGTCCATTTTGAGTCAAATGCAATTTTTCTTAAGTTGGCACACCTTATTACCCTGAAAGATAGAATATTATAGTTCCTCCACACCTGTGGCTCTATTTTACATCCTATTGTCTTTTCAACCTTCATCAAAAAGCAGGAGATAATTCCCAATGAAGACTGGAGACACAAAATCCGGAACCAAATACCTGTACCCTGCTGAAAGAAATCCTGGGCAATTGTGGAGACAGATGGGTATATTTTTTTCTTGACTATCAGGAGAAAATGGTGGATTTGAAGATAAGGAAATCTAAGACCGTCCGGAATAAATGCTCAGTCGGCTTGACATTGAACCCATGTCTTATTTTGGTCACCTAATAAAAAATCTGAAAACCTAAAACAGCCCAATTGTTCTCACCTTCTAATATGACCTGGGTTCAACTTAAGGCCCAATATCCCTGAATTACGGAGCAAGATTGCTGGGTGAAAACTGGGGACTTGGGCCCTGACTTATACTTTTTGACTCAAATCTGTGTTAGCACAGGTTTGCATCAAAAATTATCCCGCCGGCTAGCGCCATTCCAGGACGCCAGCCGGGCGTCATATATAAGCTAAGATGCTAGAAGGCGGTAAGGCCAAGTTAGCGTCAAAATTATTGACGTTAACCGGGTGGGGGAGGCGTAGGGGAAACTGGAGGTTGTGCGAGAAAGATTGGCGCTAGTCAGGTTAGAGTCAGACAAATGACTCTAACTTGATTAGCATCATTATTTCCACACACAACCCCCACGGACATGACTCCTGACTAAGTAAAGACAGAAGTCATGCCCCCCCAGACCAATAACCATGCCCAGGGGACTTAAGTCCCCTAGGCATGGCCATTGGGCACAATGCCATGTAGGGGGGCCCAAGTTAGGCCCCCCCCATGGCACTTTGCAAAAAAAATAAAAATACTTACCTGGACTTACCTGGGATGGGTCCCATCCTTAGGTGTCCTCCAGGTGTGGTTGCGGGTGGGTGGGGGTGTCCCTGGGGACCGGGAAGGGCACCTGTGGGCTGTTTCCATGGTCTCTGACACCTCCCATGCCCTGACCCAGGAGTTAAATAATGGTGCTAAGCATGCTTAGCGCCATTATTTAAGACCCTCCTCCGCCTGTGCAAGATTTTTCCACTGGAGGATAAAAAGGCACTAGGGCCTTTGAATAAACTTTTGCCCGGGAACACCTACCTTGCATCTCATTGGCGCAAGGTAGTTTTCCACAGGCAAAAAATGACTTTAACTCCGATATTTTGGCGCTAGACATGTTTAGCGTCAAAATATAAATATGGAGTTAAGTTTGCGCTGGATTTGCCTAAAAAAAACCACAAATCCGGTGCAAACAGAGTATAAATATGGCCTTTGGTATTTCTCATGGAATTGCAGAATCCTGAACCAGGCTGCTATCAGGACTTTGTGCCTAGTACGTTTGGAAAGTCGTGGTATCCCGAGAAAATGGGGAAGCTGTATACTACTTTCTGCTAACATTCACTGAAGGCAGCTCTTATAGTTTAATCCCAAAAAAAGTGGCCTCATAATATTTCCTAAAATGGGGTAGGGCTAACCCACCTTCATCTACCGCTAGGTATAACGTATCAAGCTGTATGCAAGGTTTTTTGTTTGTCCATATAAACCAACAGAGCATCATATCTAGATCTTTGAAAAAATGTTGAGGAAGTTGAATAATTACATTAAAAAAAAATAAACAGGAAGAGAGGAAGAATCATCATTTTGACAAGTGCCACCTGCCCAACGATTGTCAATGGACAAGCTTGCCATTTTTGCAAGAGACCTTTGCAAGGTGGATATGTAGTTAAGCTGATAAAGAGAGGAACAATTATGAAATAGGTAGATACCCAAATGCCTAGTGTGGCGAGAGAGCTGAAACTGCGCCATCATTCCAGAAGGAAGAAAAGAGTCAGTAGCATTAAACAAGAGAGCTTCCTACTTAGTATGGCTTATCCTATAACCACCCAGATCTGAAAAAATCTTGATTTTTGCAAAGGCCCTTTTTATATTCGAGGGCTTGGCTTTAAGGTAAAAAATCATATCATCGGCAAACTGTTTTAATTTGGGTGTTTGAGGGTGAATGAATAGGACTGTTTTGGTGAAAAGCGTCTGCCAGGGGTTCAATAAAAAGTGCAAAGAGCACTGGAGAGAAAGGAAATCCCTGGCGGGTACTCCGACACACTTACAAAGTCCCTGTATGTGTGTATTGAATAAAACCTTGGCTTGAGCCTTGGACTACAAATTGCAAAGTACTTGGATAAACTGCAGAAGGAAATTAAACCTATTTAGGATCGAAAAACAGAACCTCTCATTGGACTAAATCAAATTATCTACCCGGACTTCTGAGCTAAACTATTTGATTGGACTAAATCAAATGCTTCCTCTGTGCCGATCATTATAATAGCAGCCCAGAAATTTTTTGGGAGAAGTAGTCAGTGCCCTGTACTAAAAAGTTAGTATTAGTTGATAGAGGTCTGCCTGGCAGAAAGCCACACTGTCATGGATTACCCTTTAGGTCACAGAGCCTGTTCTGACTGGCAAAATCTTTGTAAGGAGTTTATAGTCCTGATTTAATGTGGGTGATAGGAGTCTGGTGACGGTCCTCATAAAGGTTGCCGGTACATCTGCCCCATTAAGTTTATCATGAAAAAGAGCGACCAAAACTCCACTATTTGACACGTCAGGTTTTTGTAAAACATGGCCGGAAGGCCGTCTTCCCCACAGGCTTTCTCATTGGGTGAGGCAAGATGCGCCTCTTTTACTTCTGACAATGTGATGGGCGCTAGTAGTACAATCTGTGATTCCTCACCTATGATTGGTAAAGAGTGATTATATATTGATTTATCTGTCCCCCACTAGTTGGAAGTGTGGAATCATAACGTTTTGAGTAATCGGACAGAAAAACCTCCTCTACATCCTTGAGGTGATTTGCAAGTACTCCCTGATTCTAAGTGAATATAGACTTGGCACTATTACTGTTAGCCCTTTTTTTTATGGCCCTGGCCAGAAGCCTACCCAAATGTTAATTCTCTTCATATTGTTGCTGAAAGCTTATGTGCTGATTAACAATTTTGCGGGATATATAAAAATCCCTCCATTTATCCTGGGCCTCCTTTAGTCTGAGGGCAGCTGCTGCAACATGGGTAGCATGATGGATCCTTCTGCTTGATCAAGCTCCTGATGAAGGTGGAGGGTTTCTCCTTCAATAGCTTGGATAAGTGAGATTTATAGAATAACGTTTCATCCATTATATAAGCTTTACAAGCTTCCCATATATTGAATAAGGAGGTGGACTCTTTATTATTGTCCAAGAACTCAGTAACCGATGTCTTAAGAATCGCAATCCACCCCTCATCTGCCAAAAGGGATTTGTCAAAACGCCATCGTGGACAATCGGGCCACACCCCTAGCATATCTACACTGATCTGGGGAACTGAATGATCAGAAAAGGGATTGGACAAAATACTCGAGCCACGCCTGGCCCACTGAAAAGAACCTAGGATATAATGTATCCTAGAGGCTGTATTGTACTTTTTAGAGAAACAAGTAAATTTGATTCCCTGGCGATGATCTGCCCTCCAAACATCTACTAACGCTAAGTCACAAATTTATTTGCCCTGAAAGCGAGATGCTCTGGGTTTATTCTGTGACTTGTTCTTACGTGAAGTATCAATCTGAGGGAAACATCCCGAACCACGACTCCTGAAGAATGAAGTAGTGAACAACGGAAATGGAACAACGCTTTGGTTAACCACAACTTCTTTTTTGTGTGCTTTAAACACGCATGTGCTGAACAACACAAATGCATGGTTAAGGCACAGAAGAAAGGATTCGGCGTCTGAATATGACACGATCAGGTAAGTCGGGCTGGGGCCGTTTTAGGGGCGGGGTAGAGGGGTTGGGCTATTTTTAGTTTTTAGGGTCGGGTGGTCAGGGTAGTGTATGTTTTAGGGGGATGGGGAGTTGCAGTAGTTTTTTCGGGGCGGGGTATTTTTAGTTTTTAGAGGCGGGTTGGGGGGTCGGGTAGTTTAAGTTTTAAGGGGTTGGATGTGACGGTAATTTTAGGGGTGAGGGTGTGGGGTGGGGGTATTTTTAGATTTTAGGGTTGGGGGGCCGGGTTGGTAGTTTAGGTTTTGGGGGCTGGTGGGATCGTGATAGATTTAGGGGCGGGGTGGGGGTCAGGTAGTTTAGGTTTTAGGGGGATGGGGTCACAGTAGTTTTAGGGGTGGGGTAGGAGGTCTGTGTATTTTTAGTTTTATGGGGTAGTTTTAGGGGTGGGGTGGCGGTCAGGTAGTTTAGGTATTTGGGGGGTCACAGTAGTTTTAGGGGCAGGGTGGTGGGTCATGGTATTTTTAGTTTTAGCAGTAGTTTTAGGGGCTGGGGTGGGGGGGTCAGATTATTTTTAGTTTTTAGGGGCAGGGGTGGGTGGTCAAGGTAGCATTAGGTGTGGGGGTAGTTTAAGTTTTAGGGGGGTTGGGATAGTGCGGTAAGGTAATTATTTTTAGGGGTTGGGGTACAATTGTTTTAGGGGTGGGGGTCAGGTTCCATGCATGCCTTTACCAGGAATACCTTAACAACGAAAAATCTTTTTTGAGGCATTCGTGGTAAAGGAATTTGTGGTAACAACGTGGTTGTTGTTCTGACCTCATTTTGTAGGCATGCTTGGTTCCAGCATTCCTGGTTTTTACTTAAATTCTCAATCTTGGTATCAGGTATGATATTAAAATCTCCTCCTACAGTGAGCAAGCCAGGAAGTTTAGTCAAAACATTGTATAAGCCCAGAAAGAAGCTTATTTCATCCTCAATGGGACCGTAAAAGCTTGCAAAATGTATGCGCTGATTAGAAACTAGTGTACTAATTATAAGCCATCCTGCCTGCGGATCTTTATGAACCTGATATACCACCTTGGGAAATTCATGCGTGACTGAAATGGCCAACCCCCGAACGGCTGCATTGGCAGATGCAAAACAAACTGAGCAATAAATTTGGGAAGCTTAGGCATTTTTCCCTGAAGTTTTAAATGAGTCTCCTGCCATGACCTTAACAATTTGAGTATTGAATGGAGATTTAACTGATTATTGGACTCATTTAGGTCATCATGCAACAACCTTCAAACTTCTTTCTCCCCCTACCTAGATCATTAACAAAGTAACTTGTGGGCTCACAGTGCTGGCCTCTCCGTCCTGGACTAACCATGTCACTGGCATGTCATCTTTCCTCAATGTAGCTGCTCTAGTCTGAGTGTTTCCTCCATCCTTGCCTGTATCACCTGCTATTTTCCCCCACCCTAGTATCCAAAACTTAACCCACTGCCCTGAAGTGCCCAATACACCCCTCCCCACTCGCCCCTGGCAGCCCAAACTGTCATAGGCTCCATCCCACCACAGGGGGCTCCCGTCCTAGGGGACCCAAACCAGTTTCGTACAATCTTGACCCTGCCCACCCCTACCACACCTTCCCCTGAAATAGAGTGCAGTGGTGTGGCACTTCTAAGTTGTGTCAGAAGAGTAACAACACCTAGTTGTGAGTGAGCTGCATTAATTCTAGCAACTATTCCTTACAGACATTCAACATCAACAGATATTTCAAGAGTCCTGGATAAGGATTACGGATCAAGGATCCTTCTTTTTGAAAGACTGCAAAAAATCTCTAGCATGTCCAACTGAGTGAAACACATGAGCTTGTCCCTTATAAATAACTTTGAGCTTGGATTATTGCACAGGACCAGCAGGAGCTCCTTGCCTTTTAAAATCATCAATCATCTCTATGAATTCTGATCTGTTATTGTATATCTTTTCGTCTTAATAACATGCAACAGAATTTCTTCTCTGATCCTGAAATCCCCAAAGTTAACTAAAAGTGTACATGGAAGTTTTGAGTTGAAAAGTCTTGTGGTGGGGACCCGATGTGCATGCATTATTGTTAGGTCGAAGGTACCAGAGGCCTTATCTGGTAAGAAATGCTTGAAAATGAGATTAAAGAAGACTTTATTCACCGGGGTCCTAGCCTGATGATCCTTGGGCACAACTACAAAGCTCAGATTGGAGAGTTGTGACTTGTTTTCAGTTTCATCCAACTTAAGCTGCAGTTCCTCCAGTTCCGCCTGGACCTTTGAGATTACTGTATTGTGTTTGACATTTGAATCTTCAAGGTCAGAGACCTGTTGCTACACCTGGTATATGCAGGAGGAAAGTTGAAGAATACTGCTATTAATTTGATCCAATTGCGTTCTTTGCGAGCTTCCTCCTGAAAAATGTTCATATCCCGTAGTTTTTTTATGATCTCGGTAAGCATTGTCTCAAGCGATGAAGGCTGTGAAGTCAGAAATAGGCTCAGCAGCGGACTTGAATTGGACAGGCTCTGTGGTGTAGACTGAGATATCAGAGGCTGGACAGTTGATGTCATGAAGGGGACTTCCTGAGATTAGGTAAAAGACCCCGACTTTGAGGCACTATCCATATCTCTGGTTACTTTAATAGCTTCAATCCCCTCTAGGTTGTGCATGGCCTGAGAAGATGTCATTGGGCCTCTCCGAAACCTCTGTGGAGATTGAACCTGGATTGTTACCATGATGCTGCTGCTGCTGCCCCTGATTTCCAGAAGCGAACTTGTGAGACTGGAGCAAGATTTTCGAGGAGGTCTTCTCGTACCACATGGATCTTGGATTAGGAGCCATGAATAAGAGGTAATTGATTTACTTTTTGCACTCTTGCTTTCACCTACTTGGGAATTCTTGCTGCTTGACTCTACTACCTGCCCCCTGAGAGGGAGTTCTTATGCTCAAGGGGCTGGTTTCATTATCCAGAGCTATTTATAGCCTCAGGAGACAATAGTTAAACTAGAGTCTGGGTCGGTATATTCTCTAATGGGGTTTCAATAGACGTCTTTTGCTGTATAGGTGACATAGGATTATCAAGAGAGGACTCTTTTTTGCAGGCATATTAGATTCCTTGTTTTGTGTGGAAAGCGATTTATGGTTTCTATGGGACTTTTGCCACTAATCAAGGTTTGCTTAGACCATCCCGCTGCATCCTTCTCCTCCACCAATTATCTGCAGTGGTGAGTAGCGGGTGGAATGCTAGAGACTCATAAGAGGACTGCAAGCCGCATCTGTGCTACACAGATCGCTTCCATAGCTTCTCTTAATCGTCTCTACCAGTGGGGCGACCTAGTGACACCCACTGGTTGCTTCAACCCCCTTTGTTGCCTTCTTCACCCTCTTTTTTTTGCCCCCCTCTTCCCGTCAGCTTTCCATTGTCTTTCTTGCTTCTCCTCCCCTATTTATGTGGCAGGAGAGTTGCAGGACCTGGAACCTGAAGATAAGTTTGGGTTAAGAGGAGCTCAGCTGCAGTTAAAGTAAGACTCAGCCCCCTGTACCATCCAAGGTTTTATGACTGAGAACAGCTGTGTGAAAGCACGGTAACAGCGGCGGACTTACTACACAATCTTCTGGTCCCCCTCTCCCTTTAGCTCCGTCCTCACACTTTTTGTTCTTCCTTTTTGTTGCAATCAGTTAACTGAGATTACGTGGAGTTCCCATCATGCTCCGTGACTAGTCATGTCAGAGGTTGGCAATATGGCTGCGCACTCGCGTCACTGCTGCTAAGAAAATAGTAGGCACTTATAATTGCACCACTCTGCCAGTGACTACGGGGCTGCATCATGCTCGATTCTATGGTGCAAACTAAGGGACTAATACCCATTGGAAAGCGGCGTAGAGACTACTTCTCCCCGTGCAAGTGGTCTGGACATCGCGCAACCTGGGCACCCTTGACGGATGGTCCAGACAAAGTGCAGCAGTACGGTGTACCAGGGCCAAATGGACGGCATCAATGGAACCGCCTTAGTCATCACTACCCCGCTTATCTCCCTACCATTAAAGGCACATGACAGAGACAATTTTCTAGAATATGGCATGGTAAGTGTGCATCTTATGCCGCATGCTCACACGCTCGCTTAAGCCCATAAAGCCACAAAGCCTTAGAGAATGTGAGGGAGATTGAGATTTATTTTCTGACACCAGAGCTTCATTAAAAAGAAAAAAAACAGACTGCCCCCAGATTACAATGCATGGGAGTGTCTTGCCACATACTGGGGACCGTATAAATATCTGAATGCATGACCTTGTATGGGATCTGTGTAAATGAACTTGGCATTGTGCTACTAACGTCTGACAACAGGAAACTGAGGAATGCTAAATGAGGCAAACCATTGAAGGTGATAAGATTTACTTGCTCAATGGGTGCTGCGATTGCATAGCTTCACCTATGTAATTGTAGTTGTCTGTGATTCAGAATTTCCAGTGACCAACTGTTGACAGTTCATGGAGCATGCATGCTTATGGTGTGACAAATGTAGGAGCCATTTTGGTGGAGCTTGTTGCTGGGGGCTACGGCATCATGGTAATTTTTGCTAATCACTGCTATTGTTCAAGTGTGATCAGGAAAATGTACTGACCCTATTTCTCTTTGTAACTTCACCCCAGGCAAGCAAAGGAGACAGGGTTGAACCAAGTGGGGAAGCATCTGGCCATGGTACCTCCAGTCATGACACCACCAACACAGAGGGACCCAGAGGCGTAGAGGGTTAGGGGAGTGCCACGGACAACACAGGATTTACCTCATCATCTTCTGATTCTACCTCCAGGGGCCACTCTCTAGTGGTGGCACACCCATCAGGACCTACTCCTGTTCCATCCTTGTACGCCACCTCAGTTCCATCGCTACCCTCCCTGTTGCTCCCCACCCAGTTAGCTGTGCCATCTCACCCAAGAGGTGGGCATCTCCTTTGCCCCAGGCTCCTAACACACTGCCTCTGTAACTCCAGCTGCCCTGAGTAAGGAGGCTATTAACCTCCTGAGGACTAGCACTCAGACACATCTGCACACACCCACCTCAACACACATAAGGAAAACACATAAAAACTGCCACCACAAGACACACCGCCATGCAAGCTTCAACGGTCACCCACATACACAACAACAACTACCATTCCCAAAGGCACCCCATCACCCCCATTGACCCACACACCACAACCACCATAAACACACTCACCATACTCCCACACAACACCTCACAACCCACAGACCCACACACCTCGGACAACATATCCCCAGACACCACCTCAACACACACAGACACAATCACCACATCCACCATATGCCCAGACAGCTCCCCAACACCACAAAACACAGCCACCACATCCATCATACCTCTAGACACCACCCCAATACCCATAAACACAGCCCCTGCATCCTCAATACCTCAGACACCACCCCAACACCCACACACACATCCACCACTCCCACATTAACCAGCACCTCCACCTCACAGCTCCCAAAACACACAAACAACCACACACACACCAGACAGCTCCCAAATCCAATCACACCTTACACACGCCCCCCCCCCCAAAATCGATTAACACCCACAGGCAAGACCACTACTCCCTCAACCTCCTGAAGACCCTACCTGTTTTCCAAAGTAAAGTTTCCTTTGTGACCTTGCCCTTTTCCCTATGACCTCCATCCCTCCCAAAACCCAAGAGGTCCCCACCCACATCCCAACCCATCCCTTCCACATCCAAGTCACCCCCTGTCACACCTGCCCCCTGCAAGCATCCATACCCCTCCCACTCCAAAGAAGAATCCCACCCCTCCAACGAGAAAGCCCACCCCAACCATCCTAAATCTGACCCCACCCAAGCATGATCCCTGAGGTGCCTGCATGCCCAGTTGATTCCCCTTCTCTGGCAGTGATTTGAGTCAAGTAGGAGCGCAATACTGTGCATGGACTACTAGTTGAACAGGCCAATGGCCTTTGCTCATCAGCATTTACTGTTAATAAACCCAGATTGTTGTTTTGGGGTACACATTTATTCTGCCTTTACCTTTCTACCTTTTTGTTTTTCCTCATTTGGGTGCACATTTGTCCTGCCATTACCTTCCTACCTTTTTGTTGTTCCTGAGTAATTTTTGCTATATGCCTACAGTTGTGTGTGTTTCACCCTGATTGCTGTTGCAATGGTTGGCAAGATCTGACTCTGTGTGCAGTGCTGGTGTCACCCACGACTAGGGTAGTTGTTCACTGTATGGATATGTGGGTGGTAATCCAATTGAGGTATCAGGCATTGTGTGTTGTTTGATACAGTAATATTTTCATCTGAAGTTGGCCAATGTCAGCATGTATTAAGTTAGATTGTCTCCCTGATGTGGATTGGACATTTTTCTCATGTGTGGAAGCTAGAGTTTGTTTGTCCACGCATTGAGGGTGTTCAATTGTGCTACCTTCCTTTCCATTTGACTGAACACATGTCCATTTTGATGTGGGTACCCTCCAGCTACTTCATCCATAAGCATGGCCCATGCTGTTGCTATTGTATTTGCTTGCTTGACTTGCACTTTTGCCTTTGGCAGAGAGGCATGACACTTGGCTCTACTATTGGTTGTCCCTGAGATACATGAAGGGCTATTCCTGTGCAAATTATGTATTAGGGACATATGCAATGTGAAATGTGTCCCAGGGTAGCATACTTAGAGGAGTGCTCTTGATGCCCCCATCCCTATTGTGCAGGTATTGATTCCATTGTGAGCTTTGGAAATTTGTCTAACAAAATATTGTGCATCCTATTGACCTTCCATTATGTTGCAGGTAGATGATATGTGTGGGCCCATAACAGGGATGTTGCATGGAAGGAGTGCTAAGTGTGATGTTGATGTGGTGTTGCTGTTGTGTGATACAAAGTTCTATACACTTCATTGTCCCTGAAACTGTGATGAACAGACCTGTGTTTTTGTGGAAAGTGGCAGTGCAGTGTCAATGACCTGCCCAAAGGGGGTGTCATGTGGTTGTGAATGGGTCCTTTGTTGTGTATGACTCCAAACCTGGAACACAATGACAAGTGTACTTGGTCCATATAGAGTAACCTACATACCAGGTGGATGGAGGTACCTCGATCGGTTGGTGAGTTTCGATACATGTGTCGTATGTGTTGTTTCCTTCAGTTGCGTCCATGGCGGTACAGGACATGCATGATTAGTTCCATGGAAGCACAGGCACCATAACATGTGACACTGCCAGCAGGTGAGTTGCTTCCTTTAATGTCTCTGTTTCCACTAGCAGGGATGTTGTGTTTAGACCGCCACATTCACATTAGCGGAAAGCAACATCATAATGTATTGGGCTGAAATACTGGCTCTGACTGCCTCACTGGCCTATCTCGCCACTGCTGTGGTCTGTACTGCCTGGTGGTGCGAGCGGAACCACAGCATTTTTTCCTCTATGGAACCGCATTCATCAAGTTATGATGGTATGACCACCAACTTGCGAGGGTTGGACCACTTTGCAATGACGGTCCACAGACTGCCAAACCTGTAAACAGGCCCTTTTTTGTTAACGCAATTACATTTCACCTTATGAAATACTAGATATCAGTTGTTAGAAATGGGGTCTCTAGTTGGCAGAGGTTTACACCTTCGGCCAAATAGGGATCACAATCCTAGTCAGGGAAAGCCACACACAATCCAATTTATCCTGTGCCCACCCTCTTGTAGCTTGGCATTGAGCAGTCAGGCTTAACTTAGAAGGCGGGAAGTCCGCAGCAGCTCCCACCATGCTCCGCGGCTGAGCCACAGACAGGCAGAGAGCAAGCGCGCCAGCCTCAGACGTGCTGTGAGGCTCCGAAACGGCTTGCTGAGCGGAATGCGGAAACGATTTCCAGGGCTCCGAAAACTGAAGCAGTATCCAGGCGGTTGCTAAGACGCCGGCTCAAACGCACTGTGAGCAGCCCCCTAGACGCGGTATGCGGAAGCTGAAACTGAAGCTGAGGAGGTCTCCAGGCTGTTTCTAGGACGCTGTATCTATGGATCTCTGAGGAGATGTCAAACAGCGGTCAAACAGCGGTGTCCAGGGATGCCTTACCGAGCAGGTATTTCACGTATTGACTGCAGATTGACGGAGCACAATAATGGCAAGTTAGACACCAGGATTTTCCCGTCCTCGGAAAAGGGGGGGCGGCTGTGAACACTACATTTTTCAATTATCGACCTCTGCTGGTCAGGAAGCCGTCGGCTTCGCCCGGCCCAGTACACAGAGGTAGGGCTTTTTCAGGGAGCAGCTCAAGGAGAGAGAATAGGGGAAAGATTGAACTGAAACTGGACTGAATTGGAAAAAGACTGCTACACACCCTTTTTTCATTTTTTTTTTTCTCTCTTCTTTCAAATTCTTTTTTTTTTAGGGAGCCTGTACATCGCCGCCCCAGTCGGAAAGGGGCAAGGGGGATTGTACTTGAAGTATTGGAAGAGCTAAAAAAAGATTTTGGGCAGTTAATTTTTGCCCCTGTGCATCCTTGGAGCTCAGCTATATCCTGATATAACTCAATTTAATCACACCTGAGGGGGGCAGTACAGGAACAGGAAGCCCCCTTTTTTTCTTCTCTCTCTCTCAATGCAACACGGCTGCTCAGTGATTTCTGGGAAGATGCAGCGCTCTCCAAGTTATGCATTGGATGCAGGTCGCCCTGCCACTAGAGTTCCTAGAGCAACATTCACTGGCAAACAGAAACGCCCTGTACCTTCAGATAATCATTTGCACAAGGCTCCAGCTTCCGTACCTCTCCTTCCTTCCTCCATAGATTCAGTCTCTAACCCAACTTTGCCCCTACCTCTTAATCTACCACCCCCGGGGACTAACTTTTCAAGCCCCCCCCTTAGCTCGGACTGCCTATCTGACGAGTCTAGGGCTCTGCCCGCCGACTTGGACCCTAGCCCGCGGTCATTCAAAGACTCTCCATTGCCTACTCAGTTGACCCCCGGTTGGAACTCTGAGACCTCTTGCGATCAGGCGACGGATTTGGACTCTGCGCCCAGACCCCTCTATCCCTTGTTTGGGGAGGGAAAAGTCACAAGGAGGGTACCTCTGCACCATCCAGTAGCTGCACTCCTGCCCCTCATTTAGACAGCTCTACCTCTCTATCGGTGCACGAGGTAATCAGCAGGAGTGGCATACACACAGCAGCGGGATCTTCTCTTCATGCTGCTTTTCCTGCTGTGCCTTCCGGATTTAATGGCCAAAATGGCCAAGATGGGGGTCCTTATCAGGAGCCGAAAGATACGGCAAGCACTAGCGCTCCCCCGGAAATCTTACTTCTGCAGATACTAAGCGAGTTAAAAACGCTGAAAGTGTCCCAGGACGATGCAAATCAGAAAACAGAATCACAATTGAACTTGATCTGTAGTAATATCCAGCAACTTAACTCGCGAATTGAGCAACAAGTTTCCAACCTTGAGGACATCCGGGTGACTGTAGAACCATCTCTGGCGAAATGTCAAGCTGATTTGTTAGATCTACAGATTTGACTCGACGACGCTGAAAATCGATCACGTAGATCCAATCTGCGATTCACAGGAGTCCCTGAAGGACGTGAAAATGGCCAGACAGTCATAGATTTGGTAAATGATCTTATTAAAAGTCATGTTTTGGTAGGACTAATGGACAAGCATCCAGATCTCACCATTATGCGGGCCCATCGGGTACCCGCAGTCCAGCCATCAAACCCTAAATATCCTCGCACTTTTTTAGTGAACTTTGGTGACTTGTATCAAGGATCAGATTTTACAGAAAGTGATTAATACTAAAACCTTCCAGATTCCCGGCGACTATGCGTTCAAGATTTTTTCAGACATGTCGGTGAGGGCTGCGCATCGGAGAAGAGAAATGAAAGGGATGATTCCGGCATTTCAAAAAGCAGGAGCTCAGGTTGGACTTGTGCAACAATCTAAACGTAAAGTTTTATTTCAGGGTCGCTTGAATTTTATTCATACAGTCGATGCTGCTAAGTCCTTGCTTCATGTAATCCAGAACTCTGAGCAGCTAGGACGAGTAAAGGGTGGTGAGGCCAGGGCCGGGGCGGAAAAAACTTAATAAGATAATAAGAAACTAACTGGGTGACATATTGGACTATGAGGATAATGAGGCTAATGATATTCTAAGAAAATACGGACCTTTTTTTTTTCTTTTCCCTACAGTGCATGCTCAGGCTATTCTATTTGCTGCCTTTCTAGTCTATGGCTTAAGGTGCTATGACAAGGCACCACGCTAGGGAAGGATGTGGGCAGGGGGTGGGGGTGGGGTGTGGCCTTGGATTGTCCGGGCGGTAGGGCTCTAGGTGTGGGCCACTGAGGGTGAGGGATAAGGGGGCAAGGAAGGGGGGGTTGGGTGGAGAGGTATGGACACCAGGATCCGGCTTTGTCAGGACTGTCATGTCTTGGATAGTGTATTTTACTCCAGATTAGGGGAGACCATAGGCAGACTAACTCTAGGTATAAATCAATGATAAAATCTTTTCTTCCATTAAGAATACTTTCCTGGAATGTTAATGGACTAAATAATCATAGGAAAAGATACGCTATCGAGGAAAGGGTATCTGCTTTCAATCCCTCAGTTATACTTCTTCAGGAGACTCATATTCCGGTTAATAAAGTCCCGGATTTCTGCATGTTTGAAAAAATGGCTGATTTTAAAGTAGTTGCTGCGGCTTCAGCGGCTCACAGAGGTGTGGCAGTCTTTTTAGCCAGAGCCCTCAATGCACAACCATTGGATCTTTTTTCTGACCCTAATGGGCGTTGGTGCTGGGTTCAGTGTTTAATGGCCAAGGAAAGATTCATTTTTGTTAGTTTTTATGGTCCTCTGATAGATGACCCAGCCCCTTATATAGGCCTGTTTCACTCCCTCATGCAATTGAAAGGCAAAATTATTATTGGAGGGGATTTCAACTTCCTTCAGGACCCTGTTTTAGATACTACAGTAAGAGGTAAGAGACAGAACAAACCTAAAGTTGCAAAAATCTTCAGTGATTTCGCTAAGGTTTTGACGCTGTCCGATCCTTGGAGAACTAACACCCCCGATGCGAGAGAAAATACTTGTTTTTCCACTCCATTTAAAAGCTACTCACACATAGATTTTTTCCTGATATCAGACATATTGTGCTATAGATCTCATTCGGTTCAGCACTCTGGTCTTTCAGACCATGCCTCTTTGCTGCTGGAAGTGTCTCTCTCCTCCACAGCTTACACAACTCGGACCAAAAGGTGGGTTTTCAACCTTCAGCTCCTTTTAGACGAAGGGTGGATACAGGCTTGTCAGGATGAAATAAGAGATTTTTTCAAACGCAATCAGAGATCCTAACTTCCAGCTGTAGTCTGGGATTCATTCAAGGCTTTTTTCAGGGGCTCGGTAATCGCCAAAGAGGCAGCGGATAAACGGCTCTTGAGACAACAAATTGCTGTATTGGAAGATGTAGTTCAAAAGAGTTTAATTGCCTGTCTACATGCCCCCTCGGACATTATTAGGCAGGTCTTCGAAGCTGGCAAGAAAGCGTTGGCAGAATTGTTTTTTAAGAAGGTAGGTATAGAATATCGGATCTATAAACAAAAGTTGTACGAAGAGAGCAACTTTACAGTAAATTTTTGGCATGGCAAGCTCAAGATCGTATTGCTGATAATGTCATATACGCTCTAAGATGTCGGGTCACCACGGCTAGACATACTGACCCAGGAGATCTTGACAAAATTATGCTGGAACATTATAGACAAATTTATAGTTATGCCCCAGTTATAGATCCTGGGACTATTGAAAAGTTCTTGAGGGACCTGGATATTCCCTGCCTCTCAGAGGAAGACTCTGTGGCACTATCACAGCCATTCACAAAGCCAGAACTTCTAGACATTATTAAGAATCTTCCCACGGGGAAAGCCTGTGGACCGGATGGCTTCCCTGCTGAGTTCTATCAGACTTTTATAAATGCATTTGCCAAGGATTTTTTGGCTTTAATCAATGGTCTGCTGCGGGGCGAACAGATTCCTAAGACCTGGCATTC
This sequence comes from Pleurodeles waltl, assembly GCF_031143425.1. Lineage (NCBI taxonomy): Eukaryota > Metazoa > Chordata > Amphibia > Caudata > Salamandridae > Pleurodeles > Pleurodeles waltl. Next base: position 233,193,965 of record NC_090446.1, read on the forward strand.
AGGAAACGTGGTCAGCTTTCCTAAGAAAAACAAGGACAGGGAGGATCCAAATGCATATCGTCCAATTTGCTGTTAAACTCAGATTATAAAATAATCACAAAACTATTGGCCAATAGGCTTAATAGGGTAGTGAATGAACTGGTACATCCCGATCAAAAAGGGTTTATAGCTGCCCGACAACTGGCTACAAACACACATTATTTAGCTGAGGCTCTTGATTATTTTGCTACTAATAAAGTCCCTGCCATTATTCTTTTGCTGGATGCGGAAAAAGCATTTGACTTGGTTGTTTGGGACACGCTTTTCTCAGTCTTGTCTAGCTACAAGGTACCTTCTCAGGTCACTGCACTAATTCAAAGGTTGTACTCAAACTCAGAGGCCAATATCTTTATAAATTCGAAGTCTGTCGGACAACTTCAAATGCAACGAGGGACTAGACAGGGATGTCCTTTATCCCCCATTTTATTTGCCCTTTTTATTGAACCTCTCGCTATTAAAATCAGACAACATATTCAGATCGAACCTCCGTTAAAGTCACTGGGTAAGATTAAACTTTACGCAGATTATATCATATTGTTTTCAGATACAGAACGTTCTTCTCAGGAAGCGGTCTTTAATCTGTTTAATGAATTTGAGTAAATTGGTAGTTACAAGATCAACATGAGTAAGACTGATATTATTCTCCGTGGCACTTCTCCTATCTATCTCCTTCCTGAATTACAAAGCTGTGTAAATGCCAATCCAAAGAGATACTTAGGGATTTAGTTTTTGGCCAAAGTAGGAGATCTTTACGATTTAAATTTTGCTTCCTTACTTCAGAAAACTCAGGCTTTGCTGGCTCGTTGGGGGTATCTCCCCCTCTCTATATTAGGCCGAATTGCGTTAATTAAAATGTCAATTTTACCACTCTTCAATTTTTTGTTTGCAGCTATTCTGTGCGTTCTAAGGCAAAAAAAATTTAGAAAATTGGAATCCCTATTTCGCCCATTTATTTGGCAAAACCGAAAGGCCCTTGCTGCTTTAAGTATACTGTATGCCGATAAAGAAAAAGGGGGATTGGCCTTGCCAAATTTAAAAGATTATTATTATGCATTTTTTGTGCATTATTATGCCAGCTTTAATATAGATCATTTGGCTGGCTTCAGGTTTTTTATTGATTTTCGGGTATTAATATGCAATGAGCAGAATATCCGGAACCCTGCACTCTTGGCGAAATCACCTAAAAAAGTTTGTTATAAGATTTTAAAATGTTTTTTTAAGAGAAGATCAGACTTCTTTAGAAAATACTCAATTCCTTTTTTTTATTTTGACACTCCACTTTCACAGATTTTTCTGCACTCTGGTGCTCAGCTTAATGAAAATTTAGTAAAGAGGTGGATTCAGTAAGATCAGAGATTTTCGGGCTGAGGATAATTGGGAAACTCCATTAAATATTTTGATTACTTTTAAAAATGATTTTTTGTTGGCTGGATCTTATATCATTTTGTTACATACTCTTAGGGATTTAGACATCAATTCCATTGTCAACGTCCTGTCATTGGTAACAGAATTGATCGACCCTCCTGGGATAAGGGCCTGGAGGTTTCAAGTGATTTCTGGGAGACCATTAATCGTCTGAATTTCTCCGTGCTACGAGGGGCTAACTGGCACAGAATGATATTTTTCAGTAAATGGTTATTGTATCGAACCCCGCAGGCCCTATCTCGCATGGGGACTGGCTATCCTGATATGTGTTTTCGCTGCAAGGAAGTAGGAGTGGCAGGTTGGATCCATATGATTGTGACATGCCGATGTATATAGGGATATTAGGAGGGAGTGTTTGCAGTGTTAACGATTATGGCATCAGTATCCATATCTCCCAGCATTCTTTTAATGAGCTTGGGCTACGATCCCGAGGCAAGGCTCTCTTCTAGATAGGAGAAGCTCGTATTCATAGCCACTGTGGTTGCTAGGTCACTTCTGCTGAGAAATTGGTGTTTCGAGCTGTCTCCTACTAGTCAAGAATGGTATTGTAAGATGGCGCAAGTCAGACTTCAAGAGATGAGATATGCTAGCAGAGTAGGCAGTGTTAAAAAGTTCTCACTGATCTGGGGGGATTATTTCTTGGATAAATCTGGTTGATTTTGTTTTGTTTCATTTTCTGAAAGTGACAATGTATCTTGTTTTGTTTCGATGTTTCTTCATCCTGGTAAAAAATACTGCTAAAAAAATAATTAAAAAAAAAAGGCTTAACTGAGAAGGCAATGTGTGAGGTATTTGTGCAATAAATCATGCAATAACAACAGTGAGAACACCACAAAAAGGCACCACACAGGTTTAGAAAAATATAAGATATTTATCTGATTAGATGCAGGTCAAAATGATCAAGATTTGATAACTACACGTTAAAATATTACTTTCAAAATTATAAAAAAATAAGAGTCTTTAGTTCTTAAAACCAACAATGGTCTCTTGCAAGCACAAAGTACCTGGTCTGGTCAAAATTACACGGCCAAAGACTGCAGAGGAGGAGATGCGTGGAAAATGAAGGGTGTGTGTTGGAGTTCCGGGCACACACAGACGATGCGTTGATTCCTTTGTACGCGGCAAGGACTCTGCATCGTATTCTGGAACGCAGACTTGAATCCTCTTTGTGATGCGGGGTCTTTTGACGCCCGGGGACGAATCATGAAAATCCTGGGCGTGCTGGACGAAGTGAGAGGTGGGCGATGTGGGGACGTTTCTGTTGCACGGCTGGCATTGCGTCAATTCCACTCGCAGGAAGGCGGGCTGCATCATTCCAGCTCGTCGATGCATTGATCTGGTGGGCTGTGTGTCGATGTTCCGGTAGCAAACCGGGCGCTGCATCGATCTCCACTCGGGAAGCCGTGCTGCATCAATCTGGTTTGGCGATGTAGTGATTTCCTCATCACTGGGCAGGCTGTGAATCGATTCCGGCAGACTGTGCGTCAATTTTTGCGGTACGAGTTTCTTTGCAGAGGAGGAGTCTTTTTGGCTCTGAGACTTCAGGAGACAGGAGGCAAACTCAATCCAAGCCCTTGCAGAGCATTTCTCAGCACAGCCAGAGGTCAGCAAGGCAGCAGGGCAACAACAAGGCAGCAGTCCTTTACAGCAAAGGAGTCCAGGTGAGTACTTTGGGCAGCCAGGCAGCTTCTCTTGGAAGGTTGCAGGTTCTGTTGCAGAATGTCTTCCCAAGAAGTGTCTGATTTGGTAGGGTCAGGGACCCAGTTTATATATCCAAATGTGCCTTTGAAGTGGGGGAGACTTCAAAGAGTGGATTAGAAGTGCACAAGGTCCCCTTTCAGGACAATCCTGCCTGCCAGTGTCCCAGTAGGGGGTTTGGCAGTCCATTGTGTGAGGGAAGGCCACTGTCCTTTGAAATGTAAGTGTCAGGCCCTCCACTCTGCCAGCCCAGAAAGACCCATTCAGTATGCAAATGTGTGCAAGTGTGACTGAGCATCCTGTGTTTGTGGTTTTCTTTGTGAAATGCACAAGGGAGCTGTCAACCAGCCCAGCCCAGACGTGGATTGGAGATAGGCTGTAAGGTACAGAAGGATTTTAATTGCAGAGAAATGCTCACTTTCTAAAAGTGGCATTTCTAAAATAGTACTATTAAATCCAACCTCACCAGTCAGCAGTATTTTGTATTACCAATCTGGACATACTAAATATGACCTATTTACCCCTTTCTAATCAGAATCTACCACTCAAACAGTTTATGATGGTAGCCCTAATGTTAGCCTATGAAAGGAGTGAGCCTCACAGCAGTGGAAAACGAATTTAGGAGTTCTCCACTACCAGGACATATCAAACACACAGATATATGTTTTGCCTTTTACCTACACAGCACCCTGCCCTCTGGATTACCTAGGTGTAGGAGGCTGGCCTGGCTTACAGTGGGTACCTTGTGGTACTTACACCATTTGCCAGGTCCAGTTATCCCTTATTAGTAGATTAGTTGTGTTCTAGCAGCTTAGGCTGATAGAGGTGGCTATAGCAGAGCAGCTTAGGCTGAACTAGGAGACATGCAAAGCTCCTACTATACCACTTATATCACTTAGCACTATATCATAAGAAACACAATACTCAGAGTTACTAAAAATAAAGGTACTTTATTTTAGTGACAATATGCCAAAAGTATCTCAGGGGATATACTCCCTTAGGAGGTAAGTAATACACACAAACCAAAATCAGGTAAGTAAACAGTTAGAAAAGTACTGCAAACACTGTAGAACACAATAGAATGTAGTAGGAGACAATAGGCCTAGGGGCAACACAAACCATATATCCAAAAGTGGAGTGCGAACCACGAATGGACCCCAGGACTAGTGTAGTGTGTAGAGGGTCACTGGGAGTGTAAGAAAACACTAAGGGTGTCCAAGATACACCACCCCAAGACCCTGAACAGTAGGAGTAAAGTTAGCCTACTACCCCAAAAAGACAGTAAAGTCGAGATAGGGGATTCTGAAAAGCAAACAACTGACTGCAAAGCACTGAAGATGGATTCCTGGACCTGAGGACCTGCAAAGGAAGGGGACAAAGTCCAAGAGTCATGCAAGTGTCCGGGGAGGCAGGAGCCCACTAAACTCCAGAAGAAGGTGCAAAAGGGCTGCCTCTGGGTGGAGGAAGCCAAAGATTCTGCAACAACGGAAGATGACAGGAACTTCTCCTTTGGTCAGAAGATGTCCCACGGCATGCTGGAGGATGCAGAGTTGATTCAACACAGAAAGACCACAAACAAGCCTTTCTAGCTGCAAGAGTCACGGTTGAAGGTTTTGGGTGCTGCCAGAGCCCAGGAAAAACCAGGAGGTTGCCCCTTGGAGGAGGAGACAGAGGGAGCGCTCAGCAACACAGAGAGCCCAAGCAGAAGCAGACAGCACCCACAGAAGTACCTGAACAGGCATTCATAAGATCTGAGCATGGCAGTCATCTCAGCACAACAAAAGAGGGTCCCACGAAGTCGGAGTCCAACTCAGCAAGTTGGGCAATGCATGACGGAGTGCTGGGGACCTGGGCTAGGCTGTGCACAAAGGAAGTCTTGCAAAAGTGTACAGAAGTCCTAGCAGCTGCAGTGCACAGGATTACTCTCTGGCGTGGGAAGGCAAGGACTTACCTCCACCAAATTTGGACAGAAGGGCAACTGGACTGTTGAAGACACTTGGATCCAGCTCCTGTATTCCAGGGACCACGCTCGTCAATATGAGAGAGGACCCACAGGACCGGTGATGCAGAAGTTTGGTGCCTGCGTTTGCAGGGTGAAGATTCAGTCGACCCATGGGAGATTTCTTCTTGGCTTCCAGTGCAGGGTGAAGGCAGACAGCCCTCAGAGCATGCACCACCAGGAAACAGTTGAGAAAGCCAGCAGGATGAGGCACTACAATGTTGCTGGTAGTCTTCTTGCTACTTTGTTGTGGTTTTGCAGGCGTCCTGGAGCAGTCAGCTGTCGATCCTTGGCAGAAGTTGAAGAGAGAAGTGCAGAGGAACTCTGGTGAGCTCTTGCATTCGTTATCTGATGAGAAACCCTCAGGAGAGACCCTAAATAGCCCTCAGAGGACGATTGGCTTAAGAGAGAGATAAGGAGGGGTCTCTGATGTCACCTGCTGGCACTGGCCACTCAGAGGTCTCCACTGTGCCCTCACACCTCTGCATTCAAGATCGCAGAGGTCTGGGACACACTGGAGGAGCTCTGGGCACCTCCCCTGGGGAGGTGCTGGTCAGGGGAGTGGTCACTCCCCCTTCCTTTGTCCAGTTTCGCACCAGAGCAGGGCTGGGGGGATCCCTGAACCGGTGACACTGGCTTATGCAAGGAGGGCACCATCTGTGCCCTTCAAACCATTTCCAGAGGCCAGTAGAGGCTACTCCTCTCAGGCCCTCAACACCTATTTCCAAAGTGAGAGGATGTAACGCCCTCTCTCAGAGGAAAACCTTTGTTCTGCCTTCCTGGGACTGGGCTGCCCAGGCCCCAGGGGGCAAAAACCTGTCTGAGGGTTGGCAGCAGCGGTAGCTGCAGAGAAAACCCCAGAGAGTTAGTTTGGCAGTACCCGAGCTCTATGTGGGAGCCCCGGAGATGCATAGAATTGTCACCCCAATACCAGAATGGTATTGGGGTGACAATTCCATGATCCTAGACATGTTACATGGCCATGTTCGGAGTTACCATTGTGACGCTACATATAGGTATTGACCTTTATGTAGTTCACATGAGTAATGGTGTCCCCGCACTCACAAAGTCCGGGGAATTTGCCCTGAACAATGTGGGGGCACTTTGGCTAGTGCCAGGGTGCCCTCACACTAAGTAACTTCGCACATAACCTTCACTAAGTGAGGGTTACACATATAGGTGAATTATAAGTTACTGAAGTGCAGTGTAAAATGGCTGTGAAATAACGTGGATGTTGTTTCACTCAGGCTGCAGTGGCAGTCCTGTGTAAGAATGGTCTGAGCTCCCTATGGGTGGCAAAAGAAATCCAGCAGCCCATAGGGATCTCCTGGAACCCCAATACCCTGGGTCCCAAGGTACCATATACTAGGGAATTATAAGGGTGTTCCAGTGTGCCAATCAGAATTGGTAAAGTTAGTCACTAGCCTCCAGTGACAATTTTAAAAGCAGAGAGAGCATAAACACTGAGATCCTGGTTAGCAGAGCCTCAGTGATACAGTTAGGCACCACACAAGGAACACATACAGGGCACACTTTATGAGCATTGGGGTCCTGGCTAGCAGGATCCCAGTGACACAGGCAAAAACAAACATATGTTTAAGTAAAAATGGGGGTAACATGCCAGGTAAGATGGTACTTTCCTACACTAGGGCCTACCTTAGGGGGGCCTTATATGTAAAAAAAGGGGAGTTTAAGGCTTGACAAGTACTTTTAAATGCCAAGTCGAAGTGGCAGTGGAACTGCACAGGACTTGCAATGGCAGGCCTGAGACATGGTTAAGGGGGGTACTTATGTAGGTGGCACAACCAGTGCTGCAGGTCCACTAGTGGGATTTAATCTAAAGGGTCTGGGCACATGTAGTGTACTTTTACTAGGGACTAACAAGCAGTTCAAATATGCCAACTGGCTGTGGGCCAATGTTACCATGTTTTAGGGAGAGAGTAAATGCACTTTAGCACTGATTAGCAGTGGTAAAGTGTGCAGAGTCCTAAAGCCAGCAAAAACAGTGTCAAAAGTGGAGGGAGGCAGGCAAAAAGTTAGGGGTGACCGCCCTAAAGTTGTCAGGTCTAACATCAGTAATGGAATAGTTGGTCATATCAACACTCATAGCTTAAATAAGTGAGATGTGGGCAGCGTAAACATAAAGCACATTATAATATTAATAAGGAATTCACTGGTAGGGAATCCAGCTACATATACATTTTTATTTGTTGCACACTGGGATAGAATGAAAACGAATAACATGGAATTTTCTAAATTCTGAATCATTTTTACATAATTTCTGACAAATACTTTGCCTATTATAACATGCTTATTTTTCTCTTTTTGTCTCTCTTCGTTTTTCTGTTATTTTATTGTTTTTATCTGTTCTATCCTTTCTATCATTTTTCTGCACAAACTTGTAAACTAATAATGCTATATATGGCATGTGGCCAACCCCGCCCCCTCCCTTTTTTGTCAAATTTCGGATTGTTTAGTTTCCATTATACCATGTTAAGACCCTGAGGAAACGACATGGTAGATACGTTAGAAAATACGTCGTGGCTGAGTTAGATATTACATCTGTGATCCAAAGAAAGAGATCTCGGATTCTTTACTTCAAATAAATTGTGTGGAGAATTTATGGAACTAACCTGGTGAATTCGAATCAATTTATTTTCCTCATTAACGAATCACTGATTCTGAACTGCATGACCTCCAGCTCTTTTTACTTTTTATGCTAATTAATGGTCTTACTGTGCAAAACCGGTGGCAATGAAGAGAACGTACACGATCAGCGATTCTCTCAAAACTTGATCATGTGCACGGTGCTCTTTAAATCTGAGTCCCAGACGTTTATTCCGCTACAAAACAGGCCAGCAACGATGTGCTTACCTTAAAATACTAAAACAATAGCATCACCCATCCCCAGTAGGTCCCCACTAATTTAACTGTGTATTTAAAAATAAAAAAAATTGGAACTGTGTATAGATAGGAATACTGTTGTGTTGGCTCACGAGTCGGGTGAAATGTAGAGGGCTCGCAGGTCGGGTGGAATGTAGAGGGCTGGATGGGGGCTCGAGGGCTGTGATGCGGGAGGTGCGGCGAGGTGAAGGAAGGCGGTTGGAGTGGTGCCGGGGACGAATACTGGAGGTGGTTCCTGTGACTTTGGAAATAAACGTGGAAAACACACCCACCTGTTTGACCTCATTAATGTCGGATACAACATAATTTTGGCGACGAGGATTTTGTGGAACCATCTCCGAATCTACGCTCAGTTCATATTTTGAAAGACGGACGCTGCACTGCCAACGGATCTCCGGGGTGAGTGAGATCTTTGTCTTCGCTGGAAAGAGTCAGGAAGAGTTTCTGGTGCTCTAAAGTTGAAATAAACGCGCAATAAGTCGCGTGTATGACATTAAATATTGGTTTAAATTTGGTCCCCGGCCGCGAGCGCATTCTTACTTCGCTTGTTTACACGCGCTCTCTGACAAGGCGTATTTGAGTAACAGAGCACTCCAGGACGTTTCATTTACAGGATGCTTTGGTAGTTTTATATTAAAAAAAAAAAAAAGGAGAATATAAGGCGAACTTGCTTCAGAAAACGGACCGTTTGTTTGTACATTGCCAAAGAGGAGGTTGTTTATTTGTTTTTGTCAGAACCACAGCATAAGTACACTCTTCAGAGTTACATCAGATGTTTCTGTGTATGTGGTTTACATTAATATTTCATTTCTACCACCAGATTGTCTAATTATACGCTGTAATTATGCAATCTGTCTCGGCTCCTCCTCCTTTTCTTGAAACACCTGGGGAACCACCAGTGGCCTGGTCTCAATGGTTTGATGCTTTTGAGACTTATTTGGGGGCCATTGGGGCATCACGATATAGACCAGAAAGGAAAAAGTTTTTGTTGTTACATTCACTGGGATTTGAAGGCCGTGAGACGTTGAAACATCTTCCTGAAATTGAAATGACTGATAATGAAGAGTTGGATGAATATCAGGAAACAGTGAAGAAGCTGATTGTGAGATTTGATAAACAACCCAGTCTTGTTGTTTTGCGCCACAAATTTTTCAAGAGGATCCAGCTACAAAATGAATCGGTAGACGATTTTGTTAGTGCACTTCGTAAATTGTGCGCACAGTGCCAATTTGGTGCTTTTCGTGACCAATTAGTTAGGGATCAACTCATTGGAAATTGCTATGATAGACATATTCAACAAAGACTACTTACGATGGGTGATCCTTCACTTGAGGAGGTTATCAAGCAAGCTAAAAGCATTGAACTTGCTCAAATTTCTCTTAAAGAACTGTCGTATCAACGCAAGGAAGATGAGAAAGTTTGTGTCAGTGTTGTCTCTTCACGGAAAGAATTCAAGACGAACAATAATCAGTTTTTCAAACGCACTAATATTTGTTTTAGATGTGGGAATGTTCCACATTTGAAAGACTCGAAAGGGTGTCCTGCGAAGAATGTAATTTGTCACAAGTGTGGCCGTACGGGCCACTTTGCTAGAGTGTGTCAGAGTGTCAAGAGTGACAAGAATGTTAATATCAGCAGTGTGTCTGATATCTGTGAAGGGTCCAATCAATGTTTGGAAAGTGAATTCCGTGACATGATTGTGGTTGTCACAGATGAGCAACTGCCAGTGAATGAATTTGAGAAGTGTGTCGACCCGTATGTAGATATTTGTGTGGGGAGTAAAACACTTCATTTACTTGTAGATTCTGGGGCACGCATTACGATGATAACTTTAGACTTGTTCAAGAGTACGTGGGGTCATAGAAAATTGTTTCCACCTGATAGAGCTCCTGTTTCCTATGAAGGAAGGAGGATTGAATTGGAGGGTTTCATTGAGGATGTGTTGGAATTCAAGGGGCGCAAGATCCGTGGTAAGGTGTATGTAGCTGTCAAAGGTCTTAATATTTTAGGCTGGTTCCACCAAGGTCTATTTGGGATGGTATTGAGACCAGGTACCACTGAACAGGTAATGGTGGTTAGAGACTGTGATGACATGAACTTGTCTACTCTTCATTCAATGTTCCCTAGGGTTTTTGGGAAAAATTTAGGATGTATCAAAGGTTTTAGGCATTGTATCAAAGTTAAAGATAATGCTATCCCGATAAAACACAAGTTAAGAGTAATTCCATTTAGTTTGAGGGAAGACCTTAAATCAGAATTGGAGAAGTTGCAATCTTCAGGGGTGATTGAACCAGTTGAATCTAGTTTATGGTTGTCTCCCATTGTGGTTGCTCGCAAATGCAATGGTGAGATCCGTTTATGTATTGACTTAAGAAGTCTCAATAAAGAGATTTGGGTAGATTCTTTTCCTTTACCCAGAATTTGTGATCTACTTGAAAAACTTAGTGGCGCAGTCTGGTTTTCAAAAATTGACTTAGCTTCAGCTTATCACCAGGTTGTTCTTGACGAAAACTCTAGGCATTTAACAGCGTTTAACACCCCGTTTGGTACTTTTCAGTTTCGTAGAATGCCTTTCGGCTTTGCTTCAGCTGTTTCAGTCTTCCAACGCATCATGTCATTTCTGTTGAAAGATGTCGTAGGGGTAGTGGTCTTTCAGGATGATGTGTTGATTTTTGCCAAACAGTTAATGGCTCACAATACAGTGCTCAAGATGGTATTACAGATTTTTGAAGATTGTGGGGTTGTGGTTAAGGAGGAGAAATGTGAATTTTGGAGGAAAGAGATTGAATTTTTGGGACATGTTGTTTCGTCGGAGGGTGTTAAACCGAGACCAGGGTTAGTGGATGCTGTTCGTCGATGTCTTCCCCCTAAGAACAAAGATGAATTACGATCATTTGTAGGTTTATGTGAATTTTATGCTAGGTTTATTCCGAACTATGCCTCCAAGATGAAGTGTTTGTCAAATATGTTGAAAAAAAGTGTTGAATTTAAGTGGGACAAGGATTGTCAGGATACATTTGAGTTGGTAAAAGCTGAAATGACTGATGCTAAAGCTTTACACTCATATGATCCTGCGTTAACGTGTAAAATCATGGTTGATGCCAGCAAATATGGTTTAGGGGCAGTTCTGGTCCAGGACACAGAACATGGTGAAGTCACCATCAGCTATGCGTCTAGAGTGTTGAAGGAGGCTGAAGTAAATTATTCAGTAATAGAAAATGAATTGTTGGCTTGTGTCTGGGCAAGTGAGAAGTTTAGGAGCTACATTTGGGGCAGGAGGTTTGTTATAGTGACAGATCATAAACCTTTATTATACATTCTCGGTGGGGAAAAAACCAATTACACTACCCCACGCATTGCACGCCTTACCACTAAGTTGTTGCAGTACAATATGGAGGTAAAATTTTTACCGGGGAAGCTCAATGTAAGAGCAGATTTTCTTTCTAGGTTACCTGTGGGAGAAGTGGAGAGTGTTGATGCTGAGGACGATAGAGAGGATTGTTTTATTGCTTCTGTGGATCTACCGATGTCCAGAGCCTATACTAAACATGATTGGGAGGTGGCTTTTGCAAAGGATCCTATTTTAAACCAAGTCCAAGAGTTTGTAGTCAATGGGTGGCCAAGTGAAAAGAATGTTTCTTTACCGGTACAACCATTTTGTAAAGTTGCAAATGAGATCTCTATAGAAGATCATATATTGTTGAGGGGCGAAAGGTGCATTCCCCCACACGATTTACGTTCAGGTTTGATTAGTTTAGCGCATGAAGGACATTTTGGAGTGACTATGACTAAAAGGAGGTTAAGGGAGAATTATTGGTGGCCATCTATGGACAAAGAGGTCGATTTGCTTGTCAAGGGGTGTCTTGTTTGCAATTCGGCTGAAAAGGGGTTAAAAGTATCTACTCCGCCGTTACATCCTATTGAAATTCCTCAAAGACCATGGTCTAAGCTGGGGATTGACATGATTGGCCCATTTAATTTTCTTCCTCACAACTTACGATATGCGTTTGTTCTTATGGATTATCATAGTAGATGGCCTGAGGTTCGTTTTTATCCAGTTCCTTCAGCGTTTAATGCTGTGAATTTTCTAAAGGAAGTCTTTTTGCGAGAAGGTTTTCCGGAAATCATTATTTCTGACAATGGTGTGCAATTTGTTAATGCGGAAATGGAGAAGTTTTTAAAGCAGTCTGGTATTAAGCACTTGAAGAGTTCATTATTTCACCCACAGACAAATGGTTTAGTTGAAAGGATGAATCGGGTGGTTGGTGACTGTATAAAGTGGGCTAGACACAATAATTACGACGTCTTTGAAGCGGTAAGCACCATGTTGTGGGTTTATCGTTCCACACCTCATTCATTAACTAACGTGTCACCTTTTGAAGCCTTAAAAGGGCGTAAACCAACCACCGTTCTCTTTCCCTCTTGGTTGAAGAGTTCGTTGAAGACCAGGGGATTGTGTGATAGTAAAAAGGGGTTGGAATGGGAAAAGGTGAAGTCTGGTCAAGAACGTATGAAGAGGAGATATGATTTGATCAAAGCCACTAAGTTGTGCAAGGTATTCCCTGGAGATGTGGTACGTATAAAAAAATGTGTGTCTGTAAGAAAGGGTGATGATTGTTTTGGGAAGCATGTCAGGGTAAAGAAAGTTTGTGGAAGTGCAATTATGGTTGAAGATGGTCGTTGGTGGAATCTTTCCAGAGTGGTGAAGTCACCTGATGAGCCTGTCTTGAATCCTTGTAATGACATTGACAGGTGTGCAAATAGGAGTTCTTCCTTACAAGTTCAAAACTTACGTAATGTGAATACTCAGAAGTCAGCTTTACAGCATGAGGATAATTTTCCACGCAGATCTTCCCGTCAAAAGTTTGTGCCATGGAAATTAAGAGCTGATCTATAGTATATATATATATATTTTTTTATCTTCATCCTCTATTGTTATTATTAGATTTGTGTTTGTTATTTACTAGTTTTACTCGTTTTTGATAGTTATAGTTTGATTTTGTTTTAAAAAAAAAAAAAAAAAAGGAAAAAAAAGAGATGGTATGTTGTGTTGGCTCACGAGTCGGGTGAAATGTAGAGGGCTCGCGGGTCGGGTGGAATGTAGAGGGCTGGATGGGGGCTCGAGGGCTGTGATGCGGGAGGTGCGGCGAGGTGAAGGAAGGCGGTTGGAGTGGTGCCGGGGACGAATACTGGAGGTGGTTCCTGTGACTTTGGAAATAAACGTGGAAAACACACCCACCTGTTTGACCTCATTTATGTCGGATACAACACGATCAGCGATTCTCTCAAAACTTGATCATGTGCACGGTGCTCTTTAAATCTGAGTCCCAGACGTTTATTCCGCTACAAAACAGGCCAGCAACGATGTGCTTACCTTAAAATACTAAAACAATAGCATCACCCATCCCCAGTAGGTCCCCACTAATTTAGCTGTGTATTTAAAAATAAAAAAAATTGGAACTGTGTATACATAGGAATACTTTTAATATTAGTTCGTTGGAAGCAGTGTTGCGCCTTATTTCTCCAAAGGACGGCTCCCATCATAGCCACAGCTATCCAGCCAACAGACAATAATTGAAGACTTGACTCTAACAATTCATTCAAGAGGCTAGGTCCCTGTGCACTAGACCTACTAGTTTTTGCCTCCGCCTCATCACAGTAAGACTAACACTTTGTGCCCATCACACTGAGGGAGGGAGGGAGAAAAGGGTGGGAGAGAGGTTGGTTTGTTGTGGATCGGTTTGTGGTCAAGTTCATTTTGTGCTGGTTGAGGAGATCCTTGAGCAATTTCATGTTTACGCTGTACTTAACCATTCCCTATATTTTTCCATTTAGCTTTCCCTTATTTCTTTCACACTGTCTGGTTTCATTCATTTAAATGTCATTGACCCTTTACTTTCCCTGATCCTTCAGATCCCAATACTGTTTAGTTGCTAGTTAATTTCACACTAGTATGAAGATACACTGGCTGGTAGAAGGAGACTATGGGGCATGTTTATACCTCATTTGCGCCGAACTTGCATCATTTTGTTTTATGCAAATTCGGCGCAAAACAAACTCCATATTTATATTTTGACATTAGACATGTCTCATGCCAAAATATTGGAGTTTGTACCATTTTTTAGATGTGTGAACCTACCTTGCGTCAATGAGATGTAAGGTAGGTGTTCCCATCTAAAAAATGGTGCTAATCCCATAGCCCCATATTTATCCCCCCATGATAAAATGATGCACGGGTGGGAGGAGGGGCTAAATAATGGTGCAAAGCTTGCTTTGCACCATTATTTAACGCCTGGGTCAGACCAGGCGTTAAGGGACCTGTGGACCCATTTCCATGGTTAAACACCATGGAATGGGTCCACAGGTGCCCTCCTCAAGCCCTAGGAACATCCCCACCCACTCCAGAGGGACACCGGAGGATGAGGGACCCCATTACCGGTAAGTAGGGTAAGTATAGGTAACTCATTTTATTTTTTTAATAAAGTGCCATCAGGCCCAAATTGGGGCGCCATGCATGGCACAGGGTGCACTGGCCATGCCTTGGGGACACTGTTCCTCTGTGCTGGCAATTGGGATGGTGGGCATGACTCCTGTCTTCTCTAAGACAGGAGTCATGTGGTATTGATGGTTTTGCGTCAGAAAATTACACAAGGCTGGTTCGAGGCATTTTTTTTTTACTCTACCCAGCCTAACGTCATTTTTTGGTGAAAAATTCCCTTCTCCCATACCTCCAGCCCCACCTGGCTAACATAATTTTTTTTTTTACACTAGTCCACCCTTTGCAGCAGCTTGCACTATTCTATAAATATGGCGCCCGGCTGCTGCTCAGGAATGGTGCAAGCCAGTGCTAAACTTTTTGGTGCAAAACTGCATTAGTGCAGTTATGTACCAAAAAGTATAAATATACCCATAAATTGTTGGATGTGGTCCATGTGCCCCACCCAGCTGATTACTAGAAAACATCATGATCATTCTAGAAGTCTGAATGTCATTCTAGTAGAAAGAGGTAAACAGCACCATTACAACTTCGAGGTCTGGCTATATGTCACACCATACAATGTTGGTGGCTTCTCATTGGTGCATCTCTTATAGTGTTAAGGATAAGTGAACACATCTCTGCGACAACAACATAACTGCGTCAGTGATGCTAGTGCAAGTTCTATATCGAGGCCACATCACACCAGTGACACATTTTGCAACAAGCAATGCCATCACCACTACTTTAGAAGTGGCAGTAGCATGGGTGTTGAAACACAGTGATAGAAAAGCAGGACAGTTTTTGGAATTGGTTACCCAATCATGACCACCTCTAGTGTTGTTCTGAGTAATAGGCACAGAGTCCACCATTACTTCTCTTGGAATCACCCAAGCCTTCCACAAAATTGCATTGTCTACTAATGTGTATCAATTGTATTGTATCACGTTTCTCTTTGCAAATGAATGTGCATGGAAATTGCATTTTAGATAAGTATGAAGCGGGAGCATGTTGTCTGAATTGAGACCTGAGGCCCCTATTTATACTTTTTAGTGCCGCATTTGCGTCATTTTTTTATGCAAAAGCAGCGCAAACTTACAAAATACAATTGTATTTTGTACATTTGTGCCACTTTTGGGTTAAAAAGCGTCCAAATGCGGTGCTAAAAAAGAATAAGGGGCATATTTATGCTCCGTCTGTACGGAATGTGCGTCAAAAATTTTGATGCACATTTGGTGCAAACCTTGCCCCATATTTAAACTTTGACGCCCGAGCCCGCGGAAGTCAAAATCCTGCTGTGTGCGTCATTTTCTGGATGCAGGAAACCGCCATGCGTTAATGATATGCAAGGTAGGCGTCCCCGTCCCAAAAATGACTTAAACACCTGTGCGTCATATTTATGCTACCGGGCAAAAATCCCGCACAGCCCGGAGGCGGAGGCAGAAAATGACACACAGTCCAATTTGCATCAAAAATTAATGCCTGGGTCAGGGCAGACGTTAAAATGGGGCATACACACCTGTCTTTAATCAGAACACACAGAAGCAACAGCAGAACAGCAAAAGGGAGACATGGAGGTGCTTCTCATCCAGCGTGCATGCAGACGTAGAGCACAGCAACAACAACAGCAGCTACCACAACACCAGCAGGGACCCCAAAGCCAACGCAGAAGGCAGGAGATGATATTCAGCACCAGGACAACCCTTCATGCTTTCAGGGAACATGACATCATCCAGAGGTACAGGTTGAACCTGGCAAGCCATTCAGCAGCTGCTGCACACCATTGAGCCACGGTTGGCACCCAGCTTGCTGACACCCAGCACCATCCCAACAGAAACCAAGCTGCTAGCTGTACTTCACATGTTGGCAAGTGGCTCCTTTCAAACCACTTGCGCCCTGGTAGCTGGGATATCACAGCCATCATTCTCCGCCTTCCTGCCCAAAGTACTGGATACCATCATCGGACTCACACCCCGCCATATCTGCTTCCCAAACACCCACCAGAAGCAGCAGGAGACAAAACAGGGGTTCTACCTCATTAATGGATTCCCACACGTCCTTGGTGCCATTGACTGCACACAAGTATGCCTTGTACCACCTGCTGCAACTGAACACGTATACCGCAACAGGAAGCACACACATTCCATCAATGTGCAGGCCATTGTGGATCACCAAGGATTGATCACCAATATCGTGGCAAAGTATCCTGGGAGTGTCCATGACTCATTCATCTTCCATCACTGTACCATCAATCAACACTTCCAGGATGGACGATATGGCAATGGACTACTTGTTGGTAAGTACAGAAACCTACTTATATACACACTGCACAGCAACCCTCTAGGACAAACAACACATACACCACGACAGCGACATGTGAACAGGAACACACTGAGGTTGTGACACCTCTGGGCATGTTTGATAGGTCTGCAGGGAACGTGTCACACATCTGAAATTAGTGTACAGTCTAATGTCAAGACGTCAATGATCACAACGTATGGAGAGGTTTGGCTAATTGTCACCTTGCAAAATGTAAGTGTCTCACTGATGTTTAAATTAATCCATTGCATATGTCTAAAAGTATGAGGTGTACAGGGTATATAGATGCTAACGTGTTTCCACCAATGTCAAATTTAATTTGTGTATGAAACTATCATCTCACCCCGAGTGAAGACACAGGAACACCTGTATCACAAGTCACAATGCTAGGGAGTGCACACTGTACTGCAAATCCCAAAACATACTGCTGACAACCGGTCAGTACGCAAACACTTGTTCAGCCAAGGAAACAACCCAAAGCAGATGGTACATCCTAGAAGCCTAGGAATCAACACAATAACACAAAAGAGTCACGGACAACACAAGACAACTACTGCCATGCAATGTGATATTAATGGGGCAAGCTACATCAACACGATCCCAATCATTTTCTCTTTCAGCTGATCAGGGGTGTGGGATCCATCTATGGATTATGACACCATTTGGCAACTCAAGCACTGCAGCAGAGCATGCCAACAATGAGGCACATAGGAGGACACGCACCATAGTCGAGAGGACCTTCATCATCCTCAAGTCGAGATTCAGGTGCCTTGACATCACTGGTGGCAGCCTCCTATATTCACCAGAAATGGTCTGCAAGATCATTTTAACATGTGCCATCCAGCACAACATTTGTGTACGAAGGAACATTCCCCTATTGGAACTAGAGCCACAAATGCCTGAAGAGGAGGATGCTGGCCTGCAACATGAGGGGGACCAACAAAACACAGCTGCTGGTTTGCATAGGCGCCAACATTTTGTGAACAATTTCTTTTGAAACAACTAACCATCACCACTGTATCAACATATGTAAATAAACACCGATAATAATCACCATATCATGATCTGGGTAATCATTTTTGCTCACCTTTATCTCTAACTATCAGAATAAGAGTGTAGCCTCATGGAGCATTGCTGACATACCGATCAGGACACCAAAATTTCCAAAGCAATTGTGATGCGTATTATACAACAGTCATATTCACACACACTGTAAATCACATTTATCCTGTACATTTTACCTTTGAAGGGCAATAGCAGAGGGCCACACCTATTTCACACATACATGTTGAAATCAAGGTACAACGCAGCATATGGCACACAACTAAGACACCATCAGTCAATAAGGGGAAAAAAAGCCTCATACATGAGGCAGCGGATGTGCTATTGCATTGGTAACAGGAATGTATTACCAGTCCCTTGACAGCAGTAAGTCGTTCAGCACCTATCTTTGCAAGGACCATCTGTGACTAGAGTTCCACATAAGCAGAACATAGACTGCACAAGTGCCACACCTATGACAAGCATTGCGCACATGACATTCTCTGTACATGTCAGCCCATGTCCTAACTCCTGACACACCCATGCTCCTGGTCTCACCCCACCCGTCTTAAGAGGTCCCTGGAATGGTAATATGTGCACCCAGATATTCACTCCTCTACACACACACAGACTAACAATAGTAATCCAGTGTGCTTCACCCTTTCATGTGGTATGCCATAGTCATAGTACATCTGTCTGCATGGACGTCAGGTTAAATAATGCACTGGCTTGTATTCTCTAAGCCCTGTTATCACCTGTGGTTTGCTTCCCATGTGAAAGGTACTGTTGGCCATTTGAACTAAAATCTCACCTACAGGACTTGTGAGAAACTGATGCAGCACACACTTGTGAGCACCTCCATGCAGTTCAGCCATTTGAACATGTACTGCCCTTGCAGATGCTTGGAACAGCATAGAAGCTGCCATTTTGTCAATTACACTGTTATGCAATGCTAGAAAAATAAGCTGTGTAACAAAGCCCTTGGGTTTATGTGTCACATTCCAAAACACAGGACAAACACAGTTTTCCATGTCAACTGTCTTGTTCTTCCTCCAACCAGTCTTAGTCAGACCACTGAGTATGTACCTTGTGAAACGGCTGGATCCTGATTGACCCTGCATCCTGTCAGCCTGACTGGTACCTGTCTGTGCCTTACCCTAAAGGTTCCTTGTGGCTACATGTGTATCATTCTTGCTTTCCCAACCCTCACATTCCCCCGGGGGTATTTTGTCAGGTGGTTCATCAATGCATACTCAAATAAGTTACTTAGCATAATCTGCTTATTTATCGTACCATAATTGGGAACTTGTCTCCAAATACCCAAATCATGGCCTATCCCTTGTCTGGGTCTCATGTATGCTTGAGCAACAAAGTGTGACAGTGCCTCCAGCAGAACCAGCAATGTCAGATAATGTGCATGAAAAGTCCACACATGTTAGGACCCTGACAGTTCACACGCAGAATCACATTGCTGCAACATACTGATGGGCTGTGCGTGCTGAATAGCTGCAAGATTAATCAACACAGAGCCTGTGATGTTCCCAGATGCAGTGGGGACTTTAAAGGCCAACCTGTGTAGAAATGTTGTAATGACACCTGCCGGAACATGACTCCTGAGATATGATCTCACTTAGCACACCAAGGTTGCCCTGTTGACAGTCTCATAACACGTCTGCAGTGACAGGGTTGGACCATCCCCATGTAGGTTCTTATGTCCTCATTGGCTTTACTTCCATTGATCTCCGAAGGATACTCTGTAGATACAGGAATAGCCGCCACTGACTCATGATGAGACCTGGACGTAACTGTGACAACATAGACCCATAAAAATATACAGGATCAACATTAGATCACACACATGAACCAGACACCTCTGTGCAATTGATCACTGGATATATGTGGCCACGTGCTGCTTCGTCTGCTTGTCCACCACTGCCACAGAAGATTTGTGGCTCAGTCATATGACCACAACTGTGGCGTGATATCACAGTTGTGGTTCACCTTTGGCTTTCCGTGTCAATAACATGGTACCCACTTAGTCTGTACATCTGCCTGACTCACGGTGGGTTCACCAACAAGTGCCTAGGAAGCAGTACCAAAAATCCAGGACGTGTGATGGGCAAGTTTTGGACCATTGACATGAACAAGCATCTGCCATCTATCCAGTGCATGCTATGTCATTTGTGGTGTTTACGTTACCCAAAAACTAGGAAGTGCACACAACAGATGTTGCTACATGTATGACTAACCCATGTCCTCTCTCATTTCCACACTGACTTGCATCTGAGGGTTGGACACATTGACTTCACATTCATACAAGCATATTTTCAATGATGCCTCTTGAGATGCACACACAGTGGGTCAACAACTACATTAGTAGCCAATGCACACACATTGAGCCATAGGCATTGAGGTATTGTACTTATGTGCGTCACCTTGCTATCCTCTCCCGACGCTAAACATGCCCAATTTGTGCAATACAGATATGTAGGACACACGTTTGGCCATCTAGTGCGTCAGTCAAGGGTGAAAATCCTGCAAATGAAGTAGCAGATCATGGTCTGCAGTAGTATGATGTCTCACAGTGCCCATAAACCGTCATGACCAAAGTGGGTGCAATCAGCCTATCTCAGTTTTGTCACAAATGTAATATAACATTAAAATGGTAAAATGACCAAAACCCAGTTAATGACCTGAGATTTTGACGCACACACGTCAAAAAATAACGCACAAGCATCAAACATTGACGTTTATGCCTGAAAAATGACGCATAATGCCCTGAAAAGACCATTGACTCTCCCACATTGTACCTCAGAAAATTGGTTAGGTGTTAAACTATTTCAAAACGTATGGATGCGGGCTCATTTCTACTCCTGTGCGTCAAAACAAATGTTGCCCAGACTGTATGCGTCAATATTTTTTTTACGCATAACGATAAAAACTGCTGCCATTTTAGGCAGGAAGTGATGTAATAGGATATCCTGTTTACAGATTATGCACAGTGGGTGTAGTTTCACTTTCACTTTGCAGTCTGTGATACTTCCTGACTGTGTGGCTGTGTGGCTGTGTTGAGAGTTTTGTCTGGTCAAATTGTGCTTTTGTCTCCTGTGTGGTCTATTTCGTGTCTTTTTGTGAATAAAAAAATTTTGTTGAATCCCGTCTGAGTGTTTTTTGTGTACAATTGTGCTGTGTAGTATTGTCTTTGTTTTGTTGGGAGGCTGTTGTGGGTAGTGTTAGTTTGCGTCTAGTTGGGGTGTATTAGTTGTTTAGTTTAAGTTTTTCCTATTCTACTTCCCCCTATTCTCCTTTGTTCCCCTTCATCCCCTATTTATCTTTGCGGCTAAGATGTTGGGTAGGACACGTCTTGGCAACATGGGTGAGGAGGAGCTGGGTGGTTTTATATGGCTGGTGTGCCATTTCCTACCCCTTATGATTGAGGCAGGTGGGCGGGTGATACAGGGGTATCACACTGAGGCACAGAGACCTCCGGTGGGCAAAGGTCTTGCATCACCTGCAACGCATTTATCGGACACCAAGGAATAACCACCAGCTGAGGCACCGCTGGGCTGACCTTATCTCCAGGGAGCAAGATCTGCTGGACCACCTGGGGATTGTGATTGGTGGCCCTGTTGGTGAGTAACAATCATGTAAATGTGCACGATTAAATGCTCTGTAGTGACATCAGATGATTTGTACAATATCTGCTGGCAATGTTGTTGAGTGTGTGGAATGCTTCGGAAACATACAGTGTCATGTATGTACCATGTTAAGGACCACAATTGCTAGCTGTTTGGAAGCAAGAGCTCTACAAACTTACTAAATACTTTTGCATTATGTAAGTTGGTGCCGCCTTTGTGTCAAACAGCAACACAAATCAGGAGCCAATTATGTATAGATATAGGTCACATTTGCCTGTGAGGTATAGAAATTTCCAATTCATTACCAACATTTGATGATGCAACAGCTAGACTGACTTTTGAAACACTACATGAGGCTGAAAATGAGTGCAGGCTTCACGTCAATTGATGATAGCAATGTGGCCCAAACATATGCCTCATGTGTGTCTGGTGAGTGTGTAGGGAAAGCAATCACGGAAATTCCAAAAATCTTAGGGATTATTGTGGCCCTCCTTCATTTCGGATACATGTCAGATCTGGATTTGGACACATAGGGAACAAGTTCTAGCTGCCCTCAGCTAACATCTTAGACTGGTATTTGGTGTTTGTTGTTCCATCTTTCGTTTAGGGATGGCTGGCCAAAGGTATGCACATGGGTTCATATTGCTATGGTTGGTGCAACTCATCATAGCTGGGCCACATCAAATGAAGAAACTGTGATAACATGAGGGCTAACAACTGTCCCTGCCCCTCTGTACATTGTACCTGTGTGTCATAAATTTGTCACGGTCACAATGGCTGGTTGACTGGTAATGCACTCCTCAAGGAAAGTGGCTTTAGATGTCTCTCTTGGATACACATGATGAGAAGAATACACTCCATTATTATGTCTTCTCACTAATGAAGGAGCATGTTTGCCACCACATGATAGTTAGGGCCACTGCATGTGTGCAGATATGTGTGTAACACTCACTGGAGATCCATGGTATGTACAAGTTATGCGTGCTATATCGGATGCAGTATCATCATGTCTGAGTGGCTTTACTTACTTATGTAATCCTACACATAGTATTTGTATTTTGAATTGTTGTACAGTGCACAGAAATTGAGCACATTTCTCCCTTCCATGCCTTACAGGTGGACCGGCACCCTACACTGTTGGCGAGGTGGATAGATTCGAGGACCCAGACAACTCCAGTAAGTGTTGATATGTCTGTTATGTGTTGTGTTTGCTGGTGATGTGTGATGGACTCCTGTGTGTTGAACACATAGCAAGGTGTGATGCGCTGGCCAATCTTTTGCTTTGTTCCATGAGTGGAATGTCATTTTATCACCATCTTTGAGTTAGCCAATCCTTATCCTATTGTCTTATTTAGGGATTCTAGGTCAGTCCTGTAGCCCCCGCAATGTGAATAGGGATGAGTCATGTGGCTAACACTTGTATCAGAAAGAGTCACACTGGACCTAATATTGTGATTTAGTCAGACGGTCAGACCCAAATTCTCCCAGAATGGGGCTGTAAAATGCTTACCCACAGACTTCTGCTTCCCAATTCAGTAATGTACTGATTAAACTGTAGGTTGAACTTCCTAGCAGCATGTAGCTCCACAAGTAGTGCTACGAGTATGTGGCACTAGAGTGCAATGGCCTAGGTGTGCATGCAGCTCAAGGCCAGGGGTGTTATTGCATCTATGTGTTGGTTGTAAGTCATGGCTTACTGGTAGTAAATGATGTGGACAAAGGTCTGCATTTCCAGACATGTGTGACACCGGGATTGGTCAAGGGTTTGCTGTCTCCTATTTGGAGATACTCCTTACCTGTGGTGTGTGTGTTGAGCCAAACACATGTCCAGCTTTCCTAAGCTTCCTGGGTGTCCTTGTTGTTTGAAATTGTTAGTTGTTAGTCCACCCCACCACCCTCAAACACAGGCATGGGTTTGTGAATAGTGTACCTAGGACTGATGATACAAGTTCGGTACACAGACATGTAAATCAGTAGAACTGTTGTCTGAACCTAGCATACATACTCATGTTTCCCACATGAGTACTATACTAGCAAGTCCTTTTACAACTTGCAGATAATGTGGCCCTAGATTTCCATCCCGTACAATGACATTTGTTGCTCTGGCATTGGCGGAGGATGTGCTGCATGATTGTTAGCTGACAACTGGCAGGACATAGATGCCAAAATCATGCAAGTTGTTACCCATCTTGTAGGGTTTGGATGTGCTATGTGTGATAGAACCTTTGAAGGCTGGCTTGCCATGTACTTCCTCAGGGACAATCATTGATCTGTATGATGATATGAGCTGTTACAAGTACAATAGATGTATTGTCTGATTTACTTCTTGTGCCATTTCACACAATGCAGTTCCTAATGTTAGTTTTTCTATTTGTCTTCACAGCTGCAAATATGACACCGATGCAGGTCAGGGAGTTTCAACCGTGGGCAATGAGGTATCAGCACATACTGCACGTAGAGTCTGGGTACTGAAAAATGGCCCACATATACCAGCACAAACGGGCCTCCGGAGCCTGGAGGGCATTCCCACAAGGCGGCCCCTCTTTGCTCACCACAGCCACCACCAGCACCACCACTACAACCACCCAGGTGGCACCACCAGCAGCTGGGACCGTTGCGGCAACCACCTCAGCAAGTGCTCCAGGCCCTAGCACAGCACCACCTGCAGGGCAGCCCACAGCCATGGACACTACACGGCCCCACACTTCCTCGGCTGGCACCCAGACCACCCCAGCTGTAGCTATTGACCCTGCTGCTTTTGTACATATGCAGCATAAATTGGCCTGTGTCCTACGTAAGATGAGTCGACTGCAGCAGGAGGTGCAACATGTCAACCGGCGTGTGCGGTCAATCAAGAGGAGCCTCCGGAGGGCCAACCTGTAGAAGTGTTGACGGACATGATTCCCTCCCCTCCCTCCTCTTTCCTGATTCTTATACTTTGTGGGTTTAGGGGGCTTAGTGTTAGGTTAGTATAGGATGTTAGTTTAGTTAGTGTTAGTGGGGGGGGGGGCCTGAATATTTCTACTGTTTTTTTTTTAGTGTGTGGGTGGGTGGGTGGGGGCAATGTTGGGGTTCTTGTGTGTTTAAAAAAAACAAAAAAATATATATTTGTTTAGTATAGGATAGTACGTGTTTAGGTTAGTATCTGTTATCCTCCATGTGTCCCGTCTCATAGGGGGTGGGGGGTTGATATTTAGAACATTTTGTTAAATGTGATAAGTAAGTTTAGCTTAGGTTAGTTAGGGACAGTTGTGGGTAATGAGTAGTTAGAGTAGATTAGGGTAGGTAAGGCTTTTCCCTGAGTTTTCACTTCTGTTTTTACTGTTCAATAAATATGTAGTAAACCCTTTACAGTATGTGTGACATGTTTGTAGATCAGGGCCTTGGCATGAGTGTACAGTATTTATTTTGTATTACATTTTGTATCCTATGCTGCAAACAAATCCCAACTGAGCTGTAACATTGGCAGCTACCCCAAAGCTACCTTGTAAAGATTGGACCATTCATTGCAACCACCAATCATAGTTACTATGGATCCCAACGTGTTTTTTTCATTAAGTATGTTTTCAATGTCACATACATTGCTTCCAGATTTATGATTGGGGACACTGTGTTATGTTTGACTGCAGTCTGTTGTCCAAGGAAACCCTTATAAGGTGAGTGGTAGTAAGCTCTCTTGTAGTATAGTGTACATGACTCACATAGATCATTTGTTACACTGTTCAGCATGATAACTTATTTGGATATAAAATCATACACCTCCATTCATGCAGTTTGGTGACTGTTCACTTATATTTGTGGGCAATGTTACATGTGTTAGTATTCCATTGAGGCAACATTTTGAAGGCACTATTTTATGGTTTAGATATCCCTTGAGGAAGCTTTATTCTGTCCAACACAGCATTTTGGTGTATAGTTTCTCTTTTCCTCAGATATTACCCTCAGGAAGGGCAGAGTATGGTAGAATCCAGGCCACTGTGCATAGTTGTCAGCCTACATTATTTCAGGACAGTTGTATTGACAAGCTATGTAATTTGACAGGAGGGAAAATTCAGTGGTCTACTGCACGGTTGATGTGTCACATTACACAGAGACAAAGTGGTTGTGTAAGTGATATTTATTGAAAAGTGCTGTACTGCTATATGTACATTGTCCATGATTGTGAGTCCATTATAGTGACATCTTCCATTGTGATAATACACAAGTGCTAAAGGACAATTCATTGGACATGCTGGGGTGAAGTGTCAGACAGTGCAGAGGGACAGGATTTGCCAATGAGTTAGTGAGAGACAATCACAAGGCAGGCTGACAAGATAGACAGTGGTTTGCAGAACAGTGCTTGAGTACAGTTGTTGAAAGACTGGCATGTTACGAAGCGCTGGACCTTGGTAATAGGTGGCCATGTGGCAGGGACTAGTGCTTCCGGGTACTTTTATGTGTGAAGGTGATCTGCTCCATGTCTTCATCTTCTGATGTGTGTGTTTCCACCTCTGCCCTTGGTGGGGGTGGTTGTGAAGGGGCAACACACACCTCAGTGTGTGTAGATGTGGAGTTAGACATCCCGGTAGCTGCTACCTGTGGGGGTCTTCAGGGCAGTACTGCTGCAAGGAGGATCTGCTGGTTCTTAAGAATAGCAGCCACATCATGATGGTAGGCAGCCAGGTCAGCCCTGATGGGGTCATGATTGCATTCGTGCATGCACTGGAAGGTGTTGTGGCAACTCCCTTACTGCAGTGGTGAATTCCTTTACAGTTTGTTGTAGTCCTTGCAGGATGGATGTTAGAGCTTGCATGGCTGCTGCCTGATCTGCAAATGACATCATGCACGAGCGCAGCCCCTCAAGGCTGGCTGCCATGTTTTGCATCCCCACCTGCAACTCCTTGGCCAGCTCCCGCTGTACTCCGACTACAGTTCTCTCAAAGCTGGTGCCTGTGTCGTCTGAGTCCTCAGCTGTATTGGAGCTGGCAGATTGTACAATTGGGATTGTGGGTGGGTCCTCTGTGATGGCTGCTTGTTCTGTGCTCCTCCTTGTGACTGAAGGTGGGGTCTGGAGTGTTCCAAGGACATCTTTGAGGGTCAGGTGGCTGACGTTTGTCAGCTCGTCATCCATGTCATCAGGGTAGTCCTGGACAGGCATAGCCGCAGGAGATCCATCGTCCTCTGCAATGAAATAGGGTACAATTGCTGTGTCTGTGTTGTGGCATTTGTGATGTGACATGCCTGCCTTGTGATGATTTCACATTGTGATCTTGGTTCCTGTTCATTGATCCAGACTTTCAGATGGGCATTCTCCCAGGCCTATGCCCCACCTGCATGTCACATGTATTGTGGTCAGTTAGTACACTTGTCAGCATCACATCCTCTAGGTGTTGGTTTTGGCTAAATAGTGAATTGCTACCTTCTTGTCCTACTCAATCCTCCTTCTAATTCCGTTCTAATGGTGAGACCTTTCACTGGCTGTGGGTGCTCCGATGGCACTAGAAGTACACTTAACATTCTGGACCTGCCCCAGTCTCTGATCTTTCACGTCCACATATATGTAGTTGAAATGAATCGTATACTATGCATAGCATTGTTATGGCACGTTATGGATGTCAGCATTGGTAATGTGTACAGCTGATGTTTGGGAATGTGTGGTACATTGGATTGCCCTGATTGTCGTAGCAGTGTCCTATTTCCTCCTCTGACTGTGCAGGTGTATTTCAGTGACCAGTTAAATGTGTCCTCCCCCGCAATGCTGTTGTCTGAGCAGTATGACATTTGGGATGTTGCATTGTGACCCAGGCATAGGATGGACCCTGACATATTCAGCATGGGTGTGACATTAGTGCTGTGTACCTCCTAATGTTGATGACATTGGCTGATGTTTGCGGAAACTATGGGCATTCTCATTTGACAGGACTGGAACATTTGTCTTGTTTCAGGCGATTGTTTATGTTGTCATCCCAAACCCTCTAATTTAGGTGTGTATGATCCATGGGGACGTTACTGCCATTGGCTACTTGACCAGCACACGCAGCAGAGGTGGTTGTGGCAACTGTTGTCAATGTTACATTCCAGTTGTCGGTATGGCTAGAGATTGTTAATTGGGCCCTAGTTAATGTAGGGGGTATAGTGGCTGACGTGTGACGGGATGTCAATTTGACGTTGTGCCCTTCCCTCCTGGCGTGGCTTTACCTTTGCAACATTGTTGACATGGCAGCATACCCCCATGGAAATGTTGTTGATGTTGTGTTATGGTGTGCCCCAGCTTTTCTCTGTACAGGCCATGACCCCATGCCGTACCCCTTTACCCATGCCACTCCATGTATATGATGACTCACATACATTGTGTGGTCAGTATTCCCCCCCTGGTTGCAGTTAACATTAGTGCATTTTAGTTTCCCATGCGACTTACCCTGCATGTACATTGTCTCCTGGTAGTCTGTGCTGTACTGTCCTTGAATCCCTGTGACAATTTCCTCAGGGATGTCACCATCTCCTCCATGTGGTCCAGGGCCTCCTGGTGTGCTGGACTCCCACCTCCAGTCTGTAGTGCTGCCTTCCTGTTCCTGGCCATCTTTTCCTTGGTCCTACGCTTGCAGTCATGCCAGCGTTTCTTTCACTCAATGACTGTTCTGCGTACTTCTGCCACACTGTTAATCTTGGCAACAATTTGTTGCCATATTGCCTCTCTCCTACTGATTGGCAACTTTGAGGTGACAAACAGTTGGTGCTGGTGTTCCGTCACTTCTTTTAACAGAATTTCCTGCTCCTCTGCACTGAAGCGACACTTTCTTTTCTTCTTCTCCCTGTCCTGGTTCTTGTGTGGGTCCTCCTGGCTGGTTCCTGGTCTGTTTTCATCTTCCTGGGGTCTGTACAGGCATCTGGAATCCATTTATGGCTCTCCTCTGCTGAAATGGCTGTGTTTGTGGGGAATTTTGACGCTATTGCGCCAAAAAATGCTGCAAATACGGTTTGCAGTGTTGTAAATCGTCTCACAGTCATTTCCGCCGCGTTAACGTTGTTTTCCTTTACGACGTGACGCTGCGGTGTGCGTAAAAAAAAATGTCTTACACCTGTGGGTTGCGCCGCCATGCGTCAAAGTATAAATTTGACGCCCGCACGGCGCACAGTAATGGCGTTAGCCAGCGGTAATATTTTTGACGCAAAACTGCATTGGTGCTGTTTTGCATCAAAAAGTATAAATATGGCCCTAAATATGTGCCTGAGTACTCCAGGTACCCCCGATTAAGCCCTCGTTTCGATTCTGGAGTAGCAGTTTCCTTTCCTTGGTGCCGAAAATCATCCAGTAAAGCCAAACACTTTTTCACTGACGTTTTCTCGCGGCTTAAAACAGCTGAAAATGTTTGCGGAAAACTCCAAAGAATTGGGGCCCTCATGCGATAGATTAATAGAGTACAATGTGTCAATTTATTTCTCAATAGACACAGAATGGGGGCAAGCTCTTCAAGCTGCTAGTATTTCCAGGTCCAGCATGATATTCCCCATTTTGGCATCCAAGCCGTGTGATGCAGTGTATCTGAGGAGTTAGATGGAAAGACTAACCGGAATTGTGAACTCCTTCCATGTATTTTCCCCAACCATTACAGGGTATCTTGGAAGCTGAGAAGATGGAACAAAGCGATACCGCCGGCTACAAACAATCATAAGACTGGGCAAACTTTCCACTGTAATCAACGGTGTAAATGAGGACTGGAGGTAGAAACCTGCATCTTCAGCTTAGACTGGCTGTTTGAAGTTAATTCATGTTTGAGTCCTTGGTTGCAAAAACGTGTAATGTCCCTTTCAATGTTGCCCTCAAAACTGGAGTGTATTGGAAAATCTAACAATATGTTTTTCTCTGATTTTGTACGGAAAGGCATAAGTGCAACATTTCAATACATGTAGTTGTAAAACAAAAACGAAACAAACTGAACCTGAAACCCAACTGCTGCTTACTCGAATTTTCCATTGGCAAA
Source organism: Pleurodeles waltl (assembly GCF_031143425.1). NCBI lineage: Eukaryota > Metazoa > Chordata > Amphibia > Caudata > Salamandridae > Pleurodeles > Pleurodeles waltl. The sequence continues at coordinate 233,223,464 of NC_090446.1, forward strand.
CAGGCCAATCTCTCCTTTTTTCGTAATTACCAGCGGTAAACAAAGGGAGCATCTGAGGCAAAAAATGATTGCTTTATTTTTCGATGCACTAAAGGTTATTAAGTTCCCCACTAATGACTGAGCACTGATGTTTGATTCGGCCATTATGCACTTTTGACTTAATTGGCCAAATCCTCGTTTGAAGCCTTACATGAAAAACAGGACAAGGCTCCAGAGGCCTTCTCAGGTCAAGAGCTAAGAAGTATAATCGAGTCGACTTTTAAAGAGAGTATTATGATTTGTAGAGGAGAAAGGACCAAATAACAAGGCACGTGAAGGACATCGCAAAACAATCATTTTTCTTTTAAGATGCGGTAAAAGTCTACTTGGAAAGTTTTTTTTTTCTCCTATACTTACATAAACGGTGTTTTTTGACTCACATGTGTAAGCACTCAACGTTGAGAACTAAATTACCCCTCTTCTCGAGTACTTCTGGTTTGAACCCTTCAGAGCAAATAGCGATTTTCACTTGCAGCAAGTACGCCTCATTGAGGTTTAAAGATAGAGATGACGGATTTATACGATCAAATATACATCTCAATGCACACTCAAGACAAAAACACTAGCATAGCATCTTTTTTTCAATGGTAATAAAAAGCAAGGCTGCTTTATCTCTGCAGCTTTTTGCTCTCTTCGTAGAGCTGTACATTCAAGCTTCGAGATTTTCTACTTTCTTTCCTTGATTACTTCTCCATAAATTAGATGCTAGAATATTAGCATGTGGGATCACATGCAATTTTATTTTTATTTCACTGTAGCGGGTTAACTGCAACCGGAAAGATGGCTGTACTTTAAAGTCAAGTGTCTGGCTACCATTTAAATACTGAAATTCGCTGAAGGTGAGCAGAATTCCTCAAGCATCACTTTAATGTCACTGTATTAAATTAGCAATCTATTGGGTGCTCAGGTGTCTACAATTATGGAGGATACTATTAGCCTCAACTATGATGCATTGTTTGGAAAATGTCTGGCAATATCCTGGAAATTGGAAAGAATACGATTGGCTTAATCGGCAGGTCGCAGTGTAATTATGATAATTAATTTGCCTCGATTACTTTATCTGTATAGCTCCATTCCCCTTTCCCTTCATAAAGCATTTCTCAAGAAACTAGAAGATAGCTAGCAAAGATTTATTTGTCAGCACAACAAACATCATGCCCAATTCTCTTTATGAATACTTCTCTTAATACTGGTGGAATGTCACTTTCAAAAGTGTGGCCATATTACGTAGTTATGGGAGGGCTGAATGGTCTCTTGTGAGCTGTTAGAGTTTGCATCCTTAGCATGGTCTCCCCTAACATTTTGCCTCTGCTTCCCAGGTTGTTTCTGTGTGCTGGACTCTGTTTTTGCTGTTTTGTGTGCTCTGGACACTTTAACACTGCTGACCAGTGCTAAAGTGTGAATGTTCCCTATATAAATTCTAAGTGTAAGTTGGCTTATCCCTGATTGGCATATTTTATTTACTAGTAAGTCCCCAGTAAAGTGCACTAGAGGTGCCCAGGGCCTGTAAATCAGATGCTACTAATGGGCCTGCAGCACTGGTTGTGCCACCCACATTAGTAGCCATGTCTCAGACCTGCCACTGCAGTGTCTCTGTGGGCAGTTTAACCTGTCAAGTCAACCTGACAAGTGGGTCCACTTGCCAGCCCTAAACCTTCCCTTTTTATACATGTAAGGCACCCTAAGGTAGGTCATAGGAAGCTCCCTGGGCAGGGAGCTGTGTATGTGGGACATGCACTGATGTGTTTTATATGTCCTAACAGTGAAATACTGCCAAATTCGTTTTTCACTGTTGCAGGGCCTATCTCTCTCATAGGTTAACACGGGGGCTGCTTTTAAATATCATTAAAGCACAGACTCCCTTTGGGAGCAGACGGAAATATGGACTTTAGCTGGAGGAGGAGGCCTGCCCCTTTGCCTCTGACTGTGCTTTGCTGGGCTGGCCCGCAGTAGTTGCTTCTGCCTGAGAGAGGACAAAGACTGACTTTTGTGTGACTTCCCACTGGTAAGGAATATCCAAGGGCTTGAACTGAGCTTGCCTCCTGTTGTTGAAGTCTCAGGGACATCAAAGACTTCTCTCTGCCAGCACCTGGACTTTCTGCTGAGAGTCCTTCCCTGCCAAGTGGTGCCCTAACCTGCCTCTGGGCCCTTGAAAGGTGAAGCTGGTGGAAAAGGACAGAAATCCACGCACAGACCACCATGCGGGGAAACGTTCAATGCACCACCCACCCCGCGGCTGACAAACGACGTGCTGCCGGCCTCGCAGCTAAAATTAATGTTCCACCTGCATTGCAGCTAGGAGATCAACACAACACAGCTAGACAAATGACACCCAACAGCTGCAGTGGCTGATCTTAATGATGCAAGCCCCCAAGCAGCACGGTTTCTTGACGCTGTATGACTGGATTTCAAAGCACCATTGCTGGACACGGAAAAACAACGCAAAGCCTGCCCAGAGCTGAGGTGCCTGTCCGGGATTGACATATCCCTCTCTTGTGGGAGAGAAGAAATAACGCATGCTGACCCGACCGGAAGAGGAATGACGCATTACTGGCCTTTTCGACGCACGCTTGCCAGGGCGGCTTTATTTTGACAGAACACAGGTACTTTTGTGCAATAATAGCATTCTCACTGTTTTTTAAGGATTAAGGCCCTCATTACAACCCTGGTGGTCGGCGTTAAAGCGGTGGTAATACCGCCAACAGGCCGGCAGTAAAAAATAATGGGATCACGACCACAGCGGAAACCGCCAACACATACAGCCACTTGAACACTCCGACCGCCACGGCGGTAGCAACAAATACCGCGGGGGTAACCGCCAACAGTCAGGCGGAAGTCAATGTACCGCCCGCCCCATCACAACCCGCCCATCCGCCAGCTTTTCCATGGCAGTATCAACACCATCAAAAGCATGACGGAAACAGTACCCAGAAGGGGAAGCACTCACCTCTCGATACTCAACAAAGAACCAGGACGCCATGTAGCTCGAGCTGTACGTCCTCCCCAGGCTGGTCTACCTCCTCTTCTACCAGAAGTACAAACAGCGGCGGTGATGACCACGGTGAGTACTGCACCTAGTACACATGGGAGCGGAGAGGAAAAAGAGAGTGACACACACAAGGAGCACATAACACCCCCACCCCCACCGTCACCCACAACACCATACACACAAACACATGCATCAACATTACATTTACACCGCCTAACCCCCTGGAAGAACGCAAGGACAAAAGGAATAGAGTCAAATCAGTGATATTTTAGAAATTGTCAGATATATGTAATAATTTTAAAAACAGTATTTACAAAAATATACAATATGTACATAAGGCGGTACATTGTCTACTCAAAATGTCCGTGGGCCACCGGGCCAAAACTCATAGGCCAATCCCACACTTGACTCCTGCCTCAATACGGAGAGAACACTGCAGGTGAATCAGGTCAAAGACACACAAGCACCCCGGGGGACGGGGAATGGGGGGCACCTCAGCCTTAAGATGGAATAACGCCACTGCTCCTGGAGGGGGCTCCATGCCGACAGCGATGTCCTGGGGAGTGCAAAGCCACAGTCTCTCAAGTAGGTGGTTTGCCCACTGCTTGGTCCAGGGGAGTGCAAGGCCACAGTATCTCCAGTGGGTGGTTTGCCCACTGCTTGGTCCTGGGGAGTGCAAGGCCACAGTCTCTCAAGTGGATGGTTTGCTCACTGCTTGGTCCTGCGGAGTGCAAGGCCACAGTCTCTCAAGTGGATGGCTTCTGCTACTGGTCCTTGAGGGGCTTTGTGCCCAGTGTGCTTCATCCTGCCAAGGATAGGGTGAGTGGATGCATATCTCCACTAGTTCTGGAGGGGGCTTTGTGCCCAGTGTACTTCTTCCTGCCAAGGATAGGGTGAGTGGATGCCTTTCTCCACTGGTTCTGGAGGGGGCTTTGTGCTCAGTGTGCTTCATCCTGCCAAGGATAGGGTGAGTGGATGCATATCTCCACTTGTTCTGGAGGGGGTTTTATGCCCAGTGATGCAACACTTGGGGTGTAGCAGTTCACAGTACCTCACCTGGGTGTCTGAGGCATGAGATTTGCAGGTACCAGGTTGCATGATAGTCCATGGAGGCAGGGCTAGACTCCATCTGGCGGCAGCTACAGTTGCAAACTGGTGGTAGTGCTGGTGGGGGTGCTGTCAGTGGTGGAGGGAGGCTCCAGCCCTTCTCCTGCAGCCTCAGATGGCTGCCCACTGGGGCTGCTGCTGCTGGTAGTGGTGCTACCCATAGATGGTGCTACCAAAGATAACCAATGCGAAGTTGCACAGCGGTCATCGACCGCCTACAGCAACAGCACACGCCAGCGGAATTACCTCATTTCCACTTGTCCCTCCTCATAGGTCAGGCAGCCGCCATTTCAGGGGGTCACAGGCCATGGCACCTAACTGCGTCACAGCAGACATTGGCACAGCAACTGACTCTCTGATTCACATACTGGTTTTCTAAAGGAAAAGATGCATCATTATTTCAATTGATGTGCGAATTTGACCCTCTGCTCACCGTTTTGCTCCATAGGCTTCAACTTCTGAGGATGAATATGAGATGGCAACATCCTCCAGTGTACAGACCCCTGGTGGACCTTGCAACAATGGAGGACAGACACATTATACTAACATACAGACTTGATCGGGCCACAATCCAAGAACTGTGTGCCGAATTGGAGCCAGACCTGATGTCAGCTATCCGCCAGCCCACATGCATCCCCTCTCTAGTGCAGGTCCTGTCAGTGCTGCATTTCCTGGCAAGTGGTTCCTTCCAAACAACAGTGGCCATGGCATCAGGGATGTCGCAGCCAATGTTCTCCAACGTGTTGACCAGAGTGTTGTCAGCCCTGCTGAAACACATGAGCAGCTACATCGTATTCCCCCAGGTGGAGGAATTAGCCACAGTGAAAGCTGACTTTTATGCCCTGGGACATATCCCCAACATGATTGGTGCCATTGATGGTAAACATGTGGCATTTGTCCACCCTCCCCCTCCTGGAATAATGAACAAGTGTTCAGGAATAGAAAAAGCTATAATTCTATGAATGTGCAGATGGTGTGTTTGGTGGACCAATACATCTCCCATGTGAATGTCAAGTATCCTGGCTCTGTGCATGATGCATTTATCTTGAGGAATAGCAGCATCCCATATTTGATGGGCCACCTCCAGAGGCTGTGTGGCTAACAGGTGAGCCCAAGTTCCCCACCCAGTATAAGTTGGTGTCTGGGTATGGGGTTGTCCCTAAGGGTTAGTGTGTGTCTAACAGGTATCCCTCGATATTTACAGGTGACTCTGGTTACCCCAACCTCTCATGGCTACTGACCCGAGTGAGGAATGCCAGGACAAGGGAAGAGGAACGTTTCAATGAGGCACATGGGCAAACAAGGCGGATAATTGAAAGAACCTTAGGCCTCCTGAAGGCCAGGTTCTGGTGCCTCCATCTGACAGGTGGATCCCTGTACTACTCACCCAAGAAGGTGTGCCAGATCATCGTTGCATGTTGCATGCTGGACAACCTAGCTTTGAGAAGCCAGGTGCCTTTTCTGCAGGAAGTTGAGCCTGAAGATGGTCTTGTGGCAGCTGTGGTGCCTGTGGACAGTGAGGAAGAGGAGGCAGAGGAAGAGATGTGGACAACAGAAGTAATATGACAGTGACACACAGGTAAGAAACTATAACTTCACTTTACATTTCAGTTTTCTGTTGGACATTGAACATGGCAGCTTCATTTCCCTATGTCTATGGCCACTTACTGTACCCTTTGGCATCTCTATTTTCAGATCTCTGTGGCCGACTCTGGCTCCTGGTATGTTTACTGTTGCCTACTAAAGGTCATACCAATGTATATATAACTGTACATATGACTTGCAATGTTTTCAGAATGTTGTACTAATACATATTTCAATCATTTGACAGACTCAAGATTTGTATTTGTTCCAAGGGTGTTTATTTAAGTGCTCATACGTAGATGGGGATATACAATGGGCTGGTGTGATGGTGGAGGAATGTCCAGTTAGAGTCCAGTCTCTTGGTATCACCGGTGCATTGTCCAATGTGGCATAGGAAGGGGAGTAATGACAGTTCAAGATGGACAGGGTGATAGAGTGGGACAGAAGGTTGACAATCAGGAGAGTCCTATTTCCTGGCGGGGGTCTTGGCAATATTCTCTGGCTTCTGTCTGGATCGGAGGGACCGTTTGTGGGGTGGTTCTCCTTCTGCAGGGGGTGGGGTGCTGGTGGCCTGTTGGTCCTGTGGCGGGCCTCCTGACCACTAGCCCCGGCGGAGGTGAGGGCTGTTCTTTGGTGTGGATAGTGTCAGGGTCCCGTTGTTATGACATTGCCTCCCTCATGGTGTTGCCCATGTCAGCCAGCACCCATGCAATAGTGACCAGGATGGTGTAGATGTTTTTGAGGTCCTCCCTGATCCCCAGGTACTGTCCCTCCTTCAGCCGCTGGGTCTCCTAGAACTTGTACAGTATCTGGCCCAGGGTCTCCTGGGAATGGTGGTATGCTCCCAGGATGTTGGTGAGTGCCTCCTGGAGAGTCAGTTCCCTGGGCCTGTTCCCCCCTCTGTTGCACAGCAGTCCTCCCAGTTTCCCTGATGTCCTGTGCCTCTGTCCCCTGAACTGTGTGCCCACTGCCACTGATCCCAGGTCCCTGATTGTCCTGTGTTTGTGGGGTTGCCTGGGGTCCCTGTAGTAGTGGACACACTGCTGATTGACATGTACTGGGGACAGTGGCATGGGCCCGCTGGGTGGGTGCTGTGCTGGTGTTTCCTGAGGGGGGGAGGCTCTGTGGTGGGTTGGGACTGTGGCAGGGTAAACATCTGTCCAGAGGTCCCTGATGGGCCAGGTTGGTCATCGTGATCCAGGCGTGCAGAGCTACTGTCATCACTGTGGGCCTCCTCTTGGGGATACTGGATATTGCTGGCAACTCCTCTCCAGTGACGTTGAGTAGGGGTCCTGTGGGGATAAAAATGCAGTGTTATTGTATGTTTGTGTGCCATCTTGTGCATGGGTGTGTTTCCCTGTATGGTTGTGATTGCCCTGTCATCTTTGCCTTGTGTGTGTGGTGATTGTGTGGGCTAGGTGATTCTCTCTAAAGGGCATGCTTTGGTGATGGGTGTCCATGCAGGTCTGTGATGGGGGTCCATGGATTGGTGTTACATGCAGGGCTTGGTTTTGGGATGGGTGGGTTGCGATAGAGGGGTATATGTGAGGTGGTGGAGTGATGGGGATGATGGTAGGGGTAGAATTTTGTGATGGCATGCAGGTAGGTTGGGGGATATAGTAGTAACGATTTGACTTACCAGAGTTCAGTCCTCCTGCTACTCCTGCAAGGCCCTCAGGATGCATTATTGCCAAGACTTGCTCCTCCCATGTTGTTAGTTGTGGGGGAGGAGGTGGGGGTCCACCGCCAGTCCTCTGTACAGCTACCTGGTGTCTTGCAACCACGGAACGCACCTTCCCTCATAGGTCGTTCCACCTCTTCCTGATGACATCCCTTGTTTTGGGGTGCTGTCCCACGGTGTTGACCCTGTCCACGATTCTCCGCCAGAGCTCCATCTTCCTAGCAATGGACATCTGTTGCAACTGTGATCTGAATAGCTGTGGCTCTACCCCGATGATTTCCTCCACCATGACCCTTAGCTCCTCCTCTGAAAACCTGGGGTGTCTTTGAGGTGCCATGGATGTGGTGTGAGTGATATGTGTGAAGATGTGTGGGGTGATGTGTGGGGTGATGTGTTGTGGTGTGTGCTGTGAGTGGTGTGGATGGTCTATGGGTGATGGTGTTCTGTGGCTAAGATTGAGTGGGTGCTCCTGGCTTCTGTCTCTCTGGGTTAGCAATCTTTTTTTAATCGAAAGAGTTGTGGGTAGTGTGGGTGTGTGTTTTATAGTGGTCTGAGTGTGTGGGTGTGGTGTGTGTATGTGTATCAGTTGTGTGTAGTTTGATTCTCCTTTACTCTGACTAGAGTGAGGGTCCTTGCTTGGACAGGGTAGCCTTACTGGCAAGACCCAATTTCTAACATTGGTGACCAGCGGTTTGGATTGGACTTGTGTTTGTACTTGATATACAGTGATTAAGGGCCAGATGTAGCAAAGGGTTTTTCACATTCTGTGTCAATGGGAAAATGTGTTTGTACACATGGCCCTAAGTGTTCACTATTGTCTCAGTGCAGAACATTAAGTGACCACATACTACTTGTCTGTATGATTTTGCCTTTTCTCTTTTTGGACTCTTTTTTGTTCTACTTCCATATTTTTTGTAATCCTTTATTGACTTCTGAACTTCATTCTGTACTCTTTTTCTGCCTTTAGAACCTTGCACATCTTGTTGATTATTCACCATGTCTCAATCTGGAGCTGCCGTTGACTTAGGTAAACTGGAGAGCTATACAGTTGCTCAGTTGAGGCAGTTCTGCAAAAACCTTGCTTGTCCCATTAAGGGCTCCACCAGGAAGGAGGAGCTACAGAAGACACTAAGGGCTGGATGACAGCCAAGGAAGCTGTGGGGCACACAGAGGAGGAGGGTGAGGAGGTTCAATCCATACACAATGGTATAGTGGGTGGGCATGTTATGTCCAGACAGGGACTCCAGGGCAGATAGCAGTGTGTCATCCAAGGGTCTGACTCCTGAAGAGTTATAGGACAGACAGGAAGAGAGGGCTCACCAGTTGGAGTTGGAGAAGTGTAGGATGTAAAAGGGAGATGGAAGAAAGGAGGATGACCATAGAGGAAAAGAAGATACTGCTGGCTCCTGAGCTCAGCTTGAGAAGGCTGGATCAGCGGAGCCAGTCCAGTAGGGATGGTGACATCAACATCACAGTGCAGCCTGAGAGAAGGGTGCACATTCCTAAAGACCTTGTGAAGGATTATAACAGAGGGGATGACATATTCTTGTGGTTCAAGGGGTATGAGTCTGCTCTCCATATGAATCTGGTCCCTGAAGCTGATTGGGTGGGGGGTATGTAGAAGCAGTTTGAGGTAGAGGTAGGGATACTCTGACATCCCTAGGGGATCCTCAGGGGCTTACTTACTCTAACATGAAGGACACCCTACTCACAAGGTATCTCTCACAACGGATCAGTATAAGTACAAGTTTAGGTCCCATAAAAAGAATGAATCCCAAACATGGTTGGAGTGTGTTGATTCTTTTTTCAGGTCATGGTTGGGTGAAAGGCATTCAGATAACAACATTTGAGGGGCTGTAAAATGTGATTGCTTCAGAGCATTTGTTTAGACTTTGTTTTCTGGAGCTGCACCATCACCTGATTGACAGCAAGCTAACTGATCCCAGGAAGCTTGCGCAGGAAGCGGACCATTGGGCGAGCACGAAGGTCCAAAAGAGGTATGGGGGAGACCATGCCAAGGGCGGGCATGGTCCCCATCAAAAGAAGTGTGGGGGGTAAGGGTGAACAGGGAGAGTTCTCTAAAGTGCCCCAACCCAGTTCCCAGGGTAAGAAAACCCAGCCCACAGTAGAAAAGAAACCATGGTTCTCTACAGGGATACCTGCAGATATTAGGGTCCCCGCAAGTTATTTGCAAGTGATCAGGTGGGTCACATGAGGGTTGTAGGAAAGTAGCATCTTTCTAGTTAGGTTACCCCCACTTTTGGCCTGTTTGTAAGTTGTTTTATTGTGTCTACTGGGATCCTGCTAACCAGGACCCCAGTAGTTATGCTCTCTCCCTTAAAATATGGTTGTTGCATACTGGTAACCCAGTATTTTACCCACAATTGGCACACTTGTTCCCCCTTATAAGTCCCTGGTATATGGTACTTAGGTACAAAGGGAACTGGGGTTCCAGGGGATCCCTGTGGCTGCAGCATATCTTTTGCCACCCATAGGGAGCTCATGCAAAGCCTTCTGCAGCATTGCCATTGCAGTCTGTGTGAAAAGGTGCATGCACCCTTTCACTGCCATTTACACTGCACAAGGTAATTTATAAGTCACCTCTATTGCAGGCCCCTCAGCCCTGAGGGCAGGGTGCAGAATACCTGTGTTTGAGGGCACCCCTGCACTAGCAGCGGTGCCCCCATGACCTCCAGGACAATTTACCCGGACTTCGTGAGTGCGGGGGCACCATTTTACATGGGCACTGGACATAGGTCACTACCTATGTCAAGTTACATAATGGTACCTCCAAACATAGGCATGTTTGGTATAATAAATGTTGGAATCATACACCAAGGCTTTTGCAAGCATTGGTTGTATGATTCCATACACTCTGGGGGTTCCTTAGAGGACCCCGGGTATTGCCATTCCAGACTTTTGATGTTTTCCAAGCAGCCACAGCTGCTATGACCTCTCAGACAAGTTTCTGCCCTCCTGTTGCTTGGGCAGCTCAAGCCCAGCGAAGCAGAACAAAGGATTTCCTTTGGGAGAGGGATGTTAAACTCTCACCTTTTAAACATTGGTGTTACAGGCTTGGGAGGGGTAGCCTTCTCAAGCCACTGACAATGCTTTGAAGGGCACATTTGGTGCCCTCCTTGCATAATCCAGAATGCACTGGTTCAGGGACCCCCAGACCCTGCTCTGGTGTAAAACCTGATAAAGGAAAGGGGAATCACCACTCCCTTGTCTATCACCAACACAGGGGTGGTGCTCAAAGCTCTTCCAGAGGGTCCCTGGGTTTTGCCATCTTGGATTCCTAGTTGGCAGGGAACTATGGGAGCATCTGAGTGGCCAGTGCCAGTAGGTTATGTCAGAGACCTCCCCTGATAGGTGCTTACCTGTTTAGCTGACCAATCCCCCTTTCAGGTCTATTTAGGGTTTCTCTTTTGGGTGGTTCATCAGATTCGGATTTCAAGACTCCAGCAGGAACCCTCTGCATCCTCCACTTCACCTTCTCACCAAAGAAATTGCACATGGACCCTCCAGGAACTCTACAAACTTCAACAAAGAAGCAAAGATGACTTCTGCAACAGTGTATCTTCAGCTCCTGGCAGAAATTGCAACTGTTTCCCAGTCGTGCATCCTCAGAGGACAGCCTGTCTTCAGCCTGCACCAGAAGAGCGAAGGAATCTCCCTTGGAGTGAAGGAGTCATTCCCCTGCTTCAGCAGGCACCTCACTGCATCAACAACTGGCTGCATGGATCCCCACTCCTGATAAGCTGCATGGATTATGCATCACAGGTGGTGGACTGAAGTGGTCTTGATGGTCCCGACGTCCTACTGTCAAACTTTGGTGGTGGTAAGAGCTTGCCTCCCTATGCAAGACAGTACCTCCGTGCACTGCATGTTTTGAAGTTGCCAAGGCTTGTTGGCATCCTTCCACAAAGTTCTTTATGTACCATGCAGCTCCGGCCCCCAGCACTCTATCCTGTGATGCACAGCTTCCTGAGTGGTTCTCTGATGGCGTGGGAGCCTTTGTTGTAGTGCTGTATGGGCCTTCTTTTCCACCTCATTTGTCCCCGGGCTGTGGGACTCTTATGCTTGCTGCCATGTCTTCTGTGGGCTCTCTGAGTTGCTGAGAGCCCTCTCTATCGATGCCCCCTGGTAGAGTCCACCTGGTCCTTCCTGGTCCCGGGCAGTGCCATTTTCCGCTAATCGCAAGCTTTGGGTGTGCAAAGGTTTGTTGGCAGACTCCAGTGACGCAAACAAGACTGCAATCCTCCATCCCATGTGGGACATCGCTTGCACCCACCAGATATAAAAATCCGTCTTCTTGGGTGAAGTACTGTTCTTCTTCACTGGTGGTTCTTCTTTTGCACCTTCGTCCGGGGTAGCAGGGGCTCCTGTTCTCCCTGGACTCCTCTCTGCTTCTTGGACTTGTTCCTCTTCTTCCACAGGTCTTCAGGTCCAGGAATCCATTGTTGGTGTCTTGCATTCTCTTCTGGTTCTTGCATAATCTTCTTTCTCGTGTTTCTGTGTGTTTTAGGAAAGTTACTGTGTGTTAATCTTGCTTTACTGGGCTCTGGATGGGTTCTAGTACTTACCTTTCATGTTTCCTAATGCTCCCAACGCCCCTCTACACACTACACTTGCCTAGGTGGGAAACCACAATTCGCATTTCACTTTCTTAGTAAATGGCTTGTGTCCCACCCAGGCCCATATCTAACTATTGTGATTTTCACTAATTGCACTGTTTTTCTAACTGTTTTCATGCCTAGTTTTGCATATTAGTGTATTTAATTTGTGTATTACTTACCTTTGAAGGGAGTATAGTCTCTATGGTATTTTTGGCATTTGTGTCACCACAATAAAGTACCTTTTTTTTTGTAACACTGAGTATTTTCTTTCATGTGTGTGACTACTGTGTGACTACAATGGTATTGCATGAGCTTTGCATGTCTCCTAGATAAGCCTTGGCTGCTCAGCTACAGCAACCTCTAGAGAGCCTGTCTTCTAGACACTACCTACATTTCACTAATAAGGGATAACTGTAACTGGTATAAGGTGTAAGTACCATAAGTGACCACCACAAAGCAGGCCAGCGTCCTACAAGGGTAACCCCAAATGTCCCAAGCAAAAACCAGCCACCACTGGTGCTCAGTCACAGGGCTTGACCAGTGTAGTGCTTGGGGAGGAGTTGGTTCCAGGTGGGTGGGAGCCAGTTGAAATGACCCTGGTCTCACTAGGGGACAGGGAGATGGTCCAGAGGAGCCTCGTACCTGATAATGCTAAGAAGTACAGGCAGTGAGTGACCATCAATGGACAGAGGGTGGAGGCTCTGAGAGACACAGGAGCCAGTGTGACTACAGTGAGGAGTCATCTGGTGTCTGAAGAGCAGACAGATCCCTGTGTACTTCACCAAGTAGTTGCAGTGAACAACTCAGAGTGCCTGTGTAGAGTGGTGCAGAATCCCTTTGAATTGGGGGAGGGTATCAAGTTCCTTGAAGATAGCTGTGAGTCCAACCATGCCTGTAGATTGTTTGCTTGGCAATGATCTAGATGATTCCCCTTGGAAGGAGGTGGAACGCAAGTTACACTTGGAGATGTTGGGTTTGCCTGTGTGTGTGTGTCTACCCAGTTTATGGCAGCCCGTCAGGGTGATCAGGAGATCCTGGAGCCTGAAAGAGTGGCCAGGGTGTCTACCAGAAGAAGGAAGTGCAAGGGGTGTGGGAAACCAGCTCCAAAAGTTTCCACAGTCCAGGAGGAGGCTAAACCTGGGGAGAGGCCCTGAAGCCTACAGGGGAACAGGTGGCTGAACTGGGAGAGGTCCCTGAGCAGTCACAGTGGCAGCAGGAAGAGGGGCCCACCGGGGAGGCATTCTGTGAGGCAAAGAAAGTATGCCCTACTCTGGAGGGTTTGAGGCAGCAGGCTGCAGACCAGGCATCTGGCAAGGAGCCTGTATCACATTTGATTTACTGGGATGATGGCCTCCTATATAGTGAGCCCAAAGTTCCTGAGCCTGGGTCAGACCGTGTGCTGGTGGTACCCCAGTGCTTCAGAGCCTTCCTACTGGGTCTGGCTCACAATGTGCCTTTAGCTGGTCATTTGGGTCAGGATAAGACCTTTGAGCGGCTTGTCATCCACTTCTACTGGCCCCAAATGTGCAGGCACTCAGATGTTCATTGTAGGTCTTGCCCAACTTGTCAGGCAAGTGGCAAGAGTTGGGGGAAATGCAAGGCTCCCCTCTAATATTTTCTTGTGGTTAGTGCCCCCTTTGAAAGGGTTGGTCCTGACATTGTGGGTCCTCTGGATCCCAAGACAGCCATGGGCAACAGGTTTATCCTGGTCCTGGTGGACCATGCCACCTGGTACCCGGAAGCCATTCCTTCAAGATCGATCACTGCCCCTGTGGTGGGGCATGCATTGATGTTTTTACCTGCATTGGATTCCTCAAGAAAGTGGTATCCGATAGGGGTACCAACTTCATATCAACTTATATGAAGTCTCTGGGGAGGTAATGTGGGGTAACGTAGAAGCTCACCACTCCTTACCCCCCCCCCAAGGCAATTGTGTGGTTGAGAGGTTCAACCGCACCTGGAAGGGCATGATTGTGGCCTGTCAGATCCCTTGAGGCATAAGTGGGATGTCCTCTTGCCATGCCTTCTGTTTGACAGAGGTACCTCAAAAAGGGCTTGAATTTAGTAGTTTTGAGCTACTGTATGGCCACCTTGTCAGGGGACCTTTGAGTCTAGTGAAGGAGGCTTTCGAGAAAGCCCCCAGTAAACCCCCCAAAAATGTATTCAGTTACATGCTGGCTATGAGAAACCAGACTGCCCGCTTCCAGGGTCTCTCACAAGAGAACCTAGAAGCAAGCCAAGAAGACATGAAACACTGGTATGTCCAGAATGCCACTCTGGTCAAGTTTCAGCCTGTCCAGAAAGTGTGGTTGATGGTGCTAGTGGAGCCTAGACAAGTGGACTGGGCCATTTGAGGCGGTGGAGTGCAAGAGTGAAGTCATCTACCTGGTGGACTTGCGGATTCCCAGGTACTCCTTGAGGGTCCTGCAAGTCAACCGGCTCAAGACACACTTTGACCTGACTGAATTGTCCATGCTTCTAGCAACAGATGATTGGGTGGAGGAAGAAAGTGAGCATCTTTCTGACCTCCTGTCTGCTCAGAGAAGGATGGTCTGTGGAGGGAGTGAACCTCTTCCCCTCCCTGACCCTAGAGCAGCAGAGGGACTGTTGCCAGGTGTTGGGTCAGTTTGCCTCCCTGTTCTCCTTGATCCCAGGGGTCACACACTTGTGTACACATGATGTGGACACTGGGGATAGTTCTCCTGTTAAACATAAAGTTTACAGAGTGACTGACAAGGTTAGGGCTAACATTAAGGCTGAGGTTTCTAATATGTTAGAGTAGGGGATTACTCAGTTTTCTAGTAGCCGTTGGGCCAGCCCTGTGGTCTTGATCCCAAAAGCTGCTGCTCCTGGTACCACTCCAGAATTCCGGCTTTGTGTGGATTACTGGGGACTCAATGTGGTCACCAAGACTGACGTCCACCCCATCCCCCGAGCTGATGAGCTCATCAACCGGTTTGGGGGTGCCAACTACTTAAGTGCAATTGGTCTTACCTCTGGGTATTGGCACATTGCCCTAACTGAGGGGCTAAGGGGACGTCTGCATTGTCCACACCAAATGGGCACTACCCATTTAGGGTGATGCCCCTTGGGATAAAGAATGCCCCTGTCACCTTTCACAGGTTGGTCAGCCAGGTGTTGGCTGGACTGGATGATTTCAGTGCCGCCTACCTGGATGACATTGCTGTATTCAGTTTCACATGGAAGGAACACTTGCAACACCTCTGCAAAGTGTTTTAGGCCCTGCAGAAGGCAGGCCTCGCAATTAAGGCAAGCAAGTGTCAAATAGGGCAGAGTTTTGTGGTATACTTGGGACCCATAAAGCCCCAAATTGAGACCGTTCTGGATTGGGATCCTCCTAAATCCTAAACTGAAGTGAGAGCCTTCTTTGGTCTCACTGGATGTTATAGGAGGTGTGTCATGGGGCATGGCACAATTGTTGCTCTCTTGACTGAGTTAACATCCAAAAAGCAGCCCAGAAATGTGATCTGAACCAAGTTTTGCCAGACAGATTTTGATGTCCTGAAGGCACTTGACTACTCCAAGGAATTTGTTGTGCAAACAGACTCCTCAGAGCATTGTATAGGAGCAGTACTCTCGCAGCTTAATAAAGAGGGCCTAGATCAACCTGTAGCATTCATTAGCAGGAGGTTACTTCCCAGGGAACGTAGGTGGAGTGCAATTGAGCATGACGCTTTTGCTGTAGTCTGGGCACTGAAAAATCTAAGACCCTCCTTGTTTGGGACTCACTTCCGGGATCAGACAGACCACAGGCCCCTCAGATGGTTAATGCAGGTAAGGGGTGAGAATCCCAAATTGTTTTGGTGGTCCATCTCCCTACAGGGATTCGACTTTATGGTGGAACAATGCCCTGGCACCGACCACGCAAATACTGACAGTCTGTCCAGATTCTTTCGCCTTAGTGATGAGAACTCCTAAGAGGTTGGGTAGTTGCTCCCCACTTTCAGCTGGGGGGACATGTGTTATACTTGACACAATTGGCGTGGTCTCTCCTAATTTTTTGCCTCTGCTTCCGAGGTTGTTTCTTGGTACTGGACTCTGTTTTTGCTGTTTTGTATGCTAAGGACACTTTACCACTGCTAACTAGTGCTGAAGTGTGACTGTTCCCTTTATACATTTTATGTGTAAGTTGTCTTATACCTGATCGGCATATTTTATTTACAAGTAAATCCCTAGTGAAGTGCACTAGAGGTTCCGAGGGCCTGTAAATCAAATGCTACTAGTGGGCCTGCAGCACTGGTTGTGCTATCCACATTAGTAGCCCTGTAAACATGTCTCAGACCTGCCACTGCAGTGTCTGTGTGTGCAGTTTAAACTGCCAATTCAACTTGGGAAGTATGCCCACTTGCCAGGCCTACACCTTCCCTTTTTATACATGTAAGTCACCCTCAAGGTAGGCCCTAGGTAGCCCAATGGGCAGGGTGCAATGTATGTTAAAGGTAGGACAGGTACTGTTGTGTTTTATATGTCGTAACAGTGAAATACTACCAAATTTGCTTTCCACTGTTGCAGGGCCTATCTCTCTCATAAATTAACATGGGGACTGCCCTTAAATATAATTAAAGTAAAGATTCCCTTTGGGAGCAGATAGATATCTGGAGTTTAGGGTCTCTGAACTCACAAGTTAAAAATACATCTTTTGGTAAAGGTTGTTTTTAGATTGTTTGTTTGAAAATGCCACTTTTAGAAAGTAGGCATTTTCTTGTTGAAACCATTCTGTAACTCTGTCTGTTTGTGGATTCCTGTCTGAGTCAGTTTGACAGTTGAGATGTTTGCACCTCTCCTCTAGACATTGACAACGGGGGCTGGGGTGTAGCCTGCATATCCTGATGGGCCATCTGGGCTGGAAGGAGGGAAGGGGGTGTTACTGTGTGTGTTGGTACAAATACTTTGCACATTGCTTTTGAAGTTAAGCTTGCCTGCTCGTTCCAAGCTCCCAAGGGGGTGAGCAGGGGTTAACGGAGGGTGATTCTCCTTTACCCTGACTAGAGTGAGGGTCCTTGCTTGGAGAGGGGGTAGCCTGACTGTCAACCAAAGTCCCAATTTCTAACAGGAGCATTGTTCCTGTTTACCAAGGCTGGGATCAAGTTATATTACTGAAAGGCATTGGTCAACACAGCCTACTTCAAATACTCCAGATTTAAAAGTCCAGGGGGCATATTTATCAAGGGTTTTGTGTCACCATTGTGCCGGGCAAAGGGGCGAAAGGGTGATGCAAAACCAATGTCAGATTTATCAAGCCTTGCGTGGCCCTAGTGGCTTGATATATCTAGAGTAGCGCAAGGCAGCACAAATTGCCTTGCGTTACTCTGCCCCAGGGAGGTGTTACATGGGTGTAACGTGGGTGTTCACATGCTAAGGAACTTATTATGAAAATACCAACTAAAGATATTGACTTATCACAAAATGAATTTATGGACATTATCATTACGATTCCTAGGCATAGGTTTCCTGCACTTCCTGTGGACTTCTTAATAACAACAAGGAATACAATTTTGGCATTGAACTTCCATTAGTTGACATTAGACTAAGTAACACGTTGGGACAATTCATTGTTAATTTCTCTCTTTAAAGCCCACAATGTTAAAACATTGAATGGAATACTATACTGCTTATATATTGTATAAATGGGGACTTAAAGTCACCTATATTTGCTTTTCCTGACGGTAAGGATGCCAGTCACGATGGCTTTGGAAATGTTGCAGCTGATGGTTTGGCCCACCACGGGAGCGAGTGAACTTCGTTCAGGGTGGTTGTCATGTGTTCCTATTTCCCTGGAAGTGATTTAGCCTGTTGTCGCTTAAGGGGAGCCAGTGTGGCGTCTAGGGAACCTTATAGGTGGGATTGTTCCTCCAAGTTGAGAAAGATTGATTTTCGTGCACAGATTAACAGTCCCTTTGGCCTGAGCATTGTCATTTATTTAACTTTTATTGAATGCCTACATTTACTTTCCCAAGTAATAATATCAGGAGTTGTTATGGGACCAAGCTTAAAAGTGCCTGCATTTTAGCCGTGAAAAAATAATATACCTTTCCCCCCAAATCTTTGGGACTTTTTACCAAGTTTACAAAGGCAAATGTTTGACTCCTATCTGTTTAGGTTCGATCCTATGAAGGGTAGGATAATCACAACTGCTCGATCTCCAGCGCTATTTTACCAACAGCCATATTCTTTGTTGAAGTATAAAACATTTCAAGAAAAGTGTCAAAGATCGGTAGCCTAATGTGACAGAAAAGCCCTAAGTCATCCATACCCGTAAATGTCATTTATAGCCAGAGTGCCAGGAAGTCATGAATCAAATATGCTGGCGAATGCCCCACACTTAAAGCAACCTTAAACAAGGGATGGCTATGCCAATCGTTTTGAATTTACGTAATGAAAAGTTTTCCTGTCGTACCAGTAAGCCATATGGAACAGGGATTACATGGGCATCAACAGTGCAAGCTTGCCTCACACACATAAAAAGGAATTATATGGCTACTGAGCAGTCCACGTCCATCCCTCCTCCCCCCGACAGGCACATGAAGACATCAACACTTGAGCACTGTGAACACTGTGTGACCTGAACATCCACTCTCCCCATTCCTCTACTGCCCTCAAGCGAAAAGGCATTTCATGGGCTATGCTTTTTTTCCCTAACTTGGCATTTAAATCGCAAGCAGCAACGACGAAACGCGCTGTCTTCCAAATGTTCACAAGCTCGCCAAAAGCACCGTTTGTGAAACTGTGCCAATGCAACCCCTTTAATAAAAAGGTACGACCAGAATTGTGAGTAACAGGAGGGCACATCGCTTCAGAGCAAACACATCAGTCACAAAATGAGCAGTTCCTTTGCACACCACTTCGGTCCCGACCGTCATCATACCTAGCCCTACTCATTTTCTCAAAAAAACCCCTCTAAATTAGCAGCTAATAAAATGTGAGTTCAATTGCCATTTTTGTCTGAGAATCGGGTTAACATGGATGAAGAGGAACCTTTTAATTCCCTGATTTTCTTTCCTAAATAGAGCAGTTGAAATGTGGCTGCAAATATGGGTGACCTTGCAAATTCCTTATTGTAGGAAGAAATGGGAAAAGAAGCAGTAAAGGTCTGCATACTTTTTATAGAGAACTGTTGTTCACTGTTCTGTGTAACAAAACGGGAGCAGAGCAGGAGCTGGTCCCTCGTTGCTCCATAGTACACTAGGGGCAAAAGGGGCAGAGTGCAGGGGAGGCTCCTGTCTGCGCAAAGCAACAGGGCAGGTTGTAGGAGACTGGTCTGGTTTATATTGGGTACCTAAGGTACTTACACCTTATACCAGGTCCAGTTATCCCTTTTTAGTGAAATGTAGGTAGGGTTCTAGCAGCTTAGGCTGTTTAGCGGTAGCTGTAGCAGAGCAGCTTAGGCTGAACTAGGAGACATGCAAAGCTCCTGCAATACCACTACAGTTACACAGTACTTATACACATTGAACGACAATACTCAGTGTTACCAAAAATAAAGGTACTTTATTTTAGTAACGCACGGCTAAAAATATCTTAGAGGCAATACTCCTTCTGGAGGTAAGTATTATACACAATATATACACTAGTAACCAAAATTAGGTAAGTAAATAGTCATAGAATAGTGAAAACAGTAGAAAATACAATAGATTGCAATGGGTGCTAAAATAGTGGAATGCGGATAACAAATTCTCCCCTAGGCAAGTGTAGTGTGTAGAGGAGTGCTGGGAGTGTAGGGAAACACCGAAGGTAAGTAAAGTACACCACCCTGGAGCCCAGGAAAGCAGGAGTAAAGTACAGCAAGTCTCCTCAGGACACACTACAAGTCGTGATAAAGGATTTTGCAAGAACCAAGCAACACTGCAAGCACCAATGGATTCTTGGACCTGAAGACCTATGGAGAGAAAGAAAAAGTCCGGAAGTCAAAGAAGGGTCCAGGAAGGACAAGAGCCCCTGCCAACCTAGAAGAAGGTGCAAAAGTGGATTCTCCAGTCAGAAGAAAAGTATGGAAGAGCATCAAAGAAGATGGCTGTGCGATCCTGCATGGTGCAGGAGATGTCCCACATTGAGTTGTTGGATGCAGGCTGTTTGTGTCACTGGATTCCACCAACAAGCCTTGGTTCAAGCAAGTGCGCGGCTTACATCAAAGAGGAGCTGGCTGGACCCAGGAGGGACCTGGAGGTCTCAACTTGGACTGAAGAGACAGAGGGGGCTCTCAGCACTTGAGAGAGCCCTCAGAAGACCAGGCATCACACCTGGGGCTCTCAGAACATGGGGACAAAGAAGATGCAAAGTGTGGTTGTTGCAACACTACACTGGAAGGACCTAGGCCACCGGAGAACAACTCAGGGAGCTGGGCATTGCAGGATGGAGTACTGGGGACCTGGGCTATGCTGTGCATGAAGAATTCTTAGAAGAAGTGTACAGAAGCCCAAGGAGCAGCAGAAGGCGCGGTGCACAGGGATACTGTTGCAGCAGGGGGAGGCAAGGTCTTACCCCAACCAAATTTGGGCAGCTGGACCTTTGGGCAATCTGGGTCACTTCGGTCCACAAACTGTGTTCCAGGGAGCATGCTCATTGTCTGGAGAGAACTCCCAGAGTACCAGTCGTACTCACAAAAGGGTGCTTGCAGAAGCAGGGAAGTTACTCCATCACTCCATGGGAGATTCCTTCATTTCTTCTGGTGTAGGGTGAAGACTGAGATTCCTCCGAGCATGCACACCTTGGAAACTGTTGCAAAAGCTGTCTGTGTTACAGTTACAGCGGTTCCTGGAGTAGTCTGCAGTTTATCTGACAGTCAGAAGCTGAAGCAGAGGAGGCAGAGGAGTCCTGGAGGAATCTTGCAAACCGAATCTAAGGAAACACCCAGAGGAGAGACCTGAAATAGCCCTGAGAGGGGGATGGTCTACGTATCTAGTTATGCACCTATCAGGAGGGGTCTCTGACGTCACCTGCTGGCACTGGCCACTCAGAGGCCCCCAGAGGGTCCCCACACCTTGGAATCCAAGTTGGCTAATGCCAGGGACACTCTAGAGGCTCTCTGGGCACCACTCCTGGGGTGGTGATGGACAAGGGAGTGGCCACTCCCCTTTCCTTTGTCCAGTTTTGTGCCAGAGCAGAGAGTGTGGGTCCCTGATCCGGTGTAGACTGGCTTATGCGAGGAGGGCACTTTTGTGCCCTTGAAGGCTTTTCCAGAGGCTCTGGAAGGCTACCCCTCCCAAGCCTGTAACACCTATTTCCAAAGGAATAGGGTGTAACACCCTCTTACCAAAGGATATGCATTGTTCTCTCTTCCTGGGATTGAGCTGCCCAGTCCACACGAGGGCAGAAACCTGTCTGTGAGGTGGCAGCAGCTGGGGCTGCTGTGGAAACCTCAGAGAGCTGGTTTGGCAGTACTGGGGGTCCATGGTGGAGCCCCCATTGGACATGGAATTGGCCCCCAATACCACATTTGGATTGGGGGGACAATTCCATGATCTTAGATATCTTACATGTCCATATTTGGAGTTACCATTGTGAAGCTACACATATGTATTGAAATATATGTAGTGCACGGTTATAATGGTATCTCCGCACTCACGAAGTACGGGGAGTTGGCCCTGGACAACGCGGGGGCACCTTTGCTAGTTCAAGGGTCCCCTCACACATAGTAACATTGCACCTAGCCTTCAGTAAATGAAGGTTAGACATATAGGTGACTTATAAGTTACCTTAGTGCAATGAAAATGGCTGTGAAATAGTGTGTGCACTATTTCACTCAGGCTGCAGTGGCCGTCCTGATGAAAGGTTTGTATGAGCTCCTTATGGGTGGCAAAAGAAATGCTGCAGCCCATTAGGATCTTCTGGAAGCCCAATTCCCTGGGTACCTAGGCACCATATACTAGGGACTTATAAGAGGGGTCCAATGTGCCAATCAGAATTGGAATATGGAGTTCTGGTTAGCAGAAATTCAGTGGCACAGTTAAGCATACTGACAACACACATAGGCCACAGACTATGAGCACTGGGGTCCTGGCTAGCAGGATCCCAGTGAGACAGGCAAAATACACTGACAAACAGGCAGAACTTGGGGTTAACATGCCAAGAAAGATGGCACTTTCCTACATGTGGGGGCCACCAATCAAACAAAACCATTACAATTTTTTTTTTAAACTTACCTGACCAGCCACCACCGCGCCACTCCTCTGTCTTCACCCACTGGCAGCATGACAGCAGAGTTAGGATTAGCAAGAGAACCCTGGCTTGGCACTCCCAGGAGGACTGGGAGCCTGGGCCTGCTGTCTCCAAACCAGCAACACAGAGCAGTGTTGGAGAGAGCTCAGTGCTCATGTGTGTTTGGCCGCCCTGAGACAGCCGGCTAAACACTCATCAGGACAGCCAGCTAAACAAACATGTACACTGAGTGGACGCACACCACTTCCCCTCTGTGCTTGTCATTCCCATAGTCCCACTCCTTGAAAAATAAAAACAATAATAAACATTTACTATCATTATTATTTTTCAATTTGCGCTCCTGGGGGGCGATGCTCCTCTGCTATAGGGAAGGCTTCGCCACTGGCAGAGTGATGCACAATATGGAAAGACTAACGGCATATTATTATTTCAAAGAGACTACTAGACAACTGTTAGACATCTTGTAGTAATTTAGGTATGGATTTAGGTATGGATTTGCCTAATTAATTAATGATAGATGATGACCTATGATTGGGGCTTATCAAACCTGTGCCCTAATGTGTTAAGTAACTGCTGAATTGTTTGCAATTAGTACAATTATACATTTATGATGTAGACAAATATTATAGATAAATGTAAAATAGATTAAAATACCAAACACTGTTGTGTAGAAGTCATGCAAAGGTAGTGCAGCAACTAAAATAGCTCCATTACATAGAGTGAAAGTGAGAGAGCAGAATTGCACCATATCTGCTAAAATGCGGCACTGCCCTCTCTCATTTCACTGTTGCACTTTTGGCTGCCATGTGCCAGTGTAGACACCATTGAACCACAGTGCAAGGATGTCAGGGTTGTCTCAAACATAGTTTTTTTCTGCTGGAAAGGTTCCCTTCCAGTACAAAAACTATGGTTAATGTTTTCCCCACTTTGAATGTGTGTTGTACAAAGCAGTACCTAAGCAAAGTGGGAAAAACAAGAAAAATTAAATCATTTCTCCTCGCTATGCCTGCCTTGATGAGGTACAGGATTTTGGTGCAATTTCCTGTCTACAATTCTTTGTAGATAGGGATTTGCATCCCATGGTTGGTAGCATGGGAACAGCCATGTACCAGCCATGAAACGCCTTCATGATGCAAAGTAATGCAAGACAGCACTTTTTCACAACTTTGGGTTACAATCCAATGCAAATTGTGTTGGCTTGTAGCTGGAAACCTGAATACTGCATTGTGGCTAGATTAGAAAAGAAATGGAAATGCAACACAAAACACATATTATTCTGGGCCTAAGTGTGTGCTTACTGATTTTGGAGTCAAGTATGGGGCACTGACACTTAACTGACCAAGCTCTAACACACATTCTTTTAGATCCCCTGGACACTCTTAGACAGGCCTGGGAGGGGGGCATTGGCCATGCATTAACCTCAAAAGAATGGGCCCGAATAGTGCTCTGTCCTGTGACAGTTTTTTGCAATGCCCACTTCCAATATATCCAACACAATATCCTTCACAAGGTTCACCTAATTTCAGCCAGGCATCATAAAATCTACGCCAAGGTTTCAACTGCCTGCCCGTGATGCCATGCAGCTGGTGTGGATATGCTACACATGTTTTGGAGATGCCCAATGTCCCCCAACCTTTGAACAGAAGCCACATGTCTTTGAAACTATAACAGTCCATACTGATCTTGACTGGCTGTGTATTAGGCCTCTAAAGGATCAGAAAGACCGAGTGTGGTCATAAGCCAGTTCATTGATCTGGCATTGTTGCTGGAGAGCAGGTTAATGCCTATGCATTGGAAGGGTGCTATGCTCTCAAGGGTAACATGCTGGCAGGTAGCAACCCTGACATGGGGCAGAGCTGATGCCACAATGCTTCAACATGAAGAGGTGGGGGGCTTTGATAGCGACCCATAACGCCAGACTGGGAGGAACTGCTGACTGCCCTCGAAGAGCCGCTGAACAGTCCCACACCCTTGGACTGATCACCACATACTATCATAGCCTGCCAAACTCATAACAGGAATGTAAACTTCCCCCCACATTTTCTCCTTCCTCTTCCCTCTCCCCAACACCTTGTTACTTCCTTCATTGTATTGCCAGGACGTAATAACTCTACATCTAGAGACGTTCATGACGAGTCTAACCCAGACTGACTGCGCCACTGGGGATTCTTGGGGAAGACTGTGTATGAGGAAGACTTATCATATTTTTCTCGGCTTTGTCTACATGTTGGAAAGTGTACTATTGGTAAGGGCAGGTAAGTACCTACACTCAGCAATAGACCACTAACCCCCACTAGGTTAAGTTAGATCTCAATAAATTAACCCCAGCTTAGCCCTTGGTAGCTTGGCAACAAGAAACAAGCAACAAGGCTTAACTTAAGAGACAAAGGGGGTCATTCCAACCCTGGCGGTCGGTGTTAAGAAAATGGAATTCTGACTCTGGCGGGAACCGCCAACAGAGACTGCCACTTTAACACTCCGACCTCCACGGCGGGACAAACAAACAGCGTGGCGGTCACCGCCAACAGACAGGCGGGAGACAATGTACCGCCCACCCTATCACAACCCACCAATCCGCCACCTTTTCCGGGGTGGTAGCCCCGCCGATAAAAACACGGCGGAAGCAGCCATTTCAAACGGAAAATGCTCACCTCTACACACTCCACGAGGAATCTGGACAGCATGGAACCCGAACTACGCATCCTACCAGCTATTGTCTTCCTGCTCCTCTACCAGGAGCACGAATGTCGGCGCAGAAGTGGATTACAGACTCCACTGGTTCTCGAGGAGGCATGGTGCCCAGAGTGCTTCGTGCAGCCCTGCCCGACACAGATCCGGCCCTGCCCCTTCTGCCAATGGGCCAGCGGTGCTTGAGACGGCGGTGCCCTGATCAGTGGTGCTTGACTTGAAGGGCCCAGCAGAGCAGTGCTTGAGATAAAGGGCCCAGCGGAGCGGTGCTTGAGATGAAGGGCCCAGCGGAGCGGTGCAGAGACGGCGGTGCCCAGCGAAGCGATGCTTGAGATGAAGGGCCCAGTGGAGCAGTGCTTGAGATGAAGGGCCCAGGGGAGCGGTGCTTGAGATGAAGGGCTCAGCGGAGCGGTGCTTGAGATGAAGGGGCTGGCGGAGCGGTGCTTGAGATGAAGGGCCCAGCGGAGCGGTGCACGAGATGAACGGCCCAGCGGAGCGGTGCAGAGACGGCGGTGCCCAGCGGAGCGGTGCTTGAGATGAAGGGCCCAGCGGAGCGGTGCTTGAGATGAAGGGCCCAGCGGAGCGGTGCAGAGACGGTGGTGCCCAGCGGAGCGATGCTTGAGATGAAGGGCCCAGTGGAGCAGTGCTTGAGATGAAGGGCCCAGGGGAGCGGTGCTTGAGATGAAGGGCCCAGCGGAGCGGTGCTTGAGATGAAGGGCCCAGCGGAGCGATGCTTGAGATGAAGGGCCCAGCGGAGCAGTGCTTGAGATGAACGGCCCAGCGGAGCGGTGCAGAGACGGCGGTGCCCAGCGGAGCGGTGCTTGAGATGAAGGGCCCAGCGGAGCGGTGCTTGAGATGAATGGCCCAGCGGAGCGGTGCAGAGACGGCGGTGCCCAGCGGAGCGGTGCTTGAGATGAAGGGCCAAGCAAAGCGGTGCTTGAGATGAAGGGCCCTGTTCAGCGGTTCTTGAGACGGCGGTGCCCTGTTCAGCGGTGCTTGACTTGAAGGGCCCTGTTCAGCGGTTCTTGAGACGGCGGTGCCCTGTTCAGCGGTGCTTGACTTGAAGGGCCCTGTTCAGCGGTGCTTGTGACGCCGGTGCCCTGTTCAGCGGTTCTTGACTTGAAGGGCCCTGTTCAGCGGTGCTTGACTTGAAGGGCCCTGTTCAGCGGTGCTTGACTTGAAGGGCCCTGTTCAGCGATGCTTGACGTGTCTCCAGGGCACCAGATCCGGCCATGATATGGAGTTCACTCGCCACCCGACAAGTGGCTGCCAGGCCCTTCGTGCACATCTGTCTTCTCGCTTGCGGGGCCCTCCTGTGCTGCTGTCCCGGGCCCGTGGGTATCCTCGTTCACACCTGGAATGGGGCTGGTGGGGCCCTCCTGGGCAGCTCGCCTGCTGCCAGACTTGTCGGGCGTGCTGCCCTTGCCACCCTTCCCTGCTCCTCTGTGGACCTTTCCTCCCTTTGTCGGTGTCCCAGGTGGCACCCCACTTCCTGACGGTGCCAGGGTAGTGCCTTTGGAGCCTGCTGTCTCTGGCCTCTCGCACCGGCCCTTGGCTTTCTTTGATTTTTTTCCAAGGGGGTGGGCTGGCTGTCTCTTTACTGCTAGCCAAAGTAGCTGCCCTTGAAGGTGGTGGACTCCAAAATCCTTGGACTATTGTCCTTGTAGGTCCAGGGGTTGTGGTGGCTGAGGTGCTGATTGGACTCTTATGAGATGGAGGGGGTGGGTCAGGTGATGGAAAGAGGTTAATGTTGGACAGGAAAAACTTTTTAGGAGCAGTGGGAAGGGTAGGTGCAGTGGGTATGGGAGTGGAGGAAGAGGATGTGGTTGTAGGTGAGTCAAGTATGGTGTCTTTGGGTGCAGGTGCTTGTGCTGGAGGCTGTCGTGAGGTGGATGGCTGTTGGGTGGGTGGCTGCCTGCGTTTGTGTGGTTTGGAAGAGGGGGTGACCGACACACTGGGAGAGGACACAGGGGATGTGTAAATGGCAGTGGGGGTGGTGATTGCACGTGTGCGGAGTGTTCTGGTGGGTGTGCTGGTGATGGACATAGTGGCTGATGATGTTGTGCATGCAAGTGTGAGTGGAGACGTCACAGGGAGGGAGGAGGGAGACGAGGAGGAGGGGGACACAGAGGAGGCAGTGGCTGTTGGCATGTCTGCATGTGGCTGTTGCTTGTGTGAATGCTTGTGTGATGTGTGGTGCTTATGTCTGGATGAGCTTCCCTTGGGTGTTGAGGTGTGTGCAGGCTGGTCTGTAGGTGTGTCTGGGATAGGCAGAGGAACACGGGAGTGGGACTGGGTTGAGGAAGTTGGAGGAGGGAGGCAGGAGACAGGGACAATGGATGCCGTCACTGCTGAGGCCAGAGCGTTGAACGATCGCTGATGGGCAGCCTGACCCGAATGAATGCCCTCCAGGTATGCATTACTCCAGTGCACCTCCCTTTCTACACCCTGGATGGCATTCAAAAGGGTAGACTGCCCAACAATGAGCGTCCTGAGGAGGTCAATGACCTCCTCACTGAGGGCAGCAGGGGTAACTGGGCAGGGCCTGAGGTGCCTGGGGCGAAGGGGATGCCCACCTTCCTGGGTGAGCGGGCACGGGGCGAACGCTGAGGGGCTGCTGGGAGGGCGGAGCTGGTGCGCTGGGTGGCGGCTGTACCTGTTGTAGCGGTGGGCACGGATGTTGCCACCACCACAAGGGAGCTCCCTTCCGAGGACGTGTCTGTGTCACTGGTGTCACCACGTGTCCCCGCTGTGGAGCTCCCCTCGCTCTCCGTCTCACTGGTGAACTCCGAGTCGGTTGCATGGCCCTCCAGGGCCATGTAGATGCAGTTCCCTCGTGCTCCGATGCCACTTCTCCTCCGCCTGATGATGCTAATGCACACATGAACAGGAAGACCAACAAAAAAGGGGGGGGAATAAAGACATGTTGAGTGCATGCATTGGCGACACAGTTGGCAGAGAGGACAGACACAGAAGCCCCCTGCACTACGTCGCGCACTTGGGGTACACTACTCAATCCGTGGGACATGGCCTACAAGCCTATGGACGACAAATCCACACATAGGTAACACAGGGCCATGATTAGCTGTACTAGGCAAAGTACAGAGGTGGGGGGCGGGGGCACAGGGCCATGCCTAACGGAGGGGCCTAGCCTACGGAAATCGCCCTGTCCTAGGGATACCCACAGCCCTCCTCCCCCACCCAGACACCTCCAATGTGCGCAAAATCAGCAGAATGTGCTTGTACTCACCCCCTTGTGTCTGCTGTGATGTCCTCACGCGCCGATCCAAATCGGGGTAGGCCACCACCAGGATCCGGGACATCAGGGGGGGTCAATTGACGAGTGCCAACCCTCCTACGTTGGGAGGCCATCCCCAGCAGAGCCTCCGCGGTCTTCCTGCTCCCGCGGCAGATGTCCTACCACCTCTTGCGGCAGTGGGTGCCCCGTCTGTTGTGGACCCCCAGGGTCCGGACGTCCTTGGCGATGGCATGCCAAATGTCGCTTTTCTGATGGGCGCTGGCCTATGTGACATGTACAGGGGGAGAAAATAAAATATCATCATTTTCTGCATGCTCGATGTGAGTGGCCCCCCATCCCCACCCTTGGCATGTGGCACATGCTCTCATCTGTCGTTTGATGCATGCCTCAATCGCTCCCCTCCCCACCATCTTTCATCCACCCCACTCAACACAGGCATTGCCCACAAAGCATGCTCCCAGTGGACTTACCTGTTGGTCTGGAGGACCGTAGAGTAGCGCATACTGGGGGAGGACCCCATCCACGAGTTTCTCCAATTCTTCAGAAGTGAAGGCAGGGGCCCTTTCCCCAGTCGCAGCAGCCATTGTCTCTTCCAGACCGAGGTCACAGCAGCACTTGCAGTATAGGTCCTCTCCTGTGGATGATCAGGTCTCGAGTGATTAAGCAGATAGAAAATGGCGGTCACGCCCGCGGCGGTGCGTACCGCGGCGGTGCGTACCGCGACCGCCGGCGCACTTCGTCATTGGGTCCTGATACCCATAGGGTTCAAAGTTAACCAATGCGGCTTTGCGCCGCGGTCTTCGACCGCCTACCGCCACGGTGTGCCACACCAGCGCATTTACCTCACATCCCATTGTCGCACTTCACAGGTCAGGCAGCCGCCATTTCAAGGGCCCACATGGCTTAATTTCTACTGCGTCACACATACCTAGGCCTTGCATCGCCACTCATACAAGCCATTCAATGCATAGAGAATCGTGTACTGTGCAAGCTGTGGGAACGTACCTGTGGGTTGATTGACTCTGTGCTCCATGTTGTCCTTCCTAGGCACCGTCCGCTGGGACTTGCGAGGAGATAGAGGAATGTTCCCGTGTACAGACCGCTGGTGGACCTGTCGACAATGGAAGAAAGACATGTCATACTGACATACAGGCTTGACCGAGCCACTATACAGGAACTGTGTGCCGAGCTGGAGCCAGACCTGATGTCACCCATCCGCCAACCCACAGGGATCCCCCCTCTAGTGCAGGTTCTGTCAGTACTCCATTTTTTGGCAAGTGGGTCATTTCAAACAACAGTGGCCATTTCATCAGGGATGTCTCAGCCTATGTTTTCAAAGGTGTTGTCCAGAGTGTTGTCTGCCCTGATGAAATACATGCAGAGCTACATCGTTTTCCCTGAGGAGGGGGATTTGCCTACAGTGAAGGGTGATTTCTATGCCCTTGGACATATTCCCAACATCATTGGTGCCAATGATGGGACACATGTGGCTTTGGTCCCCCCCAGCAGGAGTGAACAGGTGTACAGGAACAGAAAAAGTTATCATTCCATGAATGTCCAGGTGGTCTGTTTGGCTGACCAGTACATCTCCCATGTAAATTCCAAGTTGCCTGGGTCAGTGTATGACGCGTACATCATGCGAAATAGAGCATCCCTTATGTGATGGAACAACTACAGAGACACCGTGTGTGGCTAGTTGGTGACTCTGGTTACCCCAACCTGTCGTGGCTACTGACCCCAGTGAGGAATCCCAGGACAAGGGCAGAGGAACGGTACAATGAGGCCCATGGGCGTACTAGGAGGGTGATCGAGCGGACCTTCGGCCTCCTGAAGGCCAGGTTTAGGTGCCTGCATATGACAGGTAGATCCCTAATGTACTCACCAAAGAAGGTGTGTCATATCATCGTGGCCTGCTGTATGCTTCACAACCTGGCTTTGCGACGCCAGGTGCCTTTCCTGCAGGAGGATGCTCCTGATGGTGGCAGCTGTGGAGCCTGCGGAGAGTGAAGAGGAGGAAGACGAAGAGAACGACACAGACAACAGGAACACAGTAATACAGCAGTATTTTCAATAACACACAGGTAAGAATCAACACCGGCATTTTACATTTACTTACAGTCTCCTGCCTCTCTACTGTCTGTCCTTATCAACCAGTGTATGCTAACTGAGTTGTGACTTCGCATTGCAATTTCAGAGATGTGGGCCCCACTGCGTGACCTCTGCTTTGTTTGCCCATGGACTACAGCTGTGTGACAGTGGTATGTTGTCATCACAATGTTACTGGACATTTTGGCACGGTTATTTCTAATACATTTGTTAAAAAATACAGGCAGACTCCAGATTATTTTTGTGCAATAAGTGTATTTATTAAAGTGCTCAATTTTGGGTAATGGTTGCAATTCGGTGATGGGTGATGGTGGAGGAATGTCCATGGCAGAGTCCAGATTCTCAGTCTCACAGGTGCATTGTCCATATGCCTGTGGAAGGTGGAGCAGGGGAAGTTTAAGGTTGGACAGGGTGACAATGTGGGACAGTGGGATGACATCAGGGGGTATCCTTTCCTGGCAGGGCTCTTGGCATCCTACTCTGTCTTCTTCCTAGATCTCAGGCCCCGCTTGCGGGGTGGTTCTCCTTCTGCAGGGGGTGGGGTTCTGGTGGCCTGTTGTTCTTGTGTGGGGGCCTCCTGTCCACTAGCGCCGGCGGAGGTGGTAGCCTGTTCTTGGTCCATGCTAGTGACAGGGGCCCTTTGTGGTGCCACATGGTCCCGCAGTGTGGTGACAATCTGGTTGAGAGCCACAACGATGGTGCCCATTGCGGAAGTAATGTTTCTGAGTTCTTCCCTGAACACCATAAACTGTTCCTCCTGCAGTACCTGGATCTCCTGGAACCTGGCCAGGACCGTGGCCATCGTCTCCTGGGAGTGGTGGTATGCTCCCATGATGGAGGAGAGGGCCTCGTGGTGAGTGGGTTCCCTGGGCCTGTCCCCCCCCTGTCGCACAGCAGCCCTCCCAGTTCCCCTGTTTCCCTGGGCCTCCGTCCCCTGGACCGTGTGCCCACTACCACTGCCCCCAGGTCCCTGTTGTTGTTGGGGTGGTGGGTTAACCTGGGTGCCCTGTAGTGGTGGACACACCGCTGCTTGACGTGTCCTGGAGACAGAGGCATGGGCCCGCTGGGTGGGTGCTGTGCTGGTGTTCCCAGAGGGGGGTAGGTCTGCTGTGGCCTGTGGCTGTGTGAGGGGAACCGACTGTCCTGAGGTCCCCGATGGGCCGGGCTGGTCATCTGGGTCCAGGGAGACAGAGCTGCTGTCATCACTGGGGGCCTCTTCTGGGGGTGGGATGGACATTTCTGGACCCTCCTGGGTGGTGTGGTGGCGTTCGGGTCCTGCAGGGGTATAAGAGTATGGTTATTGCTTCTGTGTGTGCCATAGCATGCAATGGGTGGGTGCCCGTGTACCCCAGTGCTGGCATTCCCTTGTGGGGGCTGTTGTGACTGTGGTTTGTGGGGGAGATGGGTATGTGCAGTGGGCATGCTTAGGTGATGGGTGTCCATGGTTTGTGGTGGCATGCAGGGTTTGGTGTTGGGATGGGTGGGTTGTGATGGTGAGACATTAGCAAGGAGGATGTGTGATGGGGGTGGGGGGGAGGGTGGGGGTATGAGTTGGCATGCTGGTGGGTGGGGGGGATGAAGTAGTTGAGATTAGACTTACCAGAGTCCATTCCTCCGCCTACTCCTGCGAGGACCTCAGGATACAGGATCACCAAGACCTGTTCCTCCCATGTTGTAAATTCTGGGGGTTGAGGTGGGGGTCCGCCGCCAGTCTTCTGCACAGCGATGTTGTGCCTGGATACCATGGAACGCACCTTCCCCCGTAGGTCGTTCCACCGCTTCCTGATGTCGTCCCGATTTCGTGGATGCTGTCCCACAGCGTTGACCCTGTCCACTTTCTTTGCCATAGCTCCATCTTCCTGGCAATGCTGGTGTGCTGCACCTGTGTCCCGAAGAGCTGGGGCTCTACCCAAACTATTTCCTCCACCATGACCCTGAGTTCAGCGTCTGAAAACCTGGGGTGTCTTGGGGGTGCCATGGGGTGGTGTGGATGAGGTGTGGGGTGGTGTTTGCGGTGATGAGTGTGGTGAGTGTGGTGGTGTGTGGTGTTTTGTGCGTGGATGTTGTGTGGGTGATGGTGTAGTGTGCCTCGTGTGATGGTGTTCTCTATTCTGTGCTGTCTCTCTCTGGGCTTTGTCTCTGATTTGTGGTCGTAGGGGTTTGTGGGTGATGTGGGTGTGTGTTTTATATTGTATTGGGTGTGTGGGAGTGTTGTGTGTATGTGTCTCAGGTGTGTGTATTTCAAATTGTCCAATGTGGCTGAGTTTTGGAGCTGTGTGTGTATTTTTACCGCGGCGGTGTGTACCGCCAATGGAATACCGCGGTTGAATGACCGCCGCGTGGATTCATGGGTCATACTGGCATGGGCGTATTTCTGTTGGCGTGACGGTGGAGGTTTGGTCATCGCCAGTTTATTGCTGGCCGTTGGTGTGGCAGACTTTTGTGGATGTCGGGTTTTTGGCGGTTTGCCTGTTGTGGGTCAGAATGACCGTGGCGGTTTACCGCGACTGCGGCGGTGTTGTGGTGGTCTTCTGACGGGCGGTAAGCGCCTTTTACCGCCGAGGTCAGAATGACCCCCAAAGTGTAAAGCATTCAAATATCACAATCACAATCACAATATCATGGTATCACAGTATTTAGACAAAACACAGGAAACAGTTTAAAAATCCAAAACCAATTCATAAAAATAGGAAATATATTTAGCTTTAAAATGACACCAAAACAAATAAAACAGAATAAGGGGAACCGGAGATATCCATTTTTTAAGAATTAGGCCCTCATTATGACCCTGGTGGTGAGTGATAAAGTGGCAGTAATACCGTCAACAGGCTGGCGTAAGTACCGCTAAATTATGATCATGGCGGTGATAACTCCCATAGACAGGCAATGTACCACACCAACTTCCAGGGTGGAAACAACACTCACCACGGCGGTAGCCTGCAACAACCAGGCAGAAGACAAAGTACTGCCCACCATATTTTGAGCCTGCAATCCACCACCTTTTCCGGGGCGGTACCAAGGCCATCAAAAGCCTGGTGTAAACACATCACAGAATAGAAAGGACTCACCCGAACTGCACGTTTTCCTGGCAAAAGCGTTTTTGTAAGCCAAATGAGAATGCTCTCAGGTCCCAACTTTCTTCTGCTAAATTCTGGCAGAAGAACCCATTGGAAATATCAAATGTTGCTTTATATTTTTTGCCCACTATGTTGTTTATCAGTGCTGTTCTATGTGAATTTTGTATTGCATATGTACGTGTATGACTGTTTAAGTATCTGTAATCTAAGACTATTCTATAGGAATGATTTGGCTTTGCAACCGGGAATAATGGATTATTCATTACAGAGGTGCAGGGCTCAATTACCCCTTGATATTTTAGCTAATGGAAGATCTCCCTCACTGGAGCTTTAGCCTTGTGTTTCACTGGATATTGTGTCTGAGGCTGGGGTGTAGACCTGATAGGCACTGCATGACACGGAGAATCCCTCTCCCAACCTACATGATTGTGGCATAATGCAGATGTCTGCGCTAGAGCCCATCTGACAGCGTAGGGTTCCTTTTCTGCCACTGGAACAAGATTACAGAAAGAAGGCAAAATGACATTTTCCCCATGTGGGAGCTTACGGACATGTTCAGCCAATAGGATGTCACAATTAAGTTTGTCCCAAAAGATCACACCAATGGTGCGTTCCATGCTCCCTCAATTCAGATCTTTAGATCATAAAGTCTATCCAATGGAAGTACGCGCCCGTCCGCCATTTCAACTGCAACAAAATCGCTAGTTGCTGTCGCATCCAGATGATCTTTCAGACTCTGGCGACATATCGTGACCTCTGCTGCGCTGTCTAGCAGTGTCACTGACCACGTCTTGTTCTTCAGCTATGTTCTCAAGTTTATTGGCATTTTTGATGAATAGTGCTGCCACCTTTTTCTTTTTTAAACTGTGGCTTTTGTCGTGAAGTCTTTTCTTCTTTTTTGACTACGACAAATCTTTCTTTTGTTTCACGTATTCAGGACTTCGCTCAGGATGGCCCCCTCTCTCGCTACGCCTATCAGGAGCATCCTGAAAGGAAAGAGAGGGAAGTGAATCAGTATATCTATCAGAAGTTCTAATATTCTCCCTATTTCGGAGAGTATATCTCCTTTTGGAGTTCACCGGATGTGGAGAGACTGCTCTCTGCTTCTGTCTGTCTTTAAATTGTTTTGGCTTCTCCCAGAGCTTTTTCAAACCCTTCTGTGTCTGTTTGGTGCCTTCCTTAGGGGTGGTACTCTGTACTTCCAAATTCTTTGGCTTGGCTCCCAGACTATTCCGTCCTATGCTAGTGTAGGTAACGGAAATACCGTTAATATTACTGAGTATTATCGAGGATATTGCATCAAAATTATGCATTAAGGTGCTGCCCCTTGCTCATTCTGTATTTGTTTTACCACCTCTGATAAATTGCCAAGTGTCGGGGTACCATGTGTGGTAGTATATATTGTAGTATCCTAAACACCATCATTGGTGGCGCCAATAAGGTATTTTCACCCGCTCTGTGGGTACTTTATCCATAATAGTATGCACTGTTTGTGGATTAATCCCAGTAGCCATTTGGTATCCAGCAGGTGCTGGTGGTGCTGGATGCACTGGTGTTGTGTTCAAAGTCCGCATTACAAACTGAACAAGCCTTCTATATAATGTTACAATTTCATTATATAAGTTTCGCAGATCTGCTACTTGCAAATTCTGTGTATCTGGGTGAGGTTTGTATGTGGCAAACATAGGCCACGTAGGTCCGTCATTACTTAAAGGTCCTAATTTCACTCTTTGTATTACATGTGGAAGGGCGCCTTCAAACCAGTTCTGATGCTCTTGGTATGTGAGCGATATTTCATGGTACTGGTATGCTCGGTACAGTTAAGGTATGTTTGCAATTTCGAATGTGTGGAATGTATGTGTTCTTTGGTCCACCTCGGAAAGGTGACCCAACAATAAAATGTTTCTGTTTGGTATGCTTCATTAGCTTCTATTATCAGAGTAAGATCCCCGCCATCTCCAGTAAGGCCATGCACTAGTAGGTGTTGTGTTAGCATTTTCAGGAATATCCATGGCGTTAGCCATATTTGTTTAGAGAAACGGAACACCAAAAATGGGGAGTAAAGTCCTTTTATGAGTTCAAGCTCGAACAACCTACAGCTTAATCAGGTGTTACCTTTAAAGCTGATGAGGATTTTCCCAAAGACCACAAACTTCTCCGTTTAATGGTACTTAGGGTACCTGTTGTCTGTGAGACAGTGATAGTCAGGGTATCCGTAGATTAGTGCCTAAACACCATCGATCGTGGTGCCATGTCATAGTTGGACTCTTGCTCTATGCAAGACTGCTGGTTTAAGGATGACAGTACTTATGTTTGTAGGCGACTATGCCTATTCTACAAAAAGTCGCAGCTGTCATCCCAACCCTTCCGGCTCACTAGCAGCACCTCACCAAAAACCCAAACAGTAAAAGGTGATTTGTGGCAGCCTTTACACATGAACTCGAGAGTAAGACATCTCAGGGAGTGTCGTGGTTAAACAGAGATTACCCCTTTCTCACAGATACATCATGTCTCATCCAAACACAGGCAATAACGAAGATGCAGTAAAGTTTCAATAGTTTTTATTTAACACAACTGCAAACTGCGATAAGTTGCATGGGCTGCAATGATTAGGATAATGAACAGCGCAAGAAACAGAATTGTAAAGACAAGAGTCATTATTACAAAGACCTCCACCATCTTGCAATAGCATGAAAAGACATAAGGTGTGTAATATGTCCTAATACCCTAATATGATAGGCCTATCTTCCTACCTAAAGGAGAGCCATGTTTGCTAAACCGAATCTGCCAATGCCATGTCCATGAGAGGAGCTCTACACCCTCGTTACCTTGGAATGAGGTCTCTATCTCAGACTCCGCAGGGACACGAAGATTGGGTCAGCGTCATGACGACGTGCAGCATCGATATCAATGATGGTGGCAATGCCCTCTGGTCTGAATCCCTCTGATTATCTGTCTAAAGTGTGATGTATTTATACAGATCTACTTGGACCCCTGACGTAGGTGTGTTCCCAAACAATAGATAACAGACATGCTTGGGGCGGCAATTAATATAAACAATTCCCTTGAAAGTATAGAGAGGGAAAGTACCTAAGTGTGAACACCTACTGTTTGTTTGTCTTTGTCACTTGACCTTGTCACCTTAACGCGGTGGCACTGATAATGCAAAGCATAACAAGTGGCCAAACTATAAACAAGGCAGCCATCTTAGAAGAATTAAATAATTAAATGGCTAAGACAGAGCAAGCTAAGTAGGTTAAAAGTCACTAGGTGACGGGGACACGAGTCTGCAAGCCGAAGGCTAAGCTAACTCTTGTTATCCAATTAAAACAAACTAGGATTCACTACATAACCTTCTAACTAGAGGAGAGCTGGGTATATTAAACCTAATCTGCCAATGCCATGTCCCTGGAAGGAGCCCCTAACTCTCGTTACCTTGGAATGAGGTCTCTTACTCAGACTCCGAAGCAACACAAAGTCCGGGTCAGCGTCAAGGCGACGTGCAGCATCAATAGCAGCGATGGTATCTGGTCGGAATCCCTCTGATTATCTGTCTAAAGTGTGATGTAGTTATACAGATCTACTTGGACCCTTGATGTTGGTTGTTCCAAAACAATAGATAACACAGCATGCTTGGGACGGTAATTTCTAATGTGAGCACCTAAAGTTTGTCTGTGTTGCATGAGTTGACGCCTTAGCGAGGTGACACTGATAACATAAATCTAAACAAAATGGCCTAACTATAAACAAGGCAGCTATCTTAGAAGAATTAATTAAATAAATGGTCTAAGACAGAGCAAGTTAAGTAGGTTAAAAGTCATTAGGTGACAGGGGCACGAGTCTGCAAGCCAAAAGGCTAAGCTAACTCCTTTTATTCCTTTAAAACAAACTAGGATTCACTACACTACGCTATGCTCCACCTGGAGCACCAACGCTGACGAAGACGACGACAGTGAGTACAGCCGCCCAGCACACAAGGGAAAGTGGGAGGAAAACGAGAGTGACACACACTATGCACACAACCAGCTGCACACAAAAAACAATTTGTCCCCGAAAAATGGCAGAATAAGGCAAGGACACACAGAATGGACAAAAGTGATTGTGATCAGATCAAATTAAAAAACCAATAATTCGATTTGTCAATGAAATAGATATATAAACATGTACACAAAGGGACACTGCCCAGTCCAATGTTCAAAGGGCCCACATGGCCACAGGGCACAGTCTAAGACCCAACTCGAGTCCTGACCACATCCGCATAGTACACTGCAGGGGCATCAGTTTGCAATTAGGCAGGCACCTCAGAGGGACGGGGGGCACCTCAGCCGAATGCATGAACAAGCCCACTGGTTCTGGCAGGGGCAACATGCCCATTGTTCTGTCCCGGGGAGTGCAAGGCCACAGTCTCTCGAGTGGGTGACTTTCCCACTGGTCTTGGAGGGGGCTCTATGCCCATTGCTAATTGCTGGGTAGTAAAAGGCCACAGTCTCTGGAATGGGTGACTTTCCAACTGGTTCTTGAGGGGGCAGCATTGCCATTGCTCTTTGCTGGGGAATGCAAGGGCACGTTCTCTGGAGTGGGAGACTTTCCCACTGGTTCTGGAGGGAGCAACATGCCCATTGCTCTTTGCTGGCAGTGCAAGGCCACAGTCTCTCATATGTGAGACTTTCCCACTGGTTCTGGAGGGGGCAATTTTCACAGCAGCCCCTGGAGTGTGGCCTACATGGCATCCACTGGCGGTGATGGCTGCACAGTGGTCGTGTATGGGGGAGCCTCCTGGGCAGCCTCTGCACTGTTTGATGGCTGCAGTGTGGTGGTGGATGGAGGAGCCTCCGTGTCAGCCTCTGCACTGTCTGATGGCTGCAGTGTGGTGGTGGATGGAGGAGCCTCTGGGTCAACCTCTCCACTGTCTGATGGCTGCAGTGTGGTGTTGGATGGAGGAGCCTCCTGGGTAGCCTTTGCACTTTCTGATGGCTGCAATTCATCAGCTGGGGGTGGGGGCCCAGTGACAGCTGCTGGTGGTGGAGGTGTCACCCTGACAGCCTCTGCTGGAGTAGAGGGCTTCGTCTCCTCCAGTTCATGGGGCATGGATCCCTTGCCCTTCCTGGCAGCGGTGGTTGGGCTCGTCCCCTTCTTTCGCTGGAGTGGGTGACTTTCCCACTGGTCTTGGAGGGGGATCCATGCCCATTGATAATTGCTGGGGAGTGCAATGCCACAGTCTCTGGAGTGGGTGACTTTCCCACTGGATGTGGAGGGGGCAACATACCCATTGCTCTATGCTGTGGAGCGCAAGGCCACCATCTCTAAAGTGGGTAAATTTCCCACTGGTTCTGGAGGGAGCAACATGCCCATTGCTCTTTGCTGGGGATTGCAAGGCCACAGTATCCCAGGTTGGTGACTTTCCCACTGGTTCTGGAGGGGCAATTCGCACAGCAACCCCTGGAGTGTGGCCTACATGGCATCCGCTGGCGATGATGGCTGCAGTGTGGTGGTGGATGGAGGAGCCTCCGGGGAAGTCTCTGCACTGTCTGATAGCTGCAGTGTGGTGTTGGATTGAGAAGCCTCCAGGGCAGCCTCTGCACTTTCTGATTGCTGCAATTTATCAGCTGGGGGCCCCGTGACAGCTGGTGGTGGTGGAGGTGTCACCCTGACAGCCTCCACTGAAGTAGAGGGCTTTGTCTCCTCCAGTACATGGCGCGTGGATCCCTTACCCTTCCTGGAAGGGGTGATTGGACTTGTCCCCTTCTTTCCTGGTGGTTCAGGTTCCTTTTCCTTCTTTCCTGGTTGTGCAGGCTCCTTCCCCTTCTTTCCTGGTGGTGGAGGCTGGCTCCTTCCCCTTCTTGCCTAGTGGGGCTAGCTTCATCCCCTTCTTTGATGGAGGAGTGGTATCCTTACTGCAACAAGTAGGTGGTGCTATCACTGTCCCTGTGGACTGTGTGGCGGAGGTGCTGGGTTGTTTCTGTGGTACCCTGCTCACAAGGGCAGGACGGGGGTAGGGAAGAGGTCAATTTGGGAAAGTAAAAGCTTTTTAGGGACGTTGGGGTGGAAGGAGGGAGGAGTAATGGGAGTAGAGGTTGAGGGTGTGGTGTTGGAGCTGTATGACTGCTGGACTTAGGTGAATGTAAATCGGTAGGATGCTGATGTGAGGTGGATGGCTGTTGGTGTGTGAGTGCTTGCGTTTGTGTCCTTTAGGAGAGGGGGCACAGACAGGGTGGGAGAGGACAGAGGGGACGCATGCATGGGTGTTCTGGAGGTGTCTGCCAGTGAAGTTTGTGTCCTGCTTTGTGTGGTGATGTTGGTAGTGGATATTAATGTAGTGCATGTAAGTGTAAATGTGGACATGACTATGAGGGAGGTGGAGGAGGAGGGGGAGGGAGAGACAGTGGAGGCAGTGGATGTTGTTGTGTCTGCAACTCCATGGTGTTTGCTTGAGTGCTTGTGGGATGAAGTGTGGTGCTTGTGTTTGTCTGTGCCACTCTTGGGTGTTGTCTTGTGTGAATGCCCATCTGTATGTGTGCTTGTGATGGGTTGGGGTTAAGGAGAATGGGACTGGGAAGTGGGAGTTGGAGGGGGGATGGTAGAAACGGGGGCAATGGCGGCCATCAGAGAGGAAGCCAGAGCCTGAATCGATCTCTGTTGGGCCTCCAATCCACTGTGGATGCCCTCCAGGAATGCATTGCGTTGCTGCATCTGGGATGCCAGTCCCTGGATGGCATTCACAAGGGTTGACTGACTTACAGAGATGGATCTCAGGAGGTTATTAGTCTCCTTACTCAGGGCAGCAGGGCTCACTGGGGCAGGGCCTGAGGTGCCGGGGGCAAAGGAGATGCCCACCCTCCTGGGTGAGCGGGCACGGGAAACTCACTGAGGGCCTACAGGGAGGGCGGTGATGGTACAGAGGGTGGGGCTGTACCTGCAGCTGGGGTGGTCGCAGAGGTGTCCGCCACCACCAGGGAGCTTGCATCGGAGGAGGTGTCTGAATCTGTGTTGTCTCCTCCAGTCTCTGCCGTTGTGCTCCCCTAGCCCTCCATCCAACTGATTCCCTTGGCGCCCATGGATTCTGCCTCCTGGGTCATGTGGTATGCAGCTCCCTCTGTCACCAGTGCCTCTGCTTCTCTGCCAGATGATGCTAATGCACACAAGACACAGGACATAACACATGACACAGGACAGGATGACAAAATAAGAAAGGGGGGGAGAGAGACAAAGGATACACTGGTCAATGACTGCACCAACACCAGAGTTGGCATACAAATCACCGTCACACACAGGGAACCGGCTTAAGCACTATGCATTGCACTACCAGGGATAAGTCTACTCACTAAGGCAAGAAGAGGACAATACTGCAGCACTCCTGGGACCCGCGATGCCCTGCCTGAAATGGACTGCAAACAAGCTAGGTCACCTGTATTTGCCATACACCCATTACCCTTCATATGACCAACGCAGCAATGTCTGGCCTGGCCTTAGGGACATCCACGAACACACATCCACCACCTTGGTACCATCCCACCAGCCAAAATATGTATTGATACCCACTGTATTTACCCCCTTGTGGCTGCTGTGATTCCCTCAAGCGCCCATACAGCTCAGGGTAGGCCACCGCCAGTATGCAGGCCATCAGGGCGGTCAGGGTCCGATGGGCACCCCTTCCTCATTGGGAGGCCATCCCCAGCTGGGCCACCACTATCTTCCCTGCCCAGCGTCTCAGGTCCTCCCACAGTTTCCGACAGTGGGTGCTCCTCCTGCTGTAGACCCCTAGGGTCCGCACGTGCTTGGCGATGGCACACCATAATCCCTTCTTTTGATGGGCGCTGACCTGCAAAGGCAATACAGACAGGAGAACACCATTAAACAAACAGTCCAGCCCGTCGCACAAATGGCCTACCACACTTGTTTCCATCTCCATAGGCACACACATAGCTCAGCGCACAACATGTACACCGCCAACAGACAATCCCACCAGCCACCACCCACTCTTACACAATGCTTGCAAACACATCTCCATCAGGAAACAAGTGATGACTGAGTTAGAAAATGGCAGTGACGTCCGCAGTGGTGTACACCGTCACCGCCTGCGTAGATCCCCATTGGCCACTGTACTCCATAAAGCCCCATATTATCCAAGGAGGAATTGCATGGCAGTGCAAGACCGCCTTCTGCCACGACCCCCAACGTCGGCGGAGTTACCTCACTTCCACCTGTCCCTACATACAGGACTGACGGTTGCCATTTCGCGGGGGCAGGCATATCGACATTAACTGCGTCTCAGCCTAGATTAGCACATACCTCACCATTAACACTGTCCCAGTACATAGGTTCACCATGTGGACTGCTGTTGTGGTTTTGTTGTTCCAATTGTGACAGCCTACTCACTCTTGTGTCCCTTAGATACCTACCGCTGTGGATGAATAGGAGTGGAGACATACCCCATGTACAGACCCCTGGTGGACTTAGCTACACTGGAGGACAGGCACATTATACTCACCTATAGACTGGACAGGGCCACAATCACAGAGCTGTGTGCCCAGTTGGAGCCTGTCCTGATCTCATCTATCTGTCATCTGACTGGGATCCCCCTCTAGTGCAAGCGCTATCAGTCCTCCATTTCCTGGTGACAGGTTCTTTCCAAGTGACAGTGGGCTTGGCAGCAGGAATGTCACAGCCAATATTCTCAATCATGCTGACAAGACTGTTGTCTGCCCTGGTAAAAAGCATGTGCAGCTCCATAGCTTTTCCCCAGGTGGAAGATTTTGCCACAGTGAAGGCCGTATTCTAAGCAATGGGACATATCCCCAATATTATTGGGGCGATTGATGGGACACATATTGCGTTTGTCCCCCTGCCAGAATGAACAGGTGTACAGGAATCGTAAGAGTTTCCACTCTATGAATGAGCAGATGGTGTGCCTGGCGGACCAGTCCATCTCCCTCATCAATGCTAAGTATCCTGGGTGCCTATGTCCTGAGGAAAAGCAGCATCCCAAATGTGATGGGCCAACTACAAAGGCACAGGTTGTGGCTAATAGGTGAGCCTTGGTCGCCACCCACTGTATGTTAGTGTATGCCTCTGGTGTTAACCTCATAGGATAGTGTGTGGCTAAATTATGTCCCTCAATACCTGCAGGTGACTCTGGCTACCGAAACCTATTGTGGCTGCTTACCCCTGTGAGGAATGTCAGGACAAGGGCTGAAGAATGTTATAATGAGGCACGTGGGCGAACCAGACGGATCATCAATAGAACCTTCTGCCTCCTGAAGGTCAGGTTCAGGTGCCTCCATCTGACAGCTGGATCTCTGTGCTACTCAACCGAGAAGGTCTGCCATATAGTAGTTGCATGCTGCATGTTGCACAACCTGTCCCTCAGACGCCATGTACCTTTTCTGCAGGAGGAGGAGACTGGAGATGCCCTTGTGGCTGCACTAGACCCTGATTACAGTGAGGATGAAGAGGCTGAAGATGAGGATGAGGACAATAGAACATCAATTATCCATCAGTACTTCCAATTACACACAGATGAGACAGTGTAATTTCACATTTCTATGACTATTGTGTTCTCTGTATGACTGTGGCATGATGGCATCAACCACTTTTTACCTCTGCTTACTGTCACCTATGGATTACCATTTCACAGATGTCGGTGCAATTACAACTGTGTACTGATGTGCTGACTACAGCCAGCTACAGGTCATTATTTCTATGCTCTCACACTGTACAGTTCATTTGCAACGGATGTAACTGTTTCCATAAATACACGGTTTCAACACATGACATACAAGTATTTGAGTTGTTTTCAAGGGTTTATTGTAGTGCTAAGAAATTGAGGGGACGGTACAATTGAACGGGGTGATGATGGAGGAAATCCGGGGTATTGTTCCAGTCTGTTTGTAGCACAGGTGCAGGGTCCAAGTGGCCAAAGCAAGGGAAGCAAAGGCAGTTCATGGTGGACAAGGTGACTGAGTGGGACACATGGGGGACAATCAGGAGAATCTCATTTCCTGGTGGTAGTCTTGGCAAGTGTCTCTGACTTCTATCTGGGACACAGGGAACGTTTGCGGGGTGGTTCACCTTCTGCGGGGAGGGGTGCTGTTGGACTGTGGGTCATGTGCTAGCATGAGCAGAAGTGGAGGGCGGTCAAAGGGCTGGCTGGTGGTAGGGCCCCGTTGGTGTGCTGTTGCCTCCCCCATGATGTTGGCCGTGTCTGCCAGCACCCCTGCAATAGAGATCAGGGTGGTGTTAATGGCCTGCAAGTCCTCCATGAGCCCCTGATACTCCCCCTCCTGCAGCCGCCTGTTCTCCTGCACATTGTCAAGGATCTGGCCCATCGTGTCCTGGGAATGTTGGTAGGCTCCCAGGATCTCGAAAAGTGCCTCCTGGAGAGTTGATTCCCCGGTCCTGTCCTCCCCCTGGTGCACAGCAGTCCTCCCAGAGTCCCTGTTGGCCTGTGCCCTTGTCCCCCGAACGGTGTGCCCACTGCCACTGACCCCAGTTCCCTGATTGTCTTAGGCGTCAGGTGTGGCCTTGGGTCCCTGTACAGGTGGGCACACTGCTGATTGACGTGTCCTGGGGACAGAGGTGTGGGTAGACTGTGTGGGTGCTGTGGTGTTGGATCCTGATGGGGGAGGCTCTGTGGGGGTCTGTGAGTGGTCTTGGGTGACTAGCTGTCCAGTGGTACCTGATGGGCCAGGTAGGGCATCCAGGTCCTCAAGTCCAGAGTCACTATCATCAATGGGGGAAACTTCTGTTGGGGGACTGTAGGAAAGTAGCCTCTATCTAGCATGGGTACCCCCATTTTTGGCCTGTTTGTGAGTGTGTGTCAGTGTGTTTTTACTGTGTCACTGGGATCCTTCTAGCCAGGACCCCAGTGCTCATAGATAAAAACCTATATGTCAGTGGGTTTTGCCTGTCTCACTGGGATCCTGCTGGCTAGGACCCCAGTGCTCCTAGTTTGTGGCCTAATGTATGTGTTGTCAGTAGTGCTTAACTGTGTCACTGAGGCTCTGCTAACCAGGACCTCAGTGCTTATCCTCTCTCTGCTTTTAAATTTCTTACTGTATGCCAGTGACTTCATTTACCAATTTCAATTGGCATACTGGACCCTGCTTATAAGTCCCTAGTATATGGTACCTGGGTACCCAGGGCATTGGGGTGCCAGGAGATCCTTATGGGCTGCAGCATTTCTTTTGCTACCCATAGGGAGCTCAGACAAACCCCTACACAGGACTGCCATTGCAGCCTGTGTGAAATAGCGCACACACTATTTCAGAGCCATTTTCACTGCACTTAAGTAACTTATAAGTCACCTATATGTCTAACCTTCGCTTGCTGAAGGTTAGGTGCAGAGTTACTAAGGGGCATATTTATACTTTTTGATGCAAAACTATGCTGACGCAGTTTTGCATCAAAAAGTTTAACGCCGGCTAATGCAATTTCTTTGCGCCACACGGGCATCAAATTTATACTTTGATGCTCCGTGGTGCAAACCACGAGTTAGAGTCAATTTTTTCTACTCTATCCATTGCGCTACATCGTAAAGCAAAATGACTTCAACATGGCGAAAATTACTTTAATCCGGTTTACGATGTCGCAAACCGTATAGGCGCCATTTTTCCCCGCAATAGCATCAAAAAGTGGCAC
Source organism: Pleurodeles waltl (assembly GCF_031143425.1). NCBI lineage: Eukaryota > Metazoa > Chordata > Amphibia > Caudata > Salamandridae > Pleurodeles > Pleurodeles waltl. The sequence goes on from NC_090446.1 coordinate 233,268,426, forward strand.
AAACACAGCAAAATGTGCAAAGGAGCCCCAAAATGGATCCCAGAAGCCAGGAGAGACTCCAGGAATACCCCAATCGACCAGGAACCAGCCAGGAGGGCCCAGACAAGACCCAGAAGAGGGAGAAGAAATAAAAGAAGTGTCATTTCAATGCGGAGAAGCAGGAAATACTGGTGAAAGAGGTGACAGAACACCAGTATCAACGTTTGTCACCTCAAAATTGCCAATTGGGAGGAGAGAGGCAATTTGGCAACAAATTGGGGCGTCAAGCACCTCCGGATTCCCTGGACCAGATGGAAGAGATGGTGGCAGCCGCCATCCCAGAGGACATCATCACAGGGATTCAAGGACATGACAGCGCAGACTATAGGAAACAAGACAGATGCAGGGTAAGTTGCATGGGGGACAAAAATGGCTAAATGTCAACTGCAAGTGGGGAGGACATACCTACTACACAATGCATGTCAGCCCTGAAAATCAGGCAGTAGAATGGGCAGAGGGGCGCGGCACGGGTGCATGGGCTTTGCAGGGGAAACCAGAGGCACAGCACAACACTACACCAACAACCTTTGCATGGGGGTACTCTGCCATGCCAAGGATGTTGGAAAGGCAAAGCCAGTCCAGGTTGTTAGGGTACAACGTAAAACTAGCCTGCTGTCACACAACACCTGGTATTGTCACAACATGAACTAGGGCCCAATTTCCAGTCTCAGGCCATATCCGCAAGTGGCATGTACCATTGACAACAGTTGCCACTACCACCTGTACTGTGTGTGCTGGTCAAGTAGCAAATGGCAGTTAGGTGCCCATGGATCAAGCACACCCAAAATAGAGGGTTCAGGATGATGATGAAATCAATCCCCTGTAATTCCTAACAAAGTGTAAATCCTGTCAAATACTCATGTCTATAGGTGCAATAAACATCAGGTATTGTTACTTACATTGTGAAGTACACAGCAGTAATGTCATACCCAAGCTGCACATTCCAGGGTCTATCCTGTGCCTATGTTACAATAGCTGTAATACCACCTTGCAACATCCCAAATGTCATACTGCTAAGACAACAGCATTGAGGGGATAGACATATGTGTCTAGCTAGTGAAACACACCTGCACAGTCATAAGAGGAAATGGAACACTGCCAGGCCCAACAGTGTAATCCAATTTAGCACACATTCCCCAACATCAACATGACACACTACCAATGCTGACACCTGTTTCATGCCATGCCAATGCTATACATAGTATGTGCTTGGTCTCAGCAACATATAGGTGTATGTGAAATATCAGAGACTGGATCAGTCCCATATTGTTAAGTGTGGTGCAAGTGGCATCAGAACCCCCACAACAATTGCAAGGCCTCACCATGCTAATGGAAGAAGACGGAGGGTTGAGTAGGACATGCAGGTGGGGCATAGGAAAATGCTAATATTAATGACAGGAACAATGAACAGGAACCAAGATTACAGTGACTCACTGATAGGAAGTCAGTAATGTCACATTACAACTGCCAAAACACAGACATACTAATTGTACAATAACTCTTTGCAGAGGATGATGGCTCTCCTGTGGATATGCCTGTCCTGGACTTCCCTGATGACATGTATGACAAGCTGACAAACATTAACCAGCAGACCCTCCATGATGTCCTTGGAACCCTCTAGACCCCACCTTAAGTCGCAAGGAGGAGTACAGATGCAGCAGCCATCACAGAAGACCTACCCACCACCCCAATAGCACGGCATGCCAGCTCCAAACCATCTGAGGACTCTGAGGACACTGGTACCTCCTTTGAGAGGACAGCAGTGGGAGTACAGCGGGAGCTGGCCAAGGAGGTGTGGGTGGGGAGGCAAAATATGCAGCCAGCCTTGAGGGGATGCGCATGTGCATGATGTCATCTGCAGAACAGGCAGCAGCCATGCAAGCGCTACCATCCCTCCTGCAAGGATAACAACAATGTGTGATGGATTTCACCACAGCAGTTAGGGAGTTGCCACAACACCTGGCATACCAAACCTTTCACTGTGTGCAAGAATGCAATCATGACCCCCTCAGGGCCGACCTGGCTGCCTACCACAGTGATCTAGCAGCTCCTCCTTGCTGCAGTAATGCCGTTAGTAGCCCCACAGTTGGCAGCTACTGGAAATTCTGACTCCACGTCTTCAAACACTGAAGTGTGTGTTGCCCCTTCAAACCCACCATCACCAAGGGCAGAGGAGTAGACACACATATCAAACGAAGAAGACATGGAACAGATCACCTTCCCCCGTAGGAGTACCCGGTAGCACAAGTCCATGCCACATGGGCACTGATTTCCTAGGTCCCGTGCTTGTTAACATGCCAGTCTTGCTACAGTTGGTACCAAGCACTGTTCTCCAGCACACTGTTAACCTTACCACTATGCACTGCAATTGTCTCTCACTACCTCATTGGCAATTCATGTTCCTCTGCATTGAATGACACTTTACCCCAGCATGTCCAATGACATGTCCCTCACCATTGCACTTGTGTTGCATCACAATAGAAGGAGTCACACTAATGGACTTACAGTCCTGGACTATGTAAATATTGCACTACAGCACCTTAAAATAGATTGCACTTACACAACCACTTTGTCTCTGTGTAAGGGGACACATCAACTGTGTAAGTGATTTGAGATGTATGTAACATGTCAATGGCCATGGAATGTCAATACAACAGTGTAGAAAGAATGTGGGCTGATAACTATGCACTGGGGTCTGGATTGTAACATCATCTGTGCTTCCTTGGGCTTATTTCTGAAGTTAAATGAGAACAAACAGTATAATGCTGTGTTAAACTGAAAACGTCTGCTCCAAAGTATGTATAAGATGAAACTCAATATGGCCAATATTCCCTTCCAAGACAATCTTTATGTATGTGACATCTGACTATAAACTTTAATCATACACACACACCATACAGCAGGAATGGATGTGTATGAGTGTATGGACAATTCTGCAACCTGGGAGTATAATGTAATAAATGATAGGTGTGAGTAATGTATACAGAACTTCATAAGATTATAACATCACCCAGCTTATCAGGGTTCACATGAACATCAGGCTGCAGGCAGACGTCCCACAGTGGTCAAGATTCCAATACAGGACTTAAACGATGACAGATTTAAAAACACACCAACCTTTACAACACATTGGGAACCATAGTAACCTTGAGTAGTGGGTGCAATGGATGGCAGATGCATAGAGAAGTAGCTTTGTTGCAGCACCCAATGTGACAGCTCCTTTGGAACTGGAAATAACCATGTCAATAATGTGATTCTGATGCAGGATGGACCACAAATGTAAATGCTAAATTGACACTGTACACCGATGCCAAGGCCCTGATCCGGAAGCATATGACACATCCTGTGAAGGAGTACCTAAAACTTTATTTTACAGTAATAAAGGAAACTTAAACTAGGGGAGACACCTTAACTAACCTAACCTATCCTAACTATACATTACCCACAACTGGCACTAACTACCCTAAGCTAAACTTAAGTTCCACATTTACCTAAACACTCTAAACATCAACCGCCCACCCCCTTATATGATGGGACACATGTAGAACAACATATACTAACCTAAACACATACTAACTTATCCTAAACATATATATATTTTTTTAATTGTTTTTTTATATACACATAAACCCCAATATCATCACCCATCCACCCACAAAAAACACATGTAATAATATAACACCGTCTATCCCCACCCACTTATACTAACTAAACTAACAGCCTACTCTAACCTAACACTAAGCCCCCTAAACCCAGTAAAGAAAAGAACAAGGAAAGAGGAGAGAGGGGAGGGAATCATGGGTGAGGATCCAAAAGTTACAAATTGGCCCTCCGCAGGATCTTTTTGATACCCCACGGTCTCCTGCTATTGCGGGATACCTCCTCCTGCAGCCTGTCCATCCTGCGCAACATCCGTTGCATGTCATGTTTCAGTGTCTGAAAATCCTGATTGTCTATCACGGCAGCTGGGGTTGTCTGGGTACCACTCGTAGATGCCATTGCTGGTGCCGGTGCTGTAGTTTGAGGGGGAGGTGCAGGAGGTGCTGCTTGTGAGCCCAGAGCAGACGAAGTTGAGGGACCTGCTACAGTGGCTGTCATCCCTGGGGCCACTGTGGTGTGAGCTGTGATGGTGGTGGCAGTTGTGGGCAATGCTGGCCCCCTTGGGCAAATGCCCACCATACCCTTGTGGCTCTTTCATGGTGATAACGACGTGCCATATTGTGGAACCCAGCCTCCACATTGAGTATGTAGCGGTAACGCACTGCCCACCTTTGGAATTCCCGTATCTCCTGGGCATTCATGTTGGCAGCTGTAAAAATAGAGAAAACCAAACATTAGTGACATCATTGTGTGATACATCTACAGATGATATTCTAACACTTGATCGAAAATTGCACATACTGTCCAAATCACAGTACAGATGATAGAATGTCCCTGAGGAATTACATGCCAATGCAGCCTACACATCAACTATCTAACAGCACAGCAATGCACAACAAGGTGTGTACTTAATTAAATGATCTGTGCATCTTTGTACTGCTATTAGTCACATAACAAATGCTGCAAGTACTCCACATGTGCCAGGCCATCTAATAACTATCTTCTGGATGACAATCAAGGCACACAAGACCTGGGATTTGTAAATGGAACTGCCTAGACGGCATACAGTTGGTAATCATGAGGGGGCATTGTAGTTTGGAACAGATGAATGTTTGAATTACATGTCTGTCATCTACACTGGGATCATCACACCTAGGTACACATATTTTCTAGCCCTTACCCTGTGCAGCAGGGGGTGACATGCAACACATACTTTCAAACATCAAGGACAGCCACAAAGCTTTGGACAGCTGTCCATGTGTTTAGTCAGTCCACCACAGGTAATGAGGTCTGCCAACTAGGATTGACTCAAACATTGGACAATCACATCAACACTAGTTTTTCTAATTGTGGACAATTGTCATCATCATTACATCTTACTGACACATTTCCAAAATCAAGCACATTGATGCAAGCACCCATCTGGCCTTGACCTGCATGCACGCCTATGACATTTCACTCAAGTGCCATATAAATGGAGTCATCCGTGCAGTCCTACATGTTCATTACTTAACAGGGATGCTCATGTCTGTGGGTAAAACGTATGCATCACTGGTCTGTGTGAATCAGGGTATGACTTGCTGACTAAGGGCCTCATTATGACCCTGGCAGCCGGCGGTAAGCTGGCGGTAACACCGTCAACAGGCTGGTGGTGTTCCGCCAAATTATGACCCTGGCGCAATAGCCACGGCCATACCGCCGGCCACTCCAACATACCACCAGGCACCGCTGCCTTGGGGATTATGAGTCCCCGACCACCAGCCTGGCCACAGACTCGGTGGGGTTGGCATGGGCAGTGCAGGGGCCCGAGGCACAGCCCCATCGTGCATTTCACTGGCCGAATTTCGGGCAGTGAAATGCGCAACAGATGGTACTGCACCCACTGCACATCAACATTGTCACCGGCTCTAGTACGAGTCAGCTGCAATTTTGATGTGAATTTTCCGCTGGGTCAGCGGACGGAAACACTGTTACCATCCACTGGCCCAGCGGAAAAAAGTCAAAATAGGGAGCCAGATATAACGCAAGCACTGGCGGTATAGTGGCACCCACTGCTTCGGCGGTCTTTGGCAAAGACCACCTAAGTTGTAATGAGGACCTAAATCATGACACTGGTTCACCTCCAAATTAATTACTGGCATACATGTAGCAACAAATCACCCAGTTCACCTTCCCATGCCTATAGCGCAGCACTCAACTCCCAATATATGACTCTCCGCCACAGAATATCCAACTTAAACATGGAACAAAATGTCAACCTCAAGTCAAGTGACATATCAGATCACGTGCCAGCACATCATACCTTGCAATGAGTCCAACACACAGGAGTCAATCACACAACAGCTGAAAACACAAGACAGGACAAATATATTAACACTTACTGGATACGTCTGGGTTAGCAAATTGAGCCACTTCACCAGTTGTATAGGGGGCACGTCCACTTGTAAAACATGGAAGGGTAATATGTGCTCAATGTCTGCTCACTGTACAAAACGTGGAGCAACAAATTACTGTGTGTGACATTTTATATGATAGAGCTGCACATCAGGCATGTAGACACACCAACAGACATAGGGGGTCATTCCGACGGGCCGGGGACGGAGGAAGCACCGCCAACAGGCTGGCGGTGCTTCAGGGGCAATTCTGACCGTGGCGGTAAAGCCGCGGTCAGAAAAGGGAAACCAGCGGTTTCCCGCCGGTTTTCCCCTGCCCCAGGGAATCCTCCACGGCGGCGCTGCAAGCAGCGCCGCCATGGGGATTCCGACCCCCTTCCCGCCATCCTGTTTCTGGCGGTGAAAACCGCCAGAAACAGGATGGCGGGAACGGGTGTCGTGGGGCCCCAGTGGCATGGGCACTGCAGGGGCCCCCTAACAGGGCCCCATTAAAATTTTCAGTGTCTGCAAAGCAGACACTGAAAATCGCGATGGGTGCAACTGCACCCGTCGCACACCAGCAACTCCGCCGGCTCCATTCGGAGCCGGCTTCATCGTTGCTGGGGCTTTCCCGCTGGGCGGGCGGGCGGCCTTTTGGAGGTCGCCCGCAAGCCCAGCGGGAAAGTCAAAATGACCGCCGCGGTCATTTGACCGCGGTGCGGTCTTTTGGCGGTCACCGCCTGGCGGGCGGCGCCTGCCGCCCGCCGGGGTCGGAATGACCCCCATAGTCATGCAAACATGCTTTGACACTGTCACTCCAGTTAGTAATAAACACACATATGCACACATGCACTGGCCCTAACAATCATGTGGTGCCAAACATGATTACTCAATTTTGTGCTAAATTAATTTGAGAGGGTACGCCATTTCATCATTTGCTATTATGAGAGACATGCAATGCCATATGCCTGGAGCACTGCAATACCAGTGACTCAGGTATTGTGACTTGTGCATCAAGGGACAATGAGTTACTGTGTGATGCTCATGTGGGTTGAGTTTCATTCAGAAATGATTGTGATTTCAATGGTCCATTATATGTGTGCCAGTGTTGTATGTAGGTTACATATGCCACATTGGCTGTATACTCAGATCTGTATATGCCCCCTATGACAACATGATGGCAGGGATCCTGTTTGTTACTTGATGACAATGTTACGCAAAACATGGATTGGCCATTTATCAGATTCAAAACAACAAAACGATGTATGCTGATCACCTGTCACAGAATGCATGGGCACAGGTGTAGTCATTGCACTGGAAATGTGTTACTTTGGGCCCTGTGTACCTATATCAGGTATTGCAAATCCCACTTTGCCACATTCATTAACTTAGAATTGCCAAGTTGGGTGATCTGTGGTAAATGACACTGACACTGTCCGCTAATTAAAACATGGGTTAGCAAATGTCCTACTTTTGCAATCTTGATGAGGTAGGTCTCTATTTGAAAGCACCTTTGGAATGGCGGCACTCACAGGAATGCTGGCCTGCTGATCTTAGCATACCAATATGTCTGTGATAGCCTTCATACTGAGATGTTAACAATTGTACATATGCTGCACCATATCAGCAGAGGTGTACCAAAAGTAAAATAACAAACTATTTTGTCACTTAAAATGTATAATAGAAGCAGTCGGTCCCTTGCACAACATCTTGCAAATAAATAGTTTGTGACCGCGAATTCACAAAGAGCAGAGATCCCATAATGACCCATTCATTTTACAAAATTGTTTGGCTATAAAGTGACACAGATGGTAACTGCACCAGCTCTGTACCAGCAATTGTGTCCTAGGCAAAAATTTTGTTGGGCCAATCTACTCAATGATAGGATCTCAACGCCCACCCCGAAAAGCCACGAGATGAACTTGTTTTGTGCTGCTGCAATCTGGTAGCTTACAGGCACAATTAGGTTTGGCCATGTGAAAGAATTTCTGTCCACACATAAACACACAGAAACAATGAACTTAGGGCCAGATGCGTCTTTTTTTGTGTAGCATTTGCTTCTTTTGTTTACGCTACAGCTATGGAAAGTAGCAGAAAAAAATTGGATGGTAGCAAGTATGCTATACTTTGGAATCCAGAAATAATGCAAATGCTGCACAAACAAAGTAGAAATATCGGCCTAAGATATTAGCACAGGTTAGGAACAGCTTTGTACGTATGGCATCAATACTGTTCTGACAAGGTTTTTAAAAAATGGGAATTACATTGGTTCCTTGTATTAGCATGTGAAATATATCCCATTCCTGGTACACTCACAGGCCCTGAATCATAAATTGGTTTGTGGCACATTACCATCATCTCTCAATGCCAAAGCGGCACTAATTTACAAGAGAAAATTGTCTTTTGTAAGTTTGTGTAACTTTCGCGTCAACAAATGACGGTAATGCATTGCAAAAATTGTATAAATCAGGGCCACAGTTTGTTCATTTTGCATTCCACATGTCCACAAACATTGCATGAAGCATGACACAAAATCTGCTACTGTCATTTTAGAGCATTGTAATGTACACAATAGTCAAATTTGTACTCACCAACAGGGCCACCAATAGCCACACCCAGGTGGTCCAGCAGGTCCTGCTCTCGGGCCACCAGGTCAGCCCACAGATGTTTCAATTGGTGGTTGTTGCGCTGGCTGTTAAAGATTCTTCTTAGGTCGAACAGCACCTTTGCCCATCTGAGCCTCCTTGCCTCCGTGTGATACCCCTGTATCACCCAGCCCCCAGCCTCCAACATCAAGGGGAGGAAGTGGCACAACAGCCACATAAAAGCATGTAGCTCGTCCTGACCCTTTCTCCCCAGACGTGGCCTACGCAACATCTCCAAAAAAATAGGATAGGAAAGGGTAAAGAGAGAAAAACAGGGAAAGGAGGTATGAAAAGGAAAATTAACTAACCCACAGACAGCCCAACAAACACCCCAAATAACAATACCCACTAACACACTCCCAACAGAACAAACACAAATATAATCACAATAAATGACAATAAAACATGTACGCAGATTAACACAGACAATTACAAACCAACAGAATACAATAGCAATAGCACATAGGAGACAAAAACACAATTTTCACAGAAACAACTCAAGTCACAGCCACACAGTCTAGTATAATCACAGACAGCAAAGTTAAAGTGAAAGCACATACACTGTACCATTTCTGTAAACAGGATATCCTATTACATCACTTCCTGTCTCAATTGCGGTGCGTTTATCATATTGCATATAAATTTATGATGCTTACGAGGTTTGAGTCAGTTTGTTTTGACACATATGCATGAAAATTCACCCGCATTCAAGGATCAGTACATTTTTAATGGATAACCGATTTCCTGGGGTGCAGTGTTGGGCTTAACGCTAGGGACGAATCGATGTATTATGGGTGTGAGCGTCATTTTTTAACGCAGATGCTTTATGTTTTGATGCATATGCGTCTTTTTTTACGCTTTTGCATAAAAAAATCTGTCTTAAACTATGTTTGTGTTATTTTTCAGTTTTTTACATGCATGCAGCCTATAACTGTACAAAGGTAGGATGGTATGACCTGCAATGTGTTTTCTAGTGTTTGGGCACATGTGGCAGACCTTACCACTGCGGACCATAATACCAATGATGTTGTGCTGGATTAGCTCTCTTAACTGACGCAACAGCAACACAAACTTTTGGAATAAAATTGATATTTCCTAGTTTGAGCAGGTGTTGCATCAATAGAGGATAGCAAGGTTACGCACCCAAACAAATAGACTCATGGCCTGTGTGTTTATGTCTGTGAATTGGCTCTTCAAATTGTTGTTGTGCCTCTGTGTGAACGTCACAAGAAAAGTCTGGTATAATGTGCATGTAGGAACGTGTTATAATTGTGTATAACCATCAGATGCCATTCATTGAGGTACATTAGTCATGATATGTGTTTGTTATATCTGTTGCGTCTTATGCTGTGTGTACTTCCTTGACTTTGGGGACAAAACATTTCCCATGACGAACTATACACACAATAGATTGAGGACGGTTGATAATGGCTATGTCAGATATGTAACCTATCACATTTAAAGAAATGTTAAATACCACCTCATGGTCACTTGTGTTTATACTATCCATGAGTCAGGCATTTGAACTTGCTAGGCAGGTACAGTGTTTGTGACACAGTGTCTCAAATCCAATTCTAAAACTGTTATGTACAACACAGTTTGAGTCATGTAAATTACCTATGTTTCTCCTGTGGCTGTGGAGGACCAGCAGACCATGCTGCATGTGTTCACATATTTCCAGTGGTTCATTGCACAAAGGTGTCCAGTTCAACTGTGTGGCCATGTGTACCCTGTGTCAGTATTGGCCTCCATGTTGTCACAGTTACGTGCAGGTCTAGTCATGAGTCTGTGGTGCCAATCCCTGAATTAACAGAGTATCCTTCAAAGCAGAATTGACCTAAAGCCAAAGATAAATTAATGGCACACCTTGGGATAGTCCAGCTATGGCACTGCAGAACTTTTATAAGGCTGATGACAGGGCAACCTTGGTGTGCTCAAAAACTTTATGAATCAATAATAGGAAACAGACATCTTTCATCACAACATTTGTACACAGGGTGGGCTCTAAAATTCCCACTGCAACAGGGAACATCAGTGCCTCTGTGCTGATTAATCTCAAAGCTAATCACCATGCAAGCCCCATCAAAAGGTGGCAGCAGAAGTGAATCTGTGTGTAGACCGTCAGGGCACAAACATGTTTTGTCCTTACATACACATTAGCAACCCTTGTTTGTTGTGCTGGTGCTTGAATACATTTCCCAGAACACAATATGATAAGTGAACTGAATAAACTATACTATACATTTGAGGATTCATCATAGACCTACCAGACACAATACCCCAGGAGGAAAGAGAGGACATGGAAAGCAACTATGAGTCAAATGTAGCCACAGGGAACCTCTATGGTTAACACAAAGAATGGAACCAGGAAGGCTAACAGGATGCAGGCTCTGTCAGGAACAAACATGAACAAGGCAAATACACAGTGAACAGACTCTGACTGGGAAAAGCAGGAACAACACTGTGGGAACTAAAAACAGTTTGTGCTGTGGTCTCCAACGTTATACAATCCCCCAAGGGCTCTGGTACACAAGTGATTTGTACGCCAATGCACAACAAGGAGGTTCAGAGTTGAGAATCAAGTTCAAAGGGCCAACTGGACCTTTCACATGGGAAGCAATGGACAGCTGATTACAGGTCCTACCGACTACCAGGCAGTGCATTATCGGACCTGAAGTCCATGCAAACTGATTAACTATGACTATGGCATGCCATACTGAAGAGGGAAGCATACAGGAGTCATAATGGGAGTCTGGGTGTGTGTAGATGAAGATTCTCTTGTTACAGATAGTCCATTTACAGGGCCCCCTAGAGAAGGGTGGGCAGAGACTGAAAACATGGCAGTGACAGGACTTATTACCTGGGATGGACTGTGCAGGACATGTCTTGTGAGCAATGCTTGTCAGACCTGGGGCACTTGTGCTATCCATTTTCAGCATAGATGGACTTCTTGTCACACATGTTCCTTGCAGAGACAGCTGATGTCACACTTACTGCTGTCAAGGGTCTGGTCATACATTCCTGTTACCAATGCAATATCACATTCACTGCCTCGTGTATAAAGCACTTTTTTACCTTATGATTGATGGTGTCTTAATTGTGTGTCATTTGCTGCAATGGACCATGTTGGCGACATGGATGTGTCTCATAGCTGTCGTCCTCTGATATTGCTCTAAATATGTGAAATAGACAGGATATATGTCATTAACACAGTGTGTGATGTTTGCTGTACATTCATATCCATCAAATGTGATGTGGCTTTTTCAGTATCCTAATCTGTATTTCGGCAATGCTCCATGAGGCTAAACTCTGATTATGATTCCTAGGGATCATGTGATGCATAAATAATCACCCAGAGCATGATTGAGTGATGAAGAGAGGTGGTTAATTATATATGAGAACAAAGTGGTGATGTTGACTATAGTTAGAAGAAGTTTTGTACGATGTGTTGTCTCCAACGTAATGCTGCAGCTGTGTTTGGATGTTCCCCCTCATTTGCATGGACAGCATCCTCCTCTTCCTCCCCTTCAGGCATTTGTGAATCTGGTTCATAGAGGAGAATTTTCCTCCTCACACAAATGTTGTGCAGGATGGCACAGGTCAAAATGATCTTGAAGACCAAATCACTGTAATATAGGAGGCTACCCCCGGTGATGTCCAGGCACCTGAATCTATACCTTAAGATGCCAAAAGTCCTCTCAACTATGGTGCATGTTCTACGATGTGCCTCATTATAGGCACGCTCTGCTGCTGTGCTTGGGTTGGCAATTGGGGTCATGATCCTTGGCTGGATCCCAAAACCCCGATCGGCTGAAAAAGAAAATGAGGGTAGATATTTGGTTGTTGGTTGCACCATGATTGTCACTTTGCATGGCAGATGTTATCCTGTGTCGTCTGTGACTCATCAGTGTTTGTAGTATTATGTGGGATCTTAGGCTTCTGTGATGTTTCTGCATTGGCTTGTTTAACTATCAAAACTGGTGTTTGGCTGATTGACATGATATCAGTGGTATATTTGGAATCGTGCAGTTCATTGTGTATCTCCCATGTGTTATGTAATGTGAAAGAAGTGTCTGTGTGCCTTCACTGGAGATGACATGATACTCCCATACACACAATCAAATCCACTGTGGTGGTAACACGGTTGCACTATATGGCCTGAACATCCCATCCTATTTTACATATATGATTGCAGGTGAAATGCAACATTGAGGCCCTTTGATTTGGCTAGGTGACAATGCACACCACATCTCTATAAGTTGGCAGCACTGAAGTGTTCACAATTGACAATGCACAATTATCCCATGTGTGACAAGTTATATGCAAACATATTTTTGTGCCCTCACTGAGTTGGCTCATGTGCAAACGTTTACCAACAGAACTGAACTTGCTCCAGGTAAGCTGGCTAACTTGATTGTGGGGGTGAAGGTTTTAGTGTCCGAAGGTCCAGCTGCCTGTATATCTGTTATGTATATGGGGAATTGTCTCAATCTGTATGTGTAGCAGTGTGCACTTCGCATTAGTGTCATAGCTACATGTTTTCACAGCACAGTCCTCTTCCTTATTGCTAGCTGGCAATGTCACATCAGGAGTTATGTGAGATGTTGGCGCCGCCTCAATGATTCCATGTCACCTTCATTAGAGTCAGCATCATCATGCTATATGTCTCATGGAGTTTGACCTGCAGCAAAACACATTACACACCACTTACCCAGGACGTATTGCTTGGAAGGGTGTGGGATTGAGTGTTATATTCAAAGGTTCATCTTCCAAGTTGTACTGCCAGTTAAGACCATGTCAATGTCACTGTGTGGTTTTAAATTGGTCCTGTGTGGCTATAGAGTGGCATCTCTTGTTATTTGCATCTGTCATTTGTCCATAGGTGTGTATCCCATTGGGTCAGGATATCAAACATAACTACCAGTGTCACCCCTCAGTGTCTTCCTGTCCACGTGTTAATGTAGTGGTGTATGTGTTGTGTATCCTACAGGGTTGCTGTGTTGTGTGTAAATGACTAGGTTTCTGTACTTACCAACAAGTAGGCCATTGCCATATCGTCCATCCTGGAAGTGCTGATTGATGGTGCTGTGGCGGAAGATGAATGTATCATGTACACTCCCAGGATACTTTGCCGTGATGTTGGTGAACAATCCACGGTGATCCACAATGGCCTGCACATTAATTCAGTGTGTGCTCCCTGTTGCGGTATAGATGCTCCATTGCAGCAGGTGGCACAATCCGTACATGTGTGCAATCAATGGCACCAAGCATGTGCGGGAAGCCATGAATTTAATAAAAGCCCCGTTTGGTCTCCTGCTGCTTCTGCTGTGTGTTGGGGAAGCTGATGTGGCAGGGTGTGAGGGAGATGATGGCATCCAGTACCTTGGGAGGGAAGGCAGAGAATGAGGGCTGTGAGATTCTGGCAACCAGGGCACCAGTGGTTTGAAAAGAGCAACTTGCCAACATGTGCAGGATGGCTAGCAGCTTGGTCTCCGGTGGAATGATGTGGGGTGTCTGCAAGCTGAGTGCCAACTGTGGCTCAATGTGGTGAAGCAGCTGCTGTATGGATTGCCAGTTTCGTCTGGACCGCTGGAGGATGTCATGTTCCCTTTTTCCCTGAAGGGTTTTCCTGTTCCTGAATATCCTCTCCTGCCTTCTGCGTTGCCATTCGGGTTCCTGTTGGTGTGGTGGTAGCTGCTGCTGTTGCTCCTGTGCTCTGCGTCTTCGTGCATGCTGGATGAATAGCACCTCCATGTCTTAATTTTTTTTTTTGAGCTATGATTTTGCTTCTGTGAGTTTTCCTTAAGTAGTGGTGTGTTTGTCCCATTTTAACACCTACCGTGACCCAGGTGTTCATTTTTGGCGTAAATCAGGATATGCACCATTTTCCGGCTCCGCCTACCAGACGTGCACCTTTTCTGCGTGGTTGGATATATATGGCACAAGGGTGTTTAAGTAATTTTTTAGACGGGAACGCCTACCTTGCACACACTGGCGCACACTAGGATATTTTGACGTTAGACGGCTCCAGCGTCAAAGTATAAATGTGGTGTTAAGATTGCACCAAATTAGCATAAAAAAATGAGGCTAATCTGGCGCAAAGGGAGTATAAATATGGGCCTAAGTTTGAGGGCACCCTTGCACTAGCAAAGGTGTCCCCACACAGTTCAGGGCCATTTCCCGGACTTTGTGAGTGCGGGTACGCCATTACACGTCTGCACTACATATAAGTCAATACCTAAATGTAGCTTCACAATAGTAACTCCGAATATGGCCATGTAACATGTCTAAGATCATGCAATTGTCCCCCCATTCCAAATCTAGTATTGGGAAGCCAATTCCATGCATCCTGGGGGCTCCACCATGGACCCCCAGTACAGACAAACCAGCTCTCTGAGGCTTGCACTGAAGTCACAGCTTCTGCCACCTCACAGACAGGGTTCTGCCCTCCTGGAGTCTGGGCAGCCCAGTCCCAGGAAGGCAGAACAAAGCATTTCCTCTGAGAGCAGGGTGTTACACCCTCTCCCTTTAGAAATGGGTGATACAGGCTGGGGAAGGGTAGCCTCCCCCAGCCTCTGGGAATGCCTTGAAGGGCACAGATGGTACCCTCCTTGCATAAACCAGTCTACACCATTTCAGGGACCCCTTTTCCCCTGCTCTAGGGGGAAATTGGACAAAGGAAAGGGGAGTGACCACTCCCCTGTCCATCACCACCCCAGGGGTGGTGCCTAGAGCTCCTCCAGTGTGTCCCAGACTTCAGCCATCTTGCTCTGCAAGATGTGGGGGCACTCTGGAGGGCTCTGATTGGCCAGTGCCAGCAGGTGACGTCAGAGACCCCTCCAGATAGGTCCATACATGATATGGTAGCCGATCCTCCTCTCAGGGCTATTTAGGGTCTCTCCTGTGGGTTCTCTTCAGATTCTGCTTGCAAGTTTCCTTCAGGAATCCTCTGCAACAACTTCAGACTCTTCTGACCTCGGATCAACGGCAGCCTGCTCCAACAAATGCTGTAACTGCAACAAAGTGTCTACAAGAGATACTTTTCTTCAGCAACCTCACCTCCAAGTCAACAACTGCAACAGTTGCCATGGTGTGCATGCTGTGGGGACTCCCTGTCTTCATCCAGCTCCAAGCAGGAACCTTCCAAGACAACAACCGGTACCCTGGGACTCCTCTAACAGCAAAGAGCCTGCTCCTAAGGACACAGAGGATGGACAACATCAACATAGACTGTCCTGAGGTCCTGCTAACGCAATTTAGAGGAGGTAAGACCTTGCCTTCCCCAAGAACGATGGTACCCCTGGGTACTGCGTCCTCTTCACCTCCTGAGGCCTCTGTGCACTCTATGCAAACTTCCTTCATGCACAGCCTGGCCCAGTTCCCCAGCACTTCATCCTGTGATGCACAACTCGTTGAGCTGTTGTCCAGCACTGTGGGACCTTCTTTTGTTGTGCTGCATGAACTGTATTTTGCACCTCTTTTTAACCTGGATCCTGTGACTCCTGGGGGTGCTTGCTGGTATCCTGGGGGCTCTCTAAAGTGCTGAGAGGCCCCTCTTCCTCCTAACACAGAGTTGAGGCCCTCAGGTCCCTCCTGGGTCCATTCAGTGCCATTTTGACACAAAACGCACTTTTGGCATAGCCAAGGCTTGTTGCTGACTTCCAACATGAAATCTCATCGCAATGATCTTTACATCGTGGGACATCTTTTGCAGCATGCAGGAACCCGCTAGCATCTTTCTAGGGTGCAATTCTGCAGTCTTTGACTATCTGTGGACTCTTCTTTTGCACCCTCTTCTGGGTTGGCAGGGGCTCCTCTCCTTTCTGGAACTTCTTTCGACTTCTGGACTTGGTCCCCTTCCTTTGCAGGACTTCTGGTCCAATAATCCAGCAGTTGTTCTTTGCAGACTTGGTTAGCTGCTGCAAAATTCCAAAAACGAGGTGTAATGTGTCCTAAGGAAACTTGCAGTTTTTTACTCCTGCTTTCTGGGGTGTGGGGTGGGGTAATTTACTTACCTTTACTATATTCTTACTCTCCTTGCGATGCTGCACACACTACACCTGTCTAGAGAGGAATTTGTGATTTGCATTCCACTTTCTTAGTATATGGTTTGTGTTGCCCCTAGACCTATTTTCTCCCATTGCATTCTATAGCATTTCCTACTGTTTGCTCTATCCTATGTCTAATTACTTATTTTATTTTGGTATTTAATGTATATATTGTGTATAATACGTACCTCCAGAAGGAGTATTGCCTCTAAGATATTTTTGGTACTGTTTCACCCAAATAAACTACCTTTTTTTTTACAACCCTTAGTTTTGTCTTTACTTGTGTGTAAGTACTGTGTACCTATAGGTGGTATTACAGGGGCTATGCATGTCTCCTAGTTCAGCCTAAACTGCTCTGCTATAGCTACCTCTATCAGCCTAAGCTGCTAGAACACTACTACATTTCACTAATAAGGGATAACTGGAGCTGGTATAAGGTGTAAGTACCCAAGGTACCCACTACAAACCAGGCCAGCCTCCCACAGGGACTAGATAGTTGTGGCACCTCCTCTCCACTGACATTGGGTGAGGTACCTGTGGGGATGTAAGTGATGCATTATGCTTCATGTGTGAGACTTTTGTACATCCCTGGCTTCCCCTCTATCGTTGGTGTTGCCCTGCCACCTTTTGCTTGTGTATAGTGATGTATTGAGGGAATGTTAGTTTCCCTATGCAGTGCATGCTTTAGTGATGGGTGTCCATGCAGGGCTGGGAGCGGTGTCCGTGCAATGGTATAGCATGCAGGGCTTGGCATTAGGGTTAGTCATATGTGTAGGTGCAGTGCATGAGCTGTAGTGGAGTGATGGGCATAAGGGTGAGGGGTGTGATGGCATGCAGGTATTGGGGTGATGAGTAGTAAATGTTGACTTGCCAGTGTCCAGTCCTCCGGCTACTCCAGCCAGTCCTTCAGAATGCAGTAATGCCAGTACTTGCTCCTCCCATGCTGTGAGCTGTGGGGGAGGAGGTGGGGATCCACCGCCAGTCCTCTGTATGGCGAGCTGGTGCCTTGCTGCTATGGAACGTACCTTCCCCCGTAGGTCGTTCTACCTCTTCCTGATGACGTCCCTTGTTCTTGGGTGCTGTCCATGATTCTCTGCCATAGCTCCATCTTCCTGGCAATGGATATGCACTGTACCTGTGCTCCAAACAGCTGTGGCTCTACCTTGACAATTTCCACCACCATGACCCTTAACTCCTCCTAAGTGAAATGGGGTACCTTTGTTGTGCCATGGCTGTTGTGTGGTGTGTGTTGGTGAAAGTGTGTTGAGTAATGTGGTGGGGTTTGTGATGTGGAGGACGTGAGGGATGTATGGGTGGGAGTGGTGTGTTTGTGTAGTTGTCTCTGTGCTGTTCGTGTCAATCTTCTGGCAGAAATTATTCTTAGTAAGGGGTTACGGGTAATGTGAGTGTGTATTTTACAGTGCTGTGGTTGGGTGGGTGTGGTGTGTGTGAGTGTCAGGTGTGTGTTTTTAGTATCAGCCAATGTAGTGTTGTTTTGTATGTGGGTGTCCATTCTGAGCGTGGAAGTATGTACCGCCAATGGTTTACCGCCATTGAATGTCTGCTGTGGTGATTCATGGGTTTTATGTGGTGGGCGTTGTTCTGTTGGTGTAACGGTATGGGTGTTGTGTCGGCCACTTTTGCACTGACCTTTGGTCTGGCATATTTCTGTATGTGGCTGTATTCTGTCGGATTGGTGTGTGCATGTCATAATATGGATAATGGATATCCGCCACCTGTGAGGTATGTTGGCAGCCGTCAGAGTGGCGGTAAGCAACATTTACCGCCAATGTCATAATAAGGGCCTTAGTGTTTTTTATCTCTTAAAAATTAATAGCACCAATCTGGTCATCTGATCGCACCTCGACCAGGGCAAAGTCAAAGGTTAAGGCCGACCGTGATGGAGCCCTGCTCTGCTACAACACGCAGAAGGTCTTGGTCAAAAGTTTATCTTCAGAATTAGTCATTTTCTTGAAGATTTTCTTTAGCGGGACGAAGTCGCCACTCCGATCTAACCTCCTTGGAGCCCTTCCTCAGATATGTGTTGCGGAAGCCCTGGGTGAAGAGTTCTGCGTTCCGACTTAGATGATTTTTCGAGTTGAAATTCCTTTGACTGGGGCAAACCTGAATCTTGATCCAATGTCCCTGGAGCCCTCTTCAGATACACTGTGCGGGAGGTCCCGGTCAACTTTCTACATTTGGACTTAGTCACTTTCTCTGAGATTTTCTTCAGCGGGACAAACCTGCAAGTCAGGCCGGGTTGTGGTTGAGGCAGGCCTGCTTGAGTTGCCGCTGCAGGTCAGTCCCTTTATGGAGCTTTTTCCAAAAAGTTCTCCAAACTTCAACAAAAATCCAATGTTCATCCAGAAGCTCTTTTAATGTCTTTTAGGAGTCCACAGCTCACCACAAGGTTCCAGAATCTCTGAGTTGCTCCTTGAACGTGCAGACTACAACACCCAGAATGCACCTAGCTCAAACTCCAAATTGGCCACTGAACAATGGTCAACTAGTCTGTTTCTTCAAGATCTGAGGCAGGGGACTCTAATTAGCAATTTTTTACATGTAGCAGTCCCTCCTTGAACCAGTTGAAGCCAGGCAAATTCCTTCTTGTGGGGGAGCCCAAGTGTGCAGCTGGTGCAGTCCTTTAGAGTGTAGTTTCCAGCTGCAGGCTAAGGGTCCAGCAGGGCAGTTCTTCTTCTCCTTATGTTCTTCCTGGTAGGGATCTGAGGTGTGGGTGCATGTCTGGAAAAACTAATTTGGCTGTTTTACATCACCAGGGCTTATAGAACTATATTTATAAGGTCCCTGCTTATAGTTACATGGCCCTCAACCCTAGGGGCACATAGAGCACACCTTAGGGGTGACATATATATAAAGATAAGTTAGTTTAGGACTTTTGAAGTACTTTTAATTCCCAAAGTCAAATTTGCATTTAAATGTAATTTAAAAGCAGCCAGTAGGGCAGTCCTGCCTTTAAAATGGCCATGGGCACCTCAGCAGTGCACCTATAGGTGCAGTACCTATGCTGGGGTCCCTAAACCTACATTCCCTACCATATATTAGGGACTTATAGGTAGGTTGACATAGCCAATTATAATTAGCATAAGTTGCATGCATATTGTATACAGAGCACAGGCCCTGGGACTGATTAGCAGTGTCCAGGGTGCCATCAGAGTCAGGAAAATACCAGCAAAAAGTGAAAAATGGGGGCAATATATTAGGGGGCCTCTGCAACCAGCCCTGTTTTCTCACACTACAGCTGTACTTCGACTTCCATATAGTTAAAGCAGCTGTTGAGCTTTTGGAGAATGTATCTCCTAGTTATTATACATTTGGATTGATAGAAATGGGGATCTGTGACATACTGCCTGTACTGCTGGTGTAACACTGTAAGCACCAATTGATGCCCTCACAGTCACGTTTAAAATAAAATCCAATAAAGATGGTTTAAAAAAAGCATGGGCTCTGACGGGTTCTCTGACAAATTTTGACTGATTGTTCACACACTTGTCTTCATGAGCATAACCCAATAGGAAATGAGTCAGAGGGGCCCATGAGATTTCCTTTTCTTTGCCACAGTTTGTTTTTGGCCATAGGAATTTTACGAAGAACTACCACAACAATTTGAGGGTGAAATGACAATCCCATATCTTCTACTACCACACACTGAGATACAAACAGCATCAGCCAAATTCATCCCAGTGGAGCACTTCCCACTCTCCTATGCCGACCAGAGGGAACTTTGAGGCTCTGCTGTTATTACACACATGGGAAGGTCAAACTTGGCTTGTCCCACTCTCATTCTAATAGCTTGGCACCCTGAACCTCTCTCCCTGAGATCCTGCTTGTGTAGGATTTAACTCTCTACTGCAAAGTTGTGTTTTCTCTTCATCACTTACTGCCACCCATTCAGTGTCCCAGCTGCCTATGACCCTCATCATAGTTATCAGTTTTGTCTCGCGTCCTTCCCTGTTCAGCCATCAGATGACCTTGCATCGCTCACCCCTATCTGCGTCCTTTTCATGCCCTACTTACTGTCATCAATTACGGTTAAAGTCTCTTCAATTACTTCTACCCGCTTACTTGTATTCAACTAATTGGATCCCTTTTTTCCTGGTCTGTGTCCTTGCCGCTTACTTTCTACCCTGCGATGGCCACTTCAATGTCCGCCTCTCTTCTGTTCTGAAGCTTGAAAAAGGCATATAGTAAAAGTGTTTTCAATTTCTAGCTCATCCTGGTTCCCCCCACAACTACTGACAACACTTGACATACATACAATGCAAGAGCAATAAGGCCAGTTAAAGGACACTTAAAAAAAATACATTCTTTTAACTATTTAATATATCATAACACAAAGCATGGCAGCGAAAATTACTACAAACGTCAACTGAAATATGATGATTCTAAAGTTTTGGCGTAGTCTTCTTCCCTGTTTTGTGTTTTTTCTGGTCTTAGCAGGGACATAGTTATCAATGGTATAGCCATTATGGCATCACGATGGACGTTGATTCAGTAAAATGCCAGGACCAGAAGAAGTGACATCACGCTCTCTGACTCATTCTGTCTTTTATTAACAAGAAGTGGCCTCAAATTACCTTTATCCTGTGGACATCACACAATCATATGTCACATGACCCTTGATATTACAGCAAATGACATCATTGAACTTTGAAAGCACACACAATAAAAGAAATATGCATGAAATAAAGAGAAAATATACTAAAACATATACAAATCTTTAAACCACCAATGACAGAGTGCTGCCATGGTATTAGGAAGGAGCAACTATGATAGAACAAGTGCAAGGCAAGCCCTGGCCAGCAGGACAGCCTTCACTTTCCCAGTTACAGCCTTAAATGGTCCAGCACAACTATTATTTGCTCAGGTGTAATCATAACATACTATGCCCAATTGGAGTCACCTAAGAGGTTGTGTGCAGGCTCTCCTCCCTCTCAGAACTAGACCTCACACAGGTTTAATGGTCCGTCAGGTCACACAACATGTGAAATCCTGCGAGTTCCTACCCCATCAAACAAGTGTGTGCTTGGGAAATGGGTGTATCTATTCTAGTAACATCAAAGTTAATTTGATCACTGATTTGTGAAAGCAACATATATAGGAAATGTTCCATTGATTATATAATAGTTTGGTTTTATACACTAAATAGGTTTGGCATGTATATTATAACAGAGCTATTTTACATCCACTTAGTATGAATAGTATGTATATAGAACACACTACTAACCAAATTGATTGCCTACTGCAGACGTATTAATTACTGTAGTGATGAGTGAGATGCTGAGACTTTGATGCTGTGACTACCCACTCACTGGTAATAAAGGTCTCTTCAGCCAACATTCAGCCTGCTGAGCTATTGCACAACTGCCAATGTTCTGGACATTTTACCAGAATATGATCTAGAGAGGATCAAACTTAAAATAGACAACTCACAGTAAATTCCTTGGTGCCCGCACAGCAGTGCTCTTCCTGCCACCAGCACAGACCAAAGTGTGGTTGCAGTGCCCAGCATTGCGTGAAGAGCATCCCATATGTAAACACATTTAGATTAGCTCATTATGGCATTTTAACCTCTTAAGTGCAGTTGTTGGCAAATGGCTGACACCCCTTCTACCTCTGCAGTGCTTCTGTCAGCCATTGCCCAACGCTGAAGAGGCTTATAAAGGCCCCTCTAATGTTCTGCACCAGAGGGATTCCTTTATTCGTTTTCAATCTCACCTGCTACTAGAGAACATCCTGAGCAGCCTGCTTCTTTTGTTTTGCTTCCAAAATGATAATTAGAGTAAAGTGAAAGTAAAATGAACCAATGGGCTTGTTTTACTTTCTCAGAATCTCTCCTTTTCAATTATATCTCTGCATAGTGGATCCCTGCTTGGGGATCACCATAGGAGAGCAATCCCTAAGCACGAATCCACAGATTAGACAGCAGGGATGTTGGGGCAGCAGTTCCTTAGGCAAGGGCTTGTGCCCTGCCAACCCCTTACAGAATTAGTCTTTTTGCCCCCTTGGAGGGCAGATGGGGTAATTACCTAATTTGCCCTTTCGTGGGCAGAAAGCCCCTAACACCAGGGCTTATTTAAAAAAATATATTTTAGGTAGGAGCTTCCCATCATGGGCATGGCAATGCTCCCACCCCAAATACAAGGCAGACAATCTTTCTGCCTCCCCGGGGATGGGGTGTTGATCCCTAATCTGCCCCCAGTAGGTCAGAAAGCCCACTAGACACCAGAGATTATTATAAATAAATATTGGGTTGGGATGCCCATCATGGGCATGTCTGTACCCCCATACCGAAACAAGGTATGCTGACAGTCTTTCTGCCCCCCCAGGAGGGGAATGTGTGGGTCATTCCCCCCAATCTGCCCCACCGGGGTGGCAGAAAGCCACAATTAATAAAGTTATAGGAGTGGGGTTGCCCACCATAGGCATGGCCATACCCCCACCCAAAAAAGGGTTCAACAGTATTTCTGCCCCCGTGAGGCAGATGGGGGCAATTGCTCCCAATTTGCCCCCATGGAGCAGAAAGCCCACTAGACACCAGGAACTGCATCTATGCAGTATTAGGAAATGGGTCATTAGCTTTGTGGCCTGAACAAGTAATGAGTCCACATTTGCCCTCCAGTGGGAACCAAGCACCCCATTGTAGTACTTGTCTCTCAGGGTAGCAGAGGAGAGCAGAAGGTGTGGGCTAGTAATCACGATTCACTGTCATGCAAAGATAACACTCAAGAAATAATTGTCCAGTCTGTGTTTTAATTTGGAACACACACTACTAAGTACAAGCAATAAATTACAAATATATAAATGACTGATGGAAAATACCGTAAATAACATTGCAAAGTCACATTGGTTCCCTAAAGGATCAATGTTGCCACATTCACATATTAATTTTAAATCCTATTACATCACTGACTTCAGTAATCATAATCCCTTTGCATCTATTATGACTAGTCAAGCTTTGTAGTTATGTGCCCACATTGCCATGGCAGGCATGGCCACATCAGTGGCAAGCATGACACACCATTATGCACTTATCACTGAATAATGAAGTATTGCAATAAAGTGCTCACAACATCATAAATAAAAGTACTGCAGCCTCTCAGGAATATGTCAGCAATAGCATTAATAAATCATTGGATCTCATGGTGCATAATATTTGACAATCCATAAAGAAAAACATTCCTCAATAAAGCTTTTCAGCACCTACCATGTCTCTGAGTCTTTCTTTAAAGCCTACAGGCCACAGAACCTGCAGCCAGAACCCTACCCCCTAAAGGGTGCTGTGTTCCCAGCTATAGAGCTCTTGCTCCAGCCTGGGGAGTGTTCAAGAAGCCAATGGAATCTTGGTGTTGTCCTTTGTTACTTAAACCTTACGATTTAGAGTGATTACTTTACAGAAAATGTGTTTGGGACCCTCCACATGGGACCTGCGATATTCCTGAAGCTTCCCAGTGCTTTCTTTTCCTTTTTAGTCGTGGTCGCACCATTGTGGGGTCACCATAAGCAACAAAACAAACCTATGCAGGGGAGGCACGGTCAGGAATTATGGGATGCTCCTTCAAGGAGCGTGCATGTTTATGAGAAGCTTTGCTTCACTTTTGATAAGCCCATGTGGCCTTGGTGTGACATGCACTTTTCTTTCATTGTTTTCTTGGTTTGTGGTCCTGGGTCCAACCTGAGCACCTCTGCTCCTCTTTTGTTGGGAGCAGCACAGGGAGCCTACTCCTGGCTGCCTTGTCACTCCCAGTGCTGGCAGCACTCTTCTGACTGTGGGACCTGCCAGCTTTCCTTTCCTTTGTGGCCACGGTGGTGGCTGCCAACTCCACCCTGTCACAGGCATGTGGAGTGTACCCAGTCCACCTCCAACAGGGGGGAGTGGGGCAGCAAACTCAGACTTTCTCCGCTCTGATGGGGCCCAGAGTTGGGGAAACTAGCCCCTGCCTCTCTATCCCTCCTTGTGGGAGGATGAAATGACGCTCTCCCATCTTTCTTGTTTACCCTAGCCTGGGCCCCCTGGCAGCAACCCCTGACTTTGTCTGCTCTGCTGGAGCCCAACATTGGGGATCATAGCGACTGCCTCTCTATCCCTACTCATAGGATGGCACAATGGCTCTATCCCTTTCATATTGGGTACCAGAGCCCAAGGGCCCCCAGTTGGAAAAAACAGTAAGGGGTTTGGGGTTCCCAGGCCCTCTGGATGCTGGGGAGGGGGGCCCATGCACACCCCCTACTGGCATTTTCTGTGTTGCTGGCGCTAGCACTTGGCCCAGCCACAAAAGTGGGGTAGCATTTTTATCAGCACAAGTGGAGTAACACTGGTTAGTAAAAATGTCATTCCATACGTTTTAGTCGGGGAAATGTAAGAAAAATGAGTATTTGTTACCACAGTTTGATGTTTTCAGGGGCTTCTGGCTAAAATGACCTAGTAGGAGCCACTCATGCCAAGCACTCCCCTGGTTGTCTAGTGTTTTAAAATCTGTAGGTTTGTTAGGTTTCCCTAGTTGCTGGCTGACCTAGGGGTCAAAACCCAAAGCATTACCTTTGCAAAAAAAGGGTCAGTTTTGAGTGGAAAAATGTGAGGTGTCTTTGTTGTGTTTTGGTCTATTTCCTATTGCGGGCACTAGACCTACCTACACAAGTGAGGTACCATTTTTATTGTGAGACATGGCGGAATGCTGGCTGGCTGGGCGTTTGTGGCTTCCCATAGATTCTAGAACTTTCTCACACAGAAATGTGAGGAAAACATGCTTTTTAATCAAAGTATGAAGTTTGCAAGGGATTCTGGGTGGAAAAAAACTTGGTGAGAGGCAGGCAAGTCACCCCGTCCTAGTATCTCCAAGGTATCTAGTTTTTTTTAAAACATCTGCAGGTTTGCTAGGCTTCTCTAGGTGTCAACTGAGCTAGGATCCAAAGTCAACAGCAACTCACTTTGCAAAAAAAGGTTTTTGAGTGGAAAAATATGATGTGTCCACAATTTAGTTTGGGCATTTCCTGTTGAGGGCACTAGGCTTACCCACATAAGTGAGGTACTATGTTTGTCAGAAGAGTTGGGGAAATGCAGGGTGGAAAGACGGTTGTGGCTCTATGAAGATTTCAGAACTTTCTATCATAGAAATATGAGGAAAATGTGTATTTTAGTAAAAGTGTGAGTTTTACAAGAGATTTGAGGGTAAAGAAATCTGATGAGAGACACTCAAGTCACCCCACTCTGGATTTCCCAAAATGTACAGGTTTGATAGAATTCCCAAGATGCTGCCTGAATTATGGCCCAAAATCCACAGTTACCACATTAGGAAAAAAAGGTTAGTTTTAAGAAAATAAATGTTTTGCATGTCGCATTTGGCTCATTTCCTGTCTTGGGCGCTAGGTCTGCTCACAAAAATGAGTTACTGTTTCTATTGGAAGATGTGTGGAAACACAGAATAGCAGAACATTTATTATTACAATTAGATTTTGCTGCATTTACACATTCCAAACATAGGCCAGTGTAAGAAGAAGTCAAGAAGTCATTTTGGAAAATGCCAAATGGATCACATGCTAGTATGTGTACCCTCAAATTCAGAAATGTACAAATAACCACTGCTCCTAATCTCCATATCTCATGCTCACTCCAGAAATACCTAGGTTTCCTGGATACCCATTTTCCACTCTACATATTTCACTATATGAATTGGTTTTATCTCGGGACACAATGAAAAATTACTGTATGATGCATCACAGTTGTTGGCTGTGGGTACTTCAGGTTCTTGAAGAAGGTAACCCCATATATAGCTCTGGAACCACAATGGTCTAGCGGATGTAATGCTGTATTGCTTTTTAAATTGGCCAGTGTCCAAAAGTCACTGATCTAAATGTGTCACAAATGGACATTATTAGATCTGCTATCCTTGGAGTGGTCTCCCCTGTGTTTTTTGCCTCTGTTTCCTATGTTATGACTGTGAGCTGGATTCAGTTTTTGCTGTTTTTGGTACTCTGGGCACTTTACCCTGCATCACAGCCTGTAGATTGACCTATCGCGGCTGAAGAAACAACACAACACCCACTTGCGGCTGCTGATAATGACACAGACCCAACGCAGCATGGTTTATCAACACCATGCGGACGGATTTCTCTGACATAATCGCTGGGTGTCAAAAATCAAAGCAAGCCTGCACGGATCCGAGGTGCCCGTCCGGAAATAGACGCATCGCTCTCTTGTGGGAGAGAAAAACAATACCTCGCTTACCCGACCGGAGAAGAAACGGTCTCACTTGTGTGTAAGGAATTAAGGCATTGCTGAATTTTTCACTGCACGCTTGACCTTGCAGCTTATTTTTTATGCAAACCAGGTACTTTGTGTTAAAGCAACATTTCCACTGTTTTCTATGGAGTAAGACTCTTTTTACTTTGAAAATTCATATTGTGACTTCTATGTGTGTTGGATTTTTGTCCTTTTGGTCTTGTTGATTTAGATACATATTACCTATTTTTCTAAACTGGTGTGGTGTCCATTTTGTAGTGTTTTGACTGTATTACTGCGTATCTTGGTACAAATACTTTACACATTGCCTTTGAGATAGGCCTGACTGCTTTTGCCAAGTTACCGAGGGAGTGAGCAGGAGTTATTGAAGTGTGTATCTGCATTGCCCTGACTAGAGTGAGGGTCCCTGCTAGGACAGAGTGCAAACCGACTGCCAGAGACCCCATTTATAACAGACATTTTTTCCAACTCATTTTCAATATTTCTTTGCATCAACAGTTACTTTCTTTATGAAAACCCTGAGTTTTCTACACATATGACCACTTGCTGTATTCAGAACTGTGCTTGATTTTTAGAAACCTATAGCGTTCTTTTTCACCCATGGGTTTCACACTGGTTTACAGCATTAATTTGACATAAGCTGAAAGCCCAACAACAGGAAAAATTGGCTACCTCTTAGAAAAATGCAAAAATTGTGATAAAAAGTAGTTGTTTTGATTCAGCTCTGCATGCTCCTGAAAGCTAGGAAGATTGTGACTTTAGCACAGTGAGACAAAGTAAGACTAGGTGCACACGCAAATGATCCTGACACTAGGCCTGCTCTTGACTTTGCCACCCTAAGCTGTTTGAAGCCAAATCCAGGAGAAGGGGAAGAACTGAACAGAACCAGTTTTGGGTGTAAGCCTGGGAATTTCCCCATACAAAGGATTGCCCTAGGTATAAAAGTGGGATCTTCAGAACCTCTCATTAAAACACTCCTGGACCTATGGAAGATTTAAAAGAAGCAGTGCCCTGCTGCCAGAGGGACCACCCTTCAAGTAGAATAATTTCCTTGCTGTCTGAAGAAGGAAGATTGGACCTGCTTTCCTTGATCCCAGGCTATCCAGGCTACCCAAAGTGACTCCAATGGTCTTTTGGCAGATCTCCTATGTGAGCTACAGAGACATAACAAGCTTCAAGAGACCTCCCTGCTAATGCTCATCTGACCAGCATAAATTGGACCTGCCTGGACCTGCCAAAGCTCTGCTGTTGACCTCTGCTGGAGTGGGTCCTGATCTCCTAGAGGTGCCCCTGAGGCCCTGAACCCTTGGCCATCTTCAAAGTGTACTCCTCCCTGTCTATATTAAGGTCTCATCAGATCCAATGGCAAACGATGCTGGGTCCCACAATGTCTCACAGCACAGAAATCAATGCTGAGTGATGCAAAGCCATGCCCTACTGATCCCATCTGAGAGCTGTACCAGATCCAAAATAGAGTGACTCTGAGCCCTGCAGCCCCAAGCTGAAGGATTCATCAGCTCCGATGCCTAGCCATGTGATGCCCTGCAAAGCCTTGCTATGTAGCTGAAAGCTTCATCAAATCAAACGCCGAGCGATGCAAAGCCTTGTAATTCTACACTGCCCAGAACTCACGTCAAGGACACAAGGTATACTTTCCAAAGTGCTGAACTCAATCCTGTACTTAGCTTGTGATCCATCACAGTTGGCCTGAACACGTGAGCATGCAACCAGATAAACACAGCACTTTGCTCCTCTTGGCTCTATTGTTCACCTACAATTTTTTAAACTCATAGCTCTGGTTCTACTGGCTACATTGTTATCCTTTTTGGTGTTATTTTATCAGCAATTACTCTATTTTATAATAATGCTAGTTTCAGTTAGTAAACATCTAGAAATCTAACTCAAAGACTCTTTTTAATACTTATTGAACATCCGATTTAAAAATAACATTGAATTTTGAATACCTACTTTGGAAAAGGAACTTTTAGAAATTTACCTTTTTCTACCTAAAGCCTCGAGAGGGCAATTTGCAAAAGCTCCAACCGTCAGCTAGCAGCTGAATATCCCCTTTAATAAGTTATGAAAACTTTTCTCAGAGCAAAGACAAGGACTTGGGGATGTGGAGCTGTTGCTGTTCTCTTGACAGAATGACCAGTAGGCAGTGGCCAGAAACCTGATTAGTTTAAAAGGGGCCTACCCTGTGACAGGCCATTGTGAGCTTACACCCAGGATAGC